>NC_083500.1:10163743-11531635 GCF_905332965.1 Bombus pascuorum | reverse complement strand
TTGTATAAAACATTTTGAAATTTCCATATCGAGGTATGTGTTGCGACCGTTCGCGGAGAGACGCGGTCGCGAGGAAACGCGTCAGCGAGAGTCGTAAATTCTCGCTACGATTCGGCTAATCGACGCCGCGAAATGGTCGCTCCCCGCGTTTCGTTTAGGATAACCGGGGTGATTTACTGAATGCAACTTATTCTACGGTTGTAGAATAAATATATATTTGTATCACAATAACACTTACAGCTTATATAAGGTGTCGGTTTAAATAGTATCGGAAGTTACCACTAGAATGTTCGAGTTATATGTTATACAATGTGACTGATTTGGACGCGACCGTACAAAGAGTTTTCGACTGCGACTGATCGGTTAGAATGTTAGATTGCGACTTTACGATGCTTCTCAGTGAGTTCGTTGGACTGAGCGATCGTGGTAGACGTGTTGATTGAATTGACGACGAAGACGAACTGACTTGATCGTGACGATGCTGTGTCGGAGGTGAGCTAAGGAAGGGTGTGTCTAACGCACGGAATCATCTGATTTGTTGATGACAGTTTTTGGTTGGAGAAGTGAGGGTAATAGAAATTGTTTCTATTGGTTAGTAAGACTATCGATGGACTAGGAAGGGTATTAGCCACCCTCGATGGAAAGTTGGGAGTAGGAGGCATCGCACGTGTGAACACTTAGCGTTCACGTGTTTTCCAGACGTTGACCAGAAACCTTAGAAAACGCTTTCGTGGAAAAGTCCTTGTTTGCGATGAAAGACTTTCGCCAGAGTTTTCTGAGATTTATAGTCAGGCTGCGAGTGTTTTCAAGAGTATGCGATAAGGATGTGCGGGCATCTGGCTGCCATCCGTCCGCGATGTGAGGTCCGGCTCAGGTAGAGAGTCGGCCGACGTAACAGTATGTTAAAACCCCGCGAAATGTACGCTTGCGTTAAATATTTTACAGTTTCCATATACGACTTTCGACGTACGATTCGCAAAATTTCGCCGAAATAATCGACGGAAGTCGATTTTTCTTATAGGTGAGCTGCATTAGGGTGTCCGAAAAGTTTCTTTCGTTTTACGAGGAAATAACAGACGCGCGACGTTTCTTGTTTCACGTCATTTCGTCGAATTACGTACGATCCATTTTTCTGTTCCGTCGAGATAAACACAAACCTGTGGTTCCACGTTTCTACGAAGATGCACTGTTGTAAAAGAGCAGGTTTGCGAAAGAGAGACACTTTTCGGACAACCTAATAATTTCAAAATATTCCGTACGACACACGCGATATACTCGTCGGAAGATTTCAACAAGTATTCGGATACTTTCGCGAGTTATCTCGATGAAAGTTGGGAAAGGGATTTCCCTGCGTACCAGATATCCGATCAGGCTCGATTCTCGGTAAATACGCGAGCAACCGAAAGAATCGACGAATCGGTTCTTTTTCGTCTCGTTTGCCTCAATTTGCCTCCGTCTTCGACCCGAATAAACCAACCTGGAAAATCTTCCGTAATGGAACACCGCTACAAAGGGAACCGTCCGCGATACGTAATCCAGGTGTTTACTTGATTAAAAGTAACGCGTTACAGGCGTGTCGGTTGACAGGGTGGCAGGATGCTGGGTATTTCGCAAACGTTGCGATAAAAGTTCAGAGGTTCGACGTGAAATTATACGGAAGCCTGCGGCGGTTCTCCGTTCTCGGTGGCTCGTCAGTTTGATTCCGTGGCGCGTTCACTTTCGTCTAATCGAAGCGACAACGAAATTGTATAAACGATTTACACACTCGATAATAACGCTAAACAGATTAACGCGCCCAGCCAAATAACGAATTAACGTATTATAGTATAACGAAAACGATTTCGACGCGTTTTAATCCGATTGCACCAATACGATTACGATTTTAATCGAATTAACTGGCTACGTAATAAAGCCATTCGCGTAGCGAGAAATATCGAGGAAGATGGGGCAAAAAAAAAGTGGAAGGATCAAGAGACCAGGGGATGGGAGGGGCGTGTGTACGTGTGTACGTGCGTGTGCGTGTGTGTGTGAGAGAGATGCGGTTTTCGCGTTACATAGCCGCCGAGCGAAACCGTTACGAGATTACAGGCTGCCCCGAGTTCTCGCGATTTCGAGACGGTTATTTGGCCACGTAATCTGCGAAAGTGCCGACGTTGGTTGGAATTTTCCGGCGAGAGGGACAGACCACGTCGGAACAGAGAGGAACGGGCAAAGGAAAGAGAGGAAGGTAGAATTAGAGAAAGGGGGGAGAAGATTCGCGGGGGTACAACGCAACGTAGAATGTGGAGGGAGGCAGGAAACGATGGTAACGGTAATTATTTTCCTTTCTCGGGCCGTAACTGCTCAACCCACGAGGTAACGGCGTTCGAGCAGTGCGCTTTTCGCGGATTAATTAAATCGTTCGCGGAACGTTCTCCGAACAAATACCTGGCCCGCTTCTCCCAGAGTCCAAGCCATGGGAACGGAAACGGCAAAATAGAAAACAAATTCGACCACCGACTAAGAACTTTCGAGGCGAGCGTTTCCCTTTTCCTCCTCTTCGCTCTTCGTCGCCGTTTAACTTTCCAAGAGGATAGATTTTCAAGTCTTTCGCCGACAAATTTACATTCTATCCGTGTTCCACCGCCACGCGTCTTTCCAACCTCGCGTAACTTCGCGTTCTCGCGTGATTTGCCGCGTTCGCGCGTTATCACCGCAAAGGGAGGACGAAAGCGAAAAAATAAAAAAAAAAGAAAAGAAAAGAAAAAGAAGGATAAAGCGGGAACTTTATCTGGAAACCTAAATCTTTTACCCTAAATCGTGGATTTCATGGAATCGGTCCGCCTCCCTTCTCGCATCGACCACCCACCCACCCGTCTTACTTTTTTCCTCCGTATCGAACCTCCGCCTCGAAAATTCGTCTTCTTATCCGAAGAATCGTGATCCGGTGGATATCGTGGTTTCGTCCGGCGAGCATCTTCGAGAGACGTCGTTGAAAATATGACGAGCGAATAACGCGATACGTAACGAGCGACGAAAGGACGGAAATAGAAGAGAAGCGGCGAAGACGATAGGAGGCGGAGGATGGATCGGAGCGAGCCTAAATCTCAAAAGTAATTAAACCGAGAGCGAGGATATGGAAAGGCACGCGAAACGTGGCTGAAATGGCGCGCACTGTAGATTTTTGTACCGCTGAGGCATTACCTAATTGGCGTTGTGGGTGTAAAAGATCGCGTGGCAGACTGGAACTTTGGCTGGAAGCAAAGCTACACCTCTGATTCTCTTCCGTCGAAGCATGTCGTTGGCGGTGAAGTTGCGGGTTACATCACGGTCAAATTACATTAGCGTTCGCGAAACGACAAACTTGCCCGTACTCCGACCGGTGTTGGAATAGCAATCGGAGATCCTTGGGATAACGACGGCAACGAGGCGAGCGTCTGGAGCTGCAGCCAGCAGAGCCAGCACGACGGAATGCGCATAGCCGCGAACGACGGAGGACACGTACGGGAAATGACTATGCGCCGCGTTTCTGAGAAATCGCTAATGGAGATTGTACCTCTATCCAGTAACTCCTCGGTGAAATCCCCTGGGACGTAACTGCTCGCAAGATTCCTATTTCCGGGAACAACCGAGGCATCCTCCACCGTCACAGTAATTCGAAAACGGGCTCTAAATAAAACCGGTCGCGTAACCTGAGCAGTAATTCCGAAGCCCCGGGTCAGCCCAGATAACGAAAAATCGATAAAGTATTCCGACCTGGCGCCCCCGCATCCTCGATTATTACCTTGTTATCCGTGCGTCTATCTACGCTCCTATCTATGCGAGCCTGCGTCGCTGTAAACTAATTAGAAATTTTCGGAACCTCGTTGCGCTAGAACGTCGTGTGTGTCGCGTGTTACGGTGTGCGCGGTTCGTCTTCTTTCGCGCGAACCTACGATCTCCTACGAGCAATTCGGTCGATTCTCTGAAAATGCCAACTTTCCACCGTGTTACGAAGCGTGCGATCACAGCTCTTAACGCAACGTGTTCCGAAATTTCCGACTTTGGCGGAACCGAACGTCGCGGTTTTTCTCCTCGATAGCCTCGCGTCTGTCGGCGTGTTTCGATCGCGACAAGGAGAACATCCTCCGGGACCTCTCTTGGCTTTCGCGTGCCGAATGCAACGTCCCAAATGCTCGTTCAACCCGCGAGAGAGATATTTCGTGCATCCGCATCCCTTACGTGCACTTTCCTCTCTCATATACAGAGCCGCGTCACGGTAAAGACTATGCGCTTACGAACGCCGACGTCCTTACGGGATATATCAAACTCTTCGAGTAGCTTCTCCTCCAAGGTGGAACGCCGCCTAATGCACTTCCTGTAGCGCGTTGCTCTTTCGCGGTTACAACCTGCTAAATCCACTGGATCAACTATTCCGTGCACACACCCGACCGGGCCAACCGCTTCCCAAGCAAGTTCGCTTACACGCCGCGTCTTATCGCTTCGACGTTTTTCAAAAACGCGTGATATATTAGGCTACTGAAAGGTTTCTTAACTAAGTCAAATTTCCATCTAAAATTCTCCAAGATTTTCTTTTCGCATCGACAAGTTCGATAACCAAACTTGTTCCAATTGTCATCTAGTATATACCATCGATCGATGATTCTTATTAATAGTTACTTATTACGAAGCTAAAACCACTGGAGTGTCCATTCCTGGAAGGCAATGGAAATGCAGGACGTTTATAGAGACGGACAGGTTCGTCGAACGAACATCGTCTTACGCTCAGCTCGTTTGTCACGAATTCACAGACTCGTAACGTTCGGAATATAGTTCGACCAGCGTAATATCTGGCTGGTGAATCCCGTTGATCCGGCGGGACGAGTCGGAATCTGACGGAGAGTAGCAATAATAATGATTAACGAGCAGAACGGCGAAGGCACGGAGGGAGAATGGAAAAGCGGTAGGGTTAGTATTCGTCGTTGGAGTAACAAGAGTAGAGTTGACCGCAATGACTCGACCGGTTCGCGCGGACCTCGCGCGTGGCGAGGTCCGCCTCCTGTTCGGCGTAGCCCGAGTCGGTGATCCGGTCGTTTGGCTTCGAACGTGTTGGTAGAAACGTAGGGAACGCGAGCGTGCAAGTGTGGCGGAGCAACGACGGTACGCGTACACACATTGCCGCTCGCAGCTATGGCAAACTCGTGCACTCGAGTATCGCACGAATTGCGTAAGAATGCGAGACGCGTTACCGGAGACGACGTCCACATTCCGAATAATTGCCAAGTTTCTAACGATTGATCGGGTTTATTCCGTTTAATAAACTTACAAGTGGCGACGGTACGTGGACAGAGGAGAGGAGGCGCGCGGACGCGACGAGACGCGACGCGGTGTGCTTGCGCGCTCGCGTGTACGTGTGTCTGCGTGTGCCCTGAAACGACGAAGGCACGTGTATGGGCGAGCCTGGCCACGGGTTGGGTAGGTAGTCGAGGTCTTGGATCGATCGGCCATTCGTATGGTAATGTAAGCAACTACCGGACCGAGCTGCTTGCCAGACCCGAAGACCCTGTCCGCTAACCAGCGTTGGTGCTGCAATGTCGAAGAGGGAAAGGGAGGCAATCCGGGACTCCTGTGCTCGTTGTCCGCGCGGTGGGGAGAAGCGGAGCAGGGCGTAACGCGCGATCGGAGGAGAGAAGAGAAGAGAGAAGAAGAGAAGAGAAGAGAAGAGAAGAGAAGAGGAGGGAGGTGATGCGAGGTTGGACGATATCTACGGTTCGTCGATTGCCAGCAACAGGGATACCAATGAGAGGAAGTCGGGAAACGAAACGATATGATCTATAGCGGTAGCATGTCGGGACGATTTTGGCTCGGGAGCGGGATAAATCGGATCCGGCGACACGCGTTCCGCTTAAACGTTCCCTACGAGAGATCGCCAAGAGCGTAGAACCGCCGTGTTACGTCCTTCGTTGCCATGCTTGCCACGCTTGCCACGCTTGCCACGCTTGCCTCGCTTACGTTTTCCGCGCAATAACGTTCATCGATCCAACGCGTATCGTAACTCGAGATTCTCGCGTTTACGACTGCCAAGTTTTGCTTATGACGTGCAAGACGTTGCGAGCGATTCGGCGCGGCGCCGAGGACGCGCTCGCTGGTCGGTGGAAAGCCTCGTAGCAATATCTCGTAGTACGTCGCAAAGTAGGCGAGCGAGCTGTATGGAGTCTTGAAACGCGATCATTGGAAGCGAACTGTGTGGGAAAGCAACCGACACTGGAACGAAGTTATCGCGGCAAAGTGCACGGTAACGCAGTTATCCTTTACAAAGCGCCCCATCTCCTGTCCCCGTTCTCGATCGACCGTTGTTCTCTCTTTCGGAAGCTGGCCTGTAACGACCACGCTTCCCTCCGATCCGATAGTTCTCGCGGATAGCGACGATTGATCGGACATCCAACAATGGATCCCCCTTTCTTCCAGGCCATCCTGCCTCGCAAAATATTTACAAACTCTTCTCTTCTGTCCCTTGTGGCCCATACACCTCCTTCTTTCTTCTTTCGTTTCTTTTCTTTCTCTCTCTCTCTCTCTCTTTCTCTCTCAATGCCTGCCTGCCTGCCTGCCAGCTTCTTCTAGCTGCTTTCGATCGAAGGTACGTGGACGAATCAGCGCGCACAAAGCGAGACAAGCGCGAAAGTGAAACTCGAAAAGTATCGAAAAGTGGAACGGACGACTCGTATATGGAAGCTCGTGCGCGACCAACGCGCTCGCTCGCTGTTTCGCTCGACCGTTCGACCTCTCAACCTTTCAACCTTCCTAGCTTTCGGTCTTCGCGGTTAATGAAAGATTCATGATCGCGGCGGCCTCTTAATTTAACTTTCCGATTCGTGGCCCTAAAACATTCTCGCGTGCCGAAAAACCACCATCGACCCGCTCGCTTCCTGCCCCACTAAATCACTATTATTTTTCGAGTAGGTTAAAAATTCGCCCGATGAACGGCCGAGATTAGAAAATCTGGTAATTAACCTCCCGCCGGGGATGGACGAGGACGCGAAAAGTAACTCGCGTATTTCTCTGACCTCCGACTAACCGAAAACTTTGTCACTTGGAAAGTTTGCCTCGCTATCAAGATCCGCGAGCCGGTTACCGGTACATTAATTACGTTCGTTCGTACAGAACCGGTCATTCTTAATCGCCGCGACTGCTACAAGATCTCTACGAGTAGTTTAGAATTTCCGCCGTTCTTGCTAAATCATCGGACGTCGGATTTCACGCGATCCTCCGGACGAAACCGAAAGATCGGCGATGGAGCGGCGAAAGAGGACGAACTCGAGGTCGAGAATTTTGAGGAACAATCTCTACCAATTTCGCGGGCAAATCTGATTACACGCCGCTTCGCCCGCTTGTAAACTGGATACGTAAAATTAATTATCGCGCCGTTGCGAAGGCGTTACCCTCCATAGGTAGAGCGAAGAGGGTCGCTACCGCGAGAACAAGGACAGCCACGTCGCAGATAGGGAGGATTCCGCCAAGGACGGTGGCAAGGGTGGCACTACGACGAGCGACGAGTCGGCTAAAATGCCTGGAAATTATACTTGCTGGCTTTGCAACCGAACCACAAACTGACTGATTGACTGACTGACTCACTGACTCACTGACTAACTCACTGACTGACTGACTGACTGGTTGGTTGGTTGGTTGGTTGGTTGGTTAGTCGCGAGAGATCTCCCTACGTCGGCATGTCAATTACGATGCCAGGGGCGAACGAATTTTACCGTTGGTTTTAGACTAACTAACTTATGGCATATAGAACGCAAACGCGTAGGACAGGCGTACGGCGGAAAATTGCTAGTGTAAGCAGTTGCCGAGTCGTACACGGTCGTCGGTCTGTAGTCTCTTTTCTTCCGGCAAGAATCGGAGAATCGTTTCAGATTCGCGTCGTTCTTCGTTTCCTCGTTTAACAATTTATCCATCCGTACGCCCTTCGTTCTCGTTTCGTTGGAAAAGATAAAATCGTTTCGCAGCACGATACATCCAATTATCGCCATCTCAGCAGCGAATAATCCGTGGAAATTCTGAAAATTCAGAAGACACACTGTCAGTCCGTATTAAACTCGTAGATTGATTTCACTTGGTTGCCTGAAAGTATTTGAACTGCGGATAATACTACGAAAAAGCAACTCGATTTACCGAAGCAATTTGCAAATCTGAACGCTGTTTAATAGACCGCGAAACACACATACGAGAATAAAAAAAAATAATCGTTTTATTTTCCCTTATTTTTATCATTCTCAATCTCTTTCCTATCAAGTTTCCTGCTTGCAATTTTATAAATCTCCGATTGTAACGCTTCCGTTGCTTTAAACCATCTAGTCAGAAAAACCGTGTCGCTCGCGAGGCAACCGGATACGTCGTTTATACGTTTGTTCTTTATCCATCTAACGTATATTAGGTTGTTCGAAAAGTGTCTTTTCTTTTGCAGACACGTCTTTTGCAACGACGCATCTTTATACAAACACGGAATCAAATCTACCGAACGTTGTGATCTTTATTTTGATAGAACAAAAAGGATCGTACGTAATTCGATAGAATAATGTAAAACGAAAAAACGGTGTGCGTCTGTTATTTCCTCTTGAAACGAAAGAAAGTTTTCGAACGACCTAATACTATACTAACTGATGTGCGGTCATTGATAGAGCGAGAAAACGAACGAAAACTATCAGAAATTTCATTTACGATACTACGTACGCCGGCGGTCATGTTTACTCGGCTATTTGAAACTAGTAGATCGACGTCCCTTTCGAATTTCGATCGTGCAACCAGCCTGATTCTCTCCACGCTACTCTGTGCGATAACCCCTTTGTAAAGCGTGGTTCGTTCGTACACAGAAAAACCGATATGCATCTTGTTCCCTGGCAGATAGCTGTATTTATCGTGATGTTACCGGCTGGTTGTTGGATGAAACGCGGGCGCGTCCGTCGACGAACGAGGTAAATCGTGTTTGCCGGAACAATCCGAAGGAAGGCGCGAGAACGAATGATTTTCGTTGGTGATTTTCCACGCGGCGTGATACGGGACGATGATCGGAAAAAGTCGAAGGTGAGGTCGCGCAAATAGAGAGAAAGAGAGAGGGAGAGAGAGAGAAAGAGGAAGTGGAAGTGGAAGGGGAAGAAATCAGGTGTTGGAAGCATAAATTGCTGGATTTTCAGATTCATCGAACCGATCGAAGTAGTAAACACAGTTTATGGACAGCCGTTATTCAAGCGGCCAATATAACGCGCCGTAGCTCGTCTCTGGGATATAATCTAAAATTCGTTCGTGGCACAATTTCAACATCGGACCGCGATCGATATTAAAGTCCATTAAACCGGTAACCCGCGCTAACGGGTTTCAGTCGCCGTGTCTGACCCGTACGCGGGTTGTTCCACTCGACGGCCCCCGCTCGAGCGCAGGTATTAAGTAGTAATCTCCAGGCATGATCGGACTGCGTTCTGCCGTCCGATAAAACCGACTGGAAAAAACGATCTAACGGTGGAGAGTTCCCGCTACTTTCCTCTATTACCGTTTCCCTATCGACGAAATTTAATACATTTATAGGAACGAACGCCGTGGATATTGCGCGTATTTTCATTGAGTCGGCGGCACGGCGCCGGCAAATTAGCCGAGACAATTTCGATGCTCCTTCGATCGGCAGGAAAAAAGGCGAAAAAGGAAGAAAGTGGGTGGGAAACGGGAACGAGTTCCGGTAGAATCGCCGCGAATCGACGCAATGCCCGTTGGTCTTTGGGCGTGTTCTAGAATCGAAGCTGCAACGAGCAACCGGAAAAGCGAAAGAAAGCTTTTTGCTTTTTATCGAAAACGAGACGGCAGCGACATAAATTTTGAAACGTTCGTGGCACGGCCGGAAAGAAGAGGATCGGTAACGCTTTTCGATCTTCGCATCTGGACAAGGTTGGCGCAGTTTTACCGGATTGTCGGGCAAGCAAAAGCATCGGGTAGTAATTTCCAGGCATGAACGAAGGCAAGTTGGAGCACTCGGTGCGGGTTAGAGGAAAGCGCAAAAAGCGAATTAAAAGAGAGGGGTTGCCGTGGCCAGTGGTTCCGCCAATCACTTTAAAAGGATCGCCGTTTCACACGGCCACGTAACGATCGTTACGGCCGTTAAAACGGAATCGACGGCGATTCGCTTTTAGCCCCGTTACTCGTCCAACTTGCTCGCCAAACGGTGACAGTGAATAATTCGCCGTTTCCTATCGACTCGTTTCGCGTTTCGAAGACGCGACCGATAATAAAGCGCGCGGCTCGGGTCGCGATTCATTCTCAGATAGATCGAAAGAAGGTGGAAAAGGCGATAAAGAACACGAGAAAGCAGAGGCACGCGAGAAGAAAGAAAGAATTATCGATCGTCGCGAACGCTGCGCGCCGCGGTGCGAATCGATCTCGAATCATCGGCTGCTTTGCTTCTAACGAAGAAACAAATCATTCTACGAGCCTGAATTTTTCCATTGTCGGCGTTGTCGGGATGAGACCGCGCGCGATGCCCTTTTCACGGTCTTTCGGTTCGCTCCACTTTTTCTACTACCTTTTTTCCCCCGCTCTGTCCCTCTCTCTCTCTCACCCCCCCTCTCTCTCTCTCTCTCTCTCCCTCTTCTTCTCTCTATCGTGGCTTCTCCTCCTCCTCCTGCTCCTCCTCCTCCTGCCACCATCGTCCTTACAGCGGCACAAAAGCCTTCGAAAAATATGTCAGGTCGAACAAAACGAGGCAGTAGCGGCGAGAGGAGCCAGACTCCGCGGCAGCAACGAGAACGACCAGCAGCCGTAAAGGGCCAGAGAAAGAGAGGAACGATGGCTGGAGGTCGCAGGACGATGAAAAGAAAGATGGAACCCTCCACCGGCCATTTTCTACGACCCGTGAGGACGGACGTCCGGGTGTAGGAAGTACAAATAAACATCCTTTTCCCTTCGTACAGACTACAACCGCCGTGAAGTAGTTTCGGCGTTACTCGTTTTCTTCCAGCTTTCACGACTGGTTGCCCACAACCTGCAGGCTTATGTTCTTTCCTTTCAACCTCTTTGCCCCTTTCACGGCTCCTTCTTCTATCTCGTAAATCGTTTGCTTTCTTTCTCTCCAGCCGTGTCTTTTATAGCGTCTTCGTTCTCCTCTTCGTTCGTCTCGATACGTCGAATCCACCTCACCGGCTCGTTAACGATACGCGCGTTCCAGGGGATCCGCCGATTCTTCCATCGGATCGAGAACGAAATTACCGGGTACGTCGTCGTCGCGCTCCTTCTCCCTCTGTCGTTGTCCGTCACTGTCAACGAGAACACGGTGGACGATCCTTGGTGAATTTCAACCGCCCGATGTGTTTCCTCTGGCGAGCTATGTTTTTTTTTTTTCCTTTTTCCTTTTTGTCCCCCTGTTTTCGCTTTTTTTTCCTGCCTTTTTTACGAAAACTGAACGCGCCGCGCTGGAAAACAGAATCGATACAGCGTGTAAAAACAACGCAAAAATGTCAGGTGACGCGAGTCCCGGCAAACAAGGTCGCCCTCGTCCCTGTAAAATAGCCTGCTCGATACACGGCCGTGCTTTAATTCGCGGAGAGTTTTCTCTAAGCTTTACAGCCGCGAGAAAGCAGCGACAGCACGATTTTCATGAATAATAAAAAGGACCGAGTGCTGGAGAGCTGGCTCTCGTCGCTGGCCTCCGTCCCCGCCTCCTCGCCACGATCTATCTATCGTTTCTCTCAGAGGGAACAATGTTTTTTCATTCTCCTCAAAATATGCTAGCCTCAGGCTTTCCACGTAGCTCCGTCTCCCCGCCAGGATTCTTGGTAACCGAGAGACATCGATGCGATCCCGCCAAGCACCGGGCGACCGAGCGACTTTTCAACGCGGCAACTTGCTGCCTGCTGCCCCCCCCCCCCGCCACCCCGCTTTACCCTGCAGGTATGCGTGACGAGGGAAGTAACGTTAATTTCTCTTTCTCGAGATCGCGGCCAACGCGAGAAAGACGAAGAATGTTGCCCGTCGACCAGCAGCAGCCCCTCGTCGCAAGTTCCCGACTTCGTTAATAGTTTTTCGATCATCGATTCGAGGATTAAGGGTTCGTTAAAGCGCCTTGGAAACGCGTTCCCCGTGGTTACCAGGACTCGTCCCACTTTCTCCGATCCCACGAAAGCCACCGCAACGTCCACCATCGTCGTTCAACTATCGCTTCATAACCTTCGAAAGTCTCGAACGAACGAGCTTATTACGCTCGGAGCTTAACGAGCTCTGATTGACCGTAGCACGAAAGACGTCTCGTTCTTTCCGCGCGTAATACCCTGCCTCGGCCTCGGCCTTTCGCGAACCGTTTAACGTCCCGGCAGACTGACTACCCCGTTTTTCCATTTTCCCCCAGCGATTTCTCTGCCTCCGTCTTCCGACTAGTTTCTTTCGTCTGGTAATTCGAAATCGTTGGTCGATTCGGGCCAGCGGCTATAGATTCGAGAGGGACGATCGAGCAACGGAAACGAAAGAGATTCGATCGAGTTTCGGACTTAACGAAGTCTGTTTAGTCGGTTCCTTCCTTCCCTTTGCCGTTCATCCCCATCCACCACGCGCGCACTCGCGCACACACACACACACACACACAATGTTTTCCGGTTTAATGCAATAAAGCTGGCTCGCGAATGTTTTAAGGTATTCAGCGCGTCCATTTTCTCCGCGCGCTTGCCACGTTTTCTCCAGCCGGATACTTTTTTTCCGCCGACTGCCTTTTTCCGCGCTTTCTCCCGCTCTCGCGCCGCTCCCTTGGCCTCCCATTCACTGACGCGTCTCAGACATTAGCTGGCATTCTCTGGCACATCCCCTTCTTTCGCCTTCTCATCCCTCTTTTCCTTTCCTCGCCGGCAAGCCGAAGCCCTGAGCAAGCTTTTGTTGAGCTTTTGATGGAGAGATTCCGCGCTTTGCCACGCTTGTCTGGAGCTTCCTTCTTCCTATACCTTTTTCCCTTCCTCATCGCGGCACCACCGGCGACGCTCTGGCCCCAATTTCTCTCGATCGAAAGCCTCGCTACCTACGAGCCATTCGACAACTTCTGCCGTATTAAAAGCAAAGAAATACGTTTGCCAACGGCTATTACCCGCGGAACGTGGAATAACGAAACGCCGAGTACACCGTACGCGTGTTTCTTTCTGTTTCGTTCGACGAAATAACCCGGAGAAACGGGCTTTTGCGAAAGTCGTTTCGTTCGACGATGCTTTCGATTTAAGACGTTTTCACGAGAAGCAATACGAGAGCAAACTTATCTCCGTGTCCATCGTGCGTTGATCGATCGCAGTCAAACTCTTTCGTTCTCGTCGATACTCGTCAACGACGGAACAAAGACGCGGAATCCATGCGGAGAACCGTTTCACCCTCTAAATACCGCAACGTCTACTTTGAATAATTTCGAGTATCGTCCGTAGATTTTTGCGTATTTAAATTTCTGCCTCGCCTTCGCCGTCTCGCGAAACGAAGGAAATAGAAAATACGAAGCGAGGAACTTTCGGTCTTCGTTGGAAGCTGCGCGAAATGTCTTCGACGCCGGGGCCGTTATTCGGCAGCAATTTCAACCGTACGGTATTCACGCGGTAAAATTTTTGTTTCCGCTAAATGAAACGCTAAAAACCGTCGAATGTCCGGGTCGTTGGCGAAAAGAGAAGGGAAAGAAAAATAAAACCATTGCTGGAAGCTGGCTTCTTATGAATTACTTAAGAATACGAGCACGCCGCTGAATCGACGTATTTACGGCCGCTGCCTCCTTCCGGCGAGCCCTTCTTCTCAAAGCCCCGAGGAAAATGCTTTCGCGTGGTTTCCCAAACCGGCTACGTTCTTTTTTTCGACGCGCCGCACGAAAACTTTCAGCAGGGCGAATCGCGGCCGGCATAGTAACGACTGCGGAAGCTTTCTCTGCCCGGTATTTATTAAATTTCGCCCGATCGTAGGATCAAAAGCCGCGAACAATGCTGCGAGAACTCGAAGGCCGATCTCGGATCGAAGAACCACTCCTCTTCCGCTTTGCTCCCCGAAACTGCAACGATTCTTCGTGGCCACTAGCAGGCAGATCAACCGGCGAATCATCGCTGTTCGTAAACCATCGAGTCGTATGCTGCAACGTTACGTCGTTGAAGAGACGGTTCAACCCTTTCGCTTCGAGCGCCGCATACAGGCGGCTACCACGCGAAGTCTCCTGAGTCCGACACCCCATACATCCGTCATCCGAATGATGCACATCTTTTCCTTATCGATAGAACATCTTCTGTTGGTTTTACTGACATATTGGATTAATCTTCTTCTTCTTAAAGTTACTCATTGTTGAATCAACATCGAAACGTTTCACGCAATATATTTCCGAACGATCGTATACTGCTTCGTGCTAAAAAATCTATTAAATTTGTCGAAGTGGTCAGCGCTTCTAAGAAAACTCTACATCCGGTCTTTTTAGTTTTCTCAACAGCGTATGGACGAAATACTGGGACGAAGGCAGACCATAAACGGTAGACAGGCGGCGAAGGCTTTCAGTCGTAGGGTAACACCGCTAGCGTGCGGATCTGGATCAGCTCAAATTATATTCCGACTTGTATTTACGCTTCTGTATTGAAATATATTTTCCACGCGTTCCCTTGTTCGTACATCTAAAAACCACGACAAAATCCATTAGCAGCGAAACGATATTTCGTACACGGTTCTTACAAGAATTATTGTTATTTAAGACTTGGGAAAACAGTATATACAGCAACCACGCACACCGTGCGTATTTCTGGCGTTTTTGTTCAGTGACAGTACGTTGATGGACTGGACCGCCGAAGCGAGACTCGCTGGTCGTTTCTTCGCCGTTGTTTGCTTTACGACCGGCAATAAGGGAAAATTTCGTCTCGCGCTTGATCCTTTGACGCGTAATTTTCTTCGACTCCGAGGGTCAACGATCGTCTGTTTTCTCTTTTATTAAAATTCGTTCTCGGTTATGCGATAGATCTTTCTGCAATTCGAAAGACCTGATCTGAAGATTAAACTGGCGTCGTGGCAGTTTCTCCGGTTTTTACATAAAACGAGAGATTATACTGTGGGAAGATTCTCGCGGCTGCAGCGGAAACGAAAAAAGAAAGGAAGAGAGAGAGAGAGAGAGAGAGAGACGACCGACAGGAACGAAATCGCAGGGGGAAAATCCAAAGAATCGACCGACGATGGTGACGACGTGCACGCGAACCTGGCAACCCGTTCTCTCTTGCTCTCGTTTCGACCCTCTTCGCCTATTCCTCGTGTTCCACTCTCCTGGCTATTCGAGGTTAATCCAACGAGAAATACCGGATGTCCATTAGCCAGCGAGTCCGTTTCACGATCGCCGAAACCGGTCTGCCGCGCCGGTTGTCTACGCGCTCATCGGCACGCACGATCCCGCTTGCTTGGCTGTTTCAACGAGCCGCAATTTTCCCGTAAACCTCGATGCGAGTAACCCGCTTGGCATTTTCTCTAATGCACCGGATTAATTAGCTAATGGGCCGTCGAATATTTGGAATCGAACCCTCGATATTTACACTTATTTCGCAAACATGTAGCATTCGTGCGCTGATTTTCGATAGCGTTGCACACTTTCCATTATAATCGCGATACGATTTTTGGGTAAAAGTGGAATATGCCCGTGGCGCATCGTTGTCCGTCGTCGAAACGCGAGCCGAAATGCGATATCGATTTGGCAAAGTAGGATGATTTCGCGATTAAGCCAGGTCGGTCGATCCTCGGTCGTATCGGTATCGGGCGAACGAGCTAAGTATCGTTCGATCGGCAACCTGTCCGCAATAGCGGCGTGTGACCGTCGCTATCGGTTATCTGGTAATTGATTCGGACGGTGCATCGAGCGTATATCAACCGCATGTAGCGATGATTTAGCGGCTTCTCCGAGTCGCTAGATTTCCTATTCACCGACCGAAAATTGGACGCTCGGCTACGACAGTCGGAACGTTATCTGCTTTCTACTGCTACTCCGCTCCTGCCTACTCCTGTTGTTTTAAACGCTCGACCCACTCGATGAAATTATTGCGAGCAAATGCACGATCGCGTTCTCTTGGCGTTTCGGCGAAACCGGCACGCCCGGAGCTACGCGATGGAAATTTAGTTGCAGCAGTGCGCTCGTTGCAAACAATCGAGAGATCGATCGAAGGAAAACAAGCGATCCTATGAAAACATGGAGCTATCGTGGAATTCCCTAATTGCCAGATCGCGAGAGGGAGATGGTCCACACCGTTTTTTCCCTCGCGCATAATCGAACTTTTTATTCGCGTCTCTTCCATTAAATTGCCGAATATCAACGTACGAGGTTTTGCACTTTAATCACCGATGTTCCCTTCTCTGTCCCTCCATTTACCTTGCCATCGATAACGCGAATTCACCGTCACTTTCCCTTTTCGCACGGAAAATGTACTTCCGAAATCCACCCTATCTTCGCAACCGACGCAACTGCCGCGTTCCCAATTGGCTGCGCGAACCATCCGTGCGCGAATCTGCGTCCTCTGGCCGGCTCTCTGTCTCTCCGGCAGACGCATTTGTACACGACTCGGGGTCCTGGATCACGAACCATGGATCATGAGCCATAGATCATGGCTCGTGGAGCGTGGATCGCGTGAATCCTATGAAACCTGTACCGTATATCCGGCCGGCGATATGTTTGACGAACGATGCTCCTCGATGCAACGACCGATTCTCTTTGAGAAAATCATGGAAATTTAATCGTCAGCCGGCCGAACGTTCTCCGTGTCCGATTTCCTGCGGTTTCGAGTGGCTGCGCGTAAAAAAGTCGAAGCAACCCCGGGGCCTGGATGTATACACGCGCGAAAAGGAAACGTGGAAACGCAAATACGAGCGTTACCAACTTCTCGTTTGTTTGCAAATCGTTATACGGCCACCTTTCGGCGCCATGTTCGTGGTATTTTCGCCGGATTTTCGCGTAGCCTGAGAAATCCAGCGAGCACAGCTTTTTGCATGGAAAAGAAGGGCTTTGAAAGGCAGTTTTCCGGCCACCGGAAACGTGAAATACAACGGTGAGTTATAAAATGACCGATACAACGCGATCACTTCCGCGAAGAATCATTGTACCGTGTATTCGTTGGATGAACACGCGGCGGAAATCCGGCTACGTCGGTACGCGTTTTCGCCAGAGGTTGTACGTCACGTGGGAAACCGTGGAAGCGGGACAGGCAGGCGGGGAAAAATCTCGAGATTCCCCTTGTCGTTTTCTTTTTCCACTCATCCGCTGTTGCGGATTAAACGCACGAGGCATTTATCGGTGACCCTCCGTCCGTCGGTTTTCCTCTGACGTATTTCGATTCCTTTGAAACTCGTCTGACGATCCATCTCTGAAAGCAAGCCGCCGGTAAACTCGTGTGTCGTTTACTCGCTTCGAGGAATAGAAAGGCGACCGACGTCGCCTTATCCCGATCGTCGCAGCTTTTATTTTTGTTTCGCGAAAGTATGCCGATGGGTAGGAATGCAACGTAACGCGAGCTATAGCCGTTTCATTTAAACCGATTGCTCTTTGGCATAATACACCCTCGTCCTACTCCGATGAAACTACTGCAACTCTCTGAGAGGATGTGTGTGTGTGTGTGTGATGTGTAGGGACCTCCTCGAAGCCTCGGCGAAATAATTGATCGATGGAAATGCTTCGTACGGAAATACCCGCGTCCCTGAAAAGCGGCCACGATTGAAATGGAAAAACATTGGTAAACTTTGAGTTTCCGATCAGTCAGCGTTCGTTCTCTTTTATCCGCCCCTTCCCTTCCTCTTCTTCCTTCTGCATACTCTCGCCCTTTCTCTCTCACTCTCTCACTCTCTCTCCTTTTTCGCTTCAATAGCAATTCTCCGCCGATAAATTTCCCCGCGCGCACTTTATATTCACGATATTGTAATCGGCTGAATAAATTCAAGCTCTGCCATAAATCGTTCCATCAAACATGCATAAAGGTGTACCGCTTTCGATTAATTGATAAGAACGAGGTAAGAGCGCTATCGACGGTCGCTGGAACGAAACGAAATGCTTCGGATAGGCTCGTGGCCCTTTCTTTTCTCCTTGTTACCGTTCAGACGTTCCACTTCTGGTTTCTTCGTCTGCCGCAACGCCACCCACCACCCTCTACGCCTACCGCGTTTCTCTCTCTCTCTCATCCTTTTTTCTCTTTGGTTAATGACCCACCTGCCCCGACGAATACCAGAGCCTCGGTTTCGTTTCTTCCGGACGAGCGTAATGCGAGCAGAATTAATTACAAGATCAAAAGACGATTTAGGCTGGCTTTCTCCCAACGTCGCTGCTCTCCGCCTTCCGTCTCGTCTCGAACGCGAGACGAGTTTGGTCTTTAGAGCCTAATCCCCTAGAGCCGCTACTCGAAACCAAGCCACTTGATGCAAGGCCTCGTTAAGACGAGGTGGCACGAATCGTTCTTGAGGGGATAGCTTGAATATTACGAGACCCTCCCCATACGGTATCGCACCACCTGCTGCTGCTGCTGCTGCTGCTGCTGGCATAGTGACGTTATTCTAACTCCTAGCGTCTCGCATTAACCTCGTTTCGCGGCTTGCGAGAACGCGCTGTCGATCGCATCCGATCGCGCGACCCTTTCCCGCGACGTTTCCAAACGCGGGCAGGTGACAGACGATACGACTGATGACTACGCGTAGTCTGCATTCGAATTTTCACTTACTCGCTTTCTCTTCATATCCGTTCCCGTTTTCCGGCCACTCGAGCGAGATTCGCGGAAAAAATTCCATCGGTCTGTACTCGTTAATTAAAACTCGGATGAAGTTAGAACATTCTAGTAAGCTTTAACGAGGGATCGAAGTCGCGAGTTTAATCATTTTCTACGGCTACAACAAAAATTGAACTCGCTGCTTGATGTAGGTTCCATCGTACGTAAACTCGAGCAAAGTAGTAAAAGAAGAAGAAGAAGAAGAAGAAGAAATTTGTACGGCGCGCGAAACGAAGCAATTTTTCTTCCGATCTTCTGTAATATAACTTTAATTTCTCGATTTCCCGATTCTGTTTCTCTCATTTTTCCCCTTTGAACGCTAGGAATTCGAAGAAAAACTTATCCCGCGGGAGTTAGCCCGGCCAAGTTCACAAAGTCCGCCAAAGGGAAACAGTTCTTACGCGCATAGCATCATCGACCGGTAGTAGTACATGGTCTAGAGCTTTCTGCTTGTCCTCCTATCGAATTTAATTTTCCAATTTCACCAAACGTATTCTCGTCCACTTCCGTTTTCCAGCGATTTACGTGTTCGTCGCTGGGTCGAGGTACCTCTCTTTCCGCAAACGCAGCCAATTTCCCATAGATCGATTTCTCTCGAAATGACGTAAGGCGGTCCTCTGTACACGTACACGTGCTATTCGTCTTCCACCAAACGTACGTACACACACATGCGCGTACATTTACATATGCATATACAGGGTGATCCGTATAACCTAGCGTATAATACTAAGAGCGGTCAGAGAGCGATCGCGCGTGCGAAGATAAACGCAAAGCGTAGAATAAAATTTTCCCGTCCGAGAATCAAGTTTTCCAATTTCTTCACTCAGCCGATTACCGATTAATAAGCGGATCGTTCCACGTATGCGAAAGTATGCGAAGAATATAGAATACAATTTTTCCGTTTCAGATCTGGCTCTCGTGAAAATATAGCTTAAGCGCGTTCGGATAAAGCTACAAGTTTATAATTTCATCGGGAACGAAGGGTTCCGCGAGAAAACGTTATTCCACGTTTCTCGCTTAATTTCCCACGTAGAATCGCTTCTCGATTGATAGCACGCTACGTTATACGGGACACCTTGTACATGGAGGACGGAAGCGTGGCTGTGCAGCTGCGTCACCGCGTGCGATTGAATTATGAAAGCTCGCTTGCACGGGACTTTTACGGCGGATTTTGACCAGTGTAGTTTATTGGCCCGTTCCTTATTGAGCTTCCGTTTCGCGCTGCCCCGACAGCAACGTATTAATTCCTGTTTCCGCCTCGTCAGCCGATCGCAAATTTTCCATCGACCGATGACACGATCGTCGTGCAAATGCTTTTAAAGCCGGATCCAGGCCGGAACGACCGCGACGGAAATCTCGTAACCGAGGGAACGTTCCCCTCTGAAAAATGCCAGTTTAATTCCTTTCCGCCAGCGTTACGTACGTAGCCGTCTCTGGTAAAGAAGAACCAATGGGCAAAAAAGCAAGGCTCGCGTACCACGATGCGCCACTCTTTCGTCCAGCGTAATTACCATTACCACCGTGTGCCATCCATTCTGTTTGCCCTCGTACAAAGAAACGTCCGTTTTACAGTCTGCAAACTGTTCTTTCGAGCATATTCGTTACACTTATAGCTTCTGACCAGTGAATTAGGATCAGGTGGAAAAATTTCATTTCCGCGACTGCAATACGACGGTTGTCTTTGAACATCTTACGAATTACGTACGAGTTACGCGAGCGTTGCAAAATGAGAAAAATTACGAAACACCAGTCTATGCGTAATACGTACGTAGCCCGTCGATCACTATAACTCGTTCGTTGTTAGATCATAGATTCGTGGTTAGATGGAAATGAAAGGCCGCGTTCCTTTCGTTCCATATCGTTGGCGATTCGTAGCGATAATTCCCGAGAGATTCGTACACGTTTCATCTTTGCAAGCTGAAAATTCTACGATTGGACGCGTAGTTTGTACATTTTCCAGACGTTCTCTCGACGAACGCGGTTGTCCTCGTCGTCGCTGGTGCTCGCTCTTGCCAATATAGAATCGCAGCGTTGTTTCCGATTGAAAGTTTTCAAGTGTTTCGGAACAGTCGAGTGGTCCGGGGCGGCCGTTCGCGTCTCCATAGGGAACGAAAGTTGAAATCCCGGTCGGTCGTCGCGTCGGTGGGTAGAAGAGAAAGCAAAAAGAAGAAGAAGGAGAAGAAGGAAAGGGAACGAAAAGAAAAGGAGTTCTACGGAAAGGAAATTGGCAGAATGACCCGGACCTTCCCCTGCTTCTTTTTCGGCCGGTAGCGAACGCTAACACAGCCTTTGCTTCCTTTCTCTCTCTGTCTCTCTGTCTCTCTCCTTCCAGCTTTTGACAGAGAAGATTGCGATTTAGGAAAGTGCGTGGTTGTCACCGAATGGCGTGTTCCCCCGAAAAGCTGGCGGAAAGATTTTCATCGCGCGGAAACATGCTCGAGAACGTCGCGAAAGCAACGAACGGTACACGCCAGGTTGTCGACTTTCGCCTCGATAAGCTGCTCGGGGATAAGCTCCCAAGATACCGCATAAACCTATCTTGTTTCCCGGCAAAGTTATCCTGAATATTTTACTCGTGAAATATCTGCGCTCCGAACGAGCCAACTTTCAAATATAGGAAACCCGACTCTTAATCGATTTCGACGCGGGCAAATTTTCTGATCGGCCTGCCCGCTACATTCATTCTCGCCGTACCATCGCATCGTCTCGAATTTTTCCTCTCCAGTCTCGGTCCTGCCAGTCACGTTCCCCCATCAAAATGTAGATGCGGCGAACTGGACCACCGAGTGGGTATTATTTTTTCGCTCGATCCTAAGCGTTATTTATGCGCGCTGCTCTTCGACCGATTTTTAAATTCCCTGGGGAGCCTGTAGCACGCGCGGCCGCTCGTTATTATTTCCGTACCACGTCGGAAGGGATTTGCACAGGGAACCGAAGGTTCGTCTCTCATCGCGATACGTGATTCGTTCACGACCAGACGCAACCACACGCTGTCAGAACGACCGTCTGATCGACCAAGTTTATCGATTCCTGTATTATTAGAATTTAGTTAGCAATTTAGAAGGTCGGAACAGGCCGCAACAGCTGGCCGTTCTTCCAATGGTAAAACAACTTTTCGTTCTCTTGGAGTCTCCGAAATTTCCAACAAATATGTTACGCTTGCTGAAAACGGCTAAATCGACGCTCACCTGTTGCTGATTAATCTGTTATAACACCAATAAGATAACGATTCGTTTCGATATAATCGACGAGAACGATAAAACAAAGTGCGCTCTAAATTGATTCTCCCATTTCCCCGCACTTGTCTCTTTTCCGCCAGCTTCTTTCGCCCGGTGCTTTATTCTTCCTCCATATCCTAGGAAATCCATCGCTTTGTCGTTATCTAAAGCGACTTCGCGTAAACGGATGAAGCCGGCAGATCGGTCTTCCGACGATCCCTCGGACGTCGTGGAAACTTGTTCCTCTTCTTTTCGCTTCGATGCGAGAATTTCCATACTCTGCAATTTCTTCGCTATAGACGCAGCGAGGCAAAGAAGAATCTAGGAGAAGAGGAGGAAGGGCAGGAGGGAAGAAGCGGTGCGAGTTTTTCTTGTCGGGTTTTGATCGAAAACTCGGTAAACCGAGCGACGACGCGGCTGTATTATTTTTGCGTTGAGACGGCAAGGGGACGAAGAACTCGGCAAAAACGGGCAATCCGAGAATCGACGGAGACAACGGCGAGAAGGTTCTCGTTACGAGGATAACGTGGAACGACGGACGTCGACGATCGTCGACGTTGTTGTTGGCAACAGATGGTTTTTTTAAAAAAAAAAAAAAGACGAAACGATTATCTTCGAAAAGAAGGATCGCGAGTCAGGAATTTTGAAAAAGGTATTTTCGTTTAGGTGAAAGACACGCGATAGTGATCGCTGAATATCACGGAAATTTGTCGACAAATAAAGTAGCTGAAAGATACAAAGTTTTAACGTTACCGCAACGTCGGTTTTAGTATTCTCGTTACGAATAACGATTATAAACGATCAAAATTGTTTTTGATTACTTGTAACCAGTATGGATGCCGGAATTTTGTTTTTTTTTTTTTCAGGTACCAATAATCGTTATCGATGACGGGACGTTTGTTTTTGATTACCGACAACCGTTGTACATCGTGGAATTCTTTTTTATTATTAGTAACCATTATCGATGACATTTTTTTTTCTGCTTATCAAATAACTATCTGATTGGCAACTAAGTGATTGCTGATTTTGTCAATACCAGCAAATGACAAATTCGGCGATCAGTTAGTCGCCAGCGCGATATCGTCGACGATGAAATTTATTTTCGGTTACCGGTAGAAATGATGGACGAAGGAATTCTTTTCTCTTCTCTTCTCGCTTTTCGCTCGATTCTCACGGAGATTACCGATCGCGAGCCAGAGGATAGTACAGTGCCGCGTAAAAGCGTATTTCGACATCGTCGTTAGCACTGTAACGAGGTGGGACTATGATGACTCTGCGCGAGATAAGGAAGAAACAGACGCAAGAAGAGAAAGGAAGGGAGGAAAGAAAGCAACGAGTCCCTTTCGTCGAGTGACGCGGTTGTATTTTTTTGCCACGGGATCGGAAGCAGCTGGTTACGGAGGACTCGGCAAGAAGGGGCAATCCACGAATCGACAGAGGCAATGGCGTTGGCAAGAAGGTTCTCGTTGTCGCGCGGTCCACGGTGACGGTCGTATTGTCGATGGTAATCGGTGAAAGCGATGGCGAAGAGGGAGAAATTGTTTGTCGCGGACTGGAACGCGAAGGAAAGGGTAACGGAAGAGAATGAGAGGTCGAGTCGTGGCGGCACAGGGACGATTCGAGGGGCGGGAAGGTCTGTGGGCGATTTCTATTGTCGGCCGTGAACACCGCTCACGGTCGCCGATATAATTGGCGCCGCCCTGCCGGATAACTCGAACGATAACGAGGACAAAAGAAACGACGCCGGCGAAGGAAACAATGGAAGAAGATCCGCTGAAAGTACCCGAAGAACGAGGAGCGCGCTCTTCGCCGCTGGTTGACACGACAGTCGGCTGAATCTGACAGAATTCAACCGACTTTCCGGCTTGCTCGCGTCTAAGGTTCGAGTGCACCAACCGAGCAGCGAGCAACCTTTCCCGTCCGAAGTGCCAACGATTCTCGCACCTTAATCGCGCTCGTTAACGGAGCCGCGCTACCGAGCGAACCAAGCGAAATTTGTGCTAGCTTTTCTCGGCTCTCGGCGTGTTGTTGCGTCGCGTCGTACCGACCCGCCTTCGTGATCTTTCAACCACGTTCGCGGAAGAAGCAAAGCGGACACCGGCTTTTCGTTCGACCGAGTCTGCGAGAGATTCGCGCGAACGTAACGAGGTGTCAGAGGCGACAACCGTAGGGCGGAATCGCCTTTTCGCGCCACGTTTCTTTAAAATTATGCAGACATTTGTCGCGAACGCTGCCACTCCCTTGTCCTATCGACTTTCTCCGCGTTGCGTGCATCGAGGTTTTAAGAATTTGAATATGGGTCAGCTTCTTTCTCCGCTCGACAGGGCTCCAACGCGATTCCGACTCGTCCTTTCTTCGATCTGTACGCGTCGGTACTGTCGTCGAATCCGAAGCATCTCTCGTTTTTCTCCGTCTGTTTTTTTTTTTCTCCCTCGTGAACAACGTCGACGAGAATCACGAGAAAGTAAGACGTTACGAAGGCGTGTACGGCGGAGAATCTCGCGGTCTTCGTTTCGCCGACACGCGAACGGTCGTACGCGATCCAACAGGTTCCGCCGACTTATTACGTATTTACGATAAGAGCAGGCGACTAGATCAAAGTTGGCGAAAGTCGTACCGACGACCGACTGCTGGCTCGAGTTCCGATTGCTCTTTTAATTGACGAGATTATAAAAGAACGATTTACAAAGTACCGTCCCGGGGGGGCCCGGTCATGGTAATTACAGTTTGATCGCGCCGCTCTTTCCTAACTTTCACCCAGTTCGCGGCAATTGTGCCAATAATTCTCGAATCTGAAAACATCCATTTCTTCGAAGTAGGATTTCTCTCGTACAAAGATGAGGCACGCGTTCGAAATTAAAATAACAGCCGCGTCACTTTTACGATAAAATATAGTAAAATATTGTCAGTTGCAATAATGTGTAGTTTATTCCCAGGCATGAAATCTATAATACGATGTTATCCGATCCGAGCGGTTTCTTTCGCGAAACGTTTGCATATTAATAGCCTGCGGGTATACATACTACATTTATGGGAGATGTAAAATTGCAGAAACGCGCAGAACGTTACGTACGTTGTTAAAATAGGCGAGAAAAATCTCGTGTTCTCGCGATCCTACGAGACGAGTGTGACGAGGGAGGAAGAAAAATTACGAATCCGTGCGTCCGTACGAGGACAAGACGCGTCGGCTCGTAATCGTTGAGGAGATCTTCTCGCCTAATGGACGGGCGGCGACAAATCTCGTCGCTGTATCGTCGGTCGTCGAAGCGAGATCCACAGAAACGCGGTAAGAACGACGAGGGTGCTTTGCGAGTAACGCGGTCCGTATAATTACCAGTGAAACGTCGAAGATTGTTGGACTTAATGACGATGTTATCAGAGCGTCGTTCGAAAGTAGAACGGATTTTTAATTAATCCCACGCGACCCAATTATCGACGGATGTCTAATTTAAAAAATGGAACGAAAAAGAAGATACAGGAAACGAGAAGGGAAGAGAGTATAAAGGGGAAGAAAAATTTGTCGAGGAGGTTCGAGACGCGTAAGCCCCATTGAGATGGAACCAGGCCTACGCGAAGTAGTTGGAAACTTTGAGTGCAACATCCTCCAACTTACCTTTAACTACGAGTTCGCTCTAAGGATGAACGCGGTATCGTCGTAATTACGTGAAGAACGAGGCAAATGTGGCTTCTATCGCGTTCACCGCGAAACAAGTCGAATTAATCTCATCTCCGGCTAACGACACATCAGCCTTCGGCTTCGTTGCTCCTGATTTTCTGGCTCGTCGGCAGAAGAAATTAGAAAACTTGCAACTTCGCCGCCAAATATTGACTTTGCAGCGAATTAACTTCTGCGAATGTTTCCAGTTTGTTCGACGGGTCCGACAACGCCGTGGCCGCGGCGTTACCGCTGTTACGATGTGAGAAGCAACAACGGCCAGAGCCATGCTTTTCAAAATTTTCTTCTTTACGATCGTTCAAGTATCTGTTATCACTATTATCGTTATTATCGAAAGAGAGATCGTTATAAATTATCGAAGATGGAAGAACGCGATATGCAGAAACAATTCATAAAATATCGCGTAGAACGTTCAGAGTACAGTAGCTGGTAGTGGTTTACAATATCCGATAGGTGAAACAACAGATCTCCACCGTTTTAGTTGTACCAGTAACAAATTTTTATTTTCCCGTGTCGTAAAGTACCGCAAGATACTAACAAAATATCAACAAAATCATCGCAGATTTCGAGTTATTGTTGCAGTGAACGAACGACATATCGTAAACAATATTCGATGCCATAACAATTTATCATCCGTGGTATTCATGTATTTCTATAACGATAAAAACATAGAAAATAATTAGCGGAATTAAAATGCGGTGAAATATTAAACTACGATTTTATAGTGACACAGTCTACCATGCTCTTTCTCACATTTTAAGCGTGGAATACGAATACAGAGGATGGAACAACACAGTTGGGCAACGACGCCTCGCGTTCGTTCATCTTTATTTCTGCATATTTCGAGCAGCCTCCAATTTCGCGTCGCCGTTCTTCTTGTCTCGAGAAACGCGAATAAATCGATCGGCTTTCGCGCTACGTCCAAGAATAGAAATTTCGAGGTATCGACCGACCTGTCCGTTTCTCCTCCTTCTCCTCCTCCCTCCCTTTCCTCCTTCCTCTTCTTCTCCTTCCTCTTCCCTGTAAATCGTTTTACGAACTTTTTCCGGTATATTGAATTCTGATTCTATTCTCGAACACTCGGACACTGGTATATCCGGTCGCATCTACCGGTATCGTTGCACAGTCTTCGAGAAGACGAAACCTCTGTTTCCTGTACTGGGAAATAGAAATGGAAACTGGAATGGGATATCCTCGCAGTTCCAATAGCTTTCCCTAACTTTCGATCCCGCGGGACTGACCGCGGCATACCGGTCGCCAGAGATTCTCTTAGAGTCTAGGAAACTGCGTGCACCCACGTCTGTTCTCGATCGTGTTGGATAAATGGAGCACTGCGATCGCTGATTTACAATAACGCTAGACCGTTCGTTTGTTACAGCCGAGAAATTGCCGAACGGTTTCCCGTTAATATCTCAAGCACCGACGACGAAGGTGGTCGAAATGGGTCATAACGCGGTGCTTCTCTGCACCGCTGTTGGGTCACCGCCTCCGATCATTTCCTGGGTACGGGACATGCTGCCCATCGACACGACCAATCCACGCTACACGGTTTTGGATACCGGTAAGTGAAAATTCCTTCTTCTTTACGATGTTTGAGTTTGCGCGTTCTCAAGAAAAACCAGGAGCCATTTATCAGCGTATCTCGAAGTAAGTAGATTCGAAATGCTTGGAATCGCTTCGAATCTGAATTATATACGCGTTGGCGTAATTCGAAGCTCCAAACTTCTGAAAGTCTTGATCAGTCCGGAACGTTCGATTTATCTTAACTCGATTCGCTACCTTCTCCGATACCGTCGAAAGTAAGGTACTCCTGAGTAAGGCCGAAGTACACCGCGTATCTCAACGCTGACATTTCTTTCGATTTTAGCATCGAGCGTATTAATCGTACGAAGATTCTATCGTCGAGTCAGTATTTCGAGGGAATTTCAATTTCTCAATTTCTCGTTAGCGAACGAGAACCGTGTAGACGTAGATCTCGCGACGATCAGACTATCGAGGAAGTCAGACTATCGATGCTAGCACGAGATCTAAAGGGGAGCTAAAACTAACGAACAAAGCGAAAGATCGAGGAGAAGAGAAATCTGGATAGCGGATGAATCGAAGATGTTGGGCCGCGATCTACAGGTAACAATAGGGTGAAGCTCGATGGCGCGTGTCATATCTCGTCGAGTGCCAGAGTGCGTAAGTCACTGTCAACTCGCGGTAGCGTTGATCGAGTGGTCACGCGATATGGGAACATCCAGCACATCCATCTCGTTTGCCGAGAGTGCACACCTGCTCTGCACGGCTCTCCTCGCGAAGTACACTTCGTGTCTGTTCGTGCGCCGATCTACATATATCGTTGACGTTTTCGATCAAACTGCCAAAGATCCGACACTTTTTCCTCGATCGAACCGATCGTTCGGTCCGATCGGTCGGCTTTCAGACGAAACAAACAGGCTTTGGTGAAACGCTGTGCCATAAGCGTTAAGCGCGACGTTTTTTTTTTTTTTTTTTATTAATATTTTATTATTCCTGGAAACGAACGCAGTCGTTGATGCGTGGACACAGACTGGCGATTCTCTATCACAGCCAGTTAAACAGATTCCCATCTTTCAGTCACGCATATACATAGCTACTCGGCGCGATAAAAAAATCTTGAAAAAATCGAGGAGAACGCGACCGTGATTCGGTCAGCTGCTCGTTACCTACTCGTGACGCGTTCCGCGTATAGTCGCGCCTGGCAAGTCGATAACTAATGTCGGTGCATAAACCGACCCATACTACTACCAACGTTCGCCACGCTCTCAACGCGATTACTCGTTGAAGCGATCGATCTCTCCTGCGATCATCCACTAATTTTAAGCGTGGATAGGTGGCCCGTAAAAACTTTTAAACGACGATCGAGACGAGTGGTTTCGGAAATCCTGCGGTTCTCTCGTCCCTTCCCGTTGGCCATAAAAAACGGAAGCGTAATCGAGTGGCGACTAAAAAATGAAACGTTACGCGCGTGAGTGTTGACGAGAAGCGACGATTGGCGAATATAATTCGCGATAACGGCGCAAATGAACGAGCGGACGAGTGGACGAGCAACTTGTATATACGAAAGTTGTTTAGCTAACGCACGACGTAACCTATTATCATTATTTTTGCATCGCCGGTAGCTATGCGAACCTTGCACACTCGTATACGCACGTGTATACGTATAGATCGGCGTATATATAAAACGTTCACTTTGTTTTTATCGCAATGGCGGTATCATTATCGAACGGCACGTCACGTAATACCGGTGTGCACTTGCCCGACTATCTTTACGACGGCCGGCGCAGTTTGCCGCGACGTGAAAAGTATACATTAGATGCAGGAAAGCTGGCTGCATACACGCTAGTATCGTTCGGCTGTATCGCAAGCCCGGATACGTGTACGTGCACGCGTTATGCATATATCTGGCTCTGGTCGCTGCCTACATCGCTGCCTGCGTTCCGAGAGTACAGGCGCTTGCATAAAATTCCCAACGACCCGGCCACTCGACGATTTTCCATCGCGTCGAATCGGCCAACCCGTCTTCCCGCGATTAACGCGAAATTTATTCGTCCTCGTCCTTTCGAATATCTTCCAAATTCACCTCTTTTGTTCTCCTTTGTCGTTATTTCTACGGGTTAGCGGAGCTGTATCGCAGCGCGCCGTGTCGGTCGCACGTGCGTCGATCTTACGATTCTGGCAATCCGTGACTCGTATGCGTGGCACGTATAAACGGGAATATCGCGTGCGTGCGTGCTCGTCGCGATGCCCTCCGCCACGGTATCCGTCTGCACCTATGTGGAAACACGTGCTTACAACCCGCACACGGACATCTTAGAATCCTCGCGAGGCAACTCCGCCACGACGGAATTTCTTCGAACGGAAATTCGATCGGATACGACTGGCCGACTATCTTCTACCGATCCCGATAGGTTACGGACAAGACAGCTAGAGAGTCTGGAATAGGAAGAGGAAAATTCTGTCTCGAAGGGTAATTCGTTTTCCAAATTGTCGAACAACTGTACACGCGTAAGCACGTGCTAACTATACTCGTTGTAACCGTTGAAGTGGTCACCGGTTCTAAGAAAACTCTACATCCGGTCTTTCGGTATTCTCGAGCACTGGAGCTTGGCTGCAGGGTTTTCAGTCACAGGGTAACACCGCTGGCGCGCGGATCTGGATCAGCTCAATTATATTCCGATTTGTATTTACACTTCGATATTTAAAATATATATTTTCTACAATTACAATTTATCCACGCGTTCCTTCGTACTCGCGTACATCTAACAACCTCGACAGTAAGAAATGCAAGAACTCTAACTGTACCGAAAATCGAAAGAAAGAATCGTGCGTATCATATCGTTGCGAGAAAATTCGTTGGAGATGGAAAATCATGCAACGAACGTAGCAAGGTTAACGCGGAGTACGAGAATACAGAGAGAGAGAGAGAGAGAGAGATAGAGACAAAGTTCTCAGAGTTGCTCCTCCGAGTTATCGTTATCGTCGTTCCATTTCTATTTTATCCGAACTTTCTCACAGTTTTATCTACTTCGTTTTACGTTTAATGAAAGAAGACCTGCTTACGGAGCCGAGCATCGGTACAAAGAGCAAGGGAAGGAAGAAACGACAAGCTCGAAGCGAAAAGCATTCCCCTCTAGTCGCATCAGTCACTCGCTGGCTCGCCCAGTAGCTCCCTTAACGTCATTCGCGTGTCTTCCATCCGCGGCAGCTCCACCCCCGTCAATACCGTTAGAAGCCATCGCCATACGGCACCGTCTCCACCGCGTATATCCCATAAGATATATGGCTTAATGTATTACAAAAAGTACACGACAAGGGCAATGTACTTACTGTCGCGCGTATCCGTGTATATGTGGCAAGTTGCGCGAAAAGAAAATGGATGGAAGAGGAAGAACACGGACGCGTGTGGTAGAGCCGGGGAGAAGAATCATGGAAAAGACGGATAGAAGGAGCAAAAGAGGAGACAAAGCGTTAGTCGTGCGTCATGTATGGTAACGTGTTTAACGGTCGTACGTTAGCAGCTACGTAACTCCGTCGAAGGTTTCGTGACATTCAAAAAGTCGGCCATAGAAAAAGCAGCAGCGCGGCCGCCAACACGTCTGGCACCAGACGTTATTCAAATTTCCTAGAAATTTAATTTTCGTCGGCTACCATTGTCAGCGTGTATATTAGGTTAACGTTGAAATTTTAACAGAACGTTTCTAACATCGCCATTGTTGCATGTCCGCCGTGCCATTGTTTGCATTCATTTACGAGCGTAGCCACATTCGCAATTTGCGTTAACAATATTAAAGCATCCTCGGTTATTATGGAGTAACGGTAGCACTCGAAACTTCGAAGCGTTCGACGTTGCAAGCGATATAGTTAAATTTCGCAAAGTGCCGTGCGATGGTCGAGAAGAGAAAAATGTTTTTTGACACCGACGATCGTGTGCCGCGTTCCGTTATACTTTTCTCGTACGAAGCCAGGCGAACTTAACGCGTGAGATAAGCGCGATAAATAAGGGAGAGACCGTCTTACGTTTCGAAAAGTTAGGTATCGCGTATGAATTTTCTAATGGACAATTATTTCCGGTAATACTCTGTGCTATTATTTTCAGCAAAACGAACGAGAGTGTTCACTTTCAAAAAACTGCAATTAAAATGTGTGTTTGTCGGAGTGGTAAAAAATTTTTAATATTCGGTTTAATCTTGCTAATTTAAACTTTTTTACTCGGAGAATTATCAAAGTCGAAGCAAAAAGCAAATTATCTAATTCTTTTTTTAAGCGAAAGTACGAGACCAATACGAACAAACATCGATACGATGTAAATAATACAGAAAAATAAATACTCGTACAATACGATATAACCAGATTGCTACTGTTTGACCGATCGACGTTCCGAAGCGATCGAGCTGTTATCTTGTTCCTTTTATTATCGGGATACCGACAATATGGTATCTGTGGCGAACCTAATTCAACTTTCAGGGCCCCGTACCAGCAGAATCTGTCGATTCACTCGGCCGAAGTGCTTGAAACGCGTAAAGTTCGTGGCACGAGGGATTTTACGATTTCAGGATTTCGATGTAAACGCCGTAAAGGCTACTACTTGGTGTACCGACCGCTTCGAATAGTTTGCCGTGTGAAGTCTGTGACAACAGCGCGATGAAGTGGTGGTAAAAAGGCGTGCTTTGGCGAACGGCCGCAGGTGGAACGTAATTCGGAAATTCTTGGTCGACAAAGCAAACAAAAGACGAGGGAACGAAGGGCGGAAAGGACGCGAAACGGAGAAGGTCAGGTATGGGATAGGATAGAACACGAAAGCAGAGAAAACCCGTTACATTCGGACAATGCGGTCGCGAATCTCTATTTCCGTTTATCGCGCAAACGAGACAAATTAATTAAAGTTATACACAGCATGGTAGCAACGCGACGGCGGTGTATTAAAATAACGGTCGCTTTGGTGAACGGCGAGCACTTTACGATAATTGAGGAGAATTAAACCGACGCAGATTCTCCGGTATGTGAGGTAAACCAATTTAATATCTCATTCAAGCTTTGTCACCGTTTATGGAAAGACTCGCGACTGGATTTGTTATACGACATCGAATGTTGGCGTGTCACGGTTCAAGAACGGCTGAAACCACCGCGAAAGACAGCGAAGTGGGCAAAATAATCGTGTGTACGGAGGAAGAGAGGTAGAACGAGCTGAGTTAACGCATCGAGAATCGTTAAATTATATTTTCCAGTGCTCGGCCGTAAAGCCGTGAGGGCAACAGCGGAGCGAAGCAAAAGCGCGAGAGGGCAGCAGTTAACGCTTCGTCAACACTCGTAAAATTTCCGGCATTAAAGCTGCGAGGCTTGATGAGCAGGGCTCGAACTTCGAAACAAGCCCGGAGCTGCTATCGTCGCGCCACGCCGCTTCTTAACACCTGCCTTGGGATTCTCGCTCTTCCTCCGCTCGCTCTCTCGCTTCCCTTCTTTCTTCCGCCTCTTGCGCCTCTTACACCCGGCATCTCGCCTATTTCCATCTTAATTCCGGCGTAATATCCCGATCGTTTCGAAACTTCCGTAATTGTCCGTAACGATAACGTAAGAATGCGAAAAGGCAAGCACGCGCCCCGCTCCCTGGTACCATGAAAATCGTCCTAACGGTCGTCGTAGCCAACATGCACGCGGACCAGCCAACGCACAACGAACCGCGTCGTTTATACATTCGTCGGATTGTTCCTAACGAGCGGAGGTAAAAACGTCAGCGAACGACGCGATAGTTTTTAAGTAGGTGCAAAGAGAAAGATGTAAAGTATCGTTGGACGAAAGTTTGCCGAGCTGGAAGAGTTAGAAGGGCAAAGATGGAAACACAAGACGGGTTCATCGCCGAAACGGCTCTCTTCTTAACACCTGCGCTATGGAACACACCGAGCGTGTTCGTCCACTCGGTGTCACTTCTCCTTCTATTCCTCGGCCTTTTGTCGACGCGTTACGCGGTTATAAAGAGCCACGATCTCCTTTCCTGCCGGCAGGAAAACACGACAGACCCTGCTCGGTAACCTCCCCCAGAGCCATTAGACCAGCCTTTCCCCACGGGAGTTGACTTATGACGCCGTCGGCTACGCCGAGGGGGATCGTCTAACTTACCTTATTTCCGCTTACATACTTACCTTCTCTCCGGATCCGTGACCAAAGGTAGAGACGCTTTCGAAAATTCACCGCCTGGATGATCGCCAACTGCGAAGATTTTTCACGACAATTGCTTCCACCGCTTTAGCAAATTTTAATCACGCGAGGATCCTATTGATTCTTTCGTTATCGGTCAATCCTCGCAATCCACTGACATAAGTGTATACGGCGAAAGGTAAAGAGCATTTGCGTGAATTTCGCGCAATTTTTCGTTCAAAATCGATCGTGCAAATTAAACGTTATTGTTAACGAGCAATCGTTCACGTATTTCCAAGCTACGACAAATGATCCGTATCGTCGCGGAATAAGCAACGCTTACGAAGCAACAAATGCAGAGACTGTGTCCTGATATTAACGCAATCTGTACATAACCGTAATTGTGTATACGTATGCTTGTACCAAATGCCTGGGAATTTCCAGAGTCGCGATGCATGCGTATTTGGGTTTCGTTACGCTGCTAGAAAAATACCAAAACGTTTCGTACAACGTGCACGAGGTATTCCGCAAAAGGAGGGAAAAGCGAATGGGTTAAAAATATTAATTTCGAGAGAGACAAGCCCAGAGTCGGCGGTATGTTTGGCCTCGATTAAATTCCCCCTTGAACGCGCGGTAAATATAGTGAGAAAAAAGAGGAGGCGGAAACGTCAACGGGTAATTCGATTTCCTTTCCGGCGCGACGCATTCACCAGACGACGCAACTCCTCGAATCTTCGCGAAAGACGTTTCATGCCCGCATAATCTTCTCGTCTGCCGTCATTCTCTCTTATATATTTGCGAAGCGAGATTCCAACGTTAATGCGTTGCGCTAGCAAACCTTCGGTGAAACTCGAAATGGAGAAACGTTCGCAGAAAGAGAGGAGAAATAAGGAGAAGGAGACGAATAAGGGGAAGAAACAGGGAACGGTTTGTTTCCGGCGACGTTTCGAGTTTCCCTCTCGTCAGCCATTAAAAATGAAGAGGCCGTAAAAGTTTCGAGAACAAGGTTCGTGACGCTGCCGCGAGGGAAATGGAACGTTAATAAAATCGATGATACTTGACGATTAATATGATAATTAATACGCAACAGCGTATATTTCTATCGGTGGAGAAGGTTCTCCGTATCGGAGAAACGGGGGCAAACGAGCGTGCGACTCGCCAATGCAACCGTGGCTCTAGCGTAAACATATTTTCTGTTTGTATTTTGACCGAATCGAACGTGCACCGTTGGAAAAGCATCGACTACGAGCCATTACCTCGCTTCCCCTTTATTCGTTTCGTTCCACTTCGACCGACCTCTCTCGCCTCTGAATATTTTCCGATAATTATAATTGACTTTTTTACGCGGTCGATGTGCTACCCCCGCGACTAAGCATAATTATGAAAGCAATTAAAACGTTCGCGAATTACAGCGGCCAGAGACCACCTTCTCTTCTCCTTCGTCTCTTCCTCGACGCGCGGAAAGAGGAGAGAGCGAAGGGAAAACAGAGCGCAGCTCCTATACCTTCGAGGTAAACATATTTTCTGTTTGCTTTCTGTCCCGGTCGAATCGAACGCGTTCGTCTTTCCAAGTCATCGCCCGTATCAAGTACCATCTGTATTCGTTCTCTGCCCTGTCGTATCTTCGCCCAGAGCGGTCATTGCTATGGAAGTTTGTATCGAACGCGGACCAGATAAAATAGGCGACGCCGAATAAACTACGAGTTACTGCGTACTACCCTGCGCATATTTTCCGTTCGTCGCGCTGATGTTAAATATAAGGAAAGATATTTCAATATTGGTGAGTAAACACACGCAAATAGTTTCGACGTTTCCGGCCGCGTTGCTCTTCCGCTCTCGTTGTACGTTTCGCGACGCGACATCGCGATATCTTTTGTACATATTTATGCGGAGACGTATTCCCAGCCTGCGAAACCGGGCTTCCGGGAACCAACGTCGAGAAAATGTTCCTTCCTTGCTCGTACCGATAGACGAAACGCGTGTCATTGTTTCGTCAAAAAAGTTTCCACGTTTTTGGACGGAAGAATTCTTTTTTTTTCTTTCTTCTTCTTCTTTTACCAGCCGTCTTGTCGATTCGTCGAGAATCTAAGATGGAATTTATCGTTGCGTTATCATATACTTTATTTGTTCAGCTTAGTGTAAATTTCGCAGCAAGCTGCGAAACGTACGAACGTGTACACACGCGCACGGCGCGTGTAACCGATGTCTAATGAACTTTTTCGCGATCAAACAGTCGTTTGAGAACGACGTAAGCGACAGGCGCGAGTAAAAAAGGGCTGACTTGAAACGTTTCCGACGGGGGTTGGCACAAAGAGTCGCGTAGAAATCTCGTAAAACGGCACACGAATATGCGTGAAGAGACGAGAGTGTATAGATAGATTTTCATCTTTATTCAATTTCATCTTCTTTACACGGTGAAAGCCCTTTCGTGCGCGTCGACGTTATCGCGACGCAAACCTAGATAGATCGTGTACACTGCCTGAACGTCATCGAGTTTTATCGCGAGCCAAGAAGATGCTAACGTTATGTCCGTAGCTGCGTTAACGCCCAATGCCTTTCCAGCTTGTTCTCCGTCGTCGTCGTCGTCGTCGTCGTCGTCGTCGTCGTTGTCGTCGTATCTACGTTATTCCTTCTAACTGTTATCACGCTTAAAACTACCGACCGTTGGGTGGTGTCATCATGGGAGTCACGATCTGTTCTTTGCGTGCTCCGTCTGTTCTTCAAAAACAAGCGGTCTCGATGTCTCGAAAAGTTCTCGTCAAAATGTAGATACCGGACACGATTTCTCGCTTAATTCGCTTAAACGTTGTTCTAGAATCGGCGAAGGAAATACGAATAAAATTAAAAATATAAATTCATGTATTTTACAGAATTCTTCGAACTGACGAACTCGATCGGTAAACCCGGTGATGGTTCGAATACTTTCTTCCAATAAAATTTCAAAGTTTCGAACGGAGGAGAGACGAACGCACGAGGAAAACGCATTCAGCTAGCGAAGAATTTCGTGAAGTGAAAATGATCGGAACTGTCGGCGATAACGCGTGGGAAAGCAGCAAAGACGAAGGATGAGCCACGGCATTCGGCCGTTGGCAGCGATCTAAGTTTTTCGCGAGTACGCTAACAACCTGCACGTGACTGGATGGGATAACAATATGACCACGCGTTCCTTCCTGGTCAACTTGCTGGAAATTGTAGATGAGGCTCGATTACGTATTCCGATCGTACGCGATATCAAACTGCCTGGCTTCTCGCTCGTGATGGAGTGTTTTCTACCCTCGACCCCTCCTCTCGCTGTCTTACTCTCTCTCTCTCTCTCACACACACACGTTCGTTCGCTCGTGTACTCGCTTTCTCTGGTCACCGAAGTCACGTTTGCAACGAAACCTTACAAATCCATAGGGCTGTCGGCCTGGCTAGGAAAATATTTAAACCTGCACTCGGCTACCATTCTATTTCGTCGGAAGATAGGCCGATTCGAAGAAGCCAGGTTTCTCGTATCCTCTTCTTTCCACTCGAATCACGGACAGGAACATCAATATTTGGATACGATGGAAACTCGTCTTTTCAAACACGTTAAAGCCGAACCTCCATTGCCTAAACTCTGATCGACCGTAATTTCGTAATACGTGTAAAACGCTTGTTCCTTGTTGTTCTTGCAACAAGGTGTATCAACACGTGAAAAATGTGCAGATCCTAACACTTACCTTATATGACGATATCTGTTTGTGCAAGTCGCTCGTCCGCTCGGTTCTTCTTTCTAGGAGCAGAGCCATTAATTACTACCGATAATTATGATCATCTAACGGGAAAACATGAGCGTCGAAAGGATGGAAAACAAGCCCGTTGATCCGTCGTGTTTACTTTGCGAGTACGGGGGTTGGCGTGGCGAAAGAAGGAAATCGAGAGTAGGGAGGAAGGTAGGGAAGCGCGGCAAGGGAGAAAGCGGAGAGATTGAAGGAGGAGGGGGCTGAATTATACCGAAGGAGTGACGTCTACGGAGATAATCACACGCCTCGTAACAGCCAGTTCATCATCGTGGTATCGTGCTAAGGGGCTTGATGCATCATGGAAATCGCGCACGAATCGGCCAGGCCAAACATAAAGTGGAATAGACGGTCTTTGTAACGAACCTCGGAAACGAATTCTTTCTCTGTCTGCTTCCTCGTGTTGCGTAGGAGCTACGTAGGGCTGTTACCGACTCAATTAGCGTTAGAAAAAACGAAACTAAAGAGCCACGAAGGTGGAGGTAAAGCGTGTCGCGAATCAAACTTGCTCGCGCTCTTCGTCGACGCGTTCTCCGCGCGTTTTCTTCGAATCTCACCATCCTTGAACTTCGGCCGAGCCGCCAAGCGGCAGTTAGTTGAAAAACTTGGCGATGTATCGAGGAAAAGTTTCGAAGAGCGGATAAGCGGATTAATAATCGATAGAAGTGGAAGAGCGCGAACGCGGCGCGCGATGAAAACGTCGATCGCGGGAAACGAAGGTCTCTTTGACGCCGCCCCGTGTTCTCGCGCCCCCACTCCATTCTTTTCCGTTTCGAGTGGAGCCCCTTTGATGTCGCCTTTAAAAAAATTGTTAACGAACGTAGTTGAAGTTGGTCGGTGACGTTCGAAAAAATAACCGCCGCTTTGTGTTTTACAGGAGCGCTGCAAATCACCGCATCCGACGTGAACGACCAAGGGAAGTACGAGTGCGTGGCGAATAATTCCGTCGGCACGGAGTACTCCAAGTCGGCTATGCTCTACGTAAAAGGTACGTCCGGCGGCGGCGGCGGCAACGGCGGCGGCGGCGGCCAAGTCGTGGGGAACGCACGAGAAGCCCGTAGAGGCGTGCCGCGGGCCGCCCTCTTTCGCCGAGGAAATCTCAAGGAACGAGTTCTTATCGTTACTACCGTTTTAACGTAAATTCATTACAAAAACGTAGCACCGAGCCTCTGGTGCCGTTAAACCCAGTCGTTTTCCTGTTTGCAATTAAAATTAATGCTACGTAATTAAAGCGTAATTAAACTAAGCTGGCGGCACAAAGGATTCGCGCGCTTGGAATCGCGTCGCAAATATTATGATGCGGCATTTCTTGCGGTGCTACGCGCCTCTGTCCCTCGACATTCAAGTATAGCGTAATCAAATACTCGGCTGCCGGTTTCGGCTGGTACGCGCGTTAATTGCCACTCGAATCGTACGTATTAAGAACTCGTTGTCAGCAGATGATCGTTGTTCGACGTCGCATCGATTCGGTTGCTCCATCGGCGTTCCACGTGTTTTAAGAAGAAAAGGTTTTCGGTCACGTCGAGTGGCTACGGGACTTTGACTCGGCGATTAACGTGTTGCATCGTATATAACTAAATTCTATTTGCACGCAGTTCGACGTGTTGCACCAACTTTTTCGATTCCTCCGCCGGCCGTCAGCGAAGTAAGATCCGGTGGATCTTTGAATTTGACCTGCGTCGCTGTGGGTTCTCCGATGCCGTACGTCAAATGGAAGAAAGGTCCATCCACGGATCTCACTCCGGATGACAATCTGCCAGTCGGTAGAAACGTGCTGATACTCACAAACGTGAAGGAGTCTGCTAACTACACCTGCACAGCTGCCAGCGATCTCGGAATCATCGAAGTCACGACGATGGTGAAAGTTCAAGGTTCGTATCGTGCCCCCGCATCGTATAATAGCAAACACTGTCGTTTCGTATCCGTATCGTTTATTGTATCGCGGTGTGCGTCGCACCGTACCCTATCGTACCGTATCGTATTGTATCGTGTCGTATTGTATCGTATCGCACCGAGATGGATCGAAATCGCGCGTAAATCCTCGGAGATCGCGCTAGCGACCTATCGAGCCACGTTACGTAAAACGATCAATCACTCGATCACTGTGTGCGACTGTGTTCCAGCGAGGTACACAACGAACCGTGATGCTACAGTTTCCATGACTAATCAATCGGCTTATGCGTTACGTTCAAAGACCGAGGACAATGTACTTTGTGAAAATAGGCGAAACGCGAGAAGAAGCGGTTGCTACAGGCTGTTGCAAAAAGTCGGCATTAAGCCTCAGAAGCGCGTAGTGATATTCGTGAAAAGAAAAAAAAAAAAAAAAGAAAAAAAGAAAATAATCGTAAGAAACAGCAGGTCAAATATCGGTAGCCTCCCAGTTATATGGAAAAGTATCGTCTACCTATTTATAACGATAAAGTACATTCTTCTATCGTCGTCGCTGAGAATGACTTCGATGAAACTACGTGGTACCTTACCCTGTAAGTTGTACGCGATAAAGTTTGGTCTCAATTTCTTGAAACGTCCTATACACGTGTTTATATTATATACGAGACGCGTAACACGTATGGAATAGCAATTAAACGACAAATTCACGTGACGAATTGCAGCCTTGCCGAGTGCTCCGGAGAACGTTCAAGTGTCCGACATCACCGCCACTTCGGTGAAGCTCACATGGTACTACAAAAATCCGGAGGAAGTGCAATACTACGTGATTCAACATAAGCCGAAGCACGTGCAACAAGCCGAAGCCGAAATATCGGGCATCACGACCATGTACTATCATGTTCGGAGTCTGAGCCCTTACACCGAGTACGAGCTTACCGTGACGGCCGTGAACGCCATTGGGCGTGGTCCCGCGAGTGCCCCTGTGACAGTCACCACTGGAGAAACCAGTCAGTATTCCTTTCGCCTTCTAACGCTTTTCTCATTACCATCGGTGTTTGTACATTTGCAAAAATCGACCTCGCCTCTCGTCGACGCGGCTACGTTCCCAACGTTTCAGGGTCATCGTTGTCGCATCGTCGAGATACACAAGCGTTATCACTCGTTTCAAAACGAATCACCAATACCGTGTATGCGGAGCTCTGAAGAATTCAACTCCATTCGACTCGACTCGACTCGACTCGACTCCACTCCACTCGACTCCACTCCATTCGACTTCACTCGACCTCGACTAATTCGACTAACGCGTATTTTTCGATGACGCGTCTCGCAAAAAGACGAGCACAGTCGACCGACGACAAGCAAAGACATGGAAGGAATGGACAAGCTTTTTTCGCGTACCAACGCGGGAAAAAGTAGCTTATTAACCCGGCGAGCGAATTACAAATTTTTGCACGTAGATAATGTTTTTGCACTACGAAGAAGGCACAAGTTTTGACACGGTTTTTGAGGGAAATTGTACTTTTTTTCCATGCTGTCCGCCGTGGACGCACGATTTGATTCATGTAAGTGACAAGACATTTTTTTTCACCTATCACCAATCCCCTTTCTCTGTGTCGCACCATGTGTTAGTGTTTTTGTCGGATCGTGTTCGGCGCGTCGCGCTTCGACGTCTCGTTTCGCTCTGCATTTTTCCGTCTCTACCTCTCTCCCTATATAGCCCTCTCTGTACCACGTCTCCCCCTACGTCTCTCCGTCTCTTTTCTGTGGGAAAAGAGTAAAACCAATACGCGGAGAGACAGCACGCGAAATTGCACCTTTCCTCGATAAAGTAGCGCACTCTTCGCACCTTGTGAAAATACGAACGAAGCCGCAAAACCCGATTCGTATTTTCACCGTGCATTATATACCACTTAATCGAGTATCATCGAAGAATAATCATTCGTCCTTTTTTTCAATAGCGGAATCGACAAATGGAGGTACCAGTAAGTTCAATCATATACTAAGAGTGCTGTAGCAAACATATTTGTCTTTTGTATTTTCTGTTTATTTTTGCATATTTTTCTTTCTTTCTACAATTCTTTTTTTTTTTTTTATCGTTTGTTTGTCTTTCGTTTCATTTTCTCTCGTTTTATTCTGTTTTGATTTTTCGTTTTCTCTCTTATTTTTTGTTTTTATTTTCTTGTTTTATTTCGTGTTTTTCTTTTTTTTTTTTTCTTTTTTTCCTCTATTCGATCCTTTGTATTTTTATTCATTCGAAGCACACGCACATGTTCATCGTTCGTTCGCACCCGCACACTTATCGAGATAAAGATGTATCATACTTGTAGCTAATCAACACTACAACACGACACACGCGGTCCTTTCCTCGATTCTTTTCCATTCATTGGTAAATCGTATTTCAATCGCAATGCCACGAACATCACAGAGTGCATCATGATTATGTATGCCCTGTCCTTCATTTGTTTTTTTTTTTTTTTTTTCTACTTGGAATACCTGTTATTTTAAATTTTGGTTCTTATGGTGGTGCTCCCGGGAATTTATTTGTACTCTCCAGTGACTAACTAGATTGGCTTGCCCACGATGGAAACGCGATTCGAAGAAAATCCAAAATAATTTCTTTCTTCTAGAACCCGGTACTGCACCACGGAAGGTGGTCGCCCGCCCATTGAGCTCCAGCACAATGGTCATACAATGGGACGAGCCAGAAACGCCAAACGGACAAGTGACGGTTAGCTTTATCGCCAGTTACACACTATCGCTCATAAGTATACGGATACTGTATCTTTTCTTTTTTTTTTTTTTTTTCTTGACTCTCTATATAAAAGTATTTGGATATTTGTATCTGAAAATCATCATTTCCATAATGATCATGTACACCATATTACGTATCGTTCGAATCTATTCGATCTAATCCGATGCGGTCCGATTGAATTTTTTAAAGCTGTAGCTTGTCCTAGTTACGCGGGACAACCCTGTCCACATATCGATGAGCGTACATACATACGAGAATCACGTATACGAACAGTTTGTCAGGCTTTCTGACGCGATTTAATCTTTCTCGCCCGCAGGGATACAAAGTATATTATACGACGGATCCGAATCAACAAATGGCCTCTTGGCAGTACCAGCTGGTGGACAATAGCCAGCTAACCACGATCTCGGATTTAACGCCGCACACGATATACACGATTCGAGTGCAGGCGCTGACAAGCGTTGGTCCCGGTCCACTGAGTACACCTGTTCAGATAAAGACGCAACAAGGGGTACCGAGTCAACCGGAAATGTTGACCGCGGTAGATATCGGAGAGACGAAAGTAACACTCCAGTGGAACAAACCTACTCATAGCGCGGAGAATATCCTCAGCTATGAGTTGTACTGGAACGATACTTACGCGCAGGTGGGTAATTCGTTTCGACTTATCGCGCATCTTCCAATCGATTATAAACTTTCTATAAACATGTTTCCAATATATCCGTCGTTCACGCGTCAAGTACGAAGCATACGTTCGTGTCTGGCGTTTATAGGAAATATAAATTTTAATCTTTCTTGCGAATCGTCGGAATCGCGATGAATTTCAGGAGAAGCATCATCGAAGGATACCAGTCACCGAGAACTACACGCTGACAGGCCTGTATCCGAACACGCTGTATTACGTTTGGTTGGCTGCGCGGAGTCAAAGGGGCGAAGGAGCCACAACGATACCATATCCGGTTCGCACGAAACAGTACGGTAAGCAAATAGTGAAAGAAGCGGAAAAGAAGGCGAAAAAGATAGGAGTGAATTCATGCAGCGAGGAGTGCCGAAGAAAGATCGATTCGCGATTGTTCGATGGTAATAGGGGATAAACTTTGATAGAATCTGTTGGGAACGCGTGATGCACGTCGATGCAATCGCGGATCATCGTGGCACGGCAGGTAGGAGGTGCTGTAGCGCTAGACGCTCCTGCAAAGTAGCGTAAGCTATCGTAATTAATTCGCGACACCTTGAGTTCAGATATGGTAAATATATTCTTCGTAACCGTGGATTTCATTGAACAAAGGGGGGGAAAAGAAAAAAAGTATCCATAAGAAAAGAAAGACGGAAGATAGAGAGTATCGTTGAACCGTGAAGTGTGGGAGAGTGAGAATGATTGCATGCGTTGCAAATAAGACAGCCGTTTTTGGATGCCACTTTATATATATCTATCTATATATATATATATACGTACATATCATACATATAAATTGCACTAAGCACTGCATTGATATATGTGTGCATTTTGGGCACCTCTTTTCATTCTTGATAACGTATGGTTTACGTCCGTTCTTCAGTTTTTTATTGTCTCTCGTTTCCTTGCTAATCGAGGCACGGCGTTTTAACTCCACGCGGCGTAACACGCGCGAGTTAATCGCCCGTACCATATGAAATTTTTTCTCTAATCACGTACTTTTTCGACTGTTCAAGGATCGACTCATGAGTTTTTCCTTGAGTGATTCGCCTCTCTGAACCTTGACCAATCGTCACGTAAAGTTTTTCGTTTAGATCCCTTCGTCGCGTCGGTCAGGTCCGAACGTGGTTCGATTTCGAAGTTGTTCGAGTCCAACGAATCGAAATACCCGCAAACATTCGTTTTTTTTTCTTCTTCCTCTTTTCTTTTTTTTTTTTTTTTTTCTCTATAATTAACCATCGGCCGATCGTATACGCGTGCACCTTGCCAAAAACCAGTAACGTGGAAATCGAATTAAGCCGTAGCTCGAATTTCGACGAGTTTCCAACAAATTTCCAACGAATTTTGCACGAATTTTTCGCGATTCTTTCGATTCGGGACTCGAGCCCTCGCAGTTGACCGCGATCGTTCAATGACCGACGATCGACGATATTTTCCTACCACGTTTTCGTTTTTTCCCCTCTTCCCCCCCTATAACTGAGTGTTATACAGTCCCCGGGGCTCCGCCTCGCAATGTAAGCGGACAAGCGATCAGCCCGACCTCCATATTGGTAACATGGGAACCACCGCCTGCCGATCGATCGAACGGGAGGATCGCGTACTACAAGCTGCAAGTCGTCGAGAGCGGACGCTCCGACTCGGAGGCGAAAGTTATCAAACTGAATGACACGCGATTCGTGTTGGACGAACTGAAAAAATGGACCGAGTACCGGATTTGGGTATTGGCCGGGACCAGCGTAGGTGATGGACCTCCGAGTTATCCTATCTCGGTCAGAACTCACGAGGACGGTATGTATCATTAACGCTAGTCGTCTTCTTACCTTTAATCGAACATACAGAGGAATGGCGCTACGAGACTCGAGCGAGGAATCGTTTCTCTTCGATATATATTTTATAGTTTCTGTATCAGATATATATATATATGTATATATAGTTGTTTATTTATTGATATTTTATTGCATAAAAGAAACATCTCGCTAAGGTTCCGGGCGCCACGCTTCACGTCTATAGAGATACTTTTGCGAAGGCTATATATCGCGACAAAGTTCATCGCGCAAGAGCCAAAAATATAAAAGCCCGCCAAAAATCAGTCCGAAGATCAGTACCCGTGTATTCCAGTGCCGGTTGCGATGACACGCCCTGATTCTCGACCCGGTGACGTTCGGTCTATCCTACGGCTGTCTACATAAATGTATATCTCTGTATTAAACGTATTTTCGATTTCAGATTCCGCTAACGTCTCTTCGAACCTATCTCTCTTCCCAACCGTGTCACTTACAACCGATCCTTCTTCTCTTAACGATTCTCTATTCTTCTTCACTCTGTTTTCAGTTCTGTTTCCTTGTTCGACAACGTTTTACCTGCGTTTCCGTTTCTAGATTACATTATCGTTGTGTTTTCGTTTCGTTCGATCTCATCGAATTACGTTACCATACATTACATTACGTTACGTTATATTACAATATATTATATTATATTATATTATATTATATTATATTATATTATATCATATCATATCATATTATATTATCATACTATATTATACTTTTACATTATATCGTTATATTATATCATATTGTATTATATAATACGTAAAGCTTCTCCTCTCAGGCCACTTTTGCGTTTCAGTTACGCTTTCGAGAAACGAACTGTCAACTCAGCCTTGTCGCGGCAACAGAGAAGATACCAGGACGAATGCGCGGCCCTTTTTTTCCATTTCGAAACACTGAAATCCGATAATTCAATTTTTGTTGCGCGAACGTAAGTTTTTTGAACGCGCACATCGATTTTTTCGCGTTTCTCCTTCAAAAGCTAAACGCTCCACCAAACCTTCCTATCGCTTCTCTGGCATACCTTCGATCTCTCCCAAAAAAAACAAAAGAAAATGTGTGTGTGTGTATCTTTTTTCCTTTGGTTTTTGCTTCTCCTTTTTGGACGGGACGCGGCAATTACATAGCGAAACGCGGAACCATGATGGCCCTAATTTTTTGGCTGGCGAGATTTTATATTTTTGGAATTTTTGCGACAACAAAACGATCTTCCATGAAATGAATTCTGTGCTCCCAGAGAAAAGCCCCGAACTTTTCCCCAGAGTGCCCCAGACATTTTTTCCAGGTGGTGCACGCAGCCGCGGATTTTTCAGAAGCTGATAACCAATTTTTGAGCTCAGCTATTACCAAAAAAAAAAAAAAAAAAAAAGAAAAAATGAGAAAAAAGATATACGACCAAAAAAAAAAAAAAAAAGAAAAGAAAAGAAAAAAGAGAAAAAGGAACGTATTTTCTTACTATTTTTACAGGGCCTAATCGCAACTCTCCCTTTGTACGTTGCCGTTGGTTTTTGTTCCCCTGAGCCCCCTCTTTTAAAACTTGGAGACCCATTTTAACACGCTAACTAATACTTAATTATATACTCATTCACGTGTTTTTGTCTTTCCTTAAAGCATTTGCAGGAGGATGATCCAGGTTTTGAACAGCTAGTTTTTAAGATTTACTCGCACTAACGTAACATTACCGATTGTCTAATGATATGTACTCATAACACTCAATGTTCTTTCTGGTGGTAACCGTGATCATTACGTCACGTAAAGATGTTTCGTTTCTCTCTTTAGTTCGTTGACTCACTCTTGCCACGTGTTACGACGATAGATGCCAAACTGACCGTCCCCAAGCGTGCGCAACATTATTTTTACCGTTCCGAGGAAAAATTCTATATTATCGCTTGAATCGATTCTACGAGACATTTATCGGACGGAAATAATGTCTGTGAACGAGGGCGGCAGCTTGTCTGGTGAAACGCTTATGTGTGTGTGTGTGTATATATATACATATACATATATATATATATATATATACATATATATGTATATATATACACACACGTAAACCATAGCGTATGTATTACACACAGCAAAAATATATATACATATTATTATTCCACTACATACCTACATATATGCATTTATATGTATATATATATATATATATAAATATGAGTATTTGAGAAAAATCATATATATCTATATATACATATATAATATATTTCTATATCTCTGATATATAAGGCTCTTCTGTCTTTAGTTAAAATTTAGTTCTACCTATCGTTTGCACATGTTTAGAGCATGCCTTCGTTTGTTTATCGATCCCTCGGTCTCACCAAAAATTCAATCCCGTCGATCATATACTTCTCCTCGACTACGAGCGATCCTTCGAATCCCCAACTCGAAACAGATTCTCCCATCACCGTCCAAAGAAACCGTCGAGCTGCTGTCGAGTCTGCGAGATCTCGGTCTCGAACCACTGTAAAATGGTTCCACAACCGAATCAACGAAATTCCTATGAATGGCATGCCGATGCATGAAGAAGTTTTGCTTTTCGTTTCGAATCTTTCCTTTCCGTCTCCTACTCGGTACTTGACTGATCATCGGTTCGGTACCGTCCCACCCTGCATGGTACAACGAGTTTTTCAACCCCTTCCAGACACCGTTTGCCCGTTTCCCGTCCGATTAATCCTCCGAATCGGCGAGCAGAGAAGCTAACGAAAGGTAGAGGGAACGATACAGCGGCTACGACGATAGGACGTTATTAATCGCATCGATGAGAAAAGTAATCGAGCCGCGATATCCTTTTCTCTTTCTTTTCTTCGTCGGTGACGTTCGGAACACGTCGCACGACAGACAGTCGACCGCGTTTCGTCAACGAAAGAATGAAAGAACACACGTAGGATCGCAGCCAGGAGAACGGCAAGCTCTTTTGTCTTGGAAAATAATCGAAGACCTTGGTTGGTCGCGAAATCGGAATCATTTGTTGCGAGAGAGGCATTGTGAAGGCGCGTCATTGTCGCGGAAAAAGTCGTACGAACGCATCTCTAACGACGTTCCCTCGAACCTTTTGCACTCGGCACTACGGAACGCCCAGGATCCTCTTTCGTTTCACCGGCCCCCTACTCCCGGTTCCTCCCACGCATTGTCCCGTTTACGGACCGACCGATCCAACCGTCCACCCTCTAACAGCAGACTCGGCAAAGCGAGGCGGAACGATAAAAAGCACTGCTGAAAGCACCCTGCCGTGTAAGCTCGCACATTATCAAGCACAAAAGTTCACCGTCGTATATACGTATACTCGTTCGTTATTGTTATTGTCGCCGCTAGTATCGCCATCACTACCAATATTCTATGATTATATTATTCTAAACGTATTATCGATATATACATATTACATGTATCTTATATATATGCCTATATATATATATATTACATATACATATATATTACATATATATAATATATACCTATGTATATATGTATGTATCATTACCGCCGTTATGAGTGTGTGCACGGGCACCGATAAAAGTATTATTTTTCATGCGGGCACGGTTTTATCTCGCACCCACCACGCACGCATGTAAAGTCGCACACGCGTTTCACGCACGACGAAAGGTAGAGAGAAAAACAAGAAGGAAGAAGGCGGAGCGCGCAACGATGAACGCGTATCTACGCACCTACGCACAAAAGCCACACGCAGACGCACGCCTTTGCCGTGTCCTACTAACTGGGTATATATGTGTATATATGTATACACATACACACACACGTATATCACCATGCACCACTTGAAAGAGCACCCTTCGCTTCGAGTAACTGCCGACAGCCTAAAAATCACACGCGTGCACGCATGCACGCATGTACGTAGGACGTGTGCGTGGGTGAGTGTGTGTACGCGCGTATCTACGTACATTCCGATGTACTTACCTTGTACGTAAAGTACGTACGTAGGAGACGAGTAAGACTCGTGCGTGAACGTGCGCGAGCGACTATAATGCGCTCCCGATATACGTATAGTATTCGTTGGACCTTCGACGTATTAAGAACAGCACCGTATTTCGCAGCGCACCGTATGATCACCTATATATATTCACGTGTCTAAATATCAATTGTCACACTCGATTGCGATATATATCGTGCCGAGCACCAGCACTGAGAGCACCCTTGAATAACGAGCACCCCCCACCGTCGATTGTCGTTGCAGTTTGATCAGCGCGTCTTCTCCACGTGAACCTCGATTCGGTCTCGATCTGTCTCTTCTCTTGCCTCAGCATCCGACTATGTCCGAGTATGTAGTTTTATACGCATCGATGATAATCGTTGAATCCATCGAGAACAGCGGTATCGAGTTCACGTCGGGTGCGGCGTGCACGCGTGAATGCGTGAACGAGTGCGTAAAAGAGTACAGGATGCAAGAGTAAACCGTAACGCGTCGAAAGTCGCGCCAGTGGCAGCACGAGGAGAATGATAATGATCGTCGTGCTAGGAAAGAAATTAGCGAAAATCGGAGGGCGACGTTCGCGAATTCTTCGGTTCGCAAGCGCGATATTCACCGGGCGATATTAGCAACACGAGCGAAATATCCGTGACGCGAAGGAGGAGAATTGCCGCGAGAAGACGTTCAATTTGAAAAACATTTGAATACCAATATTCATGCAATTTTTTTTCATTATCTTGGTCCATTTAGTCGACGGCCACGAGCCTGTCGGCAACAAGCACTGAGATGCATCGATATCGACGGAGAGAGAGCGTTCGCCGACACCCTATTCCGCTGCTATCGAAAGAACGGAATCCCTTGGACGAAAGGGGTGAAAGGTCGGTAAACCGCCAAAGACTCTCTGTCCGTTCGAGACGAACATCGATGGATCGTTGATACGCGCGAATATCGCGGAAATTTCTTACACTCACCGATGTCGTTGGAATGATATACATAATCATATTACACCAGACCTTCTCTACTCTATTGTCTATACGTGCACCTTCGTTCTTTGCATGCTCTCACCGACCTACTTTTTTCCATCTTCTGCCTCTCTGTAAGTTATAACTATCGTATCTTTAATATTGAATTACGTATTTTATTCGTACGTATAACATGTTCTTTATATATATATATACATTACATATATTACGTATTACTACATCTTTATATCGTGTCTCGATATATACCTTTACGTCTTCTCCTCTAGGTATATACAGGGTGCGCCGTTAGAATTCGGACAGAATTCAATTTGTAGTTCCCACCATATTAGAATTCAGATGTTTGTGCTGATTGACTCTGAAGTTAGTTAAATATGTCAATAAGTCTTCTATAACCTCAAAATGACAGAACTCGTTAAGCAAAACCCGGAATACGATAGAAGAGCGGCGATTATAGAAAGTCTTCGCGCCGGGAGAACGCCGGTCGAAATTATAAAATTCTTTAGCTACCCAAGATCGACGGTATACGACATTGCTAAGAGATACGCAGCCTCAGAGTGGTTCGAGAAGGGTTCTCCTTCTCCGGCGAGAAAAGTTCAGGTTAGGGAAAAATCAACAAGGACGCCAGAAATTATTCAAAGGGCCCAAGACATGATTTTGGAAGATCCGGGAACTTCTCTCCGAAAATTAGCCTCCGTCTTGGGGGTGAGTGAAACGATTGTCCGTCGAATAGCTCAAGAGGATCTTAGATATGCCTCCTACGTTCTCAAAGTCCGTCAGATGCTCTCCGAGGCCGCCAAGCTTAAAAGATTTGCCCGTTGTCATTTGATTCTGTGTTCGTTAAAACACGAAGCTGCTCCTAACAGTCCCGACCTAAACCCATTGGACTATTACGTGTGGGGCGTTATCGAGAGACAAACTAATAAATGCAGGCACCCCAACGTCAACTCCCTACGAGCTGCTATCGAGTCAGAATTCGCGACAATTAAACGCGACCAGTTGAAGTCAGCGTGCTCGCGCTTTAGAGCAAGAATAGAGCAGGTCATAGAGGCAGAGGGTGGTTACATAGAATAAAAGTTCTCAGCAAGGACCCTTTAAATGAGATATAACAACATTTTCATGTGTTTTTGTGTATTGACTTAAATAAACAACTTTCTGCACAAAACTTCTTTTGTCCGGATTCTAACGGCGCACCCTGTAGAAAGAGTATACTTTACTCCGTTTTATGTGTGTTTTTCACGTTTCCATTTCTGAATCAACAACGTACTCGCGGTTCGAGTTCGGTTGTCTCTTTTACTCTGGTAGCTGTGTCGTCGGAATATTAAGAAATCGACCGATCAAGCAACCACCACCCGTTCGTCGTTCCAACAAGAACCGTACGATCGGTTCTCCATTTTCCTCCGACAAAACGCATGCTTCTTCCTTCTCTGCTTTCCCTTCGATTCGATCTCTACCATCTACTTGTGCGCCGATAACACCAACAAACTGAGAAACCGATCGGCAATCCGATCGGTCGGCGTGCCGTAAGAACGACGCGCGCCATTTCACGACCATTGTTAATTACGTGCATATTTTGCGGAGAATTTTGCGATTTTTGCGTGGGTGAATGCGCGGGTGTATGCTACCGATGAAACGTAAGAGCGAACAGAAAGGGGGACGGAAATGATTTTTTACCGTTCTTCGAGACAAACCACAACAGAACGACGTCGTTTGTTTCGCCTTTCGCTCGAAAAGAAATTTACCCCTTCCATGTACAGCGATACAGATTTTTTATCGAGCTGACGTTTTTTGCGGGTGACTTTTTGGAGTTGCAAAAAGAAAAAGAAAAAAGGAAAGAAAAAGAACAAAAGAAAATTTTCCTCGAAAACATATTCCACCTCACCGACTCTCGTATCCTTATCTATTCTATGTACGTGAATTTTTTCCGTCGAGACGAGTCGCGCCTTTTTTCACGACTTTAGATTACACACGGGTAGCGGTTTATACGTTCCCGAACCATAACACGATACCAACCACTTCTTCTTACTTATGGTTTCTCCTTCCTAGCTTTCTTTTTAGTAGACATTTTATCATAGGTCTTCCCTCTCTCGATGCCTCGTGCCGCGAGGGAAAGGACGGAACGCGCGGACTCGTGTCGTCTATCTTGTCCTTGCGTTTTTCCCCTTCCATTATCATCTTTTCTGTTTTCCTCCTTCCTCGCGATTTTCCTTGGCCGATGCTGTTGGATCGACTTCACTCTGATAAGAGAGGCCGCGGTTATGTATCGCTTCGAATTTGCGAAAAAGAAGAAGAAAAATCGGCGAGTCTTTCTCTCGGCGGCAGGAGGCAGGTGGACATGAGCCTTTAGTTATTTCATATTTGGAGTAGTGATTGCGCATGCCAAAAAGACAAGAAAAGAAAGATATTCTCACATCTCCCGCCTCTCTGCGACCAACTGCAACCGAGGACCAAGCGATATTTTTCTATTTAACGATCGATTCGAAAGAGAATTTTGTCCACCGACGTTGCTCGGCAGAGCGATAAAAAATATTACGAATAGAGCAGAGGGTGCGATTGGAATCGAGCGCGTGGGAGGGAGGGAACGAACGAACGAACGAGCGAGTGCGCGTGTGCGTGTTTCACCAGAGAAACAGACAAAAATTTCATACCTTTTTTTCTCTCTCTTTCTCTCTCTCCCCCTAATCAGAGCAAAAAAAAAAAAAAAAAAAAAAATACAATAGCTGTAAAAGAGGCCATGTTGACGTTGATAATAATCAGTAGTATGCTACCCACTGATATGCCTAAATATATTAAATATTTAATAATTCTACTCAATATACGTGAGAAGTTGACACGAATTTTTACGAGATTTTTTTCCCACTTTTTTGGCGACTTTTGGGGCGCAGATCCAAAAAGTGAGTATCCCTTAGCTCGTCTCGAATTGTGCCATGAATTTTCTTCCTGTATTTAATCATTTTTTTCTTTGTCTCTCTCTTTACATATATATATATACACATAATATATATATGTATATATATAATATTTTTGTTCCTTTTTTCCGGCTCTTTCGCATATATCGTTTTGTTTTTTCTCCGTGGGAGACTATTTTGGAGTTTTTTCCTTTTTTTTTTTTTTTTTTTTTTTTTACTGTGTTTTCGTTGCTGCAGTCGGTAAGCAAATACAATTAAAGCGAAAACTATTTACGTCTGCGTAAATAGTTGCGGCTGCGACTGCGACTGCGCGCTCGCCAATTTTGTTTTTTGCGTTGCGTAGCGATTTTATGGACGTAATTGATACATTAATTACGCGAGAACAGTAAAACGTAAACCGATATAGAAGCAAGAGACGTATCTCGTTCACCGAGGGAAACTTTCTTCTTCTGTATACAGGCCATCTTCTGTATGCAGCAGTCGTCGTGTTTGGCTTTTCTTTGTCGTATTCTTTCTTGCAACGCAGTTTTTATTTTGCGACACTTTGTAGAGGCTGCAGTTATCGTTCTCGTACAAACCTAGAGGTACATTAGGCTTTCCTTTTCTTTTTCTCCTACAATTCTTGTGTTTTTTTTTTTTTTTTTCTTTTTTTTCCGTTCGTTGTTTTTCTGTGTAACGCCGATATAACGTTTCCGATGCCGGATACTGGACCGTCCATGACCGTCGTCTTTGTCCACGTCGTTCTCGTCGTTGTCCATTGAAAATATAGAATGGAGAAGTTTCGAGAGAAATATAACGAACCGGGTCTCGAGATCCGTGACAATCAAAAAGTCAAGACTCGAAGAAGCGAAAAAAAAGAAAGAAAAAAAAAAAGCGAAATCGCAACAAAGGAAATGAAAAGGGGCGGCGACGTAGCGACGTTGGCGACAAATTATCGAAACGGCTTATCGTTGTGGATATCTGTAAATTCGCGTGATACATTTCGTTATCCTTGCACGTTTATCGAAAAACACGATTGCACGTTTCCTCTGGCACAGTTTTCATCCACGTCGCACAACCAACGATAGCGCATCGCATATATACGTGTATACTATATGTATGCACGCGTATAACGGAACTACTTCGTTTTCGTTCGTCATGGACTCTCCAATATTGCCGTAGCATTATCGACCAACGTAACCGCGCTCTTGCATCTCGATGACGTATTTATACGCGCATTCGTACATTCGCGTTCTGAAATCGAATGCAGAATAAAAACATACATTATTGGTATTCAAATGGAGGATTATCGTGTCGTAGGGACGTAGAGCATGAGGTACCGGCGTACCTCGTAATATTGTTTGTACATCGTTTTGTCCGTGTGCGATTGGTGGCATGTACATATTTTCCATTAATTTTTCTTTACTCTCTCTCTCTCTCTCTCTCTCTCTCTCTCTCTCTCTCTCTCTCTCTCTCTCTCTCTCTTTATCATATTCTCTTTCTCGTTTCATCCTTGCGATTTGTTTTCGTTCGTTTACGTTACGTTCTGTCTTTCACCTGTTCCCTTTCGTTGCAACGCTGCTGCGTTATTTTGTTTCTCGCACGAGTTTTCAATTTGCTGTATACAACGCTTTGATTTGCCATACTGTTTTCGCTACGCGCTCCTTCACTTCGTTTATATACCAACGACGAACGACCCGTTACAGATCGTTACCGATTAAACGGACACAAAGATCGACGTTACGTTATGTTTCCGCATAGAGAGAAAAGAGTACTTTTAGTTTTTTAGTTGCTTCTTCGATCCATCGGACGGACACGATTCATTGGACAAGCCCCTACCGTTTTCTTTCGTTCGATCCAACCCTACGTATTTATTTATTTTACAGATCTTTCTTCCTGGTTATGATTATCGTTTTATCCCCCCTTTCAAGTGCGACTGCGACAGTGTGAGAGCGTGTGATTGCGAGTATGCAGCAGAATCGGCCGTCAAGTGCACGAATTAACCGATCGTTGCGTTCCAGTGCCGGGTCATCCTCAAAACGTGACGGTAACACCGATCAATTCGACCACGATACACGTGAAATGGAGACCGCCCACGTCGAAAGAACAGAACGGTGTGATAAGAGGTTATCACATACACGTGCAGGAAATGAGAGAAGAGGTGTGTCGTCGGAGCTTTAAATTTCACGCTGCGATTAAAATAGACGCGTATTCTCAGCCACTGATATCTTCGGCTATTTGCCCTTGTAGGGAAAGGATCTGTTGAACGAGCCGATACGACGCGATGTGCAAGAAGACGGCGTGCTGGAAGTGAACATTACCGGGTTGCAACCCGACACCACATACTCTGTACAAGTAGCCGCTCTAACGAGAAAAGGAGACGGTGATCGTTCGCCGCCAGAAACTGTCAGAACTCCCGGAGGTGTACCCAATAGACCTCACGTTAACGTGAAGTATGTTCCTTAAATTCCTTTGTATTTCATGCCAAACGAATTTTCAACATTTTCTCGCTTGACATAAAATTCGCTAGCACAAAAAAAAAAAAATATATATATATATCGACAAACGAACGAATGATTGCCTGCCTAGTCGGCTCGCTCTCCAAAGCCGAATTCTCTTAATTATTACATATGGAAATATTTAAAACGCGTAGCTTATTAAAGCCGTGTGGATATTTATACAACTTTATATTTTTATGAATACGATTGGAAAAATGAAGCTGACGCGGACCATTGTTTCGCCTACTACGTATTATAACGAGTATTATATTTTAAATATTTTATATATTTCATATATTTTTCCATATTATGTCCATTCTGTGTATTTTTGGATTTTCCGCGAATGCATAAAAATCCGCAGTCTATTTATAAAACGCCAATTGATAATGTTTAAACACTTCGTTAACGTGTCAATCAAAGTTGTTCAAAAATCCGAGCAATGCCCGGCCTGTGTCGAACGAGTTCGACATAAACGAGCTATAACTCGAAAACGAGATTATATCGGACGTATGAATCATCCGGAAGCCGTGATGCATAAAATTAATAAAGTTCAAATTTTCTTGTCAATGTCCTGTCTTCTTTCGTTTTTTATTTTTTTTTTTTTCTTTTTTTTTCTGACAATGTCTCGTTTCCAGACTTTTGTCCAAAGATCCCGACGTGGTTGAACTCGAGTGGTCGCAGCCTACGCAAACGTACGGCGACGTGTTGGGCTATAGAATAAGATACGGAATTAAGAACCAAACGCTCAAGGAAGAGTACATTCCAGGAAACCGTCAACATACTTACAAGATCACCGATCTTGGTAAGCTCGAACCCTCTATATGCGATATTCCTCTCTCTTAGTGGTGTGATTTTATCATTTTTTTTTTTTTTTTTTTTTTTTTTTCGAATGAAAATTACCGTCTTTCACACTTTGGTCGGATTTAATTCGCAGAGGAACGAGGGGTGGATTACGAGTTTAGGGTCGCTGGTCAAAACGCGATCGGATTCGGTCAGGAGACGGTGCGATTCTGGTACAGTCCCGAAGGCGAACCAACTGGCCCGCCGACGAATTTATCCTACTTTTTCCAAACTCCGGACACGGTGTGTGTGACGTGGGATCCGCCTCTGCGACAGCACAGAAACGGTCAGATCACCGGTTACGATGTTCAGTTCAACAAGAAGAACGATCACTCTACAACCATCAACAGGAACACGACCAAGACGAGAGCAGTTTTCACGAATTTGGAGGAAAACACGGAGTACGTGTTTCACGTGAGAGCGCACACGTCTAGGGGGAGCGGGCCATATTCGGAAAAGATCACGATCATAACGGAGAAAGATATTGGCCGGGCACCGATGTCGGTAAAAGCGGTGGCCACGTCGGACACGAGCGTGGAAGTTTGGTGGGAACCGGTACCTAACCGTGGAAAGATACTCGGATATCAAATATTTTACACGACAACCGCTGTCGAGGACCTGGACGAGTGGAAGCAAAAGACCGTTGGTCTCACCGAGTCGGCGGAACTTGTCAACCTGGAGAAATTTACTCAGTACGCGATCACGGTGGCAGCGAAGTACAAGACTGGCCTCGGAAGACTCAGCGAGAAGGTAACCGTCAAGGTAAAGCCGGAGGACGTGCCCTTGGATCTAAGGGGGCCGGACTCGTCCACGCACTCCATGACGCTTACCTGGAAACCGCCTATCAAACTGAACCCCATGAACTACAAGGTCTCCTTCGATGCTGTGAAAGAGTTCGTAGATTCACAAGGTATCACGCAAACGCAGATCGTGCCACGCAGACAGATACTCTTGGATCCTAGCGTGACGAAGACCACGATCAACGAGCTGCAACCGTTCACCACGTACAACGTGAATGTGAGCGCGGTGCCAAGAGACGGTCAGTACAGGCCACCTGCCAAGATCACCATTACTACGCAAATGGCAGCTCCGAAGCCTATGGTCAAGCCTGATTTCTATGGTGTGGTTAATGGAGAGGAGATTCAAGTGATCCTGCCTCAAGCCTCCGAAGAATATGGATCAATTTCGCATTACTATTTGATCGTCGTGCCCGAGGACCCGTCAACGGCGAATAAGCAACCCGACGAATTGACCGAGGACATGATCGCGGGAAAGGGGGCCAAGGAAAGGGAGAATGCTCCTTATATCGCCGCCAAGTTTCCACATAGAGATATCCCGTATACGTTCCACCTTGGCAGCGGAGATATATACGAGGGTTATGAAAATCGTAAACTAGAGAAGAGTAAACGATACAGGATCTTTGTGCGTGCTGTTGTCGACACACCGAGGAAGGTTGGAATGAAATTGCAATTAGTAGAGAGAGAGAGAGAGAGAGAGAGAGTGTGAGAGAGTGAGAGAGCGTGTGTGTGTGAAGGAGAGAGAGATATTAAACGAATAAATATGTTAACATAACTTTCAATTTTACTTCGTATTCTAGCATTTGTACACTTCGTCACCCTTCTCCGAGTACCTGTCTCTCGATATGAGGGAAGTACCTCCTGGCGAGCCACCGCGACGTCCCAATCCGAATACCCCGGTGGATGGAAATCCAGAGGTATCGGTGAAAACCAGCGGCGAAGAACCAGGGTTGCTGAAGGTGGTCTGTCCGATAATAGCTGCATTGATAGTCTGCGTACTTCTCATCCTTGTCTTCGTTATTAGAAAGTAAGTATCGAATACGATGACAATGGAACTTTGATCAGTGACAAATCCATCGACATCGATAATACCGCAACGACATAGCTCGATGTACGTTTCTTAGAGGCGAGAAGGATCTCACGATATTTTTTCATTTATCACCTTAGACGAAGACAACCCTGCAAAGCACCCGATCAAGCAGCAGTCACCCGACCATTAATGGCCGCTGACATCAGTCTGAATCACGCTCCATCCGATCCAGTCGAGATGCGCCGTTTAAATTTCCAAACGCCTGGCATGGCCTCTCATCCTCCAATTCCGATCAGCGAACTAGGAAACCACATCGAGCGCCTAAAAGCGAACGACAATCTAAAGTTCAGTCAGGAGTACGAGTCGATCGAGCCTGGACAACAATTCACTTGGGACCATTCCAACATGGAAATAAACGCTTCGAAGAATCGTTACGCGAACGTGATCGCCTACGATCATTCGAGGGTGATTCTGCAGACTATAGATGGCATGTCGGGCACAGACTACATAAACGCCAATTACTGCGACGGATACAGAAAACAAAATGCGTACGTAGCTACGCAAGGGCCTCTTCAAGAGACATTTGGAGATTTCTGGCGAATGTGTTGGGAATTAAGATCGAGCACGATCGTGATGATGACAAAGCTGGAGGAGCGAACGAGGATTAAGTGCGATCAGTACTGGCCTGGTAGAGGTTCTGAAACCTACGGTTTGATGACCGTGACGATCACCGACGTTCAAGAGCTGGCCACCTACTGCATTCGAACATTCCAAATATCCAGAGCAGGTTATTCCGAGAGACGCGAAATAAAGCAATTGCAATTTACGGCCTGGCCCGATCACGGTGTACCCGAGCATCCTGCGCCGTTCTTGCAGTTCTTACGCAGGGTCAGATCCCTAAATCCACCGGAAAGCGGACCGCTGATCGTGCATTGTAGCGCCGGTGTTGGAAGAACGGGTTGCTTCATCGTCATCGATTCGATGCTCGAAAGGATCAAGCACGAGAAGATGATCGACATCTACGGCCACGTGACTTGTCTACGAGCTCAGAGAAACTACATGGTCCAAACCGAGGATCAATACATTTTCATCCACGACGCGCTTTACGAGGCGGTGATCTGTGGCAACACAGAGGTGCCTGCCAGAAACTTACATTCCCACATCCAGAAGCTGATGCAGCCAGAGATCGACAATATCACTGGTATGGAACTGGAATTCAAGAAACTGTCCAACATCAAAGTAGATTCGTCGCGATTCATCTCGGCGAACCTTCCCTGCAACAAGCATAAAAATCGCTTGGTGCACATATTGCCCTACGAGTGTACCAGAGTATGCCTGCAGCCGCAACGCAACATCGAAGGATCGGATTACATTAACGCCAGTCTCATCGATGGATACCGATACCGAGGTGCTTATATCGCCACTCAAGGACCCCTCTGCGACACCACGGACGACTTCTGGCGTATGCTGTGGGAGCATAATTCCACAATCGTGGTCATGTTAACGAAATTAAAGGAGATGGGCAGAGAGAAATGCCATCAGTACTGGCCGTCCGATAGGTCAATTCGTTATCAATGCTTCGTGGTTGATCCCATCGCGGAGTACAACATGCCTCAGTACATTCTGCGAGAATTCAAAGTGACGGATGCGAGAGACGGAGCGAGTCGTACAGTCAGACAGTTCCAGTTCATCGACTGGCCCGAACAGGGTGTTCCAAAGTCCGGTGACGGGTTCATCGACTTTATTGGACAGGTGCACAAAACGAAAGAACAGTTTGGTCAAGATGGACCGATAACCGTACACTGTAGCGCCGGAGTTGGGAGAACAGGCGTTTTCATCACTCTGAGCATTGTATTGGAACGTATGCAGTACGAGGGAGTCGTTGACATCTTCCAAACGGTCAGAATATTGCGCACGCAACGACCTGCTATGGTTCAAACCGAGGTTTGTAGACGTTTCACAATAAAATATTTTAATCTTAATATGACGGGGGGACAGAAATCGATTCTCATTTTCTTCTCAGATATTTCTCCATATTTTTGCAGCACTTAAACTTCTCGCATAACGCACGAACATTCGCAGTTTCCTTTTTATATATTTTCATAGCTGTTTTAACACGTACGTAAAATGTAATATATGTTGTTTACGCAGGACCAATACCAGTTTTGCTATCGCGCCAGTTTGGAATATTTGGGTTCTTTCGATCATTACGCCAACTGACAAGCCGACACTCGCGAGGAAAGAGAATCGACGAGAGAAAGAAGAGACCGACAGAGAAACGAAAGAGAGGTCGGTGAACGAGCAAAAGTGCGACGCGTCTAGTACGATGAAGTACACGAAAAATATGTAAGTTTGTAAGTATGTAGCCTGTATCATGTTCCCGGGCAAAGCGTACCATACTTGTACCTTCCAATGACAAATACAGTAGAAAGGCGATAAATTATTAACCTCTCGATCAACTAACTACGGTAGTAACCAAGTATCTTACAGTCAATGGTGTCGCAACAGTCTCAAGATAAGCGGAAAAGTTCCACTTCTTATGGGCACCGCACGTGCTGAAACAATTTTCAAATTTCCCGACGACAAGAACGGGACGATACTGCCGTTTAGAATGTACGGCTCAAAAGCTCGCAGTAAAACAATCATATCTGTAGAAATATTCTTTACCATCATATCAAAATTTCCTTTTATAATTCGAGAAAAAGAGGACACACACACACACAGACACACAAACACACAGGATGACATGCAGACGAACAAGAATACGCGAGAGACGAGAAAACTTGGATGTTTTCGAGCTAGAAATCGAAGAAATCAAGCGGGAAGCGATTGACGAGCGAGAGGAAACAGTACGAGGAAATCGTAATCGAAAATTGAAACGATCACTGAAACATATCCAACTCGAGGCGAATTTGAGAGACACGTTACGATTACGCGTCTCCCGAATCGCTCGAAAATGACGGCTGCTTTACATAATGTAAGAATAACGAAGAAACTGACGGGAATTATTATTTTACGATCATGTAACTCGCGATCAAAACGTCAGCGTACATGATATTTCGTTCTGTATCGGAACTTGCCTATTCGTTGGAGAAGAACAGTGCTTCCATATTAGTGGGGAACGTAATGAAACCTCCGAGGCGAGCCACTACGAGTGCGAAACATGCCGCGTCAGAAAGGAAAAAAAGAAAAAAAAGCTAAGAAGAAAGCGCGCGTTTCATAAAGTACTTATCGATGCGACACGGAAGATATCGAGAAATCGGAGAGAGAGAGAGAGAGAGAGAGGGAGAAATTGCAAGTATCTCGATCATAAGAGGAGGAGAAATCACAGAGAGAGACGTAAATTTCCGCTCAGCAAAGAGAAAATTACCATACTGCCAAATCGACAATTATTCATGCTGAACCCATTACGCACGATAGGGATCTTCTCATTACCTACTGTAATTTTAAGTAGATCGTAAGGCGATTATTCTAAGATTAGTCTGTAAGCGATGCCATTAGAAAAGGAAGAAGAAGAAAAAAAAAAACAAAAAGAAAATAATGCGACTGTGTCGAGTGAAGGAAGTATGAAAGGAAACGGTGCCTATATTCAATTAATTAAAATGCACAAAGTGTTGTGCAGGTTTCTACGCGAACTAATTTAACTAACTAGAAGCACTGTATGTCGGATTTGCGTACTATTCCACCGAGCCCTCGATGCCCTTGTGTACAGAGTACCATTGTAGGCTTCTACCTCGACTACTTTTACAGTTTTCCCCAGTTGCAAGGCTATCAACCGCAGTACACTCGTTCCGCTCTGGAGATTCGCTCGTTTCTAGTACAATTCATCGAAAAACGTAGCTCATCGAACGCTAAGAGAAGAGTCAACGAAACTTTGTAACTCGTCGTCCTTGTCGCGGATATCGCGTCAGATCAATGCCAAAAACAATCGGTCTCATGATGATGCGTCGTTCTGTCCTGCGTATACTTCGCAACAACGGCAGAGGTGTATACTACTCGCGATTTAAACGTTTACAGAAATTCTAAGTAGTCTATGAGGACAATAAGCTTGTGCTCGTTTGTGTATCTTCTATATTTCGAAATTTTCATCGTGCCGTTCGATATAGAATCGTTTTATCGCTGTTCGACGATAATGGTAAAGCAAAAGGTTCTAGCTATAAAAATATACAGTGCAGTATGCGAGTATGTGCGTGGGTGGTATGATTGACGAATATACTCAGCCGAGCGAGTCGGATCTCTTTCAGTTTTTGGCATTCTTTTGACTGCGAGCGATTCCGTGCAGTAACCTAAGCAAGACAAGCAGAAGAGAAAAGTACGAAAGGAGATGAATCGATGTTACATTCTTAGATCCAACTTTTCAATTCAATGATGTTCGATCAAGCATCCAACGTATATACATATTTTCAGTTAAAAGTGGTTCGAGGGTCAGGAATTGTGACTAAGTGTACATAAATGCACCGTTTGTCATTAACAACATTATATAAATATAAATATAACTATAAATATGGATATAAATATAAATATACATAAGTAATAAAATGATAAATAATATATATATATATGTATGTATGTATGTATGTATGTATGTGTATATATATATATATATATATATATACATATATATTATAAATATCATAATTGAAGAGAGTACGCATTTAAAAAAAAAAAAAAAAGCTGTGGATATTTTCTAGACTGTCAAGATAAGCACGTTTCTTTTATTTTTTCCATCCGTTTTGTCGCTTTTCGGTTTTCAACGCACCTTTTGATACTGTTTTTTAACATAAGTTCGTTATCATGCAACTTTACTTGCGTACCTATTTTTTTACACGAGATTTACATTGAAGACTAATTAATGACCTACTGTATTATTTCCGAGCGTGCATTTATTCGCATCTCATATCATTTTATTTGATGTTGTAAGACTGAAGGCCATTGCGTGTCTAATGTATTATCGTGTACGTATATTTTCGGTACTTCTAAAAGTACTTAAACCGCCTCGGTCGTCCTTATAAAAGATTATACTATACTTAATCTTTGTATCTCTCTCATTGTCCGTTCGAATTCCGAGATTTTACGAAGTGTGTTCGGTTCTTCTGTACATAATCACTTTCTAAATCCATCCACTATGACTTATTTGGGATTGAGTTTTTCCGCTTGCAGATACGTTGTCAACATTCGTTCCTTGATTATCGTTGTATAATACTGGCCTTTGGTACGAGCACGAAAGTTAGTCTTGAAGTAATTATAATTCTTGTAATTATTCTTTTTTATACTGTTGACTTGATTTATTACATTAATGTACATTTACTTTCTTCAATCTCATTATTGTTTACCTTTTTGTTCGTGTATAATTAGCGATATCGTGCTTCTGCCTCGGAATATAAATTCGTTGTTACCGGCAATGAAGAGACACGACGAAACGACTGTTTTTCGGTAAATCAAATCAGCAGTGATTAAGTAATCCTTGAAACAACTTCTCTCTTCGATAAAAAAAAAAAAAAATGTGCCATTGTTAAGAACTACAATTGGTGTAAAAAAACTTATTGCAGAAAAATCGACTTGTTATTATACAAATGCATCACACTGAAAAAGGAAAAAAAAAAAAAGAAAAGGCTGAAAAACCAACGTACATAGAAAACAAAGAGATACATTCCCATGAACGAACAAACGATGATAACATGGTAACAAAACGATTTGAATTTCAAGAATCTCTTCGTAACATCTACAATAATATTCGTGGAAGAAGCGAACTAAAGTTTAAAGTCTTTGGTACGATGATTTTAAGGATGTCGCGTTGTTATCCTTCGATTCAACTTTTTAACTACATACACACGTATTATATAGATATATTAAAAGATTTAACAAAAGAGAGAAGGAATATAATCCTGCACAAAGTGCAGCTTCGCCAAGACGGTCGACAACTTCGCGTTCAAAGTTCCAGACTAAAAATACAATATGTTACGGAAAACGAAAAGTTAAATGATTGTATAAACATATTACTAGTTATAAGTTAGTAGCATTAAATTGTATCCGATGAATTTACCAATTCAAAAAAGTCCACGATATTCATATATTTATAAGATACCGAACCGTAATGTTATTACGTTCTTTTGTATCATTCCAAAAGTTTTGTGTATGTTGTACGTTAGCTGCGTGTCTATTGTTAGTGTTTATAATTTTTTTATATCCCAGAGTGTATAGCAATATGTGGTTTGTTGTATTCTTCTTCTTAAAAAAGCATACAACTCGCGTTTTCGGAGCAATCTTTCCTAATACAACAAAATACAATCGGCCATATTATCGCTCCGTGCAATACCACGACGAGTTTGTTACACTGTGTGTGAGATCATCTCGAGTTCATCCATTTTGGATAAGATTGTAGTCATACGATTGCAGTCATTAATTCCGAGGAAAATGTGAATTAAAGAAACAAAGAATAAGTCAAATATTAAATATCGTTGAAAGAATGGGAAATTATTTTGTGATACTTTCTTGCCAGAAAGAATACAACAGGCTGAAATGAATATAATAAATAAATGCAATGTTACTAATTAACACCTATACAAATTAAATATTGTGTAATAGAAAGTCTGTTGACAAGGAGAAATAAGGTGTACATTATGTATTGCCCTGTGGCATCAATAAACTAATAATTAACGTAACAACCGCATTTCTCTTCAAAACGTGAAAACACCAGGAAATAAACGAACGACTATATTCTCAATAGCAATTTTATTTTATATTATTTCATTAAGATATACAATTATTCGCATCATTATATACAAGTTTTCGACAGTTTTCATGATGATACCTATTACGGCAATGTTTTCCTTAAATAATATCATGGCTGAAAATTTCTAATCTTATATCACATTGGTTGGTGCACTAGGATTACCTGCGGGTGGACTCCTGATCATCATGGACGCAACCTGCGACAATAACGGTAGATCTATGTACTGTAACTGGTTTATATATCCTTCGAACTACACAGAACATTTATTTACTAACATTTTGTATGACTTGTTTTCTTAAAAAGTCGCTGGTGGCAGTAGAGATATTTTTGTCATTTCCCATTTTGCATTTCACGTATCCGTATAAATTTGCACTATTCAAAACGATAGCAATGCAAACGAGCAACAGCCACTTGAATTTCAAACTAAACAAGGCTGCCACAAAAAACACCGACCACAAAAGTGGACAGAGAATTAAGGCTAACCAAAAGATACGGGATTCTGTAGTATTAATGCGGTTCTGTTGAACACCCTGAAACACAGGGTATACATAGTAGACCTTGTATTTTATAGTAAACAATTACAGTTCTTTCCACTACTCTTTTTTCAATGTTGTTTACCAAGAATAGTGAAACGTCAAATGCCTGCATAATTATAAGCCTTTCTCTTTTTACGTTTTCTTTTTTACCAGAACGTGTCAAGGGCGTCAAATGTGAAAACTGGTAAACCTTGAACTATTTATTCGTTCAAGTAGATACAATGTCTACCAAAATATGTACAGAATCAAGAGGATATACGCAATAGCTATAAAATGCAGACCTTTAATTAACAAACCTTTTTGGATTCAAATACCCAGTGACTTTTTCCATTGTCATCCACGTAATTCCACCATCTAAGACCAACCATTAGCCTTCCGGTGATATTTTTAACGGTCCAAAAGTCCATTGACAAAAGCAATACAACGACTACAAAACTAGTTATAAAACTATTTGAAAACCATCCGCATAACATATAGGCTACTATCGCTGCTATTCTGAAGGCTAAATGAAACATGGTAACATATGGATGTCTATAAAGATATAACGTTGTCAATCTCAAATCTTAGTTGCTTTTATTAGATGTTTATATAATTATAATATTTATATACTTAAGCTTATTGTTGCTTTGACCCGTTTCATCCTCTTCGCCAAAAGCGATTGTATCATCATCCATTAGCAAAGGTACCTAAGAAATCACATAATAAAAGTTCAACTATTGACAAACAACAACGTTACACGTCAAACCGTGATTACAACGTTAATGAAAATGAGAAACGAAAATTCCATTTCCCTCCCCAGAAGGAGGTTAACAGATAAAAATGATACAGCAGCACTTCGTACACTTCAAAACATATCGATTTACACCTGTTTTAACTAATATACGTACGGAGATTCACGAATAAATGTCAATAGCAATTCTTCCGACACGACAACAAAACGGTGATGATGTTTACGCGATGAAAGTGATCTTTTTGTTATACTTTTAAGCAACCTGGCAGTTTAAAGGTGGAAGCAAAAAAAAAATACTTGGCGTCGATATACGAAAATCGAATGGGTTAAAATGTTCCGTGCACTTACCGACGCAGACGCCATGTTAGCATGTTTTACTAAAAGCTTCCAGCGATACTAACGCCTCATTAAGATGAGAATAGCGCGAAACATACGCAGTAGCGTATTGAAATGAAATCCTAGCAAAGAATTCAAATATGTCTTTGATTAACGACAGACGATTCAAATTCTTGGACACGTCCCGGTGAACGAAACAAGTGCCTGTCAAAGGTCGTAGAATCTAGATACAGGTTCAACGCAGTTTAAATATCGTGCACGTCGCCGTAGATCGTTATCGGATTGGTGGATTGGAATTGGTGAATTCTATTGGTCAATGGAGATAGTGTTTAGCGTCACATGTATATACAAGCAACCCCATTTGTACGTAAGGGCGAATAATGACAAACGCGTGTTCGCCATACAGTGAAGTTACATATGTTCGTCCGGTTTCATGTCAATGTGTTCTGTGTATCCTACTCGGAAATCATAATTGATAAGTGCAGGAACGAACTCGTCGTACAACAAGTAGACGCGAATACGCGTTGGTAGTAGTGGACTAGCAATAGCAGCGCCGATATTCAGTAGTGATAGTAACTGTAATGAAGTATCAGTGGCAGCCACTGTGATAGTGGTAGTGGTGATGGTGGTGGCTGAGATAAGTGCGGGGGACTGAATGCATATCAACGGAATTTGTGTCCCACGAAACAGTTTCTCGTGGTTCACATTGCAGAGGATGTGCTGTGCGATCTAAGGTGTCGAGGATTAGACGATTGGTACAATGTTAAAGGATTATTCGCCAATCGTACAGGCGCTCCTAGGAACGTTATTTACGTGGGCTCTCACCGCAGCGGGTGCCGCACTTGTTATCGTAATTCGAGGAAAGCAAGTAAGCTTTATTCCTTTCTTTTCTTCTCCAATCGAATAACTTTGAGTTTACCTGCGTTCCGTTAAATATTTATCACTGCATTAATCAAAATATTATATACGTTCGACTCTAACCTAAGTTGCAAAGTATACACTAACCTTTATCGTACATTCTTCGCGGGAATTGGTCCGTTTTGAAAACGTAAGAATTACACTTACCAACTTGAAATTGTTCAACATCCTAGTTTAAAGAAGCATGATATTTACGATACTCTAAGCTTCGTTATCGTCTTACAAGTTTCTTATTGTAATTTAGCGCATTGCATTAGCGGAATAAAATAAATTTTGTTATCGGAAATGGTTAACGTAAAATCGATTAGCTTCTCTTGCGAACCAATCAGGAAGAAAATGTACTACGCAAAAGGTGCAATTAATTTCGACGTTACCATCAGTTAACGTTTTTTTAATTTTTCTTCCCAATCAAACTTTGTTTCGGGGCATTCTAAGTCTCTTATATGTTTCTGTGTCCGTTCAATGGTACTCGACTAGTAGATATCCGAAAATGTCAGTTTCGAGTTTAGAAAATCATGGAATCAAAAGTTATACGTCTGTAAAAGTACGTGTTTTATAACTCATTTCGTTACAGATGTTCGACAAATTCGTGTGAACCTGGTAGATAGCAGTGTTACCGACCGCTTTTCGCCTGGATTTATCTGATCCAACTCAATACCGATATGAATTGCCAAACCTGAAATTTGGCCATCATGCGCATCTATTTACAGATAGCGATTTGATTCGTTAAGCAGAAACGCATGGTCTGCGAATAAAGCTAACATGGCGTAGAAATAAGCTGCAAAATATCGGTGCATATTTGCAGACGCGTAACTTTTAATCCCATGATTTCCTAAATTTAGAACTGGCGTTCTTGGACCTTACCAGTCGAATATTATCGAAGGACGCAGAAATAAACCAAAAATTTAGATCAAAAACGAAGTTTAGTCTGATTCTTAGCGGTCGCTATATTACCTATATTAGCTTCTACTAATTGGAAAATTTGTGAAGTAAATTTTTTGTATGGAAATAGCGTAAGATCGACTAATTTCGTTTATGAACTAGTGAAAAAGAAAAAAGAACAAGAAAAAGAAAAGCGAAGAAAATATATTGCGCAATTAAAAATTTCAACGTTATCTAGTTAACGTTTACATGTTTTTTTCATTTCTTTTTAAGAAATTGCTACTAATTTAAAACTTTATCTGATAAGATTAGATGTATACTAACTGAACAACGTATGAACAAAATTTCTATTTACGAAAGAGAAGGTATCGCTCGGTTCTACGACATAAAGAAACATCGAATGATATTTTAAAAGTGTGACAAACAAGCAACATTTTACGATAATAAGTTTGTTACTGTACAATTATTTTAACAGTATCGCTGTATGTTCAATTGTCGACGCCTATTTGAAATTGTACATACACGTAAATTAAGAGATAAGAAGGCAGAACGATACTAAATGATGGAACGCGTTTAATTACAGCGTAAATTATTGGACATCAGCCTGGGATTCGCAGGCGGCGTGATGATAGCGGCAAGTTACTGGTCGCTACTGGCACCTGCTATTGAAATGGCGACAAAGAGCAAATTGTACGGAGCGGAAGGCGAATACGCGTTCGTACCAATAGGAGTTGGATTTCTCATAGGCGCGGCTTTCGTTTATGGGACGGACGCGTTGATATCTTCCCTTGGCATTCAGTCCCCCAATGTGCTTTTAGCTATGCAGTCAGTCGGTACGAAACAAAGACGCAAGATCCTTGCAAAACTAAAGAGTGACGAGGATTTAGACGATTATGATCCGTATAACAACGTACAGATATCTGGTGGAAAAATGTATACTCAAATTGAGTCAACCACCATCGATGGTATCACATTTTTTTCTTGTAATATGTATCCAATTCTTTCTGTAGGCTTGGAAAATGGGATCAGTTCACCATACACGTGTATATTATTATTATGTTTGTGTGTCAAAATGTAAATGTTCACTCGCCCCTCTTTGCTTCATCGTACAATAAGCGATTAACTCGTTCAGAAACAAACAATTTTTCAATATATATATATATATGAAAAGCTTATGACGTTACTTACTTGTCTTTCGTTTAATTAACGTACTGCTGTTTCTTTCTGAACGGTGCACAATTTTTTGTTGTACTTATCGTACGTCGTATCTTGTATTGCGTAGTTAGTCGTTAGTTAGAATGTTCGTCAGTGTCAATGCTTCTTGCATTTAAACAAGATGTGCAAAGTAACGTGTGCATGAAAGCATTTTCAATGCAATAAGCGAAACTTGCAAAAACACGACCGATAGAACATGAATAGAACGTTGGATTATCGAAACGTGGATTATTCTGGCATACCATTGACGCTTTGAAAGTATAAAATGCTTTTTGCTAGAGAGGTAAGAATAGCGAAATATGCATATGAATTTTCGTCGTTCGTGTTGAAGAAAGTTCCGCTACTTGTAAAACTGATCTTATTAATCCTGCCTGCGGATGTAAACTATAATACACAAGAGGAGCAAAAAATGGAATAGAACATACCGGGTATTAATGATAAGCTTTATTGTGCTTTAATTCAAAAAAAAAAAAAAAAAAAAAAAAGAAACGAGAAAAGAAGACAAAAGATTATGTTCACACAGGGGCTCATATACACATATATAAACAATTTAAACCACCTCCAACGAACGTTATAGTGTATCATTAATCGTCGCATTTTCCAGGTTTCTACGAGCAAAACACCCGAAGACGACAAATTGCAAATGTAAATAGGCCGGCGGAACAAGAAGAAACGGGCACAATTTACGAGGATCCTAACAACGAATGTAAAAACAACCAATGGAGAAGAGTGTTGCTGTTGGTCGTTGCCATTACGGTACGCAAAGTCGTCGAGTGTATCTTTAAATGCACCTGTGACGTAAAATTACAATAAAATGTAACAAATTTATGCTCGACATTAATTTTTGCAATGTATTAGGTGCACAATATTCCAGAAGGTCTTGCAGTCGGAGTTGGATTCGCTGCTGTTGGTAATAGTGCATCAGCAACTTTTGAAAATGCAAGGTAAGCAACATTTCTGCACCTCTGTATGTAAGAACTATCAATACGAGAGTCTAGGAGTCTTGTAACAATATACACGACGCTTCAAAATTCCCAACATCACGAAGCGAGCGTTATTTCAATCAGTGCAAATTTTAAACGCGATGGAAAACTATTTTCATAAACGATAGCGATGGATTCTCGGAATCTAATCTAGTGTAAACTATGTAGGCAGTGGCCATGTAATCCAGAAGCCTGTCTTGAAGAAGAGGGGATTTGTAAAAGGACATTAAGTACACTTTTTAACCTTCTTTTCCAAGATTTAAGATTTACTCGTAATTTATATTGTAATACGTTTATCTGATATTCTGGCCTAAATAATTTAACTCGCAACAGTAATCGTATACCTAGAGCAAGTTTTTCACAATATGACCGAATGATTATTATTCTTGGAGATTCGCCATTGTATGTAGAGCGATATTTCAAATAGATTCTAATGCGTCTAAAGTAAAGTTCACTTAAACCAATCGCGCCTATCAGATTCATTACGGGTCATCATCGTTAAATAGTTAAGGGAATTGTTCAGAGGGGAAAAGTCTTCGGTTACGTTAAAAATCAGTATGTACGTTTATTTGAAAAATCTACCATAGTTGTCTGAATAGATCTAATTCAACGTTCCGTACGGTAAAAGAGGAAAATTTTATCGAACGATATTTTCCTTTCCTGTTCGCACGTTTAAAAATAATCCGGTTTGTTTGACACATCGATAAAGGCGGAAAGCACAAATGCTCGGGCAAGTGTCGCTACTGTAGAATGTCATAGCTCGAGTGGAAACGACTCGGTCGATTCTACATGGCTACGATTGAGAATGAAGTTGAGGAATTCGCCTGTAGATGGTAACACCATTGACGTCGAGCGGATGGAAGTTACGAGCGCGTGCTAGGAGGTCCCCATGAATGAGTTCTATGGTGGTCGGTCGCGAGTGCCAGCCGCAGGCAAAGTTTATTGGCAGCAGTGGGTGCCTGTTGCGCGGGGGAAGGGCACGTGTGGCCCTGGAATTCAACGAGCCCTAGGCGCCGCGCATTCCATTCCATACCCCGTTCCCCGCTTCCTCGTCCCTCCACCGCGACTTGTCCCGAACTCGCTCTCCTTACCGCCTTACGCCTTTGACTTTGGAAACAACTCAGCCTACTGCGATGACGTGTACAACTACATCGACTGGTATGACGTTGATTTCATTTCTGCAAAAGCCGCCCGAGTAACGTAAACTTTATTTATAGAAAATGTTAACGATATCGCATGCTCCCATATCGCCGACCTTCCTCTTATTCTCTTATTTCTTTCGTCCTCCTTTTCCAAAGATAGCCCGTTAATTCGCCCAATCTTGTTACAGATTCGTTCTTTCCAATTCTTTCCAATCTCGAATCCGTTCGACGAGCTTTAAGGCGATTCACAGTAGCGAACTTTGTAATCGAATACGAGGATCAATAGGGGAGAAGCAACGTTTATAGCTTGTCACTGTAAGAACGTACACGTGAATCGACACGTGCACGCAAATGACTACTTGCGATTTCGCTGCTCAAGGATCCAACGCTCGACGATCGTCCGCCTGTTTTCAGTCGCGAGCTTGCAGTTTTTTACACGTAGTCAGCCTGGAAATGGATGGAAAACGTTTCGTATTGGCAACCAAAATTTTCACGCTTATTTCACCCAGGGCACCCGGGTAACCTGAGCGTGTTCTTTCCCTACGCTAAATATATATATAGACAGCTTTATTTCCATACCTTGACGAAACTTTTAATTTTTTATTTCTGTAACTAAAAAACAAGTACGTTTGTACGCGCTCCTCTTCGAAGGCAACTTTTCGCTGATACAATTACAATGGCGAAACTTGTTCTCCGGATACGTAGTTATTACGTAATTTAGTTGATACATAAATGTTTTCACGAGGGATCCAGCTATTGCGCTTCTTATACAGGTATCCTTTTATTATATACGTACTCTGATCAAAGAGTATAATTTGAGACTTCAAGATTAAGAATTTTGTCGTGAAAACGTAAATGGACGCAACGATGTATAAGGAACGGGCGTTTAGAGTAGTTGTGCAATATGCGAAAAGCATAAAAGATCGATAAAGAAAGACAGCCGTCAACGTAAGTGTTCAAACGTATTTAAGATGTTAACAGAATTTCATTACAGTACTACCAAACTCGAAATCGCGTCATAGACGAATCTCGCTGCGTTCGAACGCCATTGGATATCTGAGCGAAGATTACAAGCGTCCGTAGGTCATTAAGTATCCGTAGAATGAATGGACCGGATCGATGTTTTCCTGCCTGTCGCGCGATAATTGAGAAATACAGAGAGAAAGAGAGAGTTCTCTTTTTTCTTCTCTGATACAGCGCGAACGCTTTGCCAAAAGGCTAATGGAATGGCGACTTTCGTCAAGAAATTTCCGAAGAGACTTTGGCTTTCAAAGCTCGCTGGAAGATATTACCGCCAAAGCTGATTTCTTTCATCTTGTAACGAAACCGGTAAGAGAGAGGTGGAGAGAAACGAGAAGGTAAGCGAACCAGAGAGAAAGCGCACGATAAGCGGTGCGACATAAACGCGGTATCGCGCTAGTTTCCCGGTTATGAATGAATCGTCGTCTCGGTTCGAAAGATGACCCCGGCCGATATATCGGCGTCGTGCGTATCGCCACGTACTGGTTCGTGCCGTGCGTATACTCCTATCGGTACTGCGGGTCTTCGTCGTCTGACGACTATCTTCTTTCAGGGAATGTTCACCGGGAAAAATATTTTTCCATTAAAAATAGATACGCACGTCGATGGAATCGGGGTAAAGAAGGGAACGACGAGGAACGAGCAAGGATCGTCGCGCGTTGGGAAAATCGCTCAGCCTTGAGCGGTTATCGAGCCAGCATGCCCTTTTGTAGCCGAACTCGTCGGTTACGAGCAACATTCCATTCTCACGACGATCGCGAACCTGCAGGCTACTGGTGTCGAGCGTATTTTCGAGAGGTTAATCGGTACAAATGTCGTCTCGTATTCGGTACATAGAAACGTTGCACCGCTTTGCATTCGAGTAGGCGACATGGAAGAAATTTGTCGAGGCAAGAGATCGTTGGCAGATCGTGTCCCGGTCAAGGAAAACATCGTCATCCGTAAGTGGCGATAGAAACGAGGCTTTACGCAACAGATCCGTTTACGTTATCGATCGATCGGTCGCGACATGTCCTTCCCAAGGAAAGGTAATTCATTCGCGGGACCGAGGCGAAACGTTGCCGGAGAGTTGCGTTCGAGGCGGCGAAAGAATCATGAATGAAAGGTTCGGCGGTGGTTGATTGGTAGCGCGTGGCCGTTCACGTCGGTATCCGCAGTGCGTTGGAATAGTCAAGAGTCAAGAGCAAGCAGACAGGACAAATAGAGCGAGAAAAAGAGAAAAGGACGCTGGAAGAGTGGGCAGCCGATAGGAGCGACGATATTTGCACTCGTAAAACGCTCAAGGAGATCCGGTACTGAGTCACCTTCTGTACCGAGATACCTTCGCGGTATGCGAATTTTTCGCGGAATCTCGCTTCTCCTTATCTCGTTTCGCCTTTGAAATTCGTCACTGAATCGTCGTTAGCGTCTATTCTCGTGACTCGTTTCCTCGTGACGCGATCTGCCCTGTTGCGTACCACAAAAATATCCAGAAATAGACGAATATCGAACGTCTTCCGATTCGTGAAAAGAGGCGTTCGCTATCCGATCTTCGTCTCGTTCTCGAACGAGAAGAACGCCGTTTCAGATCGGAAAGGCCAAATCGAAATTCTCGTCAGTGCGGAAGATTTGGTCACGTGATCGCGTATCTCGTTCAATGTATCTTCTCCGTTTCCGTTTACCTTCGATCGTAGAAGAAAACGGGAAAGAGGGAAACGGAGCGGGCGAATGAAAAAGAGAGAAATAGCACGCATAAAAACGAAGGAACTACGGAGTGGCGGGTTGGCATGGTACGTAGATGAGGTGTTGCTATGTTAAACACGGCGCCAGACAAAGCTGCCGACGAAACCACCTCATTTCAGTGCTATCCTCCTGTCTGTCTTATTATATACCGACCGACCGACCGACCGACCGACCAGTGCTCACCGCACTGCGGCCCCTCTCTGTCCTCGTGTCTCTACTCTTCTCTTTTTACTTGCCCGCTCTCTTCTCTCTACCATTTTACCCTTTCTCTCCGTGGCTCTAGCTTCGCTGTCCTCTTTCGGCTCCAACATCCTCTCTGGCTATCTATGCCTTCTTTTCTCTTCCTTCGTATCCAAGTTGTAGTATCGTATACCATAACTATAAACGTGATGGTCCGCAACTCGTTTCGTCGTTGCTGAAACTGTATTGTCGTAGAGGAAAAAAAAAAAAAAAAAAAGCGAGGGATGTCGATCGTCCACAAAGAGTAGATGCCAAATTGGTGAACGAACAATGTCCGACTTAACGAAGTTTTCTCAATTTCTTGGTCGATTTTTTTTTAAAGATGCGATTATTAGATTGAGCAACACGACACAGCCTCGACAGTTTTCTTCGATCGTTGTACTTTGTACGTGGTGCTTATCACACGCGGAAAACTCGTTCTGACGTGTGCTAATATCAAAGGAAGTCGGTTACGATATAGTACTTCCCGTTTAGCTTCGGTGCATGGTGCATAGTATTACGAATGCACGTGCGCGGCGATAGACACGCCAACCGTATCTCGGCACCTTCTCCGCGACGAGAACCGCCTTCCGTTATCAACGGAAGACGAGCATTCCTTCGCATTGATTTCGATCGCGTCGTTAGACGGCCGGACACCGTTTCTCCTTTTTGTCTGTTCCTCGCCTACATTTTCTACGCGCGAGATGCTTCGAGTACAGCCGTTCACGGCCAAAACCTTCCGAGAATTCGACTCGCGAGACATTCTCTAAGCCAGCGAGACGCAACACCGATACTTTTCTCCTTTCTTCTTCTTATTCAGCTCGAAAAGTCTCGTACGACGGGACGTATGGCAAATAGAAGCTTTCGATATCGGAAGATATTATCAAAAATGAAAAGAAATGAGGAAAGAAAGAAAGAGACAGACAAAGAAGAAAACGGGCGATCAAACAAGCTATCGGAAAGCGCATTTGTCATTGCGACTTCCTCCTGCTCTTTCTTCTTTCGGTGGACACGTCTATCTCTCGCTTCTGCTCGGTGTCTCGGTTAATTCGTTTCTCTTTCTCTGGCATCGGGCGATGCACCGGCGCGCACGGTGCAGCGACTTTGCAATGCTTGGAATGCAGCGGCATTACGCATGCGCACCGCGTACCTTACTCGGAACAGACGAACAGCCGGATCCGTTATGTCCCTCGACGACGACCTCGGGACGATCGTCTGTCCGGACTATTCGACGAACTAGCGTCTTCTTGCCGATCGAACTACCGCCATCGAGACGGTTACTCGCCGTTGCGTCCATGGTCAACTGTACACGCAATGGAGGCTATTTCTTCCTTGTGCGTTGCGTGGCTCGCAAGGAACATCTGCTGTCGGAATCTCGCGATCGAGCGACCGTTCCCAATTCGGCAAAAGCCACCTTACCCCTTGGAATGCGCGCCAATTATTTCACGGCGAATTCGTTCTAAACTTTTACGACGCGGTCGTCATAGTCGTAAGAAAGAGCTTCCTTCCCTCGTATCATCTTAACGCGCGGGTAACTACGACCGGTTACCGTTTCGGCTAGAAAAGGCTGTGTCGCAAGCAAGGGTGACGAGGGTTGAGAATGGGAGAAAAAGAGACGGAAACGGAGGAACAGGTTCGCGAGAATCGGCAAACGCGTTTCTGTTTGACATTAAGAGGCGCGCAACGATGCCGGAGGTAGCAGAGAAGAGCGGGGTTGATCTTGGTCTTATGATTTTATGGTGTTAAGCCGTGGCCGGTGGCCTCGGGACTCGCAGCCGAGAAGAGCCGGAGAACTCGCCTTGGCGTTGGTGGAATGCGGGACGGGCAAATCGCGGTCGGCCCGCTTGCGCCTCGTTCCCATGCATTCCTTACTCCCTCTCTCGTTCCTCCTTCGTCTCTGCTTCTCTTTCTTTCTCTTCCCTTACCCCTCCCCCACCTCTGCTCCTCCTCTCTCGCCCCTTTTTGTTGTCTTGCTCGCTCCTTAGTTTTCTCGTACAAGCGCGTTTATACGTCTACGCTCGTCTCTCGCGCTGCTCCTCTCCACTCGTCTCTCTTCTTAACGCGCGTCGTACGGTGTATGAACATAAGCGCACACCTAAGGACTCGCGCATAACACGTAACACCGGCTTCTCCCCCTTTTCCTATCTTACGACGTTTCAAGACCCTCTCCGGGTCTCTAGTCCTATGCTCCTTCTATCTCTATTCACATCTTGTAGGTTCACCAATCGCGCGGTCAATCCCTCCAACGGAGAGATTCCTCGTGATTCCTTCGGGATCGTTCCTTCTCCTTCGATTTCCTCCTTCTGCCGGTCGCTCGTTTGTTCCACGCTTCCTTTTTGGAAGCCTCAGCCTCAGCCAGCGAAAAACGGCTCGTTATCGTATCGGCGACGATGAAATTTTGCTGCCAGCGACGCTACTTTCCACCGTGAGATCGATAAAATGCAACCGATCGTTGTTTACGAGGCACGAGCACGCTGTTCGCTGAGCGCTCCTCAGCTTTGATTTCTCGTTTCGCGGTGAGAAAGAATGTCAGACGAAAGAATAATTTGCGAGTGTTTCGGTCGTTTAAGCCGAGGACGAGCGTTGCCGCCTAAAGACAGTCACGGTTGCTTATGGAATGCAAAATGGCGACCGGCGATGCGTCCAACGAAACTACTCCGGTCGCCATTTTGGTACACATTGACAAAGCTACACCGCCTCGGTAATCGTCCGTTAAGTTCTTCCATATCTATCTACCACGTCACCGGTTCGACGTATTTATTTTCCATCCGTCTCGAAGCTAATTTTTATGTAGATCCGCCGCTCGATCGAATACGCACGTCTAACGGTAACTCCGCTACGAGTTTGACCATGACAATCAAAACACCGGTGTGCTACCTTTTTTCTTTGCCTTTTAATAGATACCAGTTTGGCGAGATCTGTACCGTTTCTGCTCGGAGAAATCTCCGATTCGCGGCTCGAGACAGCGCGACGCCCTCGCGCGTAATTCCCCGGGCGATGGATACCACCGTTTCTAATTTGAAAGGCGAACCTTAGCCGCGTGATCTCTCTAGCGCGCGACAGCGCGAACAAATTTATGAATGGACCTATCTCTCTATCTCTCTCTCTCCTATCTCATTCTACGTCTATTTCACGAATCGCGCAAAAGCAGACGACCAGTTACATACCAACGCCAACGATAGACACATTCCGATTTAGAAGGTAGCGACAGTTGAGAACGAGGGAGAAGACGAGCCGTAGTAAACGACGCTGGAATGTTATTTTTTTTAACAAATTTGATTACCACGTAGGGTGAAGTCTCTCGATCGGGCGTTCGTCCTATCGTAATAAAACAGGACAACGAGGACAAAATGAACGTGAAAAACGAAAGGATACGAACTCCTTTGGAATAGGCAGCGAGAAACGCCAGAATGACGTTGGCCGGTCTAGCTGTCTGGCGATAGGGTAGACGAATCGGGAAATCACGGCGCTGACCGTGGAAATGAGAAAGAAGAAGTCAGGAAGGAAAAGAAACCTGGCTGCAGGAGGGCGCGGTTGGAAGGAGCGAGAGAAAAGAGGCGAAGGAGCATAGGAACGATGGAAAGGGACAGAGATGGAGGAACGAGAGAAAGAGAGAAACGTAAGAAGGTGAAGCCAAGAGTGGTGTGGTAGGGGACGATCATTCTTGGAACTCGGGTGACCTCCCCTGATGCAACTGGCGAACAGCCGGACCCGACGGGTTAACTGTACAACCACTTATGTACGTCGATGCTGTAGGAACGCGACGGCGATGCCGTCCTATGAAATAACGTGCTACACGCCGCGGCATGACATACCATACCATGTGCTCGGCATGTACGAGAGAGCACGGTGATCATGCATCGGAAGGAGGAGCTTGGTTCGCGTCATTCATTCACCTGCGCCACCATCTCTGCTATTCTCTATCGATCGACCGCTTATCTATTGTTGCTTGAAAATTCTAATCGTCGACCTATCGGTAATCCATCCGCCCACCCGTAGTCTTTCTCGACTGGTCAAGAACCGAACATGGAAACTTTTTCCATCGTCTCCGATTTCTTCCTACCAACGCGATAATCACTTTGGCTTCCTGTTGTCTGTTCGTCTTTTGGATCCTTCGTTTTATTCAATTTCGTGAACTGTTCTTTCGTATTCGAATATTCCAGCTAATATCTGGTGATATCTTCGCGCCGTTCTCTCCCTTACTTATCGTTCTATCGAATTCCCTTGATACGTGCGATCGTCGACATCGATCGACTTGGAGATTTCCAAACAGTACGCGATCTTAATTGATTCGTACACTCAGCGCGTAACTCGTTCTCTTACCTTCGTTCTTCCATGCTCGCTCTTCGGTACGCGTTAAGATCTACTCGTAATGTAACGGCAATCTACAAATTTACGAGAAGGAAAAAGCATGCCCTATCTATACTACGTAACGTGTATGTCGAGATTCGAGAGTAAACGATTAGTTTGTTACGTATAGGACGAGAGAGTGAAACGTTCATCGGAGAAGCAGCTCGCATCACTCGAACCGAGCAAATGGAAAAATCTAGAGAATGTCGAAGTCGTCGACCAGTTTCAAGAACTCACCGGGATCGGATGAGACGGTGCAAGTTGACTCGCGACAAAGTCACCTTGTCTCCTCACCTTTATCCTTATCGTTCGATCGCGATACGCGCTTCTCGCTAAACCAGACACGCTTATTTTTCCTGTCACATCGACGTTGCTTAGGAGAACGCGTTCAACCTACTACCGCTCAATCGCGTCGTACGTTTTTATTACAGAAACCTTGCAATCGGAATCGGTATCCAGAATTTTCCCGAGGGACTGGCGGTGGCTCTGCCCCTTCAAGCGGCTGGAATTAGTACGTTGAAGAGTTTCTGGTACGGACAACTCTCAGGGATGGTAGAACCTCTCGCCGGCGTCCTTGGCGCAGCCGGAGTGACGTTCGCTGAACCCGCGCTACCTTATGCGCTTGCCTTCGCAGCCGGTGCAATGATCTATGTCGTGATCGACGATATCGTTCCGGAAGCGCATCAGAGGTTGGTACAATTTTTATTACATTTGCATAGAAATTGGGAATAAGAGCGTAGAAATCTCTCTTTCTCTCTTCCGAAGCTACTATTGTTGTTGTGGTCGTTGTACGAAGAAAAAGTAAAGAGGATACGGTCGTACAGGTCTAGAAAGATAGAGGCGCATGTACGGCGCATGTTCGAGAACGATTACGGTACAATGGCGCGTGACGGCAGTAGCGTAGTTAGCGCAGCGTCGGCAAAACGGACGTGGCGAATTTCTTTCCCAGGCTCGACTGCCTAGCTGAAGACGCATTGTCATTATAATTGGCTCCTTTTGTATTTCGCGTGCGATCTAACCGCTCTGGCCGACGAGACGGTACCGTACCGTACAGACGCGCTTTCCTCCTGAGATAGTGGGGCCAAGTTCGCTCCCTCGGGAACCCTCCGGGGTCCGACAAACACAAAAGTGACAAACCCCTCTGTAAACCGTTGTTTGACCTCCGACAGGCGAGAAGCTGTTTCTCGTATGCGTTGCACCGCGTGTGATCGTTTCCAAAAGGCCGAAGGAAGTAACAGAGGGGAGAAAGAGAGAAAGAGAGAGAGAGAGAGAGAGATTACAATGCTCGCTTTGCTTTCTGGTTTAGCAGGACAGCAGAGTTTCTCGCGAAAGGTAAACGCGCTCCCCGTAAGATCGAACGATATCGAAAAAAGAAGCGCGAAAGAATAAGGACGAGGAGAAAGTTTGCGAGATCCGAGAATCGATTAGTTTTCGTAGCGACGCACACGCGTGCGCAAGAACCAGCACTAAAAACGAAACGACAAGAAACAAGGCTCTGCTATGTAAAAGCTATCGAAAGAATTCGGACTTGTCACGTATCTCGGGAATTAATTTTTCTTCGACTCACGGGTTTCTCAACTGATACAGAGCTAGCCGGATTCTTGGAACGGTCGGTCCTCGGTGATCGTTTGCATGATTGTCTGTTCGGTGAAAAGGAATGCCTCGTTTCGGACCCGTAGCCTCGCAGCTAACGGCAATCGTCTACTTTTTTTTTAAAGCAGCCTGTGGTTCGAAAGATACGCGCCACGTTGTCGACGATACTCGGCGAGAGAGATCTCGATCGATATTTGTCGCGTCGAATCGCGTCGAATCGCGTCGTTTGTCCACCGACCGCGAACCCTAATGGCTAATAAAAATACAAATTTCTGAGGCACACCGAAAGGAGGTATTTACCGCGCGGATATGATTGATATGGTAGAACGCCCACCGAAACACAACGGCACATTTCACCGGCCGTTAAAATTGATGGCCGTGTATAATTTACGAAATCAACAAGCCGTGACGTGCAATACCGGGGCTACGAGCGTGTGTGTTTTGTGCGTACTTAATCCCTACTTATATCGCGAAAACCCTTTTATTTCTCGCTATCCTGCTATTTTTTCTTCCCGTTGTTCGTTTCTCCATCTCTGCACCTCGATCATCTTTGAACGTCCACTCGGATTCCCATTTTTCCTACCACTCTCCTCTTTCTACCGCCATTTTTCGTCATCCGCGTCGAACAGATCGTCCGAGCATCCAAGTCCTCCACCAGTTCCTTTCCATCCATCCTCGTTCGTTGAAATATCCAGTTTTACGTTCACGTATCCATCCTCTGGATCCATCCTCTGGATATGAAAGAGAGAGAGAGAGCGTATTGGTGTGTCTTAATCAGTTTTCATCTTTAAGAAGAAAACGTATTTCTTGCTTTCTGATTACAGTGGAAACGGTAAACTCGCCAGCTGGGCTGCGATCGTTGGCTTTTTGGTAATGATGTCTCTGGACGTTGGATTAGGCTAGGATCGTGCGATAAAAGATAGAAATGCAGAAATCGATGCGTGTCTAGGTTTATAGATTCGTTCGATAGAGTCGTTATTCCTTTGGGAAGCTCGTTCCGATTTTTAAAGCGAATTTTCTTTAAAAATCCGAACGAACTTTCCGAGTAACTCAACATTAAACGCGAGAAATTCCTAATAATTTCTGTCTCGCGGCATTCCGTCGGATTTCACGGTCGAATTTCACGGTTGAATTTCACGGTCGAGTGTGGAGATCGAAGTGGAGTTAACGTGGCGCGTTAACCGCTAACGATCTCGAAGTTCCGACAATTCGATCGGGCTTTCTTCTCGTAGAACGAGATGCCGAGTTCGATCGTATACCGCCTCAAAATTATCCGAGTGTGTCTTCCATGAATCTAGTCTTTGTTGATCCGATATAGAAGTCAATTAGATCAATCAGGCGACGACCTCCGGTTACGCTTTACAACATTCTACGCCGTGTTCGTCGCGACCAAAGGAAACGAGTAGAAGATCGTTTGCCCTTGTTCGCGATTTAAAAACCGGCTCTGTCTACATCTCACCCTCTTATTCTCTTATCCTTAATCTATATATTTATCGTCTCGGTTAATGGGAAATTTCGATTCAGTATTGCGAAGATACTGCAACGACCAATCGAAAAAATAAGAAAATAGGCTTCGAATGCCGAACTCCGGACGAGATAGGCAAATCTTGTGATAGCCAATTTCGTTCAGAGACATAGTCGCAAAGGATCGGTGCAGCTCCTTTGCCTTCTTACGCAACATTTCACGTAGCTTTCTTTCGAATGGATTCTCTCACGAATAATACGAATGTGGCAATTTCAAAGTGTCTTTCGCACGACACCGTACGCAATCGTTCGCCGCATGCTAGAGACAAATGCACGCACGTTTGTTACGCTGTATCCAGGACGTATCTTGTCCAATCAATTCGTCGTTCGTGATCGATCCGAAAACTTAAACGGTTAAACGTGCGATAAACTCGCACGTGCTGCAGTATCTTGTTTATTTAGATAAGTAAGTTTACAACTGCCATCTTGCCATTGTAAAATATTTTCTATTTTCCCATCCCAAACAAACCAATATTTATCGTAATGTATTTTACGATGCTTCGAACAGTACGTATTTAATTTTATCGATTCACTATGATAATGTATAGTACCTACCGTTAACGGAACGAGAACGTTCCGTTTCACGCTCGGCGCTGGATCACTACTTATAAGACAAAAATACTATTTTTTCGTATATAATAAATCGATATACATAGACGTAAGAAATTCGCGCGTTACTTGTACACGGAGAAGCTCGAGGCACGTGTGATCGATCGAATCGTCATGCACGCTGCACGAATCGATACTTTTCACATGCATATTGTGGCAGTGCGGTTTCTCAGGTTCCTACGTCCACGTACGATTCTCGTAGTTGCAGTTTCGTCGACGATCTCGAGCCAGACGTTGTTCGTAAGAGACAGAAAGAGAGAGAGAGAGAGAGAGAAAAGAAAAGAAATCGATCGTCGCATACTTTGTATCGAACCAGTGCATGTAAAAGTGCGATGTCAGTCGTCTTTACGACGAAAGTGGTGCTTTGGAAACTTTCAGCAAATTATAAACCGACTAAGTAGCTATATCGGTATTAGATATCCTAGGTTTTATATCCAGTGGGAAGGCTTTCGGGACAGAAGCGTCGTTCGATCGTAAAATAAAAATGTGCGACTGAAATCTTTCTCTATACTGGTACGAGTAAATTGTTTGTATCAAGAGCAATAAAACAGAGTACGAATTACGACCGTTAGACGGAATATCAGCGGGATATTTTTACTGTTCCTCGTCCTGGTCCGCAACGTAAAGGCGCAACGTGTGTTGGCGTTTCGCTGCTCGTCCAAGAAGATATCGCGTTGTTTCGTCGTTCGATCCTTAACGCGTTAACCCTTTAGAGGCGAAATTTTCTTTCTACGGTATCGGCTAACGTGATCTCGTTTCACACGGAGTCGTGTATCCCAATAGATCTCGCAATCAGCGAGATTGGAACAATTCTAACGATGTTGCAGCGTCTCTGACAGACGGGAGGAGGACAGACGTGTGTCCCATTAGCCTCGAAAGGGTTAATCGTCAGAAAGGGAAACGAAATTGGATCGTTGCGCAGTTGTAGCCGGCGCGTTCGCGATAGAGGAAGAGCTGCGTGACGTGCACGGAGCCGTGCATCGACGGAAGGTTAGTCCGGCGTGTTAGCCAAGCTGTTCGTGAGGTAAGATTCGGTGAAACGAGCGTGCAGTATCGGCGCAGTCGACGCAATCCTCGTCTCGCGTCTCCCGTCTCACCGAAGAGTTGCATAACCCAAAGAGAGTCGAGGCATGAATGGAGCCGAGCGACGAGGACGGCTGCACCACTCGGTTGCCCGGTGCAACGAGTCGACCCGCGGCTGGTGGGGATGCCAGCCGAGAGGGACGCATCGGTATTCAAGAAAGAGCACGACGGAAAAGAGCGAATCGGAGCGAGAGAACGAATCATACGGCGTACAGAAATGACGCAGTGCTCGACAGAATTCTACCTACGAGGAAGACAAAGCCCGACACGCGATCCGCGCCAGGAGCGACAAAGAAAGCACGAGAAAGCGTTTGCCTGACTTGCAAGCGTTTCCCCGCGTAACAGAGACGCGCCAGAGTTTACTTCCTCGACGTCCGACGAAGATGAACGCGACTCGCATCCAGCGTGTGCATGAAACAAGGACGAGACGCGTCGGGACAAAGGGAGGATGCTGTTAGAGAAAAATATAGACGTATTCCACCGGTAAAGAAGAATGAGAGAGGAAAAATCGTTGGAAGGTCAAAGAGCTCTGGGAAGGGGTAAGTTAAGCAAGAGAGAGAGAGAGAGAGACGCGTCGTGGTAGATGCAGATGCGAGCCGACGCGAGCGGATACAGAGGGAAAGAATGGAAGGTAGGAAAAAATGTCTCGTGGGGACCGCGAGACGAGGAAGATGAGAGAAGAAGACACCTTTTAGATGGAGAGGGGAGTGCGAGAGGAGTGGAAAGAGGGAAGAGATTAAGAAGGAAGAGGAAACGTCGGTGGTCGTGCAGAGTGGTGCGTTAATCGGTTTGCTAAAGTTAAAGGGATGGTCACGTGGTGCGTTAAGTCGTCGTTGTGCGCACGTTCGGTCGAGCGAAAGAGGGAGGGGAGTACAATGAGGACGAGGGGCTAAGGGGTAATGCGTTGCATCGGAAAGCCGGAGCACCGGTGCTGCACCCGTCAGCAGTCTTACGATGCACTTTGCCCTGCGCGTCGCCGATGCGGTGGCGCACGTGCGGCGTGACGCGATGCGACGCGCAGCGACGTTCCACGATGACGAGGTGCCTCGTCGTGACGCATCACCAAAATCGCATCGAATTAACACGTCCGCGCGTCGACAAGTGTTGCTAACACCGGTGACATCGGAGAGATCGATCTCTCTGTTTAGCGAGGCTTTCGCCGCGCATACCGATTTCCAATTCCTTGCGCCTAGTACCGCGCGACTCGTCCGCTATCTCTCACCTCGTTCCCATTCTATTGCAACGTTTTCACAGATACCGCCCGAGTCGGGTGGAAACATTGCCGCGACGTTCGGCCCGAGCTGCTCGTCCTCACAAAATGAAATTCGTTCGTTCCACGATCCCGTGGATATTCTCCGTGGATATCCTCCGTGGACGTTGCCCCTTTCAGTCTCGTCTACCGATGCCTCCACCGTCCTTCTCCATCGCATCGACTGTCCTCCTCTCTCGCCACCCTTGTCGTATGTAACGTGTGCTTCTTATTACGTAACATTGCCACATTGCATCTTCTGGGACAGAGAGTTCTTCCTTCTCTTTACCACGTTTCTTCCCCCTTTTCTTCCGGCATTTCGTTCTCGCCGCATCGTTGCCCGCTTCGAGCCCCGCTATCCAATTTTAAAAGCCGCCTCTTTCTCGTCGACGATCGCTCGAGAACTCGTTTAGCGTGCGAGCCGCTTTTTTTTAAATTTCAAATCGAAACACCAGACGACGAGCCGCTGTTTAATCGATACTTTGTCCGAATATTTGGTTCGTTATCCTGTTTTTTTCATTCTCCGACATCACACTGATACGATTTACTCGTGACGACAATGCAGCCGACCTTTTGACTCCGCCGCTGCCCGCCCCCTCCCCCTCCCCCTCCATACACCCTCCCGCCGTTCCCACGTGGCAACGAACTTTCGACAAAAAGTAATCATCGACCTCCAGCTAGCGCCGGAAGTCGTAGGAGGATGCCAATTGTACGACACTATCTTTCAGCGGCGCTATCTTTGCCAAAATAAACGTACGAACCAAGAGAACGGTAATCGGTGTTACGTGAAACAGGAATATTTCAATGTTGCTCGTGATAGCTACTAGACAACTTGAAAGACGACTTGGACCAGTGATTCGGAACGGAAATACGGACGAACCTGTGACCATCTTCGCCGGAGACGTGTTCGTGTGAGTACACTTGTTATAATAAATAGCCCGTTTATGTAGTTGAAAGGCGCATCTATTTCACTGCCTCGAGTATACATAGATGTACAGCTTTAAAATTTTTAATCGCTGCAGTATCGCGCGACACGCTCGTAATCTTGACGCGTAGGCGTCCAGGAGGAAATAGTGAGGTTTAAGCTTCTTCCTGGCGTCTACGAATCGTAGCTCGGAATCTTACATCTCGCGGATGATTTCGCACGAGTCTGTTCGAGATAATTTTTGCATCCTTGACCGTCGTCAACTCGTTAAAATCAAGTCGTAAAAGTATTACACGATCGAACGTATATTCGTTCGTCGGAATATTCGTTGGTGGCACGTAGAAGCGTTTGGCCCGTACATTGTACGCCAACAAAAGCGTGTACGCGCTTATATATAGAAATAGCAGTGACGGAACAACACCGGAAGCGAAGGAGTTCCGCCCAAGCCTGAAGGGTCAGTGCACTTTGAAAGGCGAGATCCAAGACCGCGCGTACGCTTGCCGAAATCCTATCTGCTTCCTCCGCCAAACTAGTTAAAGTTCTTACGTTATTATCGCGAAACGGGGGAAAATCGATGTTGCGGTAGAAACGAAACGAAGCGACGAGTTGCTCGAAAGGGAATCGCGCTCGAAGAAACGTCCCCCTCGGCGATGCATCCTCGACGGAAGTAAGATAGGCGTTCCGGTGCGTGCGGGTTTTAAGGTCTTTACGGCCGCGCCAAGCGTTTCTCTCGTTAACGCGTGCGAGCGTTTCCTCGCGAAACGCGTGACTTTATGAATGAAACCACTACCGAGCGGAGTTTCTACGCGATGCCGGTAGTATTCGCGTTTACTCGCTCGTTCTATGTAGGAAGGAAGTCGCGAAGCGAGCTGGAATTGTCTCTTCCATCAACGTTGCGCACCGTACGCGCTCGGTCAATTACCCGGTCAATAGTTTCCCGGCAGGATGCTGCATTCAAGGAAGTGTAACTTCGTCCGCAGGCCATCTACAGGGTGCTTTGAATCGCGCCGATCTGCCAAATATATCGTTCGTCGTTTGATCAGCTAGATCGGTTTATCCTTAGCGGCGCCAGCCGAGGGTATCCGTCTCTGTGCTTTTGTATTTTCGAACGTTGGATATGGCGAAAGAATTCGCGTAACCTTTGACAAAAATTCGTACGATTTGCGTGCGTTCCGTCGAGTCCCGGATCTTCCCTTCGTCTGCTCGCAAGAAGAATCTAGCTGTATCGCTGCACGGCGAAACGTACGGACGATTTCGATAACGCAAGACTGATCGACAACGTATCGAATGTTGAAAACGCTTCCGTCCGAAGAGGATCGTGTTTGGTTCCGTCGTGTTCTCTCCGGTGCAGATTCGAAGCTTTCCTTCGGATATTCGTCTAGTTGCGACGAGACGAGGCGACACAGTACGAAACGAGACGAGACGAGACGAGACGCGTTCCAAGTAAGCCGAAACAGTGTCGCAGTGGGCTACGACCGATCGAATTCTAGGCCGACGACAGGCGATGCTATTTCTAAACTCATTTCTATTTTCTATTTGCATGCGCCGGCATCGCCACGACAATTTTATACGTCTGCGATATTTCGAGGAGTCGGCGTTAGCCTGTCCCGTGTCTTCTGCCGAAACCACGTAAGCGTAGATCTATTTGCTGATCGAGAAGAAAGAAAGTTCATCGACAGGTCGAACAGAGAGAGAGAGAGAGAGAGAGAGAGCAGCCGATAACCACAAAGCCGGAGCCCTTCGATTCTCGTTGAGATTTTATGGGCTCGTGGCCGATAATGCGAACGTAACGGACGGTCTGGCTCGCGTTTCCGCCAGAGTGTAATCGTATTCGATCGAGCAATTAGTAGCATGGAGCGGCCATTAAGCACTGCTATTCTCCACGTGAACGTCACGCGGCCACTTTACACGGCTGTGTTCGTAACCATTACAGTTGTAATCGCATTTACCTGGCGCTCGCGCGCGAGCCATCGTACGCGTATAAACGCGATAAGAATCGCGCGTCGTATCGCCCTTATGGAATTCTTCTTGCGCAATTACTCGTGAGACGCCAACTCGAACTCCTTCAAACCCGACGTTATGTAAAAGAATACATTGATCTTTTCGTTTCGAAATTAACCAAGCAACTTCCTTTCTCCGTACGTGACGTTTCTCACTTCCGACGCTCCGATAAAAGTATCGAATAGTTCGCTCGACTATAGCGAAATAATTTCGAAAGTTGTCCGAGCTAATAAAATAATCTCGCAAGCGAGTTTCTTACGTCCCTTCTGCGATCGAAGCGTAAACGAAAATTCGCTTCGACGTAGACGTTTCGCGAATCGACGTTGCGTTTCGTCTAACGACGACGTCGTGTAGCTTTTCAACGGTACAAAAATTCGCAGCGTTCGGCTTAAAGAGAGAACGACGAACGACGAGGAAAAGACGGAGCGATCGATCGGCTGTGTCGGAGCGGTGGAGAGATAAAGAGCGTAGATGCGGATCCGTCGAGCGGATTTTTATCGTGCACGCGTCACGCGTAATATTCGCTGGCTAGAACAAGGAAATAGAGGTAAAGTCTAAGACAAGGAACAAGAGAGTCAGCCATTTTATGAAACGGCAGAGCTGCCTCGTCTCGTTGCCATGAGAGCGCGCCACGTTCAGATCTTTTGGCGAAAAAACTGCAAGACGTTTTTATAAAGCGAGACGTCAGTTTCGAGTATTCTCGTTGAAATTTCCAAATGATTTTCCAATTTCCACATCGATCGACGAGCAGCTCGAAAAACCGAATTACGATCGTTCCCTCTGCTCTGCCTCAAATCGCAGCCAACTTGCGCGCTTTCGTTGATTCTACGAAATCGTCTTTGCTTGCCATTCCTCCAGTATATTTTAGTTACTTTTCCATCGTGCCACGTTATTCCGTGCTAGCTACGACGATAACACGATATCCTTTTTCCCGCGTTTCCGTTTGTTTTTGTTTCCGTTTTTGTAGTCATTTCCGCTTCCGGTTTCGTTTTCATTCGGCCGTCTGCGTCGTGGCTCGTTTCTTTTTTCTCCACGAGGAGACAACGTGGCGAGCGTAGTCGCGGAAACGGGATAATCTTCGTCTCATGTTCGTTCTTCCGAGTAAAGTTTTAGTCGCACGTTCGATCCACTTGCGCTCGATAACGTTTCATCTTTTCAATCCGTAATTTCCGTGTTTTCCGACCTCGTGGCTTCCCCTTCCATTCTTTCCCCTTCCCCTCCCTTTCCTCCGCCGTCTTTTCGCGCACGCTTCACTGTGTCGCGAAGGTGGCAGATGGACGAAAAGAGAAACCAATAGCAGGAGAAGGTCGAACAGAGAGAGAGAGAGATGCCGCCGCGTTGCGGGAAGAAGGAAGGAAAAGCGAGCGAACTGGGACCCGAGCGAGAAAGAGCAGAAGGAACGAAGCGGGAGACTGGTGGGAGCGAGCGAGCATCGACAGGGGGAAGGGGAGAAAGAGAGAGATAGAACAGGGAATCCACGAGCGATCGACTGCCCTAGTCAGTCCTCGTCCGTCTGCCGGTCGGTCGTTTACGTCTATGTTTGACAGCTTGTGAATTCGCGTCACTCGAGCTTCGACCAGCCAGTGCTTCGTCTGTGTGTGAGTGGATGTGTATGTGTGCCGTCTCATCTACCTACACGCTCGATTAAAAAAATGAATTCCTTCTCGACCGACTTGCCGATATCAATCGGGACTTTTCTCTTTTTCCTGGATCGTTCGATCTTTCGAATCGATGCCGCGCATCGATATTTTCCGATCATTCTAAAAGACACTTTTATCCGTTCACGCTAGTTACCGGACTTGGACGATTCTACGATTTTCAAAGGAAAAGAAGGTACGTGCAGCAATGAGAACAGTTACTTTTCCTTTTCTCTTTTTTTTTTTCTTTTTTTTTTTTTTTTAAGGGTCGAATCGTTAAAAATTAACGAATCGGAGAAAGTTGGAGAAAATGAAGGCGATTAAAGGCGTACACTGTCGTCGCAACGTTTCGTACAGTTCGCGCCGCATAAATAGAGCGATGCGAAATAGAACGCCGTTACCGATGCCACCGTCGATATCGCTGGAATGTACTTGCATATTTCCTCCGATTTCGTACGTGCGATTCGCGCGCAAGTCGCGACAACGCGTTGAATTTACGTCGCGGCGCGTGTCTCGTCGCATCCCCTAGCCACGTGTCGGACCACACGTTTCATCCCCGTTTTCCTTCGGCAGCGGATTCCGCCCTCGCTACCCCCGTTAGCCGATCGTTAGCTCGTCGCTTGTCTTCTTCGTTTCTCGTCAAGTTGGTAAACCGTAAACGGCGAACTCTTCGACAAAAAGACGGTATATGATTGTTCGAGCGAAGAATCCTCGATCAAGTCGTAATATTCGGTCGGCGATTCGCTCGACCGAGAAGAATTAACAGCTCGGCACTCGAGTCCGTAAAGAAAGAGCGATGGAATCGAGAAGGTGAACGCACTCACGCGAAATTTACGCTGGCCGCGTATGTGCGCACGTGCGCAGCCGTGCACGCGTGTACGTAGGATCGTTTGATGTTGGCAAATGGCGCAAGTAAATCCGCGTATTATTAAATAGATAACGATCATAAATTTGGCCAAGTTACATAAAGACGCAAAAGTGCGCGTTAAGGTCCACCGTTCTATTTATGTACCGACACGGCCGACGTTCTAAGACCGCGGTTCTCAACCCCGTTCCTGCGCCTCTAATCGCAGAACGAACGCCAACCGCCTCGAAACCTGAATTCGAAGGTTTGCACCGATAACTACCGTTCGATACTCGATCTGTATTTATTAATAAGAGAGGGAAGAAGAGCGGAGGTTTCGTGTTGAACAGCGCGGAAGTTTGTTGCCGCGACTATCGATTCGCAATGAATTTATAACGCGTTCGAAAAGGTACCTGTCAAATTCTTGAAAAATAGAACCGCTTTATGGTAGCAGTGCCGTCGAGTCTCGTCTTCCTTTACTCTGGCGATCGTTCATCCATCGATGAATCCAATTATTGTTCCGACTTTCAACAAAACTCCTTCCATTTCCGTGTGTATTAAAAGCAACGAGGGAACGTGATAAAAAGAGAGCCGCCAGTAGGAAGGAAGTCATCGAGAACGTTGTCCCTGTTTATCGTTGCCCGTATGTCTATTTGCCTTTTATCAATTCTAGAAGCGATAATTTCTTTTCTAAATTGCGAGACCGCGGTGCCACGAACGTGACCACGTTCGTATATCCGTTTTACCTGCAAAGACGAGTGCGATCGGGTTTTTTCCATCCTATTCGGGCAACAGAACGATCCCGATACCGCTAATGGCCCGAAATAATTCGGGGACGATAATGGATCGCCGGCCCGAACGCACAATCTCGCAGTAGAATGATCCGTTTGCGGTCAGACGCGTGCTTCGGTCACGAAGCAGCGGCTACGTGCAAGTACCATCCTGCCGTGAAAGGATCGGACAAACTTCTACGAGCTGCCCTGTACAAGTTTTTCTGCGGCGCCTCGTCGCATCATTGGCACGCTTCCAAACAAGCCAGCTCCGAGCTTCGTCTATTTTCGTTGATTCCGATCTTTACAGGAAGACAGTGACCGCATTCGCCACTGCCGCTTCTTCCGCCATTCGCGATAGACGCTCGAGCTGTTCTCGCCCGTTCTTTCCTTCCTTCGCGAGCTTTTACACGCTCGAGAACTCTCGCCGAGTTCCTATCACGCCTCTCTTTCTCCGTACGGAAATTGGACGATTCGATTTTATCACTGTACCAGGCTCGCAAAGATCTTTCAAAATTCTTTAATTAAATCCTTCGAGGCGAAACGTTTAAAGTTGTTCAGAAAGAGTAAAAATTCGCGAGCGAAATTTTACGCAAGGTTTGTTGGCTTTTGTTGGGTTACTCATTGATGAATATTGAGCTGTTTCTCAATAGCCGATGAAAATAAAAAATTACCGTTTAATAATCGATCAGTGATCAATCGTCCCTTGTGATCCTTTCTCTTTCTCTACCAGATCGTCTATTTCGATTTTACAGAATTCCTATAGATTAACTCGAATCGTTCCGACTCTTATCGGATAAGCTAATACAGTTTCGGCTCTAAATAGAAACCTAAATCCCCGATCGCACACGTCACTCGAGAAGAAGTCTTAGAATTTTCGACCGTCGACGAATCTCGTTCGATCGCTTCTCGTCTTCGTCCACTTCCATTCGATCGCACCATCGTTGAACGTGCCAACGCTTCTCGCTCTGTGCCTAACGCATCGCATGCAACAGGTATCTGGCCTGACGTCACGATTTCAGCACGAAGAAAGAACAAACGATGCGAGAAGTCGCGAGATACAGTGGAGAGAAAAAGAGAGGGACAAGGAGGCCGAAGCGGGGGTGGGAGCAACGATGACTGGATGGTGGTGGTGGAAGTTCGTGCCGGTCGCCGGCGGTGACGACGGTGACGGCGGTAACAGCGGTAACGGCGGCGGAAGGGCCGCGGAATCGTGCATACATACTTACACACACAGGCAGGTCGCGCATGACTTTGGTCGTACGCGTTTCTCGTTCTGTCTCTTTCACCCTTACCGTCCTATCTGCTCGGTGCGCTTTTGTTCTTTCATTCTCGTCGCGGTGTCTCTGTTGCTCGCGGCGCATTGTCACTCGAGAGGAACAAAATCAGCCGAGCGGAGTTGTGTCACCGCGACACCCTGTTACGCGAGTATTATTCAAGACGCGTGTGCGTGTTCGGCACGAGCATACACGCCTTTGAAGCGTCGAAAGAGCGTAAATACGCCGAAACGAGGAAGCTCATCGATCAACGGTAGTTGGGTGGACGTGTCGCGACACCCGTGTTTCTTTTTAACCGAACGCGACGAAGAAATTAATCGCGGATCTTCGTGCTCGATCTCCGTCGAACGCACCGTCACGCCCCGTTGAAAGACGTAGTCGCGAACGATTCGACGTGCCTCGAGCTGCATGCAAAAGTTCGTACGATAACGCGAAATCGCGAATTGTACGTCGCGTCTGAAGGGGGAATTTGAAGTCGCCGCACCGTACCGGCGGAGAAGAAAAATCCGGGCATAGTCGTGTCGCGAGAGACGGAGGCGATCGTCTTCCGCGTTTTTCAACGGGTATCTGCTTCTTCTTCTCGGCACGTAGGACGGCCGACGAGGGGGAACAGTAGCTGCAGTAGGTGTAACGGGGTGCCGGTAGAGACGGCCGCTGCTGCCACTATGGGAATTCTAATTAGAGATAATGACGTCATTAAGGTCTGAGCCACGACGAGACGAGACGGTCTGCTGCGCTTGCTGTACATATGTACTCTGTGCCGAGTATACGTATGTATCGGTGCCGCCACGTATATGCAAAACGAGCTTTGTTCGCTTCTGCGTGTTCTATCATGGCAACGTACGCTCCTCCCGTGCGAATGCACTTGTAACCCTGGACGAGAAAAGGAACGTTCGCTATCGGCCGACGAAAAAGACGGTTTTCGCGCGAGTGGGAATACACGAGCCGGATGGGCCGCGGGGAGCGTCGCTTTATCGAACGAACGGCGTCGCGATATCGAGTCGGTGGCAGTAACGTTAGCGTTATTGAAATGCACCGACGTATCGTCTTCCTTCATTCCGGCCAAGCGTTATCGCGTAATCGTAAATTCGACTTTATCCGCTCGAGCTGCCTGCGCGCCGTTTATTCCGCAACTGAATGAATAAGAATGTAAATGAGAAATATTAAGAACGATAGCGCACCATGATTTACACTTATTTGTTTCTTTTTTCTTTTTTTCCATTTTTTCTTTTTTTTTCTTTTCCGTTCCTTCCCGCTCACCGTTAAGTAACCGAGTAGTTTCGGTTCAGAGTCCAGCGCGATAGCGTTTCACCAGCGAACAAGGAGAGATCCAGCTGCATGACCAATCTTTGGAACTGTGTCTCGGATTACGGCGTACCCTACGCCTCTCGCGACGTCAACCATTTCGAGAAAATCCAGCTTCTCATTGATTAATCTATCCACGATTGACGATTACGTCAAGGATGTACTTATTCAGATTGTCGGCTTTCTCGATCGAACTAGTTGCAAAATGGATTCCAGCGACATAGGTTATCGCGAAAGCAGCGCACCGACGTCGCCGTTATCTCGATGTCGCCGTGTCTATCGAGTGAAACTCTCGCTACTGTTAGTGCCTCTGTGTCGTTGTTTCTCTGCTAACGCGATTATCACGCGACAACTATGTGCAATGTATATACAACATATATCCTACGTTTCGCGTCAGAAAATTCTCAAAACCGTCGTCCTTGGTTCGTTTCTCTGCGCAAACAGGGAAATGTTCGCTTAACGTCGCGTTATATTCGACATTGCGGCGTCTAACAGCGTTCGAGGCTTCCTGGGGCGAGAGCCACGTCGCGACACGTCGTGACACCGACTCTCGTCCGAAAGCCACAAACGGTGTTAGACACGGCGGTGTTAAGTATAACGCCGTAACGCGATACAACGTTAAACGTGGCAATTCAGGCCGTGAAAACAGCATCAAGACCCTGTGTTCAATCGCTCGGACGGAAGTCGTAGATTTCTCGAGCTGCGTGAACGCGCGTTACTCGTACGGGACTTGGGAGGCAAGCCACCGCACCGGTAAGCAGGACCTTATATGGCGTAGATATTCTCGTTGCTCCTTTTCCCGTAGCATTCCTTAAGCTCATCGTGGACGGCAAGTCGTCTCGTCCCTCGACACGCACGTTTCTCTCTCTCTCTCTCTCTCTCTCTCTCTTTCCCTCTCGCGCGCGCGCGTTCGAAGCTCGCAAACTCTATAAGGCGTTTAAAAGTCCGTTTGGCCGTGCCGTGAACCTCGCGATCGTAACGAGCCTTTCGTTTGAGAACCCCTGACATGCCTAAACGCTGCTACTTTACTACTCCGCTACTCCCTGTATCGCCAGCGCCATCAACAGCACCGTCCTCGCGATTGGCTCTTTAAACTTTAAAAGCCAACGCGCTGGCCGCGAAACTATCGACGACCGGACAGGGCCGTCGCAGATCTAGAGGATCCCCACCACGCGGATCTACGACGATGAGGCCCCTTTCAAAATTCCTCCCTTCCAAGCGTTCTTCTCGTCACGCGTTCCCCGTCACGTATTCGCGAAATCGTTGCTCCGACCATCCTCCGTGTTTTCTTGTTTCTCTCTCTCTTTTTCTACCAGAGAGAGCGAATCGTCGAATGGACTGGTGAAAAGTGCTTGTTGCCCTCTTTCGCGAGGAATTGACGCCTCGGTAGCACGCGGTTATGCAAAACAATTATCGTGGAATGCGGTCAGCTGTTCCGAGACGCGCGTTGACGTCATGCGATTAACGCGTGCGCGAATTCTTGCGGGCTCCTACGCACGTGCGTTGCGATTACGTGACTCTACGAAACTGCACGCCCTTCTCTCCCATCCAATGAACCTCTTTTTTTTCTTTCTCTCCTTCATTTTCTCGCTGTTCGTCTTTTCGTCTCGTCCCGTTTCGTCTGATCTCATCTCGCCTACCCTATCGCTGAAACACTACCGGCCAGCTAATTAGAGAAACGCGAGGCGTTCCTCGCATCGCTTCGGTTTTTCGCTTGCGTAACGCGTCCCGAGACACGCCTCGTCCTTGAGAGTTTTACACGTGCCGGAATTACACCGGCTGTGAACTCGTTCGGTGTAAACAGACTACTAGCGTTCGTTTATCGCGTCAACCTCGTCGGCACCGATCTTTTTCGGCTACTATCCACGTCGATACGACACCAACGATACATTTTTCGCGAAAGTTTAGCGCTACCGTTTCAGCGTTTCTCACGGTACGTGCCACACCAAGTATTTGATATTCTCCCTGCTTCGACCTTTCAAGTAATATACTATACAGTCTGTCGTCAAATAACGATTGAACATTTCAACTCTGAACGAAGAAGAATGGGCGCTAAAAACTAAGTCTTCGGTTTCCTCGGTTGTTTCGAAATGGTAAACGGATAGAACATCTCCACCGTGCATGTAAAAAGGTTCTGTCATCCATCGTACTCTGAATTCTCTCTCTCTCTCTACGAAATTTTATCTTCGATCGATATGGTCCTGCTAAAGTCGTACGAAAGAAATCGCATCGATCGCGTACGATCGTGGGAACGCGTTGGCCAAAAGAATTGAATTTCTTTCGCTGGTTCGCGGCGATTCTTTGAAGCGGAACAACGAAGAGAGGGGAAGGCAGAGAAAAGGAACGACCACGTCGGAGGTGTAAGAGACAACGAATAGCAAGTAGGTCGTCGGTCGTTCGCCGATCGTCGTCGATAGCGGTAGGTAGCACCAATCGGCGTTGGGTCTTTAAAAAATTAGCAAGCTTCGGGTCGCGCGTGGGTTCGTTCAACTTTGGCTGTCCGTGCCGCTCTCGCGCGCACACACGGCGTCGAGAATATTTCTCCCTCTTCGTCGCCTTCCATCCCTCTCCCTTTCTTCTAGCTCCTCTGCTTCCGTCTCCTTCCATTCGCACGTATATAGAATGTTCCGCCCAAGTGACTCACTAGTCCTCGCTAGTACCTTCCTTTTTTCCTTTACGATTCTTCCCGCTGCTCGTTATCCACCAGATATCGAAGATTCTCATCTAAGAATCTGCGACTTGGAGCAACTCCGAAACACGCGACAGCGTGTGTCGAGTCACGCGATTTTCCCGACTCGTCACCGACACGTGAACTAAATTTTAGTCGGCATAAAGCGGCGATTATCGTTAACAGCGACGATGAGATGCGTGCGAATGAAGAATTCATTCGTTCCGTGGATGACGTTACATTGAGACGGACGTCACGATGAATATATTCCAGAGAGTTGGATCTAGTTCGAAGTATCGTTACCATTCGTATCCTTATTGCTGGATATCGCGGATATCGATGATGAAATCATATTTTTATGAAAATAATTGAAAGAGTAGGACCCAGACGGAGATTTGTCTCGCCTATTAAATATCGTAACGAGAACTGTATTTTCGATATCGCACGCGTTTTTCCGTGTTTTGCGCGTTCCATGCATCACTGTACCTTCGAATTTTCCATAAATGCACAAAAATCCGCAGTCTTTTATACCCTAGTTATTAGGAATCTAGGAGACGATGGCACTTCGAGTCGAACAAAACAACACCCAAGTGTTATTTCTTTTCCTCGCGATGGACAAAATTTGCCGTAACGAGAACTATGATCCAGACGTAATCGATATCGACGGATTATAGAATCACCGAACTCGATGATATCGCGATCGGCCGAACGCAAGGACGCTCGAGATAGGTCTGTACTCGAGCAAGCTTGCTTGTTCTCTCGTAATCGGCTCACGGATCGGCCAATCAACCAAGTTCTATCGGTTGGTCCGGCCACTGAACGTCGGGTCCGTATCTACTTAGACGTGACATAGCTGTGTGCGACTCGAAGCGCAGCGTGGGAACTTCTTCGAAGTGCAGAGGTTCTCAATTTCGGAATTTCAAGCCAAAAGCTTTTATCAGCCGAGTGGAAAAGTTCTATCGATTTGACATAGTCAAGATACGGTGTAGCCTCTTACATCCGAACTTCCATTTCCCGAATATCCTAATATCTGAACGTATTACAATCCGTCGATCTACAAAGTGACATACTCTGCTCATACGTCAGTAGTAATGTCAAGAATAAATTATTTAAAAAAACAACGCTATCGATAGATAATATGAAACCGAGAAAGCTTTCGCGCATCATCTCGCGTCTCTAGCGTTCTTCGATAATTTTCTTAGAAAATGAATGAAGCGTCGGTATATGGCAACGACGATAATGATTAAGGAGATATTCGTGTACATGGAAGCTGCCAAAGACGGAGAAACGGTAGTCGACGTATCTACGTACATACTTACACGCGTCTTCGGTTCGTGCTTTATTTAGCAAGTTCTTGCTGCGTTTTACGACCGCCTTAGCTATGTGTTTTACAACCCGCTCGCTTTACAATGCGCCATCGCTAGAGGTTTTTACAAGCATCATTTATCTAAACGCTAGTATCGGATGTGTGGGTAGTTTACATATGGGTTCTTTCATAACGCACGTTCATATCTGCTGGAATGGGAAGAGACACAATACGCGGTCGAATATATGTATTATTTTCGTTCTTTCCTACGTATTTTTATACGTACGTTCTTTATGCGTATTTTCTTATAACAATACCGTATGGATATTCGAAATTGAATAGAGAACGACAAAGGTAGCACAAAGAATATGATAAAACATCATTTTTCTCGGATGGTAGATACGACACTCTAAGAAAAGGGGACGTAATAGTCTAACAAATTTCCAATTACTACGTTTAAGTAGTGCAACTTCAAAAACTTTTAGGTAGATCGTCGAATCTTACAGATTTTAGATTTTTCTCCGTTTAGAATTCGTGGTACCAATGTCATAACGTGATGAGTCGCGAATGTATTATTATTATTAATCCGTTAACCGAGTCCTTTATGAAACTCGATTCGAAATAATATCTGGTATATTTTAGGAGAGCGGAATAGCGCGACCTTATAAACAGCACAGGAATTTAATTCGGTAATTTCGGTATTCGCGGTAATCTCGTCGGTGGTGGAAATATTTCGAGAAAACCGAAAGGACGAGAACGGGATACGTGCGCGATCGAAGGATGCTCACGTATGAATCAGTCCATTTATTTAAGCCGTTGCAGCACACGCGTACATCCACGGCGGTGTGCGTGTCCCTTGCGCACCACGTCTTGTGCATAGATCGTCGTTCCCTCTTTCTCCCGTCATTCAGATACTCGCCATGAATGAACCGCAAACTCTTCGTTCACCTCGTAGTAAATACTTTTTCCCACACGTTTCCCGCAACAATTCAGTTCACCGTTCAAGGTTCGAGGGTAAACTCGCCTATCAACTAATCGTTGCCTCTTTATCTTTCTACACGATCCGTTAAATTTTCCACGGGGTAAGAGAAACGAATAGGATAGTTACAACACCAATGGCCAAGTAACTGTTCAAAGAACTTCGCTTATACCACGAATTTCGACTCACGATGTATACTTTTTCCTAGACAAGGTTTGGCGAACACGATTTAAGAAAGGTTAACGAACCCCAGTTTCCTCGATAGCCACGATAGTAACATTCGTGGGTAAATGTTTTACGAGTGCTCGCTGAAACGTTAACAAGCCGCTTAGTCCTCCTGTTTATTACCAGCGGAGGATAGCTGCCCCGTTATTTGAGCGTGTGAAAATCAGCCGACGCGATATTCGTTATTGATTCCACAATATCCCGCGATTATTATCCGCGCGTAATTAAACGCGAATTAATTGGAGGGCGATCGAGACCTCCTCGATTCATACAGTCATTCGTGCGAGTCGAAGGAACAAAGAGTTCAGACCATCGGAAGAGGAAGGGACAGGGGAAGAAAAAAAATGTGGAATTCATTGCCCAGTTGGTTAATCCAGAAGTGTATCTTTCGCTCGTTCTATAACTGGGTCAACGCACTCGAATCTTCCGTGCGAATCTTCTACGCTCGTACATATACGTTTCGATTTCTCTCCTTGACGTCACTGCTACTCTATTGCTGCGTTGTTCCAAGCATTAGCGCGGAGACCGCTCACAAATCGAAGCTAATCGCATATACAGCACTTTTTAAAAGTCTTTGGATTATCTACGATAATGATTTCATAATGGTAAGTAATAATCAGACTGTGAACGTTAATGTATTTATGAGAAATTTAGATGCAAACATTTTTAATATAATGTAAAAAAAAAAAAAATACATAAATGTATAAAATATTCAAGGCAACGTACTCGCGATAATACGTGATAGGTGAACACAAACCATTATTTCGACTCCATTTCTTATATTCACAAAAACGTGAATTTGCTTAAACGTTTCCGGTCTATCGATCGGAAAACGTTAAAATATTAAAATCTTAAAATATTGAAACTAGAGTAAAATTACGATGTAAAAGTTCAAAGGCTACAGCAAACTGAAAATAACATCAGGTATTTGCATATTTATTTATAACGACAAAACGTACGCGTATTATTACTTTCGCCGCAGTCCATACATACATCGCTTTAAATTTCACAACGATAACGAAAGTTCGACCGCGATTAGGCGCGTTCGCTTGCAAAATTGATAGACGAAATTAAACAACGAAGGCTCGTTACTTTTTGTATTAAAGACGACTTCGGCTTCGATATCAGGCAGACGGCGAATAAGCAATAAATCGTTTGCGTCATAGCGCCACCTGCGCCAAGCTCGAACGCTTAGTTGCGTAAATACCTGTGGCGTACGTGTACATATATGTGCATTCGCAGGAAATCGTCGTGAGCTCGCGTGTCCACATCCACGCATCGTCATGAAAGGAAACGACGAAAAGCAGCACGCGCAACAGGTCTTTTCAGATTCTACCGACACGAGTAAAATGAAAGGAATCCGTGCAAACTTTAACATACTCTTTTTACCCTTCTTCACCTTCTGTCTCGCGCTCCTTTAAATTACTATTCGCTTAAACGCGTTACCGTGTCCTACACGTGACGCGCGATTAGCGTCAAGCGGCTACACATCGTCGCGACTGAATGAGATCGTCCGAATCCACTTCGTATCGAAACGCGCCATTATATACCACGTGTTACAGCCGTGTAAAATCGCTTAAAAATTTTAGCAGCTTGCCGATTATTTTTCCTACGTTCTCTAGATTAAACGTTTCTAACGAATTGTTGCTTCCTTTAAATTGTAATTTTCTATCCCTTGGCCTATTTTTACAAAATTTACCAATACCAAAGACCCTCGACTACTTCAACTATTTAAAGTCTCGCTCGTCGAATTTCGAGACCAGCCCAATACGCACAGGTACCATTCCTCCAGTTACATAAATTGTTAAAATATAAATTTGCATAAACATCGAATTTAGTCGTTACGAAGGAAAAACATGACGTAGGTATGTAATTTAGTTTATCTCGTAGTCGATGATTATTGCATGGACGATTTGCTATTAGCGTAGTTCAGTTTCGTAATCTTTACTGCTCGTATCGATATCCGATTCCGTTGGTCGGCTCCTTTCCCCTTCGCGCTAGGCTTCCCCTTTCCCTCGTCCGTGGCTCTGAATGCGCGGCGTCAGAATTCTTATCGAGTGGCAGAGAGCACGTTTACGTCAGAGGTGACCACACCGGAATAAGTTTTGTCCGGAGAGGCCACACGGTTGCACGGAAAACGATCGTTATTCCGCCAACGTTCCGCTTCTACTTCTCTCGTTATCATTCGGAGCGGTGTGCGTGCAACCGCGACTCTTTAAGTCTATTCACTGGCCTCGTGTTCCTCTTCGCGAGCGTCGATCGAGGAAAACCCTCGTTCGACCGTTCCGGAATACCGGACGTTGCGAAACTCGAGAAACCTCGATTCTGATACTCCTCGTCACGTTTAAAACAATGTCAAGATGGAAACGTTCACTTGGTTTATATTTGACATCTTTGTGATTCTAATAAAGTGGAACTTTTGTGCCAAGCTACGGCGGAAGTTGCGTTAAACGCAGTTCTCTATCGACCGACGAGATTCAGTTAGCGAAAATTCGAATCGTTCTATCGGTATCGGATACGTGTCCGCCCACTCGTCGTTACCACACAACGCACACGCTTCCTCCCATCTCAATTGATTTTTCTGTAGGCCAAGATAGAATTCGTTACAGTATAATTTACGTGTGCATTATCACATACATTTGGACACTTTCGAATTACTACGAGTCTAGAGGTTCGCGAAGGTATTTCGACACCTACCGTAGAAAAGTTTCACGGGTGTGTGTTATATAGAACTGTGAAATTTCTCCAGCATTGTAACGTGATACGACTGTCGTGATTAGGCAATCGACAACTGAGAAACGTTCTTTTATCAGAACGTTTAAAATATGATAACAATATCAGGTTTTTAATCGAATTACGCCATACATATGTTCGTATACTCGCGTAGCAGGGTACACGTGGAAATATATTTCGCAAATTTTCTGACGAATCATTCCATATCGGATGCGTTCTTTGTCGTTTCTCCCTCCGCTCTGATACATGCTGCTACATAGCGCAGAAAAAGAGAGAGAAAGAGAGAGAGAGAGAGCGCGCAATGATCCAGTAATGAATGGATTAAACAGCCTGACGTCACAGGATGGATTATATAAACGGTGGTGCGCGTGACATCGAACGTAGGAAGGAAGTTGGCTTCCTTTCGTACCTAGAAGGTATTCGTCCGTATGCACGTTCGTGCGATACATGCATACGCATAAGCGCGTACGCAAACGATTTCGTTGTCGAGGGGTCGTTCATTTAAAAGCGGACGAGCTTGGTTAGAATGCCGATGACGACAGTGCCGCCCCTTTCGAACCTTCCCTTCGGTGAAACTCTCTCGACCTCACTCTTCTTTCCGATACACGACGATCGATTTTGACCTGCTTTTTTACCTTCGATTGGCCGTACACCTACACCTACAGAGATTGTTTTCCTTTCTGTTGCAGATCTCGGATAGAAAGTCGTAGGAAACGTTTGGCTGAGACATTCTGTTAGCCGTTTAAACCCACGTTCCACGCAGTTGATAGAGAGTCGCGCGAGTATACGCGTGCCAGAAGCAAGGTATGCCTTCTAAGAACCGATCCTGCGATCCGTCGCGTCTAACTGTCGACTCCGGTCGGTATATTTTTGAATCCGCTCCGTCGAGGATTTAGTCGAATAGCGGCGCGCCGTACAGTAGAAACGATGTTTCGTAGTCAGACCGAGTGGACGACCCAGTTATCGCGAAGCTCGTAATACGCGGAAAGATCTAGGCACGTGTTTATGGATCGAGACAGACGCGGCTCGTTTCTCTCCGAGGTCCATCGTGGTGGTTATTAACGCGTGTAGTCTGGGAGCCGTCTGCAGGTCGACGTCCGACGCGCAGAAATAGAAGCACCGCGACGCTCGTTACATTCCGTCACCTACAATCGCTGACCATTCTCGAAAGCCGCTGGCCAATTCGCCGCTGCCGATTCCACCAGTCTCGTGCACGCCTACTGCATTTAAAACGGTCGCGCGTGCTGTTTTAGCTCGACAAGACTACCGGGCACCGATCATCCGCGGCTCCTTCCGGTAGGCGCCGTTATATCGAGTCGTCTGGAACGCTCTTCCGCTCTCGTCCATCCGTTCGTCTATTCCGACCTTCTTCGCCGCGCAGATTTCTTTTTCTTTCTTTCTTTCTTTCTTCCTTCCTTTCTTCTTTCTCTCGTAAACGATCCGGGTATCTGCGAAGATTTCACACTAACGGTTTTTCACTTTCGTATGGTGAAACGACGATTACCTCGGAGTTGGTTAACGGTCACCCTCCTAACACTGGAAGAAGGGCAGGTGTGTAGTCCGGTTTACGAGGGAAAAGGGCAGCTGCTCGTCTTAGACGCGCTCTCTCGGAGCAAGGGAAAGGAAGACGAAGAACGCGAAAGGAAGGGATGGGACGCGGTTCGCTGCTAAGGTAAACGATATAATAGGGACGTAACAGTGGGTCCTTTTTAGAGGCAGATGTCCTGTTCGAGACACGTGCCCATCCCGAGCTCTCTTTTTCGGACCCACGGCCCCCAACTACCTTCTTTCTTCATCGCGATTAGACCGAACGCGAGTGGGAATGCGAGCGGAAAAGCCTGAGAAGCGCTCTCTCAGAGTTCGCTGTTTTCGCTCCTCTCCTCTGCCGCGTCCGCTTCCGTCTTTTCTTTCATTCTTCCGTCTCTCTTTCCCCCTCCCTTTTTTCTTTCTTTTCTTCCACTCGCTCCTTTTTCTTCACCTGGACAGGAACACCAGCTGCTGCTCTCGTTACGACGAATTATACCGTTGCGTAGACAACCGCATCGGTTATAATCACGACGACGAGCATGACTACAACGATTCAAACCAGCATCCATTGTGTCCCTCTGAAACTCATCCAGCGGGATCGCGACGATGTTTTCAACATCCAGAAACCAGACCCTCTCTCCCGAAGTTACGAATCGAAAGGGAAGAAGATGGAGCGTTTAGAAGTTAGTTTCGCAGGGTCAAAACGGTTTTTACCGGTGGACAATCGCGAGAAGTTCGAAACGTAGTTGACCAAAGAGGACCGAAAATTTGCGTAGCCGGTTTCTCTCGTCGCAGGCTGCGAGTTCGTCGATGGATCGAAGATGGAAGACGTGGGGAGGCAAACTCTTTCAAACGGTCGAGCCCACGGTTGAAAGGTGCATTGAAGATTTCGTGGAAGCCGCGGTTCGTCTCTCCATTCGCGAGCCGCATTCAAGTTCGCCGCGTTCGTTGCCTGAGAGCCTCTGCACGGCGTGCGACTTTTTGAGTCGCTTTGGTCCCACGCTGAGACTATGGCCGTTCTACGTATACGCGTGCACGTTTCTATGCACATGGACGTATACGCGTATAGATATAGAAAAGCGTGTGGAACTCGCGAGGACTGCGTTGCACCTGCAATTGACCATCCGTTGGTCTGCTTTTCGTTCGCCAATACTTATCGTCGAATTCATTCTCGTTCCTTCGCTTCTCCCTGAAATTTATCTGAAATTCATTTACATTCACCGTTCGATTATACACATTTTTGGTTAAAGAACCACACGACGTCTACGTCTTCTTGTACAAAATTTATCAATACAATATTAGTACAATATTTGTAAGTCTCGTTATTTGTCATTGTCGGTTGATTTCCAAACTTGTCACTATCGCGCATAGGTATTTGACGACAATCGTGCGAGAAGATTCCGATCGACAACCTCGAAAATACCTAAAGGTCTGCCATGACCGTTCCAATTCCTCCGCATTCATCCTCGATCCAAATTCAATGGTCCGTATGAACTATCGAGAATTCCTGCTGGAAATTCGTGTTTGCAGGGAACAAGCTTCGTTGAACACGGTCGACCACGAGAACTATTTCGCGAGAAAATATTTGCCTTTCAACAAGAACCGCAAAGAAACGCGCGCAAAAATCGGAGGAACGCTATCCAGCTCGATCGCAATTGACTCGCAAAACCGCGAGATTCTAAATCACGCGCAGAATCCGTTGAAAACAAAGCAACGATCTTCTTTCTTTCCGATAGAACGCGAAAAACAATCCAGGACAGCGATTTGGGATTCAAGGTAACGGCGATAAATCGGACGCGAAAACGAAACGAGGAAACGTCGGGAAACGCGAATCGTGGCTGATCTATTATGAAGCGGTTCCTGTGTATCGTAACGCGCCGAGATTGACAATGACATAACGCACACGACGCCACTAGTCCTCCATTATTCATCGAAGAATCATCGATGCGAATTATCATATTATAATGGCGACGGACATCGGTATTCGTAACCTTGAAACGATGACCGCTCGTCTTGCCACCTTGAACGGCGGAAGCATCGGTATTTCTCGATATTCGATCGAGATCGAGATCCTTTACGTTCCTCGCCTATTCGCGTAGATTCTATAGACCGAGACAAAGTCCAGCAGAGCGAATAGTAACAAGAGAATAGCAAAGTCGAGCAACCGTGCTAACCGCGGCCAACCCAAGTTTCCTATCGTTTCTCCGCCGCGTTCGTTCGGTATTCCGTGCGTCGTTCGCACGATGATACCCGTGGCGTACTTCCACTACACTCGACGATATCGACGACGAATCCATCTTCGAACGAATCATACCGGAATGCCTTCTCGTAATTCGACACGAGCCTCGTGAAGGTAGAATCGAAGAGGACAAGGGAACGAGGATGTTAACAGCGGACTCGTTTACAAGCCTTTCAAATTTACTTTGGAATTTACAAATAATAATTTGTGTCATCTTCTCGCGATAAACGAACTTGCACGAGCAAGCCGTACATTACTCTCTTGAGAATTGAATATTAATCGTGTTTACGCGATGAAACGAAGAAATTAAGAAGGAACGGAGTTGGTTAGCTGAGAATAGAAGACTCATCTAGGTTGATAAATCAACGAATCGCATGGTCAACAACGAATCCGGATGTATGTACTAGTAAGTCAGTGTAGTCGTTCGGCTGTCTCCCACGGCAGGGCCTCGCGTCGACCGCATTCCACTTGCAGACCCTTTCCACCGCCACCGCTGCTGGGTGATCGACCCTAATCGCCAAATTCGATCTCGAATTATCGTCGTCCCGCTTTCACGCGTCAGTTTCACGCTTTCCTTGTAAAAAAGAAAAAAGAAAAACTCCGTCGTTTTCTATTCCCACATTCCGTCTATATATTTCCTTTTACCACCAGCTTCGCAAATTCTGCCAAACACCCAATGAATTTTTCGAAAATTGACGCGACAATCGGCAACGAATGTATCACGAGTTTCGTACGTAACGTTAAAAAGTATCGTTAGCTCTGTAACGAGACCCGACTATCGCGATTACATATAGTGGTCGTACATTATATTTACGTATATATAGTACGATATAATAACGATAGAAAAACTACGATACTTGGTCGGCAAACGATCGCGATCCAAAATGATTATAACACGAGAATTAATAACTAGTTTGTGAGTAGATGCAAAAGACCGCATCGGGGCAGATGACAGTGACAATAGCGGCGGTGATATCATTATTAGTAGTAGCGGTATAGAATGGTAGAAGTGGTACGAGCTGCAGAGTAGTAGTAGGTGGTGAAGCCGGTAGGTGGAACACGACGGTGATTCGGTGAGCAGCGGGTCTGCTCCCTAGTAGAGGCATCGAGAAGAGAGGAGAAAAGAGAAGAAAGAAGAGAAGAGGAGGAAGAAGAAAAGAACGAAAAGGTGAAGGAGGCTGATCAGGAGGTGAGGAGGCAAGAGTAAAGTCGCCGACTGGACTCGTACCTGCATTCCATTCCCACTGGCCGCGTAGGTCCTTGTATAGGTGGTCGTTCTCCTTCTCCTTCTACTCTTCCTCCTACTTCTTCGCCAGAGGAGTCTTCGTCAGTCGTTCGCTCTTCATCTTCATTTTCCTTTTCATCTTCGTCCTCGTCTTTCTCTCCGTTTTCGTCTCCGTTCGCCTTAGTTTCTTTGCCCGCTCTTTCATTCGTTGCTCTTGCTCCGTCTGCCTCGTCTGTACACGCATCTCGCCTATCTGTTCGATAAAAATTGCATCCACCGTTACCTACCTGCCGCTATCTATCGCTTCTTCTCACTTTCTTATTTACTGCCCGATACCGATTTTGTTATTTCAGAATTTCGGTAGTCGTTGAATGGACTGTCCCATAGGACATTTATTGGAACGAAATTGATTTTTAACTTTAACTTTTGCCGATTCAATTCGCTTATCCGAACACGAACTTTTGTTATACGAACAAAGTAACAGCGCACAGTGGAGGAAATTGGCGAGTTTCCGTTATATCTGCCGTCCACCGTACACCGTACTGTGCAGGACTACTGTGTTCGAAAAATTATGCTTGTGTCCTATATTTTCGTAAATGCGTACTTCGTTGACTCGCTTCTCCCCTTGGTCTCCTACCTCTTCGATTCGACTTGGTCTTCTCGACTTTATCGTTTCATCCTCTTTCTTCGCTGCTCTTCCTCCTCTTCCCTCTTTTTCGCTCTTCCTCCCTCGTTTTCTCTCCAGTTGCCAACCGGATCAGAGTCCCGAGAGCACTCGAGAAAGATCTCCGGTCTAAACGTAGTCCACGGCTTTTCAACCAACTTCGCAAAAGGAGGTCGGTGCCGGGAGATGTAAAGCGTAGACGATCAAAGGTAGAACATCGCGTCGTCCATCTTCGTCTCGGCAACGGTTTCATTTCGATGGTCTCAGCCGTTGCTACTCCTCGTTCTTCAACCCGTTAACACGTTTCGCTCGCATCTGCGTCCATGGACAAATATAAACTCGTCGAGTTATTCCAGAGCTGCAATCCTCTTAATTAGAACAATTAGACGATCCGAGAATAGAAGGATGACGCGATCCACGTACCCGAGTGTCGCGGAATCGCACGGCCCACGCGGTCCTCTATCTGCTACGACATTGCCCATCTTTTTCCACGATGCTTTCCTATCCATCAGCGTTTCGTCTTTCATCGGCTACAATCGGTCCGATGAGAAGCGAAGAGAAAGCAAAAGGGAAAGGAGTCGATGGTCCATAGGATGGCACTCTGAAGTCCTCAACGACAAGGAACCTTTTGTCCATGTCCTGTGTTTTCTGAAAAAATTATTGTTTATCGCACGGTGGTGTCTCTTCGTATCTTTTCAAGCTGTTTGCTCGCCGAAGCAACGACGAAAATCTTTTCGTCCGTGTGCCACACTCGTTGAAAAAGTTGCCGATCGTTGGCCGATCTTCTTTGTTTCTTCGCGTTTCCGTACTCCATAACAAAAGGGGTTACTACCTGTTGCCTGTTTCGACAAAGATCAAAGGAAAATAAAGAAACGTTCCTCCGGTACGTATAGTTTCTCCGCTGTTTCACAACGCATTCGCGCGTAGACAACTTGCTACGATACCAAGAACAAATATCGCTTTGACATGTTCCTTTGATTATACCGTTTCGACGGTGAACAATATATTTCTACAAATTGGTATTTGAGCGGCTCGCAAGCTACATCGATTAACTCCATAATTTAAATGAAAAGAAAGCGTGTACTGAACTGGAATTTATCCTTATCTGTGTTATTTTTCCTTTTTTTTTTCTTTTGCGATAAATACGTTTATAAAGATAGTTTGTAAATAATTTGTTTCTTTGAGAAGTTTAATACCATATAATCACGTTTGCAGATGATGAAACTGAGAAAGTTAGAAAATGACGGAGTTGATCGCAGGCTTCTGAGAGTTGGCTACCTACCGTTTGCAACATGCAGCAACAGCAGGCGAGAAAAAGTTGTTGGTCGTTGGTTGGCTCGGTGAGGACGCAGCTTAATAGACGCAGGATCACGCGTCGAAAGTTTCGGGCGATCAGTGAACTTGAAAGCGGTACGATGATGAATCCGCGAAAGTAGGAGCAACGACCACGCGAAGGGAATGCTGTTCGACTTCCACGCGCGCGCGTTACGTGACAATATGCCCTGGAAGCTCCGTTTTCTGGCTAAACTACCGATGCGAACGATGCCATCGTGCGCGCGCGCTAATCGTTCGTAGAAAGTTCAGCAACCTCTGCCGACGTTTCGTCTCGTGGCCCTCTTTCTCCTTCCTTGCCTCTCTCGATAGCCAACTACTTCGATCGGCGTACCGAGCGTATTTAACGCTCGATTCCATGACGAGCTTCCTGTGCCACGGAACGAGCTGCCATTCCTCACCGATACCGTCGCTACGTTAGAACGTGTCGCGAATTTCGTGGAACGGTGAACGGTCGACCTTGTAAGCCCGACTAGAAAGCTATACACAGGGTGTTCCAGTATTGATGGTAGAATCGAGCAGGGGCTGGTTCCATATTTCAAAAATGGATCGAAAATATGGAATACATTTTTTTTTTTCTTTTTCTTTTCTATTTCAGGCTTGCAAATCATTTCGGACTTGATTTTCGAGAAAACTGTCTTTGAAAGCCTTGGTTTAAAGAAAGTGGAATTTTCTCCGCGTTCCATTAAGAATTGGGTTGCTTCGCGCGTGCTCGATCATCGAGTTTCGTGTTTCGTTTGCGAGAAAACGAAACATCCTACGAAAAATATTGTTTATTATCTACTTTGTTTTCATTTTAGGCTTGATTTTCGAGAAAACTGACTTTGAAAACCTGGTGGAATTTTCTCCGCGTTCGATTAAGAATTGGGTTGGTTCGCGCGTGCTCGATCATCGAGTTTCGTGTTTCGTTTGCGAGAAAACGAAACATCCTACGAAAACTATTGTTTATTATCTACATTTTTTTTCATTTCAGGCTTAATTTTCGAGAAAACTGACTTTGAAAGCCTAGTTTTAAAGAAAGTGGAATTTTCTCCGCGTTCCATTAAGAATTGGGTTGGTTCGCGCGTGCTCGATCATCAAGTTTTCTCGCAAACGAAACATTCTACAAAAAGTATTGTTTATTATCTACATTTTTTTTCATTTCAGGCTTTATTTTCGAGAAAACTGACTTTGAAAACCTGGTGGAATTTTCTCCGCGTTCGATTAAGAATTGGGTTGGTTCGCGCGTGCTCGATCGTCAAGTTTTCTCGCAAACGAAACATTCTACGAAAAGTATTGTTTATTATCTACTTTGTTTTCATTTCAGGCTTGATTTTCGAGAAAACTGACTGTGAAAGCCTGGTTTTAAAGAAAGTGGAATTTTCTCCGCGTTCCATTAAGAATTGGGTTGGTTCGCGCGTGCTCGATCATCGAGTTTCGCGTTTCGTTTGCGAGAAAACGAAACATCCTACGAAAACTATTGTTTATTATCTACTTTTTGTTTTCATTTCAGGCTTAATTTTCGAGAAAACTGACTTTGAAAACCTGATGGAATTTTCTCCGCGTTCGATTAAGAATTGGGTTGATTCGCGCGTGCTCGATCATCAAGTTTTCTCGCAAACGAAACATTCTACAAAAAGTATTGTTTATTATCTACATTTTTTTTCATTTCAGGCTTTATTTTCGAGAAAACTGACTTTGAAAACCTGGTGGAATTTTCTCCGCGTTCGATTAAGAATTGGGTTGGTTCGCGCGTGCTCGATCGTCAAGTTTTCTCGCAAACGAAACATTCTACGAAAAGTATTGTTTATTATCTACTTTGTTTTCATTTCAGGCTTGATTTTCGAGAAAACTGACTTTGAAAGCCTAGTTTTAAAGAAAGTGGAATTTTCTCCGCGTTCGATTAAGAATTGGGTTGGTTCGAGTTTCATTTTCTCGCAAGCGAAACATCCTACGAAAAGTATTGTTTATTATCTACATTTTGTACTTATTTCCACGCGTAGAACAAATTCTTATCGATTCTTCGCTTCCATCCAGGCCGTTATTAGCCAAGTTCCAATGTTTTTGACAAATTTTCAAATACGATGCAAAGTCTCGATAGCGTGGTCCCGCGAACAAAATCTTATTCTATATTTTTGATTTGTTCTTTTTTTTTTCCACCTTCTTGGATCACCTTCTTGCCGATTGTACCGTCAATACCGGAACATCCTGTATGCCGTGCTAAAGCGATCCTCGTTCGCGATGCTTCGAATTTGCCCTCCTTTCGTATCGCACACATAATCGTTCCTGCTTTTCTCGACACTCCTTTTCACTCGTTTCATCCCGCGTAATATTCCTCTCGACTAGTTGCTCTTCGGTTCTCCGTCTCGCTCATTGTCCACGCTTATTCACCGCGATGCGCTGTTTCGCTCGTTCAATTACGCACTTCGTCGGAATGCCGAGGGAGAAACGAATTCCAAGAGTGGCAGCCTTGTCAAGGTGTTACCCGCGCCACTCCTGCATGGAAAAAGTTTTCTACTACGTAAGTACGTGATTTCGATGATGCGTTGATAATGATCGAACAAAAGAGCTGCGTGCCGATTCCTTCGTTGCGCGTATACGTGCATAACCGATCTTGTAATATTTTTCGACTATAACGCGTAGTTACGTAAGAGCGTTTGCACGGCGTCATTTTGATTGTTGCTCGATGGAATGGAAAAGTCAGCCATTTGCCGTAAATCGAATGGCTTTTTCGCAGAAGGAACGGACATAAAGGCAGACAAATATATTATTGCGAATTATAAAAGAGATTGTAGAAAGGATTATGTAATATGTGTTTCCTGGGATTTTTTAATCCGAGGATTCGCGTCGGTGTAATATATCGTAATTTTGAAAAGAATTTTCACAGCCTGGATAAAACGCATGCTGATCGACGATGCGTGTGATGTACGCGTGCGTACATGCGTACATGCATACTCGTGTACCTCGATCCACGTCTGCACGCGAGATTCTCTGGAGGGGTCTGTCACGCGTACAAATAGCTGACCTCGCTTCGTCGCCTCTATCAATGGTTGGACAGTGGACTGAATGACTTTTATGCCTCTCTTCCTCTTACTACGCCCTGTCGCGTGATAGCCTTCGCTCCGTTTCTTCGAATCCTTTTTCCCACCACCGCTCTTTACAGTGGAAAAAACCTACCGCGAAGTAGTAATCGATGAAATTTCAAAAATTGCTTTCGTTCGCTAAACTTTCAACAGGGAGATATCGCGATATTTTCAAGGGAAATTGTATCTCCTTCTTGTCGCTATGTCGGGAATGACGTATACGGTAGGCGGAAAACTGTAGCAGCACGTTTCGTTCTATACGGGAACGCGTGTGCATTCGAACGGTGTGTTTCCCAACGGTAGATAAGGTAGAACACTGTTGGTAACGAAGATCGCGTCACTGGCGAAGCAACAGTGAGTACGAACGACTACCACCTATACCTTCGTTTAGTAAAACAACTTGGAAACCACTGGTCGGTAACGTGATTGTCTACCGTGTCGGTACTTTATATTTTTTACGAAGGTTGATGGAAAACAACACACTCAGGTATAAAAAAAATAGCTCTGATACACTTTTCCTTCGATCTAGAGGGAATTTCGATGCGACCAATGATAATCGAAAGATAGAACGAAATTCTGCTTATTCGTTTAATAAGCCGTTACTCAAACTTCTGCGCAAAGACCTTCAGCAATCGGTTGTGTTGCGATATTGTGGCGAACCTTGCTCGTTAACTTTTACGACCGGCTGAACGAGAAGGAGCGTGTCTCGTGATCGCATCGCGTTAATTAGATAAAAGAAAAACGACAAAACGGTTCTCGGAAGGATTCGATAGGATACGCATAACCAGCAACGAATCTATACAGTGTTACGAATCGTTACGATATCGTACGTCGTATATCTTCGTCAATTTCGTATCTGTTAAACTCGTGACTTTATGCAAACAGAAGAGCGGAGAAATATCATCGGTCGTTAAGATCCTACAACACGAATTTCTCAGGGTCAGCCTCGTCGTTGTTTGCCGTCTATACTTTCGCGATCGTCCAGGGCTCTTTTCCTTCGTCTTGTCCGGTTCCACGGAATCGTCATGGGGTCGCAGGGTCACGTCGTATCTTTATCAGGGCCTGGTGTAACCGTCGACGCGTTATCGACTTGCCGATAACGCACGTGCAAAATAGTATACGTCGATCGATCCTCACGTTCGGTTATTAGCGTGAGCTTGCAAAAAGGAAAGAAAGAGAAAACGAAAAAGGAAAAGAACTCGGCCGACTCTAGCTCCTGTATGAATTTACGATTTCTCCGTCATCGCGGCCTCGTTATTAATGAGCCGCGCTATCGCATTCCACGATAATGGAAATGTTGTGCGGTCTGAAAAATACAAGGCTTCTTTAATCAATGATGCTTAGCCTGGCTAAGAATCGGACAATTTTTTGAAAGAACGTAGAAAGAAAACGTATTTGCTACAACGCGCACAATCTACTAATTCAGTTTCAGACAAAAATTTCAAAGTATAACGTACAAATTTAAGATATCGTACCAGTGTTAAAATTTAATTAACTTAACGAAGAAATTGCCAACCATAGATCGCACCACTAATCTTCGGCGTGGAACAAAGATTGTCAGAAGATAGTAACATTAATCCTATTTGTTTTAGACGTAACATAAGCGAGTCAACAGCTCTATTCCGTTGTATTAATTCGTAATACCGCTGGAAACTGAAAGATGAAACAGAAAAGCTAGATTGTCAGCTGTTCTTCGAATATCCACGTATTTCATAGAAAGTTTGTTCGTTATTAGCACGTAGCTATGATTATTAGACTGCGAATTTTCAAGTAACATAGACAAATGTATAAAATATTCCAACTATGATACTTACCTACTCGTTTGATCGTAGAAATTCGTAGAAATATTAATTTGCATGAATATCCCCGAGGTCTCGTGACGATCTTTTCGACGATAGCCTCGTTGAAAATTACGTTTCACTCGCTGCGAACAACTCGCTGTAGGACAAAGCACAGGGAAATCGTCGTTCGTTAAAACCGTCGATTTTGTTTCCTTGCAGACAGGTCGTCGACAACAGCGATCATCGTTCGACGCGCATAAAGCTACTGTAAAAGACGAAACTGGTTTTCACAATGATTTGACAGATAGATTTGATTCTGAGATCATTGTGAAAGCTGATTTTGTTTGGAAGTCGCTGAAATACATCGCAGGAGAGACGCAACGAGGATGGGACAGGAAACGCGCGTTCCTCTCAGATCTTGGAAACGATCGAATCACGGAGATCGCGTGCCTTCTTCATTCACCGTCTCAGGGTGTAATTGTTGACGGATAAATAAATTGTACGCACAAAGGAGCCTCTGTCTCGCGAGCATTGCACGTCGCAGCACGCGCTTCACGGCGCGCGCCTCGAAATTTATGATTCATCGAGGAGAAAACGACTACAAGAGGAGAGGAAAAGATGGAAGACTATGAAGGAAAGAATTGCTCGATCTTTCCAATCGATATTGCCATGTTCATGGAAACTGCGATGATCATACAACGATATCTGGTACGGTCGTTGGAAAAACGAGGAGAAAACGAGGACTGAAAATGATTGGTTTAAACCAGATGAATTCCTACGATGCCACAAGATCGACCCAAATTCGTCGAGCATCCGTGATATAACCACGAAATATCCAATTAAATGGCACGAACAAAGCAAGTTAAATACCTAGGACTCTACTTAGACGCGCAACTTACGTGGAAACAACATACTGAGTGAATTATAGACAAAATACGGACAAGAAGAAGACTGATGTACTGGCTAAGTAGTCGAAACTCTAAACTCAGTATAGAAAATAAACTAAAACTCTACAAAACGATGATAAAACCAATTTGGACGTACGGAATACCGCTATGGGAGACAGCGGCAATGAGCCACATAAATAAACTTAGAGTCGCTACAATCGAAGATACCGAGAACAATAGTCAACGTCCAATGGTATGTCAGAAACGAGGATTAAAAATACCAACGGTCAAAGAAGCAATCGGCAGGTACGCAGAAAAGTACAAGGAAGGAACGACGATCCAAACCAGGTGGCCACTGAAGCGATCAAACCTCTGATAGAAAGAAGACTAAAAAGAAAACACCCCGGTGACCTCGTCAAAGAAAATCCGTGATACGTACATAAAGATTTACGTAAAGATATCTTCAACGTATACGTTGTATCTATTTTTAGAAGATTTTCGTGACTAACTGTATATCCTTGAATCGGCGAGTTAATATTTCGGATCAGCTGTATCTTGCCACCGAGGCAAATTTCATCTGGTAAGAGCATCGATGTTTTGTCCGAAAGAATCTCGAAGACGAAGAAAAATCGGACGAGCGTGGTCTGTTTTCGTGGTTTTCTCGAGGAAACAAGCGGATGCAGGCTGCTGGGCCGTCGATCGAGTATCTAGAGCACGAACAAGCAACGTGGTTTTTTGTCGGAATTTCCGGTAGTGATTTATCAAACGGGAAGATGGTATCGAACGAAGAAGCAACGGCAAGAAACGACTTCTCGCGGAGAGGCCGAAGAAACTAGAGAAGCGGAAGCGAAGAAAGAAGAGAAGGCAGAAGAAACGAAAGAAGATGGCTCGCGAGTGCTGCAGCAGCAGGCTATCCCGCGCGAACTCGCAACGCATCGTGCTATGCGGCCGGCTATGTATGCATGCTCGAGCGCTATCAAGTGTCAAACGAACCGAACTTAAGAAAAACCAAACGTTCGAGCTGCAGCCGTGGAATTTTGAGAGAACGCAGCCAGACGAGAGCGAGAAAGAGAGAAAAGAAACTCTAGATTCTAGAGATGGTATCCGTCCTAACAGTCATCTACACCGTCATGACTCTTAGACGATGGGTTGCTTTCGACCCTCTTAGCGCGTCATATTCCTGACAGCTCGGGGAAAGGACGACGAGAGTGTTCTCCAGCTCGATCACCGGAATTTAACCCCTTTTCTTCTCCACTTTGTTCCTAGAGATCGAGTTTACCACCAGGTGACCACGTGATACACGGTGGCTACGAAAATTATTTGCACGTACCTTGGTCTTTCGACGAAGCGTTTTCTCATCAGGTTTCGTCTTTCATTTTCATAGTATTAGCATTCTTCTAGTCGTATGAAGATACTAGCAAATCGCACGAAACTCGATACGCTAGCTCTTAAGTGGTACCTGTACAAATACCGTTTTCATACCGCAGAACGTGGGCCTGAATTCGCGATACAAGCAAAGTAGACTGCCGTCTAGTTGGAACTTGACCTATCATACTTATACTACGAATTTTCAAATCCAGCAGCTTCTCAAAGCTAAAGCTTCTAAAGTATCTTGTTATTCTTAACTTTTGTTTTATTCGGAGCCGAAGAATCTCCTCGTTAGACTTGGTTCATATCTCGAATTTAGGCCCACGGTGTAGCGAGCATAGCTCGTTGAAACTTGTGTATCAAAGCCAATAGAGAAATCGTTCTCTCACCGTCTGGCGTTTCTTTCAGGTTCGTCATGATCATCGGTGCGATAGAACAACCGTGCACACGCATCCACGTGTCCTTGGACGTAGAACGATATTCGATGCAGTCATAGACTGGCCAACCTAAGTCCATTTTGTTACGGATCTACGAGAAGGAGCGAGTTTCACTACTTTTTCTTTATTTCTTCTCAGCGACTCGAGCGGTGGCTCGTAAAAGAAATCCTTGGCAAATTGGGCCACGAGACGGGACATGGTCGTTCTCGTGTTTCGAGTCGATAAACTTGTGGCCGGCGTGCTTCGACGGCCACGAAATCACGCGAGATTTATTCTCCTTCCTCCTTTCTCTCTTGGTCCGGTCTGACGTTATTTTGACAGGACCGCGAGAAAATTTATCGAGGAGAGCGTAAAGGCGGTGGCAGCTACGCGGGGCCGACAATGTTTTGAGCTATTAGACGAAACAAGTCACTGGTCTTTTACGAGCAGTTGCGGTGACCCACAGCGCCACGTTCGACCACCATCTTCGATCGTAAATCCAATTGGTGAGTAATTCGATATTAAACGATAAATATCAACGAAGCTTTGTAGATCTCCCATACTCGAAATTGGCGATCTACTGCTCGGTAGAATTTAAACATTCGAAACTATCGTTTGCTTCTATTCAATCGAATCGCTTTATTAAATAAGTTATAAGGAACTCGAACAGAAATAAATCGTCTACGTAATAGTTTTATTTTACGTTTTATTTTAACAGAACGATAGAACTTGGTAGGAAATATAGCTGGAGAATTTCACTCGCAAGGATGTATTTCCTTGAGAAACAAACGCGAAGAAAAGAAAACTGAGAAAAAAAGAAAAAAATAAATGAAGAGAGAGAAAGAACGGAAATAACTATTTAAAATCGACCACTCGTTTAATCGAGGTCTGGTTGTTATCGGCTTCAAACGTATCGACGCAACCAAGAGCTAGAATTTTACGAGCGAGAACGTTGAACGATGTCGTAAAAACGTCGACCCGCGATTTTCTGGAAATCTCGTAAATCCTTGCACCCACTTGTAACATTCTCCAGAGATTTCCACAATCTCGAGGGTTGATATTCCGAAATCAGATTTCATTTTCTTTCGCGTCGAAATGAAAGGAGTTTCGGGTCTTTTAATTCTTCAGAAACAAACTCGCGATTTGAAATTGACGATGTCACGGCCTACGTAAAACTTCGCGTCACGTGGTACACGTTTTACTTATAATTCTCAATGAGAATTGATTGTGAAAAGTCTGCCAAATAAAAAAAAAAAAAAAAAAAAAAAAAAGGGTACACATCTTACTTGACACGACGGATCAGATCCGCAGGCTAAAAAGACATTACCATTTAGATTTAAACATTAGATTCGACTAGAATCAAACATATACAATGAACACTTATTGTCCAAGTTATAGTATCACGCCAAAATAATTTACTTATAATTCTAAATGGGAATTGATTGTGAAAAGTCTGCCAAATAAAAAAAAAAAAAAAAAAAAAAAAAAAGGGTACACATCTTACTTGACACGACAGATCAGATCCGCAGGCTAAAAAGACATTACCATTTAGATTTAAACATTAGATTCAACCAGAATCAAACATATACTGTAAACACTTATTGTCCAAGTTATAATACCGCGTCAGAATAATTTTCTTATAATTCTAAATGAGAATTGATTGTAAAATTCTCCCAAAAAAAAAACATGGTATACATCTTACTTGACACGACGGATCAGATCCGCAGGCTAAAAAGACATTACCATTTAGATTTAAACATTAGATTCAACTAAAATCAAACATATACGATGGACACTTATTGTCCAAGTTATAGTATCACGCCAAAATAATTTACTTATAATTCTAAATGGGAATTGATTGTGAAAAGTCTGCCAAATAAAAAAAAAAAAAAAAAAAAAAAACAGGGTACACATCTTACTTGACACGACAGATCAGATCCGCAGGCTAAAAAGACATTACCATTTAGATTTAAACATTAGATTCAACCAGAATCAAACATATACTGTAAACACTTATTGTCCAAGTTATAATACCGCGTCAGAATAATTTTCTTATAATTCTAAATGAGAATTGATTGTAAAATTCTCTCAAAAAAAAAACATGGTATACATCTTACTTGACACGACGGATCAGATCCGCAGGCTAAAAAGACATTACCATTTAGATTTAAACATCAGATTCGACTAGTTTCAAACATATACGATGAACACTTATTATCCAAGTTATAATACCGCGCCAAAATAATTTACTTACAATTCTCAATGAGAATTGATTGTGAAATTCTCCCAAATAAAAAAAAAAAAAAAACATAGTACATATAGTCAAACTATGGTACAATTCGTACAATGTATTCGATAAAATAAAATTTCATAATAACTAATACAAAAAAAGGGCCGTAATAATTCACTTTGTTATCAGATCTCGCTTTGGACAGAATGGAAGAGGATGGAAAGTTTCCAATGGTTCTAATTCGATGACCAGCGACCAGGGACTGTAAAGGGCGCTGAGTGAAGGCAACGAGAGAAAGAAGGATCGAAGGGTAGCGCACGTGCGTAACGCGCGACACATCTCGATCCTCGGCTCTATCTCGTTCTTTCGTGGCGCGGATGTGCGCACCATCGCACACGCGATTCGCTCAACTTGCCGAAGAAGGCCTTTTCTCGTCCGGCCGCTGTTCCAGTATGTATGTTGGCTGGCGTCGTTGGTCTCGCGAGGCCGCGAGGCACGAGCAACGGGCCGAGCTTTTATCACAGCCGAATCGCCGCTAGCCACATGTGTACCGAGCAAAAACTTCCTCCTACGGTTCTTCTTCTTCTGCGTCTTCTTCTTCTTCAACGTCCCTTCCTTTTCGTCTTTCTTTCCGCTGGTCCACTCGTGGTCGATTCCTCTTCGATCCAGTCGCGCGCGGGTGGTCAGTTCAATACACGTACATCCCTATTTACAAGTATTAGGCTACTTAAAGGAAATAAGGAAATTTTGTATCGAGGTTATAAAATCTTAGGTAAATGAAGGACCCATATATTCCATGTTGCAAGAATTTTGTTTAACGTAATATCGTGACAAAGAAATTTAATTTTTTTGATATACCGCTCAATTTCCAATCGCATTTATTTAAAACGTATTAGACGTGGTTTCACCAAGTATCTCTTGTAACTTCTTTTTTTTATTATTATTTAATTTGTACTTTACAATTTGTCCAGCTGGACATTCGGTAAATTTTTCTAGCTTAATTGCTAAATAACGTGTGGATGCTACCCCCAGCGGGATACTATCTCTTGTAGCTTCTGTATATACTTTCATAACAGTCGTCGAGTCTGGAAATAGCGTTAATGAAATTTTAAGATGTTTTCTATGACACGTATAATACAACACATCTTAGATAAAACCAAACAACTCGGAGCAAAATTTCAAAAATTCTACTGGCTCATCCGCCGACGTTCCAACTTAAACACGCAAAGTAAAATTACATTATACAAAGCCATATTAAAACCTGTTTGGACCTATGCAATCCAACTATGGGAAATAGCAAGTAATTCCAACATAGAAATTTTTCAACGATTCCAATCGAAAATCTTAAGATCCCCAATATATGCACCTTGGTACGTCAGCAACGAAACGATACATCACGACCTCAAGATACCCACAGTCAAAGAAGAATTATCCAAATTCAGCAATAAACATAGCACAAGAGTTAACAACCACCAAAACCCTCTAATTACTCAACTATTCGACACGTCGGAACAGATCCGCAGGCTAAAAAGACATTACCATTTAGATTTAAGCATTAGATTCAAGTAGAATCAAACATATACTGTAAACACTTATTGTCCAAGTTATAGTACCACGCCAGATAAATTTACTTAAAATTCTCTAACGAGAATTGATTGTAAAATAAACGCAAATAAAAAAATATATATATAATACGTTCGTAATGTACTGGTCCATCAAAACCCATTAGTTACCCAACTACTCGACACGACGGATCAGATCCGCAGGCTAAAAAGACATTACCATTTAGATTTAAGCATTAGATTCGACTAGTTTCAAACATATACGATGAACACTTATTGTCCAAGTTATAATCCACGCCAGAATAATTTGCTTATAATTCTCAATGAGAATTGATTGTAAAATTCTCCCAAATAAAAAAAAAAAAGAAGAAAACACGGTACACATCTTACTTGACACGACGAATCAGATCAGCAGGCTAAAAAGACATTATCATTTAGATTTAAGCATTAGATTCGACTAGTTTCAAACATATACGATGAACACTTATTGTCCAAGTTATAATCCACGCCAGAATAATTTGCTTATAATTCTCAATGAGAATTGATTGTAAAATTCTCCCAAATAAAAAAAAAAAGAAGAAAACACGGTACACATCTTACTTGACACGACGAATCAGATCAGCAGGCTAAAAAGACATTACCATTTAGATTTAAGCATTAGATTCGACTAGTTTCAAACATATACGATGAACACTTATTGTCCAAGTTATAGTACCACGCCAGAATAATTTGCTTATAATTCTCAATGAGAATTGATTGTAAAATTCTACCAAATAAAATAAAATAAAAAAAAATATGTATTGGAATACTTTCATGAGTCTATGTATAGCAAAAATCATGCTGTAACAGTAATCGTAACCAAGCATGTCGATTTCTCAGTTGGAACGATGAGAAAGCAATTGAACGACGGAAAAACAGCGCGTGGCCTAATTTTTCACTTTCATTCTTCCGATATCTTGGTCGATGGTGCACGTACCTTCGGATGTTGCAACCGATGTTGCATCGAACGATGGATCGCGCGAACGAATGATCCCAAGTTATAAATTACAATAATAGCCGAGGACATTGCAATCGGAGTAGCAATTAGTCTCAGTCGGCACTGGGTTTATCGCGTTCCACGGCTATCGTGGCGAACTTTTTATTGTAATTTGCAATAGAAAACTCAACGGAGCCCTACTCATCGTTTCTATCGTACGATACTCCAAATACGTAGCTTCTTGCTTTTTCTAAAAAATTTGTCTGCGATCTAACAGTTGGTATAGAATTTATGTTCGGTTCGATAAACGAACACGACGCTCGTGTCGAATTGCGAGTCATAAAGTTTTTAAAATGATAAATATCGAGATCATTCTGTGCATGTAACAACAGATTGTTTCGAGTTTGTCGAGCACGTACCATTCTCGAGTGGATCTCGTACTTGAGATGCCTCGGAAACCATCGAAACCCTCGTCGACGATCGCTTTCTCTCTTCTCCTCTTTGGACGTTTAGGCGTCGGTCCTTCGTTACCATATATGTACGTACTAGAAAGAGTTTAAGGGGGAAAAAAACAAAATTCGAGCGTGAACTCGAAAAAGGAAAAAAACGAGTAAATTGTAGAGGATGGAAAAGAAATTGCTGTCGTGACGACGTTACCCTCGTGTCGATTGACCCTTTACAGTTTCACATCGACCTACTTTTACCTTTAAGCGCGTAATTCAGATGAGAAAAAATGGAATCCCAGAGAAATATACGAACGTAGACGTACGAGACGCAGTAACGATAATCGTATTGTCGGTTATGAGAATTTCTAGTCTTTTTATTCAACAGATATTTTTCTCCTTCGATCTTTATACGAAAAATAGAAGCGTTCCGTCTTACGTAACTATAATACGATTACCAACGTGCCATACGCCTGTCGCGGACAGCGCACGAGGAAAAAATCTCTCGTCTCGCACAGAGCCTAAGCATTCAGCGGTTAGCGAATCGACGTGCACGCAGAAACAAGTGCACAGATAAAAGCAAAAGCGAAAAGGAAATACGAAAGGAGGTTGGTTAAAGAAAATGAATGCCTTGGAAACGAAGAAACGTACCGACGACGTATAATAAGGAGGACGTGGTGGAGGAGGAGGAGGAGGAGGACGAAGGGTCTCTGAACGGTATCTACGATCGGCGTTGGACGAGAGGACTAACGTCGGCGCGTAAATTCAACGCGAAAAACGTACAAACAGACAAGGATTCTTTCCAAGAAGCTAGCGGCTGTCTCGTATCTCGAATCACTCTCTGCCAAATGCCAATTATCACGAGCCGCCGCTAGCAATTAACAGGCAAAGGCAAGCGAGGAAGAGCATCGGCAAACTGTTTATTCCGTCTCGGTTTCGTCGGAAAGGGAAGCAGTCGCGACGTGGATTGGAACCGTTTCATCGTATTTTTCTTAACGCCTAACGTACGTATCTCGGACACGCAACTTGGATCGTGGCGATCTTTCGAATGCTTGCACTGCCGTACCGATCTGTCGATACGATCGTGTATTCAGGGTGAATCGGTAACGATGCTACGATAAGTAACTAGGCGATTCTGTACATCGTGTGCACCAAGTGCATCGTTGTTCAAGAGTACATATGCGGATTGCTGCTAGATACTTTGATAGAACGTCATTTCGTTAGAGAAATAAAAATAGAAAAACCCAGGACGATCTTTTTTATCGCCAATTGCAAGCGCCATTGTACAACGGTATATCGGTCGATAAAATAGATCTTTAGAGACTAATATGCTATCATCGGAGAATTCACTCGCAAACGGCGTTCAAGATTTTGATGAGAATCGAGTTAGAAATTAGTTGGAACAGGACGTAGTTAAGAGTACACGAGGGACAACTCTCACGCTCTTACGAATCGACGAACCTCTGAATCAGACTGGATAAATTGCAATATTTTCACAGTAGTCTCCACAACAGAGATTTAATTATTTCAATTAATTATTCGTTATTCTTCTCACGTTACCTAATAATTTTAACGTATTTTTTATATTATTCCTCATATAATTTTCTTTCTGTTAACAGGTAAAATAAGGAAAATACAGTTCGTACATGTATGGGGAGAAATGCCAAAAGACAATTGGATGATAGAAGTAGCTTCGAGTATTTGAAACGCAATTTTTATTTTCGATGTTACTTATTTTGTATTCGTATGTAATTATGATTTTATATAAGGTATTCAATTAAGTAATTGTATGATAAGAGGCATACGTTATATCGTATCACATTACGTTATAAAGTTGAAATCAACCATTGTATACTCCATTGTACGTTACATTATCTTATATAAATAAAAAAAAAAGTTTTGAAAAATTCATCTTCTTTCTTTTACCCTCGACTCTATAACCACCGCCATCCCTCTTCCTCGTCATTTTCACCAACAAAAGAAAAACAAAATTTCGAGAAATCGGGCAACGCTTCGCCGACAAGTTTATTTACATTCTGGATGTAAACAAACATTGAAAATGTAAATAAACAAACCAATGTATGTAAACAAAGCGAAATTTCTGTATATAAACATTGAAAACGTAAATAAACAAGCCATTGTATGTAAACAAAGCGAAATTTCGGTATATAAACATTGAAAATGTAAATAAACAAACCAATGTTTGTAAACAAAGCGATGTAAACACTGAAAACGTAAATAAACAAACCATTGTATGTAAACAAAGCGAAATTTCTGTATATAAACATTGAAAACGTAAATAAACAAGCCATTGTATGTAAACAAAGCGAAATTTCGGTATATAAACATTGAAAATGTAAATAAACAAACCAATGTTTGTAAACAAAGCGATGTAAACACTGAAAACGTAAATAAACAAACCATTGTATGTAAACAAAGCGAAATTTCGGTATATAAACATTGAAAACGTAAATAAACAAACCAATGTTTGTAAACAAAGCGATGTAAACACTGAAAACGTAAATAAACAAACCAATGTTTGTAAACAAAGCGATGTAAACACTGAAAACGTAAATAAACAAGCCAATGTTTGTAAACAAAGCGATGTAAACACTGAAAACGTAAATAAACAAGCCAATGTTTGTAAACAAAGCGATGTAAACACTGAAAACGTAAATAAACAAACCATTGTATGTAAACAAAGCGAAATTTCGGTATATAAACATTGAAAACGTAAATAAACAAACCAATGTTTGTAAACAAAGCGATATAAACACTGAAAACGTAAATAAACAAACCGTTGTATGTAAACAAAGCGAAATTTCGGTATATAAACATTGAAAACGTAAATAAACAAACCAAAGTTTGTAAACAAAGCGATGTAAACACTGAAAACGTAAATAAACAAACCATTGTATGTAAACAAAGCGATGTAAACATTGAAAACGTAAATAAACAAACCGTTGTATGTAAACAAAGCGAAATTTCGGTATATAAACATTGAAAACGTAAATAAACAAACCAATGTTTGTAAACAAAGCGATGTAAACATTGAAAACGTAAATAAACAAACCAATGTTTGTAAACAAAGCGAAATTTCGGTATATAAACATTGAAAACGTAAATAAACAAACCAATGTTTGTAAACAAAGCGATGTAAACATTGAAAACGTAAATAAACAAACCAATGTTTGTAAACAAAGCGATGTAAACACTGAAAACGTAAATAAACAAACCATTGTATGTAAACAAAGTGAAATTTCGGTAAACAAACATTGAAAACGTAAATAAACAAACCAATGTTTGTAAACAAAGCGATGTAAACACTGAAAACGTAAATAAACAAACCATTGTATGTAAACAAAGCGATGTAAACATTGAAAACGTAAATAAACAAACCGTTGTATGTAAACAAAGCGAAATTTCGGTATATAAACATTGAAAACGTAAATAAACAAACCAATGTTTGTAAACAAAGCGATGTAAACATTGAAAACGTAAATAAACAAACCAATGTTTGTAAACAAAGCGAAATTTCGGTATATAAACATTGAAAACGTAAATAAACAAACCAATGTTTGTAAACAAAGCGATGTAAACATTGAAAACGTAAATAAACAAACCAATGTTTGTAAACAAAGCGATGTAAACACTGAAAACGTAAATAAACAAACCATTGTATGTAAACAAAGTGAAATTTCGGTAAACAAACATTGAAAACGTAAATAAACAAACCAATGTTTGTAAACAAAGCGATGTAAACACTGAAAACGTAAATAAACAAACCATTGTATGTAAACAAAGCGATGTAAACATTGAAAATGTAAATAAACAAACCGTTGTATGTAAACAAAGCGAAATTTCGGTATATAAACATTGAAAACGTAAATAAACAAGCCAATGTTTGTAAACAAAGCGATGTAAACACTGAAAACGTAAATAAACAAACCATTGTATGTAAACAAAGCGAAATTTCGGTATATAAACACTGAAAACGTAAATAAACAAGCCAATGTTTGTAAACAAAGCGATGTAAACATTGAAAATGTAAATAAACAAACCATTGTATGTAAACAAAGCGAAATTTCGGTATATAAACATTGAAAACGTAAATAAACAAGCCAATGTTTGTAAACAAAGCGATGTAAACATTGAAAACGTAAATAAACAAACCATTGTATGTAAACAAAGCGATGTAAACACTGAAAACGTAAATAAACAAACCATTGTATGTAAACAAAGCGATGTAAACATTGAAAACGTAAATAAACAAACCGTTGTATGTAAACAAAGCGAAATTTCGGTATATAAACACTGAAAACGTAAATAAACAAGCCAATGTTTGTAAACAAAGCGATGTAAACACTGAAAACGTAAATAAACAAACCATTGTATGTAAACAAAGCGAAATTTCGGTATATAAACACTGAAAACGTAAATAAACAAGCCAATGTTTGTAAACAAAGCGATGTAAACATTGAAAATGTAAATAAACAAACCGTTGTATGTAAACAAAGCGAAATTTCGGTATATAAACACTGAAAACGTAAATAAACAAGCCAATGTTTGTAAACAAAGCGATGTAAACACTGAAAACGTAAATAAACAAACCATTGTATGTAAACAAAGCGAAATTTCGGTATATAAACACTGAAAACGTAAATAAACAAGCCAATGTTTGTAAACAAAGCGATGTAAACATTGAAAACGTAAATAAACAAACCATTGTATGTAAACAAAGCGAAATTTCGGTATATAAACATTGAAAACGTAAATAAACAAACCAATGTTTGTAAACAAAGCGATGTAAACATTGAAAACGTAAATAAACAAACCATTGTATGTAAACAAAGCGAAATTTCGGTATATAAACACTGAAAACGTAAATAAACAAACCAATGTTTGTAAACAAAGCGATGTAAACACTGAAAACGTAAATAAACAAACCATTGTATGTAAACAAAGCGAAATTTCGGTATATAAACACTGAAAACGTAAATAAACAAACCAATGTTTGTAAACAAAGCGATGTAAACACTGAAAACGTAAATAAACAAACCATTGTATGTAAACAAAGCGAAATTTCGGTATATAAACATTGAAAACGTAAATAAACAAGCCAATGTTTGTAAACAAAGCGATGTAAACATTGAAAACGTAAATAAACAAACCATTTTATGTAAACAAAGCGAAATTTCGGTATATAAACATTGAAAATGTAAATAAACAAACCAATGTATGTAAACAAAGCAATATTTGTGTACAAAGCTATATAAATATTGAAAATGTAAATAAACCACCCGGTATGTAAATGAACAATACGGAAGCAAATCAAGCATAGGTAAATAAAACGTGTAAGCGTCCGAAAATTCTCAGAATTTGACGTCATTTCTTGGAGTTTTGGGGTTTCCTGGAAAATGACGTCATTTCCAAGAATCGTAAAAGTTCTGTTTCACGTCGATTGATTTTCGATCCGTTTTTCGGACTCGAGCATGTTCAATCACGAACGGGGACATTTTTCGAGCATCTGGTTTCGAAACTTTTTACTTCAGCTTCTCCGCAGTATTTCTCGTCCAAGGATTTTGATTGGTCGTTCTAGGAGCGCTACTGGTGGCTAAATAATCAAACAGTCGATTCACTTTAACTTCGATCTGCTATTTTTTTCTTTTTCTTTTAATGTTTCCATAATATACGATACAACATTTACGTCATCTCGTTTCATCGTCTTACAATTGAATGGACAAATCGGCAACGCAATATTTTTTACATATTTACAATATTCTCACAGACTGTTTGCTTCCCATTACGTTTACTCGTGTATGAACTCTGATTTATCTTAATTCGATGTTACGATGCCAGCGATATACCTTATAACTCGCATCCGTACAGTACTTACTTAAAAATCTGTAATACGCGTGAATTATTTCCTGGAAGTCTTTTATCCCCTTCTTATCGTATATAGGCAGCTGCTAATTAACGCTACGACGATCCTCAGCTTCTTATTCGGTTCGATTTTTTCGAATTATTAATCGGACCTTATATCCAATAACCGCGGTAATTCCGGGAAACGATGCTATCCACTTTCGACAAATCCACCCAGACGCGCAACGTACTTAATCGCGACGATGATTATTCGTCTTCTCGTATTTTTTTAATATAACGAACTGTTGTACCGAAGTTGCTGCGTCTTGCTTTCGCTCGATCATCTAGGATCGCCTGTTCCGCAATGCCTATACAGATCGTTAAATCGTACGTTAATTTTGGCCGAACGTGTACTTTCGTATTTTAATAACGCACGCAACACATACGCATCGCTCGTCTGAACGAAAAGGTCGAGAAACCAACGAACGCATCTTTGCTCGTGCATTTAAAAGATTAAGAAGAAATTAAGAAGATGCAACAGCTCGCAAATTAATCCCCTCGATTCGTTCGTTATAAATAAAAGATCGGTCGATTCGTCGACCTCGAAACGCTATCGTCGCCTAGCGGTGAAAAGGTGGCGACTAATCGTTGCTGCTGTCTCTGTCGTACGCTGTCGCGTTCCTCGTCTAACACGAACACGTACATCTGATCTTGTCGCGCAATATCGCGTTCCTTGTCTGCGATGATGAAGGTGCTGCCATCTATCGGATTCGGTTAAAATCGCCGAAATGTAACAGGAACATAGAACGCACGAGGAGGTATCTCAACTCCTGTTAGACAAGGAAAGCTATATCGTGCGACAAGGACGGACACTGGTGACGTCACAGACAAAGACAGCCATATCGTGCGACAAGGACGGACGAAAGTGACGTCACAGACAAAGACAGCCATATTGTGCGACAAGGACAGACGTACTTCTCTCTCTAATTTCAGGATTATCCGTTAATTACGCTTTTCCCTGGTAAAATTCATGAACATTCAAGATCGTACGACAAAGGTAGAACCTCTGGCAAGATTCACACACCAATTTCGACCGGAATTTTCCTTCAATTAATTACTTATGGACAATTATCGTAGCAGGTGTCGCGGCTACCGCGGTACGGGCATGCGATTTTTCATAAATATCAGCTTTTTGCGTGATTATTTCGCTCTCTAAGGAATTGTAGAAGCTTCCTTAGATCCTGTACTAAATTCCTGGTGCATAAAAGTTCGTAAATTAATTACGCGTAGCATAAATTGCGCGAAAATTCGTGGCGTCGCTCTCGCGCAACGACGCAACGACGTGCGATAATCGTTAATAATTAATTAATTAAGCAAAAATTCTGCTCCAAAACTGTGTGCGAATGTTCCACGAGGTCTGTACTTTGTTCTACGATCCCAAACGTGCGCGAATTTGTCCCAGAAATAGAGTAATTAACGAATACTCGATAGATCGGAGAGAGAAATATATCTGTCCTTGTCGCGCAGTATAGCGCTCCTTGTCTAGCAGAAACGAAAACCTCCTCGCGCGTTCTACGTTCCTGTTACTTTTTCGTGATTCTAACCAAATCCAATAGATGGCAGCATCTTCGTCATCGCAGACAAGGAACGCAAGAGTGTGCGACAAGAACAGACATATGTACTCGTCGTAGACAAAGAGGGCGATAGTGTGCGACGAAGACAGACAGAGAAATTAGTTCCACCTTTTCACCGCTATGTGGTGATAGTGTTCCAATGTCCATAAATCGGACAAACTGTTACTCGGTAAACAGAATGGTAAAATTAAGAGTATCGAGTTACGAACTTTTGCCATTACGTCGTCCTGATTAGACCCCCAATATCAGATTATTATATCCCCGAAATTAGACCTATACACGCACGAATAACAACGTGCAAACTGATTTACTGATAGATCACGTGTAAGTAAAGTAAAACTCGTTAGAGAGTTACTTTTACGCGAACTCCTATAAAAATCATTGACGATTCATTTAAATTGCTAATCGTTGATAGAGAATCTTACATCTTGCCTTACACTTTTCTAATCTAATTTCTATCTCGTTATTTTATTACTTTATTACCGACGTTTTAAGATGCTACGCTAAGAGAATAGAAAGATTAAGACGCAAGCTACGATGCAAAGACGTTTAGGAATTTCAGATTGAGGTTAGACGAAGATTCAGGTGGCGGTAGAACGCGATCCATTTGAATTCCATCGGTCAAAGATCACAGTATCGAATCTACCGTAAGTAGCTGGATATCCTGTTCGAAGATACGATCGACGTAAAAACTGTCAGTACGGAGGAAGATTTATCGATATCTGTCGCATAATTACCATGGTAACGCGACGATAAACCGATCGTACTCTGTTTGACTTGCTATTGAGAAAGAGCGTCGATCATGTAGTTCCCGACCCAACACCAACGTGTATGGGTATTCGATCTCGGTGAAATTCACACGTGGCTGTTCCCCTTCCGACACCTATCTTGCATATCTATCAAATTCGATTAGATTTCACGCGAGTCTCCAGCGGTGACAGGCGACGGTCCTCGAAGCGAAATCGCAGACAAAGCGAGCGAAAGGAAAGGCTGATGCAAGAAAACCAGTATAAGTATAAGAGTTTGAGAACGTCGAAGACTAGCTGCCACGAATTACCAGCGCAACAAGAATCTCGCTATACAATGAGGAAAAGAGCTTTTAATTTATTTGATTGTAAAACGTCGAGGTTATTGGCGCCTTTAGAACGATATCTATAAATCTCTTTAAAATTCACTAAAATTTTCTATTTGCCTCTGTATGTATTAGATCGTCCGGAAAGTTCCTTTCGTTTTATAAGGAAATAATGGATTTTCGTTTTATATCATTATTATTATTTTGTTCTATCGAAACAAAGATTCATCGTTGTAAAAATCGAATCTCTAAAAGAAAGACGCTTTTCGCACAACTTAATAGAATTTATATTCTTCGTTGCTTGTACGAGTCTCGTCTAATACTAAATTATTTATAACAGAAAAGAACAGCCGATGTAACCAGCACGCAACACCGATCAAATCCACCGCAGACATTAATCAACTTTACAAAAGAGCGATATAAACGTAGTACGAAACGGGGAACACAATACGCTCGTAATTCGCTAAGGAGAGAAAAAAAAAAGAAAGAGAAGAAAAAGAAATAGGAAAGAGAAACGAGTCTTCGACCGTTTTCCAAATTACGTTAATTATTCCGCTAATTAGGGATACGATTGCACGAGAGCGATAAGAAGCTCGATGCCTTCGTTGTCTGTCAGCGAGCTGGTTCGAGCTGGGACGAACAATTTTATTCTCGGGCTTTCGAAGAAGAGCGGAGAGACGAGGCAAAGGGTTGCGCGCATTATCGAGATTAGGCCGAACGCGTATCTCTGCTGTATCGCGTGTATCGCGGTCTCGCGTGGCTCGCGTCGAGATTCCGATGAATGGATAGCAAGGAAAATATAACCGAGCGATAATAGGAGAATCGGGGGACAGCTGCAACAAGGATTTACGACTCTTTGTGCGCGCACCGAATAATGCTCGAACTGTCCAAAAATTTATCGATCCTATCTGCCCTTGCCGGCAAATATTTACATCGTACACTGAATCTAGGAGGATGTCAACGTACTCCGATTTCCGAACACGAGTCCTCCGCTTTCCCGACACCATCTATGCGAAAAAATAGCGTCGTCTTAAGCTCAAAGTGGTAACCGTACCAATGATACACGTATTTTACGTTATACGCGTTGTAATTTATAATACGTTTTAAAATTTCGTTGACAATGCACCGACCGATTGCATTGAACAAACTTGAACAAACGTACTGTAGCGAGACACGACTGTCCGATCGTGTCGGTGGAGCTTGAAACGAATCCGAAGATGCAGCTGTATATCTGCACTGCAGAGTCGGAGTCTGTTAAATCCCACGCTCTTCAAACTTTAGAGAAAAGCGAATCGAAGCTGCGAAAACCTTGCAACGGAGCGTCTCGATTCGATATCATTTTTATATTGTTATAACTAAACGACTTGGAACGAACAAATTTTTTTTCCCATCGGGAAAGGTGAAAAATGTATCGTTTTCTTCCTTTTTTCAAGAATCGACTCGACACACTCTGGGTCGTTCCAGGTGTAAAAGGTCAATTATATAGATAAGCTCAGTGTTTATGGTGACTATGCATTCTTTATGCTAATTCTTCTCTAGACATCACGTTTGCCGTAGAGATGTTCCAACTTCTATGTACGCTCTCGGAGCGGCTACAGATTTTACTAATACGGTCGCGACGATCGTGTCTCACGCTGTTAACGAAACTTTAGAGCGTTTTATATAGCACGTACAATATGGACGTAAAAGTCTCGAAATACTTTCGTGAGTCATTCTATGTGACGAAAAATTCGAATCGCTTTGGACACACGATTCGGAGCTTGAAACTCTTGAAAATCTTCGTATGTCATGGATCGAGACTTTCAAGAATTCCAGGCTCCGAATCGCCTTCGAAACTTTCACACATCCGAGGCTAACGATATGAAAATCCGTCGTTGCTATCGAGACGAGTACGTCTGCCTCGGGTCTCAACGCCAACCTTCCAAAATGCAACGGTACCTCGCGTATTTGTGCTCCGAATCGTGGGTGTATCTCGACGGTCACAGAAGCAACGAAGAAACGTCCGAAGAAAAACGAGTCGAAGGCGCGATCGCTTCCTGCTTTCGCGAGAATTCCCTCCTCCGTCTTTCAGCATCGTGATATTTATGGATTCCGAGATTAAAAGCGCGCCGGTGATTAGCGCGCGGAGACCGAGCCCGGAGTAAATTAATTATATCGACCGAGCGTCCCGATAACTTATAACTGAATGCCTCTTTGTCCATCGGTTAGTTCGTATCCGGACCGAGATTTCGACATTTTTTCTCCCATTCGCGGAAGAATCTTGGAAATCTTCGGTCCACGATAAAAGGTGTGCTCCGAAACGAACCGACAGATAAACTCGACCGTCTCTCGCTCAATGGAATCTATTGTGGCAGATGGATCGAGGCGCGTTCCATTTCCGGGGTCAAGAATCCTCGTGGTAACGTAACTTTACCGAACTCCAGGAAGATCGACAGGGCAAATCTTTAGACGAAGAGAGAACGCTGCGAATTAGCTGATCCATTCCTATGTACGAACATATCTCGACACGAACAACCGCGAAAAAACCAAACAGCTGCGCGGAACGCTGACTCTCGTCAACTTTTTCATCCTCTCGTTTTTCTCTCGACGGTGAAAAAAATTCACCGTCACCCAACGCGATATCTCTACGTCGACGATCGATGTCGAACACGATGCAAATGTAAATACGGCATAGGATGGAGGCGTAGTTCTTTCTAGAACGTAGATTGTTATACATTTACGGTAGATTTAAAGGCGTAGGATGCAAAGATGCATAAGTGGCGAATGAGGATGACTAGGACGTATCATCTCGCGTCGAAAATTTACATAGTTTAGCGGCCAAAGAATACAGTGTCCTTGGATGTCAGAGGCAGCTGAATATCTCCTTCGTCTCTGTTTGCTCGAATAAAAATCAGAAATATCGGAAAAATGATTTTTGTCTTCCTATTAATTCGGATATGGGGGGCTGGCTAACGAAAGTATCAAATTTTTGGTCGATTCGTAGGTATTTAAATACTTATAAACGGCAGCGTATGTAAGGAGGAAATGTCGATTCGAAGGCGCCTCGGGCCGAAAAACGGTGAAGCGTCACGCGTTGGACGAAAAACATACGAGGGCCTTCCAGCCGTTTAATCTCGAGACGCGGGTAAGTGGCGTAAAAGTCGCGACACGACTATTCCCACGTTCGCTCGTTGGACGGATATTCGTTCCGCGATAAGGCCTGTTTGCTCTTGGAAACTTAGAACGGTCCATTCGCGGTTCTTCTATTTCCCTCGTCCCCTAACCCCGTTCAACGAACCGCTCAAATATTTGGCTTTTTTCGCTTGTTTTATATCATGGCAGCAGTTAAACGCGCGACCAGCGAAAACCAACCCGGTTGATTCGACCGATTTCATTTGGCTCGGCGAGATTTACAAGGAAAACGGATTGCGCCATGTAATTGTCGTCGTATTGCACCAAAGTGCAACCTCTTTTAGCTGCGATAACTAAATAATCTGCTACATCACGCGCAAGAGAGACGCTTTTAATACGACAAAGAAAAGATAAATTAAAGGGCCTGCTGCGACAAGGAGCTCCGCTTCCAAATTAACAGAGACGAACTGGAAATGCGTTAAAATCAAATCACTTTTCAACCGCTCTGTAAATCCATAGCCATCTAATGATCGTAGTAAATAAATTTGTTCAACGCGAGTTTGTATTTTTTCCAAGAAACGTTGTTTTCCATATTTCTCTGAGTATTTCAGGATATTTTCAGATTTTTTTGCGTTAAGTGCGAATATAGACTCAACCTGTACAAGAAATTCCAAGGATCCGCTAAATATTCCTTTCTCGTCGTTTCTTCCACCGAGATTCTCCTCGATTTGATGCAATTTAAAGAATTTGAAGTATTCGTGACATTGTGATAGACGATAGCTTGATCCTTAGCCCGTCGAGCTCAGATTTTCTCTATGTTTCATTTCATTCGTATCTCGCGTCATTTCGTCAGAACTTCCGAGACCTTCTTAACCGTCGATAAAATTGAGTCGGCAAATAAAAATTTTATTCGATGCGTCTCATTCGATTTCATTAATCTGTCGCGTAACGACGTTCACGTTTCTACCACCGTGTATCCTTTGGTCTTATCTCCAAGCCAGGCAGAAAAATCTCGACGATAGCCTGGCGAAAAGGAAGGGTTAACGATCAATCGTTATCTCTCAACTCGTAACAGTTTCTTTTTTTCTTTTCTTTATTCCGACAAACCTTAGAATATACCGTCGTACTTATAAATTAACTTTTCGAACGCTCGCGCGTCAAATGTTTCTACACGCTCTACGCTTTTCGCGCTTCTTATAGGCGGCGCGATAAATACATGTATATCTAACGATAAATGTAAGTACAAAAGCACGGCTATCGGGGTAGCATAACGAATACGGCGTTAATACCTGCGTTAATTACCGCGACGATCGCGTGCTTCGATTCTTGTCTCGTCGATCATCGCTCGACACGAACCCATCGAACTTTCTAACTTTTCCCTCTTCTCAATTCATCGTCAGTTAAAATGTCTTATCTAGCGTATTTTTTTTTTTTTTTTCATTTTTTAACGTACGTTAAAGTGCTCGAAATTCTCTTACAACGTATCTTTTATCTTTTATGTAAAGTTACGAAACTCTGTGTCTCTTCTAGAGATATAGAAACAGTTTGATTTATTTGCCCTAATTGCTTGTCAAATGATTCTATCCATTTATAACGCTTCGCTTATATTATTATATCATTGTTTATAACGTTTAAGGCATTTTATCGTTAATAGTACGCGCATCCCTGTTCGCAAGTATTAGACCACCTGGTAATTTCGTACGAAATGTAGTGATTAATCTAAATGTACCAATGTGCGAGGGTATGTTGAGCGTATGTCACTGTACCACGTCTTTCCCACTATCTGAAGCATTTAATTAATTGCTACGTTAATAGTACATTATCTCTTTGTATACTTACGTATAATAATTATAGAATGTTACGAAACAATGCCTAGGTATTTAAAATCGAATGAAAAGAAGCAAACATCGCAGAAATAATAAGATTTCGATTTTCTTCGCTTTCAAAATGATAGATAGGACATTTTAACCGAGTCTTCCTTTCTCGAAAAATCCAGCAGCTCTGCCTGACGCACCTTTGGACTCGAAATTCGCAGAGAGGACGTCCACGTGGACGTGGTACAGCCATGTCGCGTGACTTTGGCGATGCAACTACGACCGATCGAATTTCGCAGGTTTATTTGAAGAGCGTGGCAGCTTCGATAAGCAACCGAATCGCACTCGCCAGCGCAGCGGCCGGTTTACACTTCGAGCCTTATATATTATTATTATATTTAGATCGCGCGGCAGGCCACCGTATCGAGCGAGCTGTTTGTTTAGCCTGAAATTCTGCGCTTTGGAATGGCCGACTGTCATGGAATGATGTCATGGAGTAAGATCGTGGCTGTGCGCGCCGTAACATCTCTATGTCCTCCAAACGTCCAACGATCACGAAACGTGTTCAACTCGAAACGCGGAAACTTCTAATTAATTCGACTTCACGCGATCCAGTTTCCGCTCTCGGGCTAACGCAACACGCGCGCACACCCATACAAACACACTACACTACATCGTAATGATAACATCATTTAAACATTTTCAATTTTTATATGTCGTGGTTAACTCATGTCATGATTGAAATTTCACTTGCCCACACATACCTATTATCACAAAATACTATCAATTTGTAACCACTGTAAACGATAACTTTTCTATCTTTCGCCTAACATTCAATAACAATAGAACATTCGATTCCATTTATTTGACTTTGTCGATTTTTAGAACGTGAAAAGAATGTGCCGAAATTTAAACGATTAATTGAAATTGTTCCTGTGATTTTATAATTATAGGACGCAGTGTACGCGTACGCGCATAGCATACGCACCATGCATACGTCAAACACACTCGTGCACATACACACACACGTACAGACACGCTTGGAAAAGTCAGCAATAAAATATGTAACCTTGAGAAAACTTAATAATATAGTTAGTTCGTAAAAGGGGACACAATTTACCATTTAAGTTTCCAAAGAATAGTCTCTGGAAAAATGTCGATTAGGCGACGACGTGCGTATCGCGCTGTTCTCTTTGTTCCTACATGTAATGGGACCAAGTTTCGATACCAGGTACGTAACGTTGGTATTGCGCGTAGGACGTAGACACGTGCGGATGGCTCATCTGCGTAGTCGTGTGCGAATAGTGTGGATTATGGGAAGAGGATATGTACTGCATAGGAGGAAGTGGTGGCTGAAGCTCGTGGTATCTGACAATGTCCGCCTGCGCTCTGTCTTCCCAAGACGTCTCGGCGATTGGTTGCTCCGAGCAGTGTCTCTTGTTCGGTCTCTCGATCTCCTCCTCGTATCTGAAAAACGTTATATTTCAGCGACTCGAAGTTTTCGAACAAAACCCCAGTGCAGAAAACCCCATTCTGCCACGCGAACGACACTGGGTTATCCGTATTGCGTTATAAATACGCTCGAGATTTATTTCCAAGATATTTCGTACAGATTACGAACACGTTAAAATTATTGTTCCAACTAAATTATGACGCAATTAGATGCAAATTAAAATTAATCGTTTAGCGTAAATCATAAATCGGCGTTTTTCAAAGAAAGGGACATTCCTATTAACTTTCACCGCGTGCAATTAAAGATAGAAATTCCAAGATAAGAAACTCGTAAAGTGCAAGCTATCTGTACTTTTTGTAGCCACTGTGCTGGCTCGAGAGAAAACATGGCTCATCTACGTCAGGACTAAACGCAAGAAATAATTACCTGTTGAATATCCATTGAGAGGAGGTGGTCGTTGGTGCGGCTACGTGTACCGCCGGCACCTGAGGCCGAAGGTACTGGTCCAGCTCGTTGCTCTCGACTTCGCATTCTTGAAGGTTCAATGGAAGGTTCAAACCAACGCCGCCCAGAGACCCAAGACCGTTCAATTGACCCTCCTCGATTGGTAAACCATCTCCAACTTCGATGTACCTGAAGTCGACTCCTGATTGATGTTGATGCGGTGAATCGCTCGACGAACCAATCGCCAAGTCTTGCTGATACATCGTACTATTTGGCTGCGGCTGATTTCCCTGTGAACCAGATTTCCTTCCGTTTTAACTTCCATCGGTCCATCTCGGAAGTACAGGCTCGCGTACCTCTTCGTTTCAAACGTCCTTACCTGATTCGCGTAATGTTGTCCGCGCGGGGTAGTGGGAGGGGTCGGGGGTGACAATCCTTGATTAGGGGTAGTCGGAGGAGAAGAACTAACTCCGCTCTGAGGCGAGTTCGGTCCCTGTGTGCCCCTAGGACTCGCGTCCTCTTGCTTCAACGACCTGGACACGTTGAAGGTCACGTTGCTTTGGTTCCTCGACGGCGATCCTTCTCGACCCGACGGCCCGTTTTGCTTTCGACGACGAGGTTGGTACTTGTAGTCCGGATGCTCGCGCTTGTGGATCACGCGGAGACGATCGGCTTCCTCGATAAAAGGTTTCTTGTCGCTGTCGGACAGCAACCTGCGATCAAACGACCAGAAACCAAGAGATCAGACGAAATTGGCGCGATCTTGCGACGTTTTGTGTCATCGACGGTCGTCGATCAAGGTTCACACGCGCGCACCCGCTTCTTCGCGTATATGCGGCGCAGAAGAGGCTGGAACGAGAGCATTTCTATCACCATACGCGATACACTCGAGGAGTCGAAATGGGAGGTCTGGTTAGTGTTTCTCGCCGCGTAGAGTCTTAAAGGGCGCAGTTCACGCACACGCGTACATCGAGTATATACGGGAACTCGAGCGATTCTCGTTCGACTGCATCGCAACTCGAATCTCGTCTCGTCTCATCCAGCTCCGTCCCGTCTTGTCGTGTTAGTCTTTAATTTCTCGTGTTTATGTTCCCACTGGGCTCGTAAAGCCCCAAGACTGATAAGCTTTTCCGGTCTCGGCTGCGAGATCTCGAGGATTCCAGCAACGATTCCACGCTTCTAGGCTCTTTGCTCTTCCCGCGTCGCGTTTCCTTTCTCTACCCCGTATCAAACTTGAAGGTGACCAGACGAAAGGGTAGGAAAGGAAATATCGCGCGAAGTCTCGGTACCTAGTCTTTTAACTTTGATCAGAAATTTCTAGACTACGAACCGCTTACGTTTAAAATTTTGTACGATTTGAAAATTTCTCGATAACAAGCGATATTACGTTGAGAATAAATCAATGGCAAATGACGAGTTAACTCGTTTTCCTCGGGTACACGCGCAGGTTAACGCGCGCGAGTCGTCACTGGGAAAGAGAGAAAAGAGACTCTCCATCTGGTCAACGGACTTTGCCTCGAGGTTTTTTTGTTTGGCAGGGCTTGACGATAGCGACTCGTCGCAGCCTCTCTTTTTCTTTGCCAGATGCAACGCAGGGTTAGCTAATTTGGATCTGTCTCTCTCCGCCACGCGATTATACGTTATCTGCGGTGCGTTATTCCGGTGTATCTGACACCGTACGTAAAAATCGCGATGAAAACGAGCCACGATAACGTCGTGGCGTCTATGACTACGGCGATGATGGTGTTTGAGGTTCGAGGTATCGAGGGTGAAGCAAAACCGCGGCAAAATCGAGACGTTGCTTCCGTCAGATAAGATGCATTTACCTGTTCGTCACGGGTGTTATTTGCACGAAGCGTCGAGCGACGAAGGGGCAGGTTCGGAAAAATTCACCTGACGGGGACAAGGAGTTTATTGTGATTCTTGGGGGCCGTTTATCTGAGGCAGGAACCGGCCGGCAGCTGTTAGCACGCGCCAAGGATGAACCGAGCCTATCTGTTTTCGTTTTGTCGACAAACACCGCGTCTAATATTCGAACGCGATACCTTTCGAGCCGGAAGAAAAAGGACAAGATTTATTTCCGACGCCTACACCTGGTCCCTCGTAAATATCGACTACGTCGATAGTAGCCCGCAAGTCGTTTCTTTTTGCAAATAATCCGACGACGCCGACTAGAGCTACTCGACGCACCTCGGCGACGCTACTCCACGCAAAACGACACGACTCTAAAGCCACGTTCTTCCGTCCTTTCGTCGCGTCGTTGTCGGCAAATGCTTTTTTATTTGCACGAAAGATTTTTATAAAAATCGAAATTTACCAAGCGATCTTTGGTTATGCTGTTATGAATCTCATCTTGAATTTCAACTTTCAGATTGATGATGTATCGATGGCTAGAAGCGATGCTTACTCCCTTCTTACGGGCTCGGTAAATTGTAATTTATTTAATCGAACAGTAACTAAAATTCCGTTCCGAATAAACGAAGTTCTGCAGCAAAACTCCGATCGGTTGTGTTGTGCTCCTATTTTGACGTTAAGACAGAGATACGCGGAGGGTATCTGTGATCGGAATCGCGATCGGGCGGCATTGTAAAATGATTCACCGCAGGGGTTCTGATCGATGTGGTCGGCGAGGTCCTGTGATCCTTGCTCGTGCGACCCACCAGGGTATCTCGTTAGTCTCGATCAGGAAATGGAATATCGTTCCCTTCTCGCGACTTTCACAACGAGGAGTATACCATTTTCTCTTCCGTCGCGTCGTCTATCGATCGATCGATCGAACAGTCGTTACGCGTCGCTTGTCATTTGGTACAACGATAGCTTCGCGATTTTCGTAGAAAATTGTATTCAGATGCATCGTATTTTGCTTTCGAGTAGCAGAAAGCGTCATTATCTAAAAAGTCGAGAAATTTGACAAAGACGTTGCTTTACTTTTCTCTTCTATAGTACTTCCACATGCTGTACCAAAGGCCTAGATTAGAATAGAACAAGCCGTGACTCCGGCTTTAGCTCCGGTTTTGACAACGCTGACCCGTTTACAACGGGTTCGGGGTTCGCGCGGTTGTCAACCGGGAACGATCGTACCACGTGCAGCCTCGGCGCCACGTGGTAAGAATGTGTTCGGTATGCGTCCCGTAAAAAATGCTTGCTCGCCAAATCGCGGGTAAAAATAGAACGAGGCAACAAGTGGTCGCGTGGACTGTTGCTTCAACTCGCAAGTCGAGAAGTTCCCGAAGAAATCAGAATCAAATTCTTTCTCGCGATCAACCAACCACCGGTCTGTTCGATAAAAGTAGCATACTAAAGACTCACCGCCAAAGCTTGCCCAGTGTTTTGGATAGTTCCGCGTTGTGAAGCTGCGGGTACTGATCGGCGAGTATTCTCCTTGCAGCTTGAGCCCACACCATAAACGCGTTCATAGGTCTCTTCACGTGGGCCGCTCTTTTATCACCAGAACCCCTGCAATTCGAGGACATTATCTTCATTGGAAACAATTGTTTTCTTCGAATACAGCGCGTACACGGAAACGAGGGGTCGTTTAAAAATTCCCATTGACGAGTTCAAGGAAATTTTCAAGTTATTAACTATCGAATATTCGTGGCGAGAAAGGATTTATATAGCGAGAAGCGAAACGTTTGGATGGAAGGTAGAAATAGAGATCGAGGAGGCTGCTGCGATAAGGAGGCAGCTTCGTTTTCTAGTAATTTGATTGGATTAATAAAAACCAAGTACTTTTTCAAACGTGCCAGGAATTGTTGGTCGACTAATATTCGTAGCAATAAACTTCTGCGCTTTTATATATGAATTATATTTCATGCGATATCACGTGGCAGCTACAGCGGCTATAAAATGTATTTGCACATACCCTTGTTTTATTATTATCAGGTAATTATCAGGTCTACGTTTCAGTTTCAGTATATGGGATTTTTTAGCCGTATAAAGTACTATCGATGCAAAATTTAATGTAAATTCTTGGATCAAATTAATTAGTTTGAAAGTGCTATAGTACTGTGTCAATACGTTTTACAGTCGCTGTATGCCTTTCTTTCCCTCCCAATAAATGCGACTTAAATCTTTGAGCTGTCTCTTTATTGCTGCAAACCCTTCGATTTTGGAAAATACACGGATCTGGTAACAGTCGTTGCAAGAAAATAACCAAAGGCTAGTATCCTCGCGCATAGAAAATGTTCAGTCAAACTATCTTCAAGTCATCCTGCGAATCGTTCGGAAAGCAGGTTGCCGATTCGAAGAAAACCTTCCAGCTACGAAATACCGAATATCAGTGTCAAGAAGGAATTACAATGACGAGGAACGGAAGGTTCGAAGGATAGAAATTCTGGAAAACGCATCAATCCGGGGACACTGGTAGCGAGAAAATAACAAGAGGTTGGTGGTATCGCGACGTATCCTCGTGCTCGTGTATCGAGAGTTTTCTACCAAGCTACCCCCGGGTCATCCTGCGGAACGCGGCACGCTTAAAACCGGCCTTAAAATAACACCGGCGCTGCCAACGGGTGACGAGCAGGAATGGACGTATCCCTTTCTTTCCTAGAAGATGACTTCATAAAACCGTTGCCTCGTCCAGCCAGGGATCGACTGACGTGACTGACGTGATTGCCGTACAAGCCCTTCTCGTGCTGTTTTCTTTCTGGGATTAATCGAGCCTCGTTCGAGGACCTTACGCGAACCAAAACCCCAGACGTCGACCGGCTAGGAACCGAAGGAAACGCGCTTCACCGAGATACGCGTACCGACGACCTGTCGGCAACGGGATGCTGTCCCTGCTGCCGAAGGTGGAGAGACTTTTAAAAAGCACAGCCGCAACCGTTTCGAAAGACTCTGTGTGTCACGGAGAAAGAGAAACGTTCGAGAAAGAAAGAGAAAGGGATAGAGAGCGAATATTGGAAGGAAGCAGCCGAGAAAGAATTTGAGAAAAGAGGCTCGTATATATTTCGGCCTCTTTGAAATAAGAGGGGCGTTAAATCCGTGAGCAAACCCGAGGAGCCGTTGGTAATTAGCGCTGGTCCACTAACAAGGGTTTTCACAGCAGTCGCGAGTCACTCCGCTATACGCGGTTTACCTAGATACGCAAAAAATCTTCGAGTCTTTGCACCTCGTTTACGCGGTTTGGCGTAGTACTAGTTGACGTGCGTAGGCGTGGCACCGACCACGCAGCAGCTACACCCTTCTTTCGTTTCTACGACTTTTCGTTCCCCGAGTTACGACGTTCCTCGTTACGCGATTTCGTGAAAGGAATTCGCGTTTCATTGGAACGATAAATTTTTGTTAGACGCGAGTCGTTTGAGTTTGCAAGTCGCGAGATAAGAAATAGAGAGATGTTTATGCTTCTTTCTTTTCCACGATGTTCCGTTCTCCGTTACGCGATATCGCGAAAGAAATTCGCGTTCTAACGTCAAAACGCTAGTCGCGATTCGGACTTTGAAAGATAGACGAGCTCTAGGTAAACGATAAGTTGCAGGATAGGGGAAAGAGAAAGAGCAATGTGGAGGAATTACACGGTCGTATGGGGCGAGAGGAGGAAACGCGCGATAGTTCGACTGCATTCTCATGGATTTCATGGGAATTAAAACTAGTCGATTTTATCGGGCCCTATCGTCGGGAATAAACATCGTACCCCCTTTAGCTACCCCGAGATAACCCTGTATAATTGAGGGTTAGCGCGATAAGCCGTCGCGCATAGCGATACACGCTCGGAGATTTCAACCGTAGCTAGGAAATTTTCCGTGAGTTAACTGTACACCTATGCTCGTTCCATAACAGAATTTTGGAAAAACGTTTCGATAGAGATTCACGGCTACGTTTAAATGGCGTTTGCATCGCAGAATAACGAATCTTCGCATTGCCATAGAAGAAAGATTGCGTCATCCCTTCGCGATCCGCGTTTCGATTTTATCGAATCGTAACGATCGTCGGTATGGCGCAACGAGCCGACCATTAATTCGTCGTCCCCTCCTTCGATACGCGAAACGAAAAAACGCCGTTTCTCGTATCGCTTCTCTCATCCTTTGCGGGTTCTCCTCCGCGCTTCTCACAAATCACGATCGACGCGCTGCGACGGACAGAAACAGAGAGGAAAGACAGAGGCAACGAGATCGGGCATTAATTAGCTAATTTGCGTTAATTGGCAGCCGAGGACACATTTCCACGAGCCGTTTCCCAAGCCGAGGAAACCAGTGCGTCATAATTAAGTTAGCGTTACGTATTTTTAAAGCTTAGACCGCGCGCGTTTACACCCTCTCTCTCTCTCTTTCTCCCTCCCTGCCTTTCCATCGTTTTACTCTTTCTTTCCGCTACGCGTTAAACTCTTGGCGTTAAAACGCGTCTTTGCGAACGCTAACGACGCTTGCTAAATATCGCTCCGAAATGCAGAGAAAGAAGCTTTCGCGGTTTTTACGTGACGGTAGAGATAATGCAAAATTCTCTCGAATATTTAGTTAGCGCGGGTAAAGCTCGTCATTTTGGAAATGCGTATCGACTATAGATAAGCGTTATGTAGAAAGCGTGGAACGTAAAACTCACTTGGTAGCAACAGGTACCAGGGTCCAATCGTATCCCTGAAGAACTTTGGTAACCGCTGCGCTGATTCTTTCGCCTCCATTCGCGGCGACCGTAGCAGCGACAGCTGACGCTTTTCCATTATTGTTGTTACCATTGCTTCCATTGCTATTAGTCGCGATAGGGCTGTTAGAGTTGACGGAATTAGCAGCAGCGCCGCTCGACGAAATCGAACCGGATGCCTCACCCATGATATCGTTCATCTTCTCTCAATTTTGTTCGATCGCGAAAGCAAGGAGAGAAACGATGGCGCGTCCGACGAATCCACGGATTTATCGCGCGCTACGAGCGTTCATCGTTCGAAGGAGAACGTGCACGTTACCCAGCGACGGTTCATCGATTAATTGCAATTACCATTTTATCGTAGCGGTAACACGTCACTTCCGTTTCTCGCGCTTCTGTTCCAGCTGCGTCGGTGATTTCTCTTCTTTTCTGTTCGGCTCGTTCCCTCCGACGCGAGATGGCCTGGTATCGGAGCGCGGCGCGCACGTTTGTCACGTTTAATTAATTTTGCACTCGATTACGAACCGAGCAAACGCAACGGGTATGCATGCCAAGCCGTCGGCAACTCGCCGAGGTCTCGGCCTATCTTCCAACGACTTTTTTCTCGTCGTGACTCGAGCCACGGCAATTCTAATCTCTTCTTCTTCTTCTTCTTCTTTGTGTATCGGCCCGTTTTACTCTTTTTTTCCTTCTGCTTCCACTATCGGCCGCACTCTCTCCTTCTCTCTTCAACTGTAAACGATCGACGTTCCAGAACGCACGAGTCAAAGCTGAATGCTGCGTATTCCACGGTTTCTCGGCCTCGATCTTACGCCGTCACTTCTTAGAACTTCTTCTATCGCCGAAATACTTCCGATAGCCTCGCTTCTCGCGATCGACGCTCGCTTCCGATTCTGTAAGATCCTACTGTTCGCCAGCTATCACCGATTCACGTTTCCACGATCTTAATGGCACAGGGATCTTTAAACGCCACCACGAAGACTTTTCCAGTTGTCGTGCACGAAATTCACTATATAAATTCGATGCATAGATTCTCACAGGTTGTAGGCGAAAATTCGCCGAGGCTCGCGATTCTTCCACCTGGTGTGTTCCGTCGAACCTGTTGCAAGATTTTCGTGGTAGTTCCGAGCACAGGCAAGCGGCCGACACTCCTGTCACTTCGCCTCGCGCGACAGAGTCGACAAAAGTAATCACTCTCGATGGAGGCACGAATGGTACGTGGCGCGTGTCAGGATCGCGCGGCGACCATAAACATCGCGCTCGTCTTTCGGTACTCGAAGGAAAACGAAACGAAGTACGTAAGAACGAAAAGCCTGAGTGTAGGTCGAGGATTTCTAGTTGCTTGCGCGATCGACGCTCGAGTGAGGTGGTTGAATCGCCTCAGGGCACTTTCCACCGATCGCTTCAGCAGCGGCTGCTAGTTGGGGGCGGAGCGACGGGCCGAAGAGCTGCTAACACTTGTTGCTTTACGATCGTGCCCACCGATGAAGCCCGAGACGAGGGGAAAGGGACCCTCGATGGTTTGCCCGACGGTCGACGGACGACCGACGATGAACGACGGACCGACGGAGGAGAGATCTCCTCTCGATCCAGCTTTTAATACCAGATCATTACCTTTCGCTGTGCAAAGCTGCTTTTCTTACCTGGAATGTCCTATCTTTTCAACTTCTAAGATATACCATATAAGAGACAAAAGTATTCATACGCTTCTGACTTATTGTAAGTTAGAACATCTGTTCATCTGTACGCAATATCTTGCAGAAAAGTGAAATCTATGCCGATACCTTTGTTCGTCGCTACAAATTTCAGCTATACGTATATCGGAAAAATCTAGTAGGTTTTACATTATTTAGTACCTTATCTTGTAAGGCAATCGATCGATTAAATCTTGTAAGAAAATTCCCTTTAGAATATTTATCGGTAAATTATTTAGCTCGCGCAACTTTGAAGATCGTATATGTGACTCGTCATAGGTAAATCTTATAGTTACATACGACACTTAGTAGATTTCTGTCTGTTTAGAATTCCTCCTGACGACATCTGTCGTTACTTCACAACGAGACAGCGTGAACATTTTATTATTATTATTTATTCACCTGTTATCACCCGAGTCATCCTCCAACAAGAAATTGCCACGATGACGAGATGAGAAATGAAGGAAGACGAGCGAATAAAGTTGGGTCGGTTTTACTCTTTGCATATATGAAATGTAATAACGCGTGAAAAGGTAGAAGATTCTTGAATAAAGGAATTATTTGGTCCCAGAGATCGACAATTCGAACAACGAGTTGAATCGTCCCGCCCGGTTCAAGACACGTTTAAAAGTCAACGATCTCGCTCACAGCATTTTATTCGACAGGGAAAATGCTTCGGTCCTTTGGAATCAAATTCGAACATTCGATTCTCTATCGACTGTCAGCCCCCCCAAAAATCTCAGTATCGTTTATTTCGGACTCGTCTCTCTCCTCGTGGACGAGAGCGTCTATGGCCACGATATCCTCCGGGAGTAGGACCAATCGGGTTCCTTCTCGTTCCACCTACTTCTCCGTTCCTTTCTCTGCTCCTCTCTCTTTCTCTCGTTACATCCCTCTTCGTTCCTCCCACGCAAGCAAGCCGATTGGTCGGCCAGTTGTTGGCAATAACGACGTCACAAGGAGGAGCGTGCAATTTTCCTGGCGATGCACCAAATGCGATCTCGTCGATGGTCGTGCTCGACCACGGCCGCTCCGAAGAAACGCGTCGCCTTTACCAGTCGTCACGTCGTCGACCGGCCACGATGCTCTCGTCGCGCGACCAAAGAGTTTCCTCGACCGGGCGAGATACCCCCTCGAATAGAAGCAAAAGGTTCGGAGCAAGGAAATCGAACTCGGAACCACCGACGCGTCGCGCGACCAGCTTACGCGGTACACGATGACATCGTGCCGGCTCGATGACGCTGCAGAATGTAACGTAGCTCGTGTCACCGTTGGGGGTCCGAGAGTTGCGGTGCTCGCCACCCGGGGGGCTACATGTGTCGGGTACCCATCGTCTCCTGCGGCCCCCTCTTCCAGAGGACCGCGTATCCTTTCAAGTGTCCGACACAACTCCGATACAGGACCCCCGGGAATCGGTGAAATCATTATTTTATATCTGCCACGCTTTTCGATCTCTCCTCTCTCTCTCTCTTTCTCTTTCTCTTTCTATCCCACTCTAATTCTTTATTCTTTTAATCCGGTCTAAGTCGCCACGTTTCGACACATTATCAATATCATCTGTGATATTTATATCTTACCTAATCTCAGTGTCCTGATAGATATACATGTGGCGAGTTTCTGAATGCAATGCCGATTGTTACACCGAGAAGTTTGTCGCTCAAAATACCTTGCAAGATCCCTCCGATTTTCTCATTTGCCAAAGTATTGAAACACTATGAAAGGCGCGATCGTAAGTTTGCTTATGAGCGAAAGTCGAATTACTGAAATGGTAAACGTTGGTTTATGGTCGCATGGGAAAAGGGTAAAAGGAATAGGAAAGAGTCCTTGTTCGTCGAAATCGTAGCGCGTGTTTCCCTGAACGGCCCTGAAACGAATTCTCCTTCGCGTACACCGAGAGAGAACGAAAGCACATATTGACGCCACGTGCGCTTCGGGATGTTTATCCCAGGAAGAGCAAAATTCCGGCTTGCTGAAATCAATATTATTGTTCGCGGTTGGCTAAATTTGAATCGCGATTCGGTTGCAACGCGTAATGCCGCGCGTGCACCAGAGATCGAGAACGTACGATTGGTGCGACGAACGATTGGTAAGCAACGATGCTCCAGGACGGAACGAACAAACTCGTTTCCGTACGAAAACAGGCCGACCCGACTTTGTTTCATGAACGAGACTCGTACTCTTCATCGAAAGGATATTATAACTAGATCGTAAAATCAAACAGTGGTCAGAGTTTACGATTTTCGATAATCGATAAAAATAAAAAATATCGTGCATCTTGTGCCTCGCACAGAGCTGTACGTAGTCGATTCGTCGAATGTCAATTCTTAAATAAAGATACATTGATAATATAAGCGTCTTTATACCTAACGCGTAGATTCGACATGAATGCGTACTCTTGAAATCAAAAACTTGCATTTTCTCTGCAAAGGTGTCAATGATCGAGCCAAGGACCTACATAACATTGGCGAATTTTAATATTCCTGCTTGACGTACTAGAGTCTTCGGAACACCGTCTCGTTCGTCCAAGTTTCCCATTACAGACCCTACGCACAAGATCTGTATACCAGCGGACAACTACGGCATTGAAACAAATTCTCTGTACGCGGTAAACGTGTTCAAAGCCGAAGTATATACAGTGGTTGCGAAAGGCAGGTGGTTAGGAAACGTATATAAAAGTGTTCGATGTAATAGATAATTATTGAAATAAAGGGACGCAGGTGCGTATCTATGTACAGGCGGAATGCGTACGATTATAGACGTGGCTAGATCGATCGATCACGCTAGTTAGCGCGGCTTCGTTCTACGATCTCGCTATATTCTTTCCCTTCGGAACTACTACGTGTTGCGTAAAAAGAGGAAGAAAAATTGCGCAGCTCGTTCGTTAGGCGGCAGCAGAGCGCGCGTTTCCCTCACGATAGACTCGCGTCGACATTGGGATAAAAACCGTAGCAATCCGTAATCCGCCCAAGTGTCTCGAGCATTTCCGAGGGTCTGAGTGCGCGTTTACGCACCACCAGCAAGTTAATCCTGCAAAGTGCGAGCAAGATGCCTCCTTTGATCTCGCACAAAAGCCGCTACACGGCATTGACCGTGGTTTATATATGCTCATGTATGGGCCACTGTCTTTGCTAGCTCACTCATTCATTAAATTCGTTGTATAATTAGGCTCGCCAGAAAGATGCAGACTGTCAACCGATGATTCCTGTGCACCAGCGCAACGAAAAGAAGAAGCTCCAACTCGCTCCTGAATTTATGCCCTCGCATTCTCCCTGTTCGACTATTTCTCCTCCCGATGATCCTTCTTTTTCCCGATGTGACTCGCGAGAACGTAAAGTCACGTTCGCAGTGATCTAATTATATGGCTCGCGGGGAACTGCTAACTCAGTCACGGGACAAGGAAATTTGCAAATGCGATTATTTTCATCTAGAGAGAGAGAGAGAGAGAGAGGGAGAGGGAGAGAAAGAGAGAGAGAGGTCTATTTGTTTGCATGACGATCGAATTTGTTCGAAAATGAGCGACTTTGTTGCAGAAGAAGAATCGCAGCGGAAAGCCGATGCGACTAGGTTTTCACGAACGTTACGATAAACGGGAAAAAGTTCTAATTCGGTCGAACAACGAGGCGCTTCGAAAAGCGTGGCATTCGAAAACGAAGCGAATCATAGCGAATGATTTTCGAAGACAGGATGGACACACGAAGGATCCGAGAGAAGTCGAGGAGCCGAGTCGAGAAGAAGAACAGAAAAGGAACAAGATCCTAGATATCCCCCACCAGATGCAGAGGTGGTCCACGGAACCGCCTCCGCGATCTACCATCCAACGTTTGGTGCGTGTGCCAGACGTGTGCTCATCGTTTCTGCCTCTTTCGTACGGACCAACCTGTGTGGTGCTCGCTCCCTGAATGAACCTTCACATCCTCGTCGATCCGTGTTCGTCTTTCTTCTCTAGTCAGCCAGTCAGTCAGTTAGCTATCGGAGTTTCCTTAAACCGTCGCGGGTGCTATTTTCTATGCCATTTTTTTATAATCGACGCGATCGGATTACGGCGATTAGAAACACGTCTTAAAGAATTTAAATTCAATACAGAGATCGTTGTTATACGGATGACGAGTAATCAACGGTCGGAGTGCGAACCAAGGAAAAGAATAAATCGAGTCGCGAACGTACCAAAACCCGTAAACGATATTTATCGAGCGAGATAAGAAGAAGGGCCGGTCGCTGAGAGAGTGGCGGAAATCGATGCGACGCCGATATACGGACTACCAGGAGGGACAAGGGTCGGTTTATGATAAATCACGGCACGATAACCTCGGATTAATTACTCGGTTCTTTTCTTCGCTTTCCTCGGTTCTTTACGATGCGCCTCTCGACGACGCGTTTTACGTGAAGAAAGAACAGTGTGCGCAGGATAGAGCGACAGGCGGGCCGATAAGTTCGACGTTTCGGTGAAAGTCGTTGCTCGCGGTCGAACGCGACTGGTCGTGCTATCTACAAAAAGGAAAAGAAAAAGGACGTTCGTTCGACAAGGAAGAAGATCGTCCGTGTTACGAATGTGAATATCTACGATAAGTAATTGGAAATAACATCCAGGAAGATGGAAGCCCACCAAGGTGGCGGTTTATCGTCTGCTGCGACAGAAACGGAAGCTGGACCGTCGAGCAGCGAACAATGCGGCAACGAGCAATGCACCAGTTCTCTGGACGATGCAGTGGGCAAGCTACTTCAAGGTTCGCTTCAAGATTCGACAATTCTTTATTAGAGTTAAGAATGTTCCACGTTTTCCGTTTCTTGCTTCTCTTTCCTCTCCTCGCCTTTCTACGTCTACGTAATCTGAAAAATAGCAGTGGATACCGTCGGAGTCGATACAGGTCGGGCGAAGCTAGTTTTGGAAATATCAAGCGTAAAGCGGGATTTTGTCTTTTTCGATTGTCGACCGTGTCGTACAGGGTTGCAAGTATCTCGAACGGGTCTCGCGTCTAAGGACACTTTAATTGGCGATGAAACTCGGCTCCTCAGATTTATCCCCGTGATACCGTAGCCGGATGGAGGGAAAATATGGGCGAGCATGATGGAAGAGGTAGGAAAGAAGGAGGAGCGACACGGAGAACCGAGGATCGAGGAGCGCGAAAAGACGATTTCGAGGAAGATTCGAGCGGCAGGTGCTGCGAACAGAGCGAAACCGCTGAACGTTTGCCACCGACACTAATTATGTTAGTACGAAATTAAATCTGAGACATCGACTCGAAAGGGTACCTCAGACAGAACACGGGAGAAGGTGGGGACCAAGAAGAGCAGTAGTAATGGGTGCCCGACGTGATTTACGAGGCGTCTCGTTGGAACTCTGCGTTCCCCGAACGTGTTTCGAAGAGGCAGAAAACGCGTCCTCGGACGAGACACGTCGAATCCATCGTTCTCTAATCGTCCAACCGTTTCGTTCGTCTTTAAATCATCGCGTAACCAAGCCGAATAGAAGAAGTAGTTGCTCGATACAAGTAGCATAGTTACTCGATACACCCTGTAATCGCAAAACGTTGGACGAAACGCTCCTGGTCGCCTTATATCAACTGCACAACGGTATCTGTGCGAAATATCACGGAGGAAGCGATAAAATTGCAATTTAATCGATCGATCGATTCGGTACATGGGAAACCAAACGTTCTCGTCAATCACCGAAGGTGACGATGCGTTCAACGGTATCCTCACTTGTTAACGAGACTATCTTCGTGGTAATGGGAGCTGATTTGTACAGTAGTTAATGTAGCAAGAGTGGACGACAGGTCGGCATTGACAAGCAAGATACCAAAGCACACCGGTTCATTCAGCGGGCTACAATCCCTTATTATGAACCATATTCTCCGTCTCCCCTGTGGAGTCATTCATCCTTTGGAAAAGTACGAAAGTTCTCGGCCAATCTCCTCCTCTTTCGCTCGATTAATCAATTCCACTCCACTTGTAGCTCCCCTATCTCTACTATCTTTGCGTATTTCGAAAGCACGTGTTTCCCCTCTCGATCTCGAGAACGTTCAAACTAAACGCGAGATTTTCCTCGAAAACGTTCTCGACGACCATCGCCGATAAACGTTCGCTGTTGCTGCCGTTTCGTTGGGTGCGCTTCGAGGAAGACACAGTCGAACACGCGCGATTAGAAACGAAACTCGTTCGTTCCCAAGTCGTGTATATTTTTCGCGCGAAACTTTTTCTATTCCCGTCGCTTTCTAGGGTGTAAGCCCTGCCGAATTTCCATGAAAATTGTCGTCCTGTTTTGCTATCGGTGAAGACAGTAGCGGGAGGACCTCCAGCGAACGTTAAAGGAGCCGACAGAGAGACCGCATCGGTGAACCGTGTCCTTATGGTAATTAGCTACCATGAAATCTATCTACGCTCTTCACAGTTCGGATGCTCGTGGTGACGTTTCAACACGTGCACCTTCCTTCTCCTTAACCTTCCTTCCTATCTTCCTACTTCCTTCCCTCGTTAACGATCACCGATACAGCGATTCGAAATAAATGTCTCAGTGCTTGATAGTCTTCTTTCTTCCTGACGGATCGAGTTGCACATATAATCGCTTACGACAGTACCTGAATATTTATAACAAGTTTCTATGAATATACGTTATGCGTATAGAAAGAAATCTGAATATGTATAGAACAGAATCCGCGGTCTAATAATAAGTCTGATTATTCTGTGCAAAGTTCAAGGTTGAATTTTAAGACGTTCAAGTTTAGACGACTCAAATGATCCTACTTTGCTACAAATATCCGTAAAAGTCCACTAACGAGTAAGTACGTATACCGTTGATACAAAGAAAATGGCACGCGACCGATGAGACGATGAACGAAGCATGTTCACGGAATATTCGATGTGTATCGGATATACGATGAGATTTCTTGGAATGGAAAACTCGAGGCGACCCAAATAACCTTTCTTTAGCCGGCGAATCGTTCGTAGGGGATACCGAGAGGAAGTCGGTAATAATAATTAGTCTCTTAATGCGAACGAACGATCGATAGATAAAGACCACCACGTTCGGAACTTCTCGTTCGTTTGCAACTCGTAAAACTTTTCTGTCTGATACTGCGTTCGTTCGTGCACTGTGAATGATCGTTACGAGAAATATACGAAAGAAGACAAAAATAAGGAAAAGGGGAACACGCGCTAGAAGTATTAACGGTTTGGCCAACCAGAGATTAAGATTATTTCAAAGGAAACAGGTGTCGTTTTATCTCTCCCGTTCCTTTACGATTCAATTCCGCGCAAAGATAGGCTACGCAACTTCCGGCTACACAAATTCCCACTAAACACGATACCGTTTCCTCTTCTTCTTAACATACGTCAAACGCTGCTCTTCTACCATTCGCGACATCAGAAAATTTGCCCTAGATCAGCGTTGTCGTCGTTCAGGTATTTCAGAGGTTCATTCGCAACATTCTTTCGTAGCAAGTAAATATGCTAATATAACAGATGTAGATGTGAATAATACTAATATTTGTGGCCAGGGGTGTACGTGATATTCGCGATGAAAAATATTCCAAAGATCTGTCTTCGTGTTTTCCAGGCTACGACTGGACCCTGCTTCCGGTCACTTCTCGCGCAGGAGGACGAAGAAGCGCTCACGTGAAACGTCCGATGAACGCGTTTATGGTTTGGGCTCAAGCGGCCAGACGCAGATTGGCGGATCAATATCCGCAGCTTCACAACGCCGAACTTTCGAAAACGTTAGGAAAACTGTGGAGGTATTTCGAGCTGATATTATCTATATGCATTACCGTACATCGTAGTGTCGCGAATCGAAGGTTAACTCTAGCGAATGTAACAGAATCCTAAGCGACGGTGAGAAACAACCGTTCATAGAGGAAGCTGAGAGACTGAGGAACGCGCACAAAAAGCAACATCCGCATTACAAGGTGACTGTCGACGATCGTTCTAACAACGATCGTTCCAGTTTAGTCCGCCGCCTAAAGTTAAATCATAAAATGCCAATTGCAGTATCAGCCGCGTCGACGGAAACCAAAATCGGAGGAACAAATGGGCATCGTGATGCATCGAGCTACTTTGTCCTCTCCAGGCACGTCTCTAGACTCTACCAACTCGTCCGACTGCACTTATCCTCGCCTATATCCAGATACCGGGATCAAAACGTACGACAGACCGACTTACCACGATAGCAAAACCAGCTACGATCTGTCGAGGTCGGCTTGGTCCGCCGACACCAGCAAATACCCGGTCGATCATTCGATCGTAGAAAGCAAACCGTACGACGGTATCAGATACGAATCGAACGTAGCGGCGAAAAGCTACGTGGACGCCAAGTGCTACGAGACGGTCAAGTATCACGAGGTATCTACCGCTGCAAAATATCACGAGACGATTCCAAAGTATTCCGAGTTGCAAACGAAGCCTTACGATCTACCCAAATACCCGGAGAATCCCTTAAAATATCCCGCGGATGTTACCAGCCCGGGCAAATCATACGCGTGCGTACACAGCCAGTATTACTCCGCTCCAGAGGGATACACGGTGCACGAGGAGAACGAATACCAAACGCAGGGAGTTTCGACCCATTCTTTCTATCCGTATATTTCCGCGTCTATGACGCAACCGCCTTATTACATGGGTCCTCGATAAATCGCTCTAGTGCGATGTGTTTTATTCAGGGACCGAAAATAACAGTTGTTTTCTACATTTTTACGGAAAAAGTCATTCAGAAAAAATGAATTTTCGCTTAAACAAAAATTTTTTTAACAGATTAAATGATTTAAAATCAGTAATTTTTAGGTATTCTAATTACGAATAACTATTATAAATGATTAACATTTTTTTTTTTTTTTTTTTTTTTTTTCTTGGTTATCGATGATCATCATCGATGACGGAAATTATTTTAGATTACAGGTAATCGTTATGGGCGATGAGAACATTTTTCAGTTATTGGTAACCATTACTGATAACGCAGATTGTTTTTTTTATTACCGATGATCATTATCAATGACGGAACCTTTTTTCCTTAACAATAAAATAATTTTAATCATTTATAATAATAATTAGTCCTGATCAAACTCATTTAGAATAAGATACCAATTCTTATACCATGACTTTCTTAATTTCGGTTACAACAATCATGGTCCCTGGTTTTATTCGTTCGCGTAATTCTGCGCCCGAGATGAGCGTGCGCGCCAGTGTGTGGGCATCGATAGTTTGTTAGACCGCTTAGTACTGTTTTTTCTTTCTTTGCTATTTATTTTTTTGGCAACAATGCGATGAAATAAACAAATAAACAAATAAATATCTTGCCAGCGTCTAGTTTAATCAAGAAATACGTGTTGCCTATATGTACAGTATAATTCACTCTCTATTATTTATTAGTAGACTGCGAATATTTATACCGATTCAAATTTTTATAAATACAACGAAGCAGATCTTAAACAGAGATTCTTTCGCCTACTGAGTATTCTAATGAGATTTCTAGTTTAGATATTTTACATATATTTGAATATTATATTTATTCTCGATATTTTTGCATCTTCAAATTTCACAAAAATGCATAAACATCCGCAGTCTATCATACACCACCATCATTGCTAAAACCGCCATCAATCCTATATTCACCTAACGAACACACGCGCTACTTTATGTTTTATACATAAATGTGTGTGTGTGTGTGTGCATGTGTATGTGTGTGTAAATAAATTAAATCTAGAAATGAAAAGTCTGCATTGAAATAGAAAGCAGAAATAAATAGTAAATTGTGCGCTACTTCGTCGATTACAAATATCACGGGCCGACTAGTAAGTTTGCTTTAATAAAAAATTTCCTAAATAATTCTTAATTGTCGAAATCCTCAACAGCAATTGTATGTATATACAATACATTAGTATGTATATAGAATACGATCAAATAATATAATTAAGAAGATAGAAAACGAAAGATAGAGAAATGGAGGACAAAAGAGAGATTCGTAGTTTTGAGTGGGTGCAGTACAAGCATACGTACATGTTCACAAAGAAATCAGCAACTCGTACGTATTTGATTCTCACGAATCTGTACCGACTTAGAGATCGCGATTTATCACAGCAGCTAATTCATTTATTTGATCCCTATTGGCATGCATAAACGCTTTAGCGCTCCATATCATTTCAGCCAAAATCTCGTCGCTTTTTTCATCCATGGCGATGTCCTGGGATAGTTGAGGATTAAACCTGTAGTAAGGCACTCCGATCATAGAACACCAATTTCTGGCACGATCAACGATCCTTCCGTCGCTTGCTGTTGCTTGATCCACCAATAATACCGCGAGGACCGATATTCCCATCGCAAACTTTGCGGTATCCCATAAACTATCGGGCCGAAATATGTCGATATCTTTCAATGGACTAGTAGGTATCAGACCAGTGCCAAGAGAAACGACCAAAGACAAGGGGACCGCATTCTCTTCGCATCCAGAAGCCTTTAAAGCGAGATTATATTCATGAATTTCAGTCATGGCATCCAAAGTCGGGTTATTCGCTATCAATCCACCATCCAGAAATTTGCCGAACGCTCGAAAATACGATGGAGCTGCCCCGGTTGCTCTCGCTGCGTGCCAAAGCAATTGTTCGCTCGATGACGAAGCGAGAGACATCGAGGTCTCTGCAAGCTCGAGTAGCGTACTAGGTGCGTCGTAATTACGAAACAAATAAAGGTCGACAGGCTTTCTATCAGCCAATACAGCAGTGATCATTATCTTGGGTTTCTTGATATCCGACATCACCGTATTGACACCTAGGCAATCTTTCAATACTTTCTCTAAACCGTCGCTGTTGTATGGACGGTTGCCGACAAAAGCTTCCTCTTTCATACGGAAATACAGTGCCTGACATTCTCGCAAGGACTTTCCAGCAGCTAGGCCAAGAGTCAAGATTCCACCTGTAGAAGTGCCCGCGATCCAGTCGAAGCACTCTACGATAGGTTTCTGCAGGATCGACTCGATCTCCAATAACATTTGTACAAGAACCAAACCACGAATTCCTCCTCCATCTAGACAAAGAAGTCGACCACCTTTTATTTTCTGGTTTTCTTGCATAGCCATCTTGTCCATCCCAGAAACATGTAACATTTGATCCAACACTGTACGCGGTACAGCCCTCGGTGGTTGTTGCGGTGCAAGACCATTATAATTTTCGTTAAACTTGCAGCCTTTGTTACAATCTGACATTTCTGGTGGACAACGTTTAGCGCCTACCGCATCCAGAATATACAAAATTTTCTGACCCTCGTTGTTATCGATATTCACACGATGCCGTGACGTTTCCAACTTCCAATTTTTTGCATCAATGTCTGCTCCGAAAGCGATCAGCGATTGCACTATTGCCACTGTACCATCGGAAACTGCTAAATGCAGCGGAGTATTGCCATCCTTGTCGACGATATTTACAGAACACATATGACTTAACAAAGCCACTACGCATGGTAATCGTTTCCTCATTGCCATGATGTGCAACGCCGTACGGCCGTCGAAATTCAAAGCATCTATATCGCAATTACTTTCTATTAGAGCATTAATCACCTCCCTGCTCAGTGACCAATGCAATGGCGTACCGCCAAATTTCATGTCGTCGGCATGAAGAACATTTGGTTTACTGTGCAAGAAATCTCCTACGTAACTAGGACTAGAAGGTTCACCCTCGGCAGCAGGAATGTTCACATCAGCTCCAATTAAAAGAAGAGCTTTAACGCATTCGGGCTTATTATTCAAACAAGCGACATGCATCGGTGTATGTCCATTACTGTTACGACTATTTAAACTGTTTGGAAGATCGCCTCCGAGGGCTAAAATTATTTCTTTAGTAGATTTGGCTGCATAATGATAGACGGTATTTGCGCTATAATCCAGATGCTCCAATGAACTTTTAGCTTCGATCAACATTTGCACTGTACGCAGATTATTTGTTTGCACCGCAACTTGCAAAGGAGACACCCCTGTTTCTGTATCTCCACTGTTCAACTGACTATTTACATCAGCATGGGTAAAGGCGTTATAAAGAGCAAAATGAGCTGCCAAATGTGCCAGTGTCCATGTCGGATGTTCCATCAAAGTATCACATAATTTCTGTATCTTATTCACATTACACATCTGTATAAATAAATTACTAATAATCATGGTTTCTACACAGATTGCAAAATATCATGAAATTTTGGAAATAATTACCTCGCGACAAATTTGAACAAGTACTGGAACCTTATCCTTATACACAATAAAATGTGTTGCGATATCTGCATTATCTTCTGATCTATATAAACTGAAACAATAAATTTTAATTATTTGAAATAATAAATAATATATAAACCTACATCACCTATAGTAGAAAAAACAAAGCAACGTATATGAAGATACCTACCTATATGCTTGATGCAATGTTTCTGTACAAGGCCTATGGAGAACAATTTCATATTTTCTTTCATTTTCACCTGGACCATAAAGTACAATACCATCCTCGCGGCATTCAATATGTCGATTACTATAATTTTCAGGCTTGACCTCTTGAACTATGTTCGGCGGTATATCCTGGAATACGATATTCCGCAGAACGTTGCTAGCGATCGTTCCAAGCCAAGTCATAATGAATAATTTAGGTTATCAATGAAATCTGTCACTACACCTTCTTAACTGACTATCAGTATAATCAAACGAATTAACAAGTTATATAAAATCGCAATGATCATTTCTTTCAATGATCATTTCAATTTCAAATGATAATGGCGTGTCGTCAGCGCTGGGAAAAACACGTAGAAAATCCCCGCAGTAGTCGATCTCACTCTGATTCAATAACGAGCATAAGTATGAAATGGTGTAAACGGCGTCAATGTAAACAAAAATTTTTGGAACACTGCTAACGTATCGCTTATAATACGTAATACCCTAATTGTATGTTACAAATACGAAAATTTGATGCAGATAGTACAATCGCGATTACTACAATACTCTGTCAACTAAAATAGTATAATACTATAATTATCGCAACATATACATACATATTATTTGCTATCTTCTATGGTAAATTTTCCTTTCGTTAATAAAACTGCGGTTACTAAGTTTTTAATACAATGTGCTTAGAAAAGTAAATTTTTTTAAGTTTGAAGTAAAATAATAAGATAAAATCCGTTCTTTTTTTCAAGTCAGTATTTCAGTTGAAATACCATCAGATTGATATTTAACCTTTGCATTTAGATAAATCATTGTCACGTCATCATATCATTGGTACATATATGCAATGCCATTATTTTCAAATAAATTCTCCCCCAAAAAGACCCCTACAAGAAAAGTAGGAGTTTTCTTAGCGAACAAAGATTTCAGTCCGAAACGTATAGAAAAAGAATTGGGACCTAATGTTGGTCCTATACATTTAAAATTAGGAGACCAAGAAACTGTCTTTGAATCTGGTTCGTGGATCCCAGGTAAATTTACAATGAAAAATACTTTTTAAGCGATCTGTTAATATGATACGGAACTTATATTGTTTCAGAATCTGGTAAAATCGGAAGCACGTACAAAGAAAATGAGAAATTAAAAAAGGAAGTAAAGAGATTGGAAGATGAAAACAACTTATTAAAGCTAAAATTTGAAGTACTTCTTGATATGGTTATTAATACTTTGTTTCTTATCAAAATACATAATATTTAATACAGTATCTAACATCTTATTTTCATATAAAAATTATACATTTGTTTTATTTCATCTTTTACAGTTGACACAAACAACAGCAGAATATTATTCACAGAAGGAAGAACTAGATAGACTAAAACAGAAATTATCATACAACAAGAACAGAGAATCTTGATATAGAGAGCACATTATCATAATTCATCCTTTCTTTTACATATCAAATTAAACAAATGTGTTCATACAGCTATATGATGTATCTTGTATGATGTATTTAAAATCTTGTACTTAATTTATTATTAATTTATACATTTGTACATATATAGTATATATTCATATATATTCAACTATAATCTTGTACTTAATCACTCTACTCTTAATTTATATATATATATACACATGTATATTTATGTTATTATATTCTAAAGCATATTGTATATTTTAGAAAGTGATCATATGGAATATAAAAGATAATTACATTTCTGTCATTATACTGAGTTTTTGTATTATACTCTTTTCTTTTAATCCATTGCATTCTCGGGACAAGTCCTTCTTGTATGTCCTAAGAATAAAATCATATACCATAATGAAAATAATACATTCCACATTAGAACATTATGTACAATAAAACACAAACCTTCTGTACCGCAGATTCCACACTTTCTTTTACCAGTAGCAATTTGACGTCTTTTTGATAAATTTTTCTCTTCTCTAAATGTTCTTTTATCTTGTCCTCCAGACACATTATATGTATTTCCCCTATTTTCATCCGCCCATTGAAAAAATTTGCAAGATTCGTTTATACCCTTAGGGCATGAGTAAAAAGGACGTCCTTTATTTGGACCATCTTTCTGTACAATCCGCCTACAATCCGTATTCAAATAATAATATTTTCTAGATATTAAAAATGTCAAAAAAGTTTAGTTACATATTTGCTTACTGTATTGCGTTTTGATTACAATGACATTTAACGTCATTGTGTGATAACATAGGAACATCTTGATAACTATTAACACCAACATTTGATCTAGTGCTTGTACTGGCAATGAACATCTGGCTTGAACTACTATTTGTATTATTTTGCATTTGTTGTGTATTGTCTTCTGATGCCCAAAGAAAAAAGTTACAACTATTTTCACGCTTCGCACATTTGTAAAATATCCTTCCTAAAATGTCGTGAAACAAGGTTATAACAAGTCATATTTAATGAAAAATCCTTCATAAGTGTCTAAGGCGCCTGTACCATGATTTGGTCCTTCTTTCTTTACTGTTAATCGAATCGCATTTTCATGGCAATTACACATAATAATAGCATCGTCATCGATGTTACCCCATGTTTTTTGTTCATTTCTAATCAACCTTTGATCATTATTTGAAGAATTGACATTATTAGCATCGATCCATGTATTATTCTTTGAAACATTTTGCCTTTTAACATTTCTTGATCTGCTTGTATAACGATCATCGTTTTCATTTCGCATGGACCCTATAGATGCGTTGCTTTCAGATAAACTCCTGTTTTCAGCATTTGAAGATGGGTGAGTTACAGTGTTCCTTGTTGAAGATGAATTTGACACAATAGTCCTGTTAAATGTACTGTGGTAACCAGATTCTTGACTTTTAATACATTCGTTCTTTATATTTAATACTTCGTTGAACATAGGATCACAACCACCTATGCAAGTTGTATAATCAGTACCATAAATGGGGAAAGCGTTTCTCAATAGTTTAAATTTTAATTTACGAATATTTCCTGTACACTAAAAATAATAGTTTTAATTATATGCATATTATAATATATCATATAATAATTATAAATATTGTGTAACATATAATGTTTACTTCTGAACAAACTTCATCCAAAACTTCGACATGTTCAATAGTCTGAGGGAACCAAATTACATTATTACATGTTGGAAACGACATGCAACCAATATACTTTCCCGTGCCTTGCTTTCTATCTTTAAGGATCATATCTGAGTTGCATTTCGGACACTTAAAGATAATTTCTTGAGGTGGATGACTAATTTCTACCTGTGTATTACTCGGTCGTTCATCAAGGTAATCGGCTAAAGCAATATCGATTAAATTAGCACGTTCTAACGTTAGTTTAAATAGATCACGATATTTCTTTAGTTGAATTTCCAAAACATCTTTCGGACTTTTTTGTCGATCACATATCCTAGACGTAAATGTAAACAATTAAAATTCGATTGAAATATTCAGATGTTCTTTCTGTTGTTAAAAAGGAAATAAAAGATCGACGTACAATTTAAGATCCTTTTCGAGTTCAGCTCTTAAGTTTGGTTTTGACATTTCAAATCCCATATTATCATAACCCATTACCAATCCAATCCCAAGTTTTCCAGGTATTAGATGCTTTCCATCTATCAAACCCACATAATGACGCGATTTTATTGTATCTATATGCTCTGCATGAGTAGCATCGGTACCAATACCGTACTTATCCATCAAACTGATCAAATCAGCTTCAGTCAACAGTTGTGGGGGGCTTGTTTTTTCCTCTATCATATCTATGCTGGTTGGTTGGAAAACTTGTCCTTCTTGATATATATGAATTTCTTTGTCGTTCCATTTTTCATATATGTACACATTTAAATAATTCTTTTCAATAATTTGTAGACCATTAGCAGCAAATTTTTCACCAGCTATATCGATCTCTACTGTTGTTTCTTGGCCTACCGCATCACATGATAAACAAGCCAAAAAGTGTCGAACCACAAATTCATAAACTTTAGCTTCATTGCCTGTCGTTAAATAATTTATCGTAAATTAACGGCAGAACATTTTCCGTTAACAAGTATTTAATAAGTGTTAAATTTGTGCGCATACCATTTAAACTATCAGCATATTTTATTGGATGTATTGGAGGATGTGCTTGATCGCTTTTCTTGCCTTGTCTAGGAGTCAATCCTTTTTCTAATAATTGCTGTGCAAAATTGCCCCATGCTGAATTGGTTACTTGTTGATCCACCAATGGAACTAAATTCAATTCTTTTGGAAATATATTTGTTTCTGTACGTGGGTAACTGATCAAACCTTGAGTATATAATTTTTCCGCAATTCTCATAGTCTCCTTCGCGCTTAAATGAAGTTTACGAGAGCCTTGCTTTTCCAGCTCCTAGGTATATTTAACATAATTAAATAAATTGCATTGTATGTTTTCTTACTGAAACTACTACTTTATTACTTACAATTGTGTCCAGTGGTAGTGGTCTCCACTTATTCTTAGGTTTACTTAATACTTTTTTAACAGTAGCCATAGGCTGTTCCAAACATATATCCAAAAATACTTCACAAGGCAATTTTTCAAATAGTGTTCCTCTTGCCCATCTAAATTCCACAGAAATATTATCACGGATATCCATTACTTTTATCTTCCAGTATGGTTCTGACTTAAATCTTTTTATGGCTAAAAATCTTTCAACTACAAATCCTAATGTAGGAAACTGACAGCTACCATAACTAATCAGCATATCAGCCAGAGTCCTGGGAAATACTTGTTTCAGTCTCAGTGTTTGAAATCTTGTAAATGCAGCACCTGCAATGTTGTTCCTCTTACATTTAAGTTCATAGATATATGATGTTATTATAGATATTTTTTAAATACCTATTCTTAGATCCAATTCACTTCGTACATCAACAGCATCACTAATTGCTTTATCTGGTTCACATAAATTTTGAAGACTTCTATTTACAGATGCTTGCGTAATCTCAGAAAATTTTGCTCTATTAAATAACACATATATTATTACATGAAAAAAGATATAATTTCATGGATAACACATTTGATAAATACCTATATATACGAATATTAGGCTTAATTGCACAACAGACTTGAATAATTTCAAAACCTATATTCTCTCCTTCACGATCACAATCAGTCCAAATAATTAATGCACCACATTTCTGTACTTCCCTTTCCAAAGTCTTTTTAATCTTAGTAGAATTCTCTTCCGGACATTGCTTTATTACAGGTGCATCGAATAAACTTAATGGATGACAACCTTGCCATTTACGATATGCCCCAACAAACTCATAATTTAATAAATGACCAGATACAGAGGTCATGATCATTTCGCAATTTTGATTCCATAAATATGAGTTAAATTCATAAATTTTATTATATGGCGATAATCCTTCTCTCTAAAAAGAACATAAAGCAAAAATATTGTTCATATAAAAAATTTATACATTTGTCGTATATTTCAATTAAAGTAACTTTTCAAATACCCGTTTAGAAGAGCCACGAGACAAATAGCCCGCGATACTTTTTGCGGCATCGTTCTTTTCCGCAACGTTGAGAACTTTCATAACCGTAAAAGAACTTTTAAACCTTGTAAAAATCTGATAGTGTTGTTTTGATTTACATAAACTTAACTTTGTAGTATTAAATACCTTTGTAACAAACAACATCACTTAATATGTACAATAGGTTTTTATTCCAATAGGGTTATAAATTATTGTGTTTAATAACTTTACAAGATATCATCGTGTTAAAATAAAAAGTGTAGCTGTCATCTTATTTACCTATTTTTTAATTAAAATCGTCAAGTACAATAACTCATATATTTTTACATTCTTTCTTATTACATTAAATACAACTTACACAAGAAAATTAACTTTCAATTGCCGCCCTTAACATTGTTTGACTACTTCAGCTGGTTAAGCAATGTATGAAACTTCTTCACTTAATAATTCCTATTGAAAGAAAATTGCGTACAACTCAATAGGTATCAGTCAAATTGAATGTCGTAATTTAATGAAATCTTTACGTATTGGGATGTGTAATTTGTAGCAGATTAAAAATGATAGAATACACACCGTTTAGGAAGAACAGTAACATTTTTATTGCAAACGTTGCAAGTATGTCGATGCAAGAAGAAAAGAACTGGAAGTAGCAGTAGACATTTTCAATATTTTGCACACTAATTTTGGATTTTGTGCATCTTTATCAGAGCATGAGTAAGTAAACGATGTTATTATGTAAGTAATATTATCCAGTTTATGAAATTAGATTAAATTTTTTAAAGTAAAATTTTTTATGTGTTTAATATTAAATATTCCCAGTGACACATTCCGCACTTTCGATGTAGTCTTTTATTTTTGCTCTGTCATTTTACCATTTAATGTTCTTTCTTATTGTTTCACATTTAATAATTCCACGACTTTTAACTTCTCTTGGTTGTATTTTAATAATTTAAATACATTTATGCACACGACCTTGTAACCATTATTATTTCGTTATTTAGGAAATAGATATATATTCTGCATTTTTACTATACAATTTTTTAAACATTTTCCTTTCAGAAAATTGATCGTTGTTTTAGTCAGTTATTTTAAACAAAACCAAACATGACGGAGGACATGTCAGGAGCAGACATCTGCAGAGTTTGCAGATCTGAAGGTCTTGCTGATAGACCGCTCTTTCATCCCTGTATCTGCACAGGCAGTATTAAATGGATACATCAGGAATGTTTAGTACAATGGATGCGATATTCGCGTAAAGAATATTGTGAACTTTGCGGATATCGCTTTTCTTTTACACCGATTTATAGCCCAGATATGCCACGTCGTTTACCATTAAGAGATGTTATTGGAGGATTATTTTCCAACATTGTAACAGCAGTAAAATATTGGTTACATTATACCTTGGTTGCAATAGCATGGTTAGGAGTTGTTCCACTGACAGCTTGCCGAACTTACAGGGCATTATTCAGTGGCCCTCTAGACCTGGTTCGAGTAAATATTTTCTTATAACTTTAAAATATATCTAAATTTTTAATACTTTATGTCAAAAAATGAAGTATCCATTTCTTTTATTCACAGATAATGTCATTACCAATGGATATGTTATCTGCTGAAAATATATCATCAGATGTATTTCATGGATGCTTTGTGGTAACTTGTACTCTGTTTGCATTTATCGGTTTAGTATGGCTAAGAGAACAAATTTTACATGCTGGTGGTCCTGATTGGCTTGATCGAGATAATGTACAATTGCCCCCAGTTGACAATCCACCACCTAACTTAGAGATTCCCATGCAACAGTTTCAAGAGCAAAGAGCTCTTCAACAAGAAATTCAAGATAATAATAATGTGCCACCCTTTGCTGATGAACCACCAATTTTACCAGAAAATTCAAACAATGATAATGTGGAAAACGTGGAAGGACATAGGGTAGAAGAAAATAATTTACCAAATAATCAAAGAATCAATGAAGTTGAAGGAATTGGTAGGGACATTGAGCCAAGCGCTGATCAACAAATAGAACAACCTGTCGAACCGCATGTAGTAGTACCTCGAAATGTAGAACCACTGATTCCACCAAGGGATGCAGAACAACCTGCAGCACCTAGAGATGAATTGGGTATAGATGGTGAACAAGCAAACGTGAGAGTTGGGGAGGGGTGGAGGGATCAAGCCCAGGGTCAGGCTCAAGGAGAAGATGAGGAAGCAAACTGGAATCCATTAGAGTGGGATAGGCCCGCGGAAGAGTTAACTTGGGAGCGCCTTTTAGGCTTAGATGGATCCCTTGTTTTTCTTGGACACGTATTTTGGGTCGTTTCATTAAATACGCTATTTATTATGGTATGCTTTGTTTATATGTTCTAAAGCGTAAATATAAGACAAAATAATCAGTTTTTGTCGTACGAAATGCAATGTTCTTATTTTCAGGTTTTCGCTTTTTATCCATACTATGTCGGTAGTTTTGCAATAGCATTGCTAGATCTACAAGAATATGCAGCTGCTTCACACTTTGAAGGATTAGTAACTACATTATGTGGTTATTGTGTTACCGGAGTGGGGCTGGTGGTCCTTCATACATTAGCAGCACCTTTAGGTTTTCAACGCTCCCAACGATTATTGGGCTTATGTTACGTTATAGTAAAGGTTTCTTTACTTTCGGTCGTTGAGATAGGAGTACTTCCTCTGGTTTGTGGTTGGTGGTTAGACATTTGTTCATTAGCAATGTTCGACGCCACACTTCGAGACAGAGAATCTTCATTTAAACTAGCCCCTGGTACTTCAATGTTCTTACATTGGTTGGTGGGAATGATTTATATATACTACTTTGCTTCGTTCATTCTGTTATTACGAGAAGTGTTACGGCCAGGAGTACTTTGGTTCTTAAGAAATTTAAATGATCCCGACTTTTCTCCTATACAAGAAATGATACATCTTCCAATTTTAAGACATGTTAGAAGGCTCGTAGCATCTGCAGTGATATTTGGAACTGCTATTTTATTAATGCTATGGTTACCTGTGAAACTCTTAAGATGGGCATGGCCAGGATTTTTGCCATATACCGTGACTATTCAGAGCGAAGCTCAGGTAAGAAGTTAATTATTAGTTAAAAGAGAAAATTAAAAATTCCTCTTACTAACAATTGTGATGTATTAACTTTATTTGTTTCTTTATTTTTAAATTAGATCAGCGAATTGTCTCTAGAACTGCTATTACTACAAGTTATTCTTCCTGCGTTACTGGAGCAATCTCATACACGTACATGGTTAAAAGCCCTAATAAGAGGGTGGTGTCGAGTGGTAGCCTGGATGTTAGATCTCCAATCGTATCTTTTAAGAGAACAAACTGAAGATCCAGGGCCGGCCGTAATTGAGGAACCGCAACATCCTGATTTAGGAGCAGCGCATCAAGCGCTGTTACAAAGAGGAGGACCAACAGGTTTCCAACCGTATATCAGACCACGCTGGTTTCCTGCTCGTCTAATTGGCCTTCTGTTTTGTGTTTGCGTTTCTCTTGTTATCGCTAGTTTAATTGCAATGATTCTCCCTGTTTGGCTTGGACGCAGAGTTATGGCATTGTGGATGGTCGGAGCTCCGGCTCCGTCTCCACCAGTATTACCACCTGCCTTAAGTGGGTCTGGTAAGTTCGCTTTTTAAAGTATGAAATGCTTATTCATCTTTCCTGTCGACATACTTGGTCGATCTACTTCCTCCCAAATTATCCTTCTGATTATAGCGTTGTTTTTAATATTTCAGATACCAACGAAGCTGCAGTTGCTTTATCTGGACGAGTACATGAATTATACACCATAGCTTGTGGAATGTACGTATGTTGGGCAGCAGCAAGAGGATTAGCCTTAGCATTTTCTTGGTTGCCTCGTGGTCGAAGAGCTCTTTTAGATAGAATAAAACATTGGGCGATCATAGGTGTTAAAGCATCAGTAGCATTTTTCCTACTTATTGGCCTAATACCGCTTTTGTTTGGTCTACTTCTTGAACTAGTCGTTGTTGTACCATTGCGTGTACCGCTAGAACAAAATCCTATTTTGTTTATCTGGCAAGATTGGGCCCTAGGTGTATTGTACACAAAAATAGCGACCGCTATAATTATGATGGGACCGGATTGGAGAATTCGTCTTGCAATTGAAAGAGCATACAACGATGGTATTAGGGAAATAGATTTGAAATTCATCGTTACAGAATTAGCAGCACCGGTAATATGTTGTTTCGGTCTTGCTTTAGCTGTTCCCTACGCTGTAGCTTACGGAATAGTCCCACTTTTAATCACGAATCTACAAACACAAATTCTAATTGCTAGACATTTGTATCCTTTCCTGTTATTAGTACACTTAATATGTATTGTTATTTACTTTCAAATTCGACAGTTCAAAAAGCTTTATGAACATATAAAAAATGATAAATATCTTGTTGGTCAGAGACTTGTAAATTATGAACATCAAAATAAGTCTCAATCGTAAGAACAGTAACAATCACATGCATTAACCTAATATATCTAGTATAAGTTTTCCTCGATAACAACAAGAATTTAGAAGATTCTTTAATGTACATTCTCTATCACACTTGATCTAAAAAATCCAGAAACTAACTTATATTAATTATACTTTAATTCTTAGTATTATAATTTATTAGCGTAAGCGATACGAAATAGATTAAAAAGACTGTTATTCAATGTGTCGCTTTCTTGTTTTAATGCGGATACTTTACATTACACATTGTCGATACATTTGATCTGAATTACAAAAATATAATGTTCAAAAACAGCAATGAATATTTTGCACGGTTAACGACTATATGTCATTTTGTAGAGCCCAAGATTCCCGTTATCCTTTTATTATTGATCAAATCAACAACTTTTGAAATATAGCATAAACTGTAATTTTTGACTTTAAAATATTCAATGTACAAAGCTCTATAACTCTTCAATAAATTCTAAGGAAATAAATTTCAAAGTACATACTGTTATGAAAGTAAAGTTACATTTTAATTGAGAACTCGTTAGTGACAAAATAACACGATCATGCTCTATTGTAAAAAACTAATGTTTAAAACAATTAATTTGAATGAAATTAAGAAACATTTATACTTTCTTAAAATAAAGAAAATAATATTTCCTGAGAAACTTGTCATTTTCTTTTTTTTAGTTAATCATGCAGAAGTTATCATTTAATTGTGTAAATATAATTACATAGAAAATAGCAGAAAACTGAATACTAACAGATCTGAATTACTTCCACAATTATGTCTCTTTTCGTATGCAAATAAAATATATCCTTTGCACATGGTATACATGACTTTATGTACAGATATGAAGCTAAATATAAATAAGGGCTATTTATTTATATATGTAATAATCGCTCAGCGATTAATGTAACTGTACGATTACAAGTATGTAAAAATGTTACCACAATGTACATTAATATATAATTGAAATAAATAATGTTCTTGTGAAATGTCCGATTTATTTTTTCTATCAATTCCTTAAAAATACATCTCTTAGATAAAGAAATTTTTATCATGAAATTAACATTTCACGATCATATTAAAAATGTATAATAAAATAATGTACATGTATATAAATATGTAATATATATAAATATTTCTATAATGATCGTTTTCAAATTTAATTTACAGTAAAATACCATTATATTTCTATTTCCTGCTTCGGTGGCAAAAGCGTACCAATTAATCGAAAAGATTCAGGATGCTTTTCGATTCTCAAATGCAATAAAGTAAAAATATTTATTATCTGAAAAACGTCAGGTAAATTATATTGTTCATACTGTCGTATAAGCTGTTGTTATATTTAGATAATATACACAACATTAATGTACTTTTTTATATTACCTGAGTAATAGCAGATTGTTTCCAAGAGATGTTTATCGTTGGAATGGAACATTCCGAAGAATATTCGACGAGTGCCAAATCTTCTAAGTGTGTGAAGGAAACCCTTAATTTTATACCAAGTTGACACAATATAATAGTTATAAAAGTTTCATGTACACTCAACACGATACCCAATGTAACAATAGGACCCTTTAAATCTATCAAATACGTGAAGTACAATTCGTTACTTCGCTCTTGTGCTAGTTTCGCACTATATTTCTTTATATTACAATTTGCCGCTATTCTGTCTTGGTAGAAACCATATAAAAATATTAAAAATATTTCATTTGTACATGTTATACTAATTAATTATTCCAATCCTTTCCTAAGTAACTTACGATTTGCAAAGTGTTTTAGTCCATTCTTTAGGCATGTCTACATTTCTTAAAGTTGAATAAAGTAAACGGTGTACAACACAATCGGAATATCTTCTAATTGGGGACGTAAAATGCGTATAAAGCGATATGTTTAAGGCATAATGTCTCAATTCCTCCTCTGCTTTCATAGACGAACATATGTAGGTTGCTCGCTAAGAATGTAGAAAGTGATTTCAATTTTTATATATTAACTAAGAAGTTCTTCAAAACTGAAGAAAAAATCATACAGTCATTGCTCTGGAACAAAGATTGTTGATAACCATCATCCTATATTTCATTATTACTCTTCCTTCATCTTCTTCAGCTTCTAATCCTTCATCTTCTTCAGTTTCTAATCCTTCATCTTCTTCAACTTCTAATCCTTCTTCACAACGTTTAATACTAGCATGCAAAGATGTAGACGATTTAATGTCTAAATGAATGCCAAATTTTTGCAGCATATCTTGCGTTGTACTGAGAATATGTTTTGAAGGCTCTCTATGGTTGCGTAATAAAGCAGTCTCCGGAATTACATTGTATAAGTGTGTAGCAACTGTCATATTAGCTAACAACATAAACTCTTCTATAAGTCTAAAATATAATGTATATGTATATACATATAAAAATACATATATGTATATGTATATACGTATATGCACATTTATATCATTATTTAAGGATAGTATAACTTTAAAAATACTAAAAATACCTGTTACTATCTTGCTGTTCTTCTATATTGTACGATATTGGTAAACCCGTAATTCTATCAATCCTGACATATAATTTTGGTTGATCTATTTGTAGCGCACCATTTTGAAATCTTCTCTTACGCATTTGAATAGCTAAATTGTGTAAAATGTTTACTTTTATTGACAAATCATTAAGCTTGTAATTTCCATCTATATATATAGAGTTATCTGGCCAATTATATTCTGGATTTTCAATCATTTTCTGAACGTGCTGATAAGACATTTGACAGCATGATCTTATTACAGTTTTGGCAAAACGATGTTTAACAACTTTTGCATCTTGCGTCATTTCCCAAATAACAGAAAAAGCCAATTTATCCTGACCAGGTGACAAAGAACATATTTGACATAATTCTTTTGGTAACATGTGATATACGTTATCTGCCATATATATAGTTGTAGCTCGTTTTGAAACCTGAATATCCAATGGAGATAAGAATTCCACATAATGAGTAACATCTGATATATGTACACCAATCTAGAAAAAGAAGTATATATATATATATATACACGCACGCACGCACGCACGCACACACACATAAACAAATAGACAAACAAATGAGGTATATTCTTTGGAGATAACTCTACAGAACAGTGTAATTACTTCATAATTTCCATTTTCCAAAGGTTTGCAAGAGACTGAGTCATCTAAGTCAACAGCAGTATCAGGATCGATAGTAAATATGCATTCATCTTTCCAGTCCTCTCTGTCTTTAATATCATTCTCTGTTAAAGAATAATCACTACTTGGAAGCTCCTTCGTTACATCTAGACTATAAGGTGTAACATCTAAATCATATTCAAGTAATATTGCATTTGATTCTGCTTTTATATCGCCAATACTTCCAATTATTTTTTCAATGTGCCTGTATACCATGTAAGTGAGTATATTATTTCAACAATCATTGAAGCTTCTACTTGTTTAGATTTATAAATTTTTATCATACCCAAATGCAAACTTTGGCTTTATCCAGTCAGTTATAACAACCAAATATAATATGTCTTTATAATTTTGACACACATCAAACTGTTGCAAGGATTTCTTACTTATCTTAACTAATGGTACACGACGATCTCTGGGATAAAAAAATTCACCATTTTGTTTGAAGTATCCAACTGTTCTTCTTGGATGTATTTTCTCTCGTATGTAAACAACAACACCTGTTTTTTGCTCGTACCCTTGATGTGTTTTCCATTTTTCTGGCTGATTTATACGTGCTACAACAAAATCACCATCAAAAGCTCGATTTCTATCCCTTAAGCCAGTGATTAGTAGATCGCATTGATCATCAGAGAAAGATAAATAAGCATATTCACGACACCAAGGATTGACACGTAACTGCCCTTCTACATATTGTGTTTCACTGGAATTTTCATTTCTTAAAAGTTCGTCAATTTCTTTTTCAGGAATATGTTGTGGGAATGTATCTTTTTCTTTTGGGACTTTAGCTTTCTGAGCTTTGATTTCTTCTTTATTTTCCTCTTCCTTTCCCTTCTTATCATCAAGCATTGGTTGTTCGTTAGAAGTTTCCCTCTTAGATATTTTTTTATTTTTCTTTTTACTAACCTTGCGAAATTTTTTAACTTTTTTAGGCTGATTTTGTATAACTAAATCTGGAGAAACTGATTTTTCTGACATGATTCCTACCTTGAAGGTATTATTCATTTATATATATACAAAAATTAATTACTGTCAATTTATCGTGCATAATTATTAATTTTTAACGTCACAAGTATTAAAAATATTATATTTCGATGGACTATGAATACATATGTTGATAAAGCACTTACGTACGAAAAGAACTATCAAATTTTGGTTATATTTTTAAAATGTTAACAAGTCATATGTTTCTAATAATAAGATTCCAGCGATAAGAAAGCTGCATTATTTTTTTTAGATATTTAATATCTCTTATAACAACGGGCTATAAACTTAATAAAAATATAAATCCCGGCTTGGAATTGAAACTATAGTATCATCGTTCACTCGATGTTGATCATTTGTTAAGTTCGGTAGCATCTTTAAACGACACATATTTCGCATTTATACTGTTTGTGATTTAATTCTTCGGTTCTTTCCGCTTTTATTTATTTTAATTAATAACAAATTTATTTTATCATTATTTCCCCACGTTATGTTGCTATATTCTTGAAACTTTAAAATAAAGTATGTTTTACAAAATCCGGATTACCAGTCATACAACGGACAACTATTAATGACTATCTTAAATTTAAAAAAATTTAACGTACAATTGGTTATTCAAAAATATGGCAATAATAACACAGAACCGCATAGGGAGATTTATTTGTAAATGTTGGCAGAATTTTGTTCGCATCGAGTGAAATAATACAGAAAATCTCGGAGTTGGTAAGTGTTCGAAGCGATTGGACCAGTTGGCGTTGGCACGTAGGGTGGTGAGTGGTGAGATAGGTAGAGTGTTGCGAACGTGGTGGAAAGGTAAAATTGTTTCGATCGGTAGGAAAGGAACGCGATTACTGAGGTAGTCGGGTGAGAGACCGAGTTCTGTTAAGATCGGAAGTGAGGTAGAAGAACCGGGTAGGGATAGAGAGAAAAAGAAAGGAACAAGAAAAGTTAGGACATACATTGTGTGAAAAGCGTTGTAAAAATCGATTTGATTACAACGGTGACGAGATACATTGAAAATGTTTCACATAAGGAAACTGACAAGATCATCGATTGCTTTGAAACAAGTACCGAGTAATGATGTTATTCATAACACACTCATACGTATCGTACCGGCGTTTCAAGCACGCGGATATGCCGATCATCAGATACCCGATCGACTAAAGGATATCCCCGACGATCTGAATCCAAAGTTTTTCGATATGGTCGAATACTTTTTTCATCGAGCTTGTCAGATCGTCGAAGACAAATTGGTCGAAGATATCGGTAAACGTTCCAGGATGAGCGTGGAAGAGAGAAAAAAGAAAGTGAAGGGTATCTTGATGCTAATGGAACAATGTGACCACATCCTTGAAACCTCCTTCCCTTTGAGACGCGACTCGGGCGACTACGAAATGATTACTGGCTATCGCGCGCAACATTCAACTCATAGAACTCCCTGCAAAGGAGGTAAATCGAGAGACGCTTTATTTTACATTTCGTTTACCATGCTTGCGATAACATTTATTTTTCATTGATATTTAACAACTGCGATCTTGATTACACCAATTGTTGCTTACACTTATTTCTTTTATTATTAAAAATATTTCAACAAATACAGAATTGTCACATCGTTTACACTCCCATACGTATGGGGGAGACGTGAACGAAGGAGAGAAGGAGAAAGAAAGAAAGCCTAATGTCTCATAGAATATGTAATTTTTCTCTCATGGCCGCTTAAATTTGATGTTAGCATTAATTACGTCATCAATAACGATACGTAACAGGCACGAGCAGTCTTAAACTCGCTAAAATCAAATTCGTTAAAATTTCATTCTGTCAAATTTTTCGAATCTCAATCCATTATATTTAAATTCAAAATTATCTTGTTTCGTTAACGTTTGTATATCTTTTGTTCGTGTCATAATTTTAGTCGAGTTTTGTGCTAGTTTCTAGTTACTTTTATGTATTCAATGTACAATATACGAGAAGAGACATTGAAAACGACAATTATACGGCTTCAGGAGTTAAATGACATGGTTTTAACCTCGATTTTAGTAGACAGATTATTGAAACCACGTTTGCTATATAATACATAGCATTAGTTTATTAGAAGAGAAACTCGTGTCATTCTGTTTTTATGTAATGAACAATTTATTTTAGAAATGGAGTGGAAAATATATTCGTATATAATCCTCATCGGAGAAATTGTAGCTTTGTGACGCACAAATAGATGACGAGGAACGATAATGTGCCAATGCTTTTCGTTCTCATAGTTTTTGCACTTCTTACTCACGAGGATTGTATTACATCAATGATTAAACACGCTGATGCGTCGATTTACATTCTAGTAATGCGATGCCTAGGATATGGCAATTAAAATTTCCTGTTAGTATATGCACTTACATATCAGATATACAGGGTGATTCAATAATCGTGGTACAGACGGTAAAGGGATGATTCTACGTGAAAAATAAGACAAAAACAAAAGAAGAAAAGGAAGAAAGAATATTCTCATACAGCGCTCCGTTTTCGATAAGATCAAATTTGAAAATTTATTTATGAGAACTTGGCTAATTGTCGAATGGTTAAAACGAGTAAAATCAGTAGGAAATTATTCTGGAAGAGAATAACTTCGTAGCAGAATAGTTTTCTTGACGATTGTACTTATCATCGTTACTGACTCATCCTACAGGATTAATTAGATTTCTCGAACAGTTGTTTATCCGATTTGTTGAGAAAGATATTCGAATCACGCATATCGAAACATCTCCTTGATATAAATTTGTACTTGAGCTCGTGAGCGAAACGTAACAGCATCTCGTGAGGTAGATCTTTTTTGAGAGCCAAGCAAAGTGAACTCGATGATTCTCCGTTGACGAAGATCATCCTTCCCCTATATTAGTCACTGGCGGTCTTTTAAAAAATTAAGTCGCCTTTATCAGTTTTGTTATCTGCGTGATATAATTACAGTCGCAATCTTAATTGCTTACATTTCGTTTCTTATTCACGTTATTATTATAAGAAACAGCGAATGTTTGTCTTCGAACGTAACTCATTGCTATTAGAAGATGCCGATACAACGTAACAATGCCAAGCTGTCTGGTGTTTTTCTTCGTCCCTGCCAAACATTAGCTAACTACCTTGATTCACTATTTGATTTAAGAATTTGGCACTAGCATGCCAGTGTCATGATGATGCTCGAAAGGTCAATGCTCTCATGGGAACAAATTGATGCAGCTTTTTTTTATTCGCACGAGCCTGCTAAAACAGCATGCGTGCTTATGAATTTTTATTCGATTTTTTATCAGTCTTTGCTTAGGTTTTAGGCGATAACATTATGCTTATAGCACAGTTGTTTCAGCTGTTGTTTGAAAAATTCATTAGCGAGGTCGCATACAAATATGCGCGTAACAACTGGTAATCATTGTGTAGGTAACTATATTCGCGTGTTACGTAATGTATATGTACTAACCAATACATTAGATTTTGTGTAACACAAATAACATTAAAACAGCCTGTAGTAGTCTTGATATAGAACGTATTTTATGGCATTTTAAAATCGCCTTTATGTGGAGTACACAAAGACTTATGGGTGACTACATATACACTATCGTCACTATACTACATATACACTACATATGTTACTATCGTCAATCATAGCTATTAGAATACGTATTCGTTATATTTATTCAAAAACGCTAATTTTATTTTATTTAGTATTTTACATTATTATATGATATAAGCATATAAATAAAACGAACGACTTAAAATAAAATAAATAGAAGATAAAGACAATGGAAAATTTTCAATTTATATATATTGAATGTCAGCAGGACCATATTGCGCAATTGAACATTAGCGAAATTTTACTGGTCACAAGTTACAAGTATTAATAAGTATCCTTACATAACGTTAACAAGTTTCGTAATGAAATTTCGAACAAATGGAATGTTGCAAAGATATTTTGCAAATTATGAATTAATTGATTGTTCTATTTGATTTTAAAAGTATAAAATTATAGAAAAGAAATAATTGTTTGTTACAGGTATTCGTTTCTCGATGGATGTCTCGCGGGACGAAGTAAAGGCTTTGTCGGCATTAATGACTTTCAAATGTGCCTGTGTGGATGTTCCTTTCGGTGGAGCTAAAGCCGGTATTAAGATTAATCCTAAATTGTATTCGGAACATGAGCTCGAAAAAATCACAAGAAGGTTCACGCTGGAGCTCGCGAAGAAGGGATTTATTGGTGAGATACGTCAAAATATCGAAAAATGTCTTTGTTAAAACTTACAGAACGGACGAACGAATTAAAGCAAAAGATACGTGATACTGTTGCATACTTGTATGCGACATTATTAAATTTGTTTCGACCTAACTGTTTATTGGACTCGTGATAAATTTTCTTCAGCATGTCAGCATAAAACGATCACGTTATATAAATGGATTTAAAACCAATACACGTAAAATTATTCTCTAATAACTGCTGATTGCTACGGTCAGCTATAGAGTAGCTATCGCTCAAAAATACATATATGAATATTTGCATATTTTTTCGGTAGAATATTCTTTAATTTTTAAAATATTGTAATTTGCAAGTTGCCAAAAATATAAACATTGTGGAGCAGTTTTGATTACAGATAAGAAAAAGAGTAATTAATCCGTTCAATAATATGGAGAATAGATTAGCAAGATTATGTGTTTAATTTCAATATACTATTGATAAATTTTTAAATAAACAATTTAAATTTCATATTATATGTATCTGATAAAAGATATTTTAATATTTAGTAACATTTGTAATTTTTAGAATTCCATTTATTTTATTACCAAACTTTTTATATTATATAACAGAATTTATTGGATCTGGCAACTTGTAATCTGTAGCTCTTGTAAAATTTCGTTGATAATATTAGTTCGATTGAATAAGAAGGCCTTGCGAATGCTATATATTCGTTAAAATCACATAAATATATTCTCGTTTGAATTTAAAGGACCCGGTGTCGATGTTCCTGCTCCCGACATGGGAACTGGAGAACGTGAAATGTCCTGGATTGCAGACACATATGCCAAGACTATAGGGCATGTGGATATCAACGCTCACGCCTGTGTCACAGGCAAACCAATTAATCAGGGTGGAATACATGGACGTATTTCTGCGACAGGGCGTGGTTTGTTCCATGGAATAGAAAATTTTATCAACGAAGCTAATTACATGAGCATGATCGGTACGAGGACATTTCCAATATTATTTCCTTCTATATTAGATGTCTACCATCTACAGTTAACACATTGACATTGAGTATTTTTTGAGTTAAGATATACTAACAGTTAATTAAAACAGTTGAAGCAGATAATTATGAGTGAGATACCTCGTTTCGCGTCGGTTAGTACAAAACGATATATATATATATATATATATGTACATATTTCGCTTCTGGATGTTATTATGCTAACTGTTAATGTATTTACACTTTAAAGTACACCTGGCCCATTCCTGGAGTTATCTTTATTTTAATAATGGTTGCTGTAATATATTATCCATTATCTTTTCCAAATTTTACAATTATTTTACTAAAACATAAAAGATAAAAAAACAATAATCGTGTCAGTAGTATTATTTATGTTACTCGTCGTTAGCAATAAGTCTCTTAATTCACTGTCTTCTTTTCTCATCGACTAATTTTTTACCATTAGGCACCACACCTGGTTGGGGAGGAAAAACATTCATTATTCAAGGTTTTGGTAACGTCGGTTTACATTCAATGCGTTATTTGCATCGTGCAGGCGCCACTTGCATAGGAGTAATCGAGCACGATGGTTCTATCTATAATTCCGAAGGTATTGATCCTAAGGTGAGAAACTACTCGAAATTTAATATAAAATAAGTGAATTTTCTCGTGTATGACGTAATAATATTAACAAGATTATTCTACATTAATAAGATTACTTAACATAATTTATACCACAGCTACTAGAAGATTACCGTATAGAGAATGGTACTATCGTGGGCTTCCCTCATGCTAAACCGTACGAAGGTGAAAATCTTATGTACGAGCCTTGTGATATATTTATACCTGCAGCTGTCGAGAAAGTTATTACCAAAGCCAATGCCGGTCTTATTCAGGTAAAGAATTTTCTTAACATTTGTTTTCTAACGTTAAGTATATAAATACGTATCGTTGTGTGTTTTCAAACGTTCTTTAAACAATTGTTGCTTCTACTTTAGGCAAAAATTATAGCCGAAGCTGCCAACGGACCAACTACTCCAGCTGCCGATAAAATTTTAATCGACCGAAATATCTTAGTCATACCAGATTTGTATATCAATGCCGGTGGTGTCACCGTTTCCTTTTTCGAGTGGTTAAAGAATTTAAATCACGTGTCTTATGGTCGTTTAACCTTTAAGTATGAAAGGGAATCAAATTATCACTTGTTAGGTATATATGATCACATGTATAGATGATAAAGATTTAATCTAGTTGGATCGCACGTATTATTATAAATTTCTAATTTTCATTAAAAATTTTAGAATCTGTACAAGAATCGTTAGAACGTAGATTCGGTCGTGTGGGCGGTCGAATTCCTGTTACACCCTCCGAAGCGTTTCAAAAACGTATTTCTGGTGCTTCTGAGAAAGATATTGTTCATTCTGGTTTGGACTACACCATGGAAAGATCAGCGAGGGTAATTAACTATTCTTTCTCTTTCGGTAAACAAATGGAAAATGTCTAATCATTGTTTAACTTTATTCTTATCGTATGACAGGCTATTATGAAAACAGCCATGAAGTTCAATCTTGGCTTGGACTTAAGGACAGCAGCTTACGTTAATTCGATCGAGAAAATATTTACCACTTACTCCGAAGCAGGTCTTGCGTTTTAAAGTATATTCTAAAGTATTTATCAATACAAAGGAAATCGCATAAATGGAACTATAAAAAGTTTCGAGCCAGTATTTTCAAGACTTTTTTCAACAATTGCTCCCAACCAACACTGTCCAGTGTCTCTCAGTGACAAAGACCAAAGCTGCTAGTTGCAGTTGAAACATTTCGTGAATATCGTCGCACGTTAGATTCTCCCTGAACATGTAATAATAATTTGCCTAACGAATGCTCCGTTGCACGGATAAGTATACATAATGCCTGCGTCGATCGCGTCATTCGTGTCACTGTAACTGTTATGCCGTATATACGTTTACATATGAGAAAGCGTACGAATCGAATAGTAACGAATTTAATGTGCGAATACGGTCTGCCAAGTAGCCAATTCTGAACAAAGTACTTGCAACATGTTTTCCTTTGTAAGTCGACTCAACGAAATCAGAAACCGAAATGGGACATCAGTGTGCATTTTTATACATCACTTTTGATCAGTGTATGATAATATGTAAGATTTGTCAAAGTCAAACGAAATGATCGTTTCTAAATTTTAATTCCCTTGAGTACACAACATATTGCAGTGATGTATTTGCGAGAAACAGTTTACCGACGACTCGCGTCTACAATCAACGTAATATGCGCGATGTATCATACGGTAATATTGTTATACATTTCAAGAGTAATGTCAATAAACATATGCTCTTAATTAATACTCTTCTCATTGTTCTTTAATCCTCTTTCACTATGCGTTAAGATAGAAACACATTACTATCGCGTCGCGTGAAATCGCACACTACTACTTTGTATATGATAGCACGTGACATCCTGGCTAGGTAAGGATTGATATTCTGTTGATAACGAAGTACGAAACCTCAAGCAGTCGTACTTCAGATTAAGAGAAAGATATAGAAAATCTTACAGTATCTCTGATTCATAGTAAAACGCTTAGATCAACTTGCGGAAACACGAAACAAACGCAAAGACAGAATATTTACAAGAATATAGTCATTTATAGCAGTGTTATCTTTAGCGCCCGGACTTTAGTGTCGTTACTTTAACTTCCGTCGGTGCCCCCACCAATTATTAGAAATGAAGTTTCGGCATAAGCTTCAAACGTGTCCTGTTAAGTTACATAATTGTCTCATCGTGGCCCACGTGCTCCCGTGCCGAGTATCACCATATAAATGACCATCGCATTAATTCTTTCTCCTTTCCTCAGCACTTAACTGATGAATGAATTCTTAGAATTCGCCAATTCAGACAAGCATCTAGATTAGGCTCGGATTGTCGATGCCAAAGTGGACATTACTAAAACATTCTAGTAAATACCATATATACTTCAGGATGAATGACTAAAGCTAAATTTTAATTGCTGTATGATTTTATTACGTGCAATGTGGCGGATACCCACGAGGAGGGTAAGATTCATTAGAACATCAATAGAGGGAATATAACGATACTAATACTAGTTTCCGTAGAAAACTAGTATTAGAAGAAAACCGTCGCGCAGGAGCTCTTTATAGACTTATGTACGTCTATGAGGCTCTTACGTGAAATTCCATGAAGAAGGACACGATTGTAATTTGTTCCCAACGGATTTAAAACAATGAAAATACGTCGGATCACACTGGTCGAGTATCACGTGAGACACGTAATAGCACGTGATTTCAGATAGCGCGATAGTAATCTGTTTCTACCTTTACTCCATCTCTTGTTTTTTATAGTTAGTATCAATAGTAACGCTGTTAACGTATTAATACAGTTACATCCAACTTGTTGAGAACCCCTTTATTCTAACGTTTTACGTTATTGAGCTGGTAAGCATACGTGTCTGTCTTATTTGCCATTACGCACTACTGCACCCTTTTTATAAATCATATTTAAATGAAATATATGTTAGAAACAATCGTGTAACGCGTGCTAAATGTAACAATGCCAAAATGAGTTGCGTGTATGACGACGGTCGAATATTTTCGTCGGTATTACGCAATCTCTAAAATTCTCGTATGCCATCAATGTGATGGTTCAGATCGTATCCCATACTATCAATAGTCCGTTAGCTATTTCATATTCCACATTCTATAGTTGATAGTGTCGATAAATCGTAGGAGGAAAAACTGATTACGCCGAACTATCTATATATGTATATGGTAGGACATACGAATGTACATGAACACAGTGCTCTTGACTTCGTGTTTTTCTCTACTTTTTCAAGTTCTATCCTGAACTTACTACTAAGTTTCACGGCAAAGTATGAATCGTCTCGATCGTAACGGAAAGAAAAGAATAAAACCTCTGTAACGCGAGTTGCGCTTTACAGTAGGCCTACTGGCGGATTACATATTTTCCTATACTACTAGTAAGGGCGGCGGCCGCGCATATAGTATAAAGCGTCACGACATCACGACGTTACCTTCATTAGTCTTGTTAGTTCTTTCAACGGCGCGCAACAATTGGCACAAGGTGAATATATGTTTCTCCGTTTGTTTCTATTACTTTTTCCATCCGTACCACAGAATGATCTGTAACGAAACAATTCTGTTTTTCTCATTTTCTTCGATCATTACATTAACAGCCATGCTTATTCCAAGTATTTTGGCATGTTGTTGATTCGATATCCAACTTCTGGTACACTATATCAACGCATATTGGAAAACTCGATAAACATAATACAGTTGTTTCAAAATTATCATGGTAATCGTAACAACGATTTTTATTCCTTAATCGCAATTTATTTATGTCTAAACTGCGTGTATTTTATTGGAACAACCGGTTAATTTCTGCACGATATGTGTCTCGACTTTAAATTTCTATTAAAGACTTCGATATAAACTTAATTGTGCTACATATAATCATATTACACCTATATAATTATTCTTATTATAATCACAATAATATTTTGCCCTATATTATATTCCTCGAGTGTACACGCTATACGAATTTTAATTTAGGTGGCGAGATTTGAGTCCCGCGTGAAACCCATTGATATGTCTATACCTATGGCAACTATGAGCAATGGAAATGGATCAACGATACAGATCAATACGCGACCGGATGATATACAGAATCGTATCGTCGGTGGTGAGTCAAAGATTTTTCTTACGTTCAGAAATGAATTTGGTTTGATGTACAAATATTTCTCGGGCTACGTGTACGTTATCAAATTCAACGAAATCGAAGCACACGTATATACAACGTGTGTATGTGTTGGACTGTAGGATATAAAATATTACTCAAGTCTAAAGAAGGTCAAATTTTCTTTACACTCCGGAAAAACGTACCGAGCTTATAGACAAGGTCGTCTATCATTTTACGCGTATATTCTATCTGTGTGTATAACAAACAGTTTTTAGATACAAAAACAGAATGCCACAAGGAACAATTATTAATCGTCTCGTCTATTTTCTTACTCCATAAAGATTTTTCTTATAATTAGAACTATTAGCAATAGGTTCCGAGTTGTAAGTAGCAAGTTCCAAGTAGAAACGACTCGTTATTGTCAGACGTAAGATTCAACAGAGACACGAAGAAAAAGGAGAGGAAAGCCATGATTCTTTCTTAAAAGTTCTTCAATAAAAATCACTGTTCTGTATGTGGACAACGTTGTAACGCTTAGCATTAACCTTGTACATCGCTGATTCTGATAGATAGGCTATAAACACGTGTAACGAGTAAGTTCCTAAGTATAAATCAATAGAAATATCTCAAGAACGAATGCGACCTGTACTGTACACGTAACAAGTAACAAATGGTACGTAAATAGAGAACCGGAAGCGTATATCTATACACATGCGTGTACTATATACAGATAACTGACAAGAATAAAAACGATAAAAGGCAGAAAAGATTAATTTTTTACGTTTCCATGTTTCTATGTACACGAGCATGGAGAATTATTTCTCAATTTCACGCGAAGATTGTCCCTAGAACGATGGTAGATGCCCCATAGTATGTTAGAAACAGGGAAATTCGAAAAAGACTTACAGGTTCTAACAATGTGGGAGGAGATTCGCATTTTTGCAAAGAATATAAACGATTACGACGTCAGAACATTTACTAAATTAACGCAATTTAATTTCAGTATAGAGCTATTGTTATTATTATTATTATGTATGTATATAAACCCAGGATACGTACATATAGACAACCTGTAATAGCATATTAACGAAGCTGTCCATTCGAGTGCTACCAATTCCTACTACAATGTTACAATAATTTGCCAAATGTTTTCTGTCCTCGGTCAAATTGTAGAGAATTATATGAAAGATATGAGAAATAGGAGAAAAAGAGAATACAAAGAAAGGAAGGAAAAATTAGACGGCTGAACGATAAGGAAAAAAATAAGGGGAAAGACAAGTATTGAAAACAGAAAAGGTAGGGCTGTGCGCATTTCGCGCATGTCGGTATGGCTAAAGGGAGCAGAGAAACGAGTGAGAGGAAAGGAGCAGCAGTGAACATCTATCCGACAGAGGGAGATAGTAAAAGAGAGAGGAGAAAGGGGGAAAAAGTACTGGGAAAAGGAAAGCGAGGACTTCCTGGGTGGGTGGTTGATCGTAGACTGACTAGGCAACTGCTCGTAATAAATCGTGTGACGAGTAACACATTGAAGCTCCGCCGTATTTCGTTTTGCTTCCGTCGGCGAAACAACCTACCATCTCCTTCTGTTTATTCAGAGTTCAAAGACATTTGGTGAGCGTAAGGAATTTGTGTGATTTTTACGCTCAATTGCCAAATCGAGTTCAATAATCGCATCGCTTCGAAATGACAGGCGGTAAGCAGACATTAACAGATTAACAGAGCTATTCGGAATTCTTCGTACGATTTTAAAACCGTTAGAAACCTGTCGATACATTTTGTGTCGGCGAAGAATCAAATTATTATAAGTGAAATTTTATAAGTTACAAGTTACAAATTACTAGCATTGGTAAATAACACGAACAAGTTTGATAATAAAGCAAATGGAACGTTGCAAGTAAATTGTACGAATTACAAATTATACGATTGTCCTATTTCTGATAGAAAATTATAAATTAATAAAGGAGTAGTTTGCAAACTATAAATTACAACTCGTCGATTTATTAATATGCATTATTTAGTTTGCGAATTATTGCACGAGAAAGTTCTGGTTTATTCTTATATCGCTGTTTCAAACAACGTATGGTACATCGTGAACTATGTATGTATTCTCAATTCCCATACTACGTAGCTCCGTTTCGATCTATCTCATTTGTACGGAGGCGTAATTTTCTGAATGTAGGTTGTACACACAACATCGAAATATCGATCTGCGCGTGAATATACCGGAGGCATTAGTAAAATCGATGACATTACTGAATACTCCTAAAAATACATTTACGCGTTTCTTTCGTTCCTGTTTGACGACGATGAATGAACGAAGAAATCGACTATTTCGATCGATAGCCCTTTGAAAAATATACAAACGAGCCAAGCAGTCATCGAACATTTTACATCCTATATGGATACTTATTTGAATAGATTTTTTTAATAATATAGCCGCGCGATTTTCAAATGCTGTGTCGTAAGAATTTTTAAGACACGCAGTACCTGGCTATCATTAGTCAGAGGCATTGACCTCTTTTCTCGTAGATTGTTAAATAAAAACAAATGTGAAATGTGATATGTATTACCCATGAGATGGAAAAGGCTGAAAATCGCTGGTGTAGCCGATACATTTATCCCTTGATAGTATAATTCGAAGAAGGGCTCAGGCAACTTATCAAATAGTACTATAATCAAAAACTGACTCAGCTGCCCTAAAAATATGTGTACGGTTTTAGCTGTGGCTAAATCAAGTGGTGATCCTATTCAACATTTTGCCTTATGACCTAATTATATCACTTCCACGAAGCAATATAAATAGGCTACTTTTGACAAAGTACTATATTTCACTATGTTTCAGCGGATGAAGAAACGCAAGTAAACACTAATACCTGCAAAAATATTCTTGTCGTATTATCTTGGATCATCGTGATTCTTACTATGCCATTTTCCCTCTTCATTTGCTTCAAGGTAAGACAACACGAGAATAGTACTTTCTCGGATTGTTCTGTTTTTCCTTCGACCAAAAATATCTCGACTATCTTCTTAGCTGCAAACGTTATACGATCTTCATTCATTGTAGCTGTAACCTCGTTTTCCCGGTTATCTTATAATTAGATGTTCGATCACACTCGCATTCATCCCCCTCTATCTTTTTCCGCTTGTTCGTGCACTCTCTGCAACATGTCCGTAATATAGCTGAATGAGTATAGTACATAATTAATAAAGAAGCTTATTATGTAAATTTTTTATTAAGTCGCAAAACGAGAAAAAAGAGAATCACCAAAATTTCTTAGGTGGTGCAAGAATACGAGAGGGCCGTGATATTCCGTCTAGGACGACTTCTGGCTGGTGGTGCTAAAGGACCCGGTAAAAATACAATTAGGCAACGTTTATTAAATATTCATTAGTGTCACGATTAGCTCGAATGATAAAAGTTCCACTGTATTGAAATTTCTATATCCAGTTTCAAGAGGGAATCGTTGTGTGACTATGTACTGTTTCTAGGAATCTTCTTCATTTTGCCTTGCGTGGATAATTACGCACGTGTCGACCTACGTACACGAACGTACGATGTACCACCTCAAGAAGTAAGTCGCTGATCTTACGATTAGCCAATCTAATCAATCGAAATACTGCATGAGATGTTTATGCTATTTTAAACATAGATTATACACATGTATGTATATATTTGTCAAATAAGTTTAGAAAGTAATTTAAAAATAACGTTATTTAAAAATATTTCTTAAGACACTCAGCTCTGGCCTAAGCTTGAGCCGATACATAGTGCATTAACTTGGTTAACGAGGAGAGAAATAATGCTAACATAACTTGATTGGAATTAGGTGTTGACGAAGGACAGCGTGACGGTATCGGTTGACGCAGTAGTGTACTATCGCGTAAACAATGCGACGATTTCGATCACAAACGTCGAGAACGCTCATCACAGCACTAAGCTATTGGCACAGACTACGCTTCGCAACACGATGGGAACCAGGCCGCTTCACGAGATTCTCAGCGAACGCGAAACGATCTCCGGGAATATGCAGGTAAACTGGAATCAATTTGGAATCAAGTGAGAGCACACACAACGCGCGCACGTAAACACATACACGGCTGTTTGAATGTTTGAAATAAAACCGAATGTCAGGTTTCCTTGGACGAAGCTACCGATACATGGGGAATCAAAGTGGAACGAGTCGAAATGTAAGTTTGCGCCTGCAACGCGATGCAACTGCGTCGTAAATGATATTCATAAGTATACAAATATTATTTATATGTACACATGCAGGTACGATAAATTTTTTCCACAGAAAAGATGTACGACTACCAGTGCAATTACAAAGGGCCATGGCTGCGGAAGCTGAAGCTGCTCGCGAAGCCCGTGCCAAGGTTCGTTTCCCTTTCGCTTCCCAATAAACTTCGTTATTGATTTTCTTTCCTTCCTTCTCTTCTCTTTTATCAATCGTTGATCCTTTTAAATAATGAGATTCACTTTCACATGAATGCGTAGGTTATCGCAGCAGAGGGTGAGCAAAAGGCTAGTCGAGCATTAAGGGAAGCTTCGGAGGTGATCGGTGATTCTCCTGCCGCACTGCAACTTCGCTACTTACAAGTACGTATTTATTAACTTATAATTTATCCACTCGATTTTATTCGTCGTAGCGCTTATATAGATTTCAATAGAATTATTTCGCCTAAATCCAAATGACCCGTCCCAGCCACACCATCTCTCGCTACTCGGTATTTCGAACTCGTTCAAACCTGTAAAGTAAGTGAGTGAAATTATGTCTTCCTCCCTTGTTCTCGTTTTTTCTATTTTTTTTTTCCATTGTCAAAAGGCTCGAGAGCATTTTTGCGATAAAACCGCTGCCTGTTCCGCCAGAATTATAATCTGCAATCCCGATTTATTAAAATTTAAACGAGCACTATCGTATCGACGCTCAGAGTGTCTTCTCTGCAGGCCGGTGTGATACAACCGGGTAACGAGTAATTTCCTCGCGAAGAAGTAAGTCGAAAATGTAGAATAAAGTCTTTGGATAAGAGGCTTTATTTTGGAGAAAAACGATTTTGAAAATCTGCTCGATTTATTAAATCAAGAATGTATTTTAAATATTTTCTTACCCGATTGTATCGCTGTTGCAGAGAGACCCACCCTATATCATTTCTCTTACACGCTATTGATCATTACCGTTACCTTTCTTTTTTTATCGTTTCCAGACTTTAAACACTATTTCAGCCGAGAAAAATTCAACGATCGTATTCCCATTGCCTATCGATATGCTAACATATTTCATGAAAGCAGCTGCCGCGAAGGACTCTTAATATCTCGATACAAGTTAACAGTCTATTATCTCATCAGAGTCATCTACGATCTTCTGTGCGTAAGGAATGTGTGTAATATATAATTAACGCTATATAGCATTATGTACTGGAAATCGACATAACAAGGGACAAGGATACTTAATTTTATTGTTGGTACAATGAACAAATATTCGATGAAAATGAGGTCAGCTCCAAAAGAAGTTACTCACCATGTATGGATTACACCTAACTGATTCTCTAATCGACCGTGTACTTTTATAGCGTACTTGACTCGATCCTTTTTCCATCGATTATAGCAAAACGTTTTACATCTCATCACCACATCACCGTATCTGTCGACCAATTTTATAACACGTCATACATACAGTGGCTACAAAAAATATTGGCACACTATTGTATTTATTATAGCATTTATATACTAATTAATCAAGTCCAAGTATATTAAATTTCGTATCATTAGTAAGGGTAATGGAAATTAACTTTACTCTTGTACTTATTTATTCATGTATGTTTCGTATATGTTCACGCGTGTACGCGCGTAGTATAATGTAAAGCAATGTTTTATAAGAATTTTATAATCCAGGAGAAGAGGAACGAACCTCTTCGAAATGTAATCTCCGTTTTATTGAACGAAAGTACAAAATGATTCACTTCGCACTCGCGATAATTATGTATGTAAACATGTAACTTTTTTCTTCTACGATTCACAGTTTCAACATACGTTGCGGACGATATACATGTAAGTAATGTACATATGCTCAATGTCCCTGTATATTTGTTAGTGATACAAAGGACTGTTAGACAGAGTTTGAGAATAATTAATTTAAAAGATGTTTTAACTTTGATTCTATCAAATTTAGGATACGAATGTGTTTATATTCTTCTTATCTTCTACTTTGAAAAATACAGTTTATCATTATATTAAAATATTAAAGATATTAAAATATTGCTTGTCTTAATAATTATACCTTCGTCTTCCTCAAAATCTCATCAACTTTTCAGCTATTTTTAAACAGCATGCATTTCCAAACCTAGTAGGTTGATTTCATTTACATTTTATTTTCATCTTAATTTTGTTGTGCAAGGTTGTTGTATATAATTCAGACAAAATCCTCTGTTGCCGACATCGTTTGGCGCTTCAACGCTATCCGTATGGAAAATTAGTCTAAATGGTTTCACTGTACCTGATAATCAAGATACGTTTGTGATAGTGCGGAACGAACATTGTTTCTAGCCCTTGTGTAAGTAACCACAGTATGTATATTATCAGAAGACAGAAATTAGTACTGGATATTATTAGAAAGTATTCGATAAAATATCAGGAACACTTACTAATAACAGAAGACGCATTCAAATTTTGATTTTCCGCGTTAAATGTTCCACCGCATATCCGATCGATACAAGTCATCATGGAGGTTGGTAATCTACCTGTGTTAGACGCACACGGAATCGTTAACCAATCGGTTTGACAGGCTGCTCCTGTCATTGATGCTATTTGCATTGCTTGCGTATTTCCAGTTAACGTAAATCCATTACTACGTGCCATTCTTGCCATAGTGGCACCATCATCTACTGCTTCATCGTGTCATAAAATATTAAAGCATAATTATTGAGTTGCTATAAATACAATTCATATATCGCACAATACATATTTCGAAAGTGACAAAATTCAAACAAGTTTTTCAAGAAAAACGAAAGGCTGTTTGAAAGCCTATTTCGCTATATTATTATATCTTAAGCTTATATGTTTAACTATATTAAGCTGAAGAAAAATTATCTTTTAGATTCTAAACTTTCGTGATGATCAGTTGATATATATGTGGTTCTTTTGAAATACACGTGCGATATGTTCACATAAATATGTGTATTCGATCTTCGTTCTTCTTCATTCACGTATTACCATCTTTATCGTCAACCGGGCATGCCATATACTGAATACCACAAAAATTCCTTTCCATTCGAATGCAAATACTATAATCTTGATTCGACAGTTGTAATCCGGTGTTGGGATCGTAATTGAACGATTTTATTTGGCCGGATATCCCTGTGAAGTATTGCAAACATCCTTCCTCGGCTCTGTATATAGTATTGCAACGTATTTGAGAGACTCGTACTTTCCAAGATCGAGCAAAAGAATTTCCGCTTGTAACAAATGTCAACGTAACAGGATTCGTTTGTCCAAGACCAGTATCGACGTATACTATATAAAAACGATGGATACTACGTAAATGAAATATCATAAATAGATCAATGGACTTCATTTTTCAGAAAATCAAGTTTAAGAACTTGTATCACGGTGGTCTAAAATATTCAGAATACAGTACTCGTTATAGTAAATAAAACAAATCTTTGTCTAGATCCTACTCTTTCAATAATGTTCGTAAAAATATTTTTTATAAATATTTGCAGTCTAATCACAAAATTCGTAACGTAATGACAAAGTGGTTACATACTATGATTGCCAGCATTATTTCCACATATAGTAGGTACCGGATTACCCCCAGAAACGATAAATTGATCATAGATGCACTGATGGTTAGTCGTTTCCGGACCTCTTATATTAAACTGCAGGAAATCCAATCTAGAAAAGACACATTACCTGTCAATGAAATCCGATTCTATCAAATGAAGCACTACATTTGAGATGAAAGTAGCCCACCTAAATTGACATACTGTTGGATGCGACTTAACGAGCGTTAATTGACAAGATATAGTACCATCAAACGTTGATGGATAATTCGGATTAACGAAATAAGTATTATTGTTGCTGGTTGTCTCGCCGCAAGATACTGTCACTGAATCGGTATAAGAAAGAAAAATTGTTAAAACTGCTTAACGGAAAAAAGGAAAATATAACATACCAATGCAGCAAACTCCGTAACCATTTGCGCAAACTCCACTAGAGACACCACCACGTTTCGAGCATTCCGAAGCTGCGATACAGGTACCATTTTCACCACTTAATCCGACGCAAACGTTATTGTCAAATTTTACCAATGTAAATAATGGGAAAACTAGAAATAAGAAACGAAACAGATTATTCCAGCAAATTAAGAAAATGTACTGTTGCTCATAAGTACATGGTAGTCTTTATACTTACGTCGTTTTTCTCTACCGCCCTGACTTGACGCGCTATTTTGAAAATTAATCGACTGTAATTTACCCTTTAGAGAGTTTAGAGGGTCCCGTTTAAGCGATAACGATTCGTTGACGCGATTAATATTTGGTTGCCAAAGATGTCGAAACCTTTTAAAAGAACTCCACGCGTCAATATTTATGCACAGGACAACGGAGTATAATAGCAAAGTAGTGATACAGTATCTATGCATTATTAAACAAATACGCCTTCGACGTAATAATTTAAAAAATATAATTGTAGAAAAGAAATTGTTTATATAATTTTAATACTTATAAATAGAATCTAGAATTTAGATTCTATTTATATAATTTCAGAAATAATATAAAAGAGGATAACGTTGACGTAAATCGTTGAAAAAATGTCAAAGGTCCAATGAGACGTGTGTTCTGCAACGATTGCTCTTCGACTAACAGAAACGAAGGACTGGAAAACTGGTATATTTAAGTAAAAATGTATATACACGGTCTGAATGCTACATAGTTTAATTAAAGGAAGCGTTAAGATCATTGTTGAACGTTGATCTTTAAGCAGATTGAGAGAAAGTCAAGACACCTTGCAAATGACAAATCTCTATCTAAAAGTCTATCTATTGTGTTTGCCTCTTGAGTCGAGGCACGGTATTTACTTTCACGGCTTTAATTCAACAAATTTAAACGTTCTTTCCCTTCACTGTAAACGTTACTTTAAACGTTTAAACCTCTATTGTCATTTTTACATGTAGATACGATACAGTACGTTTAAGGTATCTGTTCTCACGTTTTCTATAGAGCGGTACGTGCTTTGACAAATCGTGAGCGAGAAAGCGAACTTTCTATGTGATTTTCCAAGTACTTGTTACCATGATCTATATGTTCCGAGGTATGCTTGGCATACAAGATAATAAAGATAATAATAATCAATATTCTTATACGTGTTCACATAATGTATTATTATGATCGTAATATTTGCAAGCCAAATATCCTAAGTATTCGATAGAAAAAAAAATTAATACAAGTTTTCAAAGTTCAAAGGTAATTATACATATTATTTTATACGAGGTAGAACTTTGATGCACGTACACAAATAATGGTAATAGTAATAGCATGAATAATTATTAGACTGCGCATATTTATGCAAATTCATGCATTTATGAACACAATTGAAAAAATGGAATCTAAGCAAAGATTTGTTTCACCTATTAAATATTATGAGTACTTTATTTTGGATATTTTACATACATATGTTGTATGTTTATATTCTGTGCGCTTATATGGAGATCTATACAATAAAATGCAAAGGAAATTCCTAGATTTTGGAACAGTTATATGGGAATTATATGGGAATGATTATATCGGAACAAAGGAAGATCGATCGATCGATCTAGATTTCTAATTGCAGCGTTATAAGTATAATTAACATAGTCAATTTTTCGTTCAAATTAAGATGGCATACGATGTGATCATCAACATCTGGATGTTAAATAATCAATATATTAATCGAATCAGTCTTTTAACGTATCAAAAGAATCGTTTCTAATCTTTTTATTCACTTATCTATTATTATTTATTATTATCTTACGAATTCATTTTAAATCAATAATACCTGTGATAATACAAACCCATGGAAATAGGTTAGAAAAATTATTGTGTTTGAAAATGAGTTTTACACAATAAAAATCCAAACACATTCTCGCACATATTCCAATAAATCTAAACACTCATATTCTAATTTACTTTACCATATCATGAAAATTACTATGATAAATTAAATACATACATTTAAGAAGAAGAAATCGTCGATTAAAATCTTCAAAATTAATCGAATAGAATTTAAAACGAGCGCTCGAAATATGTAAAGATGGCACTCGATATCGGAGATTCATATATTCATCTATAATATATGCAAAGAGAACAAAGATTCTGCTGAGAGGTGGAAGAAAATAATAATAGTATGGTCACTGAAGGACCGTTTCGTCGAATAACAGTTTCAATTTAGATTCGATTGTGGTTAGTTTGGAAACTTGTCGAGTAAACTCGAAATTGTGATCGCGAGTAATCGCAGGTACTGAAAGATCGTGGTGCTGTGTTGAGCGTGCGCTGACGCCATAGTGTGTGCGAGAGGCGAGAACAGCCGAAATGGAGGAGAGTCAAACATCGGAAAGTGTCGCCGTGCTACCGGACATGTCCGAACCGTTGACGAGCGAAACCGAGGATGCGTCTGCCCTAAAGGTTGAGCACGAGGAGCATACCGTCGCCGTGACGGCGAGCGTCACTCCGGTAGCGGGTGTTCCTGGTGTTTCAGGAGTCGGTGTACCGGTTTCTTTACCCGTTGGTTCTATCATTGGTGTAGCGAATTCGAGCAACGGCACGACCTTCAACGTCATCACATCAGACCAACTACAGGTTGGTTGTCGAAGCAATTGAGTGTCCGTTAAACTTGTCTTTAATACAATTTTGATACAGAACTGGCTTTCTAACGATTCATTCACTTTCTCGTTAAAGAATTACTGAAAAATAAGGTGGGGTTTTACTCTTCTTGTACACATGTAAGCCAGAACTACTTACATGCATAGTGTACACAACATTAACTCTTATAATCCGCCTGTTCATACGCTGTACAAAATACTGTAGTCTTTTCTTCCATTATGCGACACGATTATGATTTTATATACATATGACGTTAATGGAATCTGTATATCTTATTTTAAATTAAATATCTAATTATATATGTGTTTTATTTCTTCTTCTAGTTGCCCGGATCAAGTCAGTTTAAGCAGATGCTATGTGTAGATAATGGTTTCATTTGTGAACCACGGCATGACAAGGACACAGATTCTTTACGTTGGAATGGTGAATTAAAAGCAACGCATATAGTAATCCAAAATAGTACAGAAGAGCCAGAATCAGATCAGATTCATGTCTCTACTGCTAATACTCAACCAATATGCAGTTGGTCAGAATCCGCTAATTTAGCAGTATTACCTGTTAGATGTAAAAATACAAATGCTGAGTTGCATAAAAGTAGATTTGGATCTGGGGGAAGAGGAAGATGTATCAAACTTGGGCAAGATTGGTACACGCCAAGTGAATTTGAAGCATACTGTGGGAGGGCATCCAGTAAAGATTGGAAACGCAGTATTAGATTTGGTGGTAGAAGTTTGCAAACATTAATTGATGAACAAATTTTAAAGCCACATGCTACTTCTTGCACCTGTGCAGCATGTTGCGACGATGACAGTGCAGTTAGTATACTATGTTACTCTATAATTAATATTTAATTGTAATTTATCCAGTGATCATGTAATGTTTTTTTATTTCAGACAGGTCCTGTAAGATTGTTTACACCATACAAACGTAGAAGAAGGGCTAGAGATACATCCGATGGAGAAACACCGTCGCGCAAACTTAAAAGTGATACTTCACGCGATGGCAGTAATAATGACGAAAGCGATAGTGAAGTTGTAGTACCTGATAAAGAAGTATGGCCTCAATTTGTTTCAACAGATGGTTTAGTTGTACAACAGCCACAAGATCAAGATACCGTTGTACAAAATGTACATCAAACGGAAACCGGACAAAACGACGATATATTTAAGAAGCTCGACGAAATGTCCAATAAAATGTTAAAGTTGGCTTATGAATTTAGGCGTACGTTAGAGGAAGCTAAGGAAGTAAACAGACAACAAAGAAGAGAGCAGGCTTTAGTGGCGCAATTAGGTGGTAGAGGGGATGTTATTGAAACTGTCGGTTTACAACCAGCATCCGATACTCATAACAAAAAGGTAAGGAATATTGCTAGAGTACAATCAAGTGTATTCTATCTATATACATATCTTTTACTAGCTTTTCATAATACTTATCTATTTCTAGTGTGCCAACTGTAACAGAGAAGCATTTGCGGAATGTTCGTTATGTAGGCGAACGCCTTATTGCTCTACATTTTGTCAACGTAAAGATTGGGCGGGTCATCAAGTGGAATGTGTAAGAGGTGCTGCAGAAACTGTAATGCTTATAGTTGAAAGTAGTAGTGGAGATACTAGTGCACTTGCTACAACTGCTGGGGACCAATAGCTAGTGTTCCTCACACCTATTCACCAAAGTAATATAGGAACTGAACAAACTAACTTAGAAACTTCGAAATTGAGAGAAGAGACGAAGACTTTAAAAAAATCTGTTTAATGACCAATGAGTCAAGAAGTTTTGTATATATAGTAGTAAATATTTTATATATATGCAAGAGTTAAATTGTAACGATATTATTAATGAAATAAGTAAATTTACACTAAAGTTGAAATTTTTTAAAATCAAGATTCAAAATTATGCTATATAGAAATGAAAGATCGTAAATCAAATAACTGTAAAAATAAACAACAGTGTACTATTACTACATATTTTGAACGTACAGATACATACAGTTTCTGCGCACGCGTTTATCACACATGATAAAATATACTTTTATGAATCTTTTTTTTACATAAATTTATATCATTGACCAAAGGAGGTAATTACGCTTTTATGTATACTATTTATACACACTGTCTCCTTTTTCTTCTGTTTGTAGGTATTATTTTGAACTTCTACAACTTTTTTTGTTAGTACAAATTTAATATTATGAGAACATTATAAAAATGATATTTAGGATGAAGGCTAGCTTCTATTTTATGAATATATCGAGTCATACATTTAATATCATCTCTCACACATATTTACACTTCAAATCGATGTTCTATAAACTCGCAATCATAATGGATTTCACGTAGTTACAATAGTATCATATCATTTTTTCACTTGAAATAGCAGAAAAGATATTAATCTATATCTACATATATATACCTAGTATGCAAATTATTACGGTGATAACACGAAAAGTCTAACAAACATCACTAAACAAGAAACACAGTATCAAATGTATTATATATTATTTTTAATATATGATTTTCTAATTAAATTCATAACGAATATCATTTACTAGAGTTTTTTTTATAAGCCATACTATTACCATCATGATTCATAGCATTATTATTATTGTCACTATTAATGCTGTTAATTATAATAGGATGACATAACAAGTATTTTGTTAAGTAAAACATGAAGGTTTACTTTGTTTATATATAAAATGAACAGAAAAAAAATAAATATTGTTTTCGTCAATTATTAAATGTTTATCTTATTCTTATATGCTTTGATACATTACATTTTATTCAATTATAGATATTATTAAATTACTTCGAACTTATTTATAAAAAACTTTTTAACAGTATGACGTGATTTGTAAAATGACAATTATCTAATAATTTCCATAATGCTTCAATCTATATAAAAAAGCACTAAATGATCTGTTGGAAATTGCTATATAACCGCTACCTGGTGAAAAATTAATAGCTTCGGGTATTGACAGATTTGTTTGAAATGTAGGAAAATTTGAAAAAACGGTGAACGATGGTAAATGCATCATTCTAAACGCATTATGTTTTTTGTCTGAAGCCATTGCCAAAATTTCAGAATATGAATTAAATTTTAAACTTGTAATCGACGTGACAAAATTGAGAACTACTTTTAGTGGAACAGGATTTCGATTTTGTAACACTGCCTTGGTATCATACAAATTAACTACACCTTCTTTACTACCTGTTGCTAAAAATTGACTATTTGGAGACATTGCAATAGAACCACAGGATAAACATCCATCATCTATAGCTCGATGAACGCATACACGGCTATTTAGATCCCAAATGTACATTTCGTTGCTGTCTTTAATTGTTCAGAAAGAAATAAAAATTCACATTAAACAGAGAATATATAAAATTGAATAAACAGTGATAAGTACAAAAAGCTTACCACCATGTGTAATCAGTGTATTACTATCTGGCGTAAAGGCTAATGCTCTACATCTTGCATTCATTTTCAACATACTGATAAGTTCCTTTGATGAACTTGTTAACAAGAAAATTTCCCCTGCTCGTCCACAAATTGCTAATAATTTTCCATCCGGGGATACTTCGCATTTCTAAATAATTTATAACAATTTCATTCTATATAATAATTTAGATTATTATAAAAAAATAGTTATAATTATAATTTTTCAAACCTGCATGTTAGTAAGTCCATGCGGTAACAACATTCTATATGTTTTTCCACTCATTAAGTTATAAGAGTGACAATGTGGATAATATTGAGAACCAATCAATACTTCTGTACCATCTTTCAGAAATTTTGCTGTGCTAATAGGAAATTTCTTATACTGCATTGTGTGCAATTTATTATTTTCAATTCCATCTACCTATAATTATATCATATTTTGATAAATTCTCTATTTGAAAATACAGGTACAAATACAATTAGATTTTGTATAATTACTTGAAAAAGAGATAAAATTCCAGATGTACCAGCAACCAAGGCTACTGTAGAAGATGGATGAAATTCAACACTTGACACAATGGGCCCTTCAGTATGTGTTTCTTTATTAATTGGTGTCAATGCTTTTATGTCAATTATACTCTTTGGCAAATTTTTTACTTTAGGTTTTTCCAAATGGCAACTATGCTAAAAAAATATAATGCACATTTAGGAATATTAGTCATTGAAGTGGTAAAATAACTTTAGTACCTTTAATATTTCATTATTTAAATCATCAGATTCTTTATTGATCTTTTCAAACTTGGCCCATTTTGGGTTGCCCATAATCTGTTCATATTTTTTACACAAATAATCTGTACGTGACTCTTGTGGCGCATCTTTGGCTCGTCTGTGTCTTGGTCGACTAATAAAAAGAATAAACCATTTAGTTAGTTTTCGAATAATACATATTATTTAAAAACAATATTTTTCCTTTATTGCTAAACAACATATTTTGTTTTCATTAAATTTGGTATACATACTTATATCGATCATCATCTTCATCAATCCATGCCGCCTTGGTATGTCCTTCAGAAATATCAGTTTCCACAATCAAATCATTACTTACATTATCATTATCATTTATAGAAATATTATTTTCATTAATATTCGATTCAACAAAATCCTCATCGTTTGATAAATTGTTTATGATGTCAGTTGAATTACCAAACACGATTTTTTCTAACCTGTATACAAATAATATGATAAATAGTGTTTCTTAAACAACTTAGTTACTTAGACTTTTTATATATCGTAATAATTGTACCTGGCTTCTTCTTTTGCATCATATTCATTTTTGCGTTTCCTTTTCAAAGGTTGAGTGTACTTTCTTTTATAAAATGTTTTTGAAGGAATACTTTTCTCGTTTAACATTTTAGTCGGTACCAATCTCTCACGATTCAATTTGTTTTTCTTCATAATGTATTGACCGACTATTATGATTTACTTAATAAAATTTGTAACACGTTCAAATAATCAAATGTTATGTATTTTTAACATAACTTTCTCACGTGTTCTTCCTTTTCTACAACCATTAAAATACTAAAAATATGTACTGCCAACATAAATTCACTTCTACGAAATAATTTAAATAAATTAAAAAATTCTTCTGAAATTATAAATATTAAAAACAACGAGTATGTTTAATTATATCGGCTAGGTCTTTATGCATTTTAACGATTTCATAATTCTATTGAATATTATTGTACCAAACGTTTGATAATAATGAAATATATTTCGTTGATTATGTACACTGCACGTGTATAAAAGACGCTGCAAACTGTTTTTTAATTTAAAAAATACTTTTGAAAATATATGAAATCATAACTTTTTGCAAAAGATTTATTTGGCAATATTTCTTAAATAACGATCTTCATTTCCTCTTAACTAATGCACATAATACATGATTAGAGAATATACTGATTCCACAATCGGGATGAATCAAACTTTAACCTTCTTCGTTGAAAGATGATAGCGAAGATTTAGAATCAATATCAGAAGATAAGTGTTCTTCCATTGCAAATAGGGAAGGACATTTCGGTTGATACTGTTCTACAGCTTCCAGAAGACTGTTTGGATATCCAGGAGAGTAATATCTAAAATCAAAAGGACCAGGAATTCATAATATAAAAGGAAAGGGAGGAAAAAGAATTTATTCTAATGGCAAATCGTATAATAAATTAATGATTACTAAACGTATAAATGATATTCATTCATTTGTAACTTATTTGTAAATTAATAAGATCCAAAAATACAAAATATAGTGAAATCGGAATTAAATTAAAAAATATATGTACAAAGTTGACTCAACACTGACTCGAGCTATTGATAAGAAATATAAAATGCTATCAGTTGTTCTATAGTGGTTATAGAAATTATTGAGTTCATGTAATATTATTGATCCATTAAAATCCAAGTTTATATTTTTCCAATGCAATCAGCTGTGACAACATGGCGGTCATGCCGTATATTACTTGTCCGATTTAAATTAAGACACGCGATCCAGAAACGGAACTGCAGTTATTTGCATTCACTGCTCGTGTAAACGGCTGTAAGAAGACTGTACTTTTTTCATTAACAAGAACTCGTGTTACCGAATTCTTTCAGTAAGTAAACCATTATTAGGGTTATGTCAAAAGCAACTAGTGTTATTTTTGATAATTATCTACTCCTATCATTATCTTTACATCCATATGCTTCTCTGCATGCATCAATATTTTAGTTATCTTGATGGAGAACATAATTCAATTTTAAATGTCAAGAAAGACAATAATTCTTTCAAATGAAATGATGTTTTGAACTATCATATTACATCTTACTGAAATAGCATTATGACTTAAAAATTATAAAGCACAGTCCTCTCTGGCAATATTATAGTTATTATAAATGGTTGTTTAACATATGTTTATGAGAGAGACATCAATTTCAAAAATATGCAATATTAATCTTATGCTAAAGATATCAAATATATAATTCGTTCCCTTAAAATTATTTTTAATTCAAATAATCTCCAAAAGCGATATGAAATAAAACACAACCTGACAATTTCATCTGGAAAACAGCAATTTATAATTTGTATGTATTCCAAAAGTGTTGAACCAGGATCTGCTTGAATTTCTTGTACTTTCTTTAAGCCACCGGACGTTACAAATAATCTTCTTGCCCTGGGATCATGAGGCAAAATCTATATAAAAATAACAAATAATTAAAAAATGCAACTTGGAATAGTTGAAATGCTTTAAACATTATCATTTATCAGTGATCTCATTAACTATGTGCATGAATGGATAGAATGAAAGACATTATTAGCTATCAGTTTGCATGTTGCAATATACCTAAGAATAAAACTCCTGAGACTTGACCTACACACTGTTTAAATGCAGTTATCTAAAGTAAGCTTAATTTCTTATATGTTTTAATCCACAACAAATTAAAATAATTAAAAATGTCTCTTTTAGTAAATGATACCACGTTTACGATTTTATTATATATATATATATATATATATATATATATATATATATATATATATATATATATATATATTTTGATACAATATATATATATATATATATATATTGTATCAAAATTTATTATAAAATATCCGAAATCTAAAAAACGTTCTTTGCAATATGCAATAGAAGTTATTTCTTGTAACATCTTATATGATTTCTAATGTTCACATTATAAAAATTACAAATTACAATATGAAATCGATCTTTGTATGAAATTCTGTCTTTTCGCATATTTGTAATAGTACTTGATAATTTATTCAATAACATGTTACGATTTCTACCATAATACATATTACAAGCATCGTATGCAACATATTTGTAGGCGAAGCAGAATCTGTCCACATTTTCCACCTTCCTACGTCGCCAAAAATATCTTATTTACGAAAACAAAATTCCAGAACAAAGTCGTGGGATAACGTGTCTGTCACAGACCTGTTGATAAATTAAAAATTTCTATTATCGTGAATTTTTTATCACTATAAGCATTATTACTGTTCATAATATGGTATGAATAATTAAATATTTTTCAGCTGATTCAGTGTGGCGCCAGAGATCGGTCGCTAAGGGAACGGAACGAACTTGAGGACCGTTTTTTTGATAATTACTTCAAGGTTGCTGTTTATCTTTTTTTATTATAAAATACAATTTTGTAATAAAATTTAATCTAAAGCAATCTCCACATATTGAAAACAAAAGTCTCCGAATTTTTTAAATATTTTAGAATAATTTATTATAAAAAAATAAAAAAGATATATGTAACAGCATGTAAAAGAAATGTGAAAAGAAAGATTGAAACACCAAGTAGAAAGTAATGCCCTAAATACAACGATCTTAATACAATAGTTGAGAAAGAAATTTAATGAAGTATCAAAGATAAAAATCAAGGTTGAAGATTATTGTAAGATTTAATGTATTGTAGTTAAAAGATAACGAGACAAGACAGATGCCTTAAAGTTCAAACATATAAGAACATAAGTGATAAAAGGAGATGACATCATTGTATACAAAAATTAATTTGTACTGTGTACTAAGCAGTACTGTTTGTAAGATTACTGGCAAATATTTCTAATATGATTAACACAAAAGTCTGTCATTTATAAGAAGTTAACTTGTCATAAAATCGTGCAGTGCAATCACAGAAGTTCTACAGATCACATAAAATGTATACCTTGTATAGTTTCAATAGTAGAGGACTTTGAAGTACACGTGTTGAATATTGTAGAACGTGGATATAAGTAACTCCGATTTTACATTAAATAAGAAAGTGAGAAATTAATAATAGACATGATAAACAATCAACATTGTGTTATTCTTAATTCTGGAGAGACCAATAATTATCACCAACCGGTCTCTGCAAAACCTTCTGTTGTTTCTGTATCAAGTATTGATTCTGATGTAAGTGACAGAAGAGATGTACGTGAAGAACTTTATGCTGGGATCTTCAGAAGACACAGGAAGACCATACTTGTGTTAGGCAGTTTTCTCAAAATGTTAAGGGTGAATAGAAATATGAACAATTATGCTAGTATTAAACCTAATGATGATAATGATGAATAAAAGAATAATTTTATTGCATAAATGGAATAGAAGACCAAGTTTAATTTTTTATACTGAAAATAATTAAATTGATATTGTTATTGCTTTGTAAAAAGATCAAATGTACTTTAATTATCACACCTTTATTAAGATTAATATAATTTAATTGCTTAAACAGATTTTTACATTTAGTAATTATTTCTCCTAAAAAGAGGCTTATCTTACATAAGGTATTATCTTGATAAATTACATGCAGCTGTCATATATTATGTTTGAATCTGTTTGCCATGATAACTATATAGATCATAAATTTGTGCTTACTAACGTAATTTTGTATACTTTATGACTAAAAGGGCATAAATCTATCTGAATAGCTTTGTCAATGGATAAAGAATATTTAAGAATCAGTTATAATAGTAAATTCGAAAAGTCACATATAACTTATAAATATGAAAATTATAGCACAAATTATCATCTAACACACTTTTTACAAAGCAAAACTTTTTAATTAAAGTATAAAATATTTTATATCACACACACATTTGATACAATATCTATAATATTGTTACATATTACTTTATTTTCATAATTTTGATTTTCCCAAAAAAAAATTGATTTCTTTGCCAAATATTATAAGATAAATTATTTAAATAGTTCAACTATTAAGGTACAAAAGCAGTTAAACATTTTATTTACATTTGAAATATTTTTAATCTAATTGTCATGGAATAACGTAATTTTGTCTTTTTTTCTCATTTTTCAGAGATACTTGGATAGATTGCATGCTCTGAACCGAATATATGCCTTAATTGCTTTACATTTTGATATTGTCATACAACAAAAGTTTTGGTGAAATCATGAAATTCTAATTATTGTAAACATGTCTGTTTATATGTACTTCAAGTTAATTTAAATAGATATTTTCAAGACATAAAATTCATGAGGCTTTATAAAAATTTATCATAGTTTATATTTTTATTGAAACTGTTCTCCATTGTCTGTTTTAATGTGTATCCTACTTTTTTCAACATTTAGCAAAATAAATTTTCTTAAAATGTTTCAATAAGGAAAAAGAAAAGACGAAGGAAAATATGTGATGCAAATAAAAAATTAGCAAAATATCGATAGTGAAGTGAAAGTACTACTGCCGATCATATATGTTACATTTCTTTACTTATGTTTGTACATAAGAAATCGATAATACAGTATGAATGAGAATTAATAGTAGCCAACTTTTTCGAGATGCAAATTTAATAACAATTTTTTGTTACTTATATATCTACAATTTTTATATTACTGGTCTCTTTATATCAAATACTGCCATTAGAAGATACATACAAATATATGATATAACAAATGCAAGTAGTATAGCTTAACAAAAAAGTATGTTTAAATATCTAAAATTGCAATTACAATTTTTATCTAAGAAGCACTTAATAATTCGATCGTTCTGGTACTTCAGCCAAACCATTTATTGTCGTAAGACTGAGAAATGTGCTTTTTCAGAATATAATATGTGCCATAATATTTATAGACAAACATTAAAAACAAAAGAAAAAATAATTAAGATGGTCTTATGCCATTGTCAATTTCTTCACTTTCTATCAATCAAATATCAGATAAATGCAATGACATACAGCATATCGGAACTGTTACTTTTTAATAGAAATATGTGACATCTCATACCATGTTAAGAGATCAAAGTCAAGTTATACCTTATGCAATTTTGGAATAGTGAAAATATATATATAAGCAAAGCAGATAATGAAAATATTAAAGATTACATTATACAAGGTCGGAATAATATCATAAAATGACAATTTTTATTGTTAGAATGTTATTTATGGGATAATAGTTTGTATGTGATAAGAATGAACCACTACAACTGCTTAACTAATTTCTCAATAAAGCAATTTCAAATAGCTTAATAATGGTCCATGTATATATAATATATACATATATATGTTTATTATGTAATTAAATAAAAGAAATAAAATTATTATTAAATAATAATTTTATGTGATAATATATATAAACTTTACCATTTAGGTGGTTTTTATCATATACTGATGATTTATATAATTTATCTCATTGTATGCATATGGTAAATAATAAAACAGATGTTTCGCTTTAATTGAGGATTATAAATAAAAAGTACTATTTCAATTATTGTACTATTATGTTTTACAACTTTTATGTCCTGTGTACAATTTGTAGAGATTATGTATAAAGGAAAAAGTTATATAAAACGAAATACTGTGTTCCTCACCTTACTAAATTGTCCAAGTACATATTTTAGAATATTAGGTGGTGAATCATGCAGCAAAGATTCCAAAGCTTCAATATACATACATTTTTGTAGTATTTGTTTCAGCGCTGTATTACATTTTGCTTTGAGATCTTCTGAGCTATTTGGATTATTGTACAGCTGAAAATAAACTATAAAATAATAATAATGAAGAACAACGTCGTATAAGAAAATCTGTAACATACCTGTAATAACTTTGGAAGAATGTTTGCGACTGCAACTGCTTTTGCATGTTCCGATGTATGCTTTCCAATTTGCCCAATTGCCCATACAGTGACAGCAAGTGTATGGTCGTCATTTTCTTCATATAATATAGTAGATAGGTGAACAATTCCCTATAAGAAATATTTGCTCTCAAATATTTTGGCTATGGAAATATTGTGACAAATATATTGAAATATCACACTTTGGATCCTATGACTGCAATAGCTAACTGATCTAAGTGTCCAGCAATATATCCAATTGCCATTATTGCTGGCAATTTGACTGTTAATTTTGAGGTACTAATTAATTCAACAAGTGCACCAATACCACCAATATTCACAATAAGTTGGGCCAACTAAAGAAAAATATAATTATAGCAAAATAATGTTGCAAATAAGTTGGTTTGATTTCTTTACCTCTAATGTATGTTTACAAATTTCTCTGGTTAACATTGCAGCAGCTTTAACGACACATTCATCAGGATGTGCCATGTGCACAAGAACATCAGGAAAAATTTCAGCTTCAATAATAGATTCTGCTAGGTGTACAGAGTGTTTTGCTATACTGCTTAATGCCAAAAGAACTTGACGCTGTGTACATTATTAATAAGTAGAATATTATATTACAAAATCATACTGTACATATAGTATTTTATGTTACCTTTAACTTAGTATCAGGATTAGATAATGCTTTTGCAAGAAAAGGAATGGCTCCTGCATCAACCACAGTTTCAGCAAGATCAATATTATGTTTGCTTATATCGAATAAAGCAGAGGCACTAATTTGTTTTAAACATAATTCAGGTTCTTGTAAGGCCAAGACTAAAAGTGGAACAGCTCCTATAAATAACACGATTGATATACAAGTTAATAAAATGTAGATAACTTATAGAGTATATTAATAGAGTATATGTACCTGCGTCAACTATGGCTTGAGCCAAAGTCTTATTATGCCTAGCAATGTATCCTAATGCCCAAGCAGTAGCTTCCTTAACACCACAATCAAAATCTTCTAAACAAATTATTATAGTATCCAGTCCATTACTCTGAATCACCATAGATGCCAATTCTGGGGAATGTCTAGCAATTGCACGTAAAACAAATAGGGCTGCTTTTTTATAAAATTTCTATAACAAATATGCTTCAATATGTCTTCATTATTTATGTATTATATTTTAATATATGATAAATTCTACTAAAACAAAAAGAAAGAAATACAGTCTTCTACATCTAAAATGCTTACATTCATACATTTTGTTTATCAATATTCTTCAATAATTGAGGTAAAATACCCATTCTTACAACGGCTTGTGCCAATTTAATACTATTATTTGCAAGTTTTCCTAATGCAACTGCAGCTGTATGCTGAATAGATGGTACAGGATCTGTTAACAAAGGGCATAAGAGATCCAAAGCCCCAGCAGCTTCTAAACAATCTATAGTGTTTGGTTTTGAAGCAAAATCAGCAATGGATTGAACAAAGAATAGACGAGCCTTTTGGTACTGATCGAAGACTACAAAGGCATAATAATTAGTATTAACATTCCTTGGCAAGCTAATTATTATAAAAAATTATTCATGTGCAGAAGATATATAAGAATGAAGACTTCTATATGTGCATGTGCCCTTGCATTAATTATATTATAGAAAACCGCCAAATTTTTATTAAAAATATTAAAAGTATTTCAAACATTGTACCTTGTAAAATTGAACGTGCTGTCATTTTTGTTTATTATAAATTTTTAAATGTACATGCGATGTTAATACTTTCAATACGTTTTTATATCATTTGACTTTACGAAACTGTCATATGTTTGAAAACGAAAAGCTACCGCCTTCTGCATACTATATAGTATAACGACTCGAGAAAACAAATGTTTGATCGAATAGAATATAGACGCAGAAATTATCAATCAAAATATAGTAATAGAAGGATATAGCGATAGTAATAAAATACAATATTTTTTATGTAATAACTGTTCATATCGGAAGATGACTGAAGAATTATTATCTAAAGAAAAAGAATTTCATCATTTGAATAAAGAACTTGAGCAGAAAGCAAGCAATTTGATAGCAAAAATAGATTCTGTTGTTAATACTTACAATAACGGATGCTCGAATCTTAATTCGAGGAAACATCGCGTAAATGCGACGAAAGAAAAAACTGCCTATGTAAATAGTACAACAATACAGAATGAAGATAATTTTCAGGTTTTGGTTAAACGAAATTCATCTTTACCTCATATTTTCGATCAATCCGTTGCTTCGAAGCCGTAAGCCAATTATTTATACTTATGTGTTAAAAAATGATCTCATAACAAATATATTTTAGTTTTAACAAACTATTGAATAAAATTTTTAATTATTTTGTAATATATTTAAAATTAAACATCTGAATAATAAATGATTTCAATATTACTTATATGTTAGAAAAATAGAATCACAGAATGATAATGAGGATGAAGTTTCTAAGCAAAAGAACCTGGCAAATAAAACTGTTCTCAATTTCTTAAAAGCTAAGGTAGATATATTACAGGATGAGCTACAAACAATGCGAATTGAATATAGAAAACAGGTACCTAGAATTCATGTGTGCATGAAAGCATTTATTTGATTAATACTTACAGAACTATGTTCTATGTTCAGTGTGATGTTTGCAAGAATTTGGAATCTGAAAATAACAAGATTGAAATTAAGTTAAAAGCTGAAATAGAATCATTAAAAGAAACAATTACAAAATTAGAGAACACTAACAAGGAATTGCACTGTCAATCACAAGCATTAAATACAGAAAATTCAATCTTAAAGAAAGTATGCATTTTACACCCACTCTGTTCTTTTCCATAACAATTGTTTTTTTTTTTATTCATACAAAATATTTTTAACAGGACTTGGATAGACTTCAAAAGCAAGTAAAGATAACAAATCAACAGTCTAATAGTTGCTTGATGAGATTAAATAGATCTTTGGAAAATAACGATAAACTTAAGAATGCACTGAAATATTCTGAAGTAGAAGAAAAGGTGCAACTTATACAAATACATAATATTAGATAAGAAACTTGTATCATTTAGCATTTTTATCTTACTTAATGTTTCTACAGGAATTGAAGACTCAAATTAGAAAGCTAGAAGAAGATAGAAAATTAACAGCTAGTCACTTGGGAAAGCAACTTTCAGAATTAATACAAGTGTTTAAAAAACAAATGTTAATTGTAGATAACTTAAAGAAGCAAAATGTATGTATATATTTTATCTCTATTATATAAAATTATATATAAAAATTAAAACATTTAATATATATGTACTTTAATCTATCTTTTTAATCGATGTATGTATGTAATTGATATGTATATATACGTATGTATATGTATGTATGCATATAAAAACAAACACACACAAGGCATGCTTACTGGCAGTTGGACAACTAAAATTAACAAAAGAAGATTTCTCAAGATTATTGGACCAGAGACCTGAAAATTTATGATATATTGTATATAAAACATTTATTAAATGACTACTGCAATTTATACATTGCAAAAGATGGAATAACTTCATTTCATAGCCATACATTTTATACAATTTTATATTACATGATATAATCCTTAATAATATTTTTTATGAAAATCTGTGTTCTTTAATACATTACCTGTTATACATGAAATTTGAAAGTTTTGTGATCTAAGCTTTATGATTCATCTTAACATCTCTTTTTTTGTTTTTATTTATCTTATATCTGGGACATTTTTAGCATTTTTAACATATACGTAATAAATAAGTTATATCTAAAATATCAATGGAATTTAGGATGCGAAATGTCAGAATGAAGTATGTCAAGTATAAACATTCTAAGTCTAATTATGGAAATCGTATTTTTCTATATTCGTTTAATATTTTCAAAAAGTAATGTCATGTAGAATTACAAAGAGATACAAAACTAATTTCCATTATAACCGAGATGAATTTATTTTATTCAAAACAATTTTCAATAACTTACTCAATTTATTTACACTTAAGTCCTATTTTGTGCATAAAAAATTTGATTAAGAATGATAAATTTCGGTTAGTACGTATAAAAATTCACAAAATTAATTGAATTCATCTCAAAGTTTAATCTTCAAACGTCTCAGAAAACACTGACTATTTTTTTATCAAATGAATTTTACAGATTTTTATTTTATATCCTCGCTTAAACAATATATGTACTATCGTATATTTTCTACGCTTATAAAAGCAGCTCGACATATTCTAAATACTATCACTTGAAATTAGTTAAATAATGTCAAGTGTCACAAAAAAGTGAACGAAGATGATATATGTCTGTATTTTCCGTTTAACCATTTCTGCGCAATCTAACTTGAATAATGTTGTTTTAGTGTTTTACTATTTAAATCTCTAATATGTTCTGTTTAATAAAATATATTAAATTAATTGTTTTCTTTCTCTCTTTCTCGTTCTCTCTCGCACTCGCACTTAATACGAAGATGCTATTCTCAAATGCTTATAACTCTTTCGCCCATTTTTGATGCCCCTCTCCTTTTTATAATTACGATAACGTTCCGTTTAAAATTCTTATTTTATAACCCTTTTACACATTGCGTTTTACAACTCAGCCTCACATATATGTATACATCGAAATTTGCTATCCTTATTAAAATTAAAAGCACTGATACATTAACAATTTTCATATTTAAATCACTGCTTGAGTTCATATTTAAAATTATACTGCACCGCAAACTTCCGTATTATTTCATATTGCACTTTAAATATTCAATTTATTTTAGTCTCTAGAAAGTTTCATGTTTAATAAAATATTCAAATAATTGGTATCATAAGGTTCATATATCTGTCGCTGATCAGAGAAAAACAAATCATAAATTAAAGTACATTCCATATTTTTCAAAGTCTTTATATGAAATATCACTTTCCCAATTAATTTTTACTATAAATCAACTTCAAAATAATCATATGAATCTTCAAATTTTATAAGTCATGATAAAAATTGGCGTAACCATGAATATATTATTCTTGAAAACATAGATTAACTTTTATATTATTAGGGTAAATTTTTTTATTCACTGGTATAAAATTTTTTCCGTTATACACGTAATTATTAATTAAACCTCTCGATTGTTGCATTAAAATGCATTACTATCTATGTGTTTAAATTCATGTGTTTCATATTATGTTATAATATAAATAATTGATGAAATTACATTTCTTTCTTACTCTGTAAGCTCGTAGAAATTATACACGAACAATGCACTTTATATTATTAGAAGGAAAACAGAAAAGAAAAAAAAAAAATAATAAAAGGAAATGGTGCATGTCCAGCCTTTAATCCTCGTTTGTTAATATGTGTCTTATAATATATATGTTAAATTTGTTTGAAACATTATTTTACTTACAGAGTGTTTTATTTATTTCACTCTTATCACGCTTAATACTAGACTTTTTCGCTCTTTTTTTCTTTTTTCTTCTATTTATTTTTACGAGTTTATAATTTCGAAAACATTTTTTTTATTGTTCTTTGCAAGATTATGAATGTAAAAGTTAGATTCGTGCATTTTTCGCTTCACAACACGATATCGTATCAAAAATCAGTAACACTTGAATTTACGTCAAAGGCAGCGTAGACAGTAATACATCTAGCAGCTTGACTATGAAATGATTTTATTAACGTGTTATAAAAACCAGACTCTAAATGCGACCAGAGGGACAACATGGTACAAGGACATCCATGTACAAGAAGAATGTATGAGATTCAAATTCGAGACTTAAATAAATATTGTGGCAATATCTAGCAATGACATTGGACAGTCATCGTTCGTTCGCGTGTGTGGTTGTTGCTGTATCGTTGTCGTAGATCAACTTGATCATTCCAGGTAGCTATATGTGTCCTTTTGATATTATAAAAACCAGACTCTAAATGCGACCAGAGGGACAACATGGTACAAGGGCATCCATGTACAAGGAGAATGTATGAGATTCAAATTCGAAACTTAAATAAATATTGTGACAATATCTAGCATTGACATTGGACAGTCATCTTTCGTTCGTGGTTGCTGCTGTATCGTTGTCGTAGATCAACTTGATCATGCCAGGTAGCTATATGTGTCCTTTTGACCCTCTGTGCGCTCCAGATATTCTTTCTCAATTAAAATATCTATACATTTCTGAAAGAGCAGAATCATCTTATATTAAGGTTATATCTTTTTCATTTCAATTTATTTTCTCAGATATTTCTATTCATCGATATCATGTCATGATAAATCAATATAAGAAAAAATACACGTTTACATATGTTAAAAAATTATTCACATATATTTATATATGTGAAAATGTCTTTAAAAACAATGTCGTTTATACGTACCTTAATAACATGTACTCTTGGTTTGAACCTAGAACTTAATTGATTCAATACTTCAGCTACCAATTGTTGATGTTTGAGTACTTTCCTCATTTTCATAATCCTAACAATAGCTGCCTGAATTAAGAGTTTTCTATCTTCTTCTATATTTTTTTGTGTTGTTTCCTGTTCAATCTTTAATTCCGTTTTCATTGGTATATTGATATTAACCCGCAGCTTCTTGCTGTCATAAAAGTAATATATTAATATAATTTCTGATAAGGTAAATATCACAGACTATTAAATAGAGTTACTTTTTATATCCTGTGAAAAGCTCAACTGTTGACAATGGTGTCAATTCAGCATCGTCATCAGTAGCTGCTGTTAATAGTTTAGCTTTCAAGAGTATTTGAATAACCTGTAACAATGAATATATCATCTAGGCTCTATTATATATGTTAATTCTTTCGATTTTGTTGTTACCTGAAGCAAAAAATCCATTTTTATCTGTGTAGCATCATGTAATTGTTGTATCGTCCACACAGTGGAACCATTATATTGTAAGAGAACAGCCATTTGAAATGTGGATGCTTGCAACGTGTATCTGCAATAAAAGAATGAAACCTCATTTGCAATTGACACAAAATATTTATTATAATTTTAACTTAAATTTTATTGTTAAATATTTTATGACCTGTTTTTGAAACAATTCGTATGCAATTCTCCTTTAGACATATTGTACAACCAATTCAACTTTCTTCCACTATGCTGTGAACTATAGAAAGTGGTGAACCTATGTACAGATCTCTCTAGCTGTAATGCAAAGATAATATTTAAATGATACTATTATTATCAAATGAATTATTCAATTCCGTTTACCTCTGTTGGTAATGAAAATGTAAAGGATTGTTGAAATGGCCAAGAACCAGAAGATAACACTTGTATATTGAAATCTATATCCAATGGTTCAGCAGAATTTGTCAAATGTCTTCTAAACTGTTCATTTAGATCTTTAGACACACCAATATCCTGTGAACAGACTGCTATAATTATAATGTTGTATGATTTTGACAAATGTTAGTAAACGATATAAAAATAATTGCCTACAAAAAAATAAAAAGCCCGGAAAAACGAGTGAAATACAATAAATACAAATTAAATAAAAAAAAAAAAAAAAAAAAAAAGGATATCATAGCACAATACAGTACCTGAAACATTCGTTGCAATTTTGAAGTATATTCAAAACCACAAGCTTGTTTCAATTTAGAAATCATAGAAGCTTCTGCATCATCACTGGCAGACATATGTTGTACTAATCGTTTTGCCAGCATTTTACTATAGAATTTTTGAAACACATCTTTGTCTTCTATATATTTAAATACCACCATCTGCGATTGAAAAAAAAAGGGTGTAATATTGTTAGCAAGCAAAAATGTAGTGTTTGTACTTTATTCATCTCATCTTTACTCACAACTTGGTTCAGTGTATCTTCAAGTTCAGCCTCTTCAGGATTTTTGCTGCTCTTTTTTAACAACAGGTCACAATATTTTGCTAATAACTCTGGTGATTTGCTGCTGCTATTTGCTGCCCTAGTTACCGAATTACTGTTAATGAATCTTCCGCAAGCCTTATCAAGAGCTGCCACAAAACCACTGTCATTATTAAATGCAACAAGTACTAAAGCATTGTATTTTTTATGAACCTCCAAAATAGTGTTTACATAAATCTTTGGATCCTACAAAAAAATATTTTTACACAAAATTAAGTTGCAGTTATTTTAGATTATTAATGAACGTACATTAACTGCAGAATCACCACATTTATCGATAGCTCCAAGTCCTTGATTAGCTATATGACCTTCTAAAAGATTTCGCAATTCTCCAAGACCATTTGGAATTCTTGCCACTAGCTGATACATCCGACCTAAGTCTGTGTTTTTGTCAGCATCCAAGAGATTTTGAAATTCAGAATGAAAAATGTCCAAATGTTTTTCAATTAACACTCTTTCACACGTTTTTGCTAATATTTCGTGCGTTGTTTGATGCAAATATACCTGAACTCGCTTTTGCTCTTCCAATAATCTTTGCTCTGCCTATAATAAAATAATATTTGTAAACAGTATTCTTAGAAGATATGATAATATAACAAAAGTTGATTTCAAAACCTTTTTCATATATTCTGTAACTGGATTTTGTCGAAGGAACTCTGAACTTTCTCGAGTATAAAACCTTTCTGTATCTTCAAGGAAGACATTTTCAAAAGAATCTTTGTAAACAGTAAGATTCTGTCCTTTAGCACCAGGATCATCCTCATTCAAACCTAATTCTACGTAACAATTGATTACACCACTGACTAAACGTGTATTTATTGTTTCCCCATTGCGTTCCCGCTCAATTAATTTAAGTACTGCATTAGTGACCTGCGATGTATTATAATATAGAATTTACTTTTTAGTCTATTTTCCATACATTTACTTATTAAAAGACTTACTTGTCTATTTAAATGCTTGAATAAGTTATCTCGCCATGTAACCAAAGCTGATTGATAAACTTCATAAATTCCTTTACGACCCTCCTCACATTCTCTACGTACCCAATGTCGATTTAGGTATGAGCATACACCATTCAGTACTTTACTACTAAACTGATATTCTTCCCATTGTCTTGTATAGAACTGCAATACATCTTCATCCATCAAGTCAATTCCATGCTATGCAAAAAAATATCAAATTAAAATATCGAATATTCTATTCCTGGATTAATTAATAATGATAATCAGTGAATAAAAAAAAGATCACCTTCAATAAACTTATAAGGTAATTTCTAAGAAAGTCACGTAGACGTTTATATAATTCCAAACCAACTAACTGTGCACCTCCTTGAGAAATTTGTCCTTTCTTACTTTTGGTTGATGTTCTAGTTAATTGTTGATGAACACTTGTGCAATAATTATATACATGTCTGACAAGTTATGTAATAAGGAAATTAATAGACCGTGGAGAATTATTTTGTTATTATAGTTGCATTTCTTTCTTTTTTGTTGCTTAATTTTTAAATTACAAAGGATACGTGTACAACTCTATATATCTTGGTTTAGACATACATTGTCTGTTATAAACTTGTTCAATACCCTCACGTAGATCTCCCCAAATTTGATCTAAATCTATTTGTTTGAGGCCTGCTGGGCCTCCTTGATGACTCCCAGCCCCTCCTCCGCCTCTATGCCCTGACATCCTATTTTTATACGCTTGTCGAGTGAGCGTCACTGTTACTACTGTCTACAATAATTTCTGTAGGAAAAATAGAAAAAAATCTGCTATGTAATTCAGATATATTGTACAGGAATTATATAGAAAATAGAAATGTAATACAATAAAGCAAATATCAAAAAATGAACAGCAAAAATTTGAGTTTTGTATACATAGATGTATATAATATTAATTTTATTAGAATAGTTTTTAGGATACAAATGATAATAACAATCATGATGATGATAATGAAGATGATAAGATAACGGTGATGGTAATGATAATAATCATAATAATAATAACTATTATAGCACAAAACAACATATTCAATAACTGAAATAAACTCTGGAACATACTATTACATCTAATGATTTTTATTAGTGATTAATTATTCCAAAATTTCAATGTCACAATCATTTGCTTATATACACATTTAAAAGCTGTTGAAATCGTTTGTGAAATTATAAATATAAAACTATGTGAAACCTTTGTGCGCTTACGAGGAACGATTAAAGAAAAAGTGATAGTAAGTGCAATTGGATGAAGATATTCGTGGGGAGAAAAAAAAATACATTTGAGCAAAAAAGGTTAGTCGGTAATCGGAAGATCCATACCGATGTAGTTACATCAGGATGCACATCGTTAGCAGTAGCTCGAATTTTTCGTCAGGAAACTTCAGAACATCGCAAATCTTCGTGCTACAACACTACCATCCGTCACTATTGAAGATCCATAAAAAGCAATTGACAGAAATAACACCATCGCAGCCCGTTGCCATAAGAGAATTACTTTTTTTCGTTGGTAGAACGGAGGGAAATATTGTGAGACAGAAAGCGCGCACTCACCTGTCGACGTTCACCACCGCATAACAGGCAGGGTTAGACAAGGGAGTTCTCGTGAAAACGTGGTGGCTATCTTTAACGATCACTGGTACTTCGTTCTACATACGCTTTAACGAGAAATTTATAACGCATCCGCTTGTTACTTTTGCGCTCTACACAATGACAAGCACAGTAAAACCGCGAACCTAAAATGTTGTATCTGTGTGCCCAAAACTGACTACAGTTCCAATCTGCTACTTTACTTCTGACAGGTTAGGTATCACTGTTACCAACAAAAAAGTACATATATCTTCGATTTTAAGATCTATTTCCTTCACAGTCCGAATATATTATTACTTCTTGCAATATATTTTATCTATCTTTCTTACTTAGATACTTTATATCTTGGAAACTTGCGTTTCAGAATTTTAAACTGAAAAGTGTTAAAATAAAGGTTCTTTCGATACCTATAACGAGCGATAGTAATTTTTATTTTAGAATGTGGATATATTGTTTATGAAAATCAGTCTATAAAAATCTTAATTAATAATTGTTAATTATATTTTCTATATCGTATAAGATTGTACGCACGTTTATGTAATTATTAACGTTTATTATTTTAATAGTATATTAACTATAATTTTCATTAATATTGCTGCCTGTTTATATTTCTAAGTAGATAAAATATAAATAAATATATGCAGGTATAAAATAATAATGCGTAAGGGCTTGATACATCATTTATTTAATACATAGATTTGACAGAGTTAAATTTAAGTATTATATATAAAGCATCTGCTATTAATTCAGAAAAATACCTTTCAAAACTCACTTTAGATTTTATTTAAATGCTACAATCTTATCTTAAAAAGCTTTTAATCATTATTATGTGAAGAAATAAGTACAAAAGAACATTGAATTTAATACTGAATCATTCAAAGATATAAAAATATTCTACATATATGTACATTGATAAGAATAAACTTTCATAATAGAGAACAATATAACTATGAATATAATGGAAACAAATAGCAAAGGATATTTGATACTTCTCTCAATATATAGATATTTCTGACATTTTTACCTTTTTTATTTTTTATTATAATAAGTAAAACATTGTAATTCAAATTTTTACTAGAAAATTTTTATTTTGCTTAACTCAACATAAAGATGACATTCTCCTGCTAATAATTTTAGTCATAACTATAGAAATAAATTTATATTGAATTTAATGAAAATAAAGAAATATAGTTGGTCAAGCTGTGGAAATATCTTCATGAAACGTAAGATAAAGTAATTTCAAAGTAGCTATTTTTTATTGCCATAATAAGCTGAAATAAAAAATTATCCATGTTCAATTTCAGAATATCAATTTGAAATAAAAAATTACTTTGCACAAAGATAAATTTATGCAGAAACTTACTTTGTAATTGATAATTGAGGCATGCCTGGATCAGCACCTTTTCTAAATCCTAAAAGGTAAATTAATCAATGAGTTACGTGTCGGCCATACGTTAGATTTATTAGGAAGATATACATATTCATTCGTATTATAAAATAACTGCACATATATAGAATTTGAAATTAATAAATGAACAATCAGGTGGAAAGCATAGAGAAAAAGAACTAACCTAAAAATAATATAGCAGGAATAAATCCCCAATGAAATATAGTTTTGCTGACATCTAAAACAATTGCAATTTTTTGCTTTGTACTCGGACTCATCGCCATTTTCGTATAATTATCACGTGTAAAACGTCTAGATTAATCTTGAATATTATGAAATTGGTATACACAACTGTTAGATTATTTCGAATGATCACGAATACCAGATGTACTTGAAAACGAACATATACCTGATATATCTACTTCTTTAAATGTACATGTGCTTTTTTGGTTTCTTTCCGTTGGCTTGTTGGATCTTTCCACTTTTCGCTCATACGTTAAAAATCATTAAGTCATATCGCGCTATTGAGTCATTAATTGGAGACAGCCTTTAATTGTTTTATCGAAATTATTCGAAATAATGCATCTATATAATATCTTATAGTCTATGTCCATGTTTTGACAGATTCGTCCATTCTGTATATCGCAGGCTACTTCGATCATTTTTTAAATTCCTCGATGGTAATTTCAAGTTTTTACATTTATTGTTGTATATTTTATTAGAAACTAGTACCAAGTAAAGACTGTAATTGTGTGATGATCGTTGTGTAGTTTTTTAATGTGTGAACATACAATTAAATAAACATTATAAAATATACTTTATACATATTGTTTCAGAGCTCACCACATTATTGCATTTGGGGTTTATGTGAATCACAGCAATATTGTTGTGGTGATAATGTTTGCTGTTATGAAACTGATATTAATTTTTCATATTCAGCGTATGTTTGATGATCTTATAATATAATACAATATAATACAATACAATATAATATAATATAATATATAATAAAAAATTATATTAACAGGGCTATCATTTTTGGATCAGTTGCCGTTTCCGCAATAATTTATATTTGCTATTATTTTATGTATCGAGAAATTTGTGCGTTTGTCATCAAGAAATATTGCAAAATTACTTTTACTTCGATGTCTAACCAACGAAAAAATGAAACAAATGCTGCAAGGAATCAGGAATCGATAGTGGGAGGCTGTGTTGTACAAATAGAAAAGAAAGAAATTATGCTTTAATAAACATTCTTTATATATATATGTCGGAGATGAAAGGACACCGGGCCCCTCCGTTGGAATTATTTGGAAAAAGCCTCAATACTGTAGCATTTACGAAATAACCCAGACACAGTCATTCGAAACTTGAGACAATGAGTTTAGGCTCGAGGCGACAACCGGTCGCCGAGCGTAGCCACGGTCACAGGATGAACGTTCCACCTAACAGAGATATAAAGTAACATAGCTTTCCTTTAAAGAATTGGCAGTACAGACACTTGACAATAAGACATTCCAACAGCCCCGCAGCTCGCCACACACAGACCCCATTCTTTGGGCAAGATGATCGCCAGATGCCGATGCATCGTTTACAGTATATGTTCAGATAGCCTGAGGAACCGTTACAAATCTTAGGACTTAGTTAACTAAAGTCCTTCAGATTGACAAACAGTCTTTATTCTATCAGCCTGTAAATCTGTCACCTATTGCGGGAAGATATGGGAAACCTGATTTAGTCACGTATGACGCTGCCTGCTAGGAACTCTCTCTCAAGGGCGGCTAGCATCCTTTTCTAACCGCCAACATAGAAATTGACCAATTAACAGCAACGTCTATTTCCCTCACCCTCCGAGTGGAGGCTTTCTTTGACGAATCCGATGATCTCGTGCCCTTAGGCACACCCCATCATAGTTTTCCTCTGTAGCGTCGTCGTGACGGAAAGTCATTCCCTTTCTGGCAATCTCATTAGCTAAGAGTCAATCAAACGATCCTTGTATCACGAGTAGTAAGTCGAGTCCGACTTAGACTTTGAAGCAAAGTATATTCGTTATCCCGTTGACCGTGGATTCGCTATATCGTACCTAGGGCCATCGTCATTAGCGTCCAGTTACCGCGTCCGCTTGTCAATCCCGTATCAGCCATATTTGTGTAATAAACATCTGTGCGACAACCATGAACAACACTGGTGAAGATTCATTAAACGCCCTTAACGCAAACCCGACATATATATATATATGTTTTATATGCTTTTTTAATCCACTGTTAGCAGTTGACTAATTTTAAGAAATGGAATTCTCTATATGTTAAAATTCTCTCATTTGTAACAAAGTAATAAATGTGTAGTTGTATATGAATAAGACCGTTTAGAAATAGACATCTTATATTTTTGAAAAAAGACATTCATAATGATGTGAAGTTTTATTTGTTTCAGCAGATAATAAGATTAAGCTTGTAAAATAATGGCTTTTTTTTAAGTCCAAGAAGCTACTTTTACTGTTCAAAAGTTACAAATCAACTTTTACCTTGCAATCTGAAAATAACACATTTGTGAAAATTAGAAAAGAATATCCTATTACTTGAAATTAAACATCATTTATTAAACTTTTATGCACAATTTACTTGTAAGTTAATGCTAGAATAAATTACGTATGTATTAAATGTTATGTTATGTGTTAATTCATTCTATGATATTTTAATAAAGTTTATTTACTAAAGTTAATTCATTTTGCAATTTTTAAATAAAGTTTATGAATGATATGTCTGATCCATTGCAGCCTCACGGTTATCTTGATTTTCTGTACGAATCTCTAAACGAAACTCATCAATAGAATTACTATATTATATTCTTGCAATTTAGAGAAATTAAAGAATCTCTCATTTAAAGAATTTATATTCATTAATCAATTTTATTTAATCAAATTAAAGTATGAAACGTATATTAAATTACTAATTGCAGATATCCACATTTCAGATCCGTAAATACCGTTCGCGTTTTGGTTTAATATATTATTTCTTTGTTTGCAATTTATTCCTTTATTTGACATGATCGTTACTGAAAACATATTTATTATTTATCCTTCAGCACAAGTTTTCCAAGAATTTGACGATTCCTGTTCGTAAACGAGTATGAGTGACTTGTTACAGAGCCCCCCACTCCTCATCAACCGAAATTCGCTACGGCGCGGGGGAATCAGTTTAGTGTCGAAAATTGGAGCGATTAGACGTGTACGGTGTCACTCTGTGACAGGTGCCCATTTATTTCTCTACATACGTAGTATCTTTATAATGATTCTTTCACAGTTCAAACTTACGTTAATTATAAATTCGTCCAATTATCATATGTTTTTATTTAATATAATCGTTATAATCCAAATTTGATTATCTTCTTTTCTTCGACCATCTTTTTGGTTGTTACATTTGCCGGTAGCTCGTATCATAATTTTCAAGACGCAATTCAATCTTGATCATTGTTTCATTTTTATATTAAATTGTTCTTTTTATACATTTGTTCTAATGTTTTCGTCTTCTTTTGTGCAGATTATTGCTTGATTGCGAGATAAATTTCGAGGTATTAGAAGGACGCTACGAAATTCAAAAAGATGCCGCGAAATTCAAAAGGACACCCCGGTCGTCGATGATAAATTCGAGATCTTTTCATGGAAATTTGGTAATACTTTTGGTTGTCATTTCGCTTTTTTCAATAGTTTTTAATAGTTTCTATTATATTCGAGAAAGAACACCACCATAGACTGGTTTGAACATGTTTCGCACATCGCGCAGAATCTGGTGCGCAGCTTTGTTTAACGGACAAGGAAAGCCAACCATATTTTACGTTGGTATATTTAAAACTCTAATGGCGGACATTTAGTTTGGCGGGCAATTTTCACAAATCATTTTAATTATGAAATATTCATAAATATTTGACAATTTATTCAAAAATTTTGACAAAATATTAACAAGGGAATATATTTTTTGATATCTTTGATATGATATTTCTTTATCTTTTATAAATGTATAATAATTAATTTGCAGTTTTGAAAGAACAGTACATATTTTCTTCGTAACCTTGTATTTACTTCATTTAATTCTATTCCTTATTTTTTACGTTAATTATTATTAATTAAGAAATAGTATTCGAATAAAAACTTAACAAGCGTAAACTTTCTATTCTTGAATTGAATTATTGTTAAAAGTTTTTGCTTAATACGAATCAGTCTTTTATCATCTTAAACTTTGAAAATAATTAATACTGTCATTAAGAAGAAATTACAATATTCCATCGTTTGTTACAGGTTACTTCCAGCCTTCGCTTCTTCCATCGAAATCGATGATTCCAATTTGATGGCAGCTTGGTAATGACTTTCCTTGGGTTACAACGATATTGACGACAACTAATCTTCGCATCTAATCGTGAGTCGCATGCATTTTTGTTCCTCTGGTCACTCAATCATGTCGTAGGATGAAAGGTCCGAATCGACACGGGTTGACTGGTTGTATCACGTAGAATTTTTGACGAGCATAGTGACCGCGGGTATTTATCATACTCGTGAGTAGTAACGTTTTCTTGTCTGTGTTTTATTTATTAGTTCAGGATAGGTTTTCTTGCACATCGCGTTTTTAAATATTGATGATAATGTATGTTGACAATTAGCATACTTATATATACGATTAAAAATTACAGAATATATTCACTAAAATTATTTACAAAATCAAATTATATTCAATGTGACTATTTATGAAGATCGAATGTTCATACAAGAATGTATATGAATATTGAAATAAACAACGAAATCACTTCGTTTGAATATTTTGTAGTGGAGAAGTTTGGTACCCTCAGGCTTCGTTAATATGGAAATTCAATTATGATTAAAGTTATTATAATGCTGATAAAGATCATAAATGATATTTATTTTAATCTTTTTAACTTTATAATGGAGCAGTTTTATTATTTGAGCATACACGGTATAATTTCAGTAAAATTCGGAATATGGAATATGAAAGTATATGTTAAAGCCTAACTTTGTCTGCCCGTTAAGACATATGTTATAAAATTTCACGTGCAAGAAGACACTTCGCGACAGGCAGATTTCAGAATCAAAACAAGTTTTCAACGTTCCTTTGTGTTTTCAAAGATGTGTTTTGATAAAGATATCGCCTGAGGATATTTCCATTAATAGAGTTCATTTAGAGTCCATTGTTATTCATTGATATAAATATTACTTGCATTGAATCTTAATTTATGTTTGACAAATATGTAAATTCTTCGTTAATTTCCTTCATTTTAGTTTATCAATTTAATTGTTCATTGAAATAATAAAGTAAAATAAAGTATAGAATTATTAAAATTTGAAATGAAATTAGACTGGAAAATCAAATTAGCCCGTTAGATACAAAATATAATAGATAGGCTAATCATATTTTTAGCATAGGATTTTCAGGTTTAACCCCTTCCATGTTCATTGTCAGAATCTCACTCACGTGCCCAGGTGCTTCTTGGGTGGGAAGAAGGCAATGGGCATGATGATTAGTCTATAAGCCTAACAATGTTTTCAGCGACTGACGTTGCGTTAGCGTATCGTGCACAACGTATTTTCCACTGTGTGTGTATGTGGTTAGGCTGTGGAATTGCGTCGTTTTTGCTTTTCATTATAATCTTGAAATACTTATGGAATTCAGAAATATGTATATTCCAATTACCATTGGAAATATTCGGTGCTGATAAATATGTATAGTGAATTATAAATGGTAATATCACTAATCTCAGTATTAAACAACAAAAAGATTTAATAATTGATCAAAGTACGACGATCTCTTCTATTAAAATTATTTCTTTAGATGATATACATATACATGATTATATACTATTATGAGCATTTAATTAAAATTGAGATTTAAATATATTTGGATAATTAAAGTTGAGATACACAGAATATTTTTACGCAATGGTCGCTAGCCATCGTCAGTCGATTTCAGGAAAATGGTACGTACTTTAGAGTGTGAAAGTTGTATGTTAAACCCGGGGTGTCGGAGGCGTCCCGGGACGTCTCTCTAGTGTAGGCTCTTGCGCCCCGGTTATGTGTGAGAACCGTGGAGTGAGTGTGTTGGTGTGTTGTCTGTTTTGCTATTTTTTAAATATAGGGTTAGGTAGGATAGGTAGCATACTTTCTGGTGTGAGTGTTAATTATAAGTAGGTAGGGCCGGGCAGGTTGGCACAGTCTCTGGTCGGGTAGGCGCGATTTCGCGTGTCCAACCTGTTTCAGGAAATTTGATTTGAAAAATCGACGGCGAAGCTGGGAAACAAGAGTTGGAGCATGCCACTCAGCTTAAGCTTTGCTTATCGGTTTTTCGAATTTCGCGCTCATGATCGCGAGTAGGAAGTAGATTTCGAAACGAACGTTTTATATATTGCTCGAGCACGCACATAAGAACAGATAGCGATCATTATGATCGATGGTCATCCATGTTTACTTGAATTAACTGGCGCGATTTAAATTTTTAGTTGACATTTTCGGGTTCTTTTTTTGTTTTCCGATTAGAAAGACTCGACGAGGTAGATTTAAGTTTCAGCGGGCATTGCGCCCGAAGAAAGAAAAGGCTATGAGCCGAAGAGGCCCGGCAAATTTGTCATAGAAGAGGGCAACTACTAATGGCTTTCCATCCTCTGAATTTCGGATCATCCAAAGCATGGAAAGTCATTCTCGTTACTATTTTGTCACTATGCTCGCTTGTAGTATTTGTAGTAGTAATAGTAGTATTTCTTTTTTTCTTTTTTTTTTGGCCGGTGTACACGTCGGCTCACCATCATATTGTGCAAATCACGGTTTTTGTATTAGTATTGCAAGAGATTAATTATGGTTTGAATTAGTGTTGCGAGAGATTGATTACGGTTAGAATTAGAGTTGCGAATTATAACATCGCGATTGTTTTTAGCAATTTTGATTTTGCATTGTCAGAATTTTTTAGAGAATGATACATTGATACGTGTTAGCTTTCGCATGGCTGCCCTGTTTCAGCACGGTAATACGTTTGTGAAGATAAAATTCGCTAAATTGACTAATAATCTAATAATCTAATCTGTTTACTCCAATAGAATAATTCAATTAATGAAATAAATTTAATAAAATAAAAAGATAATTTAATCGAATAAAAATGTATTACATTCTTGATGAACTTCCATTCGTAACAAATAATGTAACAATTTTGTTCACGTTTTATTAAACACGTCTAATTAATACAAGATACGATATTCGTTTTTTAATCTCTTATAGTATATTACATTTTTACATAAAATGAATCAATTCTATGTATATATATATATATATATATATCTAATTTCCAACTTATATCTATACATAATAAATTTTAGTACAGTTAAAAAATTTACAAGGATTTTATGAGCTCTTAAAAGCTATTTGTTAAGAAATTCCGCCATCGGATCGTCTTCACGTTGTCGCTTCATTTGAAATGCTTCGATCTCGTCCATTGTTGGTTCTTTAACTTCATACATGCTATTGTAAGGGCGTTTTCTTTCATTCATTTGTAACAGCCTTTCCGCTTCCTTTTGTCTTTCTTCCTCTTTCTGCAATGCTTGTTGTAATTTATCCTGTTCCTGTAACCTAGCAGCTTTCTTCTTGTTCTTTCGTTTTTCTTTCTGTTTTTGTTTCTTCTCCTTCCTTTTAGATGATTTCGATTTTATCGGTCTTAATACCTTTTCTTCTTCATCCGAGGACGTATCGTTACTTGCAGATTTTTCATCGGATGAATTTATCGTTTCCTCGTTAGAATTTTCTTCCTCATTTACCGTTTTTCTAATTTCGATAACGGCTGCTTCGGCTGTCTTTTTACCTGCACTTCCCGTACAGTATGAATTTTTTATAAACGAATGACAGCACTTGTATCCCCATTTACCAGCATGCCAATAAGAACCCCAAACGCAAGTATGATTATTTGGATATACATCTTCTTCGTACTTAGAGCGAATTATTTGTCTGTCTTGTCCTTTGATGATCTGTAAATAAATACAAATTATGAAAAATAATATAATTTAATTAATCTTCGTGATCCAATGATATACGAATATACGTACTTTTCCATATCTGGAATATTCCACATATTGTTCCGTTTGTGCTAGTAAAAGAGAAGGCGGAGGAGCATCGAGATGTTCTTTACCTCCATATTTATTAATTATACTTTCACGAGCTTTATCCTTCAGTTCGTCACGTTTTTTATCATATTCCTGTTTAAGTAATTCCAATTTAGTGGGTTCAGCGAGTAAATGAACGTCGACACCTCTTTCATGCGCTTCCCATGCAAACAATTGAGCATTCGAATGTCGTTGTGTATCTCCCGAGAAACGCGCAAAATTTTCACCTTTATAATCCACCCTGAAACAGAATACGGCTACTTTAGTATTTTCGAAAGTAAGAGCAGTTCAGAAGATAACGGAATGTATAAAATGATTTCTGCATACTCTCTGTCTGTGCCGGTATAAGGATTGTCACGCATGGATCTCGTTTTAGGATCGTAATATGCCGAATTTGGATCCAAGTTTCTTAGATACTTTGCTGTATCTTCTCTAATTCGTAGATTTCTAACGGTAATACGTTGTTTAGAATCTACTTTTGTTCCAGGCATATCAACCTCGTCAACATATTTGTCCTCATCTTTATCCGAATCCTGTTCATCATTCTCTTCCGCGTTTAACTTCTCTGCACGCATTTGTCGTTTTGCTTCTTCGATCTTTTGATATTCTTCGATAATAGCTCTATGCTGCGAAGGATCGTAACCAGCCCACCTACATTGAATTGATATATTTAAAATATTGTTTTATATTAATATTTATATTTAAATTTTACCAAGTATTTCAGTATGTACTGTATCGAGTAAAGTTCAAGATAAACGACCTGTCTCTTTTGCCATCATAGTCCGTAGATAACTCTGGTTGTGTAAACTCATCCGGTGCTATATTTGCATTTGTGAATTTTGCACCTATTTTACGTGGACGTTCCATACATTCCTTTTTCTTATGAGTTATTGCTCCACAATTTTCACAGGCTCCTTTACGATACTTTGTTGCTACTTTAGATGTATCTACACCACGTTTATACCATTCGTCTATACCACTATACTGCTTTTGTTTTTCAGGCTGCGGTCTTTGATGTTTCAAAGTAGGCCCCTTTGAATATTACACGTAAGTAAGTATTATATGTTTTAACGTTATATGTACTGACTATAAAAGGAGATATCAATTTCATAAAAAAGTTAATGCATACCTGTGCGCCAAAATACCATGGCGTAGCACTAATGTACTGTGGAATGTGCGGATTAATATCTTTGCCTTCTTCATCTACTGCAGCTGGTGCTGTACCAGCTTTTCTCGCTTCTTCTAACTCCTTAGCCTTTCGCCAATCTTCTCGACTCTTTTTCTTGGGTTCATCTTCGAAATTGCTTTTGTTCTTTATAATTTTTGACACAGGTACATTAGCTAGAGTATTAGCCATTTTGATAAAGATGATTAAAGTTAGATCAATTTTAACTTTATAACTGTATTATTTAATTTCAGTGTCTCGCTCGTAAACTGACAAATGCTGGAACTAACCTATACATAACGTAAAACCTAACGACAAACGCAAACAGTTATGAAGTTTGCGTTACATGTTCTGAAATACCGGTGGTGTAAAAAATCAGAAGCCATAGACGAGCTAGTCTATAGTTATGCCCTCTATTATCTGTGGCCGAACTACAAACGAGCTGCGTGGTCGAACAATGTTCAATTGTAGGTAGGAAATGGTAACTGTTATACCTTTCGAGTAGCATCTGGTTTCTAGTTTAATTTATGTACTGTAGTTTAGTTTATTCATATTGGCAACCCTGTTTTCCATGACGTCATTGTAAAGTTCCGAAATTGAAATCAATAAGTGGTGTGCAATGTTGTGTGCACATGATAGTCGGACCGAAATGGTGATTATGTCAAAACAATTTGTCAGAGTGTACGGTTTTTATTTATTGAGAACGAAGGTGTAAATATCAGTCGAGAAAATGGTACGAAATACGAAGAGAAAGCTGGCGATATTCGTCGGAACGTCGAAGTGTTTGATATACGTGAGTGGATATTTTTCGTTTCAGCGCGTTCATTTTTCATGCCATTTAACAAGAAATATCAAACGAAAAGTTATTCTTTGTATTCTAAATTGAAGAAAGTTCCTTTGGAAATGAAAGTACAGCGAGAAGTGGATTGTAACGTTCAAGCGTTTGCTTCCTATTCTAATAAGATTTATCAAAAACTCGCTCCTTTATTTCATAATGATCGCGATTATTTTAGTCTTAAGATTAATTTGTATAATTTACATCTGTGGATGTACGTTTAAAGTTGGTACACTATTTAAAATATATGGTACACTATTTATAATATGTAATATTTGTTTCAGGCAGAAGCAAAGTATTGTGCCTCTGAAATACCTGGAGAAACAAAATACTATGAGTGAGTTTCATACACGTAATTATGTTTATCTTTTAGTAAGTCAAAAGGGGGAACCTTTCTTTTCTTTTTTTTTTTTCTCTCAAATAATGAAACGAAAGACGACTAATGAAGGTAATTAAGAAAAAAAAGAGAGAGCTAATGAAAGGGGAAAGAAAGAGGAAGAAGAAGAAGAAGAAGATGGAAGAAAGGAGAGAATGTTCAGAGAGGAAGAGGAAGACAGGAAGGACGAACGTGTAATTACATGTAAATTCATTTTAGGTGTTCTAGAACCGAATATTGTTGCGGTATTGGTTGTTGCGTGTCACCGGGACTACATTTTCATCATTTATGGTATTATTGGTGCGCAAAACAATTTTACAGATCATTCTGATCGACATCTCCTAAGAAGATACAACATTTTTGCAATATTCTCACGATTTTTCGTCGTTCGTTAGGATATTGGTAATAATTATGTTCCTGGTATGCTCCGGTGGTGGCTGGTGGTATCGATATTGGTTACAAGGAAGATACAGAGCGGCTGCATCGGCTATTCCGACTAGAACTACGAACGCGCGAGCCCAAAGTTCTCTTCGAGGTTCAACGTGTCAAGGACAGAGGGCTCGTATTACGTACAATTCCGCGAGAAACACTGTATTATTGCACCGTATGTGGAAAGGCGAGTGTACATTTGTCTGGTAAATAATTGCGGGGTATTCGATGTTGATCAATTTATTCGTGTTCTTAGGTCCTCAAAGAAACGGAGCGATGCCCGCTTACACCGGTAATGCGACAACATCGGGCCATTATCAGAACATGAGCGTTATGTTGAACGACGCGAACTGTCCGTACTACCAGTTATATGGTCCACCTCCAAGCTACGAAACTGTGATAGCTCAAACACGTGGTAAGGTATCAAACGCGACGTCACCGGAATCGACGAGCGCGCGATCGAGTTCGTTCGTTGCGCCAGCGAATTCGAACGTGTCCCAATGCTTCTCTTATACTTGCAATTTCTCTACAAGATTGAACAACGGTCTGGATCAAAACACGCAATACTCGAGTGGCGGTACGAGTTCTCAGCAACTCGAAGGCCGAGAAGGTATTCCATTCGCGCATTTCCCACCGTATTGCGCCGTCGCAGACGGAAGTACGAGACAAAATGTATGCATTCCTTTCGCCTATCAGGAACAACCGTTCGTTTCTAGAGATAGCTTTAATCCTCTGTATCAAGCTGGTTCCATACACTGTGTTGTTCCGTATCCAATGGACAAATCGTCAGACACGTCGGATCCAGAGAATCAAAGTTACCAAGTGTCGAACGTCGAAAGGTATGCGATGATAAATGTCGATTGTACGGCTGGTAGTAGCAGAGAACAGGGTATTTGGCAGTCGGACGATCGTTCAACGTCCAAGGCACGCATTAGCCAAGTGAATAGAGATACGGATGACAGTATGGAGAAAAATGTGGGAGAACAACGAGAAAATACATCGATGGTAAGAGGAGCGGGGAGCTCAGCTTCTTCGCTTAAAATCGAAGAGAATCAGTCGGATGATTCGAAGTCCGTGGATTGGTTGGAAAATTTCGATTCCGAGTTGGCAAAGAGTCATCGAGTGCACGGCGGTTCTTTGAAAGCAAGCGGCAGGTACGCCGATAAAGAAAGATGCGAGGAATATTCCGTTCAAAGGGCTTTCTCGAGAATTTTGCCCCATTCCTGTGACGGACTCATCAACACAGAGCCGGCTACAGCATCTGTCGATGTATCCCATAACGTAAGCTCTTTGGAAGAGAGAGCCGACGTTAGTGCGAGTTCTTTTCAATCAAATCCATCCAATAATGTGATATTAGAGCGTTTCGGTTCCGACGGTGCGTCTTTCTCGATGGAAAATATCGAGAAGCTTGAACAGTCTCATTCTCGTCTCGTAAATATTAGTACAAATTCTGATCTTGAAAGTAAATTTAGATTAGACAGATCGAAATCATTGGACTGAGCAGTTATGATGGAATACTTTGCTATCGTACTACGCGTATATGTAGTGCTTATTCTTCTACACGTTATTGATTCACGCGTATTTGTGTACGATCGTGTTAGCTCGAAATCGATCGTGTTAACGATTTAATCTTATAAAGTTTTCCTGTAATCGATATAACGAAATCAAGAGAGCGTCGCGGTATCATATTTTCTCCTTTTTAAATAAGAAACTCGTCGAGTTTCGGATTTAAGGTTGATCGTTTATCGAACGACAAACAACGCTTAATCAATCGTTTGTCTATATTCCGATATACATTCCATATACTATTATTATTCTCTCTTTTTCGCTCCTTACATGTATATGTGTATAGCTATGCGCCAGATTCTCGTATTCGAACAAGAGGCTCACGGGACCATATTCGACACTGTTCAGTTTGTCTCGATTATTTATCGGTTACGGGATAATTTGTTATCTACTAACAGTCGTTAGTACAACGCAATAACGCGTGACTCGATTGGATCTCGTTTTTTACGATACACGATACTGCCAGAAATCTTCGGTCAATGGCTCCGAGCTGTAAACGTTAATCGGTTAACAAATATACGATTATATTTGTATCCTTTTTCCTTCCTTTTACGAACGAGCTCAACCAATTCCAATTACGCACAAGGGCGTCGCTCGACGCTGTACTTAATCGTCCTACGTAAACGTATCGGTATGCCAATAACACGTTAGCACACCTTTTTCTAATCTTCGCACGAAACGTCGTACTTTACAATGCCACCGAACAGTTTCTAATTCTAATTATTAGGTTAAACGTTATTATAGACTATTTCGTATGTCGTATTTTCAACAGAGATGTTACAAATCAAGATGGTGTTTGACGAGATCGGTTCCATTCCCTTTTTAAAACGGAGGAACCGCGTAACTTGCTTTCCAATTCGATCGAACACCATTAATATAATTCCGTGAACGTTTAAGGATTCTTCGTCGATATCCTTCGAAACGCAGCAACTCGATCTACGAGTAACACGTTGCTAATTTTAAGATACGCATATTTATGCCACGAAAAAGTTTCTCTTATTATTGCATCGTCAGATGGGATCGAAAGAACGAGAGATGTACATTATCGCTCACAGGTATCCGAACATCCTAGTCAATTTGTACGAACGGTATACATTACGCCTCGTAACGATAGAACCACCGAAAGTCGTTTAACTTTTATATTTTATGCCATGTATTTGTAAGCATTAACGTAACAAGAAACGACGTGCATCGTGTTTGAACTTGCTATTTTTTAATTAAATTATATTCTTGCGCAAAAGTGTTTGGATACTTTTGAGCGATAGTACGTACACGTGTGCGTGCGTGCGTGTGATTGCGTCTGTTCGCTGCGTTTGTTTGCAAGCAAATGGCTGGCCGATGACGGCCGATAGGCTAAAAGGAGATGTTTGAGGATATAGACTGAGCTAAGGATGCGAGGACAGGGTAGGCGATGGTACGAAATCCAGTGAAAAGTCAAATCTCATAGAAAAATTACACGTTCGAATCCGTGTTTACGGATTACGACATCTCGCAAATGTCTTTCTTTTTACTTATTATCGGTTATTGTTCTTCTCAATTTATACGTAGATCGTAAGAACGAATCGCGCGAACCAATGTCACCGACGGTATAAAAAGTGGCAAGGTCGGACAAATGATAAACCTGACAAATTACATTTTCATAGAGAATCGATTTTTATATTTAGTATGCTTTTTCAGACTTTGCGTTTTCGTTACCTTGTCGACCACTTAACAAAGTTATTAATTGACGTAAATTAGATGCGTTTAGTATTAATGAAATCAAAGTACAGTACTATTCGTCTCCTATCATCGAACAACGTCACGGATTTATCATTTGTTTTCAAGAAACTTCTATCTTCTCTTCTCTTTCGTATACGTTCGTTTCGTTTCACGAGACACTTTTCTTGTTTGGCCAGCAGACAACGAGAAAATCAACAAGAATGAACTTATTATCGTATCCTTCCCATGATCTTGAAACGAGAAAGCACGTTTGCCGCGGATAGACGGAACAGTTTAGGCAGGTTTGTCCGACGACAGCTGCGCGTCGGAATTGCAGTTATTTTCGCAACACGACGAATGCAGTTGAAAGCAGAAGTCGCCTTGACGTACCATCGCGTTTGTAAGTCTGATTTCAAAAGTTTTCGATTGTAACAGCGGTCCAAAGAAAACAGTGTACGTGCCAATAACGAGTCCGTTAGATAAGGTAATGTCGAGTAGGGCAAGTCGATCGATCTCGTAACAGAGGAGAAATATAATGATATATATATGATATATATATCATATATTATATATATAGTATTATTAATTAAAATTATATATAATTAAATAAAAATTACATACGCAAAACGCATGCGTGTGCATGCACATACATGCATAATTATTTTTTGTAATCGATCCAAATGGACGAGCTATTTTAACAGTCCGATCAAATAAAGCGCTAATTAAATAACGCATAAGGTATAAAGTAACGTGGCCAGTTACTATCGTTCCGGATTACGGGGGTCTTCTATAGATTCAGGAAACACTATATTTTGCGTGCGTGCGTAGCCTGCGTGTTATAGCTTTAACGATCGATAACTAGTCCGAATGATCACTTTCACCGTAACGTGCAATCATGTTCGTATTAATATACTGTAAGATATATTGTACCTCACGAAAAGGGTTGTCTTTGCTGAAATAAAGACAAAATATTTATTCACGTAAGTGCCTTCTAAAGTCGATCGATTGAATCTCTAATTTCATTTGTGTAAACCAACAAGAATCAAGCAAAAATAGAGTATCGACCTATGGAGTTTCGAACGTGCTGTAAAGTCCTAGTCAACTAATTATTCGTAGTAACAAGCTGTTCACTTTTGAGCATCGAATCTCTGCCTTTCTTTCTCCTCCACTGAGTGCAATTTAAATATTACAGTTGTCTCCTCGTTCGTACGAATTACACGGATCTTTATTCAAATTACGTGCTTCCATCGTATCTTTACCCCTCGTACGTCGAATATTAACTTCTGCAAGTGATTCTTCACTAGCATCGCATCAAGTTATGTTTTCCAATTTCCATGGTTTACACGTCTAAATCGTTTCCTTGAATCGTGTTTGTGGACGTGTAAACTTATTGTTACCTGCATGATAATGCGTTACCGATTGCGCAAAAAGGAAATTACTTCAATCTCTAGTGAATATATATATATAGAGAAAGGGAGAGGGAGAGAAAGAGAGGGAGAGAGAGAGAGAGAAGAATAAACGGAAACAAGAGTAGGCTTTCGTAGGAACTGGCATGATCGCGCGATATGTGATTGATTGGAAAAGTACAACGACACGTTTTTTTTATCAAATTCGCATAGATAGGGAGGAATTGGAAAAGGATTGCTATAGTTAGATTAGGATGGTAAACGGCGTAGTTACCGGCACGAGGCGACGCGACGGTAAAAGATGGCAGGTGCACTGAGGCTCGGAGGAAATCAATATTGAGAGAAGATAGGTAGAGGGGTTGTGGTGCGTGGAAGCATCCCCATAAGAGAGAGCCACGGAAAGTTAGGAACGCCGATATAGCGGCTGGGCCGAGGAAAACGCTGGAAAATGTCATAATCTCGACGACTATAGTTTCGAGGGTATAGTTTCGAGTAATATCTCTCCTCTACTTAATTTTCTATCCATTTGTCTTCTCCTACTGAGTTTCTCCACCTCTATTCCGCTCCGTCGCACTGTCTTTCCCTCTTCTCCCTGCCTGTGAGAAACCCTCTCGTCGTCGAAGCTAGGATTCGTCCTCGGCAGAGTGAATCGATAAATTTGTAAGTGATAGTGCGCGAATTGGTGATTACGCGATCGTGCCGGGCAAGATGTCGGTGAAGGTGAGTGATTGTACGCGTTAAAAATACCAGATGGGGAGAAAGTTGGTCCGAGTTGGACGACACGGATGAACTTCGATCGAATCGATTCCATCGATGCTGGAAACACGGTCCACCGGTCTCCTCCTTACGTTTTACCTTTTTTTCGTCCTTCCGAATGTTAACCTTGTACTTATATACCGTAGCTGCGGTCGAAGACGCGAAGATAGAACCTGCGGATCGGTTTGGATCATGAATCGCATATTTTAGCCCTGAATTTCACGCAAGACGATCGTGTGTACAGTAAACATAATCGATCACTGATGTTATCTGTACGTATATGGTACGCGTGCGAGTGTGAATAATGTTTCTCTCCTTATCGTTTGATAATACAATGTCACTGATACGTTCTATTAGTATCGTACGACACGCAGAAATACGCAGTATAAAAGGTAATATCAAAATTATCGCGTTGCACAGCTAGCGAGTAATCGCGCGTGCAACACGCTCGTAACAAATACGATTCTTGTTGAATTTGTCAATCCTTTTAAATAATAATACCCAGAATGTGGTGGAATCGATATCGTAAAAAGCAATCTGTACGTTCACTTTAATACTTTGTTTGAAAAGATTGAAATCGATGAGAAATTAGAGAGAGGTTTTTACTAGTCCTGCAATTGTCAGACTTTTGTATCGATGTTTAAGCTGGAAAGTGATTACGTGGAACGGTGGTTGCAGACCATGCTGTTCGCCATACAATTGTTTTAAAAGGGAAACGACTGGCTAGCGCTCTTTTTCTTCAAACGCGAGTGTCGTGAACATAGCGGAACACAATGCGAGACGAAAAGCATTCTAATCGTATTAACGAGGCTACAAGTGTCTATTTCCTGCTAGGAGGTCAGAGACGAAACAAGCAACTCGATTGTAGACGCGTGCGCGCGCTTCTTCAGATCCTCATGTTTGCACGCGTGCAGTTGCCGCGTGCAACCAGCTTGCAGTTTTAACACGAACGTTCGTCGTGTTTCTCTCACAAAGTGTCTCTCATCGTCGCTTCTCTTTTTCGTCAACCATTGTTTCATCTTGCTTTCGTTTAAGGAAAACCAGATTTTCGGTCAGTCGGAACCTGTTAAGCCAATATTATTAGACTGCGGATATTTATGCAAATTCACACTTTTACGAACACGTTCGAAGAAATGAAACTTAATTCGAAATTTGTTTCGAGTCTTGTAAATAGCGTAACGAATGTTTGCGATGTTTTATGCATGTTTACACGTTTAGTGCAAATTTGCCATGCATTTTTCTATTAATTATACGAAAGACGACCGTTCGCGTTGTAATTTCATTCGATGCTCCGCTTGATCTCGATTTGAATTTCGTTGTCGTAAACAAAGCAAGTAGAAAGCTCATAGTATGTACACAAAAATATTCGAATACTCGTAGAAACCTTTTACGGGTATATTATGCGTGTTATGAGAAACATTGCAAAATTTCAATAACATTTTTTGTTATAAAATAAAATTAGTAAGATTGGAAAATAAATACAGACCCTGTGAACAATTGTACGACGGTTTTTACGCACGATGAAAATTCAATTTAATAAAATTTATATCACGCTCTAGATTTTGTACACCGATGCGCGTATATTGTTTTTACTTTCGTTTTCGAAACGGTGACATTGAAAGCTTTCCTCGTTGTTGGAATATCGGCGTGGGTAATGTAGAGTAATTGCGAATATCATACAAATTGCGGTTAAATTGGAGAATATCGCGGGGGATCGAATACATGTCGTTACTGATTCTATTCAATTCCATTCGTAGATAAAATTAAAGTCTATGGTTTCAGTATGTTTATTCTGTACACGATTTCTAACGAACAATCGTATTTTTCGTCTAATTTCCAACGCGAAAGCCAGGTATTTGTTTCGATTTAAGGCTCGCTCGGCGTTATGTATTTTTAGTTTTAGTCTAAAAATGTATCGCTACGGGCAATTTCACCACTGAATTTTCACATTGCCGCCTTTTCTGTGTCGTTTCAAGTACTTATATGTACTTTCTCGATCAATTCAGGTTTTTAATTTGTAACGCGATGTTTCCCATTCGTTTCGATTCGATTGTATTTACTGCGAGACTTTTTGAAAAAGCTTTGCGAGTAATTAATTACATTATCTGGTATTCGACAGCTATTGTGTAATAACGAGACCGGTTTAACGTTGTTTTATCTTCGGTAAAGTCGTTCCGTGTCAGCGCTTATAGAAAAAAGTATCGTTTGCCCTTGCACACTGACGTCCCTATCTATGACGAATAAGAAGAAAATTTAACAACTATAAAATGTATTTATGTCTCTAGATGATGATGTTTCAACTTATTTATGGGTCTTGTCTTAGATGATGATGTACAAGCAGGCCGAGTTCGAGGACGAGGACAGCAGTAGCATTGGTTCCGTAGCTTTGAATAGTGAAGGCATCAGCACGTCGGCCACGCACATCAGATACAATTCGGTTGGTTTCTACACGAAAGTGAAGCAATTTAATCGAGAAAATAAAGTGCTCGTACACATGTAGCTGGAAGATTTCAAGTCAGGCATCGATAGATATTCACGATTATGACGCGTAACGCGAGTTACGAGCGATAGTGATAAGTTTGCGAATAATAGTGCAGGAGCTTGAGAATAATTTACACGTTGTTACATACGATACACCGTGGGTCTAAAGTGGTACAAGCGAAGTTAGAGAGATTCCGTTGCACGGAACAGGACGAAGATAAAAGACAGCGAAATAGTAATGTTTGTTTTTGAGAAAATCGCGTTTCAGAGCTTCTCGATTTTACTTGCACCATTTTGGAGCCACGCTGTAGCTGTGTCTGTATATCTATTCGTATGTATTTTTCGTATTCAGGGAATCTCGTTGTGGAGAGCTAGGAGCTTGCTCGAAAGATGTCTTTTTATCATTTGCGTGGGCCTTTTGTTCATGGTCGTGATGCTGTCGATAATCATCAGCAGCAAAAACGGCTGGGAAGAAGCGCAAATACTTCGTGTCACTTCGCACGAGGAAGGTAAGCTGTGCAACGACGATTCTCAAACCTTAGGTCGCAGGATAACATACTGTAGCGTAACATCACTACACGAGTCGATATCGGTATTGTATAAAAGTCTTAGGTCACCTATCATAGCGATCTTTCGTAACGATGATATTCTTGTACGGTTTTAACGAAAACTGTTGAGGTTATTTGATGTGTGAACAAAGGAACGCGTGGATAAATTGTAAGGTAGAAAATATATTTTAATACACAAGTAGGAATATAATTTGAGCTGGTCCAGATCCGTACGCTAGCAGTGTTACCCTACGACTGGAAGCCCTGAAGCCATCGTCGCCCTTTTTTTTTTTATACTTTATTTTGGTTTTTACAATTTGTTCTGAAGGACATTTGGTAAAGTGTTACATCTCATTGGTAATAAAAAAATAAAATAAAAATAAATATAGCACGTGGGTGGCTACCCCCAGCGGGGTGCCAACTTCGTATTTTCTAAGTTATATCTTTTATGAGGTCTATTGAGTGTTTCGTTTTAGTCTTTTCGCGATGTTTGTTGTGTTGCTCGATCGTCGCCTGTCTACCGTTTATGATCTGTCTTCGTCCCAGTCTTTTGTCTATACGTTGTCAATGGCTTCGATGCTTGAGAAAACTAAAAAGACCGGATGTAGAGCTTTCTTAGAAGTGGTGACAACTTCGACAAGAACGAATCTCTAGTTATTGCTGCCCTTATCGTGTTACATCTTTGTGTAAATTGTAAATACCGTGAAATCAGCAAAGGAAAGCGCACGATCTGTAACTTGTATATCGTTAATCCGTTAATAGGTATTACCGGTTGACGAATTATTATTTTTCGAAAAGTGGTTGATTTTGTTTTAGATGATACACACTGTTTAACCGAGCACTGTGTCACGGTGGCTGCTTCCATTATAAATAGCATAGACCATTCGGTCGATCCATGTAACGATTTTTACGAATACGCGTGCGGTGGTTGGATCAAGAAGAATCCCATACCAGATGGAAACAGCATGTGGGGAACGTTCGATAAGTTCGAGCAAGACAATCAGCTGGTTGTAAAAAACGTTCTTGGTAAAAAAAAAAGTGAACCCTTCGTAGGTTTCTGGTAATCAAGGAGCTTTTTGGAAAAAGGGTCTCTAGATTGTGTCAAACGTACAAATGTGCAGGATGTTTCGAGACGTCGAGGTCAAATTTCACGTTACTTTTTCACAGAAAGCGCCTTGATCATAAGATAGAAATCGGTTGGAACTAGCACTCTGACTCGCTCTGCCTCTTCTACCCTTCATTTTTTTTTTTCTCTTTTAACGTAGAGAAACCATTCGCCGAAATGAAATCAAAGGCCGAGAAGAAAGCAAAATATTATTTCCTCTCGTGTATGGACGCAAACGACACGATTGAATCGCTTGGTGCGAAACCAATGCTGGACTTGTTGGATTCCATCGGTGGCTGGAACATTTCTGGGAAATTCAATCTAAGCGAGTGGTCGTTGCAAAACAGTATGCATATTCTGCAAAATGTTTACAATATGGATGGTTTATTTACGTGGGCGGTAAACGAAGACGATCGAAATAGTAGCAGGCACATTATACAAGTAAGATACCAGGATGGATCTTTCAAAAATCCAATTGGAAATAATTCTATTGAAATCTCGCCAAAATATATATGCAATATGCAGAATTTATCACGCAAAAACGCTATAAATTTTCCAAACAACTCCATATAATTACATAACGGTATAATATATTAGTATGTAATATATAATATTAGTATAAAGTATATATTAATATACTATAAAGTATATATAATATAATATAAAGTATAAAGTATATATAATATAATAAAAGTATTATTATAAAGCATAATATATTAGCATGTAATATATTATAAAGTATGTTACAATAACACGATAATATAGTGTATAATGACATATACATATGTATATGTACAATGCAATTATTGTACGAAACGATTTACACTTTCAAGATCGATCAAGGAGGTTTAACGCTGCCAACCGCCGACGATTACCTGAACGTCACCGAACACAGTAAAGTGTTGGCTGCGTATTTGGAATACATGACGAAGGTATAATGGCATTGATTTACGTTTCGTTTACCTCGATTCCATTCTTTTTCGGCACCTTGTAATCTTGTAACCGGTGAATCGAGTACAGGTACTCGTACACGTTTGCAGATAGGCGTGCTGCTTGGCGGAGAGAAGAATTCGACCAGAAAACAGATGAACGATGTGATAAAGTTTGAAACGGAATTAGCGCGGATCATGACACCGCCGGAGGATCACCGAGATAAAGAAAAGCTTTACAACTTGATGTCTTTGGATGAATTGCAAAATAACGCGTCTTTCGTAAGTATTTCGGATCGCGTTTCTACCATGTTCCTTTCTGCTTCTGTCGCAGTTTTGTCGTGAAATTATTATGTTCGCAGTTGCGATAAATTCAGTAGATTCTCGATTAACCGAACGTCTCTATATGAGACAGTAAAGAAAAGCAAACGTTATCACGAAGATATAAGTCTCTTGACGAAGAGGTCCTACCGTACCTTTATCATCTTTACAACCATTCAATTAATTTTAGATGTCCTGGGTAGACTATTTTCAAAATGCGACGCAACTCGTTAACAAAAAAGTAACCGGCCAGACAAAGATAGTGAACTTTGCTCCAGAATATTTCGTTAAATTGTCCAAGCTGGTATTAGAGTACAACAAAACGAACGATGGGAAAGTGTAAGTATTTTCTAGAAAGCCTATTTTCCAGAAATCTGGTTATTACGTATCCTGTCATTCTCTTTTTACTTTTTAGTAGGGATGGGACCTTTCGAAACCTCGATAACCCTCGAAACTCGAAACTTTCTACCATTTTGTCGGAACCTTTCGACTCGAAACTTTATCCTATTTATGTCATTTGAAACTCCCGATACCCCGACTGTAATTTATACAAATATTCTTATTTATCTAATAACGAAGTCAGTCGAGTTTCTGTTTACACTTTGCGGCTCGTTTCGATTAGTACGATTTCGCGATAATTTGATTTTCTAAAAGTAAAATTTGTCTTTTAGGGATTTACAGATTTTAGTTGTTAGTAAAACAGACGATCTCGAGAACCGACAAAAGCTTCGTGAATCTACGAGTTAGGTTTCGACCCATCTCTACCTTTTACCCTTCGATCTTCTTCTCTTTTTACTTTTTCTCTTTCTCTTTCTCTTTTCTCCCAAACAGGATACTGAATAATTATCTGGTTTGGCAAACCGTGAGATCTTTAACTGCCTGCCTGTCGAGACCGTTTCGCGACGCTTACAAGGGGCTGAGGAAAGCTTTGATCGGTTCGGAAGGCCGCGAGGAGCAATGGCGTTATTGCGTCAGTGATACGCATAACTCGATGGGTTTTGCGATCGGTGCGATGTTCGTTAGAGAAGTTTTCCATGGAAAGAGCAAACCCATGGTTAATTTACACTCAGTATCTTTCAATGATGATAGATATACGTGCTCCGAGGAGCACGCGTTAGTACAATGTCCACTTTAAATGGCGATCTAATCGATTGCAGGCGGAGAAGATGATCGATCAAGTGCGCAAAGCTTTTATCAAGAATCTGAAAAATCTCGATTGGATGGACGCGGAAACGAGAAGGAAAGCTGAGGAGAAAGCAAACGCGATCACCGATATGGTCGGCTTTCCTGATTTTATATTACATCCAAAAGAACTCGACGAACGTTACAAGGACTTAGTAGTTAAACAAAACGAATACTTTCAAAATAATATACGGGTGAATAAGTATAATTTGCGGAAAAATCTAGAGAAGCTCGATCGGCCTGTGAATAAAACTACTTGGATAATGACACCTCCGACGGTGAATGCTTATTACTGGCCTACGAAAAATCAGATGGTTTTTCCCGCTGGTATCCTACAAAGTCCATTCTATGACATGGAGAATCCTAATAGCTTGAATTTTGGTGGTATAGGAGTAGTTATGGGACACGAACTGACGCACGCATTCGACGATCAAGGTATGACGTATTCTCAAATGTTTCTACGGGAGTAAAGCAGAATCCCATTTATCCGAACAAAAGATAAAGAATACACGTTCGTACGATCGAGGTTGCGCTCAACATTTTCGAATGGCAAAGGCTTAGGCGTAAATTTGTATAGCTTTGAAATTGAGCATGGCAATTTGTTCGTATAAACGAGGTTTCGTTGCACTTTCATTTTGATTTTGTTTGATTCGATGCGATCGACTCTATTGATTATTTCAAACCAGGAAGAGAATACGACTTGCACGGAAACTTGCATCAATGGTGGAACAACGCTACGATAGAGAGATTCAAAAATAGAACAGAGTGTTTCGTGGAACAGTACAGCAATTTTGAGATACATGGTCGACACGTAAACGGACGGCAAACTTTGGGTCAGTTACAATTATTAGACTACGGATATACGTATATATGTGAAAATTCGTATTTTTACAAACGCAATTGAAAAAGTAGAATCTAGTTAAAAAATTGTATTACCCGTTAAATACTACAATGAGTATTTATTGTGTATATTCTATACGTTCTTACGTTTTTAAATTTCCTACAAATGTATAAAAATTCGCGGTTTAACGATATCGCAATCGTTTTCTTCTAGGAGAAAATATCGCGGACAACGGTGGGCTCAAGGCAGCGTATCACGCGTATCTTTCAACGCCGAGAAGCTACAAAGATCAACTACCTTTACCTGGTCTTAATTTGACGCATCGACAATTATTTTTCGTGAATTTTGCCCAGGTAAATTGTCGTTATCTTAACGGTTATCCTATATCCATGGCTTCTACGACGATATTGTCAACTATATTTTTGGATCTGACAGCACATTTTCGTTTTTAACTATTTAAAGTATTCCTTGATAAATCTCCATCTGTGATTTTCAAGTTTAATCATATTGGCCGATAAACGAACGAAAAAGATTGTGTACTAAGGGATTAAGTTAAAGAGAGAAGCGCGGCTGGGATGAATTTAAAAGTAATTTATTGTTACCAGGTTTGGTGTTCCTCCGTGATGTCCGAGGCGATAGCTCTCCAAATCGAGAAAGATTCCCATTGTCCACCAAAATACAGAGTGATAGGGTCACTCTCGAATCTGCCAGAGTTCGCATCTGAATTCAACTGTCCCGAAGAATCGCGAATGAATCCGATTCACAAATGCGAAGTGTGGTAATGCATCGTCTCTCTGGATTGTCTGTGTCAATGTGGAACTTGTGTTGTTCAACTTCATCGCCGGTATATCACGAAAACGAGTCGTTGTAAAAGTTGAAACCTCTCTCGCTTCTGTCTGTACAGCAACTGTCTCTTCCTTCGACGTTTTCATCTTTATTCGCTCGCAAGTTGAGAGTAGCGAATGAAGCGAACGAGAAGAAGCAAATGTTATTCGTGGTTTGCTAGCGATCTGTTGCAAATGCATGAAGCGCGAACCTTTCACGAATAAAAGAAACGTCGAAGAGATAGAAGCGACGAGCACAACGAATTCCGTTGCGACCACGTGATTTTATCCGGTATGAAATGTTAAACGTCCATGTGCTGATTCGCACTGCTGATTTATTCGAAGACGTCGGAATCACAACGAGTCGAGCATACGCCAGTTCAAATGCATTTTTAGTAAGCGTCGAACGAGCGTAATTTCAATAGGATCGTGTCACTTTTGAGATTTCGTAATTCGAATAAATCAAACATCGATCGAAGGTCGGCTTATGCGCGTTCAATATATCGATCCTTTTGTTTGAAAAAAATCGATTAAGCCAGCTCTGAAGCTGGATTAGAAAGGCACTAGGACCACTGTATGAATCGTTAAATTTCCTTACACGACTATTCGAAATGCGTCACGACGCGCCAATGTTTTTCACTAAGAAATTAATTCACTGTGGTTCATCGTGATCACTGGGGACGATTTAATCCATCGAACCAACTGACCGACCAACTTGATCGACGTTTTCTCATAAACAAAAGCGCGCATTTCTACGTGATAAGTGATTTTTCACTTTTATACTTGAAATCAGTATTATCAGTTCGAATCGTACGATTCGAGTAAACATCAATGATGTTGTTACACGCTGCATACATAACACGTTTAATACGCTTGTATATACCTGCAGAATATAAAGACGCATTCATATTACCATCCAATTGACACAGTGTATTGTTCCTACAAGCAACGAGCAGAAATTTTTAAAAAGTGAAAGGAGATATAAACGAGGAAACAGTTTATTCAGTTGGGACTCTTCTTCTCCGTTTCGTTCGTGTCGAAGAAGCGATTCTCACCGATCTCGATGAGCCATGGCGATTATAAACGGCACATTGCTGTAATTTCTGCAGGCAGGAAGTTAAGCTCTAGCGTTAAGCTTAAGAAATTTAATTTTCTAAACAAACTACATGCTATATAGTTATACATAGGATAGAAACAGTACGTCGAGCCAACGAGCGCAATTCAAAATGTTGCTACGAACGTTCGAGCAAATATTTGTTTATGCGTATACCTCTTGCCATATGAAATTCGATAGTTGAGCGAATGTTTTCCGAATCTTTAGCTAGTACAGTCCTTGGTATCGTCCAAACAGGTGTTTAAAAATTGAATATTTTGAAATCAACTGTCTATTGACATTAAAATAAAAAGAAAAAAGGAAACAAAAGAGAAAGAAAAACATGGGAATGGAAGCAAAGTTGGGAACATTTAAAACTATCAGGAAAATAAATATAATTTAAAGATGGTCTAATATATCATGAATCTTCATTTTCTGATGTTCGTTCAACTATCGAACGAATGTTCGTAATTAAGAAAGGCGATTATCGAGAAATGTTGTATATTTCGTGCTCGACAAATTTCCTTTGTCCTCGTTCCATGACGATTAAAAACGTAAAGTGGACGACAGTTGTCTGTTGTGTCTTTTGCGTACATACGTATTATATAAAGGAGTGCGAGAAGAATCGACAAACGATTTCGTGCGTCAAACAAGAAGTCTCTGAAAATCGACGATTATGTCGGCCATTCTAATATTATATAGTATTTGAAATCATATATTTCTTAACGACGCACGTGTAAATCAAATAAAGGACAAATTAAATAATGACACGAAGATTTTATTAATTGCAGGGAAGAAGGATGCGATACGAGAGATTTCTCAAGTTTTCATTTCCTTTGGTTCCTCCTTCCTCTCCTATGAACCATCGAATTTGTACCGAAGATTAGCACGCAAAAATGATATTTTGAGAATTTAACAGAGGAATTCTGAATCTCACGTTGGATTCTCGACTCACTGTCAGTCAAATCATTTCTTCGGTATAGCTTGTTTCTTAAATTGGTAAGTATTCGCATCTCACAACGATTCGCATAAATAGAAAGTACATACGTAGTTTTTCTATCTGTTAGATGAAATGCAACAAGTTCTAACGCTAAAGAAATAATTATTTTCTGAATTCTTTGTTTTATCACAATGTCAAAGAGTTTCACAAACAGTTTCACGATTGTCAAATTTCTTCAAGTTGGACTTATCAGCAACGAAAAAGACGCGCGAACGATATTCTCGGTGTCTATCGCTCGTTACCAACGCGCATACCGCGATACGGCCAGTAATAAGTTTAAGAAAGGTTTACATTTGGCTCGCGTAAGTATTCGAACACTTGCCGTGGAAAATTTTCATGAACATTTTAACATAAAACTAAATGGAGAAAGCCCATTTAACAATAAAGATTTTTTTCCTGTTTTCCTTCAGAAAATTAAGAAATTTTCCAACGATGCGATACGATCGGAAACACAAGAGCGTTAAGAAACATAAATCTTCTACTCTTGACTCCATGGGAACGAATCGGGTCGCAAGAAAATTAGTAGCAACTGTTTCGTTTTAAAACAAACCATGTTTTCTAAGTATGTGCTTATCGCGTTACACGCTGCTGAAATCTACTTTTTTGTAACCCGAGTATCGCTAAACAGCTTCCTATTATAATTTTCACATCAACACGTTTCAAATACATAAGTGATCGATTTCGTAAGCAACGAACAGATTATTTTAGGAGAAGTTTTATAATTCACGTACGAAATGATATCTCGTCGTTCATCGTTATTAAGATTATCGAGATTTCACGTGCGGATCTTTATGAATTTATGAGAAATTTAATTCTGTTTCAGTCTGCGAATGTTTATACGCCAATCTCGCTGCTCTTTCAATCGACAGAAAGGTTTTTTCGATGTTGTAGGGAATACTCTTTACCGTGTTCTTCGATCATAAGGAGGGCAGACAAGTACTTGTGCCTTTTGTCTCATCGGTTCGAGTTAATTTGAATTTCATAGCAGCCATCGCATAAAACGATATAATGTGTACGCGTTGGAAGACCGTACGAGGAATCTGACCAATTTTCCGTGTACCACCTACACGCCGGTGGGTCAAAATACTCGTATGATTCATTCGTCTAGACAGGTATAAGTATAGTACCACAGGGAAAAGGGGTTGGTAGAAGGGAAGAGAAGATAGCGGAGGCGGGGGCTAGTGCGTGCACCGTAATAAAGGCGTTTCTTCGTCGAAAATGCAGAACGATTTACCGGAAAGCAGGACCGTCGGCCAGCCAGACGGTGATGAATGGACAGGCTCACGCATTACTTGGTAGTCACGGTGATTTATTCCAACACCTCCGGCTATTACACTTACAGTACTCGGATTACAACCATCTCGTAAGGTATTCCCCGATTAATATTCCAACAAGCGTTTCCATCTCTACGATACTCGATGATACTTTACGAACTGTATGATACTTGAAAATCAAGAATCTCGTTTATCCGAACTGATCGGAGAACAAGACAACTCGGGTAATCGAGCAACGCCAATTATCTCGCTAGCTATCCATTCTAGTTTTTCTTATTAGTTGGGACAGTAGGAGTTGGCCCGTCCTGCGCTATAATTCATCGATCAATAATATCGGTGAATCGACAGGTTACGAGCTTTCCTTCGCGATATCAATCGCGTGGTTTTCAATCGGTGTGACGCGATCGTTGCTGATAAATCGAATTCGTTGAAATTCGACGGCCGTAAAACCGTTGCCAAAGAAGCGAAGATAAAACGCGTTCCCTACACCCAAACTTTTCGATATACAAGCAAGATCAAGGTTTAGCTGCGACGAGTAAGTGTAAAGTTTTGAAATCGATCGACTCGATAACCTTAGAATGTCCACGATACGATACCTTCGCTGTATCGACTTTTCTCCAAGCCCGAGACTGTGCGAAATATAGCGAAATGTAGCGTAATACAGCGAGAACCTTGTACTTGTTGAGAGCGTTCATTGAGACGGCATGTTTATTCACGAGACAGAGTAGAAAACAAGCAGTGCGTCGCAACGAAACGTATCTGGCGATAAACCAGTTGCAATGTACACAGCGGAACACGATACAACATTATGGTTTCGTCCTCGAAAAAATGTACGACGTCCTAATATATTTTCATTGTAGAAGATTCCATTATAGAATTCTAATTTTTGTCTAAACGCGATGATAGGAGAACGTTGAATGGAAAGGAAACCGCAATGCGTGTCACGATGACGTTGGATTTATACAAATATTATATACGTTCTACACGATGTTCCTCTGATCCTAATTTTTGTTTAATCGCGATGATAGGAGAACGTTGAATGGAAAGGAAACCGCAATGCGTGTCACGATGACGTTGAATTTATACAAATATTATATACGTTTTGCACAATGTTCCTCTTAAATTAAATTTTGTTAAATCCCTCGATTATTTTGTAAACTCCTTTTAAATTAAATTTTCTATTTCTTTGTTTCAATGGAATACGATTCGCATTGGCGTACAATAAAAGAACAATATAACAAACGCGATACACGTGCATACGTATTAGGTAATAAAATGCAATGTATTAGCTTCGTTTTAAATATAGACGTTTCACGTACGAGAACGTCGTTACAACGAACGAGCATTCGTGTTGAAAATGTTGGAACGTATGTAACGTAGATGTGGAGATGATTGGAGCTGTCGGTTGGGTAGCAACCAGGGAGGCTTACGGCACAGAGCAGAAGAAAGGAAAGATTTCCAAAAGTAGCTCGTTAGCGCGATACACCAGGCAGAAAAAAAGTGAAGGAGCAGAAGGATCGTTTTTTCGTCCCATCTGCTGTTATTGGTTTTGTTGGTGCAAGTGTAGCTGCGATAGTACTGTAACAGCTCTCGATCAGTCCTTAGAATGATAGACGACAGGAGCAACGTGTGTGGTATGTCACAGGGAACATGTGCACCACGTTCTACGATGGGTTTACGCGTTTCTCTAATCTCATTGCCACTTGAATCCTATTTTTTCCACGTTTCTCCCGGCGTTCGTCACGATCAACGATTTCAACTAATCTCAACTCGATCTTGTTCGTGCTGAGAATGTGCAATGTTCACGTTTGTTGAAACGTAGAGTGGCAATAAAGGTTGAAGACGTTATTCGTAACGTACGCGATATATATACGTAAATATATATGTACGTAAAAGTACGAGATAGTTTGAGAGAAATAAAGACGACGAAGGAAAGAACCGCGTGCGATGCGGGCAAATTAATTTTTCAAAGTTAGTCCGACGTGCAGAGCGCGGTATGATCGTGATGCGGAGGAACGAGTGGTTGTAGAGATCTTCGTAAACCAAGTTGATTCTGTGGTTCCCTGGGGGGGGGGCCGGATTCGCGATAAACACGATTATTATTAATATATGTATAAACATCTTCTGTGGCACGTGGCCAAATACTTTTACGACCTAGACAGTTGCATCACTTATACGATAACGTAATAAAAATATAACGGCATACGAATCAACGGAAAATTCGAATCGGAAGAGGCTCGTATTGTTGTGCCTTGGAGTGTCAACGCTGTTTTGGTTTGTTAAGTTCAAAGGTAAACGAACTCTGGACAAAATATTATCGCTGTTATTTGTATCGTCAATCGGAGTCACATTCGAACTTTTTATAATATCACCGGTCAATACAAATGGATAAGCTGCTCTCTAGGAAAATCGTTATAGCGGATCCTGATAGCGAGTTATTATAGCGAATCATATAATATATATGTCATATAGTATGAATATCGAGCGTAAAAAGTTGAACAGTAGCATCGGGCGAGCGACGATTACGACCGACATACACTATCTCTGTGCTTGTATTTGAAGTGATTTTAATATACACGAACTGTTACAATTTTATCTCTTTAATAAACCAACACGTATAAAAATCCACTTCGAAAATATACTTGCATCGTTGTACGATTAAGCGGAAAAAAGGCATTTTCAAGTCTAAAAACCAACGACCGAATATGCTGATCGGGACACACATTTTGCTTTCTGGTATCAAATGTGCACGTCATGGTTTAAAAATAGCCGATTTGACTGTTTTGTAATGCATCACGTAATGCATTTTATACCAGCGCACGATGTTTGATACAACGAAGGATTTGAATTGTTTTGAAAGTCGATTTGGATTTTAGATGCGGGAAAAGAAGTCGTTGGTCTATCTCGTTCTTCCTTTTCACTTCTGTCTCGTATCTCTTCTCCTTTGGTATCGTATCCGTTGGTCGATCTAAAAATTCAATCGACTTTTTCGGCATGATCGTGCAAGTTTAGCACGTATCGCAATGCGTAAGGCGTTCGATCGAATTTTAAATTTCTTCTCATGCTAAATACACGAGATTAAGCCTATTTTTACGAATGTTTGTTAGAGGACCTTGAAACTTCATTTTATCTTCATTCTCAATATCCCGAATGCAAGGATCGAATTCGTAAAAAGCATCGATAATTTCAGTGAAATTTTCCGATCGATTTTCGATGATCTCAAACTATGCGAACAAATCTATGGCAAATAGAAAATATTTTTTTGCTATATATATATATATATATGTGTACTTTTACATTTTAAACTTTCACGACGAGTAGACGACGTACTCGTGATTCTTGTCGTTCTTATCGTTGAACAATTTCTTTCCAAATCTGCCTCGAAGAAACGATCTGGATACCGTTGCTGGTACTATTTTGCGAAAGCTGTGTTACTAAGGAATCGCGACGATACGTTTTAGGATGACGCGATGCAGGCAGCGCTGATCCATCGAATTACCATCGATCGTGGATTTTCAAAGCAATACGGGAAAGTAACAAACGGTAAAACTAAAGAACGAGAAAGGAGAAGCGGAATGAGAAAAGCAAAGAGCGAGGAATGAAACGTGGCGTAAGGCGTAAGGAACGAAGGCAAGTTAAAAGAGATTAGGATGAAAGATTGCTGGATTACTGGAGAAAGAGGCAACGGATGGATGAGAGAAGAAAGGTGAACCTCCCTGATTAAAGGGTCTGGCGGGGAAGGGGTGCGTGACGAAAGGGGGAACGAAGGGCTTGGGGTAGAGACGTATTAAGGTGGCTACGAGAATGGGGCAGCGGTGGAGGCGAAACTGGCAGCAAAGAGGACGAGGAGTTACAGGAGGAGAATATGGCTATGGAAAGGGAAAAGGTTGTTAGTGGTGGTAATGGTGGTGGCAGCGATGGCAGTGGTGGTGGCATTGGCGGCGGCGGCGGCGGCGGCGGTAGCGGCGGTGGTAGTAGAGGCAGCAACGATTGTGGTGGTAGTGAGATGGGAATGGTGCTGTCGGTGGTGATGGCGATGGCGACAACAACAGTAGCGGCAGTAATGGTGATGGAGGTGGTGGTGGCGGCGTTGGTGGTAGCGGTGGTGGTGGTGGTGGCGGTGGTCGTGGTGGTGGCGGTGGCGGTGGTGGTGGTGGTGGTGGTGGAGAAAGAGAAAGAGGAGGTGGATGCCAGTCTATGGCAGCGGGTGTACGTTCGGGCTCTACATGCGAATACGTAAGATACCAGAGGAGAGAAAAGGCGCTGTACGTGGACAAGAGAGAAAGAGATGGTAAGTGAGAGTAAAGGGTAGAAAGAGCGAAGAAGAAAGGAGAAGAAGAAGAAGAGGAGGAGGCCTCCGTGTCGACATATATGCGATGAGAACGCGCGTCTCCTGACTCAGTGCTTGACAAGCTAGCAAGCTCTTAGGATTCATCGAGTTTTACCGGCACAACACGATACAACACGCTTCGCCAGCTGCCTGTCGCTGTCACGCGAGTTCGCTACTTCGCTTCTGTACTGTTCTTTTCCTTCACGGAACTCTTCTGTTTGGATTCGTTCGTTCGTTCTCGTCGTCTCTTTAGCAACCGATTCTTTTCGATCACGACCGGAAGATCCTGCGAATCGATCCTCTACTTTCCACGATAGTAATTAGAACTTTTGAAGGAGGAACGAGCAGGGGGAAAAAAGAAATTATTCGTAAAAAGAAAAAGAACGGAAATCGCTCGGATAGGAGATAGAAGTGAAAGAAAAGGAAAATCGGCGGCTTTAATTTATCACTGGTGACATGACGCCCAAGATACGTTTAAAAAGATGCACGGTGCATCGGTAAACGGTGTGTTGCTAGCGCGCACATGTCTAGATTAAAGTTCGCGCGTGAACCAGAGGTCACGAGGGTTCACCGGATCGTTCCGTTCCAAAAAGGATACGGAAGAAATCCGATCGTACACGGCTAGTGAATATCGGCCTCGAGTGCAATGTGGTTTTCAATATATCTTGGTGCTTCTAGTGTTTAACTATGGTAAACGGTATTTTTAGTGATCGCTGTAAACAAGAGTAACGGATTGAAATATGGATCTATTCGGCACGAGGTTTCTGTCGTTTACCGTAACGTCGATAGAGATTTCTTGATATGTTATTCGTTTCGTAACTGTTTGTCGAGTTTACTTTGCAATTACAAAGTTTGGAATTACGAAAGAAAGTGGTATCAGTTTCCGGTGAAACTCGACTCGGTTCGGACTCGCAAGTACAGAGAGAAGGAAGACCAGAGAAGGAATCGGAACCGGATAGCGTATATAACGATCACGATCGCGATCGCGATCGATTCTATCCGCTTCTGCACTGGATGATGCATCGATCGATGAACGCGATAAGGAGTTGCGCGTTGTTTACGGAAGGAAGCTTTTGGTAAGAGTGTATCTGGGATTTTACAAAATCAAAAGGATAGCATCGTCGAATAAACAACGGAAGAAGTTCTTTTCACGGAAGCGAATAGCGGAGAAGGAGGAGGAGCTGGAGCAAGAGAAAGAAGAGAAAGGGGAGGAGGAGGGGGACGAGGAAGAGGAGGAGGAGGAGGAGGAGGAAGAAAAGGAGGGGGAGGGGAAGCGGAGAAAGAAGGCGACAGCGGAGGTGGTGGTTGTGGTAGTGGTGGTGGTGGTGGTATTGGCGGTAGCAGTGGAGGAAGAGGAGGAGGAGGAAGAAGAGGAGGAGGAGGAGGAGGAGGAGAAGCAGGAGGAGGAAGAGGAGGAGGAAGAAGCAGAGAAGAAGGAGAAAGGGGAGGAGGACGACAACAACGACGACGAGAAGAAGGAGGAAGTGGAGGAGGTGGAGGTGGGGGTGGAGGAGGAGGAGGCGGAGGGGGAGGGGGAGGCGGGGGAGGAAGCGGCGACTGCGGCGGTGGAGGAGGAGGAAGAAGAAGAAGAGGAAGAAGAAGAAAAGGAGGTGGAAGCGGAAGAGGAAGAGGAAGAGGAAGAAGGAAAGGCAGACGAACCGTACGAATTCCTGATCCGCGCGAGATAAAAAAGACGGAACACAGGTGCAAAGGGCGCGATACCTTTGCGGAGAGAGAGGGATCGGTGATAAAATCGGTAAAGCGTAGCGATGAAGTCAAATATCTGAGATCGCTCGCTTTGCGAGGCAAACCGATCGTAACCGATCCGACTAAGAACGACCTTGAGCAAGATGGTCAGGGGGGCGCTGTTACTACTCTTGCTAGTCCTCTTTGGTGCCTTCGACGTTCCTGGCATCGACAGAGTTCGTATCAAATATCTAGCGAAGGCTGGTAACACCTGTAACGCTTGTAGGATGCACGAAGAGATCAGAGCCCTCAGTCTCGAAGCTATCAAGGAACAAATTTTGAACAAGCTCGGTTTGAAACAAGCTCCGAACATGACGGGCAGAGCTCTGCCAAGAATTCCGCCGATTTCGAAGTTGATGGATATGTACGGAATGCAGGCGGATCAACCTCAACCTGCCGAGCCCGGTATCTCTCATTACGAGGAGATCGACGAATATGCTGCCAAAACAGAGAGCGTCTTCGCCCTGGCGCAACCTCGTAAGTTCCAAATCTTCTTTCGATCCTTTCCGATTCGATTCGATGTTGAAAAGAGATCGTTCTGTTAAACGAAAAAAAAAGTATCGCTATTCTACTTGACAACGTTATTTTACAGCGTACAATCGCAACGATCGCGCGTCGTACGTTGCAACTGCCGTATTTTTCCTCGGCGACATTAACCGAATTAACCTTTTCGACGCAACGAGCCATTCGTTTCGTTTTTCCGCGATCCTATACGCCGCAATTTGTTACATTGTAGTTTAAATTGAAATGTACTTCGTTGTAAACGATCGCTCGATTAAACTACAGCGTAAATGATGTAACTTGCCCGTGACTTTACCCATTAACGGTAGTTGAAGAGCAAAACTCGCAACAACATTAGCTTTCTTTGTCGGGGATAGAGTGTCACAGTCGCCTAACGAATTACACGATTCGCGTCGCGTATTTTAAATTCAGTCGATAACTTGCTCGGCTAAAGAAATATTTCAGGTTTCTTCGCTCGTTTCGCTTCTGCCGTCAGATGAAACCAGCAGCACCGGCCATCGATTTGAAATTCGATCTTGTCTTTCGGCTTCGAGGGTTGGTCGCTTCTTTTAGCAGTTTCTCAATTAGGTACGATTGCTTTACGCGTCAAACAGTCTCTGGCAGGAAAGTTTAAACACGGCTTAGATAGACGCGCTTAATCACGTTTTACAATTAGTCATTCTGCCGTTTCCTAGAATCGCCTTGCAATTTTTTTACAGCAATAAAAGGATAAGCTATAGCTCGCGGTGACTCGCGAAAGTATTTCAACGCCTGATACGAACATTTTTTGAGATTCGAAAGTTCGAAACTTTGTTAACGCTGTAATAACGAGACACGACTATCGTCATCTTCTTCACTAGGAGAAGAACAACTTCTCCTCGTCCTAATTATTTCAGTCGCCGTGTATATTGAACAACAAAGTTGCAAGAACGTGCATAAATGTGCATAAATGTGCATAAATGTGCATAAATGTGTATAGAAAAGATGGGTTAAATCCTCGAGGCAAAGATATCTTCACCGTGTTCAACCTACACCACATAATAATTACGTTAAACCGGTGACCTGTGTTTAGGATTGTTTTTTCTCTTACAGATACACGCGTCCCCTCTCTTTTTCTTTCTCGTATGTGGAAGAAATCAGGGGCTTTCTCCTTGAAAAAGCAAAAGTCCGATCGAGAGCCGCGCGAAGCCGATCATTTACGAGCGATTTTACATTTAATAGCCGATTTATCTACGATCGTCGGTTGACAGGACTCGCACGAAATACGACACGCTATCTTCCGGCACGTTCTTGGGTGTCCCGTATCTTATGATTACAGGTGCTTGCGAGAACTTTTTACAAGCGAGTAATCGTTACATTATCGCGTAATTATAGGGCCATTGTCAGTAGACGATCGAGAGAAACGACCTGTTAGCGATACTTTGTCGGCGGGATTGGCTGCTATTACACGATCAAACTCTCGTCCGAATGATAGTCAAAATAAGCAAGACACGTTCGTTAACTGCATCCTTGGACGTACCGTGACATGACGTACATATTTTTCGAGTATCGATCGGAATACATAGGTGGTTTCTTTCAAACGCGTCCACGATCCTTACCACCTTACCCCGTAACTGTTAGTTTGCTCCGTTTGAATTTACACTTAAACATGGTAATAACACGGTTGGTGAAAGGCGTATGGCGGACGGTTATGGATAAATAGCGCTATGGGAGATTATAATATCGTGCGTGAAGATTTTCAGAGTGTAAATTTAGTCGCGTTCGTCGATTCCTTTACTTTCGTGTAATCAGATCGCGAATGTTCATACAAAATTGTACATTTTCACGGACGTAAGTAAAAAAGAAAAAGTGGAGCTTAAATAGAGATCCGTTTCGTCTACTAAATAATAGAATGTTACGAAATATAGCAGGAGTTACATCGACTCACAGAGTTGCATCACTATGATTCTCGCTGATCTTGCCGATTCGAATCTATTCTTCGATTCCTCGGCTTCGTTACGACTAAAAACTTGCTCGTTTCGAAAGTCGCTACGTTATCGGAAAGATTAGCCGCTGAAACGATGTCAATAAGAATACATAACGAGTGATTGATAGATCTTTTATAGCGTGGAAGACAAGTATCCGAAACACGTGGTAAATGTGTTTCGAGGCGTGTGTGACTCGGCTCGTAAAGACGGCTCTGTTCTCCAGGAGCGCAAAAACTAGAAAAGAAGCTAGCGTCGAGAAACATGGACAGATGGGACAAGAGAGATGGTATCGTGGCCGGTGCCGATGTCGATGCCGATGTCGATGCCGGACCAGTATCATATTCGTAGAGGGTTATCGCCTTAGGCCACCTATATCGCTGTGTTCGCGAACCGACCGAAATTCGTCGATCGCGCCGGAGGTGGTCGCGCGATCTCCACTATTCGTTTGTGCGAATTTCGTTTCGTTCTCTTCTCGTTCTATCCTTCCTCGCCTCTTCTTACCCATTCCCTCGACTTTTTCCATATTCGTGCGTGCCTCTAACATTGCCCCGGCCACTTTCTCCCCTCTCGATCTTCTCCCTCTTTTCTCTCTTTCTCCTCTCTTTCTCCTCTCTTTCTTTTCCCCTTTCGTAGACGCACACGGGCATGCGCATCCACACCCACATAGAATATCCCTTATCGTTTTTCGCTCTTTCTCCTTCGTTTTTTCTTTCCTTTTTCGATGTCGCTTCTCGTCGATGTCGGCATTCTTCTCCTATTCACCTAATTCTTCCTTTTTTTCCCATCCTTGTACGATCGTTGCGACTCGTGATCTTTCCTACGCGTTCATTCTCCGTTTTCGCTTCGTCCCTTCTCCTTCGTTTTCTTGGCCGTTGTTTTTTCTTGCTCGACGAACGGCCCTCTCTTTTCTCGAATTCTTTTTGCTCTTTTTCCCTATCTTTGCCTTCTTTCTCGACCTACTACTACCTACCTACCTACCTATCCTCCGATCTCCTTTGCTGAAACCAGCGTCGATTTTTTGTTCGCCGACCTCGAGAGATCGATCGATCTTTGTCACTGGATGGTCGGTCGATCGCCTCGCCTGATCGCCTCGCTCGATCGCCTCGCTCGATCGCTTTGCTTTTGATCCCATCCGTAAACGTTTCAAACGATTCGAATGAAATTGCAGTCAAAGCGTTGCGTTATCGCGGCCGATGGTCGATCGGAATTGTATTCACGCGTAAACCACGAAACTAGATCGTGTTTGTTCGCGGTAATAATTACGTTGCGTACGACGAATCGAGGATAACTAGACGAACAGAAATTATTGTACGAAACGTATAAATTCATGCGAATTTATACCATAATTAAGATACAAATTTCCACAGTACTATCTATCTAATTTGTGTTTTTTCCTATATTTCGTAATGACGATAAAATATGAATATAAATTATATAATTAAAATACGAGCTTCGAGCAGATTAGTGTCTATCTAATTTTTTGCTTCTTTTTGTATTTTGCGATAACGATGGAGCATAAATTTACTCCGACTTATATTTTACAATTTGGAAGATAAGTTTTTACACCAACTTATATTCCATAGATGGAATATAAATTTCGACTAGATCAGTATCCGATCCAATAACCCATTCAATTTTTCTTTTTCCCTGTATTTTATATTTACGGCATCTCTTAATAAGAGAGAGAGAGAGAGAGAGAGAGAGAGAGAGAGAGAGAGAGCGTCATATGGTAACGCGTGTATCATTTGCGTCAAATAACAGACACGTAAACGTAACTAAGAGGTCGTGTAAGATAAATCGCAAGCGGAAATTCGTAGTTTAATCTACAACGTTGTTGTGTTCGCATTTGCATTCGAAAGCCTTCTATTCTTGGCAGGAATCCGTTAAGGTTGGCTATCACGTTCGCTGACGAAGCTGCCAAACTTGCGATTATCATCACATTTCCACATTTTTGATGTATTAGTTGCCGATATTCGTGCGTCATTGCTTCTCCACCTCGAAAGCTTACGTTTCGTTTCGTTCTACAAGTTACAAATTACAAATTTTATCGATGTAATCGTGACAGTATCCGATCTCGTTACACAGCTAATGAAATTTCAAAATGTTTCGCCTGACACACTTCACGTGTCCATAAGAAGGTGTCCGCCGGTTATTCGAATATTTTCGAGAGTCGTTGTACGAAGAATCGAAGGAAATCGATCGATATCCCATGGATCGGACCCAATATGTAGAAATTGGAGAACGTTTAGCGTAGAACGGGACAAGATGGTCCAGCGATCGATACGATGCACGAAACGTTCACAGCGCGAATTCCAAGTACACACGAACGACGAACCGGCCTCGATCCGCTACGAAGGTCACGGTCGCTGCACAGCCTAGGTCAGGCCCATCGCTTATTATCGCGTTAAGGCTGTCTCTGGAGGTGACAAGCCGTTGTTAGAACTTTCGTATTTTCGGCTGTGACTTGGAACAATCATCGTCGCAACGCTGCTCCCTCTGCTATTACGTACGTTCGTTAATAACCCGACGATATCGGCTTCGCAGTATACTCGTTAGACCGCGGATGTTTATACGTTCGAAGACAGGAAAAAGAGCACGATAAGAGCGTTTTTTGTTGATTTTTTAACTTCAATGTCACTGTATGACTAAAACGAAATATTTCAGTGTAAAACTCTGCGATGTTTCGTACAAGTCGTAAGACAAATGGTGTTTTCATATCTTCGATGTATCGATGACGCGTACGTTTTTATCGATTATTCCAACTTTTAATAACCATCGGTTCTTAATATAACCATGCGCTTCTGAACTTTGTCTAATGATATTATTTTCGTATGCCGCGAATAACCCGCGATAAAGATTCTATAAATATCGTTCGACTATTAGCAAGGATCTTGATCTTGTCCGCGATACTCGAACATTTTCTAGTCTCAGTTTTGATTTAATTTCGATCGAAGAAAGGATTGTTAATCGTTTAAAATTGTAAGTAAGTCAGTCGCTCTTTCTCTTTCTCTCCCCCTTCGTTTTTCCAGTTTATTTCTGATACACGAATGTAATACAACGATCGATCGATCTCTCCTTCGTCGAGTTTCATCGTATTTTCGATATGCTGTTAGGCGCGTTAGTCCTGGTGAAATTAATAAATCTGAAATGGATATATTAAACCGTTGGATAATGACAGTGTAGATAGTAACACTGCGGTCAGCATACTCGCAGACAGGCGCCATTCCATCAGTGATTCTCAATTCGTTACGGTCTCTTTCGTTACGTTTGATGACTGAAACGTCTCGAAACGCGGCCATCAAGTATACGGGAAAGCGATTGTTCGATTGGTATCGATACGATTCCATCGGTTTTCTTCGTTTATCTCTTTTGCTCTTTGATTTATCGTCGTATCGATAGCAAAACAGACGATGTAAAGTGAAAAATCGAGTTAGATACGATGGTCGAAACGAGAAAGTTTACGAAAGAGGCGACGAATACGCGATCGTCGAACATTTTGCAGATGATTTAATTTGATCGTTCTATCGATAGATCCGTTCGCAGTGGTTGATTGATCGGTCGTCAGCTATAGTATCGATGTAGAAAACCAGTTTGTCGTGTTCCTGACTCTCGCGAAGATATTAACAGCACGAATATCGGTGCTATGTTGCAACGCGAATGCATTTAAGAACTATTACAGTTACATAACAATTCGATGGGTATTATCGTCGACCGTACCTACAATATCGTAATATTAGATCAACTGCGATCGTATCGGGTTACCGCGCTACCTTACGCAAATTCTCATTTCATCTTGCAACGGAGCTATATTTTCAAACGTTCTACACTGTCAGCTTTTTCGCTTTAGCTCTTCTCGATGGCTCGCGGAAATATTCAAACGCTTGGAAAAACCGTTTACGTAGTAGCGCGACGCGGAAGCTTGCCGACAAAATTCGTCGACATATTTTTATTTGCGACTCGCAGGGACAAAGTTAACCGTACGATCCGGATGGATAATTCGGAAGTTTTCCCATCTGCGCCAGTGCGAGAGGAAATTCGTTCGATGGAACGATTCGCTGATATCGCTGATAACTATCCGCGTGTACTCGTTTGCTTTTGCATATACGTTGATCGGAGCACAGTCGGTTGCGAGAAGAAGCGCCTCTTTCTATATGCTTTTATTTCCTTGCCTTCCTATCTTTCTCCCCTTCTTCTTCGCTCTTCTAACGTGTTTTAAAAGGGACACGTTGGGTCTCGAATGCACGCGATACACGGTGAAGCAGGTTCGTAGCCGAAGGCCCTTTCTCGCGAGAAACAGACAGAGAGAGAGCAAAAGAATGGGAATAAGGGTGAAAGAAAGAATAACGAAGGGTGAATTGGGGGGGCGGCGGCGGGAGGAGAAAGGGAGAAAGAGGGTGGAACGCGTGACCCAAATGTGAATTTTATCGAGTTACGCCGTGTTATAGTGTCGAAGTGCAGTTGCAATTGCAGGGCGGTTTCGTCACGCGATGCAAATTACTCGAGGGCGGCAGTTTTTACGTCCGGTTTCGCGGCGAACGAGAACCCCTCCGGATCTCCGTTCCCTTTTGACGACTCGAACTTTCCACGCGGAAAGCACTCCTTCTTTGAACGAGTACCGGAAACACGATAACTGCTTCTAGATACACCGCCTTTCAGAGGTATTTCTCTGTACGCGATAAACGAGACTTATCATTCGATCGTGCGTCCGATTCGCGATTAATTTCAGATTCTGACATGTACGTGTTTTGGTAGATCGCACGACAAGTAATTTTAATTTGAGTCGCGTGAACGAACGTTCCCGGAATCGTGTAATATCCCCTACCACTGTCGCTTTCTACGAATTTTTATGGGTGACGAATCGAGGGGATGAAACAGCTACTAGGGACAAAGACACGGCAACGAAATGGAACGAAATGGAACGAAATGGAACGAAACCAATTGAAATGGATGCATTACCACGTTAATTTTGGGGTTCAACGACCTGTCGCGCGTAGGTGTGTCGATACATCTCTGGACTCGCGTCAAGTTTTACCCTGTTTGCGAAGTTGCAAGCGCTTGAACGAACGAATTCGATCGAGTCTCCTCGTCCATTGTCAAATCGTTTCATATTCACGATGCTGGCCCTCTGCGAAGGCCGCAAAATGCGATGTAATCTTCCGTAATCTTCGATTCTTTGCAATTGCTCGCGCAAGCGACGAAATACGAAAGCACAACGAAATAAGCATCGTACGAGGCAACGGTGCAACCGACGTTGAAAACAAGATTTCGGTGGCACGGTTTTGACAGACACACGCTAGAAACGAAATACTTGTAAACGGTATAGAAACTTGTAAAAGCTACCTGAACGAATTCATTAGCGAAAACGAACAGTCTCTGAAGAAATAAGTCGAAAGTGTGATTCTGGTTAAACGTTTCGTAAGTTTTGCTAGAAATTTGTGAAACGATCCGATACGAGTCGATCAAAGTGTACGGATACTTGTAAACGGTGGCGCACTGTACGAGCATTGGGTCGGGTCAGATCGAATTGGAGCGATTTCGCCTGTAAATTTTGAGCATTTGGTTGACGCACGTTTAATCTTATCGTGTCGTGTGCCGTTGGTAGACGATTTGTCGCGTGATATTTTTAAACGTCGCCGCCCTTAAAGCGACAGCTGCTACGACGAAGAGTGAAAGAACTGGACGATAGCGGCGAAAAGTGCACCGAGGATGAGAATGCGGGACGAGGGGACGTGAAACCGTCTCTCGTATCAATTATTTCTTCATTTATTTATAGGCAGGGCCACGACACCGTGGTATCACCGTTGTTGTTTTCCATCATTTCCACTCGTACAAACTTCGTTCTCCTTTTCATTTTCCCTTTCGTTGATTCGACGATCACGGTCTCGACAACCGTGTCTCTTTATTTCTAACACTTTGCTAGCTATATTTCGACATTTTGAATACGTCCGCTTGTCTTTGACGTAAATTTCGACGAAACCTCCACTTGACGCGTTATCGCTTGACTTTCGTCTCGTACGGCACACGCAATCGCCAAGGTGTACCGTTGAATGGTGCGTTACGCGTGTAAACGTAAGGTAAGAAACGTTAACGTTTTCGTTCGAGGAAACGTCTCCGCTGCTCCATAGCTTTCTCTCGATATCGCGAATATGTAGGAACGCATCGTGCATGAATCGAAAACACGATACCGAACAGCGTAAGAACCTTAACTAGAAAACGATTCTATAGTGCGGTCTTGCAATGCGACTGACCTCTGTTCGCTAAAACTATATTTATCTCAAGCGCCGAAGCACGGTGTGTACTTAATGTTTTAGCTTTATTGTTTCTCTGTTCTACGCTACGACCGGTTTTTTCTCTTTTCTTTTCCGCCGCATCCAGCCTCTTTCTTCCTCTGTCGCGCTCACTCTACGCATTTATTTGTGTCTGCCTGCTCTCGCCACCAAATATAAAATCCACGTACTGCGTTCCGTCGACACGTGTTTCTAATTGGCCAATTCCTTTCCGATCGCGCGACGGAGATTTTCGAAAGGAACCGCGTTCGTATCGGCCGTGAACAGGATCGTCCTATCGATTCGTCGAACGACGCCCATTAAACTTCATTAAACGACGTACTCGGTCGATTTTCGAACGCGACGCGCTACACGATTAACGTGACTTTCGGTTTGCCCTTTTTCGAATTCGAACTCGGTGGTTTCCCACCCTTACCGCGTTAGACGTGCTTTTAGAAGACTTCGTGCCAGACGGGCGGTAGCCGCGTCTGGACGAAAATAAAATTGCCATCTTTCTGTCTCGCCGCTCTTTCCATCCACGCCTTTCGGCGGGAGCATGACTCATTCCTGCGTCTGACCTGCAAACACAAAGAAGGGCAACTCCTAAATTAACGGAAAAGAAAAAAAAGTAGCTGACGAGCAAGTTAAAATCTTTTGAACGAAAACGGCTCGTGCGTTGAAACCTACATCGAGCCATTGTTGCTACGCTTGTCACATACGGTTGCTCGCAAAAGCTTGCGGATACCTTTTACGAATCGTCGCGATATGCGTATCCTATGAAACATTTTCAAATAACCTGGCTGTTATGCGAAACGTTTTACGCTCGGTGTTACGATTTCAAACGTACGAACGTTTCCTAGGATTTTTGGTAATTTTGTTTGGGAACGACGTTTGCCTGTGACAGGTGGGTAGAGTGGCAGAGACCAAAAGGCGGAGGAGGAGATGAACGCGAGGGAAGAACGACGTTCCGTCAGTCAGCCCGCAATTAACTGGCGTATAAATCGATTTAAAGAGGGATTCGGTACGCGGCAATGCTCCGACTGCTAATTGCTCGTTTCCATGACGATGCGTCTGGCGTGGGAAAGAGAAAGCACGAATTCGCAAGCAGCGAAAGGAAGGGGGCATTCTGATAAATAATTATCTCTCAATGCCGCCGAAAATCAAACGCATACAACGCGGAATATGACAGTGACAACGATAACGATATCGAATTCAGGCGAACCATCGCGATCCTCTACTCCCGTCTAGTTGAGAATTAATCAAATTCATCAACATATTTGACAAACCCGAGACTCGATTTTCTCATAGGACGAAGCCTCCGAAGGCGATTCTGTCGTTCTCGATATATTTGCGGTTCTTGGCGTTTCGATCGTGTTTTTGCTAGCACGTTGCGCTTCGTTCCAACGTTTCGTGAACATTCCACTTTGCTTCTTCAGGGCAGACTCTTCGGAACACAGGAGCAGAAATAGTTTCAGGTCTACCCTGAAGAAACGAAGCGCGATGTTCGCGAAACGTCGGAACAAAGTGCAACGTACTATAAAATAAGAAGAAGAAAAAAAAAGAAAAAAGTTGTTAAAAGAGCTAAAATCTGGTATTCTTGTTTGCAACTACAGAACCTTCGTCGATTCGCTTGTGTCGTAAGTGTATCACGTATACGTATGTATAACGGCGATTCTATCTTGGCGTTGGATTCTGTCAGCGCACGTTGAACGCAGGTTGACGTTGTGCACAAGCGAGTCCAATTCTAGAAGCGATCGTCGCGAGAAAACCTCTTAACGAAGAAAAGAAGAAAAGAGCGGTAACACGTGGTGAGATGGTCGGTGTCTGAGAAAGGCGGTATCATTGAACATAGAGAAACGTGCTGGGATTCGCTCGAATACCGGGACGAGTTTGTTTAGATGGCGGGGTAAACTCGCGACGGTATCGATACGGAAAGGAAGAAATTGCCGATTGATCGAGCGAGGAAAAACGTGGTCGCGTAACGGTACGATTTGAGGTAGCTTTACCCTTGATGGAAGCGGTCTCTCACCGAGACACATACAGGTACACACGCATCGAACGATGGCCTGAATAGAATCGAGACTAACGTGCCTCGCTACGCGTCTGTATAAGCTCGCTTCGCCTTTTTTCGTTCTCCCTTGCTTCTGTTCTTCGACGATCGACTTGCGCCGAACGTCGATCGCCGTGATGCAGGTCGCTTGAAACGCTAGCTCGAACGCTAGTCGTTGCCATCGACGTAAATATCGGACACAAGCACGCGAGCAAACCAAAGTCTTCGTACTTGTCGAATAGCAAGAAACTACACGCGCGGCTACATCACCGGTTGTTCTTGATTTATCGCCAATCGCGGAGCCTAGGAACTAGCGACATAGCAGTAACCATCGTGCACGACCATCGTAGCACGCGGTTTATATCGACCATTGATTCTTCGGATCTTGCCAGATTTTCCTTCGTTACTTTCTTCCGTTCTATTTTTTCTTCGCTCTCTTTCTTCTTTGCTTTCAACTTTGTGCTCACGGCACATACTTTGTATTCTTTCGATCGTACGTTTCTTGTTAGTTTAACCGTCCTGCTGCTATTTTTCGGTTTCAGATCAGAGGCTACGGCACTCGAAAGGCAGCTTCGACGTTCTCTATTTCAAATTCTCCGACAAGATAGTCCAGCATCGCGTGACGAGGGCGGAATTATCCCTGTGGATATGGGGAAGCAACCAAGAGTCCTCGGACGAGCCTGGAGATTTGGAAAGCACGGAAAGTCACGAAGACGGTCCAGTGACGATCACGTTGCAAAGGATCCTTCGTGGCACGACGGAGACTGGTGGGCCATCGTTGGGTCCACCTTTGACCACGAAACACCCTCGGCCGGTCGGTTGCAGAGGCAACTGGGTAACGATCGAGTTAAGAAGAATGGTCGCCGAATGGTTCAAACATCCACGGGACAATTTGGGAGTAGCGCTCAAGATCTCCAGTCCCGGAGCTAATCATCGCAGAAACGCGAAGTTGGTCGAGACTAATCCCGGAGCTGAATACGCGCCGTACCTCGAAGTACAGACGCAAGAACTCGACTCGAGAAGAGGGGCGAGGATCAAGAGAAACGTGGGACTTAATTGCGACGAAGCTAGCCAGGAGACCAGATGTTGTCGATACAAGCTCACCGTCGACTTTGAGAAGTTTGGGTGGGATTGGATAATCGCTCCCAAGAAGTAAGTACCTGTGCCGCGACACATTGAAAGCGAAGCGATCGTCTCTTTTTATTCTCGGAACGCTGGCTTTCGAACGGACAGAGTCAAAATTCAGGATCATGTACGTGATATTCGTCGAGTAGCCACCTAAACGTCGGGCAAAAATATACTATCGTATCGTTAGATCTGCGTACATCCACGGAAATTCATACTTTTACGATTATAGTTTGAAATTTCTTTGGTCTCCGATTGCGTACGGTACGCGTGTCGATGTCGATACCTTGTCGTCGAATTATCGCGCGATCACAGCCGATGTGGTTATCGTCAAGCTTCTTTTATCGATGCGATTACGATTTTGATTTTGTGCCTTAGGTACGATGCCAATTACTGCTCGGGCGACTGTCCGATGGCCTTCCTGCCAGCATATCCGAACACCCACATCGTCAGCCTGGCGGAACCGCCTAACAACTCTGGTCCATGTTGCGCCCCGAGGAAACTCTCCGAGATCACGATGCTGTACTTCGATAACGAGTATCAAATCGTGTTCTCGCGATTACCAGGCATGGTCGTCGAGAAATGTGGATGCTCATAGCTCGAGAATTATAGCTCGAGAAGAGCAACGACGGCGAGGAATATGCGAAGGCTCGTTTAATTCTTTTAGAGTCTACCATTAAAGATTATCGATAATTATTCTGTTTCTTCCCACCATTTCCATTTCTCCTCTCTTCTTTTCTTCTTCTCCTTTCCTTTCGTCTTCCTATTTTTAAGATTTACTACGTTACTCCTTTTGTCCATTCCTCTTTCATTTCCCATGAAAATACCTTCGATTTCCATCGATAGTCGGTGACCGTTGTCATCGTAGTCGTCGTCGTCGTTCCGTCTTCGACGAATTCTCATTCGATAGACTGAAAGTGCCTTGTTCGGGGTGGTTTAAGTACCGCAGATTCCTCCTTAAGGAACACGAGAAACGAGATTGCTCGTATAAACTTAACGAATGCAAGCAGGACAACGATCGGAAGAGATCGACTAAAGTCCGTCTTTTTTAAACTAGTAATAACGGGCACCTTGATAGTCGTTTATGATTCATGACAAGGCGTATAGTTCCTAGAGTCACGGTATTATTATTAAGGTGTCGATGCGTTTACACCTGATCTAAGAGAACGACCGCGAAAGAATTATTTTTTATACGGGAGCTTATCGCATTTTTAATCTCTCCTCGGTAACTGATTTTCAATGGTCCGTCTTTATCGAGCTAGGAACTTTTACGAGTCAATGTAAAACGAAAACAATCATCTTATCGCAATGTTTCCTTGCGCATCGTTGCCTTTCTAAAGAAAAAAAAAAAAAAAAAAAAAAAAAAAGAAAGAAAATGAAGAAAAGCAAAGGTGCGAAGACGAAACGATCCGTTTCCGGTAGTCGTCGTTGATCGGTGAAAACGTGTTGGCTGACAGATCTCTGTGTACAGTGAATCTTTTTTTTTTCCTATGTATCTATCTTCTTTCTTATCTATTCCGTTTCTTTCTCTATTTCTCTCTTTTTTTTTTTTTTTTTTTTTTTTTGAGAAATACACACACGCGTACGAGCTGGCGCGCGCACATATACACAGATATCTTGTTTTCAAATATACGTACATAAACGCAAAATTTTCTCGCTCTCTTTTCTCCTTACTTTCTTTATTTTTGTCTGGTTTCTCTGTTCTGGTGAGCCATGTGAATGCGTGCATAGGAAAGTGTGTAGGAGTCGTGGTGTAAATATGTCGTACCTAGGTCGTACTTTGTCGCTTTTCTTCGAATTTCCTTGAATTTCTCACTCCCACCACCGTGTCCCTCTTCCCTTTTCACCCCGGGAATCTACGACAAATCTACGTCGCTTACGTACGTAGGCTTACGAATGCATGTTCTTTTTCTAAAGTGATTATACGGTCCGTTTTTGGTATATGTATAAGTACGAACTGTAACACCTGACTGATCATATTCGGAATCAACAAGTACCGTTTTTATTCGATCGCGAGCCACTGTCGGATTTAACTCTTAGAAGCTATCGTTCTCAAGAATATCGCGTTAATTGTATGGGTGAATTTGTATTATTGTTATATCGAACATGAGATGAAAAATAAATAAACTTATCGTTTGCCACTGTAACCAGGGCGGTCATATCATTGCGATAATATCAAAACAAAAGTCACGATAAATTTCATCCACAATAGCCTTTGAGGGTTAACGCGACAGAGAACGTTTGTTCGCGCTATGCCTAGACTGTCGATAAATCGCGTCAATGACAATTATAATTTACGTAGGTATATTTGTATATGTGTATATCGTGGCTAACTTGCAGCCTTCGACTTCGATGAAAGTGACGCACGTTTTTAGGAAGATGAGATTCAAAGACGTTCGCAGCGGCTACGTTTTTTCATCGTTTGATAAATTATGGTAGTATCGTTGCGATATTCTAGTTGCTTGGCTGCCAAGTACGCCGACCGAGCGAACGTCCCAGTATACATAAGACGTTTTAAGCTCGTTTCTAAGTACGTTATCCTCAGATTCTTAGAACTTTCCGTAATCTTCGTGATCCACGACAAAGATAAAAACGAAGATAGAAACGGCAAGTTCTGTCGTTTTCTTTTTCTTCCTTCTCGAGCGCAATCAAGTAGTTTTAGGAACTTTTTTCTCTTTTTACAAATGTTACGGCCTTCTCGAAATTACTCGTTTTACTTTCTTAACTGTATGATATCGTCACGGTCTATTAACGTTTGAAATTCTGCGCAAGTATGTGTGAAAAAATAGAAAAAGGATCTCTATAGTTCCTCTCTTATTAATTAAAGGACCCATTATCCCAAGCGTGTAAAACACCTTTCGCTGAAAACTTTGACAACTTGCAACTTTCTTTCACTTATTCTCCGAAATAGCTTGTCGCTACCTTCCTTCTTTCTTTTTTTCTTTTCCCCCCTCTTTCTTTTTTTCTTGTCCAGTCTCTTTCCCTTTGTTTCCCCTGCTTCCTCGCTCCACACTCCTATCCCTTTACGCTCGTTGTCTGCGAACCCATTCCTTTTTTCGCCTGATTTTCATTTTTCGTTTGTTTGTCAATGTGTACCTAGAATTAAAAATTAATGGAATTGTGTACTCTCAGTATCCAAACAAGGGCGGCGAATACTGCATACTTATATATATATACATATATATATAATGTGTACTTCCTAGGTAGAGAGTATTCATAGAATATTTATTCGCTGAAATAAATGGTTTTTCGATGAAAGAGGTGTATCGATTTACTCTTCTTTTAAAACATTCTTTCCGTTTTCTTCTCTCTCTTTTTCTTCTTTTTTTCTTTTTTTTTTTTTTGTTCGTAAATCGTTTGGAAAACAATGTTAGAATTCGACAAAGCGTAAGACAGTTTAATTGTTTTTTCGTTGTTTGTAACGACGATTTACGCTTTATTAAACGCTTTCGTTTCTTTTCCTCGAATCAATTGCAAGATTCATGGTTAACGACGATAAACTTTCGGGCCACAAGATGATTATTATTTCGTACTTACTTTTATTTGATTTACGCTTAATACACGAAGCTTTTACGGATTCTTTGACAACGGAAAAATTACTGCTTCGATCGAAACCGTAAATACACGCGTGTCACGCGTGCTTTACGAGAAGCAGACGTATTCGTCTAAGCAAAGCGTATAATTCCAAAATTGTACGGTTCAACGTACGCGTATATGTGCAAGACGAATAATTTGTTTGTGTCCGCTATCTTTTTTCTTTTCTTTTCCTTCTTGTTCCTCCTCTTTTTTTTTTTCGAAGCAAATAAATATTCGTTGATATCAATATTTTTAATTTTTATCTCAGGTCAAAGTTAAACGAGCGAGAAGTATCTTTTGTCCGCGTGATTTTTCTTCGGTCGAACAATTTCATTCAAATAAGCCTTTTTTATTCGCACGTAGCCTATACCACGCTACATGTACATCGATTATGTAAGTGCTAACGATCATAGGTTACACATCTAACGTATCGATTAGCCGAAGAAACGAGCGAAATCGCTCGTTAAGCTAGCAATCGCGTTCGATAGGAATCGTCGTTGTTCCATCTACCGCTCGAATATATCCGGACATCCTCTCGTATTCGACACGATGTGTCTTAATAACGAAATTACGGCCGATTTTATTCTTCGTAATATCGTTACAGCCAACGTACGATAGAATATTACGATGCGATTAAATCGATTTCTGTATTTATGTATGCACGTATTCCGTGCGTTTTGCAGCATCTGTGCGTCTCCAAATTTCTCATAAATATATAAAAATCTGTCTCACACTGATGGTGATCGATCAACGAAGAAAGTTGCTTGAAATTCTTGGAATCGAAGAGGTAATCGGCGTGCAGCGTATGGGCGTGCCGAGTTTGATAAATACATATGTATGTATTTCGATGCGGCCAAGTAACCGCGCGAACGTGGAGGACAAAGTGAGAAACGCATGTGGAGATCTCGTTCGCATCGAATACAATGTTGGATGCATGAGTGGACAAGTGAACTAGTGGACTTTACGACAGTCAACTGTTTCGCCAGACGTGCCAATTCTCGTTTTATTGTTTTTCTTCGACGGCGCCTCAAGCACTCGTCCTTGCCGACGGTCGGGTTAGTGCTCCCCGTTCGCTGAAAACGAAACACGAAAATTCACGCATTCGTTATGCCGGAATATCGAACGCGTTAAAATATCGCTTACACGTTTAGCTCGCACAAAACTTGCTCGTCTTATCTACTTTTACAAAACTTACGTCTTCCATGTCGATTTCAATTACACCGGTTTACGAAAGTATTCGCACGCTTTTTAGGAATGCGTCGTGCGCGATCATCGCGATTATACCGATAAAGGTTCAGACAAACCTTGTAATCTACTTGCAAGATATTTCGTACAAATATATACATTTCGTAGAGACGAGAAAGATATTCAAACAGCCGATCGTTCGTTTGATCGACGAGCCTCGATATTTGGTGGGACCGGGTCACTGTCTTTCGCGTTTCTCGTAGTTTTGAAATGGCTATGGAAAAATGGCACTGTAATTTCTCCTTCGTGTACATTTTCAAATTGGTGTGAAATTTGAGCGATGTAATTAGTGCCTCGTAATGCGATGTTAGCGAAACTTGCAAATGTTGGTGGTTTACGCGCGTCGCGTTACAATTGTCTCGTTTAACGATAAAGAGATATTAAAATCAGAAGATCAACGGAACCGTGCTTTTCCGTGTTTTTCTCGTTTGATTTCACTGGAAGCGCGCGGCCTTTGACGTAAGTATCATTATCACCGAGTGCCAGGGGTGGTTGTCCAGCTAACGTTTTACGATTCGTTTAACGAAGCGAATTAGAACGACCGAGCATAACCATTACTCGGATTTGCATTTTACGAGTGAGTGGTCAGAGGTGAACGATGGCTCGGAGAATCGAAGAATAGGAGTATAATCTAGCGTGTACGTAATTGTTTCTACCACGCTTAATTCTTTATCGTTTTCACTGGCCATTCTCTTCCCTTCGTCTCTTTTCTCTTTTGCTTTGATATTCGACTCGTAAGAGGAAACGAAGAGCAAAGTTTTAGCGTGTTCGTTCCGTCCATCACGCGATCCGAAGGTTCTTTCGCAGAAGAACGCCGAACGAACTTACCTACGCGTGTATCGTTGTTACCAATGACGAAAACCAAGTTCTCAAAATCTGCATTCTGAGGCTGTGGCGACTGGTCGAATAATTTTCGAAGAATTTCTCCATATGTGGAATTATAACAAATACGACCGCCGTTAGCTAAAGGTCGTCTTGGTAGAACAAACATCGTTTGAACGAGATATTACGTGATACGTACGTACAATGTGAGACATACACTGCTGTACGTCTCGTTCGTTTCTTGAGAATGGAACGTGTATCGTTGTTACCAATGACGAAAACCAAATTCCCAAAATCTGCATTCTAAGGCTATGGCAACTGACCGAACGGTAGGATGAAATAATTTTCAAAGAATTTCTCCATATGTGGAATTATAACAAATACAACCGTCGTTAGCTAAAGGTCGTTTTGGTAGAACAAAAGTCGTTTCAACAAGATATTACGTGATACGTACGTACAATGTGAGACATGAACTGCTGCGCGTCTCGTTCGTTTCTTGAAAATGGAACCTGTATCGTTGTTACCATGATGAAAACCAAGTTCCCAAAATCTGCATTCTAAGGCTATGACAACTGACCGAACGGTAGGATGAAATAATTTTCAAAGAATTTCTCCATATATGGAATTATAACAAATACGACCGCCGTTAGCTAAAGATCGTTTTGGTAGAACAAACATCGTTTGAACGAGATATTACGTGATACGTACGTACAATGTGAGACATGAACTGCTGTGCGTCTCGTTCGTTTCTTGAGAATGGAACCTGTATCGTTGTTACCAATGACGAAAACCAAGTTCTCAAAATATACATTCTGAGGCTATGGCGACTGGTCGAATAATTTTCAAAGAATTTCTCCATATGTGGAATTATAACAAATACGACCGTCGTTAGCTAAAGGTCGTTTTGGTAGAACAAACATCGTTTGAAAGATATTACGTGATACGTACGTACAATTTGAAACACAAACTGCAGCGCGTCTCGTTCGATTCTTGAGAGTGGAACGTCAATCGTGTACCTTACCTACGCGTGTATCGTTGTTACCGATGACGAAAATCAAGTTTCCAAAATCTGCATTCTGAGGCTGTGGCGACTGGTCGAATAATTTTCAAACAATTTCTCCATATGTGGAATTATAACAAATACGACCGTCGTTAGCTAAAGGTCGTCTTGGTAGAACAAACATCGTTTGAACAAGATATTACGTGATACGTACGTACAATGTGAGACATAAACTGCTCCGCGTCTCGTTCTTTTCTTGAGAATGGAACGTGTATCGTTGTTACCGAGTTCCCAAAATCTGCATTCTAAGGCTATGGCGACTGGTCGAATAATTTTCGAAGAATTTCTCCATATGTGGAATTATAACAAATACGACCGTCGTTAGCTAAAGATCGTTTTGGTAGAACAAAAATCGCTTAAACGAGATATTACATGATACGTACGTACAATTTGAAACATAAACTGCAGTGCGTCTCGTTGGTTTCTTGAGAATGGAACGTCAATCGTGTACTCGTGCAACGAAATTAAGAAACGAGTAAAAGAGAATTCATTTGACGGGTTCGGTGTCCGAGAGACTCGGCTAATGGTAATTTTTAACGTAAACCGAAATTCTACCCGCAACGTGGCCACTTTCCTGTACCTTTGAATTTACGAGGCCGGTCGATGTGGCTTCTGAACAGCTCGTACGTACGTATCTCCGTGTGAAGGTAGCCTAAGGTAGCAGCAAGCGAGATTAGGTTGCTGTACGTGTTTGAAAGTTTGAACAGTTAGGAGAAACTGTCGAAGAAAATGGTATACGTATGACGTTCACCGTATAGCACTCGAGAGATCCTGGTAGGAGAGGCCTGGGGCTCGTCTGTTATTCGAGGGTTAGGTCTCGGATGAACAGCTCGGTGTACTCTACGGTGTTCTCTGGCAAGGGTATATCAACCTGGAGACATTCTGCGAAGGGTCGAAACGTTAAAGGAACGGGCGCAGCGGAAGGAGGGTTCCGGACCGCCGAGAGGGATGCAACTTCCCTCTCTTTCTCTCAGCTTCGTCCAGATATAGCGTGAATGCCGAGCAGTCGGAGACTCTTTGTCATCTCTTTTGCACATACGTTCAGTTTGAAATAGGAATTATGCGAGGAATTGGAGACACGCGAGACACGCGACCAGAACACGCGGACAGACGAAATATTCCTAGTACAGCGTTTCGCTACGCCCGATTCGCCAACGTAAGTCGAGGCTACCGAGAGGAACTTGGACCAGCTTCTCGAGATACGCTCGCTCGCACTGGTTTGGCAAATATTCCGTACGGATCTTTGCGATTTCATCGAGACAGTTTGATATCGCTTGCGATTTGCTCGCGGCAGACCAACTCGCATCCACGTTAGAGCGAAAACGACGCGATCGCAGTAAGGTGCGGCGTATATTTCTAGCCCTGTGCGCTTCCCTGACGCCAAAGTGGTCGCTCACTTTGGACTCGAAGCCTCTCTGACACTTCGAAATTGTAATTTACTTTGTTTAAAGTGTCCTTTCGGTTACCTGGTAGAATTTACCTATCGTCCCTCGTTTAGACAATCGGAGCACGCGTTCGGACGAACAAACTCGTCGCCCATGGGCGGAGTCAGTCGGCAATCGCAAGGACTCGATCGAGTCGGAACTCGGGCGGACAGACGTCCGTGGAAGAAAGCTGGAACCGAGGATCCTGCCGGTAGAAGAGGAAGCGGATTGACACTTTGCTCGATCGAGATAGAGCGTGAGACTCGGAGCGTGGTTGCGAAAAGACAATAGGAGTATTCTCCAACTTTACCAGCATACTCGACAAATTGTCATATATCGGTGCAAGCTACTGACGTTCCCTTTCGACGCAAGTTCTTCAACAGCCCTTTAATCTCGATATACGTACACGAACCGGGCGGGATGGCAGGGGGCAAAGAGGCAGAGAAAGAGAAAAAAGGAAAGAAAGAGGGAGAAGGTGCGATAGCTGGCTACTTTATACTCAGAGGCTAGCTACCTGCCTGAAAGGGGAGGTATTACGGGGTTACTAAAGTGTTGTATGGCCTCCCCAAGCCCCATAAGGATAGCCCTCAGGCACGCACCCCTGTTATCGTATGCGTATGCAGTTTTTTCGCTGGTGCGTGCGCGGCTCTCGCAGCCCTTATATGTGCAGTGAAGGTGAAGGGGGCATCGGGTAACACGGGCAGGCAGCCACCCAAACGACCGAAACCCGAATGCTCACCCAGGATCATCCTGGCATTTCCTCTTTCGATGCACTCTCTTCGTCTTCCTCGTACTCTTCCTCCTTCTTCTCCGTCTTCTGAATTTTGCCCTGAAACCGCTACCACTGGTATACATCGCGGCACATCCTGCTGTACATATTTACTCGCTGGATATGGCGAGGTCGTAAAGTAAAACGTTAACCCATTAACACGTTGACTGCCACGCGAATTTCATATATTTTCCCCTGGAAACCTGGCAACAGATCGAAGCCTACAGCTACGCGGTAACGTTTAAGTTTCGCAGAATATTACATCCTCTTGGCGCATTTTTTTCTCTCTTAGTATCGTCCAAGTCGATCTACATCGTTGGAAACTTGCTTCAACCGTTCCAAGCAATCGAGTAGATCCGTAACGGCGAACGCGTCAAATCCGCCGATTTCTATCAACGACGCTTTTACGACGATTTTAGAGAAGAAATACGACCTCGTCGATTCTCTGATTTTCGTATTATTCGACGACAGAGAGAAGGTGCTCTCGTACGAAGACACGAGTTTGCGAGTAGAGTACAGCGACAGCCAAAGCGAGTATACGTCTTACGACGACGAAGTTTCTGTAACTTTGGCTTACCTACGTCTTCGTTCCTTTTTTTACTGTCAATTCCTGTTCCTACACGCGCCTTATACGTTCTCGAATAATTTTCAATTTATTCGACGTACGCGTAAGAGTAGGCGAATAAAGTCGTTCGAGGTGCACGCTCAATTTTGACTCTCGCTGTATGCACGGTAGCGTATAGCCGAGCGCGTTCGTAGTACCAGTCGGCCGTCGTATCGTTCTTTGACGAATGCTCCAGATTCGCGAACGAATCGACGTAGCTGGATGGCGAGATTTTTGAAGGAAAGTCAGTCGATTAATGTACGTTGTGTGGATTCGAGATAACGTAGGTTTCGCGATACAATACGCCGGCGATTCGAGGGTCAGTGAACGGATCAAAGATCAAAGAGACGAGAAAAGGAAGTGGCGACGAGGCAAAGACGCCTCGATACCGATCAACCGTGCGCGCAATTGAAACGGCGGCCGGTCGAAAAGTCTTTCGTGCAGCTTGGAATGTCGCTGTTCCTTCGTTCCAGAGGGGTGCATAAATCCCGCCAGTTGCCGAATATTCCTCGTTATTTCACGTTTTCCTTAGCCGGAGCGAATTGTATTTAACTAGCCCCGTTTGACTCACCAGCCCGACCACGAGCTTCCTATTTATACTGCGAAATTCTTGGAAGGAGAAGGCAGATAGCATCGAACTCGTACGAAAGACGAGTACCTATAATTCCCCCTTGATTCGTTTCCACTTCCAGATTGCCATCGACTGCACGCATATCCGTGTTCGATCAAACCGTCTCGAACTTTGTCCTTCCCTTCTCACTGCGTCTGCTCTCCTGCCGCTTCCGTTCAAAGGGTTCGCAGCAACAACCAGGTACCTGGAATATTTAAATCGCGTTTAACGAAAGGAAGAGAAAGCTGTACGATAGCTGGCCAGAGGATTTCAACCGATACCATGAGAAAAGTTACGTATTTGAAACTTCATCGGCGTTGTAACGCCACGCGAATGTTACGTTCAAATTTCAAGACGATCTGGAAACGTATAATCGGTGAAAGATTGGTATACACACGCCTTAAACCTACAATAGGCGTTAAGGATGAGCCCGCTGAATAAATTTTGAGATTTTTAATACGACGAATAACAACGAACGATCGATGGTGTAAATACTTTGGCGAAATCTCTGCGAATCGTATCCTCATAACAAGTATCCCGTAGCTTATATCGTATAGTAAGAAAAACTAGTAGCGTGCCATGATTTTGTAGGAATTTTCCAAAAATTATCGAATTTCGATCGGTTTTTGTTGGTCCGCGCGGATCACCAGACAGCGAAGCTGCTTCCTCGTTGCAGCAGCCCCTTGGTACGTGCGCAACCGTATCCGCGCTGTTACGCTTTCAAAAATCTCTTTAAAGTTTCAACATCTTTCGCTTCTTTTCTTTCCTCGCTGTTCCTCGTTCTTTCTTTTTCGTCGTTCTTTGTCTCTTTAGTAAAGACGCTGGAACGAGATCGATCGCGTTTATCATCCACGTTCGGCCGAACCGCATTCCCATGTAAGGGTGTGTATGGAGAAAGAAAGGGGACCACCGCGCCGTTGGGATTCGAGAGGCCAACGCACATGATCGATGGCAGTGAAAATAAAAGCAGCGATATCGCTGACATCGCGACAGTTCTAGGAAAATGATATTTGCCTCGGTTGCGATCAACGATCGTCGAGACGACGGCCAGACGAGGCAATGATAGATCAATCTAATTTGCACGGTCTGAGACGCGCGTCACGAACAAGTAGCGATGGGATCCGAAACGCTTCGAATCGCTTCGAATCTGCGTATAAAGCAAAAAAGACGAATCATTCGGCACGCGATTCGAAACTGGAATCTCTTGAAAATCTTGAAATTCTCGAGAGTTTAAATAGTTTTCCAAGTATTTTAGATGCGTTTCGATTAATTTTATCCAAGCGGTATCATCGGCTTAAAATATCGAACAAAGTGTGAAAAGATGGAGTTGTCGTAATAATACGAGACTCTCGAAAGTTTGAAGTTTCGAATCGTGTCGAAAATTATTCGAATTTCTCGTCACACGTACGATACAGATACGAAGCGTTTCAGATCCCATCGCTACGAACAAACTCGAGTCTCGATAGCGAGAACACCCGATTTTTCTCTGTCTCTCACTCTGCTCTCGTTACTTCGTTTAGGATTTAGTTTACTATGTGTGTGCGTGCGTGTGTGACACGTACGTCGATCAACCGTTAACATCGTCGTGTCTTACATCGGAGCGATTTTATCGGTGCTGAGAAATATTACAATTATCTCGAATTTCTTTAACAACTACGAGAGACTGCGATTAAGTCGCTCGATGAGCCATCCTTTCCATTGTGGGATTATAATTACGATCACCGTGTCACGATAACGTAAGTTCTACTATTTCCACGTTTGATAAGGCAGAAATTGCTTTCTCGCCGTGGTTAAGGTACATCGTTACCACGGACGAGTGTGTCGTCACCACCGTACACGATCACCACGACTCGACGGTCGATAGGATAGAGACGCGAATCGACTGTTTGTCGTTTCTACGTCACGATAAAGTGTCTATAGTTTAAAACCGCCTTAACCATGCTTACAGCGTTCCTTCTTTTAGGCGAATTCAATTTTACTAACGTTTCTTCCTTTTCATTTACAGGAATGGAATTTATTCGGGCAATGGTAGGTAACGCGTAATTTTGCGTTGCTGTTATCGGCTTCTATCGATTCGCGCAAAGGATAGCGAAGAGGTAAACGTAGATGGAAACGTAAAGAAGAAAAAAGGAGAAGAAAATGTACGGTTGTTGCAAAGAAAATGTTACAAGGTGTTGCAAAGTCGAAGCAGAAAATCTGTAGCCCCCTGTTTTCTACCTATTGTAATATCAACGTCCCTTTTCGATTTTCCTTTTGTTCAAGGTTGTCAGCGTTGATGCCATCCGGAGGAAGGGCGTCGAATCGCAAGGTTATGAGACCTATATAGAGTACAAAAGAGGAGCGAGGGAGTAAGAAAATTCAAGAAAAATGGGAATCCAGAAAAGAAAAAAAGAGAAGAAAGATGGGGCAAGCAGTGGTTCGTAGGTCGGATCGATCGGAATTAATAAAGGAAAATAAAAAGGACATGGAAGGGGAAAGAAGAAGATGAAATAAGTGGTTGTTCGAAACGACAGAGAATTTCAGACGTGGGGCGTCAGAAGATTTTGCTCGTAAGTTTGCATATTCTCGAATATCTTTCTCGATACTTACGGAACGAAAGAGATTGGAAATAATGACGGTAGGACGGGGCGGAGAGTAAGAGATGAATTTCGGAGACGATGACGGAGGAAGAAGGGGAAAGAAGGGAAGGATCGTATAGGAAAATCGTAGAGAAAGTAAGAGAGGAGAATAGAAGCCTTGGGTCATAATACGAGTCCGGCGCCTCTCGCAGCATCACCACGTGGCATGAGGCCAACTACCGTCTTCTGATCAATATGCTTACAGCTACCTTGCTTCTCTCTCTATCCCTTCTTTCTATCTTTTCTGCTGCTTTTCTACACCGACTGTCGAGAACCGCAAAAGTTACAGACGCCATCGACACGACACGGCTATTACAATCGTGTTTTCCTACATCCAACAAATTTGCCGCTGTTCAACCGTTTATACCCGTCCCCTTTGGCTTCTTGTCGGTGAAAAATCAGTAGTTGTCCAAAATCGAACGATCGCTAATCCAACAAATCGAACGCAAAGGCCAGCTTTTCCACGACAGAGACATATTAGTAGAACGAAACTCGTTTGTTCCTGCGAATTTATAGCAAATTATATTTTCGAATAGCCAGGGTGGAGCGAGAGAGGGATAGAGAGACGAAACGGAAGCGTCGTGGTACCACGCGTGAACCACGTGGTGCCTGTTCCAAGCCCACTTTGTCTTCCCTCCCCCTTTCTCTCTTTCTCTCTCTCTCTCTCTCTGTGCTTCCTTTCTACCCTACCTCTCCAGTCACATATCTATCTATACGTTTCTTCATTAGCCATTTTTTAAGGAAACGAAGAACACGCGTAACCTGTAACTCGAACGAGACAGGATACGCACGGTATTTGTCTTTCCTACTCTTCTTCCTTCTAGAAATGCTCGAGTTTTAGGCAATACCGTTGCACGTGCATATAATCAGGCTGGAAGAAAGAAAGGAAAAATAGATAAATGCTTGGACGTCGAGTGAATATACAGTAAATGGTAGGTAGAAGAAAAGTCGAGGAACGGCAGCAAGCATAACGTATACGAGGGATCAGCTACGTAAAGTTATCGGGGAGTTTAGCCGATTGTTGCAGTATCTATATCGTGGTGGGTGGGTGGATAGTGTTTCACTGGTCAGTGGTGGTATTGGTGGCGGCGGTCGCGACGGTCGCGACGGTCGCTACGACGCTGCTGGTGGTGGTGGTGGTGGTGGTGGTGGTGGTGCTACTGCTGCTGCTGCTGCTGCTGCTGCTGCTGCTGGTGCTGGTGCTGCTGGTGCTGGTGGTGTTGGTGGTGCTGCTGCTGGTGCTGCTGCTGCTGCTGCTAGCGGTGATGGTAAGGCGGTGGTGGTATCGGTATTGGTAGTGGTGGTGGATGCCCCTCAGTGTCCGGCGCGCCTCCGACAAGCGTGCCTCGGTCGTTATAGGGATCCTTTGGCGTTTCGTCGTTATCGTGGATGATACCGGCGAGCAAAGCAAAAGAGAGGAAAGAAAGGGAACGAGAAGTAAGAGAATACGAGAAAAGTAAAGGCCGATCGCTGTAGTTTGTCGATTAGTTAAAAAGAATTTTCGTTGATTCTCGCTAAAACGCGACCACCTTGTCTCGAACTTTTGAACCCGATTGCATAGATCGAAAAGGATGTGCGCGAGGAATTTGACAATTCCAGAAGGATACGTCTGGAGCACGCTTCGGTCAGAATCGCAACCGATTTTCCACGGACAATAAAGAGACATTAGGCGAGTGAAAGAGAGGAGAAGACAACGCGTTGATCGCAAAGGACTCGATCCGGAGAACCGTTCGTCGATCATCGAAAGGCTTTCTACTTAAAAAAATCGGCTCAAATGCCGCTCGTTGTACGTGCTGTCGCTTCAAGCCTTTAAATGGTGCATCATTCCGAGGACCTTAGCCGTAGTGAAACATTAGGTACGCATAGAAAGTGTCCGAGAAAGTCTAGAAGACCTTAGTGGGCGATTTTGAAAATTGACCGCCCGTTAGAAGTCGACGATTTCGTGTCCCATGTAAAAATCAGTCGAGTAGTCTAATAGTTAAAGTCGGTCTTTGTAGAATCGGAAGAAAGGGAAGAAGCGAAAAATTAAGATAGGGCTGTTGTAACAGGCTGGTGAAGATAAAAAATAACTACACGTGTAAAAGAGTAGAAAGAAGATCGAGAAGAGGCTAGAGGAAAGATCACGAGGTAGAAGGAGAGGAAGAAGAAAAAGAAGAAGAGGAAGAAGAAGAAGAAGAAGAGGAAGGAGAAAAAAGGAAAAAGAGGAAAAGCAAGGGGACGAAAATAAAAGAGAAAGATATTTAATTAGAGGCGCGTACCCGTGGACGTGCAATCGGTGGAAACGAAAGCGCGAATGGCCGAAAACGCGAGCAGGGTGTACCCGGTTACGGCGGTCCATCTTGCGGGTGAGATCGATCCTGAAACAGCGGCACCGGGTAGTTGGTAATGGGGGGTTTAGGCGAGAATGCCTTTTCCCTGTCGCCGTCGTCGTCGTCGTCGTCGTCATCGCCATCGTCGTCGTCACCGTCCCACTCGAATTTTACCTTCTCAACAGGTTCCTGTCGTGGTCGTCACGCCCTCTTATCTCTGTATCGTTGCTCGGAAACGAGGATTACTCCTCCTTGTACGGACACTGAGCATCCCGTTTATTCGGATCGTAATAGTAACAGTATCGCGATCGGTTCGGCGGTCGGCACCGTTTCTCATCCGAGTCGTAGTACCGATAGGATTAGAAGCGAGCGTGACCGAATCGGTGGTGGTGATCGCCGATCGAGAAAGTCGAAAGATACCTTGCTCGAACCGGAAGCGGATCGAGAAGGAGAGAGAAGGAGGATCAGAGGAAGGAGGAGGTGGTGGTGGGGGTGGAGGAGGTGACTCGCCGCCGAAATGCACCAGGTGTCGTACAGATCAGGACTCAATTCAAATGCAGGTCGAAACGAGAGGTTCTGGAAGAAGATCGAGTGCCGGGATCGGCGTTGCCGTGCTCGTCACGGGCAGCATGCTGCCGCTGGCAAAGCCGCTCCTACCGCCACAACGTACGATCCATCGATCGCTTTGAGTCGATCGTGCCGAGATCAACGATCTCACCTACCCCCCTCTCGCATTTTATTCAGATACAGAGGATCCTTGCCACCTTCGAACGTCTTTCTTATAGGGTTGGTGCTCTGGTGTTTAACATTCTCGCCCGTACAACCGCGGCAGAATCATCATCAAACATGCCCTGGTTGTCCGCATCAGCAGCACCAGCAACACCACCAACAACACAGAGAACATCAACAGGAACAAAATCAACAACAACATATACACGAGACGCACTATAGGGGCGATGGTTCCGAAAGGAAGGACTCCGTTACGCCTACTCCGGACGACCTAAGGTTGGAGGCTATCAAACACCAGATACTCACTAAACTTGGCCTTAGGACACGACCGGATGTGAACAGAACTTTGGCCACCGTACCAAGGCACTTGGCTCTCGAAACTCTGTACAGAGCCGAGGCTCAGTCCTCTCGTTATCCATCTTCCGATAGATCGAGCAACGATCGCGAGAACGTGTACTCCGCAGAGTTCCTTTACGGTGCCGACGAATACTCCTATAGAAATCTCGATCAACGAGTCGACAGCTCTACGAAAGACAACAACGCGAGGATCGCTTCTTCCTATCGAGGCTATGGCGAACACGAGGGCCAAGAACCGGAAGAGGAGATGGACGATTTCTACGCGAGAACCTCCGAGATCATCACGTTTGCCGAACCTGGTAAGTTTCCACCCTTCCATGAGTTCTACCCTTCTTCGCTCGATCCTTCGTCTTCTTATTGCCAGACATTCGTTCGTCGTCCGTCGTTGGTCGTTCGTCGCACAAGCTCTTGAAACGCGCACGCCTTCTCCAAGCTCACGAACCACGCAGTTTTACAAACGATAGTTGTCTTTCCTAATTTTCCGAATTACTTCGATCCAGTTTTACGATCCGGTAGATTTACGATATCACGCTGCGCTATTAGTATCGATTACGCTGTTCTAACGACACACATCGATAAGAGCCAACAAATTGCTACTTACGATTAGTTCACGCGTCCTGAATCTATACGGACAGTTTTATTCTCTTTGCTAGAGCCGGTATCGATTCGACGATCATCGACCGATGACGAAACGGAAATCGTTGAACGGATAGAAAGGCGTGGTTGGTACGTAAAAATCGCTGGAAACTCTTAGGTTTCCCGACCGACAAGCGGTTAAAAATGGTCCCATGGAACATCAAGGTTTGTTGCTAAAACGAATAATCGATCGTCCGGATATTTTTGCGATCTTTGCCAAACGTACAATTGCGCAAAGCGTCTCGTAGCTTGGTACGCATACAGCTACCTACAATTTTATTCCAATTTTCCGCACACAATCGCAACAGTCGTGCTTCGTTACGACGTGGCTACAATTTTAATGTGGTTTACATAACGCGCATAATTAATCGGTACGTAAATGACCTAATAAATACAACGGCGTAGAAATACTTTTTGCAGTCGCTGTAAAAGCGTTCTGCGGTAAGTATTCGAGCGTTTTCGTCAGCCGCTGTATTACCGTCGACGATTCGGTTTCCGTTCGATCGGACTTTTCGCGAACCACCACGTTGCAAATGGAATACGTGGTTCGTTCAGTCTACTTGGTCGATTGGCCTGTTGCCTGAATCGCGAGCAGATGAATCGTCAAAGAACAACAGGATTGCTGGGAATAATAGAAAAGAGAGAAAGAGAGTGTAAGTGGAGGGTGGGTTTAGGCGAAGAGGAAAAGAGGTACATATACGCAGAAAATGTCACGAACGACACCTTGATTCGCATGCATGCGTGGCCACACGGCTGAAGCCACGTGGCTCGTAGATATGGGTGTCGCGCCACGACAGTCTATAGTTCGTTCTGTAGTTCAGTAACTCTAAGTTTAACAATAAGGGTAATAGAGCTAGCCGGAGCTACAAGAAACACGTTGGCCAGCATTTACGACCGTGCCATTCCTATCGTATTCGTCGTAGTTAAATTAACGAATTCTTTCGGCGTATACAGTGGCACACGAATACGTGTCATAGGAAACTTTTACATATATGTGTGTTGTATAAAATATTTCACAATTTCATTGGCCCTGTGTAACGAGACACGGTTGTCGTCGTCGTATTGGTAAAATTTGAAGCTGGTCTGACAACGTACGTAAAAGTTACGAGACATTCGTTGCAAACACGTATTTGGTAGAAAATTGGTAAAACATCGCTGGCTTCTATGTACGTTTACAGATTTCCTTCGAACTTCTCCCATATGATCGCGATAGTCTCGTTATAGTGCTAACGATGTTGCAAAATGTTTCGTACGACACAGACGCTATATTGGTAAAAAGTTTCCACAGGATCTTCAATACTCCACTACACTGTCCTGCCTAGTAGCAGCTTCTTATATTTCGAGATACGTTCAAGCAAAGTTACGTTACACGGATAGTTATGAATTAGAACGAGTAACGATAAAGATGACAAGAGGAAAACGAGGAAAATCTTTAGTTTCCTCCGCTTTCGAAATTCGTACAATTCAGTTAAACAGGGTAGAAATGTAATGGGAAAGCTTTATAAGACAAATCAAAAGAGACGATAGAGATATCGTTCAATTCGTATTTAATATCTGGTGCACTAGTATTTACTAGTATAAACTAGTAGCTGTAGACCTATAAGAATGCCATCTCGTAAAGAAAAAGTTGGTACACGTTTCAGAGTCAATGATAGGCTGATTTAAAGGGAACGAGCGATCGGTTGAATCCTCCGAGACCACGTTACGATAGACGATCGTATTAGTCGACATTCGATCGTTGCAAGCGCGTGTCAACCTTAAGAAATCCTTTCTGTTTGCCGAAACGAGAGCAAGATGGAAGTAAAAATGTTGGAGGATCGTAGCAGGATTAATTCGTCGTGGCGACAAACAGCGATAAGCATAAAACGAACGGCTCTGGTATTCCAAGACGGTCGTTTGGTTTGGTTGTTAGAGTACGGGGTGTTGGTGAATATTTCGCACGCGCGCAAATTCGTGGTCGTCGCCCTGGCGGCGCACATCGGTTGCTCGATAAGCGTGTTACAATACGACATGCGTAATACTTTAACGTTAATATTGCCGTCACTATACATAGCCGGTGAACACGTCATTCTTTTTGAAGAAACTAAAGAAACTATAAAGCACCATCGCCTCTTTCGTATCGATCTCTTCAGCAACGAGGGAGGGGGAGGGGCGCGGAGTAACTTTTCTTCCACATTTTTCCTTTTTGAGCCGCGCAACACGCCGAAATTCCTATAGTCCATGGTATCACCTGACTCGGTGTACGAACATCGTTTACCAGCCAGATTTTCTTCCAATAAATCTCGTTCGCACACGGATAAGTGGAGCGACTTAGATGCCGGACAAATACGACCGGATGCTGGAGATCGAAGAACGGGAAACGACGAAACTCGGTCTCGATGAGGCGAAGCTTCGTGCAACGCGAAACGTGCAACGCTGCAAAAAATCGCGTGCAAATTTCTTCTCAGTTCGTTACGAAAATAATCGAAGTTGTTGGAAATAAATCGATCCGATCGAATCTTAACGCGTTGACTCGCTACATTTTTTGCGACGATCGAAACAAGATACATTTTCGTGGATTAAAAAATTGCCGATAACTAGCGACAGACTAGCGAGCAATTATGGTATAATATTTCGTGGAAATTGAACGTTATGGCGTAACGTGTAGGAAAGTATCGCGATTGCCAGCGCGGAAGATATAAAATACCAGTGGCGAGGAATGCGTTAGAGAAATTCGTCGAGGTGAAGAGGAACAGTTTATGGAGAGAATAGATATGAGAAAGCATTTGAACAATGCGAAGAATTTCAAGGACGCGAACAATTTCAAGAATTTCCAGGTTTACGAGTAAACGGGAGAACTTTGCGCTTAATCTGCTACGTAGCAACCGGTTTACGTTTAAACGTTTACCTAACGAGAGAACCGAGCTTCGAATTTTATTTTACTAGATACGCTAAGCTAAATTAAAAATCGCACGTGTATCGAGTGGTAGCAACCGATGATCAATTTACTGATAACTCAAGGACCATGCTATTTAATTAAAACGGCTTGTTTGTCATTTCGAAGCATCCAAGAGAACCAAAGTATCTTCTTAGTTTTTCTTCCTTCGACTAAAAATATTTAGTCGTTGTTTCATGGCAGCATGGTATAATATTAATATCATTCAGAAGATAAGAAACGCGACAAGTTTCACATATCTGAATATATAAACAACCGGTTGTTTGCCTGTAATTACTAAGTAAAATCTTCAAATGCTTTCCTTTGTTCTTGCTGCATGCGCACCTCCCATTCTGTCTCAATTATTCCAACGTATATAGCCTGGCCATTATTTATCGAACGATATAACTGGCAATAATTTTCGAAAGGAAACCGTCGTTCTTGACAGGGAATCGCACTGTCGTGCTTAAACGCAGTCGTCGGTTGCTCCGCTTAATTAATAATTAGTTACACTCGAATGTACATACGTATACTCGTGTTAACGTAGACGGGAGCCAAATTTCCGAATGTTCCTTCTCCGATGATTCTTCTCTTTTCCTCTCCGTTGAATCTTTTCTTTTCTTGCGATCGTATTCGTTCCGTGGAAAGTTTTCTATGTTGAGCAACTTTCTGATTATTTGAACCTCTCGGCACAAGAACACGGTCTAATTGATTTTCTGTCTAAACCGTCTGCCTTTACGTAGAGATGCGAGACATAGATTTTTTCAATCGCACAAGGCCTATCCAACTATGTAAATAATTTCTATTTATGTACGATCGTTTAACTATCCATTTAGCTACGAAAATAATTCCTATTTATGTACGATCGCTCGGATTCGTTCGATCGATCCGATTATTCTGTTTTCATCGCTCAAAAACTTTTCCATTAACATCGACATCCGTGTTTCTTTCTTCCTGTCCTTGTTTATTTAATGTTCATTCGCGTATCCTTTACACGTACATTGGTCCAAGTGAGTCGGAATATTTCGTTTTGTAACACTTTTATAGTTGTTCACAAGCCGTAAGAATTTATTTCTTTGACATCGATCGACAGTTTTCTATACGGTACACGTATTACGCGAATATTAATACCAATACCGAATAAAGTGAAATTTATTAGAGCTTTTCGATCGATGTAAGTAGATATGCCGAGATAGCGTTACAGCTACAGGCGACGATATATTTGTTTAAAAATCAATTATTAACTTGCATTATAGTAGTTGCGACACTTCGTGCATTTTAACAAGTTACGTATCGCATGCGAATGGTACCGCCTTTGCCAAGCTTCTACAATTTATCATTTGTTACTAGACTGCGGATATTTATGCAAGTTCATACCTTTACGACAAAACTAAACGAGCGAAATCTGCGCAACGATTTGCTTCACCTGCTACATGTTACGACTAGTATATTTTACTTTGAATATCTCGCGTATCTTTCGACGTTATGAGCATTCTCGCATATTTTTGTTTACAAAAGCATAAAAGTCCGCAATCTACTTATTATTCATATAGAAAAATGCTACGGGTGCCTTAAAACAATTACAAAAGGCAAGACACCCTTGCTGTAACCGAGAGATCGATTTACGAGTCGGAAACTTTTCTGTCCCGATATAAAATCCTCCTCAGCGATTCTAGTGCTTTTTCTCGCTTTCCATTTTCAATTTACTAATTTTATTAATTAATAAATTATTGTACAATTGGAGATTGCTAGCAAACCGATTATTATCCGACCCGTGCGATTATCTTAATTGTCTCGTCCTCCGATCTGTTCGGACAAACCAAGTTTCACCGAATTTTTCTAAAAAGATTAGAAAATACGTCAACGCGTGAGTTGATTCAACTTACTAAGATTTTCCACGTCGTAAAATCGACTGTATAAGTATGCCAGCCTCTGAGAGGATAGTCAAATAGTTTTATTCAGGGACTGATCGAGTTTCGGCAAATTCTTTCGCGAATTGCACTTATTCGGCGCCCGTACATTATTTTGAAAATACTCGTTCTGTCTGACTATTAATTCCTTGCAAGGTTCGTCGAGCTGCAATTGCGTTCGGATGCAATTTCGTTTCCGTATTCGTGCAATCGGGTGTTTTCAGATTCTTGGTGAAATGTTTGCGCGACGAGAGCAAGGAAGAAGAAAGAGGAGAAATGAAAAAATGTCAAGGAGCGCTCACAGTAGCTGATACGATAGGTACGCGATGCGTACTGCCATAATATGAAAGAAATGGTCACGACGAGCGCGATATCCTTTCCGCCGTTTCTTCAAATGTTCGTCATCGCCGAAAGAGATCTTATCGTCGTAGACGAGAGATTTCCACTATAGAAGTAGGAGTTGGCATTATACGCTTTCGACGTTTGTTCTCTTTTAAAAGGACTTGGCGACGAGTCTGTTGAACGCGATTCTCTACGAAAGCTCGGCCGGTCGCAGCCAGTAACTCGTGACTCTAGTTCGCAACTTGTAACTCGTAACCCGTCGTAATTCGTTGTACAGACGAATCGCAACAAATGAAACGGAAATCCTTTTGCTTTTCACCTTCCCCTTCTTATTTTTTCGATTTCATACGAACGGAGATGTTAAAATTATTTTTTCTCGTCGCCTCTCGCAAACGGCAATGCTTCGGAATCTGCCCGTAAACCATAACAGGCTTTTGGACAGTAGATTCATGCTTTTTTATAGAAAATAACGAATCGCGTGGGTCAATAATACTTTTCCTAGTTTCGTAAAATATAAGCCGCAATAGCTGGATCGACCATCAAGCCGATATCATCCTTTTAGTTTCATAATCGATAAAGTTACAATTTTATCCCCCAACGTGATACATTTTCAAGATTTGGAAAATATAATGAATTTTTTTAAGCTCAGAACGCTGTCCTATGGAAAATAGCAATGGGCCAACTTGCACCATTACGATCCTCAACCCTCCATATAGGGGTAAAAGCATTTTCGCTCGGCTCTTCCCCTTTTGTCGCTAGAAAATAAAATATTCGCCACTCGTGGCAACGAGATCCAGCCTCTGGACGAGGCTCAAGCAGTATATTAGATCGGCAAATTACAATGCGTGTCACCGATACGCAATTTCACACGGGATGATACCGGCGATAGTTCAAAACGAATTATACACGATGCAAGCTTAAGAGCATTCGAGAATTGGGTAGATCTCGTTCTCTTTATCGAATATACCGCGTTATACAATCGTGTATGGAATATTTTCAAAATATCCAACTGTCTTACCGAAGCGAAGTAAAGTCGTGCGAGCGTTCCCTTCGTCGCGATGATTTCAACTGTCAGTTGGGCATTTGCAAGAGGAAGGCAATTTAAAAATCTACCCAAAACGTAGCTTCTTTGCTAATAGTTTACGTTCGTTGCATACATGGCGCAACGATTACCTTGCTTATCGGATCGTCGATCGTTTCCCAGCAACGTTCGTCTAAGGTTATACCGTTGTATCTCTTTAATCGTCTGGAAGAAAGAGGAGAAAAAGCACGACAGAAAATTGTATCTGAGAAAGTCGTGCAGCGAAGTGGCGAGTTCGTTCAACCTGAGGGCAAATGCATGGACAAATTCTTCGAATAGGACACGCATAGGTTAAAAGACACTGCGTTGCACGGAGTTCGTGCGAAAGGAAGAATAGGGAGATTTCTTCCTGGTTGCCTCCTTTTTCTTGTACGAGAAGAAAATGAGGATGAAAAGAAGAAGGAGGTAGGAAAGAGGTAGGAAGGAGGTGGTGGATGCTAGTGGCGGTCGGGCGACGTTGGTGCGGGATACGGGTAGAAACGTCGGAGCAGGGAGGCTGACGGGATGTTCAAAGTGGGATGGTACGGTTCGACATGCGTTGGAGTGGGACAGGGTCGAACTCATGGACGAACGAGCCGACGGATAGGACGGCTGGCGCCTGTAGTCAGATCGATGCACGTGGCTCCAGCTGGGCGCCGCTCTTCGTACATCTCCTACTACACCCCCTTTATTCCCTCTTGACTCTCCTCATCCTACCGCACTACACTCTCCGCTCTAGGATAGAAATCAAGGGTGTGCTTCTCCGTCTTCTATCCCGTTGCTTGCGTTGCTCGTGCTGTTTCTACCGTTGCTTCCTCCGCTTTCCTTCGACTTTATGTCCCAACCCTATCTTTCCTCCCGTCTTCCCTCCATTCCTTTCATATTTATACTTAACGTTTCTTCCTCTCCTACTTCTTTTTTCTTTTTCGTTTAATCGATTCTCGATTACGATCTCTGCCTCTTTGCACCGTTCTCTCTTCGACGGAATACAAAGATCGATTAAAAGTCATCGAGCTTTCCCCTTCACCCCGTGACGATGCTCATGAGCGAACGATCGACGCGCTTTTCATTCGAATTCGCGTTTCTCGTTCCGCGAGGTGGAAACATCGTTGCTCACCTTCTTGGTGCGCCGTATAATTTCAGTCACATTTGTTGATACAAAGAACGGATTGAACAGGCCAGTCAAAGACTGAAAGATCGAAAGAATCTCGGTTCCGATACCGTGGAACGAGCGCGGAATTCCCTTTTCCGAAACGCCTAGACGTGAAGAGAATCCTTAATCATGCCCCTTAACAAAAGAGTACGAGTCGTCTAATTGTTCGCCGGACTTGGGATACTTTGCCTTGGGAAACGCCCCGTTTTCATCCCTCCACTACCACCCTACCCCCGTGCGCCACCCTCTACCCTTCTCCCGTCTCTCTCCTCCTCCTGCCTCCTTCTCCTTCAACCCCCTACCTCACAACCCCTCTCTTCTCGTCTCGCCAACCCCTTGCCGCAATCGAATGCGTTTCATATTTTCCGCAGAGTCAATCGATCAACTTTACGACTTAAAGCGACTGGCTTTCCATTTTTGGAAATTAAACGTACAGGGTATAGAGGCGCATCCAAAGCGAGAGTCGCGATACGCGAATGCGACGTACGAATTAAAGCTGCGTGCAATTCGATCCGATCGATCGGCATTCCGCGATTTTATCGATCGCGGGGACACGTCCAAGACTTTGAAATTTTTCGAGGAGGAAACGCGTCGCGTACACAGCGCACGTGTCGTACGAAACGTTTAGAAATTTCTCTAATAACTTTCTCTCGCGAGACACGGCCACGTTATACCGATAAAGTTTGAAAGAAAACTGAAAACGCGCATACAGAAGCTGCAAGATACTTTGTCCAAGTCGAAGATATTTAAACGGTCAATTATCCGTTATATTTCAACAAACGTTGCAGACTGACAATCAGGAGCGTCGTGTCTAACGAAACGCTGCTAATAAAATTTCAAAAAATTTCGTACGACACGAATAACGCGTTACGTAAAAGGTTTCCGTGGTGACACGGTCAGACACTTTGAAGATTCGAAATTTGGAGAACGAATGGTATACTGGAAGAACAGAACGCTGTGTAAGAATGCAATTTATCGAATGTAATTTATGACGTGAATTCACGACGGCTATGATAACATCACCGCGACAACGGATTACTTCGCGATGCGGATGGTAGTGAAACACGCGACAAGTATGATATAGACACGTTTTCCAGGAACATAACCTTCTGGACTGTTATCGTACAAACGAGCCAGTCCATTTCCTGTACACCGTGAATCAACCGTTTGTTTGTAACATCGACCGACATGCCTAAAACCTCGTTCAGATTAGTCAAATCACCTAAATTCAAGCAACTTGTGGTCGCTTTACCAGCGTGAATCTCTCATTCGCAGCGTTTTATTTTTGCCATTAGCGTGTACATTTTACCATCGCATTACGTGTTACAGCCTTAGACCGAAATAGGAAACGACGTTCGTTTTCTATAGATTAAAAAATCTAATCGATATCTGAATTATAGGAATGGAAGCTAAGTATTTATGTCGCCCGCTAAATTCTATACACGCAGCTATATCGTGTGCATACTTTGGATAGGTAGATGCAAAAATGCACGGCACGCGCGTAATATGCAAAAGTTTCTAAACTATCCAGAGCGTAGCTGTCGTATTTAACGTGCGGAAGAAACGTCTGCTTACGCTACGTTTCTTTAGCCGTTTTAGAAACTTTCCTACACCGTGCGGATCCTCTGTATTTTCGCCCCTTACGAATTTTTCCCATTTCCAGGATTTTAGACAATTTTTACCTTCCAACGTCGCGTTCGATCGAAAGCGTTCAAACTCGGTTACGCGTCTGGCTTACAGGAAGTCTGACGTTCAGAGTCGTTCTCACCGATGGAACCTGTCGATGAAAGAAAAACGCGGTGGACTCGAAACTCCGATGACGTTAAGCGACATTCGCGCCGGGGACGGTGGAACATCGATCAGAAAAAAGCCGCAACACTCGAAGCAAGATGAATCGGTAGCCGGTAGTCGTCACCTGCGAGCACGTGATTTCAATCGCGAGTCGCGAGGGTAGGTAGCGCGAACGAAGGAGCGAGCGAACGACCACGTGGCGACGATAGATCTGGATCAGGGTTACCAACCAGCTATATCTGACCCTCTTATTTGACCGACCGTATTACGGTCAATCGCCTCGGCCCTATATAAGATACGCGATATACCATGAGGTTGTGGACGCGATATTATTGAGCAACGCATCGGTATCGTGTCGTTCCGTAATTAGATTCGCACCGAGGTCGACGGTGTTGGACTCTCGACCGTGGACGACAGAGAACGTGGTAGCGACAAAGTTACGTTGCATGCGATGTCGTTTCTCATAGTACCGCCGCGATTCCCATCATCCGTGAGTCGCGTCGTGTCTCGTTCTGTCGCCTAATCTCGCTCTATCCCACTCGGTCGTCTAATAAATTTCAACAGTTCGTTTTTACACACGCGACGTAATAGCCTTTTAACGTTACGATCATCGATCGGTCGACTTTTCGGTTTTGTCCTGCCTCTACATCCTCGGTTCTATCTATTGGGTAGGCGATTGCGAATTTTGTCATTAGATGGTATTGACAAAATCCGGAATCACTTAGTTGCCAACCTAACATTTCCTCGCATTTTCTTATTTCATTTTCTTCCGCGATTTCTACAACGCTATAGTTCTATAGTTCTGTATTCCTATGTTTCTCTGTCCTTGCATTGCTTTCCTCTTGGGCTGTTGTTACGAATACGCATTATCTTCGGATAAATGTAACATTACTATATCGCTTTCGTATTTCCACAAACCTGTCCCAAGTTTTACGCGTTCGTATCTTTATCGTTCTTTCGTAAGAAAAATTTTATTTAGATTTCGTCGTGTAAATAGGGAAGGATACGCTTCTCGTTTATTTGAGGTTCGGAGAAGCGATCGAGACTCTCGTTGACGCGGATACACGACTCTGCGTGCAAATAAAACTCGTAACATTACGATTTATTTCTTCGATTCTTCTTCGTCTATTTTCCAATGAAAATTCATGCGGTGAATTGGAACATTACGTCGATTGTCTCAGACTACGCCCCGCTCTCTGACAGACTCATTCAGTTAGCAGTCCCCTAAATTTTCCTTGACTCGTTCAAAGTACCACGATACGGAGTTTTCTTTCGTCCTCTCTATTTCTTCTTTATTTACCCATCCACGTTTCCAGCCACGTTTATTAACATTTTGCCGATAAAAGAAATTCTTTCGATTCCCTCCTGCCCCATACACTTTCATGGTAGTTTTATCAACGCAGCTCGTATTCCTATCCTTTCTTTTTTCCCCTGTTCCCATCTAATCCCAATGTTCGCAAGAAACCGCTCGCATTTTTATTTCTCTTACGTTAGTTTACATCGATTTAGCGATTCGACGCACCCCTACGATCCAACTACCTTTGCTCCTTATCTCTAGAAGAATTCTAGCGAATATTCTTCTCAGAGAAGAACACTGACGTATCGAATCAACGGTTATCGGTTCATCTCGAAGAAATTCCCCTTGTTTCGACGACGAAGAGAAAACTATTTCGATGTTTCATCGGGTTACTTTTAGCGATTGTTCGATGAAATCTCGTTACATTTCTTCTAACATTCTTTATATTCCTCTGCTACTAGAGTACAACTTTTGTAGTTGATTCTCCATGTATTTCGATGAAGCAATCTAAAAAGCCAAACGTGGTAATGGACAGCGCGTCGAAGTGGGTAAATTGGAATCGAATTAACAACTTTGTTACCCTGTTTTTGGATCGATACTGTCAAAATCATACATTTGTCTCATTTTTTCCACTCTCTCTCTCTCTCTCTCTCTCTCTCTTTCTTGCTATAAAGTTAACTCCTACTCTTTGCCTCTATGTCTCCTCCCGTCTTCCCTTTTCTTCGCCTTTACTCAGTGTTCATTCGTAGCGATTTTCCTCTGCGTTACTATGCTGCGCGACGTCTTAAATGGACGACTTGGCGACGAAGAGACCCCTCTTTCCTTTAGTGACATGCTCCCACACCAAATTTACGGGCACATCCTCCCTTGATCGCGCTAACCTCGTTTACGAGCAGTCGCACAGCAGCGAAAGAAAAAGAACGAGACTTGGGGAGGAAACCGCGGAATCAAAAGATATTATTCCGTCATCTTCTTGCATAAGATGCTCCCGATGCTGCGAACGATCTTTCACGATTTATCGTTTCATCACCCACGGACACGCGTAAATTTTTTATCGTCACATCTTAAATCTGAAAAACGATAAGATTCTTGCAATTAGCTTCACCTACGTATCAAAGGTACAGACGAAAGGAGCGATACATATATTTTTCGTGATTTTAAGAGTTTTGCGAATATAGCGAAAGAAATGGGTTAAGATGATCGCATCTTCAATTTTTTTCAGCAAAATGTTTACCTAGTATCACGCACATCGTAGAGAAATTTCGCCCAATTAGACGGCAAAGTTACTTGGCGATTTAAATTTTCTTACAACACACGTTCATCCGATAGTAACTCGAGACATAGACGTCGCTCTTTCTAACACGGCATAGTCCTATAACGTTTTTCTCCCAGTAAATATCATAATCGTAGATACTTTGGACATTTCGTATATTCTCGCATATTACGTACAAACTTTGTATCTTTGCACACTCCGATTTTCTAGGTTCCGATACAAATACTCGAGTCTCGGTATATCGATGGATCAATATATCGTACGTACTTTTGTATCCATCTTGGAATCTTTTTATTTCTGATTTTGTATAGCGAGTCGAAAGTATTCGTCGTTATTACAGTTTAGAACGTGCGTATCGTGTTCGTGCGATACCACCCAAGCGTTCTCGATCCAGCGAATGGCATCCTTAAATCTTGTCTACTCCAACGATCCACAAATCGTCCCGTGTCTACACAAAGTAACGATTTCTTTACTCGCAGCAATGGAAATTTCCAGCGTTTAGAATTTGCTTAAACGTTCCGCTCGATCGATCGAATAAAATCATTATAATCTGATATATTCGCATTTCTCTAATGAAAACGTATATTACGAAATATAAGCAAGCGCGCGGATATTTGCGAGCGGCGATGCATATTCGCGCACACCTAATCGTAATTCCACGATTTCCCAATTTTTCCAACTTTCTTGCAACGCTGCGACAGATACGCGTATTTTGATTCTGCGTTTCCGATAACGAGGCATCGGTTTCCAGGCAAATATCAACTCGGCGTGTTGCACCATCGACCGAGCGATATTCGTACGCAGGATGGCCCATACGAAAAAGATGCGAGTTATCAAAGCGAGAAAATGGGAATGGAGATTCAGTGGTGTGTCGCATTGCGGCGCAGCGGCAAAAGTACCCGATGCACCGACCTCGAAAAGTGCGACACACGATGCACTCGAAACTCGAGCGAGGCCGGACGAAAGTCGTACAACGCCTCTCTCGATTCGTCAGTTCGCGCGCGCTTAACGGCTGTTACGAACGACGACGAATTCGTTGCCCTCCGCGTCGACGAAAAACGAAAGGTGACTCCTCGTCAACTCCCTACGCGAATTAATACGTTCGATTCGATTAATCGGCAAACGATGATTTCGCTATGAATTTGTACGAAGCAATGAAACGCAAACACGCGGAAATAGTACTTGTGGTTGTACATCAGAGAGAATGGAGAAGAAAATAAAATATTCCTGATTCTCTAATTATGAAACAAGAATAAGTACCTTATTTCTCGTCGTGTTAACCACGGCAAATAAGAATAGTATGTTCTTAGATGGCTTTGTATCGTAGTTATGAGACGCGGTTGCATAAGAGGGTTAACTATTTTGCGTAAAGTTGCAGGCTGAATCTTAAGATATTGAAACTTAGCTGTCTCAGACAACCCCTGGTTAATCTAATCGTAGTAACGTTACGCAGTGATTTCACGGTTTACGAACCGATTCCTAGAACACGCTCGTTCGACCGGAGAATAAAGGAAAATTATTTTCACCCTTATCGCGGATCGTGTCATCCACTTAGCAAAGGAGGGGAACTAGAAGGGACGAAAAGGAGGCCAAGATATCCTACGATATATTCATACGAAACATGTAGCATTTATTTCGTCGTCTTGCTTCACGAAATCGCGATCGTAGATACGAGAACGCGTGTACGCGTTCCGTTAAAATACTAAATTACTTCTGGTCGTTTATCACCCATCGTCAGCAACGAATATCCTTTCTTTCCTTCTCTTTTACTAAAGATGCGAGTGTCGGATTGAAAATCGGTTCTAATCCTTAACGAAATAACGACGGGAACGTCAGTTTGCGGTGGAAATCTCGGTGTCGACAAAGAATCGACGCCGCCGTGCCGTCTCATCGAAATAAGAGGACGCTCGGGAGACGACAATTGCTGGGAACCTCGTGGCGAGTCTGGCGATCCACGAGCCAAAATCTCACTGGTCGTGGCACATGACGGACGATATTGATCGCGTAATAAAGATTTCCGTTTCGTTTGCTTCGAACGAACGCGATCTATCCATTAACGATAGCATCGTATGCCGGTAGCGAAAGGGACGCGCGATTTCGAACGATTTTCTAATAAAAAAAACAAATTAACTATTACACCGCGGATAATTATATCACGCAATACACACAACTAAAGACAGCGAACGAACGATCGAACGGTTCGAGTTTTTCTCCCGCGTTCGCTCCTCGGCTACGAAAATTTCTCTCTTCCCTGCGTCTTTAAATTTCCCTCGCGTCCATGAAACTCCAGGATCCTGCAACGATCTAACTTAGAATACGAATATGAATATTCTACCTCTACGTGTGCGTGGCTGTACGCTTGTATATCGGTTGGTCCATACTCGAAGGGTTAAACGAGTAGAGCCAAAAGATCGGTAGGTTGAATATCTTCGTGGTTGGCGTCACGACGCTCTAGACTCTAGACCATAGACGTCGGGGGTAACGTTGAGGGTGTGGACGTCGTTGGCTCTAGTAGGGGAGTCTCCGATTGTGTCTATGTCGGTATCGGTGTCTACGTTGTTGTCGTTGGTGTTGGTCTGAGCGTCGGTGCCGGTGTCGGTGTCGGTGTCGGCGTCGGTGTCGGTGTCGACGGTGTCGGTGCCTACAGGCTGGCTGCACAAGGGTAGGAAAGAAAAGGAAATAACGGGACAGTGAGCGGAGAGAGGAGGGTAAGGAACGAAATGAAAGGGGTGAAGTGGCGAAAGAGAGAAGAAGCGCGGGTTGCGGGGAGTGGAAGGCGGAAGACAGACGGGTGGCAGACACCCCATGCTTATCCTCGTCCCTCCAACGGTACTCGGTCCGTGACTCACTAAACCGTTAAGGGATAAAGCCGCGCTGCTTTCACAGTATGCGCACACACCGACACCGATATTTGCAGATCCGCGTGTGTTAACCTGCGCCCGTGTCTACGCGTGCACTGCTCGATAGCTTCGATGTATCTCTCGTTACGCTTGTACACGAACAACCTTCTCTCGCCTCTTATATTTCATCGCACTCTCCTATGTATATGCGAATCCCTGTGTCTCCCGCCAACACACTGCTCCTGGCACACGAGCTTCGAACCGCCGAGTGCATTACACTTTCTCTCTCCTTATCCCTGCATCTCGTGTTCTTTTTCTCTATATGTATACATATGTATATTATATATGTCCGTTTTGGTTCTTGCTATTAGACAGTTTTGTAGTATAACGAGCGGATATATGCGAGCGAGATTAAACTCCAACGACAAAGCGATTCACCTGCGGAAAAAAAAATTCAGCTTGGTTGTAATCCTCGTTACGTCTGTCGGATTTCATCGCGAGTTCTTCTTAGACGCTACCGATATTCAATTTCACACTATCGCGTAGCGTTGTTGGAATGAAAAATTCAAATAGGCATAAAAATTGGCGCGATCTTTTATTTTGCTCGATGCCTGTTTTTAACGAAACGAACGCTTCTTGTTCGCAGGACGTACGCTGAACGGACAGCCGTTATTGGAATTTCCAATGTCCAGTGGAGAACCCGCGTTGGAGCCACTGAGGATCAAAAGAGCAACCCTTTGGACCAGAGTGGAATTCAGGCACGCCCACCATTATCAACATCATCGTCAGAGTCAAACGAACCAAAGAAATATTACCCTCTGGGTATTTAGAGTACGCTGCGGCAACACGACGCACTTGCGTGGAAAGGTAATCTTAACCGGTCGATTATTTAGATTCGCTTGGATGTTCTTATTGCATATATGTAACGCGTCGAGTAATTAACTTTCATACTTTTCCCTTTATAATCGCGTGTCTTTTGCTACTGAATATTCCGAATGTGCACGCTTATACAGAGCGTTCCAGAAAGCTGTTTTTCTTGTCTCGACGAGTGCCACATGTTTCCAAAGACGCGGCGTAAATTTTCCAAATAACTCGATCAAGTTCACAGACACGCGTCACGAGTTACGCGTCAGTTGCTCTTCGTCGTATCTAGGATTTTCGCGCGATAATTATACGTACGATAGCGACAAGAAAAAGGACGCTCGACCACTTTCGTTCGACTTACATAAATGTAATCGCGTTAAAACGTACTGCGATCTTAAGTCGTCTTAGCAATCGTTCGTCCAATATTACCGACTACGGTTGACGGGTTTCAGCCGATCGGGAAGCTTCGAGTAATACCGAGTAGGGTGAAAAATAAAATAATTCGCGGTCGTTCTCCTTCCCTGGCGAAAAACGGATAAATGGATATACACGTGGTTTCGTAGGAGTTAGGTCAATACTTGGAGATGGTCACGTCGCAGGGAGTAAACGTTGGACAACTGGGTTGGCTCAAGTTCGACGTCACCAAGGTTGTGAACAGTTGGTACACGACGAGTCGGGATACCGCCAGAGATAAATTGACGTTGCTCGTCGACTGTACCGGATGTGGCTCGCACGTCTACGTATCGACCTTCGACGGACATTCCCCGCACGTAATCGAGTCATCTTTAAACGCAAAAGGTATCCTGACTTTTTCTTTTCCCAAAACAGATCTTCTACAGGTGCTCGTGATCGTATTAGAACGCTTATTACGGAAAATTTGAACGCGTAGAAATATCGTTAACGCTGTAATCGATCGATCATCGGTGATCGTTTCGTAAGATTTGAAAACACCGCGAAACTATAGAACACGTTCGAAGGTGTAAAAGTTACAGGTTGCTAGCGATATTTTCAGCAGAAAATGAACAGTGTCTTAAACATACGTGCGATTAAACATATCGATGATATTGGACATAGCTTTCACTCGATATTACGGCTAGCATAACGAATAATTAACTGTTCGAACGCTTTGGTCGTCTCCGCGAAGCATACGCTTGCAAGAAATACCTTGTAATTCCAATTCCAAAGTGTATTTATATTTTTATATTCGTTTCAAATTTGCCTATTGCAAACGTGATAGTCTCGTGATAGTCTCGAGCAAATAATGACAAAGTTACGAAAAACTACGTTTCACAGGTACTCAAGATCCGGATAGGCCTTTCCTAGTCGTCCGCACGGATCCCGCGGCTGTGAAACGGGTTAGAAGGCGAGCGATCGAGTGCAGCGGTGCTATAAAGGGTCAATGCTGCAAGCAAAGGTTCTACGTAAACTTTTCTCAGCTCGGCTGGGACGACTGGATAATCGCTCCTCAAGGGTAAGGACGATAACGAAATCGTATCGTAAAAATCTGAAGCGCGATCCTCTTGCGACGTAAGGTGAGCTAAAGTCATTCGAGTCGTCAACTCGAAGGCATCTTAAAACGCGATCTTAGACTTTGCGACGTCGTAGGCGGATTTTTACGCGTTTATTTAACAGCGCGATAATACGCAAAGTGTACGTAATATGCAAAACTACAGACGATATCGATAGCGATAGTAATTCGGTGATTTCTCAGTGATTCGGTGAAATTCCTAGATTCTGTTTGTCGAATTAGGTTCGGAAAAGTACGAGTTTGCGTAAAAACGCGCCGTCTAGTTGCAGTGCTGTGTATAGTTTCACCCAGTCGAAGGAACAAACGAGGTGTTGCATTATTGACACAACGTTGTCGGGGTGGATGGTTGTTTTGCCGATCGGATTGTTATCGAGTTAGCGTACGCAGACACGAGTGGAGTGGGGTATACGCGTTGTACAATGGCACGAGACGATACTTTCGCGCACAGCCGTCGATCAGTAGCTGCAAGTCATTCGTAGGGTATCCCGTGAAATCAGAGTGTCGCTTACAAGTGCAACGGCCCTAAACCCTTAACTTACCAGCAATTATTGCAAACAGAATTGTCTGAAGCTTAACGAAGTTTGCCGTTCTGCGGGAACACGCACGCAAGGGAAACAGAAATTCGATATCTGCTTCAAATTTTCCCCAATTAAATACAATTTCTATTTTACCGTAAATATAAATATCCTCCAACTCTGTACATCGACGAAAACTCTGCTGGATTAACCCTTCGCGATCGGATATCGTCGCAACGTGTTCAGAATCGAATTCGGCAAATATTCGTCAACTGGAACTTGCTGCAACCAAGCTGGTAACAATGCCGATCGCAGACAGAGAATTTCTCTAGTTACGCGAACCGACGGACGTTCGTCCAAGTTGGTATCGTCGCTTTGAAAAACTTGCTTGTGAAAATTATGGAAACTACCTGGAGTAACGTAAACGCGTTATTCGATTTGCGTAGGTACTACGCGAATTACTGCAGGGGAGACTGCGCGGCCGGACACAGAACACCGGACACCTTCCTCAATTACTACACCCACGTGATCGAGGAGTACCGAAAGATGGATCGACTGGCTGGCATGCAGCCCTGCTGCGCTCCCCTCAAGTTCTCGCCGATGTCGTTGATCTACTACGGTCCTGACTCCAACATCATCAAGAGAGATCTACCGAAGATGGTAGTGGACGAATGCGGCTGCCCTTAAACGTTCGTCTTCTACTCCGTACATAGCTCCTTCTATGCTCTCCCTTCGCGCTCCCTTTACGCTCCCTTTACGCTCCCTTTACAATCCCTCCGTGTATGCTCTTCGTACGCAGCCTGTACGCGGACTAGAAGTCGATTCGAAGAGGCTAGTGCGTCCACTGAAACGGCCTTTTCGAGATTTTCAGCGAGGTACGGTATACATATTTATACGCGTCGGATCTTCGTCCGGCGTTCCTTCGATATTGTCAAATTTCATAACGCTTTGCCCGCAGAATTCGTGGCTGTTGATCGCGACGAGGCCGTTTAGTAGGTCGTGGTCGTCACCAGCGTGTTACTTCAATTTTCCATTCGCTCTGTATATACGTAGTTCGTGACGGAATGTAGTAACGAAGTTGTTCGTTGGAAAGCAAACTAGACGCGTTTCGACTTTGCTCGCGATCCCACAGGCTTCTTACTTCTTGGATAAACTGGCTCCGATTGGATGGTAAATCGACGATCGGACCGCGCGTTCTCGCTCGTTGTTGCTTCGGTCGCGACACCCAACGAATCGCCGGGTTCGCAATCGCGATCCGAAAGCGTTCAGGGAAAAACGGGGCAAAGAAGAAACGCGGATTCAGCCGTTAACGCGAAGGTTTTCTAATAAGACTTGTAGCTAAATTACTTGCTCGTTTATTAATAAGAGCTGGCTGAGAGTAAATAGAAATGAAGCGGACACGAAGCGAGTGTGTGCGTGTGAGAGGAAGACCGAGAGCCAGAGCGCGTGAGGAAACGTGTGAAAGGAAGGAAACGTGAAAGTAACGCGAACAACTGGATGAAAAAAAAAGGATGGAAATAGGAGCACGAGGAGAAACGAATAAAGAAAAGAAAGATCGGTTGATTTTGACTGACAACCACCGTTCAACAAGAGTTACGTTCGTTTCGTTTCCACGCCACGTTATTAATGATTGCTCGTGGCAAAGAGCACGGGATTCAAAGGGAGTTTAGAGAGGAAAGAGGCTACGCGAAACGAACTTCTTGCTAGGAGCTTAGTCTTTTCGTACTAGTTGCGCGATTAAGAGGAAAACGAAGGGAAATGAACTAATGAAAGTAAAAATGAGTGATTCCAATTTTAGGGTTTATGTATTACGTATGTATATTATATATACATACAGACACTCGAGGTGATTTAACCGAGTATAAATATTTAAATACGAGCGTAAAGTTTAAGTGTAAACTATAAAAAAAAAAGAAACTCAATCTGATTGCCTTGTTTTTTATGCGAAACATTTGAAAGTATCGAAGAAAACGACTTAAATTGAAAAAAAAAAGCAAAAAATATTATAAAATGCATGCATATACGATAGATTTATATGTATATGTATCTACATGTGCATATATGTATAAATGAAATATAGATACATACACACGTGGGACGATAATAGGAAAAAGAAAAAAAAAAAAGACGCAAAATATTCGATGTAGCAGGGATGGGAGGGTGGGAATTTTTGGGAAGGGTGAGGGTGGGGCGGGATGGGTGGTCTTAAGTGCAAAACAGATTAACGAAAATCACGATATAATTCTTATTTATTAACTAACTTAATCAACAATATTTCCATAATAACAGCCGATAGGATGAATCGTTGAAAACGTCAGAACGGTGTTGTAAGATAAACATTTTTCTTAACTCAAAGTTATAAAACAACTTTATAAAAGTTCCAGTCTCTTATAAATACAACCTGCCAATTTCAGAAGGGTATTAGAAAAGAAAGACTCGCACGCGAATTTCGCGCGTGCACACTGTGTACGTTCGTAACGCACATGTTCTAGGCGGTAACTATACCTAACAAAGTACACGTAACAATTATTCGGTTCATCAAAAGACAAAGTCTCTCCTAAAGGGTTTTCTCCGGATTTTTTACATGCGTACTATCTGTGTTCTTATCGGCGAGAAGAGTTCCAAAATTGCATTAGATAGATGATCGTCAATCGGATAAACGTTGGATCAAGGGACGTGAAAGGAAGAAGAAAAAAGAAAAAAAGAAGAAAATACGGATAAACAATTACACGTACGAATAATTGTACATACGTATGTAGCAATCGCATTGCCAGTTACACGAGAAGGCGCGAGACTCTTTCGAAGGATAATTAGTCGAAGGAGATTGACTCGATAGGACGATAGATACGCAATGACAAGTTGAAGAGGCGTGTAAATTACAAATAATAACGAACAATACAAAATGACAATAATTAATCGATGGTCTCGAAGAAGATCACGAACAATGGAACAACAGTTTTTCCTTTTCGTTGTTAGACAAACTAGTAAACGTTCGTCTATAATCTTAGTTTCCTTAGATTTTTCATAAAACTCGTGTCGAACGAAACACGGTACTGATATCGTTATAGAAAACGGCGCGTCGTGTGTAAAGAAAAATTGAACGACACGCGCCGCGCGATGTCCAAACGATATAGAAAAAAGGTTAAAAATTAATTAACGAGCATACGGTAACTTTTAACACGAAAGATGTACGTATATTGAATTATTCGTGGGACAGTTGATTGACCCACGCAGCCTTACTGGGCCTTATTAAAATATGTATCTTTGCATCATTACTAAAAGTCTATGTACTAATTTAACGATAAAGCATAAATATTTAAACGAACAAAACGATTACAAGATTGAGAGAGAGAGAGTGTGAGTGTTGAGAGAGTGTGTGTGCGTGTGTGTGCGCGTGTGTATGAGAGAGCAAGTGACGAAGAAGAACGCGACGATACGAGAATGGAAGAAGTATAATCGCGATGGGAGATAGGAGAGAGAAAAGGAACATGTAGCAATTGAGAAGGAATAGAAAAATATACACGCATACGCAAATCCATGTGAAAGTCATAAAATTATTCGTGTTGATTAGTTTGATTGGACTATACTAGCAATAACGAGGAGAGAAGAGAAAGAAAGACGATGTGAAATGTCGTTTGATAGGAAAGGATAGAGGATTACGAAGAAACGAAGATAGTAGTACGTACAAAGCTTTCGAATGGGAAGTAAATAATTAATTAATTTAAACGAATCGATGTAAAAGATTGCCTGTTTATCCGATACGATTTCAGTCGCGTTTGTTTCTTTCGGGAATCAAACCGATGATTCGGTAATAACGAGAAACGATATTTTTGAGGAAAAAGTGTAGACGAAATACAAACTACAATGAAGGTAGTTTATTTAAGAGTTATTGATAGTTTGTTATTTATTTTTTATTAAAGAATGAGAGCGAGAGCGAGAGCGAGTACGAGAGAGAAGAAGAAGAAAATACGTGTGCGTGTATCGGTGAAAGCGAATGAGGGAACGAAAGAAGAACAAAGTATTTCGCCATTTCGTCGTTTGCCTAACTACAAAAGCGAGAAAAAGAAAATAAAAAAAAACTGATTGCGTCCAAAGTAAGATTTAAAGCAACTTTAGACAAACACATTTCCAGTATCGATAACGAATATTTCGTTAACTGCCCCTGTTTTCTCTTCAACTACGATTATTATCACCATTACCATTATTTCCTTGACTCTTCCTTTTTCTCCTTTCCAATTACTTCAGCCTCTTACTGTTATCGTTATCGCTAACTCTGTAATCAACGCCACTGTCACCGCTGTTTGCTGCTGCTACTGCTTTTGCAACTATCGCCACCGCTATTGTTATTGCTAGTAACTATTACTAGTACCAGCGTTATTGCTAATGTCATACTACTATTCCTTTATCATTATCAGTACTGTTACCAGCCCATTGGTCACTTTTGTTCATTATCGTTGCTACCACTGTCGCTACCACCATCGCCGCCATCGTTCTTCTACTATTATCACTAGCATTACTCAACATCATCATCTCAACTACACTACAATTATCGCAACTAATTCCGCTGTCAATAGTATTATGAAATAATACTTGTACCATTATAATCAGTACAATCGTCGATTCTATCATCATTACCCCTGACAAAAAGATTGTTATCATTAGTCCTACCAATGCTACTAGTAAATCCATTATTAGTAGTATCGCTGGCCTTACTGCTGTTGCTGTTGCTGTTGCTGCTGCTGCTGCTGCTGCTGCTATTATCACCGTTGCTGCTGCTACTGCTACTGCTACTGCTGCTACTGCCGCTGCTACTGCCACTGCTACTACTATCGCTACCGCTATTACTATCGCTACTACTACCGCTACTGCTACTGCTACTGCTACTGCTACTGCTACTACTATCGCCATTCCCATTATATTGGAACGCTGACATTTGATACGTCTATTATCACCTTTATTACCATTTGATCTTTTTTTCATTTTTCGAAAAGAATATTTTCTTCGGTGGAAATGTTAGGAGCACGTAAGGGTCTCCGCAAAGCCTTTAACAAGCTCAAGGACTGCGTTTATTAACTACTTTATTATAAAAAAGAGTAACAATAATAATGCCGATGATAATAACAAGAATGATAACGATAGTACTACCGGTATTAATATTAATATCAATATTAACAATAATAACAATACTAATGATAATAAGTACAATAATAAGGATAAGAGAAATCAGAATAAGAATATTATTGATGATCAGATGATGATAATAATAATAACAGCAAGAATGATGATGGTTCATGCTGTTAAAATTAGTATTATTATGATAATTATTTCTATTACTATTACTCCTACTCCTACTCCTAATACTAATACTATTACTATTACTACTACTAAACTATTACTATTACTATTACTATTACTATTACTACTACTATTACTATTACTATTACTATTACCATTACTATAATATTACCATTACTGTTACTCCTACTACTATTACTATTACTACTACTATTACTACTACTATTACTATTATTACTACTACCACTACTACTACTACTACTATTACTACTACTGCTTCTACCACTACTACTACTACTACTTCTGCTACTACTACTACTACTACTACTACTACTACTACTACTACTACTACTATTACATACTACTACTACTACTACTACTATTAGGTACTACTACTACTAAAACTATTACTGTTACTATTGCTACTGCTATTGCTACTACTGATGCTGTTGTTATTACTATTACCACTAGTGTCACTACTAATACTAGTACCATTACTCCTACTATTACTCTATTACCACTACTATTATTATTATTACTATTGCTATTATTACTACTACTGCTGTTGCTGTTACTGTTATCATTACTAAAATTGCTGTTGCCGCTGCTGCTGCTATTACCACTGCTGTTACTATTAGTACTATTAGTACTACGACTAACGATAATTATAACGATATCGATGGTAATAGCCGTTACGATAATAACGAGTATAGTTGTATAACGATAATAATAACGTTGATTATAATAATGATAACGATGATGACGATGATGATATAGTGGTAACAATAATTACGATACGAAAGTAATAATAGCTCGTAAGAGACGACGAAGAAAATGTGTTCGGTTGTAAAACTTTTACCGAAAGCAATTAAGTCTATCCTTTCTAGATTAAGGTTTTCAAGAAAAAAAAGAAAAGAGTATAAGGAAGAATAAGCAACCACGCAGATCCAAACTATTCGCTATCGATTTAAGAAAGAATAACGAAGAAGGAATAAGTCGATACTTTTTACTCGATCTGTCATCTCAATCAGTGTCCTTGTATCTTCGGTAATGATCTAAAACAATGATACCTCTTATCGTTCCTATTTATATAGATCGCTTATATAGATAATACATTAATTCACGAGAAAGGAAACTTGTAAACATACTGTAATCATCCTTTACCTCGCTGAAAGCGAGTTTTTTTATCTTGTCAAAGTAATGCTTGCACGTATAACACACAAAGTCGTCAAAGTTGGTTAATTTAAGTAAAAGATTCTAGTGATTACGGAAAGGAGAACAGAACGGAAGAATGCGAGCCAGGGAAAAAAGAGTGTGCGTTGTGAGTTTCTGTGAACGAAGATAGAAAGAAATTGAGAAAATGAGGTTCCAGTAACCGTAATGACAAATAACGATGAATAAACGAAGACGAATAGAGCGAGAATGATAGGACGAGCGAATGCAGACACACATTTCGTACGAATCGTGGCATATGGTTGATTTCTCAGCTATGTAGAAATATTACGTCCATACATAAGATAGGAATGTGATGGTTGGCGATAGTCGCCGTAGGAACGATAGAGATTCGAGCCTGATGAAAATGACGCGAAGATCGACTGCGAGCCAGAAGAACGGCGAACGTCGCTTACAACGTCGAAAAGTAATTTGCTAATCGCGTAGTTACGGCGCCAGGGAGAAGAGTAGAATTCCTCAACGAGATTGCGTTTTCATAGCGAAACTAGAAATACGAATAGCCTTGCCTTTCAGACAAAGCGAGACGACCGAAAGCGTGGAATGTGAAATGCAAGTTTGACAACTTATCGTCGATTAATTTCTCCAATTACCAAAGTCACGTACAAAGCGAATCTTTTATTTATCCTACTCGCGACTACAACCTTCTCCGATTCTTTTCTTTTCTTTCTTTTCTTTCTTCTTTTTTTTTTTTCGCAAGCTAATCCCTTCGGAATCTAACGATACCCGTTAGATACCAGCCTCGTTCGCTTGCACTCGCAACCCCGCCGTGTACTTAATACTTACCTTCTATGCATGTAGATATTTCGAAGCAAAAAGAGAACGTGGACGGTACACGTTGGCAAATGTGAAGAAAGGCATCCGCCAGCCAGTGGCTGCCGACTCGTCTTCTTATTGTTAGTCGAGCAGGAAAATAATATAAAAATCGACCAATTATCGATCGGTTATCGTTTTCTTTTTCTTCATTCTCCTTTCTACGTCCTTAGCGCTTGCAGCTGTTCACTCGGTAAGAGACTAGTCTGATCGATCGCGATATGGCTGTGTATCGTGTCGCGATATCCGCGTACAACCGATCGATCCACGTATCTACCATGTTGTTTTCCTTCTCGTCTTCCGAAACAACGGAAAGATAGAACTCGCGATCGAACCTGCCGATCGATCCTCTATGTATTGTGCGATGCAGATTCAAAGTGCCTTATGACAATTTGTTCGTACCGTAAGAGCAACGCGTATACCGGCTTACCACGAATAACGAAATGCTTGCGAAACAACTGGTAAGGTGTAAAGGAAGAGAAGAAGGGAAGGAAATGTTAGGAAGAAAAACGTTGCCCTATCGACGATCGAGCAGGAGCGTCGTTCGATCCGTGAAGCGTACTTGTTCGCGCCGTTATCGTACGCGACGTGTCGAAGAGAATAACAGAAACGAGTTCGAAGAAAAGGAAACGGTAGATAGGGTAGAGAGGCTATGGCAGGCTATGAAAGGAGAAGAAAGAGAATGAGAAGCAGCAGCAGCAGTGATAGTTGTGAAAAAGTAGGTAAAAAGCTAACCAACCACGACAATGACGGAAACGACAACGACGGTGAAGACGAATGTTTGCGAATGTAAGAAAAAGACGGGAGAAAGATCGTGTCGACAAGAGTCGAGCTCGAGTTCGCAAAACTCGCCTTAAAAATTATTTACCGTGTTCTTTTCGCGATTGGCGGCAATCTCGTTGCATCGTCTTCAGCTTCGACAATGTAGAGAACACGTACGATACACTGCCGCTCGAAAGTGTATGCACTTTCTTTCTGTCTATAATTGCGTATATCTGAACGCTAGTAAAGAGCACGTAGGACAGGTTAAAAATTAACTTTAAAATTCGAGAAGCTCGGAAAAGCTCGAGAACGCTACGCAACTACGCTGCTTTGTTCGCGTTCTCGGAAAACTGACCGAACGCGTCGTTATCGAGATCGTCGTTCTCTTTTTTCTACCCAGAAATAGAATCCCACGATTGACAAGTTACCAAAGAACAGTTGCCACAATTCTCCAAATACTTTCAACAATCCTTAATTGTCATGAACGGTACTCTTACAGCATTCGTTCATTATAAAATCGTTCGTTATTCCTGCCAGTTTCCCGCACTATACACAATCTATAGATTTTTATATTTTTCCCCTAAATCAATAAAAATCCGCGCTATAATTATAGCATACCTAGCCTTACTCTATTTGACAAAAGATTATGAAACTACTAAAAGAGAAATCTAAAACTTACCACTTGTAACTCGTCTAATATTCGCTAATATTATTCCTTAGTAAATTATTACGTAAAAATATTCTGATCGTCAAGATTTGTACACGTATATTCCATGCCATCAATTGATCGTATTTCGATCGCGTTTACGAGCCTTTCGATCTCGCAACCCTTTCTTTCGAAACTTTCAACGCCCACAAACCGGCGTCCAAGAAATCTATCTTGTCTTTCCCTCCTCCTTTTTCATTTCATCCGACATCCCTAAACATTCTCGCACACGTTCAATCGGCGTCGTGCCTCGTTCAGATTAGTCGAGTTACTGGAAATCAAGTCTTTCGAGTGCAAGTGACCTGACTTGTACTGGAAGATAAGTATCGTACAGGATGTGGTAATTGGTGCAAATTATCGACGTTTCTTTTCTAGTCATTTCTTCTTCGTCGCTAGCTTCCTCGTCTATCCTCTCGATTATCCCTGAAATTTCGCTTTTGCCTGAAACCTCGTTCAGATTCTTCAAATTGTTTCGATACGAACGACTCGAATTCAAGCAACTTGGAACCATCTTACCGGCTTGAACTTGTTATCTACTCTATTCTTCTTCTCACTAGTTAATCGCTTGACACCAAGTGCTCGTCTACGCGCCTTCTCCTCTCACTATCTCTCTGTCTGTCTGTCTGTCTCTCTCTCTTTTCTCCATTGCGTTTCATAACTGCGAAACCACCCTAGAATTTTCATTTTCTACGGGCGAAAGGTACAGAATCAAATGGCTAGCAACGTTATTTACAAGCACAACGCAAATAATAACTTTTCTATTTTTCACCTAATATTAAACGATAATAAAACGTTTCTCTTTTCACGCTTGATCGAGCCTCCGTGTAAAAACTGAAAATTCTTGGGTAGTTTTATAATTATTAAACGCATTGTATCTACACTACCGTCCATGACTATTTTGGACATTTACTAGTTATTGCAAATATATAGGATATACTTCAAATGAAAGTCTTTCGTCTAATTTGTACCTCCCGTCGTATGCTCATTTTCTGATAAAGCGTTTCCTTAACGCAATCTACGTTTCATCTTCGTATTACCATCATTTTGGTAATCGTATGATAGCACTGTTAAATGCAAAACTTAATATACGATACGAGACTGAATATACTTGGACTTGATTAATTAGCGTGTAAACTAAACTGCAGATTTTTATGCGTTTGTGGAAAATTTGATGGTACAAAAGTGCACACGGTGTATACAATATGCAGAGATCTATAAAACATCCAAAATAGAGTGTTCGTTGTAATATTTGAAAGGTGAAACGAATTTCTATTTAAATTCCGTTTCATTGCCTACGTTCATTAAAATATAAATCGCCATAAATACCATTCTTTTTATGACTAGTGTATCTTGAAAACTGAACAATGCTAAGTAGCACACTTTAACTTCAATTAAAGAAAACAGTATGGATGGTAGTGTATCTATTTATCTATTTATTTAATATATAGTTATATCCGTCTGTCCGTCCGTGCGCCTGCTTGCATACTACCCGCCTAACTTGCATGCCTGGTTGGCTATCTGCCTGTCTTTCCAGATTTCTCCCTGGCTGCCTGTTTGCCAGCATTCGGTTCGCGACAAACGTACCAGGTTGGAATTATGTATCGTAAGGTAAACGAGTTAATTCCGTGTACAATGATCTGGTTTTCGTCTGGAATATCTAGATTAGCGATCGAGAATGAGAGGAAAGAAAAAAGAAAGCTCGGAGGATGATCGCGAAGCGAGTGTAATGCGTCGATCGATAAAAATCTCTATAAATCCGAAAGCGAGCTATTGGGAAGAAAAATGCTCGCCGCTCATGCAATCGCGAAAGGCCTACAACTCCTTCGAGTTTGAGATTTCTGCTTCTATATACATAATTATTATTGTACATAAGCCTCGAAATGCGTTCGCGATCGGCTTCCTTTGTAATTAATATTGTATTAATAAGTGTGAACGTAATAGTTGTAACTATACGGTGAACGTGAATGCTTTAGCTGAAGTTTGAAGCGTGTGTTAATCGACTTACGCGTATTATTATTGTTAACGATATACAATTGTATTTACTTTTATAAAATAATGTCGGATATTGTAATTAAAATTCTATACCGAAACCATTCTGTATCCACGAGAGACGAATAAATAAAACGATGAAAACGACCCATATCTCATCCGATCGATTTGATCGATTCGAAGAAAAACCCGCAGATACGTCGCTATCCCTCTGTTTACTTACATTCCCCTTCATTTATCTACGTTTGAGATATAATCGTACGAGATACTTCTGAATTTTTCCAAGTTCGCTTTTCTGAAAATAACAAGGAATAAGATTGTTAAATAGGATTGTAGAGGGGTAGAATTGAGGTTAAATGGTAAAGCAATTGAATTCCCTTTTAAAAAGTGATAATAGCGCGTCACCTGTTGATGAGATATACCGCACTAAGAAATCTAACACTTAAATTACTTGTTATTTCAGTTTGATAACTTAAATTTGTAATGTATTGGAGTATTCTCTCAAATTTTTTATCTATTTTTCTTCGATATCTAATTTATAATGATTATTCATTAAATACTATTATTGGATATTTGTTATATCGATTATTTATTAATACTTTTCTCGCGACAATATTTTTGTCATAATAACATCTACATTTCATAGTAATTTCACTAGTTGATGTTGATGAACGATTCGACAAGAAATTTTCTAAGGAGAAAGAACAGATCTTTTTAAAAATAGAACGCCAAAAGTGAAAGCAATCGAAATATTGATGAATTTCATGAATAAACTTTTTTACATGGATGACGATACACTAACTATGATTTTTATTACAAATCTTGTTAACATTCATACATGTCATATAAAAATAATATTATGCCGAAAAGATATATGTACTAATAGTCTCGTCTGTTTATTAACGTTTTGAATATATAGCTGTTACCACCTGCAAAACATTTCCTAGTGATTGATATATATGTGATATAAAAAACCTATTGTTATTTTGATAAAAATTTTGTTACCACTTATATTTATAGTTGCTACTACAATTATAACAACTATTTATTGAGTTATCAATTGTTATAGTTATTATGTTACAATTACAGTAAATAATCTAGCTAATTAAGCACGTTAATTATAATGAACACATCAATAATTCTCAGCCATTGGCAAATAGATGATGGTCGCATCTCTCTTTCTCTCAAGTAGTTTAAAAATTCTCTTAGAATAAAAATGATAGAAATTTCATTCTTTACATAACAGAGTGGTAACTTATTTACCCAATTAAAATATCCGATATAAATGAACATTCATTTATACTAGATAATTTCACAAAGCGATGAACATATTCTTCGCCAGCGTAGTTAGATTATTTGAGACGGCTGAGGCTTTACGGTACTAGAAACTAATAATAATAGTAATTAACAAAAAAATATTTCTTTTTAATTTAACTACTAAATACACTATACAAGGACACATAATATACTACACAAATATTATCCTATAAATCGTAATATACAATATTAGAATCATATGAAATAAGATTTCATTTCATTTTGCCTCAAGTATCATCTTCCAACTCAAGATAATTATAAATATATTTATAATAAAGTAAATGAGTAGCACAAACTTTATATAATTGTCCTTCATTTTTGCAAAGAAGAAATAAATTTACAGAACAAGCCACGCAGCTTATTTTCTTCGTACTAATAAATATCTGCATAAAATAATACGTATCCATACATGCTACTTAATCAAGAGACAAATGGACACGTGTGTCATTAGCTGCCAGTTTAACAAGTGTTTTTTTTACTCTAAGAACAGGTAGTCGCGCTGCAGGTTTTCCATGCCAACATTCTTTCATTAATTTCCCCAAACCAGCCAATGTCTGTAAAATATATATTATTATTTTGATGTCTTCCTAAGCAAACAACCTTTTCACATTTCATTCTTCTAAAAAAAGAAAGTTCTAAAGCAAAAAATTAATCAATTAAATGCTTACTGCATCAGAATGCCATCTGTTAGGAAGAGGTGGTCTGTGTTGATCCAAACATACTAATTTTCGCATTTCTTCGATAGAAGGCTCTTGACTATTAGAAAGCCACTCAGAATACGGTGCTACATATTCTAATGCAACACCGTTACTTATACACCTCCTGCAAACTTCCCAAAGTATCAATCCTAAACTGTATATATCAGCTCGTCTGAAGTTCTCTAAACATTCAACGTTTATCCTAAAAAAGTATTTTTAGTTTAGCGATTTAACGAGACAACTATTAAAAAGCTATTGTTCGAAAAATATAATTAAAAGTAATACATACGTTTGCTCAAGAATCTCTGGGCTCATATATCGTTTTGTACCTTGTTTTAAATCGATTCTATCTGTAGCCAAACGTTCTTGCGTTACAGCTAATGCAAAATCAGCAATTACACAACTACCATTAGTTTTAACAAGAATATTTTTAGATTTGAGATTACGGTGTGCCATGGCTGGTTTCCCTCTAGTTCCATGAATTTCTGTATGTAGATAGAGCAATCCATTCACAATACTCAAACAAATACTGAGTGTTTGATGATGTGTCAAAGAATGAGGTGTTCGATTTAAATAATCGAAAAGCGAGCCCATCGGGTGATAATGTGTCACTAGCCAAAGTTGAGTGCAACTTGCTCTACTTGTCATATCGCTTCCGACGTAACCGAGAATATTATCGTGTCTCGATGGTAGCAATTGAGAATAAACTTCTGTTTCACGAGCCCAAGCTGCTTCATCTCGTGAAAAATATATTTTTACAGCAACATTTTCACCATGCCATATTCCTCTCCAAACTTCTCCACCAAATCCACCATTACCACCGCTACCAAGGCATTCCACTAATGCCACTTGTTTAGCCAATGTTCTTTGCACCAATAATGGTAAACCAGATCCTGACCCACTAGTTAAGCTTCTTCCATCCAAGTATTCCTATTTCAATATACAATTTATATAATATTTATGTTTAAAATATGCAAATTACGAAATAAAGCAAAAGATGTAATAGGAAGGAAAGAGAATCAATTTTTATATTTCTGAACCTGAAATGAAATGAATTTTTAATAAGCATACAAATTTGTAGTTTAATTGCCTACATAAAAAATAATTCAGAAAATATGTAACCATATTATACCTATATTTATGATTATTTGTTTAATTATTTCCCTGAAAAAGCTTATATTGCTGTGTTTAATTGTATCTACATATAATAAAATTCTCTTAATGCTATAAATAGAGCTGACAATAAATATATAAATATATATATGAAGACAGATTAGTCTACTACCTTTAATGTACTATCACCAGCTGCAGTTGCTTTTAGTTCATGAGAATGATACGTGGTGGATGTTGGAGAAGAAAATGAGAAATGTAGGATAGATGACTCCATTTCAGAATCTATAACAAGTTTATTACGCCTTGCAGCCAATGTCCTTTTTTTACGAGTCCTACATACCAATAAATAAAACAGCACTATTCCAGCAATAATACAGAATCCAACCACAGGACCCAAAATTGCCAATGTTAATGTAACTGCATAATCTTCTTCAACAACATCTAAAAAATGAAACATAATTTGTACAGAAAAGATATATAAATGAAAAGATAAAATTATGTGTATAATATTTACCTCCATTAAAGTCATGTAATATTGGAAATGGCCCGCCATTGCAAAAATCTGTTTGGCAACATTCAACATGATATTGTACACCTCGTGAGGGTCCACTTACATGCCTCTTTTTAGTAACACTTTGAATAATACGTGGTGGCAATTGCTTATTACATATTAATAACATTTGATCTATCGTCGAAGTACATCCTCTACTTACACTTTCTATACCATCTGGTTGTCTTACTCTAGATTTCCAACACTATCGAATATTAAAACATATATTACTTCCCTAATATTCTGTAATTTAATGACTTTCTATACAATATTACAAGAGATATTACAGTAACTGCATTATAGCAGATTTCAGAATATAAGCAATCTGGTCCCTCGCAAATATGACATTTAAAACGTTGTTGCCCAGTCAAACTGCCACTAAAAGCCATAGTATCTATAGACTTTTGTGATTCTTCACTTTCAACAGAAAAATCATTTTCTAATAAAGAAAACTTCTCTTCTTCTCCTAAAAACGAGTCCTGTTAACCATTGAAATATATTTCAAGATATTATGAAGCATTATTTATAATTAGTGCATATGCACACTTATATGCAGTTATTCAGATAAATGTGCATCAAATTGAATAATAATGCCAAATCAACAAAAAAAGATTAGAAAAAATTCAATTGAAAGAATAGCAATAAATGTGTTAGATGCTAGTATGAAACATTAAATAAGAAGAAAATAAACGTTTTGTTTCTGAATTGTTAGCTTGTCATTAGCGTAAAGTATTTGTTTGATTGAAAAATATATTGCCCACCTGGACATAATTTGAGTGTCAACGATAATATAAAATATGTGATAAACATAAAATCCGCCATTGCCATGCACGTCAAAACATTGAGGAGCTAAAATGAAATCGACACTTTTTCAAAATTCTTTTTTATGCGTGTCTCTCTACAATGAAATTAAAAGTAACTTCTATATTTCTACAACATGAATGAAAAATTTAACATACATGCGATCAACATTGAATTGGCGGTATTTTATTTTCATATTAAAAAAAAGAAATATCTACAGATGTCGTTACTATCGTTTTATTCCGTTCATATGATGCGTCCAAATGCGTATATTGTATGTATATATATATACATATATAAAGTGCATACACACACATATATATATATATATATGTAACATGGCTACCCTATAACATGAATTTAGCTCAATTTTGTTTAGTAATATCGATATATAAATTTGGAGCTAAATTTGAAATTATCAGTACATATGTACATATATGACAAGGAAACATCAAGGCCTGTTACATAATCGGACCACTAATTATTAATGATACATAATTGTATCATTGTGACGTGATAGTTGAGGTCAAGACCAAATTTTAACTTTTATTTAATGTTTAATAAATATAATTAAAAAACAGTACATTAAATACCAATGTATGCGCATGTATGCAATGTGTACAATTTATTTAGTACCGATATTTGTTTAAATATTTCGCTAAATAAAATTAATACATATATTTAACATACTTTCAACCGTTCAAGAAATGATCATGTTTGATGATCGATAGCATTTTGATATCTTAGTATCAAATATTCAGCAGCCAATGTCATCTTTTGTATGTTACGATGTAATCCACGTAAATGCTTCTTAAAAGACTGTGCAGTAGCACTAACATCATTCTCATTTTCCGTTCCAAAATTATTTTCAATAAAAGTATCGGATTCTGAATTAGAGGAAGTACAGATACTTTGCATACTATACATCGACGTACTACTCGAACTCCTAGCACGTTTTAATTTTTCTGTTGGCACGACAAAATCATCCTCTGTTTCTTGAAAATTATCCATACAATCCTGTGACCATAAGATCTCGATTTTCATTTGATTAATGGCGTTATAAAGGTGATATAAATTCGTATTAGCCAAAGTAGCGTTGATAATAGAACTACGTTTGTCCCCTAACTGAATCCTATCCTGTGAATCGCCTACTGTTAAATCTAGAAGTCGACTGGGAATTAAAATTGTATCTTCCATCTCACACACTCTTTGAATAAATCGTTCCATGCTATTCAAAATAGAAGTATTGCTAAATCCAATAACATCATGTTTGGATAATTTTTGAAGACATACCCTAAAACAGAAGTATAGATAGCGATAATGATTATAGGGAGCAAGTGAAAACATTATTGATTACTTCATAATTCAATGATCATAATGCATTTATCGATTAATGAACATAAAACGCATGTATTGTAACGTTATTTCAAAACATATATATGTATTGTATTAATTGAATCCGTGTTATTAAATCATGAAAAAAATTGCTGAGTAATTAATAATTTTGTCTACATCGAACTTTCTATTTCAAATTGATTCTGCAATAAATTTATTTTTATTGTAAATGATTAGTCTGCTGTAGATATAATTTATTATATTATAAATACTGTCACTTACCCCTTGCATGACATTTCACAGTACACTCTAAATAAAATAAAAATAGTAGAATAAACACAATGAAAAGATAACTAGTGCATTCGATAAGAGCTCAAACAACAATAATATGAATGTACCAACTTTACCACTGTAGCAGAGTAAAAAAAGTAAATTCCAATGAATACAATGAGTATGATGGATAATGAAGTAAAGGTTCCCAGGTCATAATAAATATTGAAATTTCCTCCCAGCTTCAATTAACATATCTTACTTCCTGCAATATTGTACGATATTATAATTTTATACTCTACAAAAAAAGATAAATGTTTGATCATTATAGAATGCCCTGTAAACTTGAACAGTAATTTAACTGATAGTGATAGGATTTATAAATTTTTCTTGTTTCGTGATCTTGCAATATTGCAGAAAGGCAATATAAAATAAAGTGTTTATCACAAGACAAACTGTAATTCAAAAGCAAACAACTAGTGACTTTAGTTTCAATTGTGACGAATAAAATGTTTGTATACTCATTTGTATTAAAAAATGATTTAAAAGATTTGCAGAATTTAAATAATTCTAATTTTTTGATTTGAACAATTTCAAATTTCGCTCCTAATTCACATCTCGATATCGCTGAATACAAAGCTAAGTTCATGCGATAGAGTAACAACATCGTGTTTATATATATATAGTACTACGTATATATATAGTATATATATAGTACTAGTAGTACTACGCTTTATTCAAGTTTAAAATCAGTTGATTCAGGACGCTTATCCATAGTAGTTATGAAAAAGTAATTTTCAATTCACATATATTATCGAAATAATCGACCAACGGTAAGTAATTATTATCTTTCATAGATTCTTGTTTAAAATTTATGAACAGTATAGAGTAAGTTAGATAATTGTTGTAAATGAATACATGTATTATGAATAAAATGATATAATTACTTGTTGGGACATTTTGTTAGAGTTTATAAAGTTGTGAAGAGTAATGGTTATAAAACGTTAATTTTATTAGGATTATGAATATGCAAGAATTATGAAACGTGAAAACTTGCATTTTTAACCCCAACCTAACCCCAAACTACAAAATTACAAATAAAAAAATTTAATAACCTTTAATCTGTTGGAGTAAAATTTAGCCTTATTTGTTTTTACTAGATTACTCCTAAAGGAAGAATAAACGCTATATGAAATATCATTATATATGCTAATATGGCTCTCACAAATATATCTGGTATTCCTGATAAACACTGGCAACCACCGTTCGTAGCATTTGAAACAACGCAAGTATATACTAATTACCATTTTTATTTCTCCTTTTTTCTTTTTAATTTGGCAAAATATAATAATAATTGTAAAAATAAAAAAGTATATTACAATATTATGATATTTTAATTCAACTATTTCTTTTTTACAGTATGGGTGAAATAGTGGTAGAACTCTATTGGAAACATGTACCAATTACTTGTAGAAATTTTGCTGAACTTACACGACGTGGTTATTATAATGGAACAAAATTTCACAGAATTATTCGAGATTTTATGATACAAGGTATCATATTGAATTAACAACTTCCGCTTATATTAACACAGAAAGTTTGATATTTTATCTTGTTTTAGGTGGCGATCCTACTGGAACTGGGAAAGGTGGTGTGTCTATTTATGGAGAATGTTTCGACGATGAAATACATGATGATTTAAAACATACCGGTATGTTTAACACAAATATCTTTATTTTTATGACTTATAAAAACTTGTGGGAATGACAAAATTATAATCTGATGTTGTCATAGGATATTTCAATAAAACTTATATGAATATATACCATTATCAAGTTTAATATTTTATGGAAAAAAAATTATATTGGATTTAGGTGCTGGAGTTGTTTCCATGGCTAATTCAGGGCCAAATACTAATGGATCACAGTTTTTTATTACATTAGCACCAACACAGTGGCTTGATGGAAAACATACAATTTTTGGTAAGTAAGTTTTAAAAATATGATCAATTTATGATCATTCAAAATATTTTTGCTGTTCCAATGATACAGAACAGAGAATGCAAATTATAGTTAATCATAGAAATTATAGGTATTGGTGTTTCAGTTTGACAGTGTACTTTAATAATTGCAAACATCAAAGAGCTTAAAAATATTTTTATTCTTGTTTATATTTTTTCTTTTTCATTAACAGGAAGAATCCATTCTGGTATGACAATAGTGAAAAGGATTGGATTAGTGGAAACTGATAAGAATGACAGACCCGTTGATGACATAAAAATTGTTAAAGGATCCATAAGGAACGCATAATAAAGTAAACACACTTTTAATGGTCTGTATTTATTACTTTTAGAACTTGTCTGCAACATAATATTTTATATGTAATAAAATATTGGTCACATCTTTGTACTAGATTCTAAAATTCATTTTTTTTACTACTCATACTACTCATATGGTGCATGTAAGTTTATCATAAAAAAGATACGTTTATAAAGAAAAGGTAGAAAATTCAGACTCACCCCATTCAAGCTTAATTTTTTTTCTAAGTCACTTTGATGTTGTCCTTCAAAGAATGCATACTGTCAATTTTCTTGTATATGTGTATCAGCCGTGTATAGAACAGATGTAGCACAATTTAACATTCCACCTATTGTCGTGTAATTTGTATTCTAATAATAGAGTGTAGAATGCTTTGATTATAATTGCCTATGCTTTTACACTTTGTATTGATAGTTTAACCAAATTAGTAGTACCATAACAGAGTATATTGAGACATAACACGTCGTATCATATTTACATATAATTGCTATGGTTTTTATGCAACTTAATGGCATAATATACTATTAAAATATTCTAAATTTTTACCTTGATGTTTTTGCTGATGAAATATGCATGCAAATATACCACAATTACAGGCACAATGTACCAGGCGGAATGTAACTGAAAAAATTGTCATAATTTACATAAATACAACTTTTAATACATATTTAAACTAAATTATTTTTCTGTTCGTTCGATCGTTCGTAAAGCATTTCGATCTTCGATCGTTCGTAAAGCATTTCGATCTTCGATCGCGGTTCGACAACCAATTTAAGTAAGATAGAGAACCTTTTATTGTATGTAGTATTATCTTCCATAGGAGTGACTGGAAGTTGGTAAGGAGGTCTCTCACTCCATGGTTTTTCAACTTTATCCGCACACTCCACAGGCTGATAACTCAGCTGCATGACAGTTTCTGCTTCCATTGGAACATCTGGTAAGCAGCATGTACGCACTGGTGCGTAATTATGAATAGGTGTTAACGATTTAAGATCGTTCTCTAAATAAGAAAGTCTGTAAGTAGTACAACCTGTAATCAATCAATCAAATGATCAAACTTTGTAGATTTATATATTATAATAAACAATAATAATATTAATATCGTTAAATAAACCAATATTGCTACTGTTTATTAAAATAGACAATGCATTTGTAATACGTGCATTCGATAGGTGTACACGCAGGAACAAGGTTATCTGCGCGACGAGCATCTGGTTCTAATGGTATATTCTTCCATGTATAATCATGTTTTTGCGTGGTTACCTCTTGTATGGGCCCTCTACCTAAAAATTGTTTATCGCAAGGTATAATCGGTGGGTCTTGTTTAACACACCAGTTGCCCAAGAAACTCATCTGAAATATTACACATACGTATGTTACGTATTCGTGATTATATATACATATGCATATACATATACTGAAAGATATTGGCGCATATTCTTCTTAAATATCTTTAAATATATAAATATCTTTACATTCCTAGTTGACTAATATAAAATATGACTTTTAGCGTCTTTTAAGACAATTTAAGAAACATTAAAATATTTAAATTTCGTATCTTACATACTCGATGAATGGTATCGTAAGATAGAGAACAAGGCGAAAACTGAATATTGTTAGGTTGTCGAATAGGAGTTCGCTTATCTCCTCCACAGCCAAAGTAACTCAGACGATAAGTTGTGTTATCCTCGGTGCAACAACCAGCATTTAGAATGTTATCAGTTGGCTGAAGTACGATTGGTGAACGTCTTTTTTCTGAATGTGGCCAATAACTTAATTTGTAAGTTGTGCACCCATCCATCGGTTCGACAGGTGGCGAATATTCTTTTTTCTGCCATAAAGGTTCTTCCTAAAGAATACAAGTATAGAAAAAAGTATTGTTAGGAAAATATATATAAATGCGTATACATTATACACTGAACAATAGTTTTTCCGTGAAAGCGCATCGCTGGTTTTACCATGTATTATTCTTCGTTTGCAAAGCCAGGCGAAGACTGGTTTGTTATGATAATACAAAATATCACATCTAAGATAATATGCTTACTACCTTCATAGATTCATTTGGCCAATAACTAAGTTTGTACGTTGTATGGTCTTCCATTGGAATATCTGGTTTAACATATTTTCTTATAGGGGCGTAAGATAGCGCAGGTAGATTACAACCAGGCTGATAGTAGCTTAATTTATATGTTGTATCATCTGAAACATCAAATTTCGTATCAAAATTTTAATTAATTCGCTACGATACACCGTTACGGTACAAGCCGAGTCTTGAATTTTGTTAGAGTTTGTTGTGTAAGGTTGTTAGATCTCTACAGTTGTTAGATCTCGTATCTATATGTAGGTATTAAATATATCCGTCGGCACAAGTAGAAGATAAACGTAAAGAATTGAAAAGGGAAAATATTTTATGTAAGAATAGAAACAATGAACGTGAAACACATACATATATATATCTCTAGTATATAGTATAATGCATTGAACATTTGAATTAGTATTTACATGTAACAACTTCTAATACTGCTTGTATTTACCAAGTAACGGTGCAGGTGCACAGTATAAATTATTCTCTGCTTTATAAGGTTCTATTTGTCGTATAGACTTCCACGTATAGTCATGTTTTTGAGTCGTAACATCCTGTATAGGACCTCTACCAAGCCATTGTTTCTCACAAGGTATACAGGGTGATTCAGGTTTTACACAGTGTTCAAAATAACTGTTCTGAAATAGTCGAAAATGTGTGCAGATATTACGCATGAAAGAAATATCGAACAAGATTGAAAAGACAATGGCTAATCGATCTCAAGCAAGGATCAATAGATCTTTACAATGAAAGAGCGACGAACGCGTATATGATGACCCTATTAGGGCAAAGGGATTCGATGTACATTACTCGGTTACAACAAATCATATAGTTTTGAATCCTGCATCGAATAAAAAATATATTTCCCACCTTAAAGTTATCATTTTTGACGTCTTACTTTATATGTTGTATCGTCTGATATTTCACCATCTCCGGTCACTAACCAATTTCGAGGCAGGATAGGATCCACGGGAGCACTCGGGCACTCCCAATAGGAGAGTCGGTATGTAGTGTTATTATCCATTGGTATACCTGATTTCCAATAATGCTGAAAGAATATTTGTTAGGTGAATCGCATTATAATAAAGCGTTATCAAGGAAGAGAAAGAAATGTCTTCAAGGAGTATAAACAAGTGTGTAAGAAACAACCTGAAACTTAAAAAACTTATGCAGTTTGCGAATAACGACTGAAGAATACGTAATATAAAGATTATTATTTTAATTAAGGCTTTATACTTACACGAATTGGGGCAAAGGACTTTGGTACCTCTGGTTGCACATATTTCTATAATAAACGGAATTGTTAAGGCAACGATCGTACAATATAAAAATAGTTATATATATTTTAATCGTACTTACATAGCATGTACGTTGTGGAGTTGCACAACAGCAACAGCAGTTACAGCAATCATCGTGATTTATCTAAAAGACAGTTACCAAAATTTTTTTCTTAGTTTCGAGTATTTAATATTATTTTGCATCGTTTCTATTTTCGCAATCATGCAAATTAAATTGTTTCGGTATAAACCCTAAAAATCATTTCAAGCATTCTTTAATTGTAAAATTGATAATTGTTAAAAATCTGAAATATGGATGAAAGTTTTATTTAAGGAAATGATATTTCATATGCATTAACCTAATCCGTTCCAAAGTTTCATTTCAATTTACCTTAATTTTACTTCTTTCCTCAATAACCGATTGTCGTTGTTGTTGTTGTTGCTTGCACTCAGGCCTACAATACGTTGTAACGTTAAGAAATATTGTTATTTGCAATAAATTAAATTTCAATGCAATTTATTATTTAAGATATTATGTCAGCTCACGGATTGATAGTACAGATCTGCATGATGATAACGGCTTTTCATAATAGGAAATAACGTTGCTTTCTGAAACTGAAAGAATAAAATATATTTTCATTTAATTAAAAGATTGAAAAAATATTAATATCAAAAAATAAATAGTGGACGATTATATCAGAAGTCAGTGGTTTTATACTATATCTCATTGTAAAAAGTTAATACCATAGTAGGCTATGAAACGGTTTGCCATCATTTTTTAAGTTACATTATAAATGAAACTGTACGATGAAGTTTTGTAATCAAAAATTCCTCTGGCGTCAACAAATTTGTTGAACGTTCAGGTACAATTATTGCTCTCGCTTCTTTTTTGCAATGGAAAGAAGTACAATTTGTCAGGTATAAAATTACAACATGCTACTCGTATCATTTATCGTTTCTCCTATTAACCGTACGATACCCGAGTGTTTAATCGTGAAATAATACGTAAAAGTCAAAGGAAGGCAATTAACATCCGCTGCGTACTTTTCACGGAAGGCCACTTTTGCGATACTCTTGAACAGTACAGAGCAGAGTTCAGGCAATCGAGTCGCTTTTGCAATTTGCTATTTGAGAAACAAAAATAAATAAAGAATTTGTTCAGAAGGAACGATTGCGTAGATTTTACAACGAAAATGATTTATTTGTCAGAATGAACGAGGACGCCTGACGCTCAATAAATACCGATGAGTGTACCGACCGGTTCTTTGGCAAAGGGATACGCGAGATCTGAACTCTGATTCACACTGCATGGAAGCCAGAGCGTTTCGCTTCCTCCTCTAAATTCGGGAAGTACGTTCCAAAAACTAAACGAGACACGAGAAATTTGGCCACTCGCCAAAAGCCCTGTGTAAACAGGGCGGCAAACAACAGTGGCAAAGTAATGATATGCGATTAAACTCAAGGCGAATTTTACTTTCCTTATAGTTACCATATGGAATACGCACGATTTAACGAATTATAGAGTTCGCAGTTTTAATGTTTAAAACGTACATATTGGAAGAGAAAGAAAGATATTGAAGTTTATAATTAGGAATATTAGTTGACTATCAATCTATAGAACATTTTCGTTGTTTTACTCAAATTACTGAAAAGTAGAGCTGCATTTTTATCGCAGCAGTCTTTTCTGTTGATAACTGATACTATAAGTTATATGTAAATGACCATGATTTGTCCAATCGGTAAGTGCGTTGTCCAAGAAACTCACAATTGGAGAAATTGTAACTTTATTTTTCTATCTCATTCTGAGAAATTTCTTCACAGTTCTTTATGATTCAACCTGTAAATAATAAGAACGTACTTTATTTTATTTTGCGAGTACTATTTTTCTTAACAAATTTAATTAGCAACATGATATGGATATACGTACGTACTTATATGATATGTATACGTTTAACATTTTTCTCGCTTATTATAATAAAAACTCAAGTATATAAGAAGGTAAGCAATTTCCACATTACTACGTACATAGCATGTTGTAGTAAATAATTAATGTTTGCGAATTGTGATTTTGTTATGTGAATAAATAAATTACGTTTAAGTATAATCTGTTTAAAATATTTAAGACTTTTGTTTATAGAAATTAGAAAAAGATACGAACAACTATATATACCACATATATATGATATTGAATTTACCACTTTTTGTATGAAGTAGAATAATTAGGAATATATATCATCGCCGTTTTGCGTTTCGAATAAATATGTTTTGGTCTCGTTCGTATTGTGTAACAATTTGGCAATAATTTCTATATTTTCTTATTAATGTTTGCTAAATAGTTGCAATATGTTTGTAACAGTAAACCACCATCGATACGACGATAAAATTTTGTTGTCTTTAAAGATCAGAAAAGGTTAGTATTATAATGGTATTATGTATTTATAATACATCGATTAGATTATTTTTTCAATAATTACTTTTTATATTTCTACCAAATTTTCAGTGAAATTTATATTCCTATATTAAAGTGAATTTATAAAACTATTTTATATTCTTTACACAATGCAAAGGAAAAGTACTTTTGATATTTTCTAGAATCGAATTATTGCGACATATGTATATTCAATATTCTAATATTGTTTATAGGAAGTAGAACGTTGTTGGTTGTGTTAGGAAAAAAACAAAAAGCATCAAAGCTCGATAACCTTACCGTGAAATACAGAAAACAATATGTAACGCATTATTGAACTATACGTACGTACGATTTAAAAATTATTCCGTAAGCAGATTATTTCTGTCACAATATCGGCTGACGATTTTGAATCATAATAACTCCGCGATAGTTATCGTCCGTGATGACATCTGCTGGGAGCACTTGCGCGTGTAGCAACGCGCATGCGTATGCTTCATCGAAACATACACCGTGTATAAATAGAGGTGGTGAAAGTTCACGCGGACAGTTCGCTGTGAGTAACAGTGTCGCGAATTTTGATGGTGTAAAAGTGTATCTTCTTTGCACGCAGAGAAAGGTACATAGGCGAGTCGTTGACTCTGTGTGATCTTCCAATCTATTCGCGTCAACGTATTATTACAAACTTCTCTGATCTTTTGATCAATTCGAAGTACTAGAGAAGAATATAAAAAAGACAAAAATTACAAACAAGAAAAACAAAAAAGGCGACATGCCAGCCGACGTAGCGATGCATACTAACTTCCTGCAATTCAACCAGTCGAGCCTGAAGGACTCGAACGTGGATTCTTGCTGGAACACCGAGAACATGAGCGGTTATATGACCTTGATGAGTCCGAATGGTCATCGCCAAGGCGTGCAAGTGAAGGTCTACCGGACGAGTGTCGAGCATTTCGCCGTAATTTATCCACAGAAAAAGGTGTGCAGACCTTTGGGCGTGTTGAACTTGAGGAATACGATGATCGAACGTTATGGGGAGGAAGGATTTCTGGTAAGGCAGAAAGGTTTCGATTCGCCGATTGCGTTAACCTTTCTCATGGAAAACAAGAAGGAGCTCGATTACTGGGTGATGGCCTTCACCGCAAGAACGAGCCCTCTGATGCATCAGAGCAGTCTGCCGATAGTCGAGGAGGAAGAAGTCTAAAGATGATTTTCCATATAACCAGCACGTCGTGTCACATGTACCAGTGTCATTTGCACGACGAGCGGCCGAAAGCCGCGAAATCGATCGATCCTTCTCCATCCCTTGGTAAGAAAGCTCGACAAAACGAAGAGTATTAATTTATTATATTCGGCTTCTGCATCTTCTCGACCCAACATATTTTCAACTCTCTATGTGTGACATATTCCATATATAATTTGAGAGCTGGTTTTCATCCGTTTGTAACGAGAGAGTTGCTCTTCCGGATTCCAGAAATATCCAGATATTGACGGAATAGAGACAACACCGGTCGTGGACCGACCTAATCCAGATTGGCGTCGAGAAAAAAAAAACAGGTCATAGTTTAAAAATATATAATGGCTTGATTTATTGGGACCCCTTAGGACGCTGATTAGACGTCGAGTTCTATCAACGACAAAATGTCATCGACACGCGCGTATTGCGTTAAAAGGGTCCAGAGAATTATGGCGCGAGGCCATGTTGCCAGTAGGCTCTAACAGCCAAGCAGCATCATCGATCCTAGCCAGCTGTGACCAATCGCAGGCGTTCCTTCTAGCCGGTGCACCAAGCAGGCTTCAAGGGAGACAAGGAGACACGAAGGAGGATCAAATTCTGTAAGGAGAAGAGTAAACGAGAAAGAGGAATACGGAAGGCAAGAGAAGCAGGGAGGAATAAAAAGGAGGAGGAGGAGGGAGGGGAGCGTTTCTCCCATGAGACTACCTACGCGGACTGTGCATACTAGTGTGATTCCTCTTCTCTTTCTCTGTGAAAATAACCGTTAACTTTGACCTGGCAACCGCGAGCTACCGCGGTTATGCTCTACCGATCACCAGTTAGAAAGAACTTCCAGGTGATTCGGTCGAGTGAGAGAGGGTCGAAATCGAGCCTCCGCTATAACAGCCGCTTGCAAGACTCAAACGACTTTTCAGTATCGAATCGAACCTGATCTCGAATCCTTGTAGATATCGAAATCCTGTTGGACGAATCAAGAGAATATCGGACAAACGAAGCAGAACCACCGAATTATTTTTTCTTCCATCTTTTTACCTTTCGTAAAGAATTCGTTTGAAAATACCCGATGATTAGCCAAGCGTATCATATCGATTCAATTAAAATTAAAATACCCTTAATATATATCGAATTGTCTGAAATAGTCACATTTCGAAATGGATCATATGATTGCGATTGATCGAGCTGCCAATTAACAATACATATCGATCGATATGATATTCATTTACCATTTGTAGATAAAATAAGCGGAAAATCTCTTTCCATAAATTCATCAATTGACTATGAATTTCTGTTAAATGTCACATATAATCAAAGTACGATATTTATAAAAAGAAATGGATAATTTCAGAGGCAGACAGCTTTCTAATTTATAACACAACCCAATTGTTTTTTACACGATCTCATATATTGTGTGATGAACGATACTTCATTATGTAGGTTATATCGATAAAACGGTTAATGAATAACCATTAGATTATGTCAAATTATGAAACTGATTTCATTCGTAACTTATTACAATCCAATATCGAATTGTCAGGCAATTAAAAAACTGAATATCACCGAAATAATTAAAAGCCTTCCCTCAATAAAATTGATTAATTTTTAAGATTGTATGTACAACTCACCTGCGTCATTTGTTATGGTTTCATCATTTGTTAAAAAATTAGTTGAAAGTTTTCATTGGACTTAATCACGCCGTCTTTGATGCAAACCAACAAATTCAAATCATTCGTATAATTAAAACATCATTTTCCAGTTCAGATAGGATCAGATTCGATCGAATATACGGCAAACGTATCATTTACCCGTAGAACGAAATTACACGCCGTCGAGGCACACCATCAAGGCGATTTAAAGAAAAAAGGAATCGTACTCGCTGCGAAATGCTGTCCAAAGACATTTATCATTTTCGTTCGAACGCATTATTTAAGACAAGATATCCGAACAGTTGTGTTCGGTACGACCATTCGACGTGACTGGTCGAGATCTCGAAGCATTTGTAAATCGATATTGTCTCGGACCGTTGATATAACTATCATTTCATGGTAAATTTTAAGATTGTCTGTGATATTACGTAGACGATGGCGTCATAGTTACAATAGGCTTCAAAGTAGTGTGTACGGTGTTGTGTTGTAGCGACCAATGCATGTTGAAAATAAAAATCGAATGAAATCATTCACAGGATCCTGGAAGAGTTAGTCATCGTCTAATACGTTCGTATATTTTCGATTCCTTCGTTATCTATTATATGCATACATATTTCATTTCACGAATCGAGAAACGAAACGAATCTATTATCAGTGTAACGATATAGCATTCGTTTCCTTTTTTAATTTTGTTCTTTTTGTAAATACTAGGCGAATTTTTTTATGTATAATACATATATAAGTTGAAGTATATATTGTAATTAAGTTTTCTGTCAATTCCTATTGAGTTTATCATTACGACCCTGTATAGATATGTACGTCCCTTGGAGAGTTTTTTGATAAAATTTGCATGAACTACCAGCAACAATCTATTTCCAAGTTCTTCCGTTTAGAGCGATATACAAACCAATTATCGTAGTTTCATGTTCGCATTAATCAAACATATATATCGAATATATATGTCTGTATATGCATGTGTATATATATGTATACATATACATACATATGTACGTGCAACAATTACATCTTTGTATATAATAAGAACTTTACGTATAATATAACTTATATTATACCTAACATGCATATATATATAGCATAAAAAGAACGTTTGAATTGAAAAAGGGCATATTATATAATAAAGATCGCTTTTTCTCAGTAATACTGTTTTAAATTCTCCTCGATATATATCTGTACCTTCCTTTTTTTTTTGATATTGACAAAGAATTTCATAGTAAAAGATAGTTAATCGTAATTTATTCTTTTGTTTAAGAAATAGTATTATCGAAGTCAAAATCGAATATACTTCATGTTCCAAATGCTTTAAACGTTTCAGTAAAATAATAAAACGAAGCGAATGGATTTATTATATTTTCAAAATACGAATTGATTTACATTTTTATTGCGTTGTTACAACTTTCGCAGATTTAATTACAACTGTTTTAGATTTTTTTTCATTTCACCTTTTGCGAATGCAGAAAAAGATTGGTGCATTGAATTAAATAAAATTAATGATTTCCAACGATAACAGCTATCCTGCTACCATTTACGAGAAAAACTATTCCTTTTTATCATGATTTGCAAAATAATTCCTTGTGATTATATATTAGTATGAATTCAATAGAAAAGATGGATTTTTTATTGGTGTAAGCTAATGACCAAGTGAGAATAATCAGTCTTAGACTAGATAAGTATGACGTGTTTTGTAGAATGCCGAGCATTTGCTTTTTTCGTGACATTGTGAACAAAATATTGTCAATAAAAAAATTATCGAAATGAAATACGCTGCCTTAACTCGCATTCTTTCTTTCCAATTTATTCTCAGTAATTAATAGTTGTGAGTATAATTATATATTTACGTGATAACCATAGTTTTACCGATAACCAGATAACCGTTCGATACAACTGAGAAAATCACTCGTTGCTTCATTTTATACGAAGGATAGAAGTAAGGACGTTATAACGTTTAATCAATTTGATTAACACGATGTTTATCATTAACATACATTTCTATGCCAAACATGGCGATGAGAAACAAGAGCACAATAAATAACAAAAGTAAAAGAGAGAAAGACGTCAATAAAGAGATTATTTTTCACAAGGACGATGTTCTTGAATTTTTAGTTATCAGTGTTGTTTTCGAACGGAATTGTGGATTTCCTTGATATGTAAATCGCTCGGTAATGGAAAACAGATTAAACGATATGTATTACACGTTACGTATGTAAATTACGTATGTAATGTCAAATCTATTATATCCATTTACTCTTGATTATTACGAAATATTCGATAGAAAAGATGTAGCAAAAACATATAGTTACGATAAAGAGATATGTATTTTAATTTTTCAAGTCTTTCGTGTCGAATTGATTTCATAATTAACTTCCATGAACAAGTGAAAATTATACGAATGTAAAATATCGAAATTATCTTATCTTTTTACTTTGGAAGATCAAGGACATACGTACAGTTTCATTTAATAAAATAATATGGAGACCAACATCATGGAACATGGAAATGATAGCCTTAAACAAATAACCTTTATCTGTACAGCTTTTGTTCCTGATAATATGATACTTGTATTTTGTTACAATGCTACTGAAAAATAATATGGAGACCAACATCATGGAACAGGGAAATGGTAGCCTTAAACAAATAACCTTTATCTTTACAGCTTTTGTTCCTGATAATATGATACTTGTATTTTGTTACAATGCTACTGAAAAATAATGTAGAGACCAAGATCATGGAACAGGGAAATGGTAGCCTTGAAACAAATGACCTTTATCTTTACAGCTTTTGTTCCTGATAATATGATACTTGTATTTTGTTGTAGAGACCAACATCATGGAACAGGGAAATGGTAGCCTTGAAACAAATGACCTTTATCTTTACAGCTTTTGTTCCTGATAATATGATACTTGTATTTTGTTGTAGAGACCAACATCATGGAACAGGGAAATGGTAGCCTTGAAACAAATGACCTTTATCTTTACAGCTTTTGTTCCTGATAATAAATATGATATTTGCATTTTGTTACAATTCTATTGAAATTTCAATATGTCCTGTATAATACATATAGTACTATAATAGTATAATAATATATTCGTAAAATGCTTTTATAATAAGTGTTTAAAGAATAATACAGGTGACCATGAGAATGTGGAAATAGTAGCTTTGAGAAAAATTATCTTTAGCTTTATAATTTTTCTTTCTGTTACTTTCTCGAAACTTTGAACGACACAATGACACTCGAGTGTCACGTTTAGAGCCAGTGTCACAGGCGTGAATCCCATTGAACAAGCTTTATTTTAATCGCGTTATCTTATTTTCGATCAATCTCATCGAACGTTTTATTATTCGATTCACTCGAAGTTATCGTGAAACGATCGATCTTCAACGTAAAGGTAATTTATGTAACGCTAGAAAAAGTAGTTAAAACCTGAAATTATACACTTTCACTCTACAGAGCGTGACAAGGTCCAACTGTAGAACATGTTCGTTAAATTACGTAGAACTTGAACGTAGCTTCAATAATATTCGCTCGATCTAATTAATTATCGCTCTTTTCACTTTCTTTTCGTATTCCTATTTCGTACCTATTTCGCAATTTGTTTCTTAATTCACGTCGTTCGTTTCTTGAGTTTAAACTTAAATATTTTATCTCATAGGTTTCAGTATCTTTTTCATTTGAATATTTTTACCTTATTCCATCTTGTTGTTTTGTTCTTCGGTACAAGAACTTTATGAAAATTTGGAAATATTAATTAATATCTGGTACTATTCTTTATATTAATGTCTGTTAATGTCTACGATACTTTCCTTAAGGATCGTTTGAATCTCCTTACAAGTTATACCGTAACATAGATTATTCCCTTCCGAATAATATCTCCTATCATTGCCAAAGCAAGTTTCCAACGAAGCATAACATGCGATTAAAAACTAAATGAAACGTTGCGAAATAGTTCTGTAAACAACAAAACGATATCGATAGGCAAAAAACGCTATCATAGGTGTTGACAAAAATGAACAAACGTCAAAACCTATAAAAAAAGAAAGAAGCGTGGTAAGATAAGGATTCTGGTAAATTAATGCCATCACCATCGTTGTGTATAATAAACTTCAACTATATATTATAAAGATATAAATACGGCAAATAATAATAGTACAAGAGTCTTTAACGCATTAACGCGAAACGTTGATAGAAGTAGAACTTACAGGGCATTAGGCATAAAAATGTTGGGCATTAGGCAAATGGTATGCTGTGGCGAGCTACGCGTGTTATGCACTTGCTGCTCATGAACATTCAGAATGAAATTCAATATACATGTTAATCTAATCTTTTTCTTTGTCTTATGATACTTGAAAATGCTTATTTTTCGATTAATGTTAATTTCAATAGCACAGCTCCGGATAGGTCATTCTGTGTTTCCGTATTGTATATATCGAAGCTTTCGATTACCCAGCAAACACAATCGTTGACCGACGAGTCCACCGGACCGCAATCACGGCTATTGTTCGGTCTCGGGTCGCGTTATCAGAGTGAAATAAACAAGACACATCTGAAACATGATAAGACAGAAGTGTTTTCTCTCGTATCGAACGTTCAAGTAGTTTGATACATATTAAGGACAGACTGGTAAGAATGTAGTAATTTCAGTTGGAAGATGCGGCAGGTCATCGACATAGTTAGAATTGTATAATTGCATTGATAAATGAGATTCGTCAAATTGTAAATGCAATTTCACGAGAGAAATATTCTTTGTTAATGAATAAGGGAACAATGTTTAAACAAGAATGTAAATTATTAATTTAGTAGCGATACATGAGTAGACGTTCAAACGATTGCGTAATACCTATTTTGCAAGAAAAATATACACAAGATTAGATATATTTTTCTATTTCTTATAAATGGTTTATTAATCAGCAAAAACTACTTTTCTTCCCACTAGCTTTATAATTTTCGATTTTACTAATTAAATTGACAAAATATACCCGGTGAATTCCTCGTGCTAACGAAATAGTTCTCAATCGTTCGCAGTTATATAACTATGAATTTTTCATTAATTTTCAAATAATAGTTGCTCTATCACAATTGAAAAAACGTGCAAATTTATGAATTTCTGTTCAAGTTTCCTCTGACATAAAAGATATCTTAGAAAACACGAAGTTGGCACCCCGCTGGGGGTAGCCACCCACATGCTATATTTATTTTTATTTTATTTTTTTATTACCAATGAGATATAACACTTTACCAAATGTCCTTCAGGACAAATTGTAAAAACCAAAATAAACTATAAAAAAAAAATTTCCTCTGATAAGAACGCGTTCGATTCGTTCCAGGATCCATCGTATGTTATATAGCCAAATCCTAAAGCAAATTAAAAAGCTTGTAGCACGAGTATTCGTATCTAATTTTTGTTTTACGAATAACCATATTGCGACCAATGCAATTATTGGTTAACAGTGAATTACTTTGAAGCTTGAAAATTATTTGATTTTGAAGATTAAATTTGAAGAAGCGATTTCATAATTAATTTTGAATTGGGTTTTATCATTGAAATTATCGAAAAATGATCGTTCTCGCCTTGTTTTTCACCATTTTATCGTTTACTATTTCCACATATTTTACAAAACTAGATGATATGGATCCTTGACCCCTTGTCTTTCGGGCCATTTCGTTGTGAGATTAGAATACCATTTTTTTTATAACATTATCCGTCTCCTTATATTTGCGTGCGTTTCCACTCGTCTTCTCCTGTTTACGTGCGTTTCTACGCGTCTCTTGCCGTCTCTTGGCAAAGACGTAAGTTGTACGTACGTAACACATACACGTATATACGTACGTATACATGCACAGACCAACATCTGAAAAGCTCCGAAAGCCTTTCCAAAGAATAAACATCGATGTGGTGAATACTTTAAAATATGTTTGCAAAATATTTGATGTAACATTTTATTCTTTGTTTGTCGCTGCAAGAGTATCCGATCCATTCTTCTATACGCGCATAGTTGGCTAAAATATTAAAAGAAAATTATAACGACGAACTAAGGTCGTTCAATATCCTGTATGAGATAATAACGCGCATATAACACAGTTGGCTAAAAGCTGTTAAAGTTTAAAGGTGAAAGCTTACGTCCAATAATTTCTAGCACGTTTTATTAATAAAAATGCAACGAAGCTCGACTTTTATAAAATCCGAGCGTTATCGATGCGCTTACGAAAATATTTCGAAATTTTATTTATTCGCTGCATTCAGAGAAGATTCCTCTGTTTTGCGAATACTATACCCTGAATAATAATGAATTTGATTATCGATTAATTTACACGGTTTAAGTCAACTATTTCTGATCGTACGTTAAAATTACATTCAAAATGAAATTTTAATCGATTCCTCTTTCCTACGCGTTAAATTCTCGTTTTTTCTTGCACCTCGCCTAACGCAGAACATATTTTCCTATGCAAATTTGTATGTTTCTAGCAAAACAAATTGAACGTCTCGAATATTCATAACAAGGCAAGAATACACTAACATGTTTTGCCAGAGTCATATAAATTTGCATGAACAGACATATCTTATACGTTAAATAATATAAACAAAAAAAGAGAGAAAAAAATGTTTAGAATGCAAAGGTGACTTATCCGAATAATTTAACAAATATCAAAGCGTAATAACTGTTGAATTAATCATTTCAAGGTACGTATATAAATAACTTTATACTTTTTGTGAAGGACGAAAGATTATGTAGACTAGTACAGTCGACGATACAGGATTTCATTTAAGAGATATCACAGATTGTTTGGAAAATTCTCAATGAAAATTGAAATGCATGTCAAAGGAATATGTAAAGTTAATTCTCAGATTTTACACGATTCTTTTTCAACAACCTTCTGCTTGATACGAGGATGAGTCACTTTACTTGATAATACTATCGTTTGCAACGAAGTTTTAGTCGCGGAAATTCTATTCAATTCGGTATTTCAATTTGCTTGACCGCTGCTGTTATAGTTATATTTAGAAGATTTCTTCGTAATCAGATGTCTACGTGGACACTTCTTATTAATACGCTTCCGTTTATCTCTCTAGTGATTTGCTCCATAACGTCATGAATATTATAAATAGTGGAAGTTGTTATAATACGAACTCTTAATTCTAACTTTAGATACGTTAATTTCCCGTTGATTATAGAAAACTCTATATCGATTTGCTATCTCCGAGTACCGAGCCTCTGTTAGTCGCGAGTAAATAATTTTTCTGCGTTCGGGGTTTTCCAAGATTCGAGAGGCACTCGTTATCGATATATTCATTGCCACTTTCTTTGCTACATTTACGTTAAGTGGGATTTTTCTTACAGTCAAAGTCGAGGAGTGAAGAATCGACCGGAAGAAAATTGCGTGGATTACGTAGGACGTATTGTACGTAGATTTCGTATTGCAAGTAATCTTATGACAATGATAAAATACGTACGAAGATGGTATATCATCGTTGAGCATAAAAGAGTCTCTGCTTTATGGTTTCCCAAAAAACATTTTTTCATTCTACGAGGAATGGAATTACGTCAGGCAGTAAAAATCACAAGATTATGTATGATCTAAAAAATTGTATTTTCATAGGAAGATCACGTAGCCGGCGATTAATTCGCGTCATAAATTCGTCAAGTTTATCCAACTGGCCTGGTCCACGCGAATGGACCGGTTCGTTGCATTCTCGAACGGAAGAAATTGCATGGAATTAATTAATTATACTTAATTATAGACACTTTGTATGAGCTGAAAAATGTTATCTATTTGAACCTGACTTCCTCGAGAAAAATCGTACGACGATTCGTCTGGAATTCCAAGACATTTGCCAACTTGAAAGAAAACAAGGAATAACGTTGTGTACAATGGCACAAATTTCTTCCTACTAATTTTCACGTTTCTATCAAAGCCCTTTCTATTTGTGTTCTAAGGAAATGATAGAAAGATCGTGGGAGAAGTTCCACGACTCTGTGCTAACTGGTAGTGTGTCATTTCCTACTTCCTTCGAACGAAAGAGATTTATAGCGAAACTAAGAGATGGAACATGGTATTTGTCGGAATAAAAGAGTTCTCGCTCTGGCGAATATGTGACGAGCGGTAGAAACGAGTGTTGCTGGCACCCCTTGACGACTTGTCCTTGTCGACCTCGAGAGTTACCGGAGAGCATAGACCCTTCAGGTCGTCATGGCGACCAACTAGAGACCCCAAGAAGGCGGTCAAAGAATATCTCGTTCGTCTCCCTTTGTCTTCGTCAATTAATTTTTGCAAACCTTTCTACCATTCTTCCTGAAAGCTCGCAAAATTGCTTCTGCTATCTCGTCCACGACGTTCTTGTCAACTTACGGATTTGTCGTTTTATTCGTGATTCTGTTTCCGAATTCTGTTTGACGATAAAGAGGACGCGAAAAATATCCGATCGTGATAGAACGAGAGTTATTTGCTTGTAAATCGTCTTTCCATTTCATTGAGATTTCTCATCGAGTTTTAAGGTCTGTTCGGCTATCGCGAGTTGAAATATTGATTTTCCTTGTACCATTTTTACATTGAATCATCTGAAGAGAATATTTCGTAGATAATTTTCACGTTACACTCCCGATTCTTTGTTGCCTGCGATAATTTTCATTCTGAAATTTCATTCTTAACTGTCTAACGTTTAGTTTCCATGCAACAAACGTCTGCTTTTTCTCTCGATCGCCGGCATGTGAATTTGGAAACGAACTTATTAAACGCACGAATAGAAGGTTACTTCAAAAACGAAGTAATTTCGCGTAAAAATGATGAGAGCCTCCCACGCTCTAAAATTACTTATTTTTACTATCGTGGGATACGAGCTTCTTGCATAATGACCTTACCCATTGCGAATACGAGATTTCGTATGGGTACACTCAAGTATACGGGAATAATGTAACCGGAAGGAGAGACCGCCTTCCTTTCCAGAATAAATCGTTCATCTTGTATAATATACGTATAAAAACGCACGATGCGTTTATTCGTATAATTTCGATTCAGAAATTATCTGGAATTATTTTAAAACAGGGAATTTTTAACGATGATAACGCGATAACGATAATCCTTTCTATACGGTATAGTAAGAGATTAAAAGATCGGGCTATTCTAAAATTATCGAAGATGTAATGTCTACGTGTGTGAGACTCGAAATGTTAACAAAATCCGAGTATAGGTGTAAAAAAGTGTAAAGGTAAAGAAAAATTAAATCCTGTCCCGAAGGTTTCGAAACCTGTCTTTCAAAATCTTGTTACTTTTCTGCCATTCAGTGCGGCAATACGGTGTGATTCAAGATTATGTAACGCTGTTAAAGCAGTTTCACTGCGATGTATACCGGATTCTGTTATGTCGTATTGTACAACATGATATCGCTTCTTTCACGTAACTATTCGCACATAATTGATTTTGATTTACATACGTACATTTCCATAGAGATACGCTCACAGGGGGTCTGAACGATTCGTATTAGGTCAATTGAGACGACGATTTTAATTCCTTTCGATTCGACTGCATGGCAACAAATAATAAAGCCCAGTTGCTGTAACAATAAGACCACGAGCTTCCTGGTACGTTTCCATTGGAAATTCTCTGTTAACCAGTTGCGTTAAGTTAATAGTAGTACGTTTTTATTCCAACAATTGTCACAGATCGTTACTTTTCATAATTAGAGAGTCAAAGGGGGAGAAAAAAAAGAGAAATATTTGTTTTCAGTAATTTCAAGGTATACACGAAGGATTTAGAAATATCTTTCGCGTGACAATAAAATAATCTGTAATTAAACGAAGTAATGACACAAAAGAGAAAAATGCAACAATCGGCATCGCGTGATGCGCTTCTCGCTTCTTTTTACCAAGCAACTCTGTTTTGCTTTCGTTCTTTACTCTTTCACAACACAGCCGTAAAGACGTTATATGCGCAACACGATTCTCGCCACTTGTGCCAAATTTTCACGTGACATCATGCATCCACGCGCGCATTCTCCGAATTAATCTTCATTCGCTATCGATAGTCTAAACATCCGCTCATTTCGCTATCACTTTACGAAGCTTTTCACGCTTCCATACTTGCATATCACTTCCACTTCCGTATTATTTTCTCAGACGCACATAACAAGCAATATCTCCGTTCCTTTCTCGATTCTTCTAGCTGTCTAGCAAATAAATAAATTTGCACGACGTTCAAAGTAACAGAATTTTGGAAAACGGAAGAAGGAAGTACGTCGATGTTAATAAAACGTCCGAATGTATTGCTTACTTTTATGATAATACAATCGAACTTTCTATTCTGTTATGTTATGTATCCGCGATTAAATTCAGCGTACTTTGCCTCTTCAACGGTGTTAATTTCGACACGGTTTAATGGTAATCGATAGCTCATTAAGGGAAGAAACTTAGTGGAAGATTCTTCATCGCTCACGACCGGATAAGCATGCATTAGGTTCGGTGATTTTATCGATTTTTCATTTTTCTAAAAGCGTTACAGGTCATTCGAGTATACCTGGTACACTTAATCGACGATGACGATACTCGATTGATGCATCGACGTCATTTCCCACCTCCTGTTATCTAATCCATTCATGGTGTAATTTTAAAGTTGGATATATGCCTCGATGATAATGCAAAGTAAATAAAAGGATGTCTTCAGGATGTTCAAGGTGCAACGTGGCTGACATAAGCGCGATGCAAACGTAACCGTTTTAACGAACGTGATTAACATTGGTAACATTTGAAATTAATGAGTTTAGAAGTGCCGGAAGTTATTTCTACTGTTTACGTGCCCATGTTTTGCACATCGCGTCACGAAATGTGATTTTTTATTCATACGCGTGTTGACCGTGCGATATTAGAAATCGCGCGACGCCATAGGATCTTTACAAAAGGTCGCATCATAGGTCTTTTACAAAATCGAAATTACTAAGTTTAGGAAAAATCTGGACGAACGATTAAAACGTAAATCGATTTAAATTGTTATTCAAAAATTCTTGCTTCTGTTTTCTAATCACGTAGTTATCGTATTTCGTTTCTAAGTTATAGTTTCGAGTTACTCGTTAATATCCTGCGAAACGTGATAGCGAGTTATAAGATACACGTGCTGCGTTATTGCACATGCATGTACACGTTTAGAATCACATTCGTTGAGCGCGTGCTTTTTTTCTACACGTGATTCTGATGTCTGCATATATATAAATATATGTACAAATACGTATACACTAGATATATACATATCTAACAATAAATATACGTAACTCGTATTGGAATAACATTCGATAGAAACTACAGCGATTTTTCACTTTCGACGATTAACAAAAGCTAAGGATTTACGTAGTGCCGATATTTTACTCTACGTCTACGAGATGTAAAAAGTTAGAAATTTTTAAATGATCGAATTTATCCTTCGCTTATATAAGTACATTTACGGATAAGAAATATAAATACATTTCTTGTCACTCGTTGGTTGCAAAACAGTTAATTCAACGTATAGAGAATAAAACTTTGCACGCGTGACTTCCCTTTAATTTTTCAGTCAACGTAAACCGGTTACGTTTGGTTCTAGTTGCACTCTTAACCATGTGATTGGTATTATGTGGGCTGTAATGGATAATTTATCGTTGTGCACGTATGAATTCGTGTAATACATATGTACGTACATAACGTGTATATAAATACTATATATAAATTAATATGTAACATGAAATTTAATTCGAAGAACCGTTTAAAAATTCTAAATTTATATACATATATATGCAAATATAAAATTACTTGTGAGATTAATTTGATTAAATTTTCGACGATTAAACGTATCAAATAGTATTAAGCTATACTTAAAGGTATAAAATAGCCTCCTAACGAAATAAGAAATACAATCTCCAACGTTGCCCATTCACATTGTTCTTTCACAATTGCAAACTGACACGTTCTTAATGTCATCTTACCAATGTCGTTACTTTCTCCATGGGTTGCACGCTGTTTCAACACGACGAATACTTGAAAACGCGTAAGAATATTATGAAAACGATTTTTCTTTTTTCTTCCTCGTCCTTCTCGGTCTAATTATGGCTCTTTCGGCATTTTTATTTCAAGGTATCATCGTTCTAAGCCGACTACTTTCATCGTTTCCTAGTCATTCGTTCGCATCATTTTTCTTGGAATTTCTTTGGTACACACAGTTTCGTCTCTTTCATCATCGTTTCAACTGGTCTACTTTACTGGTTCCATTTAGTTTCAAACTTGCACGAATGAACAATACAATTCTTAAATTAATATCCTCGTTACGTTAATTTAGGATTTTCTTCCGTACTTTTAGATACGATTTATTGCTTCCAAACTTGCATATCAATTTAATCGTGCGTTTGCCTTTAAAAACGTAGAATAATCGTAAATTTTACTTGAGACTTAAACATTTTAAAGACGAAAACTTTGAAACAAAGTATTAAAGATCTATATTAAAATTGACGAGGAAAACCTTGTGTTATTTCATTTCAATGTCATTTTACAGAATACATTTTATATTGTTTTTATATAATAACTAAACTTAATAAGAAACGTATTAAAATATATTTTTATTTTTGAAAAATAAAAAGATTACAGATAACTAGAAAATTATAGGTAAATAGGAAAATAATTTATAAAATTTGTGTATGTACAAATTATACTGTATTACAAAATTGCATACGGAGAGGATAGAATGGTGGAACGGGTAGAGGCTGAGCTTTGTAAACTGGACTTCCCAGGTTCGAAACTCGGCGTCTGAGTAAAATGTGGTTTTCCCATATTCCTTTCTCTTTCTATCTATATAATACAATCTTTATATAGTTATAAACAACGCAATACCTTTGCACGTACAGTCCAAAACTGTGTTATCCATGATAAGTTTCTTATAATTCTTACATGGGCGTCAAATGGGACTAAAAGCAAACTGAAACCAAAAATATCTCAGCCAATATTCGTTACTTTAATGATGAGTTATCGAATATAGGAAGATTTGGTTACAAAATTGTTTTTTCTTTTCACCTCGATGTTCTTGGTAATTTTTACCAATTATAATTCTTTACTTTCCTCCAAAAACTGCATCCATAAATAAAGAACTTGTATTTATATAGTTGTAGTTAAAAATAAACGACATAAGGAATATCGAAAACTTGTGCGATATAACATATTCACGTTTAAAATTATAGCACGTATATATCTTTTATAAAGCAATTAATAATTTGCTTACTAACGTTCAATGAGATTCTACTTTCTTGATTTTCAATATGAAATCGTTTTAATTCGGACATTTATCTTTCGTTCCTGAAATTATAAGCGATATTTCTTTTCAATCTTTCGTAAACAAGAGTTACGCCCATTAAATTTGCGGTCATCCGTCTCTCGCTTACTACAAATCAGTATCTGTTTGTCTACTGCAGCAGATATCTATTTATAATTGTATTTGTCACGACACCGATAAAACGATTTGGAATGAACAAATACTAAATACATACGTCAAACTTGTACTGATAACACCGATAAGCAGTAATTTTAGCTCTCCAAGGAAATGAGATGCGTCGTTATATTCTTTGCCTATGATAATGAATTATTTTTTCCCTTGAAGATAATACTATTTTCAGTGAATTGGATTTGCTAAAGGACAGAAGTTTCCAGCATTTGTTATGTCATTACTTTTTAATCGAAATTAACATTCAAACGGGCGATAAGAATTGGAAATAGAACATTAAGTATAACGAGTTTAAATAAAGTAGGTTAAAGTGTAATCTGACATTGAATTAAAAATAAATTTGCTAAAGTTAAATACATTGTTACTCTTTTCGTTAAATATATTTTTATTCAATACTATTTTCTGAACAAATTATCGCATCTCGAGAAATTCCAGAAGTTCGGAATATTATTCTTTACGCGTCTCTTTTCACGTTCATAATGCAAAGATTATACGAACAATTTTTATTGGAATTTCGTTCGCTCTGTTAATTACTGGTTTAATAATTACAGCACATGCGATTGGATAGAAATATCTCGTATACGAAAATCATCAGAGAGAAATTTATTGGAAAGTATAACGAGGCTGAGCAAGCTTATCTCACGAGTGTAACGTGCAAATTCGCTTAGAACTATAGATCAACTAACGATTCGCGTACATTTATTAAAAAATGCATTATTATTCATGTTAGACGCGTAAACTGTGACAAGCAAGTACCTTGGACTACGGTTTTACCGATTACCGAATACATGCTAATCAGGAAATCCATACTTATTATATTAACATACTAATTAAGCTTAAAGTTCGTCGCTTTGAATTTAAAAGAATTATAAAAACATAATTTTTTTTTTTAATTATATAAAAATACCGCATTGCATATTGATTGTATCGCGAATGATTGTACAATAATTTGCACGATCGTCCACAGTCAAATTAATTAAACCACATCGATTTTTCAATTATGTAATTATAATTTCCAAAATCGACGTGATTTTTTCACATACATTTTTTTGCGCGCGCATGATTATATAGAGATCAGCGTATTTAATAAGTTATTAAACGTCTAAATGCATACCATTAAGCGCGTTATAATTTAACAAAGAAAAAATTATCGTTCATTGATTAACGTTCATAAATTCGTTTTAATTAATCCCTTAATTGCATACAAGATCGCACATAAGATAGATCGCAGTATCGCTCCTTTGAATTAGCATGCAGATATAAATTTTTAATATCGCATATATTATTCGTTGATTATTGCTATTATTTTACGATGTGATCAGATCGTCTCAACGTTTCTCACAAGATCTTCGCGTTTTCTATACTTTGTTTACCTTCCTGTGTTGCTGTAATTTTCTATTTATTTTATATTTTTCAATAACGATATTCCATATTCAACTGGTTAATATTTCTCTTCGTTTCTTAGTTTTACGTTTTTCCAAGTATCTAAACAGGTTTGATCGGCGCTTTATGCCTGAAGCTCATGTTTGTTGCTTTTTCTCTTCAGCTTGAACTAAGTACGATACTTACACACGTTACTTGCCACGTGTCATTATTTACTCTTTTTGTTTCGACTTGCTTCATTTTCTCCTGTGTATGATGTTGTCATATTGATTTCCTGTCTAGAGACACATCCACGTATAAGATAAAAACGTCGATACAAAAGCAAAAAGATCTCGATACTATATTTTTAGCGCGTTAACATTACGTCAACAATTATAACGTTAACGTAGAAGTACTTGCTATTCTTCTTATTACTTTTACTATTACTGTAACGTTTTAATATCACAACGTGAACGTGAAGGAAATTTGAGGAAGTATTTTTAGATATCCCTTAAAATACTTCAGATATGCTTATTAAACAATTCACACCAAAATACAACGTTCTATTGATAATTCCTATTATCGTTTCTTTCTACATTTAGCGATGACTTTTAGGTATAATTTTTGTATCATTCTGCCGTTTTCTAACGGTGCTGTAACTTTTCTCAGAACAAGTATAATACTCGATTTATAATTATCCGATAAGAGTGTGCAAGGAAAGAAAATTCAAGCCTGAGACAGATTATTATGAATTATTACGTGAATTATACTACACGAAAATACCTATTTTTCTTCATTCCTTTCCGAAATATAATTATAGCAACACGAATCTTATTTAAAAGATTAATTTCGTTCGATTGCTATATGTCTAATAGAATTGCATAAGCCGAGCTGGTTTTGCGAATAACGTCGTTTAAAAATATAGCTGCGCAAGATTGATTAGCGGTAAATTTGTCACGTGTCGACATCGAGATGGCAGAAGAATTAATTCCGGATATGACTCACGCGAACCCGCTATCATTTGCATTCATGCTCGTCATTACAACCTGCCGAATAAAAATTCAGTTTAATCGTTCGACTTACGTTATAACTGAATTGCGCGCTTTTATACGATATGGAACATTTGTAATAGCAAAAATCCATAGAACGTATGTATAACGTTCTCTTTATATATAAATTGTATTTTATATCTTCTTGGATTTTTCTTTCCTAATAGCTGACGTGTATTTTCTCATAGCTCATTTTCTACACTTCCTGTCACAAAATTAGAATCGCAGAAACGATTAAGCGCTGGATTTCTTTCTTCGTCGTGTCTTTTTGCTAACAGTTGTACACACAAAGCACGTAAATGGGGTAAAACGTGGTCGAATCGCATGACTCAGTCTATATATATACATAATTAAAATTGTAATACGCTGACTCAGTGTTTGAGCGGTAAATTCACTGGCAAGAACAGCGATCCAGTTTTTTCTTTTTATTGGTATAGCGTCTCGTGATCCTGGGAATTCCCAAGCAGGCATTCTATTTTTGATTCCATCTTATTTCCTTCGTCACGATATTAATACGCTATACACCGTAACGAACCTTCGATTTATAATTAATGTAAAATATGCACGTAACTCTGTCCATCCAAAATCAGAACTCAATTAAGTAGCCAGGCATAAATTATTGATCGAAAGGAAACTACGCCTACAGCAGACAGCGGTGTGCTCGTCCAATCGAAAGTGTAAGAGGCGTTCATTAATAATTAATGAAGTATCGATCAATGTTCGAAATAGACAGATTTGTATTCTCCGACGTTCAATCTTCGGAAAGATTGAGCGCCTAAACTTCGTCTCTCTCGATTCGTTCGTTGCAAATCTAAAATATTGATATGGTATAAAAATAATATTTTTTGAAAATATTGTCTAAAAACGAAGTTTTTATGCATGATAGTTCTATCGTGTTAAAAATATAATATCATAAGCGAACATTGGAGTACAGCTTATTTTACATTTATTTATCTCGCTGTTTAAAAAGACACAATGGCAATCAAATGATCATTACGTAACAACGGATATGGCATTAATTAGTCGATCCTATGTTTGCAACTAGTCGTTTGTAATTGATTTCTTTAATCGATCTGAGTCACCTTTACATAACGTTCGACTCAAGATTGATAGAACATAAAGGCTTACAATGTTTAAAAAAGTTGAAATTTCCAAGTATCGACTAATAACGTTAATACTTATTACAAATATCGTATTGTACGAAAATCTGTGTTAAATTATACAACGTGACACCGAGGATATCTTAAATTGTAATAAATGATAACACCTGCTCTGTAGAAGCAGAATCGATGATACGCTTAATCTAACGGTCTATTTAGAAGCCAAGCAATTAATTGATATCGTTTGTATCCCTTTAATCATCGGGGTCTTTGAATCGTTTACTCGTTGAATGTCTCATCTGCTTCTGGTTCTTTCGCTTCGTGGCTTTTAATTGACTAGAATACAGAATACGGAATATATAAAAATAATTTGATTGATATAATAGGTTTCGTGGTATTAAATAATTAAAAATATATGGAATTAAAAAATATTCAAAATATCTGCTGCTTCTAGTAAGAAAAATGAGAATAACAACTTGGATACTATTTCTATCGTGTATTACAATCATAATTATTACGTTCGTTGTTCTTACAATTTCTGAAGTATTCCATTCTTTATGAAAGGCGTGCGATTACCTTAATGTAAGTTTTGTAACAACTCTGTAATCGTAATCAATACTCACGTCGGTTGTTACAACACTGCTTCTTCCTTCTTGAAAAATTGAAAAGGATCATAGTAACTATGTTTGATATATATATCGCTAAAATAAAGAAAAGTTACAACATACCACTTTCTTAAATTAAAAGATGAACATTGCAAACAGATCTTCTATAATAAAATGTTCGAGAATAGGTAACTTCTCTTTTCATAACTCTTGTACTGATTGTGAGACCTATTATAATGTACATACGTTCTGGGAAAAAGATCTTGGAAGAAATTATAGATTCTTGGAAAAGAAGACGTCGCAATCTTCTGTAACGTTTGGCAGCTGTAGTACAGATAAAATGCACGAAGCAAGAATCTAGTATTAGTATATACATAATTTCATAATAACAAAATTTCGTCATTTCTACGATTTTCGAGAATAACACTTCAAGATAAAAATAATATAAATTTTGCACATTTTCTGATAGCGATAAAGACTAGAATTCAATTAATAATTAAGGTAAAAAGGTGAAAAAATAAATACCATAATTGTTGAATGGTAATTATTTGTCTGGTTCCATTGTAATATATCATTACATTAGCTTGGTATAATAATACTTGATCATAAATATACCAGCAATATTCAAACCAAGTCTATTCACCTTCGTATTCACTATTTTTACGTTTGCTGTGCATCGGGATATTTTCGTTCCAAGTCGAAAGTAACTAAAATTAAAACAAACACAAGAGTGAGTGTAGTAAAAGTAACATAGTACTCAGGAAGGCTCAAAGAGGAGATATTCCTATAGATAAATTGATTAATTTTACATCTACTTTTAAGTGTGCAAATAAAAGAAGATTAAAGATTGTAATAAAATTTAAAAGGATAGTATGGCGGATCAATAGCGATAATTAAATTGCTGTTTAATATTAGTATAATAGATTAATATAAAAATAAAATTTAGATTGTTATAATGTGAAATTTGTAGCTAAAAATTATTTAAAAAAAATGAGAACCAAGAATGGTTGATTATTCATCCCTGGTGGGGATCGAACCCACGACCTTTGGATTAGAAGTCCAACGCGCTATCCTCTGCGCCACAGGGACTTGGTGTACACAACGTTTCTTATGATAATTCTAAAACATAGTTAATCATAGATGTCGCTGATATACATAATAGTTTATGTTAACCAGTGACGTATAAAAAAGAAACGAAACGATTAAAATTCTAAGCGCAAGTTTAAACGCAACAAATTGATCGATATAACAGATAAATTTCAAAAAACTAATTATTTTACATAGTGTAATTATACTTTATACTCTCATTTTGAAACTTTGTTTAGTGTAATCCTTTTTTTACATCATATTTAACTTGATAAATAAACTCGTATAAACTAACCAACACAATGAACAACTAATTTTTATTTAAAAAGTGTACGTTTCAAATGTTAAATACTTAAGAGTAAACTATTATTTTATTATCGATACTTTTAAATAGAATATTATTTCAACATAATAATGACTAATTAATCATTCGCAGGTAATAATTGATATAAATAGAAGCATGATGCCGAAATCTACAAATTTTCATTATATCAGTGTACGCGTATGATAATAATCATACAGCCCTGTGTATGCCAGCAACCAATGTAGTCAACACACTTGCTCAGGCTACAGTGATGTAGGTACACAGACGATGTCTACCCCATTTGCAATTGACGCGTTTCATCTCGTTCTTTGCCTTTAAGTGAACGAATATGGATTAATCAGTGATTTATTTGTGTATATCTCATATCAGACTATACTTGCAAATACGATTAAACAGTGAGAAAAGAAGTATTTAGATAAATAAGATGCCCAAAAGGTGAGAGAGAAAAGAAAAGCAGAGAATAGATGCACTGAAGTTGTGTGTGCATTTGAATGTTCACTGTGTGATGCGACGACGGAAAGAAAGGGAGAAAAAAGGAAGAAAGAGATAGAATAAAACATTGGGGGAGAGTGCGAGGAGAAGGGGCTTAAAAGATGGCCGTCCTGAAACATATGACAAAGAACGGCGGGCAACCGCCGCAGCTGAAAAGAATTATCACGGAATGTGTTTCACGGTATCGTTGATCCTCGTCCTCGCGTAGAGGTGTGGTGATATTTCGAGTAAAAGGGATCGTGGCTATAAAAGTCAGTGATCCTGTTAGCAAAGGAGCCATGACTACGTGTAAAGAATGGGCTCGATCGCATCGGTGTTGCAGTGGCATTGCTCGGAGTGCGCTCTGATAAATCCAACGGAGAGCACGCGATGCGCCAGGTGCGGCCTTACTCGGCTTAGGAGTGATGAGAAAGCAAATCTCAGGCTCGGCCTGAGCTTGGATCGCAAAGTTCCCGAAGAAAAAGAGGAGGAGGAAAAGCAAAGAGACGACGAGGAAGGTGACTCTTCCTCGGTCTCTGTTCCGCCAACACCTCCGCCGAAACTTCGTTTGGAGAAGCCAGCAACGGGCGATACGCGTCCGGCAACTTATCAATACGTCAAAACCGATCTCATACATCGGTGAGAAAATTGTTAACTCATCTCTGCTCTGTCCGCAACCCCCTCCCCTTCCCTACCCCATCTTCGATTTCTCGCGTGTTTGTATACAGTTTACCGAACTCTCCGCAAAATCTTGTCGACTTCTCCTCGAATGTAATACTTATCAGTTCGTATCAGTGCCATCATTTTGGTGTAATATCTCGTTTTTTGAGCAAAGGTATTTTCATAGTATGAGCTTTCCTCTACCTCTCACTGAACAAGTTTAATTTGTGCCAAGGATTTCACACAATGCACAGAACAATGGTTTGTAAGGGGAATATAATACAAATGTTTATTTGTTGCATGTTCGCATAAACGTAGATATGACAAGTTACTATTGCATCTACGAATACAGGCTTCCGCATTCACTATTGATATAATATACTTAGAGTAATATCAAAGTTAGCATATATTTTTTCATAGTTGTTATCCTTCTTTTTTACGTTTGGGTAGAGTTTTTTTCATATCTAGGAAATAATTAAATATATAGTTTCATTATAAAAATATTATATATTCTTTGACTCTTTCCTCTTCCTTAATTTTATTATGTTATCATATATGCCGACGGTTATTGTCCGTTTAGTAATTGTTTATTATTTTTCATATCGATTTTTAGCTCAGAGGGGAATTTAATTCTACTCAATAATTATATAAAGAAATCTCACCATGATTCGTGGAATGGAAAGTCTTGCAAAAAAGAACCAGTTAAAAGATCTTCTTCTCTACCTTCCTTAATAACGCAATGGACTTGCGTTCGTTGTTTGTTAGACAACAGCTGCAGTTCTGGCATAATTTGCATAGCTTGTGATGCAAATTCTTCTATAGCTGAAACTGGCAAAAGGCAGATTGGAGCACGTAAACGCAAAAAATTAAATTCACGTAAAACAAATCGTCTCAAAGCTGCATCCGAACTTCTGGCCAATATTTTAGATGATGTCAATGCAACAAGTTCTTCTACAAGCGATGCAAGAATTATCAATAAGGGTATAAATTATTTAATTTATTTTTTAATACTATTTTAATACTATTTTGAACAAGATTGTGGTAAAAATATTATATAGCTTATCTGTATTCTATAGATATGGCACAATTAACAAGTATAAGTCGTAGTGAAAGGAGACAAGATAGAGAAGACTGGACCTTGCCACCAATAGAAACTATGGAGTCTACTACACTTTCCTACACAAATACCACTGATACCTCTCAACGTTCACCAAAAAGACATAGTCCTTCAATTTATGAACGAGTCAAATCTAAAGTTAGTCGCTCTTTATCTAATGGATCTGTTGTACATAAATTATCTGAACATGCAATTCAAAGACCAACAAGTTTAGTAGTCTCAGAATCTCAACAGGATGATGCTCTCTGGAGTTGTGATAATTGTACTCTTGATAATGCTCCCGGCCTAGAACAATGCGAGGCATGTGAAGCCCCTAGAAGTCCTGCTCCTTGCAGTGGAGTAGTTATCAGTGTACCTGCCTGGGAACCGCGGGCTCTATCTTCTGCAGGTCCATTGTCTTATAGACGATCTTTTTCTGATGTCGAGTCCGTTACAAATGTATCTCGAAAGAAAAAGATCGTCAATCGTAGAAGTCTCAATGAGGATGAACCACCTGCAGTACCACCACATTCTGTTGGTTTTAGTACAAGACCAAAATATTCTTACATTGGAATTACCGATCCTGATATACCGCCGCCATTGCCAAAAAAACAAAATAATAAATTGGGTCTTGTACCCACAAAAGCACATAGCGAAGCAACTAGTCCTGTCGGTGATGTACCGAATGTAAGCTCGTTAAAACGTATGTGGACTTGTCGGAAATGTTCTTACGCGTATAATCCTTTATGGTCAACTGGTTGCGATATATGTGGATCTTCTCGATCACCGCCTTCGTTAATGCAACCTAGTCTAATAACCGTCACAAAAGATGAAACGAGTTGTTCGATGCATTCGCAATCTCCAATTGTAGTATCCAGAGATAGTGTAAGATACATTCCGCAGAAAACTGCTACATTGGCTACAGCAGAATCTGATTTAGATGATCAAGTAGATCCACCCTCCCCAGTGTGGACTTGTAAAAAATGTACATTATTAAATGCCGCTTCGAGAACAACGTGTGAAGCGTGCGGTGGTTCGAAGCTTAAAAGTATCATGCATTTAGAAGACGCTACGTTACGAAAAGGAGAAAGCTGGGTGTGTCCATCGTGTACATTAAGGAATCCGCTATCAGCACAAACTTGTAATGCTTGTAAGACATTAGCAGATTTTCTAGATGTACCAAAGGATAGCAGATTTTTTGGATCAAGAAGCCCGAGTCCAAGACTTTGTTCCACCCCTATAAATTCAAAAGTTGTTACTCCAAGACATAGAAATTCTGTAAGAAGGAATGGTTCTTCAATTGGAGATAAAAGACATTCAAGAATTAGAGATTCCACACATGGTCAAGTACGATTCTCTTATAGCTGTTTTATATATATTTATTAGTAAAATATTCAAATATATATATTATCCATATATTTTCCTATTGGCTTTCATCTTCTATATAAATCTATTATATATGAAACATTTCAATGTTTCCAGTGGCAGTGTAAACTGTGCACATATGAAAATAAGAGTACAAACGGAATTTGTGAAATGTGCCAAATCTCAAAAAATTTATCTCAACTACCAGGTGAAAGGCCTAGAATTATTGAATCTGGCATAAGTACACTTACAATGCAACGGCAAGAAAGCGTAGTTATGGAGAATTTAAGACAAATTGAGGAAAGAGAAGCATTGGAGAAATGGGAGCGAATTGTTCGCTACTGCAAAGAGGTATATTGATCATAAATTATATCATGTGGACAAGGACGATTTTTTACGATCAAAGAAAACAGTTTAGAAAAAATATTGAAATTAATCTGCTTTATATATGTAAATTACATTTGAAAAATATAATTATACTTTTTCTTTTTTGCACTATATATCTTTTCACATCAATTGATTTTTATTTTCCCGATTTATATTAATTTCTTATTTTTTGTATTATAACACTAATGAGAAAACAAGAGGAAAATAAATGTTTTAGTGAATATTTTTAGTTTATGAAATATAAAATGCATAAAGTTCAAATCTGAATAGTTCATAATATTCGTTTAAATAAATCGACTAGTATATTTTCGACTAGTATATTTTAAATGTAAGATTCTAAATAGTAACTAATTTACTTATTTTATAGACAAATGAACCTTTTGTCGATGACTCATTTCCACCAGCTCCAAAATCTCTATATTACAATCCAGCTGAAACAAAAGATAACCATGTTGTTCAATGGAGAAGGCCTCATCAAATTAATGTTGATTCTACAGTTGATTCCAAACTGCCTTGGGCTGTTTTTAGGAAACCCTTACCTTCTGATATCTCACAAGGTGTATTAGGAAACTGTTGGTTACTTTCAGCTTTAGCTGTTTTAGCTGAAAGTGATGAGCTTGTAAAAAGAGTCTTAGTAATGAGGGAAACTTGCCCAGAAGGAGCTTATCAAGTAAGATTATGTAAAGATGGAAAATGGACCACAGTACTTGTTGATGACTTGCTACCCTGTGATAAAAGAGGCCATCTTGTATATTCTCAGGTTTATATCTTAACATTATGAGTGAAAAGTTATTACTTCTTTTTCTTCATTCATAATTTTAATAAAATACATTGTAGGCAAAAAGAAAACAACTTTGGGTGCCATTAATTGAAAAAGCAGTGGCTAAAATTCATGGTTGCTATGAAGCTTTAGTATCTGGACGCGCAATAGAAGGTCTAGCAACACTTACAGGTGCCCCTTGTGAGAGTGTGCCTTTACAACCATCTGCTTTGCCAAGTGAAGATGAACTTGATAAGGATTTAATATGGGCACAACTTTTATCTTCAAGGCAAGCTATGTTTTTAATGGGTGCTAGTTGTGGAGGTGGTAATATGAAAGTTGATGAGGAAGAATATCAACGTAAAGGTTTAAGGCCAAGGTAGAAAAAATTCGACAAGAGTTAAAAATTTTAAGTATATTTATTTAGTATCCTATAAAAAACTTATTGTATTTTTTCTAGGCACGCTTATTCTGTTCTCGATGTACGGGATGTACAGGTAAAAAAATACACATATTTATAGATACATGATTAAAAACTTACAAGTACTTTGAATAATATATTTGATAGGGAATACGATTATTGAGATTACGTAATCCATGGGGTCACTATAGTTGGAAGGGTGATTGGTCTGATGATAGTCCTATTTGGACACCACAATTGCGGGAAATGCTCATGCCACATGGTGCTTCTGACGGTGTTTTCTGGATTTCTTTTGACGATGTATTGAAATATTTTGATTGTATTGATATTTGTAAAACTAGAGTTGGGTGGAGTGAAGTTAGATTACGTGGAACACTTCCACCTTTATCGTCTCTCAGACATTTATCATGTGTACTTTTAACGGTACTAGAACCTACTGAAACAGAATTTACTTTATTTCAAGAAGGGCAAAGGTAAATTTTATTATCTCATTTTATGTACATTTGTATAATTATATCAAATATAAGGATATGGTCTATTATACTTACATACATATTTAGGAATTCCGAAAAATCACAACGTTCTCAGTTGGACTTGTGCGTAGTTGTTTTTCGTACACGTTCACCAGCAGCACCAGAAGTGGGGAGATTAGTAGAACATAGTAAGCGACAAGTACGTGGATTCGTTGGATGTCACAAAATGTTAGAGAGGGATTTGTATATTGTTGTATGTTTGGCCTTTAATCATTGGCACACAGGAATGGAAGATACTTCCAGTTACCCTGAGTACGTTCTTGCCATTCATAGTTCAAAGAGATTATTAGTTGAGCAAATTTCCCCACCAGCATTTGTCTTAGCTGATGCTATAATAAGTTTAACTCTAGCAAAAGGACAGAGACATGAAGTAAGAATATTTCTGTAACTTGCAACTTTAATTTCAAAACTGTTCGTGTATCTCTAAAACCCAGTATTTTGTAAAATATTTATACGTAGGGAAGAGAGGGAATGACTGCTTATTACTTAACTAAAGGTTGGGCTGGACTTGTAGTAATGGTAGAAAATCGTCATGTAAATAAATGGATTCATGTAAAATGTGACTGCCATGAAAGCTATAACGTTGTGTCCACAAGAGGACAACTCAGAACTGCCGATAGTGTTCCCCCGCTACACAGGTAAAATAGATCTTTTATATGTGCTCCTGAAATCAACATTCATGACAGATCATTTGATAAATTTTTTTATTGTAGACAAGTCATCATAGTTTTAACACAATTGGAAGGTAGTGGAGGTTTTTCGATAGCACATCGACTTACGCACAGACTAGCTAACAGTGGAAACTTGCATGACTGGGGTCCGCCAGATACTCAACATTGTCCTCAAATTGATACTCAAGTCGAAGGTTTACATAGTCCTCGTTTAATCACGTGAACAAATGAGTGATTAATAACAAATAGGACAATGTTTAAATGTATCTCGTTTGTCAAGTAAGAGATTTATTATGTACTCGTGATATCCAGAAATTTACCAAAGCAAGCTAGAAAGATTTTGGTACAGAAGAAATAGTACTGAAACTATAATACATTCTGTGCTTTCTAGCTATTCATGTTGTACGAAAATTTTTAGCATTACGACAAGCTCACTATTGGATATACTACAATAATTAACAATTAATATAAAATGATTCTCTCTCTCTCTGAGATCAGTGGTTAGAAATATTTTTTTTTAATTAGGTAGAAATCATTCGTTGTATCAATGAAAATGAATATACTTTAAAACTTGCGTGCAAATTAAGCATTTCTACGGGAACCATTGATCCATAAAGAAGACTTAAGGGAAATTAAATATTTATGGAAGAACAAATTAAACACATTGCTTGTTATATAAAAAAAAATTATTTTCTCAACGTAACATATAAGCACCATAAAAAGTAACAAAGCGTAAAAGTTATACAGTAATAATATATGAAGTGAAATAAATAACAGCCATTGATAATGAAAAACATATACACTCTTTTTGGAATTGCTTAGAGTATGGTATAACTATGGGTCGAAATTTTTTCAATTTTTGCATCTCACAAGTCGATCCTATTTTCGGATACACAGGCCGTATTCAGAACTCACATTTAAAAGTACATGTATTGTATATTGTGTATGAGAGCTGATGTTACTGGCCGTTTAAGTGAGGGTTTTCGAATATTGGTCACATCGTAAAACTTTTATCTCATCTGAACTTTTGTTGTTTCCATCTTGTAACTGGATGGAGTGCTTGTGCTAAAAATGGACGTAGCGCATAACTACAGAACCAAAAATCTCTCTGAAAGTTTTACAGTATAGTGACGCGTTCACTGCCATTTTGTGCAATGTACGTTTAACTTTATTGCTGTTAAAAATTTTTGTAGTGAATTATTAACAAAATTATTATCACTGATTGTTGTATGTATATTTTATGTTCATTTAACTTATAATACATATCTTGAACTTTATACATACACAAGCGTGGCAGTTAACGAGTTAGTCAATTTTATAAGTCTTGTACATTTTGTAATCATGACATCAGAATAGCCGCCTACGAGGCGCAATCATTTATAAATTTTTTTTACATAAATAGATTTGTGTTTTATTTTTATACATATACATATGTGTTTTATCTACAAATGAAGCAAATAAGTATTGGATAATGAAATATATAAATCATTTTTTTCCAATTTGAAGGAACGTATTTAGCAAATTATAATCTCACGTAAAAAGGAAGTTACAATTTAATAGAACATTCCCTTTTTTTTTTAAAGAGAAAGATTGCTGAATCGAAAAGTATATGTATGTTACAAGTATATCTCCTTTCGAATAGCATAAAATAATTCAAAAAGTTGTTATTGAAATTATTGCATTAACATATGATTAATTTAATGTTAAAATTGTATACAAAAGAGTGAAACTATAAGTTTTGATTCTTATTAATGTTGTACCAACCAATAATTTTAAATATGTCTATTATATGTATTAAATGCGATGTATGTTGGCACACTTTTTAATTCTTTCTTATGCATATTATGCAGGACGTTAATAAAATTCGAGAACATTTTTTGTTCAAATATTAATTATATGCATGTAAACCATGAAAAAGTTTGTATAATCTTGTATCTAAAGTTGTTGAGTACCCGAAATATTCGAATATTCGAAATTTGAATTGAATTAATTGATTCGAATATTCGATTAATTGAGTACTTCGAATAGTTCGATAAAATTCACGTTCATTGTTTCAATCGAGATCTTTTAAATATTGCAATTGTTTAAATCTATTTTAACGATTTTAATTTGTACACTATTTAAATCTATTAAAGAATATCGAATTTTCTTGAACTACTCGAATAAGCAAATTGATTTCGATATGTATTTTTTAAGTATTATAACAGCTGTATTTGTATTTATGAGTTAAAAACTAGCAAACTCTTTATGCGTTATGTTCTAAGGAAACAAATTTTTTCTTCATGTATGCGTAAATGGCATTCATATTTAAAGGACATCTAATTAAAGATAGCTGTGAATAAAAAAATAACTTGTTTATATATATATATATACATATATACACACACACATATATATATATACACATAAACAAATTATTTTTTAAATTAAATTAAAAATTAATGTATATTATTTTAATCAATGTATTAATTTAAGTAATGTATCTAATATTTATTAATATTCTCTATAAAGCATAATTAAAAAGATAAGCACTTGCAGATACAAGTTTATATGAATTTTCTTTCATACTTATTTGTATGAAAGTTAAAAAATATTTTTGATCTTTACCGATATACTGTGTATTATATAAACTAGCAAACATCCAGTTTTATATGGAAAGCTCAGTGCTTTGGCTTTAATATTAAACTGCCATGTTCCATGTCCTTAAAGAATGACGAAATTGGCACTGAAATGTTCTTTTGATGGCAGTTGGATCTGATTGACAATTTGTCTAATATTTTCTATGCATATTGAATGTGGTAATGTGACAATATCTCATGCTGTGATCAGCTCTAATGACGTTTTTTGTCATTAAAATGTCAGTTAAGAAATGTCCTCATAAATGAAAAGGCAGCATTATAAATATTATTTCAATGATAGTACAAAGTATTTATTATATATGCATTTGCTTAATTCAAATGCAAGAAAAGGAACAAGTTATGCACATAAGCATTATAAGACTTATTGGCAATAACTTTCTTAATTAGATCAGTTATACATATTTTTTTAAATAAAACATTCCTTACATTTATTTACATTCTCCCATTATCCATTTAAAAACTCTAATTACTTGCGTTAATACATTTACTTCTGTCTTCTACATATTTTCTTTCTGATATATTTGATTTCTATTGGTATAAAATTTAACTTTTAATATTGTTAATTGAGTTCCGCTTGAAACATTGCTTTCTCTTTGACGCAATAAAAGGAAATTATTTTTATTCAACGGCTTCAAACAAACGGATCTAACTGTTGAGTGTGGCCTAATAATTTTAATATAGGAACTGTTTCTGATTTATTTAAACTAAATCGTATTTAAAAATATCAAAACCCCTTTCATTCACTTTGTGATAATATTAAGGCAATTATTTATTAAAGGAAACCCTTTAAAGCAAACAAGAAATGTTTTTTTATCAATATAAATCAATTCTCTTAAGTTTAAACAGTGATTAAAATTTATGTAAGTGTCAGACACAATGAAAAGAATTATTCTCATAAATAGACTATACTATTTGCACTAGTTTCTGTTCGAATGGCCTTAATTTACAGACAAAAACATTTAAAATAAAATGGAGACCTATATTTATGCATTTTCTTAAAAAAATATAAAACAGGTAGCAGATAACATATATTGTTATATGTAATTTTAATTTGAATCAACAGATTCGACTGCTATGCTCTAAATGGTAATTTAAAGCATCAATTAAATTGCACCATTGTTCAAAACTTTAGGATAAGTCTCATCGGTGCATGTACACAAATGCAAAAACAATAGTGCTAAAGCAGATGACACAATTAAATATAACGCCTAATTCCTCTCTTTTCCTCTGTTTCTTCTTTTTTATTTTTTAAGCATAACTTGCATCTGCATAACATTAAATTAAAAGAATTTAAGGTAATCCTTAGTGCCATACCAAAGCATAACAAAAAAAAAACCTGTAAACAAATATTTAATCAATAATGATTTATAGAGGCCCGTTCCGTTGTCACAATGATATTATAGTACTTTTTCTCAAAGAAAAAATATTCTATTTTAAATATTGTGTGTGTGTGCGTGTGCATGTGCGTGTGTTTCCGCTCACGAGTGTGTGTGTATAATTACTGAGAAAGAATTATAAATATTTCCATTTTAGAATATGACTACTGTGGCTTCGACGGTACTATCAGAATAATGGATATAACGTATATTTAATGTTTGGATTTTGATTGTTAAAACTTTAAAAAAGTTTCGAAAGCACGAAGTGACATTATTCTGAAAGCAACGTTCGTAGTTGATTATGCACAACGCTACGGCGAATGAACAAGTGTGTTTGGTATTTTAGAAAACTGTCTTTGTGGATTTGAGCGTTTTAAAAAAGAATTCAATTTGTATATAAAATGAATTATTTATTATAATTAAGGGATGGGTGAAGCTGATTAATTTATACACCGCTTGTGGTACACGTAAGTTGTTTTGCATATGCTTACACGATTTTGTTGAGACAGCGCTTAAACCGATTAAAAAGTAAGAAATAGAAAATTATATATAGCAAAATTAGTAATATATCGGAGTCAAAGAAATGCCGGTGATGTGCGAAGCATAAATATTTGTTCTTTTTGTCATTTTGCAATAAGCTTTCAGAAATTTAAAGCCATTTATTAAATCTGCAAAATTTTATGGAAATTATGCTATGATTAAAAAATTAATTGTGTAACATTAAAGTCAATGAATAATTTTGCCGATCTTTCGTAAATTCTTAAATAACATTCATCGTTTGTTTCAGCACGGCGTTAGTACTATTTATATAAATGGAGCAAAAGATGTAGGGTAATCGCACGCCATCGCAAAATATCTAGGAATATATTCTTAATATGCAAAGAAAATTAAAAAAAAAAAAAAAGTACTACGGTATCTCATTGTATTTGTAATTACAGAGTATAATATTGCGGTGTCATTTTACAATTATTAAGTAACTCGTACTCTGTACGATACTGCGTACCGGGTGTATTCTAAACTGTATACAAGCGTTATAAATGTGATTTTCTTTTTTCTTCGTTTTAAATGAGACTGAAATATTTACACGTTCAAGAGAAATATTAATGCAAACAATATCTAAAAATTATTAAATTATTAAAGGAAAAAGGAAATATTAAGTAATTCCTGAAAATATTTAAAAAAAAAAAAAAAACAAAGTTTATTGATAGAAAGAAACTGTTTTTAGACGCGTTCTTTTAGTCTACGCGACTGTGATCATTTTAGAAACGCCCATGTACGAACCCGAACCAGCAATCAACTTTGTGATAGTCTGTGTACCGATTTGGCAAACTTTGTTGAATTGATCCCATTTCCTATAGATGGAATGTATAATTATTAGAACTTTGTCGCGTACATACAAAAAAAAAAAACATTTACTACTTTATGAAATGATAAAGACATTGTATTGTCCCTTGATTTATATAATATAGTAGTATAGGTACATTTAATAATAAATCGGAATATTATCTAGAAATTAATCGTCATTCAGTCTCAAGTCAAATTAATAATGATTAAAGTGATTTTTTCAATCTTCTTTGTATTTTTTTAATTATTTAATATTATACACATGCTTCTTTATTTTTCTGTTTATTTTTCAACCATTTATTTATAATTAATACTTTTATATTTGAATCTTATTTTCAATTACGAATATTTTTAATATTTTATAGAAATACACATCTCTAGAAAGATATACATAAGATAGTACATACATTTCGAAAATGAATTACACATATTCAAATTTAAAACGTGCATCTTTACATTATAGATGGCGCTCTTCAATTATTCTCGCCAGTTAGTCGGTTGAGGATAGTTTAACGCGTGAAATGCATATGATATGCATTGTTAATATTTGAAATATAAGACGTTGTGTATCATTTAATGACGTTTATTTGTCTTATTATTTATTGCATGCCACAACTATGTCAACGTTTACTTTTGGAACACCTACAACTTCGAGCAACGCAAGTTTTGGATTTGGACAAAAGTAAATACACAATTTTACATTTCGTATTCTTAACTTAAATTAAATTAATTAACCTTACATTATGAAATTGAAACATAGGGTTTTATATTTAAAATTTATATACTGAAATATTGATAATTTATTGTGTTCTAGACCTGCAACAGGTTCTAATTTAACTAGTACACCTTTTGGTTCAAGTACTTCAGCACCAACGTTAACCTTTGGAACTCCATCCACACCGGCAACAACAACTGGGCTTAATTTTGGATTTAATAGTACACCTGCAACTGCCGCACAGACACAATCAACTGGTTTACTTTTAGGATCAAATACAACTAGTACAACTACTGCGAGCAGTTTATTTCCAGCCCCAACTACGTCTGCGCCTTTATTTGGTGGACTTTCTTTTGGCACACCAGCAACAACTTCTACATTGACATTTGGTGCTCCGTCTGCTACAGCTACAACTGGAAATGTCACCTTTGGTGCACCTACTACGACAAGTATGTGATAGTTAGAGATATAATTTAATATTATTAATAATCAAAATATTATCTCTAATATTTTGTAATTACAGCATCACTTTTTGGTAGTGGTAATTTATTAGGATCAAAATTAGCTACTAGTGTTACTACAACTACCACAAGCACTATCAATAAAGGACTAGGGGGATTATATATATCATCAAGTAATAAAGGATTTTCACGATCAAATGCTGCTAAAGAAAATATTTGGCCACCAGAATTATTACAGACAATAGAGAAATTCAAGTAATTATTATATAGTAAAACTATTATATTAGAACTGTATAAAATTAATTAATTCGATATATGTTCTTAATTATAGAGAGTTTGTGAAGGAACAAAAGGTATTGTCTTCGGATATAGCAAGGGGCTCTGCGAGACCATTAAATCGATGTGCGGAAGATACAGCATCGTTGATGGAACTTTTAACAACGTTAGCTGGTTCAGTTCAACGAGATCGTTCTGCCGCTGATAAGTTGAAACAAGACACGGCAAAAGCGTTACAAAGTTCTGAAGTAGCTCAAAGAACGCATGATACTCCACCAGGATTACAATATGAAAATAATGCACCATTATTATTTTTTATGGAATTGGCTGATAGCTTTGAACATGATTTACTATTATTTAGATCTCAAATTGAAACAACAGAAAAACATATACAGACAATGATGACTCCAAAGACTTTAACTCCACAAGGTAAATTTATATTAGTATTAATGTTTCTCAAAATTTTTAAATATCTTTCAATTGGTTTTTAGAATTGACGATGGCTATGAGTAAACTTCACGAGTCTCTTGTTGCTGTTGCTGGTAAATTGCAAGGCGTACATTCGAAAGTACAACAACAAAAGGAACAGTATTTAAACTTTAGAAAATACGTTTTAAAAGATAATACAAACGTTTTTGAAGATATTAAACCAGATGGAAAAATATCTCGAAGTAGTATTGGAAAAATTACAAGTGGTCCTACACCATTTGGTCCAGGTAATTGATAATTTTTAGAACTTATTGTAATATACAAGTATTTATTTTATTTCATGTAACTATTAACGTGTTATATACTTTACTTTTATAGGAAATAAAAGTTTCCTTTCATCAACAGCACTAAATTCTAACAGACTAGGAAGTTATGAAACACGAAATCCATTAGGTAAATGAAATTAATATATAAATATATAATGTTAATATATTTTTTGTTGAAAACAAAGCCCCTAAAACAACGTATTCTCGTTGTTTCAACTATCCCATGAATATCTCCTACCTTCAGGTCTTGCGTGGATTTAGTATGAGGTAGATTTACTAACATTTAACGCCCTTTACTAAGTATTGTAGAATTTCACGTATATGAATAGAAAGACTGTTGCAACTAATTATTCTGTAAATATGATCGATTTAACATTTTTTATTTCTGTGATTTGATTTTGATTTTGTCTTTCCAGGAATAGAGTAAGGAATCTATTTTAGTTTATAAGGTACTATATTTTTCTTCAGTTTCTGTTTGTGTTGTGAAATATGGGAAGGGATGCATAGCTTTTATACTTAACATTTACTAATTATATACGAGAATATTCATTTTTAATAATAGTGAAATAAATGATATTCTGTTTTCTTCTTTTTCTTAATTTGCATTTTCAAATATCACATAGTAAAGGGAGGTTGAAATCTATGCTTCTTAAGGAATGGCTGTGTATTTTATATGTACTTTAATTGCTTTTGCTTCTTGGTGGTTTTGTAAGAATGCCCGCGTTAACTAGATTATATATTTAGAAGAATACACAATATATAGGAATACTGTTGAATATTAGTTTTATTAAAAGAAAGTATATAATTATGTCAATGTTGCTACTATGTTACTTTTCAATGACATTTTAATTCATTGAAACACAGCTTTAGCTATTTTACACGTCAATTAATCTGACTCTTAGAAATAGATGCAAAATAATTCAGTATATATGTTGTTACAGTTTGGGGAAATACAATACCAACACCATCTGCTACTAACATTACTCTAAGTTCGTCATTGAAACCACCAACAGCAAGTTTGACCTTTAATACTCCGCCAAATCTTACTACACCTTTACCAACGAGTGAATCAAACTCGAGTTTTCAACTTCAGAAACCTCCTGTTGGTAATAAAAGAGGAAAACATTAAATCGAGTTTATATTTATTCTCGTATTGTTAAGAATATTTTAACATATGATTATAAATATCCTACTTGATTTTAATATTAATATTTCGATTTAACATTATTATTTTTTAAAACAAGAATATTTTATAAGAAAATAAATTGTTATTACATTCTATAATTATAAGCATTTCATATATACAATAGTACAACTATATTTTAAGAAAATATTTGCTTAACGCATTTCTGTAATTCAAAGTATATTTTACTAATTTTATAGTTAAGCATAAATTTATATAAGAAATTAAAACTGTTCGTGAAGCATTATAAAATGACATATATTGTATATGTAAAATGCTTGTGAGCAAAACATTTGGAAAAAAGAAAATGAGTACCTAAATTAAATTTTTTTAAACAAGTTGCTAGAAATTTTTTACAGATATCTTTTATTTTGCTTTCTTTTTTAATATATTATAAATCCATACAATTTATATAGTACAAAAAGTGTTATTTATTTTATATTTTTCTCTTATTTTCTATCCTTCTTTCTTTATAATGTTCAAAACTTTCTATCCCGAAACATATTAGAAAACGTTATTTGAACTAATTATCTGAAATGTATTAGTTTTTTTTTTTTACAATATATGCAGAACGAGTATTAAAAAAATATTTCTACTCATTGTTATATAGCACCAACTTCTATGATGGGAATCAACAATTTGAAGGCATGTTGAATGTAAGAACTTGCATTTGTAGCCTATTTAAAAAAGGAAATGAAAATTTATTTCTTCACACATGTATACTATAATTTAATACATAATAGTATTCTCTTACCTCCATGAGAATCGTTGTTATATTAGCTTTAATAGTATGAGGTTTGTCTGAAGTTTCTGCAAGCTTATTTAAAATACTACAGTAAGTATTAGCTAATATTCCAATTTGATTAGACAGAGTATTTGTTAACTGAACTAGTGAATCAGTTTCATTAACAGTGCTACGATGTTCTTTGATTAGAAGTAATTCTGCAGTTTTATGAAACCTTTCTACAGAAAATGCTGTAAATTGTGCCAAAACTGAAATAGCATGTTCAAAAGTTTCTTGATCATTATGTGGTGAAGTAGTATAATTTTTAGAGTCTTGAAAAGCCTAAAATCAATATTTAACTTTGTATAATGCATTCAAGAGATAATAGTAAAATCTCGTATTATTAGGGCAGAAATTATTTACCTCGTGTAACTTTTCATATGTAATATTAATTCCAAGATCGCTGCAAGCTTCTTGTAATTTATATTTCAGGTCTTTCTCATCTGTTTCATCATTGTATTCATCATCATTATCTAATGCACATAATTCTTCAACTTCTTCCAACATTTTTTCAACAGAATTTAATTCATTTGTATCTAAGCTATTCAAATGCTGTTGTATTTTAATATTACTTTGCTTTGATAACATTTCTAATGCTTCTATATGAACAAGTCCTTGATAATCATCAAAGAGACTTTCAAAATGTACTTTTCTCATTTTCTGTCTTTCTTCCACTGTTCTTTCTGTGCTATCTGCTTTTTCTTTAGCTTCTCGTAGAATCTGAGATAAATTAGGCTTATCTGTTTCATTTATAAAGAAGGTCCTCTTTTTCTTTAAACCTGGATCACCTTCTTGCAAAACTTCCATTGTCTTTTTACCAATGGCTTCTAACGTATCTAATCCACCACTTACAACTTTGCTTCCAGTTGATTCAACCAGTTTTGTTATTGATGATACACTTGATATAAGATTTCCAAACCCGAAAGAAGATTGTTCTTTGGTCTGTTCCTCTTTACCATCTGGAAATTAACTGGAAGTTAACTAAAATAAAAATATAACAGTTTTATAATTTAGCAGTAATTATACCATTAAATAGTAGTAGTGGTATAGTTTATTTTCAATCTCTTGGCTATAGAAGGAACTTGGTTCACAATTATATATTTTTTCTATTGTCTTTCATTCTCAGTTATTCATCTACACACAAATCGATCCACTCGCACACACAATCTTATTTTACTCTTATTTTACATATTACATATCTATTGTCTATCATCTACCTATCTATTAACTATTACATATATCTATTATATCATTAAATATATCCATCCTACATCATTTATAAATATATAATAAAAGTTACCATTGTCTGTCTGGTTTTCTTGTTCTTCATTTGTAATAGATTTAGGTTCATCAGATAAAGCCATTGATTCTTCCAAAAGACTAAGTCCTTGTGATACATGGCTAGTTATTGTAGAAACTCCAACACTAGCTGTATTAATTAAAGTACTTACACCCCAATTACCCCAACCCCAACTTGTGGATGAGCCACTTGTTTCTTCAGCAACTAATGATAATCTTTTTAATACTGGTTGCAATTTTTCCTCAATCAATTCCTCTGGTAATTCAATCGGATCTTCAAGTCCTTCCCACCCTTCAGATTTAAATACTTCTTTGAATGTTTTATCAGATTTCAATTCTTCTGGCATATCAGATTCTGTTATCTCATCTTTCATAGAAAATTTACTAAGCACATCTTCTCCTGTCATCAGTATATCCCTTTCATTAATATGTGTATTATCTATATCAGTCATACGGTTACTACTTGGCATAACCTTTGTTCCTAACTTCTTTACACCTAATTTCTTTCCCTTATGTTGAATCTTTTCTTTTTCATTCAACTTAATTGTCAACTCAGAATGTAAGTCCATATTAACATCTTTTTCAGGGGATACTTCTACTTTATTTCTTCTTAACTCTATGTTTTCATTATTATTTTTCACTTTCAAGTCTGTATCACCAGTGTTGATCTGTGCACATTCTACTTTCTGTGAATCGATAGTTGAAATGTTTTCATCATTCTTTTCACAAGTTTCGTCAACACTGATAATTGGTTGCTCCTGCTTCTTATAATTACGTGTATCTTTAGTACTGATATCTTTATCAGCTCTTGTTTCATTAGTTGACGTATCCATTGTCGGCCAATATTTTTCCTTACTTCTACCGAAATTTATATTTGTATACGGTTGTGGAGGCACATATTCCGTATCGTCATCAGATTCCGAGTCTATTGTGTTTGGTAAATTCCATTGTCGCATTTGAGTACTTCTTTTTGTTGGTATATCATGGTTCATCTCCTCGTCAGCGCTTTCAAAGTCATCGCTTTCAGATGTTGCCATATTAACTTTGTACAAAACACTAAATTACTTCTTATTTATTAAAAACAACTTACGAACTATGTTCGATTCTCGATACGATTGGTTTACGTTACAATTGCACATTCAGTTTCTCGTAACGTGTAGAAAATTGGGGTTAAAAATGTCGCCACGTTCGGGAAACCTCCATACGTTCACATATCTGCACTCTCCACCACGTATATACATACATAATTATACACATGTCACGTGTCTTGTCGAGGAAGTAAGAATTCGCACACTTTATCAAATTTATAGTAAATGTACAGATTAAAAAAGTCGTGCATGCGAGAAATATTCTAAATTCTAAACCACTGGATTTCAATGCGACATGAATATAATTTCTTTTACTAAAGTGACATGAGCTTGATATATAGAAATTTTACAAATCAAATGTATATTTTTAAATAGAATTAAATATCTATTTTCAGATTAAAAGGAATGAAGGAGATTATGCTAAAGACACAGATTTTCACATTGTGGACGAAAATGTATTTATTATCAAAATAAAAAAAAAAAAACAAATGTTAATACTTATACAGAACAGTAAAAATGTGACATGAGAGATATTTGGATTGAGACTAATAAGTTAATTTCAAGCAAAATGATAGGAGTGAATAACGATAAATCACGCAAGTAGAAGACTAAATTACTCGATCGAATATCGATAACATTTGTAAGCCACGCATCAAGCGAAATAACAGCGAGAAGAAAAAAAAAGAAAGAGGAAGCAATACATGCGAATACCACAGTGGCTTATGAGACATTCTCGAAGGGGCAGCAACGGATTACCATCAGTTTATTCATTCGTCCCGGATGTTCAACGGTCTTGAGTGCACCTGCGTTTCCATGAGAGTCGTACGGTGGTGCCGCCGATGCAATATAACGGAAAATATGCGAAACTGTGGAAAGGGCATCGCGTTCGTCTGTTCCCGTCGTCGTTCGTGCACAGCGGTCAGAGACACGAGAGCTTTCGGCCTAGTAGTGGGAGACGATTCGAGAGAAAGAGAGAGAAAGAAGGAGAATACCAAAGGCTGGGAGGGGATTACGTTCGGTTCTCATCGGTGTACGCGTTGAGGCGAAGAGGAAGAGAGAGTGAGTGAGAAGCATTGCCAAGCGCACACGGTATGAACGTTCAGTGGCATGTTTCAAACACTCAACATGCTTGTAGTTGGCGCGAGGTTGTAGTATCGTACGAAACGAAAGAGTAGTTTGCGCGTATTCTTGCCACTTGAAACAACGGACTTGACAGAGTGTAGAATCTTCGCCGAGGCCATGTTCAATTCGATCCATGAACGGAGCAAAAGTGTCTTGCGGTAACCGTAACAGTGTTCCTGGCAGTTTCGTTCCGTGTAAGTAAAAAGACGGAATGAAATAAAACGCGTGGGGGAGAAACGCGAGGCGAATTCTGACATTCCTCGAAGGGAACGTCGCGTTGATTCCGCGCTGTCTTTCGCGGACGACGAGCACGAAGTTTAGTGAGAGAAAGAAAAGGGAGCACACGGTGAAATGTACTCGATAGTACCGGCATTAGCGTGCACTTCTTAAAGCGGGTCGCAGACGCAGATGCTGCCCCGTCTCTGCTCCGAGAAACTCGTCGTCGTTCCTGCTGCTCCAAAATGAGAACGACGTGGTTGTTACGTATTTGAACAATTCACCAATTTTCTTCGAAAATTTCATCAATGAAACGTGCATCTGAACAACGTTAGCCGGAGAAGTGTTCTCTGTTCGATTACCGGCACGATACCCCGAATATTTTTCTAAGTGTTCCTGCTATTCCCGATGGTGTAAAACAAATGATAAAATCGTGTAAGAACAGTAAGTAGGAATTAAAGGATGGTGTAAAAAGAACATCGCACGTGATACGTGGTAAAACCAAGGGCCTGATAAACAAAAGGATAAGAGTGCAAATAAAAGTGAACGACAGAGTGAGACGGCAAAGGAAGGGTGAAAGTGATTTTTCATATTTTTTCTCTACCAAATTCGGTTTACGGTTGGTGATGTGAAGAAAGCAAATCTAAAGGCTGTGTGCTATTTGGTATATTTCATTCGTCGATATATTGCAAAGTGACGAGTGCGGGATTAAAAGAAATATAAGTGTTACGATAATGTAACGGGCATTTATACTGGCGATCTTGTACAAATGTAGGACCACAGTACCGTCTCAAGGCAAGATACCAACAGTGGACTTTTCTTCGACGGCCAGCTATGTTAACGGTGGAATTCCGCTCGAGAGGAATCTGAAGGCGGGGACTCTGACGTCACTCCGCTCATGATAATGAGGTATTCATGATGGCGGAGTAGCGCGCGAGGGAGAAAGAGAGAGCGAGAACGTGTGTGTACATTATATATACTACATGAAATCTACATATATGTATACATATGCACGTGATGTTTCTATCTTTCTCTCTCACACTCTTTTCCTTCCCTATTTCTTTTTCCCTCGCTTCTTTTTTTTTTCTCTTTCCTTTCGACAGAGTATGTATACGTGCGCGTATATAGAGATGTATGTATGTGTGTATGTATGCACGCGCACGTGTGTGCATTCAGTGGCATGCAACACATCCTTTCTATCTCCATTCCACTGTATATCGGTGTGTATTACTATTGCGTGCCTTCTCTTTACCAACTCGAATGTTCTCTCTTTGTCTCTCTTACATCGACTGTCTTTCTTTCTCTTTCATCAATACAGCGTGTATGTGGCACGGGGAGTGTGTGCTCGCGCGCACAGATATGTGCCTGTCGACTGGTCGGTGATAGAGAGTTTTGGATGGATTTAGAGCGCAGTGAAATATGCCAAGGAGACGGAATGGGGAGATACCGCTTCCGGAAGGGTGGGACGTCGCGCAAGACTTTGATGGAAAAGTGTATTTCATCGATCACAACACAAGAAAAACAACGTGGATCGATCCTAGAGACAGGTACGCCATTTTCTATGTATATGTTTGTATGCACGCGTACACGTGCTAAAACAGCGAGTATATATGAAATTGCGTGCGATCTCTATGCGCGAACCTTATTTCATTTAAAGATCGCATTCGATTTTTGCCTCTTTCTTCCCGTGAATTTATGGACACGGATGAACGAGACGTTTTGTGCTTATTTGTGATAATAAACGTGTGTGTGTATAGTGAGCAAATTTGTCATAGACATATACACACGAGCGAGAACGCGAAATATTTCTGACGTTACATTGCCCTCGTGTGAGCGCCCCTTAAGTTCCCGAGCGTGTGTATCTACTACGTGTATGCGTATATTCATACACCGAGGACTCGCCGCGCCCGCATTCCAGTCGCCAGGGCCGCCGCGCTGTCGATGAAAAACTCGAGAAATCTGGTGACCACGGTCGCACGCGAAAATAAAACTACTATTCATTTGAACTTTCTGATAGAAAAGTCACAATTTCACTGCGTTTTAACCAATGGCAATTGTTGCCTGTGGAAACGTCGAATTTTTTATCTCAAATCTGATACATATTAACCATTTTGTTTTCTCTTATTTTGCTATTACTTAAATGTTATACACTACATTTATATATATATATATTTATTCATTTTTTATAGTGAAACTAAAATCAATGAGTTTAGATATTCATCAATTATTACGCTTTTAATATGTTTCAACTACATATGAATATATACCGTTCATAATCTATAAATTAAACACTGAAGAATTTACAAATACGCATAAATTATAGATGCTAATTTTTTAGAGTATAGTAAGTTAATGATCAAATATTAACAATCACTTGATATAACACTGTATGTGAATAGTAATAATAATAATCTACATAGTTAGACTAATTTTCAAGTGAAGTAATTTTTCAAAAGCAGAAATTATGGCCCATTCGACTCAGAAATGTCCAGTATCTGCATTCTTAATGCGTGAAATCGTACAGAATATTTTTTCTGATTCGTCAAAAGATCAAATGAAGCAAGTGCTAGTCTCACGATGGATCCAGTGAATGGCGCTCGTTATCGAGCAAAAGACTAAAATCTCGTTATAAAACTGGCTTACATGGACACTGTGTTCCACGTGTCCACGTTGCCTAGATTAATGTGTATACGCGTACCCGTGGAACGTGGTGTAAGTGAACCATCTTACGGGGCTAACCGGTATATAACGTACATGCAACTGACCGGTACCTAAAAATAGACCTTGGTACAAGGGTATTACTCTTCCGATTTTGATGTCGCCATTAAGACATCGATCTCGTTACATGCAGTCCTTTCGTTCGATTTTCCTTTCTTGTTTCGAGAAAAGAAACACTAATTCACGATATATTACTCATATCATTGTGTCATATATTCTGTATATATATATGTATTAGCTCAAAGTATTTGAACATTTTCTATAAAACATTCTTATCTAAAATGTTTTGAAATTTCACTAGCACTGTAATTAGACACTACTGTCATGATTATATTAATAAAATTTGAAATCAATCTGAAAATACTTACTGAGAAGCTACAAGACATCCACTGTAAGTAGAGATTTCACAGAGAGGATAAAAATATTTAAGCAATCGGTTATCCATTATATTAAGAAGCCTCAATATTCAGCAAGATCATCATAACACGTATGATACGTTTAAAATGGTTACTTATATTATACACTAATTTTTCAGTAAGTATGTGTTTGGATAAATATCCTATAATTTCTAGTTTACATTTTCAGATTTGTTTCAAATTTTAGCAATATAGTTATGACAGTCAGGTTTCACTATAGCGTTAACGTTTTAATTAAAATGTTTCATACAATACGCGTATTATATTTATAAATAGAAGTTCTACAAGTATCCAATTTTTTTCATTTAACAAATCCAAAAGATATCGAACAATCACAACAATTTTCTGCAATATTAATAATTATGCATGTATACAAAATAAAAATTGAAATATTTCAATGATATTTTGTGATATCACCGACGTATAATTGATACTTGTTTTCCACTCGAGTTATCGTTCAGCAATTCGAACGCAGATTACAGTCGACCTGTGTTTGCTGCTGTTTTTGTTTGCACATTTGGCACGCGAACAACAGAGCAGAGCCCGGTGTACGGTTATTCCGTGTGCCGGCGACTTTCGCGTTCCTCGAAATCTCGAAATTTCGTTCCCCGAATCCACTAAGCTCCTCTCGCCGCCTCTCGTCACCTGTTTCTTTTTTGGAAACTCGAATCGAATTCGCACGCGTTTCGTTTCGTCCGGTTTTCCCACTGTGCGTTCCTCACGCACTGCAACGCGTGGCATCTGCTCGACATCTGTGTTTAGGAAAATTCTTTCGCTCTCACGAGCGCGCGCATGCGCGCCAATGTGCTTCCACCATTTTTTTTCTTTCTCGCATTCTTTCGGTTCGAGTTCTTATAACATCGTTTCGTAAATTTACGATCGATACGCAACTGTTTATAGATTCATGGTTGGTTTCTTTTCGAATTCATTTTTCAAATTCGATTTCTGGATGTACGATTTTTGTTATTCGGTTCATTTGAAACACGTTGGACGTGAATTATTTCCTCGTACGTAGGCTGCAAGAATGTCCGTGAAAAGGAAAGAGAGAACGGTTGTTTCTCGGCTGCATTATGCAATTGTGACTTAAGAAAATATCGATATGCTGTCAACTTTCAAAGATAGTCGTTCGTGTTGCTTCTAGGTACGTCTTGGTTTTCCTAAGCAATTGATCAATAAGCATGTAGTAGTTTGTTGATATTTAATCGTTCATATTCAATTATTTTTCGTTGGATATTAATACATATGTAGTTTGTAAACTATCATCAAATATGAGGTTAGGGTATTATGAAGAAAATTGTTTTATTTTCCGTAGACTTGAAATTATTTTTATAATTTAGCTAATGAATCTATTTTAATCTGATTATTTGATTATTTATTTTATTAATGTATATTTTTCATTCATAAACTCGCTTACGTAATCACGACAGTTATCCATTTGCTCGAAGTCAAGATAGAAATCGTACGATTTCCATCTGGTATTTCTTCATTTGTAAATCAATCAGTATTGTAACTAAATATGATGCTATTGATTACGTAATTATTGTTTTAATAAGGAAAATTTATTGTTTTAGTAAGGAAAAATGAACAACTGACTTTCAATTATGAAATTAATATTGAAACAGCGATTAAGGAAGGAAAATATTGTTTTCGGGTGCTAATATTTGTTTCGTAATTATTTAAAAATTTATCACGTGAGAATGAAGTCATCATCTTCAATAATGAATTTTTAATACGAATAGTGAAAAAATCGTATAGTGCTGTTTGAGAAAGTGAAAGTGACCTCGATCTTTTATTCAAAAAAATGTTTTTTAGCAATTTTTTTTATCTTATTATTAGCCTGTTGTCGATTTAATTCCGACCACTTTTAATTCAACGAAATTTTTTGTTAGTTTAATGGTAATAAAAATTGTTTTAGATGTATTTCGCGATTAAATTTACCTTTCTTTTTTTTCGTATAAATAAAGCTTTAAGAAGCTATATCATTATATATTTACACTCGCAAAGAGTAAAATCGATCTAAGTGGAATTAATTTGTGTTTATTATAATACTTTTCACTTCTGTAATTACACATAGAGATTCTTAGTTAAGAAATGCCTCGATTAGCGAATTAATAAGCTTGTAGAGCAGCAAATGAATTATTCGTGGTTTTAATCAGGATAAGATTGAATTCGGCGAAAATATTTGCAATGTAATTTGCGAATTTTTTGGCGCGAAGGAATAACGTTAAAGGGATATACGGGCAGCGTGATATTGCGTATACATGTGCGTGACCAAAGCCATGGCACGAATTACGAGGCAGGAGTGTTCCCAAACTTGGAAATTCGAGACATTCCTAGGCCGTGACACATCCACGTACAGAGAACGAAGGCAAACGGAGATTCCTGTAAGCTGAGTACCATTATTTTCTTCTTGGAATTTTTACGCTCGAACACGTTTCAAAACGACTCTGCAACCCGACCGTCTCTCCATCAACGCAAACAGTCATTATGTCGTTAGAAATATTTTCAGCTATCATTCGCAATCACGATTTATACGCTTAACCGGCCTGTACGTGACCGATCGTGGAATATCCTCGTTGCCCATTGCAATTAAATACCTTGAATTCGAGCCTGCATATTTCCATGACCGTATGATTAACTGTGCTGGTATTCCCTATTGTAGTAAGTTTTCAACGCCGTTGGAATCTGACATATGTGAAAAATTCCTTAGATTATTACGTAGACATTTTGAGGTTAGGTTAGAAAAGTAAAATTTTAGTTAGAAGAAGAAAACTAGTGTAAAATACGCGCGCAAGTTTTAATATTTATGACAAGCGTACAACATTCATCGTCGATTGTAATTGTCGTCACAATTCTTCAAATACTTTCGATAATCTCGTACAATTAAATACCTTGAATTCGTTTCTTCATATTTTTACCAATCATATGATTAATCGTGTCAGTATCGTTTGGCATTCTCCATTGTAGTGGCCTTCCAACGTTGCTTAACTCTAAGAAAGATATGTGAAAGATTTATTGGACTTTTGGAGGTTATGTTACATTAGGGAAGCAAAACCAGAGTGTAAAATACGCACGCAAATTTTAATATTTATGAAAATACGCATTAATCCGTTAACTAGACCATTTCTTAGTCAGAAACTCCTCAAGTCATGGACTTAAGAATTAACTACATTTATTTTTAATTAATTTTAATTATATCCTGTTCAGTTTCTACACGCGTAAATACGGCATACAACAACTCGTAAATATTTACTAAAAATATTAGTTCAGTCCTGCAAGAAAGTCCAAGTCATACAAAATTGAATTTTTAAATACGTACATGAATTTAAAAATATATAAAATATTCCAAGCACATTATATACTTACGTAATACAATATTTAGCAGGTAAAGAGATTGTCTACCTAAATCCTACTTTTATATGATATGCATAAATATCCGTTGTCCACTTATGAATCGATCGAACAAGCTTCACGCCGTGAATAGGTAAAAATGCGAAAACGCGAGCGATATCGACGACGTGCACGCGTTCCATAATGCACAGCTAGTGCCCTTGGGTCAAAGCTTGGTAGTCGAAGAGGAACACCTACACGATTTGTATGCCCACGCATAGATGCTTGTTTGCTCGCGGTTGACGTTACATTCAGGGCCGTGTGTCTCACCTAGTCGCGAAATAAATAGTCACACCTGCTTTCAAGCGTAGCAACCCTTAACGCGTTAACTGCTACGGTGACCATGGGTGACCCACGTTGCCAAATTTCTTAGAACGAATAGAATAAAACGAATTTAATAGACCATCGAATTTTCAAGGTATATTCGAATTTTAAATAACATCGTCGGAAAAAGTTTCTCGAATACGATATAATATTTTGCGAGAATCAATTGTTATCAAACTGAAAGTAAAATATCAAATAAGATTGGCGTGGCAGTCGACGTGTTAAGGATATTAAGTTACATTAAGACATCCAATTCGATGTTTGGACAATTTTATTTATTTTAATATACCGTGGTAAGATAATTGCTCTTATCTGTTATCATCTCACGTTTCACCGTGAGAGACCATTAACGAGATATTTCTCATCTTTCGTTTATCGATAAAGAATAGTTATTATAATCGGAAAGATCGGTGGTAACGTCTCTTCTATTATATTGAATTATCTACTTTTTTATCGGATTTAATAGCGTTCAAAATAAATGAAAATTTATTGGTTAGTTAAATCTAGAGGATAGAGAAAGATACGTGTAATAATTGAAAAATACTCGTTTATTTCATTTTACATTCACAATCATATTTTGTATTTTATTTTATAATCACGAGAAAATAGAATTTCTTTAGAATTCATGAATGTCGATCGTTCTTATATTAAACGTTAACGATCGACATTTCACCTGTCCGTATTTTATTCGATTTATATAATTAACGTAATTGATTTACATAATCTCGAACACTTTTATAGAACGATGGATAAGAAGACGATAAAATTTAGAAAGGTACAATGTAGCTGCATACAACTGGTCGTAGGAACGTTCGAAAAAGCTGCGTTCTTAATTTACGCAATCGATTTAATTGAAATTCATCGCATGAGATAGTTGACTAAAACGCACGAATTATTCGACACTACCGATATCAAACGAAACTTTCTAGTACCATTAGATCTCTAATAATCTGCTGACAGCGAGCGTATCGAGTGTCAGACAGAAGGCATAGGAATGCAGGAATTTGCAAGTTAGGTGTGGCTACGCGCGTTAAAGAGTTAGACGCTGAAGAATCGAATCCAGAAGTAACATTAACTTTAGAATGAATAATTCCATGCAAATCATCCTCCGAGTACTCCTCCTAGATTTTTACTTTTAACACTTCGTAGTTTCCCTTTCGATTCTAACATTGTACGGTAATTGTATACGTTTCTGCGATTACTATTCTATAATAATATTCTAGTATTTAATATTATTAATTAATCGTTACCAATTAACGTTAATCGTTCATAATATTTTAGTATAATATAAATATGTCTAAAATATACTGTTTAGAACACGCAAACTCTTGGCAATTTTAAATAATCGTAATTAAATAAATATGTATTATGATTCTACCATTCAAAAAAAAGAAAAAAAAATAGATGACACAGATTGGTATAAATTAAAGTGAAACCAATGGTATATACGTATTTGTCGTGAATGTATATTCCATCAGGGCGTGTAAAAACGTAATGGAGCGACATAAACTATTCTTGAAATGCATTTCGTAGCTACGATATAACGTAACACCGTAGTCGGATTCCAACAAGAGAAACGATTAGAATTTCGAATCTTCCGTTGGTGTTTAACGCGATACGATTTTACACGGTTGTTAAAATAGAGTTTATGGCGTTCGTGAAAAGCGCGAGCAGGGACGCGTGGGTGTGCTTCCGCGCTCGCCCATCGACGGACCAAACGAGATTACTTTATAGCTATAATCTGTCGTGTTCCGGGCCCATTGTTCCTCGGTGTACGATGCAGGTATGCGCCGGTAGATTATACAATCTCATTCACGTGTACGCCAATGTATTTTTAAACGTTAACATTACGTTTTACGGGTGTTGTTACCGTTGCGATCAACCAGAACCGAGAAAAAAGAAAAACGGCTTTCGTTTCTTCAGAACAGATCACGAAACCAATACCAGGCGTAACGATGAGGGAAGGTTCCGAGAATAATTCTATTTTAGTCAAAGCTCGCAATTTAATTTATAAAATCTTGATAATTAGTTCAAATTATGGATGAAGGGTTTAATCGATCAGGACTTTATATTCGTGCAAGATTAGATTCCATAAGAGTTCGAAAAATGTGTAGAAATGACGCGCGACAGTTGCAGGGGGATAACGAATCAACAATTAACGCCATGAAAAAGTTGCAGTTGTTTATCTGCGTAACAAGAGTAACGAGAAACCCAATCTGTAGTATGAATGCTAAAATTGCATTTAATTTCGCAGAAAAATATTCACAGTGTAGTTTTAACAGCGAACAGATTTGTTAGAGTTTTTTTAAAAAAAGAAAAACGTCTTGCCTCGTATCGACGATGCTTTGAAACAAAGCGATCTTCTTTCTTTAGACCTATTTTCGTTTCGTGCGATTTTAAAGAATCGAAGAATCGAATTACACAATCCGTAGCGATACCACGCGTTCAACACTCTGTCCTATGTGTTTGTTTCTAACACATCTATAGCATAACCGAGACAAACGCGACAGTAATAGGTTGCGTGCTTCCTGTCGTTGTCGTGCCTTCTGTTGTTAGTTTCCTTCGGTAAACATCGCTTCTCAGCTTCCTTCATGGAAGAAGACTAGTAGTAGAAGCGAAGTCGACCGAACGTATCGTAAAAGCAGCCTTTGAAAGTCTTAACAAGCGGTGTGTGCTGATAGCGTGGCGTTAGTAACGCATTGTTCCGATATAACAATACCATATTGTCACAGCTAATGAATTCATTTTTTCTATCCTCTGTACCGGTGAAAGAAAGAAAGACAACTTACTATCACGTTTGGAAAAAATTCCATTGACTTTCAGCAATCTGTTGAACGTGTCTCTTCGTTTTATTGTAATATTATGTACCGTTAGAATTAAGTTATCAATGCTGTTGCTAGATATTTATGCAAATCGATAATCGTAGAAGTTAAGCGGAGCTTTTTTCCATTCGCTGAACATAGTTCTATACAATTTCGAGTATTACACGCAGCCTGTGCATTTTTACGTTTTCTTTCCTATTCCACTATATCATAAAAGATATAACTTAGAAAACACGAAGTTGGCACCCCGCTGGGGGTGGCTACCCACATGCTATATTTATTTTTATTTATTTTTTATTACCAATGAGATATAACACTTTACCAAATTGTAAAAACCAAAATAAAATAATAAAAAAAAAAAATATTCCACTATAGGAGAACCGTAAGCGCGAGTATACGCCGTATAAAAATCGATTTTCAATTTATGCAACGTATTCGCAACGATCTCTGAATAAGCTTCGAGGTGTACGTGTGCTCGCTCTTGACTCTCGGTCGACTATATTTCAAATATCGATCGGAATAGCAGAATAATAAATGGTAAGGAACTCGTTGGACAACCTATTGTACAAACTCGCGAGCAGAAACTCGCGCTATGTCAAATCGATTTAACCATGGTATAGCGCGATTCTATCGATACGGAACGTGCGTTTATGCAATTTTTATTACTCGATTTGTCTGTCCCATAGTCTCGCTTCCTCCACCTCCTCCGGTTGCTGTTCCTGCCTCGTCGCCTCCAATGTCGCCCTCCCCTCTTGCCCCTTGCCTCTTCAGCTGCTCCCTTCTCTCTTGTCCACGTTATTCCTCCGTCATGATGTACGTTCTTGACCCTCCTTCTCCTGCTTCCTCCTTCGTATTATAGGACAGCGCCGCGGTAAGGCCAAGGGCACATTAAAAACGTGAATCACGCGGCGGAAAAGGAATTAAGGAATTGTCGCTGAAATTCCATAACGTCCGCCAACATTTTCCAACATTTACTATGGCCGATCGTGCCTCGCACAGGATGTCGTTACTCGTTCAACGTGCTACAAGTTTTCAAGTGCTGTTTCCTCCGGCCAGTTGTTAAGAAGCTTTTTGCATTACATCTTTTTATTTTTATTAACGCTTTCGTTACGCTGACGCATATGTCGTCGCATCGATCGTTCCAAGAATCCTATCGATGTAATTTTTGCGCTTTTAGCCTTATAGTTTAATATCGCAGATAAGATATCGCGCCGTGCCGATAGTAATTCGCTATTATTATTTATCCACTCGTGGAGCAATTAATTCGCCTAAATAACGAGCAATCACAACAGGTGCAACTTTTGATAACAAAGAATTTCTCGCTGCTGCTTTTTCTTCTTTTTTTCATTCTACTGTTTACTCTTTGGTATTCGCATTCTTCTTCTATGCCGATTACCGATTCCATTTCACTTTCGTCGCGATAAAGTCGAGTTGGTCGCTGGCCTCCGGAGGTCAGGTTATTTTGTATGCAAGATATAATCTCTTTGTTGCGCGCACACGTATATAAGAAATGAAATTATTATCGAATTAGGTCGAATTAGCTCTTTTGCTTGTACAGTCATTACCGTTGTTGTTAGATACGTGTATCGTTATTTTTCTATCGATAAAATTCTTCCATCTCCAGCTGACCGACTATTTATTTCTTTCAGCGTATGTATTTTTCAAGATAATCTCTTCAAACTTTTTTTAATTGTAACATCGCTAATGTAATCGCTAGTCGAGTATTTCTCCAGCGTTTCGCTCGTTTAAACGCTTTTCTCCGTGTCGAACTTTGCTCGCGCAACAAAAATTACAGAAATTAAAAGCTATCTGTCCAGACAGATTTGAAAAACGAAATCGATCATTTTTATTATAGAGAACGTAATGTCCCTGGTATTTAGGATCGAAGAATCGATTATACGATTGCTCCGTGTTAAGTAAACTTCTTGAACCAAGGTTGATTTTCGTTTTTGGCGAATTCCTCTCTGAACCTTCGAAATCTTTTCGGATTACGTCATAGCCTTGTCGTCGGTGTTTCTTGAGCTCATTGCCATTAAAATACGAAAACAATCGCAACCGTTTAATCGAAGGATACAAGGATCGTACAAGGACTATGGTTTGTCCAAGTTGCATAAAAATAAATAGAGATTTTCCAAAGATAATGATACATATATTCTTGCAAATAATTATTACGTTAGATTATTCTTGCTGTTGGTATTTGGATGGCGCTTTAAATAACGATTCTGCTACATTTTGGCAACTGTTTCTAGGTATATCAGGGAGTACAATAAAGTTTAAAGGCAAAATCGCTTTGACAAATTTCTGACGTCAATTAACCGCTACTGACGCAAACTGATTGCAGGAATTATTTTTGGGCCGTAACATCGTGAAATGAACGCAACGACTAGAATATTCCATGTCGAAAATATCTTTGATATTTAACATCTATCATATAATATATCATATAGCTATATCACGTAATTAATATTTTTCTTAGAAGATTAGCAAATTCAGAAAGAAAAGAAACTAGATTTCTCATAATTCCATATGAACGTTTATATTTCCGTGTTGTTTCAATCGATAGAATTTCTATTGTGTATCTCGAATTCGTTGATACGAATTAACGATTCGTTTTCTTTCCGATTACAGATTTACAAAACCACAAACATTCGCAGACTGTATTGGAAACGAGCTTCCACTTGGATGGGAAGAAGCTTACGACAAGCATGTGGGTGCATACTACATTAATCACGTTAATCGTGAGTATCTCGTATTTATCTAAATAGCCAGTATATTTCTTACGCCTAAAAAAATGGAAATTACTATTGATTGCAATAATTGATTTATGAAAAATAATTAGAAAATCAATTTTAGTTAATCTAAATTGATTAATTAGTTGATTAGTTGACTATATTTTTATACACCTAAAGATTATTTTTGTTTAAAAAATAACAATAATTAGAAAGAAATAGAAGAAGTTGATTTTGTAATATAGTAAATATATATTAATATATAACTATTAATTTTAAATATTTATAAGAGTATTGTTTAAATGTCATTTTCGCTAAACATTCTCCGGATGACGATGCGGCTCAAGATTAACAACCTTTTGTCGTATGAAATGCGATGACTAACAACAACCGCGAGATTACGTATCGACTGTGCGTGAAAAGTTGAAAACTGAGAAGAATTACGACGAGAAACGTATTAAGCGGCTCCTTTCAATTTTCTCTCATAGTTATAGTCTTGAAAAACAGAGTTCGATAATGTCAGTTGATTGGAAAAAATTGCAAATGGAATGTCGCCTTAGTGCAACCTGTTGGGCCTTAATGAGATATCTTGTCCGAAGCGTTCCACGAGCGACATTTACAACGCATGCAAACGATTGAAAGACACGTGAAACAAAGATCTATAGTCTTAAGGTGTATCTAATTTATCTCTTTTTTTTTCGATCGTTTCAGAAACGACGCAACTGGAGGATCCAAGGCAAGAATGGCGAGCCATTCAGGAGGCCATGCTTCGAGAATACCTTCAGACCGCACAGGACGTACTCGAGGTAAGTCTCGAGTGTCCTTTTAATTATTTTCGTCGCGTTGAAGCACGCAAATCGTCCATACGAAAGGGGCTTTTAACGAGGAACGTCGATTCGTGTTTTATAGTACAAGTTTATGCGTCAACCGTCCCACTAATTACGCTTTAAAACCTGATACTTTAGCAAGTTGTACCATATATTCGAGGAAAATTGCTACCTATTTGAGAAACGATATGGTGAAACGAAATTATTATTTTATATTCAAATTATTATTCTAGTTTCACCTAGAACTCTTAGGCAAAGAGTTATTCTATTTTTATTAATCTAGAAAAGGATACGACCAATGTTGCACGGAGTTTGATTATTTGTCGCGGTAATTTGTTACAGCCTCGTTTACCTCTACTGTATTTTCCTATTATCAGTTACATATAAACATAGACAGCCTGAAAAGTTAAACTTGTACGGAAAATATGTCACAGCGTGACTTTTATACGCTGTATAAAAGAGAGAAATAGAGATAATTCAACAGTTTACGATAGCTGTACGAGCTTTGTACGAACAAAGGATGCAAAAGTATGGTTCACATTGTTAAGAACAACCAAACGTTGTATACGTAATTCTTCTTTTCTCGAGACCATTATAACACATCGAAAAGCAAGAAACTATTTAAAAAATTTCACGACAATAAACCAGGCGAAGCTACAACACCGCAACATTTGCTTTAAATCTAATTTTACTCGAGTTTGTTTGACTTTCACGAAGATTCTCGTTCATCGTTAAATATTAATTCTCAAGATGAAAACTCTTTCACGATGCTATATACGCGTTGCTATTGAATTTTTCTCCTAGCCAGATGAAAAATTAACATGACAGTGACATTGAACAGTGGATAGCGTAAAGGCAAACAGATATTTCTCGTCCTGTGCACCCTCGGTGCCGATGAACCTCCGTTAGTTGGGATTATAAGCAGCGAGGGACCGATGAACTTTTAAACGAGGGACGGTGGGAGCTGTAGACAGGAAGTTATTTCGTGAGAAATCATGTTACTTCCGGTCACTAGCCGCTCCCCTTCACCCGCTTGTATTCATATTTGTCGCCGGATCGGACGATTAACACCGGATTAACTAGTTTTCCCCTCTCGACGAGTCTACAGTCCGGGGATACGCTTGTCCGCTCTCTTACGCGCTTCGCGGTTACATCATTCGAAAAGCGAGTCTTTTACGATGAGTTTACGTCTCCTGGACTTTCATTGTGTCACTGTAAAGCAAGCGAGTAATTAGTTAACGCATACTCAGCGTTGAAATCGAACGAAAGCTCGTTTCTTATTTTTAGTTGGCGCTTCGTAATGTTTGCTTTCATCTCGCTCGTTGGGTATTTGATGAAACATCGGTCTATGAATTTTATCGATCGATTGCTTACACATATATTAGGCTCGTCATAGATATTAATCGCTTGTTACGATAAAAGAAATTGGATCATTTTCCATGAGAAAATTGTTGCATTCAGGTGTTAATATGGAATTTCAATACGATCTTTTATATTTGTCATAGATAACTTTGAAAGTGAAGGAAACAAGGAAAATATGTTATTCGTCAGTGTTATCTTTTCTCTGTTTCCCTTAATTTTAATCGAGTTGCTTCTTAATACGCGTCTGTCCTTTTTATCTTATTAAAAATTATTTTTCCATGTAAATGCGAGAGGCAACGCGTCGAAATCCGCGAATAGCTGGTATCTTCGCCAAGAAGAAATTATAATAGTTGGCACGTCTGACGGCGCGTATATGCGATTTACCTTCGATTCGTCGTAAGAAATTTTCTCGTGAAACGATTTCGGCAATACGTTACGTCGATGTAGCGTCGCGTATTCGCGGAACGTGAATTTCCGAAAGTATAAATGCCAACTGTGCGAAATTCCCGCTGCCTACGCGAATATTTCGCGTTAGTCTGGCGCTCCGCAATTCCTTTCCAATTTCAATCAGAAATAAATATCCGCTATTGCCAAGGATATTTCACGTTGGTCTGTCTGCGAATCTTCTTTCGATAATATTCCTGGACGAATTTCGTACGTGGCCGGAAGCGAAGGAAGACGACTTTTCACGTGGAACGCGACAGGAAGTGGGAGAATGTCGATGTACGGTATATTTATTTCGGTCGAAATACTGCACGCGTGATGTCATCGTCGATTTTCAAGATTGGCTCGCTGCTCGATTCTAGTTTCGAGATTGTCTGGAGACTTCTCGACGACAGCCTTAGAACGCGTAATCCGCGGGGTGAGAGGAGTTCGTCCCGCAGACTAAACAACCGCTTGTCTCGTCTTCTTATTTTTTGTCCTTTTTTTTTTTTTAAGAAGAGTCTAACGTTTTCTCTTTCTTCCTTCTTGTAGAAGTTTTTAAATACGATTACCATCAGCCATCAAATTACAAACTTTTCGATTCTATTCATCTTCGTCCGTAAAACGTAAGAATCATTGAAATCGTGCAAAGCAAGTTTTCTTTGTTATATTAATTTAATTGTTTCTACGATTTTTGTAAAACGTCTGCGATAGTCTTATGCCTGGCTAACGATTGTTTTCATGTCTCAATGGCAATGAGACCAAGGAACACCGATGACGAGGCGCCATGACGTAATCTTGAGGAATTTCGAAAGTTTCATAGAGAGGAGGAATTCGCGAAGACGAAGATTGACCTTGGTTACGACCAGCTTATTTATTATTGGAAGGTTATACGATCGGCTTTTTAATTTATGAAACGATAGAAGCATTAAATTCTTCGCTGTTTCTCTATGCTCATTTATTTGCTTATTATGAATCACGAACTAGAAAAAATCTTGGTTTATTAAATGATAAAAGTAACGGAGTATCTAGCGAAGTTTAAGTGAAAAACGAATCCGAGCCAAAGAGGACGTTATACATCAAAAAGTCAGAAGCAGAACAGACAGCAGAAATAAGTGGGATAGACCGTGATAATTCTATTCGCTTATTCATTTTAATAATTCATCGATCCAACTGGGTCAGTGTTATACTTCACGGTACTCAATTATTAATTAGCCGAGTAGGTTGCTTGGTCTAAAAGCTATCCTAAACTCGATGAATAGATGGATGTTTCTTTTACCGAGAGACTTTCAAAATTACGAACTTTTTTTCGTATGACTATGCAACAAATTTCGTTGTTTGAATATCTCGGGTCATCTACATAGATATAAACTTTTTCACAAGTAATACGTTCTTACGTATACGTACTTCTTCGTTACTTTCACTCATCGTAGATCCTATAAACGAAATTTTCAAGCTTTTCTTTTCCTCGTTACGTTTCCTTTTAATCCTTTCAGTTTCTTAATTAATTCCACGTACACTGTTGGTCATATCGTCACCTGTTACATTTATTTCAATATTCTGACAAATTTTAATAATAATTGTCTAAATAAAATGTAAATAAATAAATGTAATAAAAAGTATTCGAATATCATCGTAAATACCACGGTATAAAAAAAAGGAAAGTCAGAATAGGCTGCGATGAATCGAAGATCGTTCAGATTTTCGATGGGATCTATAAGATTATGAAACTCGGGTCGTCTCTTTCTCGTTCGCCAGCAATGGGAATTCTATCGTCTTTGTCGGTTCTCCACGTTTCCAGTATTTTCCTTTTTCTCTCAGTTTTTCTCGCTTGCTCCCGCTTGCCAGCGGACTCTGGCTCCTTTACTCCTGTCTCTACGATGCCTCACGACTCTCTACGAGGCAGCGAGATGCGAGTGGAATTTTAATTGCCATTTATTTTTGCTCGCTCGGTTCCCTCGTACCGCTCGTCGCATCGTCTCGCGCGGACAGATACAAAACCGATTATGACACCGCCGGAGGAAGTTGCAGATCTCTCGATGCTTTAAATTATACAGGGTGTTCGGCAACAAATGGCAGAGAATTTAAGAGGCGCTTCTACGATACGGAATAAGGCGAAAACGAAGAACAAGGCAGTGGCGTTTCAGACTTTGTTTATTAGTTATTAGCGTTTAAAAAGCAACCAAAATACCCCCGAAGCCTGGCAAACTTCTCTATACGAACGAATGTAGGGCAACCTAAACGATGGGGGGCACAGTGATCCTCAAACTTGAAAAAGATTACAATGTTCAATACACTCAAATTCCATAGGATGGTTTTATTTATTTTCGTGATCATTCAAAATTGATCGAGACGATATATTGAATTTTAAATTGGTAAATAATTTTAAATCTGTAAAATAGGAAAAATATGATTTCTTATATTTTTCTCCTGTGATTTTTAGAGCATCGTTTTGCATATGATCACGTACGATACTAACACGTTACGCATTAGTTTATTACATAATTACCTCGAAATTTATCGTCAAGCGCGGCTCGATACGATCGAGCTCTCTCGTAACAGTTCTCATCACTGACCAGTCCCAATCATTCTTGCCCGCGATACAAACGAAAAAAGAAATAGGTATATCGTGACTCTTGGCAAATAGGAACAGCCAGCATAGTCTGGCCGTTAATTTAAAACGTTCCGACAGGTGTAACGTCTAGTCCGAAGCGACGTTGGCTCTACCTAGCAGTATGAACGTGTCTGCCGAGGAAAGTGTATCGGATACCGAAATACGTAAAATATACATATGTACGCTGTGTACCTTCACGCTCGAAATAGTGCTTGCCACGTACATATATACGTACACAGGCGCGTTTCACCGAAGACGTCCTTTTATATGTACATATATGCGTCATAACGGTTTCAGAGACTGAAATCGCAGTCATTGACATCGTCATCGATGTAGCCGGTGGAGCCAAATTCTGAAGGCGGTTTCTTTCAGATTAGTTTCGAAATCGTCACAATCGTCGCTTCAAAATATCTTCTTACGCGTGAACGCGCGAAAGAAACACGACCTTTACATGTATCTGGTAGCAGAATATTCGTTAAATAGAACGTAGTGGGCACGATCGTAGAGTTTGCAGCAATAAGGAGACAGGTCTAATATATTGGTCGATTTTGCGTTTCGATTTATGTAAGATTACTCAAATTACTAGATAGTGGAGCTACCTGCTTATCGCAGCAATTCGTTCAGTTAAAGAAACGAACATCGGCAGAGGCTGTTTCACCCACTAATTATTATAACGAGTATTTCATTTTTTATATTCTCTGTACTCTTGCGTGTTACGTGAATTTTGTTTCAATTTCCAGCGAATATATTAAAATTCGCCAACGTTTGCATTAAAATCACGTTACGTAATCGATCTCGCCGATATTCGGCAATGGTATTCGAACGCGTGTCATCGAGTTTCTTCTGCGCTCGAGGCCGAGCTTTTTTCATAATGCGTTGCTAATAACCCTATCTATATGTATATGTATCGAGGCTGTATTCATGGGGACGTTCGTACTCGTTTACTATCCCCGCAAAATCGACTATAACGATCGCGTCGCAAGATTACACGGTTACGATGTCCGTGTGCCATTCGATGTAGCGTGGGCCGGCTTTAGGACGACGATATCTTGGCAAGTGGGCAAGCAGACAAGCGAGCGAAGCAAAGCAGGCAAGCTTGCCATGAGAGATTGGAATGTCTCCCGTCCGTTCGAACCCTGTTCCCCTCCACACCTTTCCACCACTCTCCGCCCCCACCCTGCTTCCCCTTCGTGGCTCCGTGTCTCTATATACTGGCCCCTGCCAGTGACTTCCTCTTCTCTCTTCTACGTTTTACTCTATCTCTCTCCCACCGACGCTGTCTTCTTATTCCATCGTTTCTCCGCTGGGTCCTGGCGTGCAAGGTAGCGGCAAGTAGCGAGAAAGAGAGACTGGATGCGTGGCATCATAGCGGAAAAGAGAGAAACGGTCAAAGAAAGACGAAAGGCTCTGCTAGCGATGGGGTTAACTTATTATAGTTAGTCGTCTTATATAGTTTTCGAGCTTTTCGGCGCCAAGCTTGCGTCGCTCGATAGAGGTTAGGATTCGCGCATGTGGTTGCTTCGCCCGAGAAGCACCGATCGATTGTTTGGTAATGTTGCTTGTGGAATGTGGTATTTTTAACGCGTTAAACGCAGAGCTAATTTTGCTCTACTTTGCATCTAGACGGCGTGTAAATATAGGAAATGCGTCTATGCATAAACAATAAGAAGTTTAGCGTTGTTGCCCAGGGGCCGTTGCCGTAGATCGAATAATTTTTTTGGTTTCTTTAAATCGTTGATTAAACAATAGCGGCTTCGATTTTGGACCAAAGTAAGTTTTAAGTATAGAGATGGTAAAACGTATTGTTTTAATTGAGTTTAAAAAACAGCCTATATCGTACATATATATAATTATAGTTGAATTCCCAGTAACACATCGATAGGAGGATGGAATGAAAAGAGAAATAAACGGTACGATGAATGGTGTAGGATGGTGTGGAAAGAGTACGCGAGGATATTGATCCCATCGCTAAGGCGTACTCTTCTCCCAAGTTTGAATGCATCTTGAAGAAAAGATGCCAGTTCCCCCAAGTCTCGAGCCTGTCCTCTCTCGGGCCTCGGCCCTGGATATTCCGTCCTCGGCTGCTTCTTTCGTTCCGTCCTTCTCCGGCTGTGTCCCTCTGTCTTTCTCTTTTTTTCTCTCTATTCCCGCGCGAATGCGACCCTTTTGGCGTAGTGGCTACCGGTGTTACGCTCGTAGGGCCCCCAGGCGGTCCACGAATGGATTCACGAAGAGCTACGAGGACTCCCGAGGGTGTACGATCGTGCGCACGAGCAGATGTGCTACTGTCCTTCGATACTCTGGATGATGCCCCGCGGTGCTGCGAATCGACTATACCGTTCGCTCTTTCGCACGAGCGCGCGAAAGAAATAGGATGGCCGAGGAACGCAGAATATTATCGTTACATAGCGATCGACGTGGCTCGCCATTCGCATTTTTAGCCTTTCTCCATTATGCTCGTATGCGACTGTCGCGTGCTTTTTGTTTCAAAACGCGTACATATCATATGCCCGTCAAGTTCAAGTTCGTCGAGGACAAACGAACCAAGTATGTACATGCTTGCTAGTTCTTTATTTCTTTTACCGTGACGCTTCGTATTGTAATACATATTTATCTACATACATATGAATCTAAGTAGATGCGTTATGAATATAAATATATGTATATATATATATATATATCTTTTTTAATCTTGTTCTTTTCGTTAGTTATTTTGTTGCTCGGTCACGGTTTCGTTAAAGGAGAACGAACAGAAGATTTTGCGTGAAATTCTCATACGCGGACGTGGACGCGGACACGCTGGGAAGGGTTCAGCTCGGAAATACCGTAGAAGAAAATAGAGAGCGCGGTAAGGAGCGCGACCGGCCTTACGGCGTTGTTGCTCGCCATTTGCCGACGCAGCTTTTCACATTCCTTAGGCTCTCTTCCAGGGGCAAACAATGTTAACGACCACGCGAAGAGATCGAGATTCCATCTCTACCGAGCGATACATAAATAGGCCGACGCTTTTACCCGGCGACCAGATATATACGTACCCGCGTTATTATTCCTTTTTGTAACCGACTATTTTTAGACGCCCGCCGGAATTTCACGCTTCTCTTTTTCTTTCTTTTTGATGTTTCTCCCTTTACCTCATCCTTTTTTCCCCCCTCCTCCATCTACCTTCTCGACCGCCTCTGTCGTTTGCTGTATGTCGATAATCGTATTCGAGGTTGAATAATCACGTTTCACGAGGTAAAAGATAATATAGGAAGGCTATACTTCTATTTCCATTTTTTTAAGTTCACATATTCCACAACCTATAAAGGAATTGTTTGAAAATTCAGTATGTAGCATTTCTAGCATGTGAAATGAAGAGAATCATGGTTACTGTTACACAGCCGATAATTTACGTTTCAAATAGATTCATTAAACAAGTAACTATTAGTGCTGCACAGAATATTAAAAAGAGAGATCTTGTATTCTTGTCGTTCAAAGTATTTAAATCTTAGTTATCTGCCACATCATCAAGTTCTCTGAATATTCACGCTATATAAGTCTTTGTCAAGTAAGAAATCAATCATTTTAACACTTGTGTCGACGAATTTTTCTTGTTACTCAACGATTCTTCTATTTATGACACAAGTAGAACATTTGTCGCATTAAATATTTAAAAAAATAAGAGGAAATATAACAAAGTTGTTCTCTTTCTTTTCATTCTTCGTAATACTTTTATGTCAAGCTATGGCAAAAGTAAATTCGGAAAGTTTTCAATGTAAGAAAAAATCAAATAATTATCTTTGCAACTGTAGAAATTACCCAATAGAAAAGTAAAAAATCCACAACTCTTTCGAAAAAATATTTATAACAACAGCTTTAAATTATCAACAAAATTCATGGCTTTTGATTGTGTTTTAATAAAATCATTTTGATAACGGAAGATATTCAACTGTCTTTTCCGCGATGATCTATCTCTTACCATTCTATGAAAAATGTAAATTATCGATCACATGTAGCAATCGTCACAAATTTTCTGGAATTTTCATTGCACTTAACTCGCTTTTTCTTCCGAGGATGCGTACGTGCCTTGGACCATACGAACCGGCTTGAATCACGAAACGATCGTCTCTTATCAACGCAGGAATGCATGAAGGCTGATTATCAAAGACTTATCATTGCCTGATAACCAACAGCTAAATGACGTACCCCAGATTCAGATCTGACTACTGTTTGTCGTCGAGTTCGCGAAAAAAAATCGTCGCAATTCTACAAGCATATGATTATCTATCATAGCTTTCTTTCATTGAAAAATAATTGAAAATCATTTAATTAGCAACATTTCCCTACCTATATAGATATAAACATATTTTTAATTGGCGTTCTAGTAATACGTGTTACATTTCGATCGGTTATTATTATAATCTTCTTATCTCGAAGTATTATCTAAATGGTTAATCGAGTGCGTCGATGTTATCCCTTTCTGGGATCGAATTTTTTTTAATTCGTTTAAGTGTATGAACGTTGCAAGGACTTTCCGCGATCTTCAAGATCGTTTCTTATCGCGTCGAATGATTCACAAAAGCGACGAGAGTTATAAATATTCAGGTGAGACGTCACCTGGGAATTGTCGCGACGAAAATTACATTTCCTCTTGAACGATGGCAGAAAATCGACGACAGTACGAATCGTTGTAACGATCGCGTAACGGGTTGACCCATGAGCTCGTTCTTTTTTATCTGGTCAAGTTTAATTGGCTGATACGTCGATTTCCCTGAAATCTCAATATAACGCTCGACATTCATCCAAAGGGAATGCACGAGCATCAGATGCCGATTTCTCCGAAAGGGAGAGCTCTCCGTAAAGCGATATGCATACCGAATACGTTCGTCAGGATTTCTAACTTCTTCTCCACGGTGCTCTTCTTGGAAGGGCGACACAAAAATGTGAATGTACCGTAGCCCTTTTCAAATGTGCACAACGCATTCTTTTTCCCTTCTTTCTCCTCTCTCCACTTTCTTTTTTGTTTTAACACTTCTAGAAAATTTCGGATCTTTTGCTCTTATAATTACTGAAAACAATTTACTTCGTAATAGGAGGTAGAAACATTATTTCATATAGCTATTCATGTTATATACGTATAATTTATTAGAATATTTGTTTAACATTTTCGTACATTTCATTGTTTGAAGTTTGAACTACTTAGAGAGAATATTTTATGATCATTTTCCTCTTAATTTGTTTAGTGTTTTCCAATTACATCACACTATTGTTAAGTTGCTAGGAAGATATGCGTATCATTAAACTATATCAGGCTATAATAGGTTAGATAGCAATTATATCAGTATCAAAGATGTTGACGCATAAAAGCGATTAAAAATGATAACAAATTAAATATTACGAGCGTGTAAAAATATTGCGAGTGAACATGATTTCTTTTAATAGAACCGTTAAGGTTATGGAAAATTATTAGTCATAGAGGTTTCTTTGGAATTTTCACACATTGATTCTATTATAAGATAATGTAGAAATAATTAATGGGAATTAAGTGTTTTTTAACTTATGTATTTCGAGAATAGATTAATGTTATTTTATTGATTAACCTGGTTGCGGGAAGAAAGATAACTATGACAAAGAAATAGAACGTTTTCATTGTCTGTAAAAAATGGCATAGAGATAGTAACATGGGTCTAATCGATACACGGCATCGTTTTACCGAACGACTGCTAGCGGTGATCAATAGTTAGTTTCGTGTTGCACAACATAATTGATAACAATTCTCTTCAATGAGTGTCAAAAGATCGCGATAACTTTTCAATGGGTTAAGACTGTCAAGATTCTATTACTTACGTTTTTGCATTTATGCCGAAAATATTTTTGATATACATTATACAATTGAAATTCTTTCTTTTCCTTTACTGGCGAAAAAACATCAAGAAACCGATCAATTATTTGTTCATAGTCTTACGTACGAACTGTACAATATTCAACTGATAGATTCAGCAAAACATTCATCTTATTGATAGTAAAGAAAAATTGTTTGTAGAAACGTACGTTTCTTATTTTTACATCAAAGAATACTCTATTCCGAGACAACTTGGACCGCCAAATTCTCAAACTTGAATTTCGCGGGCTTTCCTTTTGATACGAAAACGCCAGAGAGAAAGAGCATCCTCCGTATGCGTTTCGCGCGAAGAGATAGGATTGCTGGAAAGTTAAGAGCTTTTGCTCGGTCCGCGCAGACACCTTCGTTCGCTGAACGGGGCATCGAGTTATCGGTATGTACACCACGATAATGGCATCGCATTCCATTCATATCAGCATCGCTCGTTCGCCACCGCAGCCTACCCGCTCTCTTGCCTCCCACTCCCTTCCCTTCTTCCCTGGCGGTGGGACGTTCGTATGCGCAGGCTCGTTCCATCGCGCCAGGCGCATCGTCGCGTCGCAAACCAAGACGCGACCCGAACACGCGCACGATGTGAACGCACCTTTACGCGGCCGATCGTCATGCTGGCTTCACCTGGTGCGCATTCCTTCTGCAACTGTTGGAAAACGGCTCCCCGAGGAAACTTATCTCGAGAGAGAGAGAAAGAGAGAGAGAGAGCGTGCAGCTTGTTCGCGATCACGCCGATTCCACCGGCAGTGGGGGCTTTTTTCTATTTTATAATTAGATTTTTAGGCTTCGGTGGCGCGACTGACGTGTATGCACGTTATGATCTTCGGCGGACGGTTTTAGCGGCAATAAGATTTGAAAATACCCTAGTCATACAGGTTTTGTGATAAAGATCAATGATGAAAAAGTTAAAAATATTGTGAAAATTAATGTCGTCTTTCAGGAAGGGCAGAACTTTAGAAATTTGTTCATTATTATTGAGATTTTCATTTAAAGATTCCTTAATGCAGAATCTAGAACGATATTCCGCGTATTTCACACAGTTTAGATGTTTAGAAGAATGCGTTTTAACGGTCGAATCAAAGAGCTGTGATACTCTTCTTAGTTCTGTGATTCTTTCCGAGAAGTATCCTGTTAGGAGATAATTCTTAAGAGTAATTCGTTGTTTATTGTTTTATGTGCTCAAGGAATTTAAAGATGTCAGGTTATCGTTGTTTATCGCATTTCTTGTTTTATTACATACTTTAACAAGTTATCTATTTTCACATTATGCAAATTGCAAGCAAAAAATTTTGCTTCGCTCCATCGTTGTAGACAGTTTCGAGTTTTGCAGTAATTTGAATGACAGTTTAATCTAGAAAAATTGTCTCGACGAGAAAAAAATCTTTATACAGTCAACAATAATTATCTCTGTTGTTTCTTCGCTCGAACACGAGGGCTTTTGAATGTGAAGTATCTGTATGCTTGTAACATCTAAATATACGTTCACCGTTTGGTGTATCGAGACGATAAATAGCAAACACAAAATATATCCAAACTTTCTCCACGGAGAATTCTTATATCTTACTGATAAGGTAACGGTGCCAGGTGCCGTTGTACAAACGTGCCCGCCCCCCTATACGCTTCTCTGTGATTTATGCGTGTGTACTTATTAAATTACTATTTATAAACTTATTGAAACTATTAAATTAATAATTGTCACAAACGATATACATAATGTAATACTTATATAATACAAATTATAAATAACGTATCTTTCTATTTATGGTTATAAAATATACGATGATCTCGAAAATGTTGGGAGAATGACCTTGAGAAAATTCCACGTGTATTAAATTAAATCTTTCCTTCGTGTTTTGAGATTTAAATGATCTATTTATATAACTTCTATCTTTATCGAATCCATCAAGTACATTAGATTAGAGATTATTCCATATAGATTCCTTAAATGTTTTTAACTTTTTTTTATTGCCTTAAATACTTATATGTTGATGTCACTAAAGCCTAGTAGGATTCTTCTGGTGTCTAATTTGGTGAGGCTCTACAACACAAAGCAAACCGGAATTATTGTGACAGTATTAATCATTTCGTTATCGTGACATCGAAACAAACACACAAATATGTTTTACATCGCACGGCAGTGCGCACGATTTGATTCTGTATAGGTTTCCTCGATGAGCCACTTCGTTTAATCGCGGAAAATCTCACGATTAAATCATAATAATTGATTGTCTGTTCGAGTGTTAATCGTTCTATGAATTAAAACTGGAGATAAGGAAAGGACTGGCAATTTATCTGTAATTTTTAATTTTTAATTTTTCCCTATTATTATTTAAAGATGAAATTATGCAAGACGAAATTATGGCGTTTTAAATATAACATTTATAAATTACTTGCACACATACGTGTGCATTCGTTCAAACAACTTATACATATTTATGAACTCGTTGAGTTTCAACCGTTTCTTTTTAATACTCCGAGAATGCATTGTTAACACTTGTCGTTTTAATTCATCGAGAATAATTGTCAAGGAGTAAAAAAAAGAAAGCAATGATTCAAAGATCAAAGTTCTTATATATACATATACGCACACATGCATACTATATATAAATGAAAAATAATTTCGAAGTGAGTTATACGTAAAAATTATAAGGCCTAAAAGGATGAAATAAAAGAGGAAGATTTCTCAAGGAATTTATATGATAAAGATTTATTATTTCTAAAAATATTCAGGTTGTCTTACGGTTGCGTAATTTCACAAGGTTTTGTAGTAATTTTTAAATTTAAGATAACTGATTGAATATTTAATATATATATATATGTATACATATAAAGCGATAGTGATGTACGATTTAGTCATATATCAAAAATATGACTTTGAGCACGTGTGAAGTTGCAGATTGTGGCGACTTCTATTGGTGAGATTGCGTACTGCACGTACAGTTGCTGGTTCTATATGAGCTGGTATACAAGTTAATCCCGCGCATAATTCGCACATTCCAAAAAAGATTCTTCGATGGAATTTGAAAGTATTTCTTTCGTTTGATGTTTCGAACAATCTCGATATCGATAACGATTTCTGCAATAGAATGCACAAACGATGATATAAACGTGGATATATACAAGTAGGTATTTTGTTACGAAATCATTACTTAAACCAACTTCAATAATATCTTCATTTATTATAATAGAATTATGTGTGTGTATCTGTATCATATCCATGATGATTGTATAACGAGCAGCAGTTCAACAATTCTTATACGAAAGTAATTAGAATTGTTTTATTAGCCATTAATGTGAAAGCAACTCTTAGCTTTGGAACTCATAGTCAATCTAAATATATGCGCAATTATAATTTCATTTGCGAGATTGACAAGAGGGAGACGAAATAGTCAGGAAGGAGGAATGAAAGATGACGCATTGAAAGTAAGAAAAGAGGAAATTGACGGAAGGAGAGGAATGCCCGAAAGGGTGTAGCGGGTCACGTGTGTATAGTCGGCCCCTTGCATTAGCCGTGGATCCTCCTTTTTCTTTTCTTCCTTCCCTTCTTCTCTCTTTCTCTCGGGAGCCACGTGCGCCCCAAGAAATTCCTCTTTTGTATCCTTCAGCCTTTGTTCGGCAACAGCTGTCCGGCCGAAGAAATGCTTTTCTCCATCGTCAGTCTGCTTACTGCTGATTCTTTTCCCTCTCTGTTCGCTACCACGTCTAAGTATGAATTAAATTATCGATTCTCTGCCTTCTTTTGTCGATTCGTGCGAGGAAGAGATTAAGAATCACGATTTAACGTGAGAACGTCAACTAACCATTTAAATTGTGTCAATATTTTCTTCGTAATCGTTAATTTGTAAATTGTCTGTTTTGAGAGACAGACTATTACTTTTTATTATAAATATGTAATTGTATTTGTCCAAGAAATATTCGAGGAATCCAGTTAAACTTGAAGAGCCCAATTTCATAAATATTTTAATTTTAGGTATTTCCAACCAGCCCTCAAAGACTATTTCTCTTTTATCAATTTTCAAGTAACATTTCACAAGCATTAACTTGCTATTATTAAGGTAGCAAGGATTAAAAGGAAGACAGAATGAAATTTACTAAATGTTATGAAAATGCGGTTTTTTCAGGAAGAGAGAAAGAAAGAGAGAGAGAGAGAGAGAGAGAAGTTGTCACAAATTCCATTTCCTTCCATGGAATGCGGCTCACCATTCCCCTCTACATCATTCCATTCCGACGGCAATGTTTAAAAGTACATCGAATCATGATTCTCTCTACCCCCATAATTTCCTCATAAATCATCTCGAAAATTCCCGAAGGAAACGGTTCTGCATCCGTGCCCTTAACATTCGCCGGAAGACGTTGCTTTCGAAATTTGCCGCGGTTGCGTATTCAGAAGAAAATGCCACGAATGCGTCCAATTACAAAACACCGCGAGCATTCCTGAACAGATCCGTACGCATAGTGGCCCGACACTGGCTCCGCGCGGCTCTCTGCTATCTATCCCTCTTTCTTCGTTCCTCCTCCGATGGTATGAGCGGCGGAGAGTAGTTGGCGTACTATAAAAGGGGGCCCTTCGCTCGGAGCGGGGCCCCGCGGATCGGCGTGCAGCGTTCAGATAAATATGCGGGAGGGGCCGGAATTCCTCACTCGGCTGCATTCCAATCGCTCTTCCTCCTCCGCCATCTCACCACTACCACACACACAAACACCTCCCCGTCATCGTTATTTGCAGCCTCCGTCGCACACTACCTCTGTCCCGGCCACGCAGCAACAGAACAACCTAGCGATCCCAGTATGTAATACCAACGAATACCAGTACCGCCGGTGACAATAACAATAACCACGCGTGTCCATAATAAGCTTCCGAATACTCTGACAATGAGTGTATATACGAAAGGGTTGAGGTTAGCTTGGATTAGGTTAGATTAGATGCTTCTTCGTCACTTTTGTAATCTGCTTTGTTTCCTTACGGCTGAAGTGGAGCGATATTTTTGGTAATAAGGATGTCCCGCTATTATTAACAACAGGGATTGTATTTATATCTCACGGTGAATTTGCTTAGCATCTTGCAACATCGTAGGGCAAAATTTATTATTTAAATTCGTAAATGAATTTTTATGACAAAGAATAAATTCAAAATTGATATATGTATATATATACCCGATGCAAAGCTACAGTATTGACAACAATTCGTCAATTCGCATGCAAGTATGCGTTACTGCTGTTCGTCGTTTATGGACTGTCTTTATTTTCTTCCTTCTCTCATAATTTTTCCGTCCCTTTCTCGTGTACTAAAAAGGTAGATTCTTTTCTGGCTTTTACAGCACCTATAAACGTGTGTATATGTACTCGAGTACCTACGTAGAACTCACGAGTACGTGCAAACGGTTTCGCAGGAATTATTATTGTAGGTGGTGGATCTTCCATTAAAATGCATATACAGGACCTCTAATACGAAGGCTGACCCTTTTGGCCGAAGATATCGCTCCTTTTGCCGCGCTGGCATTCCTTACCAATATTTCTCGAAGAGGAATTCCTTAATGATACACGAGTGCTGCGTGCTTCGTGCTTGCTGCTTCGTTCTTCGCTCCCTTCTGTTGGTACACGTGCGTGATTTGCGGCCTAGAGTCAGGTCTCGATGGAGAAAGTGTTTATTCGGTTTCCTGTCATACTCGTCTGGGATTTTTTCTCCATCGCTAAAATTGTTCAGACGTATGACAAATCGCGTACAAGGTCACGTTGTACTTTCAAGCTATTTTAAAGATGCATAACACATTGTGTAACATATAGACCACCTGTCTGGTCCTATAAGAGCAATCCAACGTGTTTTAGAGCGGCGTTTTTAAATGACATTATAAATCTGATCTTTTTATTGTATATTTATATTTAGAAACATCAATGTTTATGTTTGCATATCCAGATTGTTCGTGCTATTATTTTCTGCAATAAAACTGGCAATGAAAACTTTTTTCTAAATGGTAGGTCTTTGAAAAGATAAGAGACAGAGTTTTAAGACCCTTTTCCATACTTAATCGTACTACCGTGGCATCAACAAATTAAAAATATTTTTCATGGATTTTCCGTAATAGCAAAACGTATTCAACGTATCAAAGAAAAAAGTATCATAGAAAGCATTGAAAAGAACTCTGTTCGCAAATTCAGAAAGTCCACATAGCATCTTACAACAGTCCTATGTAAATGAAGGAGGTGACCTCCGCTCATAAAAGGACGTTAACGGAGAATAATGTATCCCCCCGACCCATAATATCTGAATAACGTAACACATGTCAGTCGAGAGACATTCCAATTGACTTATGGAACGTCTCTAACCGGAATTCGTTCGGAACGAAAGAAGATTCCCGCGTCGCGTCGCGACGGACATGTCCAGCGGAGCGTGGCGTAAAAAGTCAGCTAAAGCGGAAGAGATTTCGGGATGTGCCATGCCGGGAGGACGAAGAGGAAGCGACTCGAGAGATCTTTCGAGGGAGAAAAAGGAATGATAGATACGTAAGGGAGATGCAAGCATCGAGGTAAGAAGAGCTGCGCCTCGTGGAGGTGGAGAACGAACGATGGAGGAGGAGGAGGTGGAGGTGGAGGAGGGGAAAAATAAGAGGCTCTTTCCGCGAGGCGAGCGAACCGGCTCGTACTCGATAGCATCTGCGGAGCCTCCGACAATAATAGTGTGGACCGAGAAATATGCGCGCGGGGCCCGAGCCCTGTGAATCCTTCGGCGGTTTTGGGGTGGTGAGGTGGTGTACGGAGGCAAAGCTCGCCTGGTGGGGCGAAATTCTCCGATGCGTAGTGATGGGATCGATCCGATGCTTGTAATTCCCGAACAACTCGTCCTTTTGATCTTCCCTTTGCTCACCATTCGCGTGTCGCTACTTTTATGAAAAATTCAGAAATTTTCGTAATGCAGAATGACCACGTTTTAGAGAGACGATATTTTCGTGCGAATTGGTCCCACGAATATAGAATAGAAAAATATGTCCTAAAACACGAACTTTCTAATTACTTTACAGAAAGATAGTCGATTCCGTTTCTTGCGGAGGTTTCTTTTTTTAAAAATGCTTGCTTTTATACAAATACGTAAGTTATCGTTTTAATGGAAACTACACGAGAAAGAAGAAAAATAGTTTGCAAAAAAACTTGGAATAATTACCTGGAATTCGTAAAATGTGCATAATTTGGACGAATATAAAATTGAGTTAATGTTATGAAAGTATAATAGGCATGGATTATCGATCAGCGATGTTAATGAAATAAATCGATAAGATGTGCAAAGGCAGGAGAATTGGTCCCATCACTACTGGTACGGAACGGGCCTTCTGACGGAGAGGGGACATACACCAAGGTCCACCGGGCCTGTTCTTAGATGATCAGAGACACGGCTGATGGGCCAGTAGTGGCCCCAGAAATTCCAACAAGGACGAGGCATAATGCGCGACTCAAGGTCGGTTCTACTACCGACCAGAGAGTCCGAGATGGGACCACGTTCAGCAGGGTCGTACTGTGACCTCGTCAGGCCTTCCTTCCCCTCCTCTCCCGGTTCTCGGGCCCCTACTCCATCCCTGCTGTCGTCCCTTACAGGCTGGGCTCCGCCAGCGACAGGATCGTGCGCTCGCCCCGCGGCGCCCTGCATATCAGGCCCCTGCATACCACCATGACATTCCGCATCGCTGAAAAAAATGTACGTCCTCCGGGGGTCGATGACGAATACTACGGTGAAATTCGAGACGCGACCTCGTCGACGCTTCGTCGTTCGGCTATTCGACAAAACTATTCCCTCGAGTATACTAGTTGTGTACGCGCGTGGAAACGAAATTAACGGTTCTTCTTCTTCGAACGTCGATCGATGTTTTTCTCCTCTGTAATGGATATTTTGATCGATGGAAAATATCTAACGAGGAAATATAGGTCAAGAAAATTTCTATCAACGAAAGAATTTTTAGTTCGATGGAACTTTCGAGTGGAAGAGACGAAGGATCATTGAAGATGAGAAGGCCTAGGGAAGGAGCAAAATTTCGACACGCGATATCGTAAATATTCATGGTGCGTGAGCGAACGCAGCACGTGTGTGTACGTTCTAGTATCAATTAGATTCACCAGGAACGAATACCGCATGAAATGCATGGTATCTGAAAGGAAGAGGCAAAGTGGGGGATGCGGAGAACGAAGAAGGTAGAAATTGTTGGGTAGCGAAAAGAAGAAAGAAATAGAGGGAGGATAGGAAAAGCAGATTGGGAGTGGGGGGCGCAAGGGCTCGATTGCGACGGTCCTGCCGGGCCTCATCCTGAGGCCCGCCTTTTTACACCGGCTAAGAAAGAGCCGCTTGAGGCCACCGTGGTTGAAGCGAGATAAATGAAAAGACTATGGAAGGAGCAGACGGAAAGTGAGGAGAGGAGGAACGCCTATACGGAGATTGAGAGAGGTAGGCTCCGCGCGTGTATGTGTGCTCGAGTGAGAAAGAGGTAGAGATCGAAGGATTAAACGGAAGAAGAGAAAGAGAAGAAGAGAAATAAAAGAGTAAAAAGGAAGGATGTTGGATAGGATGGTAGGGAGAAGGGTGGTAGGTAAAAGCAGGATGGAAACGAGAAGGGAAGGAGAGAATCGACCGGGTGGTGCAAGAAGCGAAGGAAGAGAAGGCAAAAAGGAGGAAAAAAGGTGGGATCCCTTAAAAATTGAGACCCACAGAGGTGGGGATCGGAATTTCGGGCCCCGTAAACCGGCCAGTCTCGAGGAGGCCTTCGCGAAGATGAGGTGAAGAGAAGAGGAGATAGACATCCGACGGGATAGAAGAAGAAGAAGGAGAACGAGAACGAGAAGGAGAAGAAGAAGAAGAGGAAGGCGAGGGCGAAGAGGAAAACGACGAGGAAGAAAAAGGCGGAGAAGAAGGAAAGGAAGAAGAGTATATAGGAGAGGAAAGAAAGAGACGGCAACGATCACGACGATCACGACGACCACGACGACGAAGAAGACGAAGAAGAAGAAGAAGAAGAAGAGGAACCGTGCCTAGTCTACTGTGTACCCGGCATGGACCGTCAGTACACACTCTGCGTACTCGTACCGGCGCACCAGTACCGCACCTACGTAAACAATTACCATCAGCAGGCGCATCAACAGCGACTGCAACAACACCAACGTCAGCAATATTCCGAGCAGCAACGTTCCTGCAAACAGCCTTATCAACAGGAGCAAATTTACGAAAACGTCGTGTCCCAATATCGAATGAGAATGTGCTACCACAACGACTACGAGAACGACGAGCAGATACAGAGATTCTACTGGGAGCAGTGCTACAGACGTGATGACACCGACGCCACCGCATACTATTACTGTGAATACGTAAGGACTCTTCCAGGATTCTCGCGTATCTCGTGCGTTACTCCGATCTCTTGGAATCCGTTGAAGTGAAATTCCACGTCCGGCGTATCATCGTCAACAACTTTGTCATCGATCAGTGTTTTCCTTTTCATACCTCTGCTATCTAATATCTCATATTTCGTTCAAATATCTCTCTGTCTCTCCGATCTCACGTGTCTCTAATATCAAGATACGATCCGCTGATAACATCGAATAGGAATTTCGAATCATTCACTGTTTCTTTCTTTCGCATTTACATGTCGACTAAGAGAAAGAGAGAGAGAGAGAGAGGCCTCGAAAACGAACGGTAATTGGAAGTACCGGAGCTCGCTTCGAGAACTCTTTTCGAGAATAGCAAAAGTGCGAAATTCCATAGAAACGCGACACGAGAGAGAAACGGAACGAGAAACGTTGCCGTGAATTCCGAATGTTTCTCTCGCTACCGATCGACTATGTTCTTTTATTTCCTTCTGTTTTACGACGTTGAACCTGCGGAACAATCCGAATTGCACGATCGTCCGGCACTCTTAGCACTACGTAAATCATGTGTAATGGTATTTCCTTGTTTGAAAATCGAAAGAATGCTGCCGCAGGCAGTTGCGTGGCTTCTATCGGATTTCGATGCGTGATCGAGCTAAAAACGTGAAACGACGTGCTATTCCCAACGTTACTTTTAACCGCAGAATTCTTTCTGTTAAGTGTTGCTTAAGTGCTATACGCGCATTCGCAATTTAATTTACTCGAGAATCTGCATCGATTATTCGATTGTTTGCTTGTATTATTAAAATCGACTGTACGTTTAAAATAGACTCAATGATCGAAAGTCGAAATAATCGAAAGATCAAACGAATACTTTAATGCGAATGCGGTTGGATCTTTGGATCTCGTGACTTTTATAAGTTTATGATATGAATTTTTTTCTTTATTATTTCGAAAGAACGATGGATCTTAATTTTAACAATGTCGTTTGCAACTGTGTTACAGGCGAAAAAGGAGATCTACGATGTGAAGCAACAGAGGTTATGTCTGGCCCAGGATGAGTACAATCACCTCAACAACGCTTTAACGACGCTCGGTGCTTCACGTACAAGTTGTGAGTACATATTAATATTTATATATTTTCTGAAAATTTTTTATATTCAGAGTATTCCTCAAAGTATAGTTTAGCGTGGAAAGTAATGATTTACTTGGAACTTATGACGCGCTAATCGTTCATTTTGTTATCTGTGGTACACGATATCCTCAAATAAATTTATTTTATAATAAAAGTATTTTTATCTACACAGATCGAGCATATTAAGCATATTTTGTGCATATTATTCCTTTACAATTAAATCATTCTTCCAACTAGAATACAGTAGAATTTTGCTACCACAGTGATTTAGAGGATATTTCTTATTTTTCGAAAAATTTGCCAATGTCGTCTTCAATTGTTTGTAGAATACAAAGTCAAATAAACGCAACAATATTTTTTATACTCCTTGATTCAGAGTTCATTGTTATTTTCCACATATAGGGTTAATAAAGAATACATCGAACGAAAAGGTAATGATTGATCATCTATCTCGTCTACAGTGTGCTCCAGTTCAAGTTCATTGAGTACCAAGTACGATCCGGATCTTTTGAAATCCGATGTCGCGCTCGCGAGGAGTCGAGTTTCCCGGCTGAAACGAGAGCTCGAACAGATCCGCGCTGAAATGAACTGTACACAACGAGGAGTGGACACTCTTGCAAGGTATGTTGTTACTGTCTTCCTTCGAGATTTACATCAGACATCTAGTGGAACTCGTAGAAACATGAATTTACATAAATATGATTTATGGTTTTATCGTAACAGAACGAATAATCTATTAAAGACACGAGTTTCAATGTTTCCTGTTATTTTTGATATAGCGTCGAACAGAAATTGAGCGGACATCATGGCGGTTGTTACAACATCACCGAGGCCCAGGCGATCATGACGGAGCTTCGAAACATTCAGAAATCGTTGAGTTCGGGCGAGAAGGAGAAAGCGGAGTTGATGCAGTCTCTGGCTCAATTGAAGGACGAATTGACGAGACTGCAGCTCTGCGAAGGTAGTCCCGAGGCCAGCACTCTTAGCTTACCTCAGGAGAAGCTTAGTACAGCGTCTCAGACCGATCTCTCCGGCGAATTGGTACCGATCGGTACTCGTCTGGCCGAGATGGCACGGATGAGGTTGCAGTACGACGAAGCAAGGAAAAGGATACAGCATATACAACAACAATTGGCGGATCTCGAGGAAAAAGTAACTCCTGGTCAGACAGAAAGCGACAAGGATAAGTTGTTGCTGTTCCAAGAGAAAGAACAGTTGCTTCGAGAGTTAAGGAGTATCACTCCGCGTACCAGAACGCAACAAGATATGAAGAAGATCCAGAGTGAGATCCGTCGCCTCGAGCAGGATCTAAACAACGCGCTTGAATTGTCGAACAAGACGATTACAGATCGCGTGCGACTGCACGAAGAGAAGCAACTGCTGTTGCAACAGTTGAGGGACGCTTTACGCTCGATGGCGATGCTCGAGGGTCAATTGAAGACTCTCAGTGCGAGCACGCTCTCGGTGAGCAGCAGTTCCAGTCTTGGAAGCCTTAGCACGACCAGTAGCAAGGGTTCGCTTAGCTCTGGACTGAGCTTCACTGATATTTACGGTGGTCCTCAGTGTCTGGGTCCTGTCAGCTCTCAACAGGAGCGACCAGTCGACATGGTCGATCTACATAGACGCGTAGAAAGATTGCTCAGAGGATCGGAGCAGAATAATCTCGTCAGTACGCCTTCTCCGGGTCGATCACAGCCGAGTTTGTCGCCAAGATCGAGTCTCTCCAGCGTCAGTCCACCGGTCTCACCGCTTTATGAGAATGCCCCGATGGGCCCACCACCTGCGTATGAACACGTAGAGATGCAGAGAAGACAACATCAGAGACCTACAACCTCATCGAATGCTCACTTAGACGGAAATCAGCTAGAGGACCGTTTGGCGGAGCTTAGGCTTACTCAGCAACAAACGTCGTCCCACGAACAATCCTGTGTTGCTCCTCAGGATCGTCTTAAGTTGGTCGGTGGCCCACATCCTCCTGTCGAATTGCAATCTGGAAATATGTCCCAAGGAAGCGGTCTTGGCAGGCCTGTATGCGTTATGCAGCATCAAATGTCTCCGCAGGAACCACCGCCTCTTTCGCCTATAAGCGAGACACCTCCTCCTACTGGTATTCGTTCGAGAGCTAGCAGTTCTGGTACGAACACCAGGTCCGTCTCGGCTGCTGTTTCCGACGAAAGTGTCGCGGGTGATTCGGGAGTATTCGAGGCTTCTAATCGAAGGAAACTGCCTGGAGCGATTGGCGATGTCAATTCGTTGGCGCTTGGGGAGATGAGCCTGGAGACGGCACAGGTGCAAATTAAGCTTAGGTTGGTTTTATGTTTATATAATTCTGTTTCATAGTTTGGAGATCGAAGAGCCATATGAGATATGTAGGCGAAGAATTGGGAAATGTTTGGTTCGTGTTTCCGTGATCTCATTCGTCATCCGTGAGTGAAGTGATAACTTACAGTGACAGTGATTTATGTAACAGACTGGAAGAGTTTTCTCCTTTAAAGGAGTCTAGTCGAAATTAGTTTATATCTCATATGGTTCCTATCTTGTAAAAACAATAACGTAAGTGCTTAACTAAACAATTTATTTGTTTAGATATTCTGTAAGTGACGGTTTGCTCCATGTTGGAATCGAACGTGCCAGAAATTTGGCTGCACTTTTCATACCTAACAACGCGCAAGTGTGAGTATTTATCTAATCGTATAATTTTCCTATTATTCAATTATTTCAATTCAATTACAATGCACGTGACTGCCAGAAGAAATAATTTTGTTATATATTTAATGTTAAGATAATTTATTCGGTAAATCTTTTAAAAACAGTAAAAAATATTATGATATCTTCTATAGAGTATTGGGAGAATGGAAAGAACTGGCATAAGTTATTTTAACTATCTTTTTTATTTAAGAGTTGGAAGTGTTCTTGGATCCTTCCTTTCTCTTTTTAATCATTATGATATTTTTTTTAATCTGAATAAGAATATAATATAAGAATGTAATTTTTTGATTGTAAAGTATCTTTATGTAAATGTAACGACATTTTACAAACAAAAAACGTTTTCAACCGGACATAAATATATGCGATATTTAGAGTCACGTTGACGAGCCCGTTAGGACGAAAATTAAAAATGTTGAATAGTAACAGTTGTTTTTTCCCTGTTTGCGCTTTAGATATATAAAGGCTGCATTGCTTCCGATGCAACCGCCCGTTAATCACATGTGTTGTACGAAACCTGTTGTGGATCTGCGCAAACCAACCTTCGGCGAAACATTCCCGATTGCAGTACCACTCAACAAACTGTACACGAAGACATTGCAAGTCAACGTTTGGTGTACGGGCAACGAGTCTGAGGAGTGCTTGGTACGTGTGTCTTCCGGCTCTTTCTTGTTTCTTTCCTTTGAATATCAAGATGGCAATAAAGTATTGAAATCGTTGAATGCTTGTCTAACGCACGATAAGATTCTCATCAGTTACAAATTTATTGACAATTCAATGGCTTTTATAATGACGTTGAATGCAGCCATAATAAATAAGATATGATCGCTTATACATTTTTTTGTAACGTGATATGCTTTTTAACGAACTTAAGGTTCATTTATCTTTAATATGCTAATATCTTTATTTTGTTTATTTCTACTAAACAAGATACAATAAAAAGTATTGTAAATTATAATAGTTTACTTAAATAGCAGACTCTTTTGATAGAAAAATATTAATATAATGATGTTTGTGTTTATTGTAATATAGGCATTCTCTTGCCTTTGGAGATCAACAATATTAAATTATTCTAATTAAGAGGTTTAGAATATACCAATTATATTCTTATTTCTAGTCATTGTAGTTTTCCAACTGATTAACTTTTTAACCTTTTCATTTCAGGGATCCGCCCAAGTGTCCCTTGCAGACTTTAGTCCAGAATCGCCAAGCGTGAAATGGTACAACATACTTTCCTTTCGCTTCATGCAACCATCCGACAGCCCGAGCACTAGCACCAGCAATAGCAACAGCATTTCCATCAGCGTAGCGAGGCAAGCCAAACACGACAAACAAGAATCAGACTTATCGGTATATCGCGCTGGACAGAATACGAAAGAAGAAAGCAGTGACGAGAGCACGATTATCAGCTCTCAAACGTCGACTCTGACGAGAAATCAGGGATGCGATGAACTGCAAACGGCAATCTCGTTAAGGCTGGAGGAGCTAGCTAATTGCTTGGGAAGTCCTGAAGAAGAGGATGAGAACGGTGGAAGTGAAAGCGGAAGTGAGGACAGTGACGAGGAAGGAATCATTGTAGAATTTACGATGGAAGATAATGTTCTGGAGGATGTGTTAGAACATGAGGTAAATAATACTTTAAAGTACCTTCTGGTATATAATTTTCTATGGATAGTTGCCGTTAAATATTCTCAAAGTATTTGTTGTAAATTGCTTTCTAAATTTATAAAGTTTCATTATAAATAATTATAGGAGGACGAGGAATTAAACGAAGAAGCAAGACAAACTCAGGACAAGGAAACCAACACTGAGTGCGTTTTCATCCCAGAACAAGGAAAACAGAGGAAACTTTCGGCAGCCGGTGTCGTTTCTAGTGTTATACACGATGATAAAAATTCGATCGTAATCAAAAGAAGTCAAACGTTTTCACCCAGTGCTGCGGTCAGCAAAAATCACTATATTTGTCGGGTGAGCATTGCTTTTTTTTTAGAACATTATCTACAATTTTTAGAAATTTGGTCAAGTAGTCTAAAATTTAATTTGATTATTTATTGCAATCGATGTTTCATATTACAGCTGAATCGAAGCGATAGTGATAGTAGCATGCCACTTTATCGCAGAGGCGGACCATTTCAACGAAATTCGGTAGAAAGACGGTCTCTTCGATGGCGAAGACCTTTGTCCGCTCTCAGTTGTAAAACTGCCTCGAAAAAGTCTACCAATTTACCACCTACCGCTAGAACCTCACTGGATCTTGAATTGGATCTTCAAGCACAGCATGCTAGACTGAACAATCTCCAGGACGAGTTGAGTAGATTGCGAGAATTAAAGCAAAGGTTAGAACAAGCGCGAGAAAAGGGAGACACAGACTTTGCAACGTGGTTGTTAGAGGACCACAAGTTCCAGAATCTGATGGCACAAGCCGAAAGTGGAAAGAACGGCAAAAGTGCCGAGGATAAAAGAGTAGAGAAGATGTTGAAGAAAACTTCGAAAGAAATTTATAAACTACGGAAAACAAAAGCTGGGAAAGGGAAACCTGATATTATTTCGTTCAAGTATGTAAAAATTTCTATTCTAAATTGTTAGAAAAAAAAAATCATGCGGAATTTCTAGCGTCTAAATTAAAATTATTCATCTACTTTTTGACCAATTTTTTAAAACATTAACTTATACCATAAAATGATATTCAATAAAAATATACAGTAAATAGTTACATTCACCGGAAATGTTAACTTATAACATTTTTAACATAACTTCAATTTTGCATTTTAGAGAAAAGATGGCTTTCTTCACACGTGTTAATCTCAATGTTCCTGTACTTCCACCCGAAGATTCATTGTGTGAGAATCCATCGTCACCATCACCATCACTTATTCAGCACAGGAGACACGCCTCGGAACCAATTGCCACTGAATACATGGTTACTAAGCTTGGTGCTCAAGGTGTTTCAAATTTGACCATGCGGTCAAATAGTGTTCCTAGCGGGAATGCGTCCGCGGTGAAGACTGACGGTGCCGCGACCAATAACACGACTACGGTCACGAATGTGATCGAGGACGTTCCGGCGAACAGTACAAATAAATCTGTGAACGCGAAAGGTCGATCTACCGAGGCGAACGTGCATTGTCAAGAAAATGGTCAAGGTAGTGAGAGCCTAAAATCAACCGAAGAAAACGATAGTGAAGAGCCAAGGAGGTACGAATACGTCGTCGACAGAGTTCTCGGTGTTGAGGTGTAACGTTTACACCCATATTTTTGCCAATAGACAAATCGTTCGAATCGTTGGATAATTAATGCGTACCAGTCTGGTGACTTTCAAACGGAAACGGAGGGTTGAAAAAAAGAACAAGAGAATGTTGTTGTTTCTTTAATTTTTTCGAATTCCAGGTGCCATGCACGATGAGTAAAGAAAAACTAGATGAAGAACGTTTATCGAAAAACATTTGAACGGCATACATATAATGATGCTAGTGACTAGTATAACTAGTACAACAAATTGAACGATGTTGCTAATATTTGTTATTGTTTTCTTTTTTTAATTATTGGTTATCGACAACGCGATGCCTTGAGAGAGCCATTCTAGAAAGACTTTTGAAATGATAGAAAAAAATGCGCGAAACAAGCGCTTTGTACATATGAGAATCGTAAATTATTTAAATGAGATTTTATGCGAGAATTATTTAATTTCAATCGATTCCATCGGGTTCCTCTCTTGTATCCCGGTTCATTATTTTACGTTATATCGCTTTGCTCATTTCCCCTTGCATATTCCCTCTTTAGAGCATACACGGCCCCACCGAGCAGCTGGACTGCAATATTGAAAATGTAATAAACGAAGAAAAAGAAAGTAAAGGGAAAGAGGAAAAAGCTGTCGCCCTGGTTGGCTGAACTCTGCCTCGATTCCATTACTGCCATTTCGTAACGTGTTCGCAATTATAATTTCGGATACTCTTCCTTTCGGCTACATCGAACGATATAATAAGTAAGTGTCTTTTTATTGTGTTTTTAGCAATGAGTTGAGTTCAGCTATGTTTCGTTTCAATTAGATCAATCTCAATCGGCTCAAAGCGTGTTGTAAAATGTGTTAACGTCGTAAAATTGTTGATCCCTTTATTGATGAAAGAGATATAGCGAGGTCATAAAATTAGTCATAGTTGAAAATACATGATCTTCAAATGTCGAAGCAAAATCTTGAAGAAGAAAGAAGATCTAAGGGGAGAGATAAGGCGCTTGAGCTTTGCCGAAAATGTAAGATGTCAACTTAGAATTAATTCTTCCTTTACAACTGTAGCTTTATTTTTACCAATACAGTGATTATTATGAAATAAAAAACGACGGAGGTTGATACTGCGTAATTTTAATGTATGTCTACTTGATGCTTTAACTTATGACCTCATTATATGACACGGTACATGATATTGATCCAAGCATCTGCATGTACACGTATGTATTTGCGTTAATTCTTTAATATATCCAAATACAGAGTCATTAACATTTTATCGATTGAAAAAATAATTAGGTGTATCAGTAGGACGAATGCAGCGATTACTTGAATTTAACTTTAATATTTCTGTACCATTTTTGCGAGTATATCGAGGAACCTGGTAGAGATTGAATTTTCTTGTGGAGGTTAGTAAATGTCTTCGAAACAACAATCATGTAAATAACTTTGTATATACGCATCGACAATCATGTTTACGCGTCTATAAAGTATAAATATATATAGATACAAATTATATACATATATCCATGTATTTACGAGTGCATGCGTGTGGGTCTATATGTTGCAACATATGTTATGCGTATACATGTATGTATGTATCTATAGTGCGTATAAGACAGAGAAATTTATGCGATAAATTTGTATGGTCCGAGAATGCATATTTTTATAGTAAAATACGTGCACAACTTGTACAACAGCTTTTATTACTTCTTTGACAACACAGAGGAAGAAATGGAAGTAGTCTGTTTGGTAATAGAATTACGTTTTCAAAGTGCAGGACCTATTACGTATGTATGTATTTAATTAACGTATTGCATTAACGTACTGTAAACCAATCATTCGACAAGCTGATGTTATGCCTTCGGTGTTGAAATCAAGTATGACAATGATGTCGATGATAAATGTTAAACGATGCAGCGATGATAGTAACTAAATGCGTTTACGATGGACGGTAGCAAAATAAAAATCAACGATAATGCTGATAATAACGGTATCAATGATAATGGCAATGTAAAGTGGCGACAATGAGTATAATAGAACATGAAATATGAATCATGGTACTGATATCGATAAGAATAGTAATAACGATAATAATAAGTTCGTAATGAAATATACACATACATAAACACGTACATCCTCCGAGAAACAACCACAATATGACTTGTAAGTAATAATAATGATTTAAATGGTAGTGATTCATATGATAACGATTAAAAGGAAAAAAATACAGTATATATATTCTTGCCATATTATTTTGTATCGTAAATTTTGTTTCTCAGACATTTAGTGATTAATATACTTTTTTTTAACTCCTGAACCGTTTTATGTGACTAACTACAGCAGTGGTGCAATAAAATTATTCTACCATAGTCCGAGTAATACGAAGATTCGACATATTTTCAAATTTGTAATCTGATATGACGCAGCTATTTAAATGAAACCAAATTTCCGTAGAAATATTTTATTCACCATTATATGGAATAGTGAAATAACATACATGAATTTTTTATAATTGATATTAACACACTATGTGGTTTATGATTTCCCGCTATCTTAAGTTTTATCGAATTACTAAAATTTTGCCGATGTTGTTTTAGTATATTCATTTTCAAATCCGAAATAACTAAAAAATGCATTATTATTGAACATAAAATATTTCCAATTCTATTCGTAAATGTCTGTCAACTATGTTTCAATCGAAATATGTCATAACTACAAATGTTAATATCATTTGTGGTGTTTAGAACAAATTATGAACTTAGAAGGTTAACTTAAACAGCTCTAATTTATAAATTTACAATATTTCAAATATTATGTTTGCACCTCTGAATTCTAACTTGGTAGATACGGATATTTGTAGAGTATATATATATATATTTATTGAAGTCTTAAAAAGAAATAAAAGAAGTTGAAATCTTTGCACGGTATTAATGAAAATAACATAGAAGCAAAGAATAAAATATCCTTGCGCATGTTTGAAAATCACGCCGGCGCAGTGAACGGAGTACTCGAGTTCATTCGGATTGGCTGAATGGTTCAGTAGACTTGTGGACAACGTCTCACCCCTTTTAGTATAGCCGAGTGCATCCGGCGCGATGTTGTTGTGTGGTGTTTTGTGTACTGCATTGTCAGTTTCGTTCGGTGCGATCGTACAAATTCTAATATTTCTTCTGCAAAACTCGAACATCTCGAAAGTGCAAGCTTCCCTTCCACCGGGAGCTGGTTAGTTTTTATTCCAGAGATACTATAGATTGAAAATATTCGATATCAAGGTTTTGTTGCGTTATACTGACTGATACAATAGGGTCTATGTATATGATAAGGATAATTATGATTAAAATATACTAGGAAGTTCAAATTAACTAGAAAGTCCAAGTTTGTTTTCTTTTAATTTATTTGACAATACGATTAATTTATTCTATTAAAACATTTTTTAGATTCTGTTTAATTTTGTCGCTCGTTCATATATTTTTCCTTACTTGTCTAGTTTATATGCCAATATTTAAATAGTCGAACAAAAAATTGCAAGATTATTGGAATTTTAAGAACAAGATTTATCTACTTCGAGAGACAAGATACTCTTACTAAACATTTGTTCCACTCGTCTATACGCGTATCGATTCTCATTCAATCGTTTCTTCGCTGGCGCGCTTTTTTTGAAAACGAGTACGTTTATGGTAATGAGTTTATCTCGCGAACAAAGTTTACAATTCGTATATCATAGAATCCAAGCTTTCGTGACCACGTATATTATTGCAATGCATGTGTTTCGTGGAATGCACGAGTGTCGAGTCATTGGAAATCATGTCACTAAATAATTTAGGTAACAGAATCTAGAAGACATATTACGATATGTAATTCGGCGGTCAGCTGTAAATGTTCGTCAACTAATCGATATTATTATCGACACCATGTTTTCCGCACCGGGAATCCCGGTATATATATACATACAATATACATACGCACATGTGGATAGCATCAAGTTCTACGTAAGTACTATACAATTCGCTGACATACGGAGCATTTAACACTGGTTTGAATCACGCTTCCCCCGAACATTCCCACGCAACCAGAACTATCTGTTGGATCCGAATAATGTTGAACTTGAATGCCAAAGACCTTTGGCTAATTACATCAGATCGCTTTATAAGCCGATATTCCAACGTAATGTAAATATGCAAACTGTATTTCATTAATAATATTTTTTAAAATAGAACTTGATACAGGAATGCGTTAAATAACACATAAACGTCTCTAAATTTGGCATTACCTTAATATATATCGCAGAAATGAATTGATGTAAATAATATTTATCTTACGAGCAGAACATTGGTTCATATACTATGTAATTTATATTGTCGTATGTATATACTTTTAGTCGTATATTTTTTTCAGTATTTTTATCTTTATACAAATATTTAATTTATTAAATAGTAATAAATATAGTAAAATAATTGGGGCTCGTTGTTTATGACTCAAGTATATGAAAAATATAGTATTTGAAACTCTAAATTATTTGTTATTTTATTTCAAACCATTAACGAAAGCGACATATTACTAGAAAATAATTTATTTCATTTTGATATACACCTTTTTAACCTTACACTAATGATACCTATATTGGAAGTGTACATAATTACATTTTTAAGTTGTAAGGTTGGAAATAAAATGAAAACTACGTTTTTTTTTTTAGAACATACATTTATTAATAGAAAAACATGTAACACAGGGAAATTTAACTAATAATGGTACATCATTGATACATTACGAAAATAAAAATAAACATTAAAACATAATCTTCAATTTAAATTCGTTTCCTGAATTCTCACTCGTAATAACAATTAATAGTTAAGATAAAAATAATTAATCAAAGTGATTGGTTATTTCGAAACGCATATGATACCAAGTACATAGCGGTAACATGGTATCAGATCATTTCGTTTAAATTAAAAATGGCTGAACAAATATCCACGAGCTATTAATTAAAGCAAAACATTCCGTTCAGGATAATGAGCCGATTAGAGAACGTAATTGAAGCTCTCGCAATGAAGTTCGGTGTATTGCACGATAAATTGGAGTTGGATAACAGGTGAGAGTATAACTGGATACGTGACCAGCAATAATTCGTAACAGTGCGCATCGGAAGGGGTTGTAAACGCATGGTCTCTAGCGGAATCGAACTGGTAAAGCCTGGAGGACTAATCAGAATCAATTTGCATTATTTTCACCATAGGAACTCGGTTCCCTATCGATTTAACACTACCACCACTGGCTAAAAATATTCAAGGTGTACATAGCAAATCTTTACATTACGCGATGCATGAAAAGTTTGTATAAGCGAGAAGTCACTATTTGCTAAAATACATAAAAAGGAAGTTTATGTTGAAAATTCTATATAAATACGTTAGGTTTAGACATAGATGGCTTGATCGAGGAAATATGACGAATGTATTAGAAAAGGAAAGAATTTTTTATATTCACATTGTACGACAGAAAGTAAAATAAAAAGAACCACGTTTAAACAAGCAGTTTGTTATTTCTTGCGCTTTATAATTTTGTCAAAGGTTCTTTCTAACGTGTTATTATATTTTACTTTCTATTTTTATAAACAGTAATGTATCGTCGGTTTTTTAATTAATACATATACTTGAAACAGTTTTACTGATTATAGAACTTTCCAACTTGAAATTTTTTTAACACACCGTGAGGGTAACGATACTTGTCTGCTTATAATTCATTCTGAAGTTTGATTCATCATACGCATAATTCGTGGGTGAAGTATGCTAAAGTAACTATTAGCTAACTTCAAGTGAAATTGGATACATAGGTACTTGCCTATTCAGTGAACGAAGTTCCAATAAAAGAGAATTCAATGACCTCATGCAAATTAACGAACAATTTATAGTCACGCAGTAGCATGACAAACTTTTTGACAGATTTTCTCCTTCTACCGGAAGTTTTTAATCAGTATGTACTTTAATTGATTACTTCATAGTTTCTGAAGTCGTTAAAATAGTTCCCTACACTTTTTAGCGTGTCTCGCACATGAGAAATTAATCCATCACGATCAATATTAAGTCAACAATCGGGATCACTTGTTGTTTCGATAATATCAAGCCAATTTTGTCGTTTCATAAAAATCTCTAATAATTTTTAATTATTTATATAGAATAATTATTAATATTATATATATATATATGTATGTGTAACCAGTTTAATGTTGTATGTTGACAACCAAGTTGGCCTACTCGTTATATTAATGTCACATTGTCTCGTAAACGATTCGCATGACTAAAGGTCATTGCCCTTGTGGACGATAAGTTCCTATGAAAGTAAAGCTTTCACGCACCACCGCTTCACGTTTGTCTGTTCCTCTTTCATAGCAATGCGGAAATAAATATCATGTAATTTGAAATTACATAACGTCAAAAGAATATTTATTACTCTCGAGATATTCTGAACTGTAACATTGAAGTGAAATTTCAAAATAATTATTTTGTATTATTTTACGTATATTAATTTTGCGCTTGTTTTTTAAAATAAAATTGGTACTAACAGCTGTGAGCGTAAGCAAGGCGATTATTTATATAAAATTACATTATAATATTTAACTCTTGATCGATTTCATTTTGGATGCTTTAGCGAAATGTTTTACGAGAATATACTTGTCAACGAATAACAGTTACAATTCCAACAATATTTAAAACAATATCACGCAGCGATTAACCTATATTCTATATATTAAAGAAAAAAGGATATTTGTTCTACTTTTGTAATCAACGCAATTAATTTCATAAGACAAACCTCGTTTATACATTACCATGTTTATACGATAAATAATAAAGACAGTTATCGTCTTTATAATTGCATTAAAACATAAATTTGAATCGATTACTCGTCCTAACCAAACTGAATACTCGAAAATATTTATCCTTCGTACTACTACGTATCGTGAAATATGATATACAATTTCTTGTTCGACTTAACATCACCGTAATCTATCCTCAGTTTGCTAAGTAATAAATCAAATAAATATCATTAAAACGCGCCTTTCACTTCCATACTTATTAATCGAAGCGTATAATTTACGAGTAAAATGTTTGTTACCTCAGAGGATGAAATTATTCTGATCGAGCATCTGCCAGGACGTCGAGTGCATCTGCAAGACTTCTTTTGGTCAGATGCCAAGGATGCACCACCATGGGTAGATGCTAATCAAGGGCTGACGTTTTACGAAACCAAAACAGTTCATCATACCGTAACAGTGTACTCGCCGGCAGAAGACAAAGATAATCATAAACCATTTCCCGATTACGCCGAACCTAACGAACCAAAATGCACTACTTGCATCGAACCAACGCCTAGATTGGACGACGACACGGACCAAAATATCGGTGTCCTTATCGGAGAAGATCCTGGTCCAAGGTACGTATTTATTTGTTATTTCCCAGATTGCGAGTATTTAAGCGTCTCGTGCACGAATGTTTTCACACTTGGTGCCATACGATCAAAATATAAATATTTTTATTACACTTTCAATGGTATGTTAGAAGAATGTTTCTCTACTCTTAATTATCGTGTTTCTTGCCATAACCGGGACTAAGTGTTTCGGTAAATTGAAACTGAGTATATATGCGTTAATCAGATTCCACGTTTATCTCTAAGAAATAGCTGGCACTACAAAAACCTTTATAAACCGCAAGAACGTGACTGGAAACACACGTTCCAATTAACCTAACATCTCAACATTGCACAGGCGATCGTATTCAGCGTTCGTAGCTTCACGTTTTCTTACGGACAAGACATACATAATTACGTAATAAGTAACGCCACAAACAACACTTTACACAGAATAATTGAAACATTCTTTTTTCATTCTCCACGATTTAGATACTGGTTGCTGACAGTTCTTCGGGCGGGTGAAGCTATACCGCCAAAAATCGAATTGAAACTAGCCCGATTGTATAAGACTGCGTTTTCAAGGCAGCAGCATCGTCATCTTGGACTTTCACAGACGAACACACGATTTCGAAGAATTACAAGAGGGCACGCGCTTCTTAGAAACAAGGTACGCTTGCTGAATCAACGTACAATGAAAACGCTTATGAACACCACCATTATGTATTACATATTAAAAATATCCAAAGAAACGAACAAACCTAGCCGTTCAATTTGGCAGATGCAATCATAAACGTTCACAGATATATCCTCTAAATTCATAAAAATATTATCACCATCTAGCGATGATAAGGTGAAATCAATCGCTATTACACTCTTCCTTGTACATTGTCCCGCTCCTTGTCTAACAGGAGCTGAGATACCTCCACGCACATTCTATTCTCCGCTCCTGTTACTTTCTCGCGAGTCGTCTCCGATAGATGGCAACACTGGTATACGTACGTATATCTGTCCTTGCCGCGTGATATCGCATTCCATGTCTATGATCGATGATTAAAGAAGGTCGGAACTGCGGGAAAGTAACAGGAGTATAGAACGTGCGAGGAGGTATCTCAACTCCTGTTAGACAAGGAGAGCTATGTTGTGCAACAAGGACGGACATACGTGACGTCACAGACAAGGAAAGCTATATTGTGCGACAAGGACAGACATACTTCTCACTCTAGTTGCACGATTATTCGTTAATTACGCTTTTCCCTGATAAAATTCATGCATTTTCAGGATCGTACGACAAAGGCAGAACCTCTGGCAAGATCCACTCACCGATTTCGACCGGAATTTCCTTTTAATTAATTAGGTACAGGTCTGTGATTTTCCATAAATATTAACCTTTTGCTGCATTAATTCGCTCCCTAAGAAATTATAAAAGCTTCCTCAGATTCTGTACCAAATTCTTCGCGCATAAAAGTTGATAAATTAATTACGCGTGGCGAAAATTATGCAAAAATTTGCGGCGTGGTCCTGGATGACGAGGGAACGTCGTGGATAATCGTTAAAAACTGAATAATTAGGTACAAATTCTGGTCGAAATCGGTGCAAGAACGTTCTCAGGGCTCCCCTCTATGTTCTTCGATTCTAAAAATGCAGGCGTTGTACCAGAAACGGAGCAATTATCAAAAATTTGATGAATTAGAAAGAAACGTATGTCTATCCTTGTCGCACAGTAGTGTGCTTCTTGTCTACGATCGATGCTGCCATCTATTGAAACCGGCTGGAACTGCAGAAAAGTAACAGGAATATAGAATGAGCCAGGAGGTATCTCAACTCCTGTTAGACAAGAAGAGCTATATTGTGCGACAAGGACGGACATACGTGACGTCACAGACAAGGAAAGCCATATTGTGCGACAAGGACAGACATACGTGACGTCACAGACAAGGAAGGCTATATTGTGCGACAAGGACAGACATATGTGACGTCACAGACAAGGAAAGCTATATTGTGCGACAAGGACAGACATACTTCTCACTCTAGTTGCACGATTATTCGTTAATTACGCTTTTCCCTGATAAAATTCATGCATTTTCAGGATTGCAAGATGAAGGTGGAACCTTTGACAAGATTCACACGCCAATTTCAATCGGAATTTACCTTTAATTAATTAATTATGGACAATTATCGTAGCGAATGTCGCGGCTAGCCCTGTACCAGTCTGCGATTTTTTACAAATACCAACTTTACGCCTTATTAATTCGCTCTCTAAGGAATTGGAGAAGCTTCCTTAGACCCTGTACTAAATTCTTCGTGCATAAAAGTTCATAAATTAATTACGCGTGACAAAAATTACGCGAAAATTTGCGGCGTGATTTCTGTCTGACGGGGGGATGCCGTGGATAATCGTTAAAAACTGAATAATTAGGCACAAATTCTGGTCGAAATCGGTGCGAGAACCTTCTCAGGGATCCCCTCTATATTCTTCGATTCTAAAAGTGCAGGATTTTGTACCAGAAACGGAGCAATTAATGAAAATTCGATTAATTAGAGAGAAAAGTATGTCTGTCCTTGTCGCACAGTAGTGCGCTCCTTGTCTACGGACAAGTCATGTCCTGCCATCTGTGTGTGGATGTTGGAACATGAAGTTGTAATGTGAGAGAATAGATGGCAGTTGATGGTTGTTCGCAGACAAGAAACTCACTAGTTTTTTAAAAGGACAGATTTCGTCGCTGGCAAAGGGGATTGAAAAATTAGTTCCGCTTTCCACCGCTACGCGGTGATAGTAGCGCTGTCTCTAAAAATCTGACAGATCATAAGAGTTATTAAGATAATGTAAATTAAGACGAAGTTCCTAGTAGAAAATAGCATTTTTGTAGAAGTAACATAAAGTATACTTCTCTCAGGCTATGGATTTAAACCAAAGTTACCCATAGTATGTAGATAATTTGTAACTTATGTATGAATGTAACTATGGACCTACTTTTCAAGATTCAGAGCCTTTTGTTTAATGGGAAAAGATCGAACAAATTTTTTTTATTAAGAAAGGCTAATTAAGAGAATTTATCTGTAAACTTTTAGGTTTGAGTCTACCGAATTATATCACCAGCTTTCTTCCTACGTTTTTTTCAGCCTACAAACTGTATCTATAAAGATTTAAAAATTTTGCGGGATAGATTGAAGCTGTCGTATAAATATTACTTTATTGTTCGTAAACTACGTTCGAAATACGAATCGTAATTTCTCGTGGGCGTATTCAAAGGCGTAAACCTCGAAAAAATGTAAACACGTACAATGCAAATTAAACGCGTGGAGGTGAGAAATTTTTATTTTTTAATTTCCAAAGGAAAGAATTGTCTCTCTAATTACGGAATATTCGTTAATTACCCTTGGTTTTAAATCATAATTTTAGAATCTTGGAATAAAAATGGATCCCAGACAACATTCACATACAGTTCTGAAGATGAACCTGATGTTTAATGAATTGGTTATTAACAGTTATTTCATAAAATTGGCAGCACTAGTATTTTTGAATTTTTATTGATACAAAACTTTTAAATGATTTCGATTTACAATCCGTGCAATCATAGAAGCTTCCTTAAACCCTGAGAATTCCATAAAGTACACCTTCATATTTCCACAGTAACAGTAAATAAATTTATGAGAGTTACTTTGAAGGGTTCATATATTTTTGTTTAAATACGAGGTAACATGGCAAACGTACAGTTGCAATAAATATTTCTCTTTGTTTCAGCCAGAGGTCGCCAGTGTGGGAGAAATGCCGCGAAATTCCAGGATCTCATCGCCTAAACTAAGGATTCCAGGGAATTCAGAGTCTCAGACAATGCCAAACCAACTGAAACTACTTCAAGTATCCAGCTTTAAAAATACTCTTGTCCCAACGACGACAAGCGTTAACGATGTTGGGAATCGTAATGAGCAAATTCAAATAGACGATTTTCAATTAAAAATAACAAAATCTAACCTCGTCAAAGAGAAAATATCGTACGATAAAAATCTATCTGCAACTACGTCGTTAGACTTTAATGAAAATACGACAGACTATCCTGGTCAACGATCCTTGCAGTATGATTTATTTTTTAATTCGTCTTCTAATCTTTTTAACGATCTTCACGATCGTACGAATAATCGTACCACGTCAAGGGAAGAAATATTAAAAGATGGCGGTTCAGACAGCACGAATACAAGCAAATATTCCGAGTTACGTTTATTGGATCATTCTGGGGTCGAGGCAGTCCAAGTTAGAATGCAAAATACAAGCGTAACGGACAGTGGGGCTACGAAGTTGATTTATTCGGTTCACCTAGGAGGGAAACCTGTACCCGCAGAAACAGCTGCCAGGGATATGGCTCTTTTGTCACCTCAAGAGGTTGCATTGGAACTTGGCGCGCCAGTTCTTATTCAGAGCGAACGTAAGTACTTATAGTACTTACTTATAGGTAGTATAGTATATTATTATTTTCCATTAAGAAGCAAGATATCTTAGCATCGCTTTTTCATAATTAGGTGTGCGAATGAATGACGCGAATTTTCCAGTGAGATTCCAAGTCTATTTAGAAAGAAGGTACAGCAGGTGGTTCAAAATATTTGCCATCGCTTTCTATGATTTTAAGAGACGATTCACGTGGTTGGATCGCGTCGAGTCAGGTTAAAATAGCTTACAGGTAATTCAACGAGAGTATTGGCAGTAGGTGGTTCGGTCAAGTCGAATAAAAATCTATCGACCGGAAGCTGACTCGACGTCATCTGACCATATCGTTATCGCTAGTCTGAATCAAACTAGAGCCATCTATGAATTCTTTCATTAAATAGCAAATCATGAATTCTCTCATGGAAAAATGCTGCGTCCCTAGACAAGAACCAATCACCGAGTCATTTTTGTATCTCTTCCGCTAATTGAAAGTGAGTATTGGATAAAACGTGTTACGTCGATCGGAACAGGTAATAATCCTAGGGAGTAACGTCTAGCGAATAAGTTGGCTGCTACAAAGTATCCCAAACACGATTCGTTATGACAACATGAACAACTTGCCATAATCTTCTTTAAATAAACTTTGAGTTCCACTGACAAATTTGGGCTATTCCTTTGTACGCCTAGATTGCAGGTGTATTTATTAATATATAATCTGAAATTTATCTTCTTTTTTTTAATTAAAACGGGTACGAATGCTAATATCTAAAGGGACAATGATTAACTTCTAATATATAAAAAGGACATTTAATATATATCTTACAGTATATTCAATATATTAATACATTACGTTCCTCGTTTTAAGTAGTACTGATTTATAAGCATTTTTGAGTTTCAACCATTTTTCTTAAAGTTACTTTGCATTTTTTATGTATATAGCATACTTGAAAGAAACACGACCATTGGCTCTTTCGAGGAAAAGAGATGCATGGCTATTAATCGGTGCAGCAAGCGCTGGTTTTATTTTGTTAGCATTGGTTGTCGCGGGATTAGTTCTCGCAGCAAAAAGGAAACGAGCACACAGCGCTGTAGCTGCACCACCGAGTCATCATGTTTTAAGAAAGAAACAAGAATATATACAAGCAGCTACTGGTCTTGATAATAATGCTTGTTCGACATCCGAAATGGAAATTAAGGTATGTAAGAGATTAGAGTAGCAGCATAGGAAATAATATTATCTAAAGTAACGTGATTGACTGTTAAAAATTAAAAAATATAGCGATTAATAGACTGTGAATTTTCATATGGATTTCTGCTAAATTAAAAGTGCAAAGGTGTAAAGAGATTTAAACTATTCGTGTAACATTTAGCGTATAGAATAAAAAATATTTATTTAGATTCCCACATTAAGCACGCAATCTATGACTACTAATTTTTTTAATAGTTTGCGTGATATTGAACATAAATATAAATGAAAAAATCCGGAATAGTAAGAACATTGTCCAATAATCAAGCCAAATGACTAGCTGGAATTATAGGGACAGACTCTTGCATTTATTCGACTATTGACTTGGGGCAAATATTCAACCTTCGTTTACACTGATTTATTGCGAAGCAACTCTATCGATCTACTGCACATCCTATCCTTCTTCGCAGACTGACGGTACCAGTCAGAGACAGACTCCTGGAAGTTTATCGAGGACTCCGGTGTCTCTCGAAACCCCCGACAGTCTCGAGGCAGGAATTCATCAAGTTTCGAGCGACAACGACGAAGAAGAGAAAAGTAAAGCGCTAGAACCAAGACCGTGGGAGTACTCTTCGAAAAGAACCAGGTACATCCAAGTGTTAATCGCAAGATAATACAAATTTCATTTGTTAAAATTTCTTAGTTTGTTTTCAAGTTTAACCGAAGCCCCATCTTCGTATCTTCAAATTTCTAACAATGTTGGACCATATCTTAAGATCTAATATTTTTCTTCTAAAGCTTTTAATTATATTCAATCTTATCTTCCTATTTTGATACTTCTGTGAATCTGTAAAAAGTATAACGCGGTATTTAATTGTTATCGTTCAATTATAGAATGGCACATGGAAGAATGTCACGAACAAACGCTGTTGACACGCCTCGAACATCTGATTCAATGGATGTCATTGTCGATCATCTAGAAACATTAGATTCTTTGGAAAAAGATTACACGAGGCAAGAAGAAGCCACTGCTTCACCGCATTCTTACCTTTCTATGCCATCTTGTAAACCATTCCCCAGCATGAAAAGTGTTGAACCACTTTCTAGAGTACTCGAACCAGTTATGGTGAGCAAACTTTAATCTAGCAATAAAAGTTGTAACGAAAACGTGACATAAAATTGTTCCAACGAAAACATATTGAATATTTAATACCTTACATGTGTTTCTCACAGATTCTATGTGTTTTATATTTGTTTTATTTAGGTCAAGCATCTAGACATAGACTCCCCAGAACTGGTAAGGCGAGACAACGATCGTTTGGGTCTTTATACAGGTAATGGTGTGAATGATAAATTTTTTGCGCGAACTTCGAGTGCTATCAAAGACCCTGGAGTTATAGGACCAATAGTATGGAATCTTCGGCGACAAAACTTGTCTGTAGAAGGTATTCTTCTTAGACCATTTATTCTGGTATTTTCCGGATTAAATTTTCTTATTACATAATTTGAATTGTGATTTAAGATAATGGTACATCCGGGACAGATGTTGATCCAACTTATGCAATGCCATCCGGTCCCGTGGGGAAAGCAAGGAGAAGACTTCACGAACTCCTGGAAGATTCTTTCAGTCTCTTTGGAAGTAGAGATGCAAAATCAGAAGCACAATTATGCGCCACAAGACCAAGTTCAGCAGCACGTGCGCCGGATATGCTCACAATATTTTCCGAAACTAAAGGAAGAACCACTCATGCTAGGTATTTTTATTTAGAGATTGTAATTGAGAAGCGTTCTGAAAAAAGCTCTGCTAAATTAAGAGTCTATATTATAATTATCAATTAAAACGTAGCTAGTGTTAAAAGTCAAAGATGAAACTTCTCACACAATTTACTCTCATTTTACTCATTTTGAATCTTGTTGGCGCATTTTCTAGAAAGCTTATCGATTACTTTTTTAGTATATTCTGTTTAAAATTCATGTTAATGTCTATATTTAATTTCGTCTTTAGTCCTATATCTCCACCATTAGCGGAAATGCAGGTTCGACCTCGTACGTCGTTACCGGTGAAGTCCAACGACGGTGATATTGCAGAAAATGGACATTTCCAACCACCGCGATCTCGCAGTGGTTGGGGTTCCAGACCACTAAGTGCTGGTCCCTTTCATAGGCCTAACTTGCCAGATGTTGATACGAGGCGTATACTTGTCGACAGCCAACTTCCACCGGAAGATCCAGCAGTACCATTAATAGCTTCGATTAAAAGAGAACTTGAAAAGTTTTCTCCGCAATAAAATAAATAATCGAAGAGGTAACAACATTAAGCAATAACAAGTATTAAAAACTAAAGTACAATTGAGTTAGTTCAAAGATTGATGAACGTGCAAACTCCAATTATACTTCCTACACTGATTCCACAGAGATTGAAATTATTGAGGATATTCTAATGAAGAATTAATAGAAAGAATTTCCTGAGACTGTTATTTATAAGTGCAACCAACTACTGCTAATTGACAATTGCTAGTACAATATTAATTTCCAGCAGTTTCAATCTCTTTTTTTTAAGAAATAAATATTACAATGTAATATTAAATTAATATTACAATGGCTCTGTTGAGCCGACTAACCGAGGTAACAATTACCAAAGAAAAAACAATATTTATAAGATGGATAAAAGACATGAAAATCAGTATTTGAAATTACATTTATAACAATTGTAAATATTTAACAAATTTTTATACGTACGTATTCACCGAACTCATTCACATCAATTCATTCATGCAAGTAATATTTTCTTGAAAGACTGGCGAAAGTAAAAAATTATTATAAAATATCTATTTACACATTGTACACATATTGATGCTATTATAGTTATTATCAATTTATCGTTAACGAAATGAAATGCTGCTGTTTTCATGAAGATAATTAGAAAGGAAATGACTTTTTAAAATAGTTTTTTATATATTTTTGTTATATTTTTGTTTGTACAGATAGCAAAGTTAAAAGAACCAAAAAGACACTGTTACGAGATTCACTATCAAATTATTTATTTTTTAACTAATACGCTTATTGTATCTTTCGTTTCCCATTGTATATATCACGAATTACTGTAAGTTAGCTAATTTTAATGCATAATCATTTGACATAAAGCGATCATTTCTTACTAAAAACTTTAGAATTTTTTAATTTTAAGAAAGTACGACTTTATAATTAATTCCGTCCAGTATAAAAATATTTTTAATCCAAGTATACTCTAATAATGTATCAGAAAGCAAATAAATTGTTAATATTTTTAATTATGTACATATACATACATTAATTAATTCTATAAACATATATGAAGAAACATGTAATGTATTTTATTTTGATTTATTTATTGTAAGAAATATTTGTACATTAAACCTTTTTACGAAAGTTTCACTATCTCAACAAATCGATCATTGTTACAAAAATCTTTGTATGTATGTGCGTACTGAAGTTTAAGAACGGAATATTTTTTTGTAAAAAAGCGTATGTATTCAGGATGACTTGTATCAACTTCTAAAAGCAAACGTCCTCCCGGCTTTAAAGCTGTAGCAGCGTATTTTAGTAAAGGTTTAATGACTTTTAAGCCATCGTCTCCTCCATCAAGTGCCGTTAGATCTTCGTAACTGAAGAGTACAAGTTAAATTATAAATATTATATATATGTGAAAAAAATATTAATTTATAATGTTTAAAATGCTTTTTTTGACTTGATATTTATTTACATTTTAATTTCTGGAGTTAATGTAGGTATCTGTTTGGTCGGCACATAAGGAGGATTACTAACTATTACATCGAAAGTTTTTGAATTAAAATCGAGATCTTTGGTTTCACTTAATGCGTTCGATATTTCTATCGATCCATCGTCTTTCAGGGCTGCGTGCACAACTGTAACTCGATCTTTTAAATTTAACCTATCTCGATTTTCTTTTGTTAATTCGCACGCGTCTGGATTTGAATCGATCGTTATACAATTAACCTAGAAGAATTGGTCTAATTTTACGTATAAATTCTATTTGCAATAGTTATCATAGAAAATGATTCCCAATATAAGTAAGTAAATACATGCAAGATAGATAATAATTGACTAATATAATAGTTACTGTTTTGTTAGCATGAGCGATCGCAAGAGATATGGCTCCAGAACCACATCCAACTTCTAAGATTTCTTGCTTTTTATTTTCAGAAGAATTTATTGCCTTTAAAGCATAATGAACTAACATTTCAGTTTCTGGTCGTGGAATGAAAACCGGCGGAACTAATTTTAAAGTAATATCTTGGAAGTCCCATTCTCCTATTATGTATTGAACCGGCATTCTGTAAAGATTCGATTTTAGCCAAAGAATGATGAACAACAATTCTGTGAAAACTTTTTACCGAGATAATCGGCATTCGCACAACGTATCCAGTGTATCGCGCTGATCCGACGTAAGTCGTTTACTTCGCGCGTTCACAACATCTAATATCTGAAAATAAATTTTCGCTGAAATGCTATTTTTAAATATCGAATTTAATTACGAAGCAAATTTCATCGTTTTCGTAAGATTAAATAAACATTGTATAAGAACAACTTATGTGTATGTATTTGCTTATATATTTCTTAAATATTATTTTACTTTGTACTCATATATACTCCATTTACAGGAGTAAAGATTATAACAAGATTTAACGAAAGAAAATATGTTTGAAACAATGAATATCAGTTGATGGTTGGTGCTGGTCATCATGAAAATGCGAGAAAGAAGAATTTAAATTGTATGAGCATTGAATGCTTAGTAATGGTAATACCTTGCTAGTACCTATGACGTGTGCAACGATGTGTTCGATCGATTCTACGGGTTCCGGAATACCTTCGTTCTTAAACCGGTCGCTCCATTGTTCAATAATTTCACCAACAGTAGGACATTGTACGTTCGTTGTGCACAAACTTCGCGTTGGTCGACTAAACGTGATAATTTTACCTTTACTGCACTGTATACATGTTTCGGCACTTACAACACTGAAGAAAGCACGAGCACTCGAAAGACATCGAAGCAACATTATGTTTTATATAGAATAAATTGTCTTCACCATCAAATTGTGTTCCTAACCAACAATTATCTCACGTGATACACAAAATATCAAAACATTCTCTATTTATTAAACTCACGATTACCAGGCACGAATCACAATTCGTTATTCGCTCGATCCTGCTATGTGCTGCCAGCTGTTGAGAAATATATTTAATTATATTTTCTCGCAATACAACGTCGATCGAGCAGAGAAAGGATTGACATTGAAGAAGCAATGAGAGATTTATGGGGCAGGTAAATCACTATATCAACATATAATTGTAAATGCTTACAATTACACAATACGTACATGAATACGAAAACCCATTAAACACGTGAATGAGATACACGGTTTTCATAAACGACACAAAGCAAAAATATGTGTTGCATGTCTGGAAAACTTATTTTGTTGAAATCGTTGTTATTTCGTAATATTGACCAATTAAATGGTTAATATCACACATGTCAATCTTTTTTAATTCATAAGAAAGATTCGTCTTGCGTTCAGTCGATAACGTATCATCGATTAGAGGCGCATGCGCAGAATTGTATAACGGAAAGAAGGGTGCGGGCCTATAGGCCATGATTCGGTTTAGGACGCCAGCAGTCGCCACTGGTCCAACTCGCAACTTCGACTCAGTCTGCCATGACAGTCGTCGGTGTCACACGAGTGCGCCGTTCAACTTCCGTCTATTATTGACTGTGTCTTTCTGACAAAGGAGACGATCCAATGGGCTAGGCTGTTATACGCTCCGACGGACACGTGTACCATCGTTTTCGAGTGACTATCTTATCGAACGGTTTGGATCTGGAGAATTATACGAATTGCACGCGTCTTTGGCCTAGTGAATGGCGGCGGGTGGTGTGGTGGCGGTGTTGTGACGTGTGTCTCGTGCTGCGTTGACTGTCAGTTTCGTCGCGTATCGAAAATCGCGTCGGTTCTGGATCTCGTGTGACATCATCGATCGTTGTTTACAATTCGCTCGATTGTATCGCCAACTAACAGATACACACGCCGCCCTGTCGCAACGCTTAACATTCCTCTCTATGATTGTATGGCATTTGTTTACGAGCAGAAGCTTTCCGTCGCTTAAAGAGCGTGAGAGTAAGGTGTGGTGAAAAATGACATGTAGATTCTCGTTGCTCTTTCGCTCTTGCTTCTCTTTCTCCTTTCCAACCTTCCCCCCTTCCTCTTTGTTCTAGGCACGCGTATTCCTATCCTTCCCTTCCGCCTTCACCCGACGGTATACCGGCGACTCGAAAGCCTCGCGAAGGTAAAAGTTCGCTGTCACGCGCGATTGTCACGATATTGTTTTCACACGGAACGATGCTTTCCGGTGATGAAATAACGGAGAAAGGAATTAATACAATCAGCCCAAGAATAAACTATCGAAGTGTATAAAAGTTGTGTTTTCGATCAATCGTCTTGCATCATATACGAAAGAACACTTTCAATTAGTTTTAACCAAGAAGAAGAGAGTGAGAGAGAGAGAGAGAGAGAGAGATCCATTCTTCTGTTCATAAAGCAACAACGTAAGAAATAAAGCAAGAGGAAGAATCTTATAAAAAAAATACAGTTTTGGAATATCTTGCTCGGATTAAATGCCGGAAACGACCGGCCATGAAGAAACAGTTTGCTCTGGTAGGTTCACGCCCCTTTACGCGTCACGTCTCACCGTACCGTCAATCATCGACTGAAAATCTATCGATGTATTCGGTGTTTCGTGATCCGTGTCGCGTGAAAACCTAGTACTTAAAAATTTATCGGGTGATGCGCGAGTGTTGCTTCGTGTCTATCGGTACCGTTTCGATGTGGGAATAAATCGAAGCGTGGTGAAGAAAACGTGCCTCGTATTGTATCGTAAAATAACGGGGCATCGAAAGTGACGTATCGTTTACTTGGAATTCGTTCGTGACAGGGAATTTCCTGTTACCGATTTGCGCTCGCTTGGCGCGTACGCAACGTTGCGCGAGCGTGCACGCCCCTCCTCCCCTTCTTCCTCGTCGTCTTCAGAGTGCGATCGTGTATAGGCGTCGTAGGTCGTAGGGGAGCGATTCCGTCGGTTGTTTAGTGTTTGCACATAAGCGGCGGTGTGACCGGGCACACATAGTCGTTTCGATGGACAGTATCGCGTTATGCGCGCGGGCCGAACCGAAATACGCGACACCGCGTGAAACTGTGCACGCGCCAGCTATCAATAGAGAAGAGATATCCTGTGTTATCTCTTTCTCACATTCGACTCAAGATTCGTGCTGTGAATGAGAAGATGTTTAACTTTATGAAGAAGGCTGCGGAGAAGGACGACAAGGAGAAGCGGAAGCGAGAGAAGAAGGAACGAAAAGATGTCAAGAAACGAGATCGCAGTAGTATGTCCGCTGAGGAATTGCTACGTTTGGATGAAGTACGTGTTTTCTTTTTGTTTGTTTATTTTTACAAATTAACCTAGTTTGAATCACAGTAGGTTGAAGGTATTAGACATATGAATGATTAACACATAGTGTTAGTTTATTTTTAGTACAGTATTCTTCTCTTTTGGCACATGAAATATGCGTAATATTATCTTGTTAAGATTTATCTCGTTCGTCCGATAAAAATTTGTCGAGATACGTCCATGCTGAATATGTTGAATGTTGACCTTTACGCGTTCTTTTCGTTGTGCTTATCTACAAAGTGGATATAGTGCACAGATAATTCCTACGATTTGTCGAGTTTGAATCATGGTGGATAATTTTCGTCCTTTATCTATATGTTCTGTTTTTTCTCTTTTTTTTTTTTTTCTTTTTTTTTTTTTTTGGGGAGGTTCGAACACCTTTAAAGAAGTTTGTAGGATAGCGTTTGACGAGTGGTATGTGTTCACCATAGTAACAGCATACCATTGATATTCCGTCATACGCTTTAGAGGAATTTTCCGGCTTTATTTCTTTTCTGTTCAATGTGTATATTTGAACCTTGGTATTTAATACATTTTCCTAAGTTTTTGTTTATCATGATGTCAGTATGAAAGATTATAAATGTAAATGAGTAGCTGCATTAGCCGCATTTTACTGGTTTGTTAATTTATGAAACGTAACTATATGCATTCTTTAAAATTTACACGCGTATTAAAGTAGGCCATATTTTATATACATTTTGTGTGTTTTTGTAATCTTTACAATTGATAACAATTAAAAATTCGCTGATTACATTCTTTTGTTTATTGAGATAAGACGTTTCATAACAATTTGCGTGAAAACGATTGTAATCCTGTATTACATATTAAGTGATAAGAAACTATACGTAGAATGATTTCATAGTAAAGTATATAGGATGTCTTAAAATAAATTTTGCTCGAATTAGTGCATAGTAGCAATTTTATATGAGAAAAGTAGTAAAAATACTTGTTTCATTGTTTTTGTAGAATTTTATGAAATAAAAATTGCTCGTATAATAAAAATTTTAAGATTTAATTAATTTCATATTCTAAATAAAGTTCTCCATTGTTCCTGATATTTATTTTATTTTAAACTAAAGATGATATCATACTGACCTCGTGTAAAGTAACCTCGAGATAATTCAAGGTCATTCAGTAGTATGCGAGGGATATATATGTATTGGTAAGAACAGGAAATTCCTCGAATATTCGTTGTAACGTCGGTTTGTTTTCTTGTACAAACATAAATAAAAAATTAGATTGCTACTTTGAGAATATATTAACGCATGTAAATAATCCAAAATTTTCATCATTACGATATTTTTTTACACAAAATGTATAATTTTGTACAAGGTACAAAATATGTAGTTACGCTTTTAAATTATAATTAAGGTGACTTTCATACAATATAATTAAAGTGTGTTGAATCGTTTTTTAAATTTAACAACACATCAGCTTAAGGATATGGTGATTTGTGTAAGTATTTTTTGTTCCTTTCCTTATAAATCATTTAATAAATGAGGAATTCGTATTATCTGCATCCTGCTCTATTTTTCGTAAAAATTGGGAAATATCAATTTTTATTTGTACTTCGTAAAATAAAACTTTCTCATCTTTCTTGCCTCCATATAAATGTTGAAACTTTTTCATCATTTTATATTAATTTCAAATTGTATCATTATAATCATAATAGTCGTACATATCATTACAGTGTTTATGGAAACAATTTCGTATAACACATATTATAATAAGCTCACAAAAATTGTCTATATAATAAGTGTTCGAATACTTTCCCGAATCACTGTACATAATTCGTTAATTCAATAGTATTTATCCGCATTTCTCTAGTTGGATTGCAGAATATCGTATTTAATATATAGAGGTAATAATAAAAAAAAAAACGAACAGTCTGCCCACTGTTTCGTTCATTTAATTAGAAAATAGTCAACGTATTCGAGACATGCAAAGTGAAGCGAACGATATAGAGCGTTAGAACGTAACGTGGCTATTTAAGATTTATTTCTATAAATTCTTATATCAGTTTCTCTCTCGAACTTTCTGTGACCGTATATTACGTTTTTATAACCTTAATCATTCTTCATCCCCGTCCGTTTTATTTAGAAACATATTTGCCGTTGTGCACGATGATAAATGTCATGAAAAATTCTCTGATGCATTGGAAGTAATTTGTTTGTCGTGGACGTATAGTAGTAGTACTGTATGTACCTTGTAATTAGAGAGGAAATGCGGATGCATTATCAGCAGGTAATGGAACTCAAGTGAAAGTGTTATATCATTAAGTCTTGTTCAATTCTCAGTCGGTGATTATTAAGATATCAAGATCTCAACATTTATGCTAAGGTATACGGAATTGCAGATCTAAATATATAATTATGTATTAGGTTATAATTATTATGTACTTTTGTGTATTATGTACCTTAGAAAATAGTCTTTTATTCAGAGTATGGATAGAACTGTAACTTATTTGCAGTTACCATAATTCAGGTAGGATGTTAAAGCGTACAATGTTCTTGCAGTTTATTTTTACAAATGATATATTATTGGCTTTTTGTTTAATTTTCAGAGACTTAAAAAAACAGCAGTTTCATTCAATCATCGATTTGTTTCAAAGATAATTGAATTACAGCCCCGTACTGTATTTAATTAGAGACCTTTTCGAGTTACGAAATCGAGGGCACTTTCATAGTTACTTAATTACACTTGAATTTGTAATTGTTCCGACATCGGTCATTGCTCCCTCTCTACGTATGTCTATTACACGTAGTTTCATCGTATCGTATATCTTCGCGCTAATTTTTCTCGGGTCGTATACGATTACTTTTGTTGTAAAATAGCAATAGCGAAAAATAGTCGATAGAAAAATATTAAAATATTTTCAGCAGATTATTTATTACTCGAATCATGAATATATATTATTAGTTTTTTAATTAAATACAGTACACGTACAAAAATAATTTTCCACTCATGGAATATTATATTAACATTTAAAATTTATACTTAAACATTGAAACTATAATTAGTTTTTTTACCCTTTTCTCAGACAACTGCAGTTTATCTTTTCCTGTTTTAATATCTAATCTCAGATATCGGGCGATTATTTCCTCTCCCTTAAATTCTTTATCGATGAAACATGATTAGAAAATCTGTATTTCCAGCAATTATTTGTTGACCAATCTCCTTAGTATCTTTTTTTTCTTTTTTTTTTTTTGATTGACAAATATCGTATCATAAAGTTCATTAAAAGATAGAGTCGTGAATGGAAAGTATCGTAGTAAACTTGTTATGCATTATTAACTTGAAGTGCATTTATACGTCGTTTTCGCATACTGTTATGCAAGGATACTTGATACGAAAGATCTAGGAAAAGGAATAGGCTTTAGAATGGATACGTCATTGTTTCATCACGTACGGCTGCCTCTCAGGTATTCGTTTCCGTAGATCTTTCGTATCGAATATCTTTGTAGTATGTACCTCACAAACAGCATGTTTCTTATTTATCGTGATTAAATATGTCCTTAATATCTTTTTGATATTGCATCAAAGTTCAAACAGAATAATATTGGAAGTGGATAAGTATGTGGGCACAACAACGAGAGAAAAGATCCACTGCTGTCTTGTTTTTCATATCAAACCAAATAACTTTCTGGGGAACTAAATAGTTTTAGTTTAGTAATGAAAAGCCGTGGAATATAAAGCAAGATACATATGTTGAAACATCAAGTTCAAAATCTTATTTTGTATATTTCATGTTTTATTACTGTACGTTTGGAATAAAATAAATAAAAGAAAAGAAGATCGTATTAAGAAAATCATTGGAAAAGGAAACTATGTATTAGATAGGTAGAAAAGTTCTGCCGAGTTTTATACAATAAAGATATAACCAGTTTTTAAATATTTTAATTTCTTTTCTATTTATGTATTTTCTACGCTAAATGCTTCCTTATCTATTTCTTAACGTAAATAATATTTGCACACCGTTGTATTTATTATATAGCATCAAAAAATGGCAATTACAAGAATTTGTTATTATGAGAATGAAATTTAAAATCTAGCTTTAAAAAAGGCTACGTTGGAAAATAAGGGTATGTGCAAATACTTTTTGTGGCAACTGTATAATATTTTTTCCTATTTATACTTATAATATGTACATTGTAACAAAGTTTGACTGCAACAATGACCAAGTGTATCTGTTTCATTTCCAGGTTCGGAGATCGTTAAAGATTCCTGGTCGCCGGAAGGAGAAGGAAAAGTTACCGAGTGGTATCACCGCAGATTATAGTGCTTCGTTCTTCGCTTACTTGGACCGTGATATCTTAGAAAATTCGCAAAACTCTTCAAGCTCAGGGCAAAGTGTTCGCACTGGTAATAATTGGAATACGAGAACGCCGGATGGTTTGACGCAGAGTGACTCTTCTGAAACTTCTTTGACTTCATTGACAATTACCACCACTACGTCTTCAGTTACTCCAACGAACGTATCCGGACAATCGGGGAAGAATTTGCCACCACTGCCACCAAAGCCTCCGAAGCGAGGAATTCTTAAGGGGCCACGTCTGAGTGTCAGTAATACTGTAAATTCGTTGTCAGAGGAAAGCCATCTGCCGAACGGAAACGAGACCAATTACCAGGAGGCCAGCAATTTACTGGTCAGAAACACGCTGCAGAACGAGGTGATCGCTTACCAGAACGTGCCCACACACTTGTCAGGATTTGGAAACGCTGTTAGCAAGGAGGAAGCTTGTAGCGAAGAGGAAACGCAGACAGGACAAAGCTCGTGGCAGGTATCACCTCAGCGAACAGTTCAGCAGGCTCAGCAGCAGCATCAGCAGCAACACCAGCAACAACAGCATCATCATCACCACCAAAGCGACACCAAACTGTTGCAGGTTAGTTGGAAGGATCTAATTGGTTTCTGTTAGAGGCTTTTGCTGGTATTCTAGATGCTCGTGGTTTGAAATTCATGTTGTCCAAGCTCAGCTTCGCAGCTGAAAGATCTTCGTGTTTCATTAGCCTACAGAGACAGGTACAGAGAGGCTAGCTAGTGTGGTACCTATACCTATGTGTCCCCTAATGCAAACACTTCTAGTCATCAACTCGTACTTTAAGGGAACTGTTTTCAGTAGTATGGTAATGCGAGTAGTTGATAACTCGTTTCATGCAATTTGCAACGCTAGTGGTTTGTGAATTCTCTACTTGAGGCCATTATTACCATATCGTTGTTACATAAAATATTACCCTACGAATATAATTACCGTACGAATTAGGCTGGTTTGCACGTAATCAACTCTCATATTTCAGCCTCTCTCGATCATTTTTGGTATACATGGCATTTAAATATTTTCTCCCTATAATTGCGTATATATATAGTACGACACATTTTATTTTATCGTATTTATTATAATTTGTATTTAACAATCGAATTGCAATTTATCTTTTACAGGTGGTGACCAGTGCAAGCCCCTCCGCAGACTCCCTAACAGACACCACGAATTCCAGTTTCGCAACACCACCTTTCAGCCTGTCGCCTGTAGGAGAATCCCAGGGTTTGTCGAGGTGGAGATCCTCGGCGTCCTTCGAAGAACAAGGCGTCGAGTTGCAGTTACCAGAGATCGTCCCTCTGGAACTGCCCGAACCTCGCGAGCTTACGATCCAAAGGCAACCACCACCGCGAAACGATTTCGGTTTCTCGTTGCGTCGAGCTGTAATCGTGGAACGAGCCGCAAATGGTGTCACACAGATGAGACCTGTGATCTTCGCTGAACCAGGTTCATTGATACAACATAACAACGACACCGGCTTGCTGCCAGGCGACAGGCTGATCGAAGTCAATGGAATTAACGTCGATGACAAGTCACGGGAAGAAATTATCGATCTCATTAAGGGCTCCGTTAACAGTGTTACCGTAAAGGTGAGTTAAAACAATGATTATAAAATATATAATTTTGCCATCCATCTGGGTAGAGCCGAGATGTTTCATAGCACAAGTTTGATACTAACGTTGCAACATTTAAGAGTTTGTTATTAGATCATTCATAAGTAATGCAAATTTTCTTACCTGCTATATAGGGTGTCCTATCATCTACTTTTGTAGAATCTTAGAAGTAAAAATGAGAAAAGGATATTATACTTATAAACATCTAATGAAATATAATATTCATTTGGAAGGAGAACAGAAGGGTTAAAAACTTCTTCGGATACTTCGTTCCGATGCGAGCAACAAATTCAAGTAAAACATAGTAAAACAAAAATAGTCCAGAAATATAATCTATACTTTAAATTTTTCGAAAATGAGAAGAAATCGATAAGCAGCATCTTTAATCCCCACCTTCTTGTTTCGTTCTCCACGACGAAAATGGTTACACGGAATCGTTGGCGTTGCCGGTAAAAGTGAGAGCGTTCACAGGTACGCTTGGTCGGTTCGAAAGGTGATCGGTGTACGGAACAGAGAAACTGGTGTTCCCCGGCTGATCATGGTTGGTTCATTGCCACTGATGCACCGAATATAGCGGGATCGTGACTCATGACCCATAATAAAACTATACTTGGACCGGGAGCGTCGCGTGAAAATAACTTCTTACCGTGGGATCCAACCGATGATCTTCTATTGGTCCTTGGTTGTGACAGTTGGTCACGAACTCGGAGAATTAAGTACTTAAGTACTTTGTTAGACTTCTTACTGTCAAAGCTGTGCAAGCGTAATTAGATTTGTCGACATGAACTTGCGATACGATATTTTCTATTTCTGCGTGAGATTCTCAGTGCCTACTGCCGATAAACAAGCTTTCATTTTATTAATTCTCCTAACGGGTTTACAACAATAAACCCATCGTGACTTACGCAGAATTTTATCCTGAGTTAACCGGAAAGAATGAGTCAACTCGTCGCTCGGATTTATAATCTCTAGAATATAACAGATTCTTTATTTATGAGTCTCCTCTTTTTTAACGAGTCGTATCATTTTTGTTAAAAATAAAAGGCAATTAACATTGACCCAATTATGGAATTAATTAGTGTTATAATTATATAGAAGCTTTTGATCAAGAAAGATCGAGATACTTGGAACGTACTATACATCCTCTACACTTTCTGGGTCAAAAGAATGACAAAATTTCTCAAAAGACTTCCTCTGAGAAAAGATTACTCACATCGACTCCCAATTGGTATCGTTGTGTCACAGATGACACATCATCAGAGTTTGGTTTTAGTTATGCAATTTCTGCAAAATTCACTATTTCTGTTCGCATCTATGTATTCTATTTCATTCCGTGTATAAAATGGCAAACAAAATATACTACCGAAGTAGCATAAATTCGTTTAGTTTAATCGTTGGAACATTTCCAGTTCGGGTTGTAAAGTTCCTAGAGGAGGATGTATCGATTAGGCTTGGGGGCCTTCGTACAGGTTCATGCCCTGGTTCTCCTTCTCGGTAAACCAAACGGTCTTAACAGAAAGAACGTAACGTGATTTACATACTTATACTATGTACAGCTAGGCCGCTTGCAGGTGTTCTCTCGGTCAACATCCTGTTTCCTGTGCTGTATACGCCAGACGGAAACCACTTTAATCTTCTTGAGCTCGCACACGCGGCTAGAAAGTAGTCTGAGGCATCCGTTACACGCGTGATATCTGTTTAATGCGTGCGATTAGCTATGATCTTATCAACATGTACAGTTGATCCTTTATTATCTGAATTCCTACCATCCGAATACCGGTAACTCTTGTACTACTTGTTAATTGTGGTAATTCCCTTGAAATAGCCAACTATCTAATAATCCATAGGGAATGTTACTCGGAATATACTGGCAAACTGTATTGTGTGTATTATTGGGTTGAAAACTAAGTGATTGCGGATTTTGTCATTAGGTGCTAATGAGAACATTAGTTAGTTTCCAACCCAACAGATTTGTAAATTGTAAGTTGTAAGCTTGCAAGTGCAAGTTCGTTCTCGTTTCTGTAGAGAAATTTATATAGTCACAGAGAACAATATTATAAGTAGATATTTGTATTAAGTTTTTATTTTAATGCCATTTTATCATTGAAAAGCAATATCAGAATATAAGATAGTTCAATGGGAAGAATTTATTAAATCCAATGATATAGTTTGGACAGAATGGAAAAATATACGTTTAATGGACAAAATAAATTAAGAAACAATTTTGAAAACTTGGATTTAATCGATAACTGAATTTTAAGACTGCCCCTCTGTTCTTTTAAAACTCCTCATCTTCAATTTCATTTCAATTCCATGTTAAACATTTTTTTAAAAAGTTTGTTTGTTAAGATAAAAGTGAAATTGAAATATAAAAGTTTGAGGGTCCCGGTAGAATAATCCGAAAAAATTGACTCGTTCGATAGATCGAAGCTTTTTTTATTCTTATGTCACGCGATGAAACTGCGGTTGATTAAAGCGGAGACTAATTAAAACGGGACTAAAGAAGAGAGTGTCTGTTGTATATAATAAACGTGTAATAGAATGTGTAATGGAATACTTTGTTGTTTGCAGGTGCAACCAGTCGCGGAATTGTCGGAATTATCAAGACGCGGTGGTAGCGACGGACGCCAGGTCGAACTTGCGGCTGCGAATATTCGTGGCGGTACACTTCGTCGATCTGGTAGTTTGCGGTTTCATCAAAACATGGTGAGTATTCTGTTTTCTGTCTTAATCCCGCGGTGAGATCGTTTTGCAAAGAGTCTTGGAAGATTTCTCTCCCGTCACGCCACAAAAGAAAGTGCACACCGTTTCAGTCGCCTATTTGATTTAATAAAAAGAAAAAAAATGTAATAGCCATTTATTTAAATAATGGCCAAATTTGTTTGAATTATGGTAAAGTGCTTTATTAATCAAGCTTTCTATAAGATACAGAAGGATTAATAGAAAGACAAACAGAGAGAAGAAGAATGCTTTGGATAATAAAAGTTGTATTATTTAATTGCAAATCGAATTACAAAATGAATATCGATGAAATATTAAATAGGAGTTGGTTTATACTTTCAAATCATGTTAAGAAAATGAATACGATTGACAAAATATCAGATACAAAAGGAAACCGAACGAGAAATTTTGGAGAAGATGAGGTAGGAAATAAGCGAGCGGAAAAAGTGAAAGACGTGATGGGATTGTTTGGTACTCTAACTCTAACAGGAGGAAAGGTGTAGAGGGAAAAAGACAATAGTAGGGACGGATGCCTTCCACCCACATTCCTCGCGGCGGTGCAGTGGCATAGTAATCGCTTAACGGTACATCTGCTGACTTGCCCGTTCCGTAATACCAGCTTTCTGTCGAATCAAAAACCGGAATCCTACGATAATAGCGCAATTACACGGTAATGAAGCTTTGTCACTTTTTATCGCCACAAATTAAGTAGCTAGTCATAGTGGCAGTTTATGCATATTAATTATTCGTTTATATCTAGACTGCGGATTTTTATACGTTCATAGAAAATTTAACGGTATGGACAGAATTTCTGAAATTTAACGGTATGGACAGAATTTCTGAATTCAGAATGCAAATTCAGAATGCAAAGAATATATAATATATATAAAATATACAAGCGAAGTATGAGTAACTGACGATAAATGTAACAACTTGCAAGTTGTATGTGGTTTTAAAGAATTGATTATTGAAATTTTTCCTGATATATGGGAACGAAGTAGGTATTTATACTGAGATATATTGTACGTATGTCTGAGAACAAAGTCGAACAAACTAAGGCATTTTTCTAGATACAATGGTGTTCCTTTGTTGATATCACGACATTGTTATTAATGTTTAAGCATGTCGTGTAATTTTGTTGAAAATGACTTACGCCAAGACTATTTTATTTTATTTTAGCATTATCGGCGTCAAACTGCTTCGATAACCGATGTTAAATTGCTGTTTGTTAACGCTGCAGTAAGATTATTAGGAATAAATATAACAGCATCGAAGATAACGCTTAATCTAATACAATAAAGGAAGGTATTATTTGTTGAATGCTCGATGCTTTCGAACCGTGCTTCTTGCTTACTCATTGTTTTCTAAGAAAATGCTTTAAATCAATTTTCAATATCTCTTCTAAAAAATAAATTAACTCTTGCAAATTAAAAATATGTCTGAATGGAAACCGATTTGTTATCGATCATACAACATATGCGTTTGCAATTAACGCGTTATTTATTAATTAATTTTGAGATTAATTTTTATTTTCTTTTGGCGTTCCCAGCGACTTGTTTCAATTTGAATATTTAAACGAGACTCATGCGATGATCACGATTTTAATATTTTATCAATCAGTTTCAATCGTTAACACTTACGTTCGAGTATGTATATCCAATGAAATTTTAATTAAACTTGGGAAAAAAATTAACAATTGATGATTGATGATGTTATCAGCGGTTCGTGATTCACATTTTAATATTTCGCATGATTAATATTTTCAATTATCAATTGACGATTAAAGAATGGCATCGGCCGATGAGATCAGTACAATGCAATGATTAATTTCTTCCAATCATGCACACCAATTAATAAGATAGATTAAAAATTGTTATCAGTTACTTATGTCTGATAGTAATATCTGGAATAATCTCAAAAGATTTAAGTAAAAAACAATCAAGTATAATTTATTTATACGATATCTTCTCTAGTTAATCGAACTTGACGAAATACCAAACGATATAAATAATAATAATAATGAATAATATAGTCGTGTCGTCTCAACGATTAATTTATGCTTGAAGAAAATTCAACAAGGTGAAGCGCCTCTGATTAAGCAATCACCGGCTGTTTCCATGATTTGCTGCCAGCGATAAATACCAAGTACAACTTCCTATCATTTCCAAGTTAATGCATAACGAGAATTCTGTCCGAGCCACGGCATTTTGCTGTCCGTTAATCGTCGTCGTTCGCGACAATACCGTGCGAAAGTGGTAGTTGCTGTAGAAATGTATGTTATTGAAACGCCTTGCACTCGCCTTGGGACGTGTAATAAGACGAGCGCGATAAAAATATGCAGGGTGCGTCACATGTAGAAATGGAACGAAAGTTCGAATCTGGTTGGATAGTTTCGAGTGATTCGCGAATGCATCGAAAAAGAAAAGTGATGCTTTCAAGTAGAAGCTAGGCGAAGATAGTAGAGATAGGTTTGAACTTAAACTCGTTATACATACGTTGAGAAATGTAAACGGTACTCTTTGATTTATTAAGTTGAATTATATTTACTATACTATATAGATACTTGCAATATATGAATTTTAAAAAATTCGCAGTATAGCTTCTAGTATGAATATAGTATCTGTTGTTTTGTATTTTAAGTTACAGCAATAAAAGTAAGGTTATATGCTCTCTAGCGGTATAAGAGCCTTTTAAATGGCAAGGAGGTAAAAGCAATGCGATAGAATTTTCCGATAGTTGGCCTATTAAAGTTACGCCATATACTGTAAGTCTATCTTCCTTATTTCAAGAACTTTTCATTCTACCTCCTCGGTTTGTGCATTATTCACTTCATTTTATAGATACCTATATTAACAGGAAAATATGAATTCGAGATTAAATACCTGTTAAGTATATATTTCAAATGTATATTAATTTTTTGAAATTTAAAATTTCACATTAATTAATTTATCATTTGTTGATCACTGTTGTTATTGTCTACTACTATTTCCTATTATATATGTATAATTAATTAAGTAAATTTGTTTGAAAAAAATTTATTTGGTATATAATCAGGATTTGTATGCTATAATTGGTTACAATTAGTCTACTCAAAACGTGGTTCGTATCTCTGCTGAAACAACATATGTGTATTTATATGTATTGATGGTTGGTAAAGTAGAGTGCGATCGAGTGGATCCGATGTACTAACGGTCGATTTACTGACTCGGATGTACTTTAGCAACAACCTGTTTGTACCTATCAATGAGTTGATGAGCAAAATAAATTATTTCTGATCTCTTATTTCTGGATGATACTAAGAATAGGATTAGAATTATTATTACCATATTGGTGGTATAAATATAAAAAGGAGGAGGAGAAAGGATGGAAAGAATTTCTAAGTTAAAAATAGTAAAATTAATTCCTAAAGTTAAAAGTAACGATTTCACGGAAACTAGTTTTTATATTTCCTTTTACATTCTTCGCGTCTTTCATCTTCATAACGTTCAAGTGCTTCTGTCTAATTATAGCAACCACTGTATGCATTATACTAATCATTGATCGCGTGTTCTCCTTTCATGTTATTCCAAAAGCAAACTAACCAACTGGCTCCTCCTGATAACTTTGTTCTCTGCGCTAAAATACAGATGGCTTCGTTTAATCTTCTACTTGTCGTACACGTGAACGGTAATTAATGATGTAAACCACGCACTGTTAGTTTGTATTCATGGCATTCGCGTTGATGTAAAATTGTACGATCAAAATTACACGCTACTGCATTACGTGCGAACGCATTATTCTGTCCATTTGAATTACCGTGCAGGATGAATGTGCTTATACAAGCAACAATGTTAATCGAATTGGATCAAGGTTTCTTGGTTATAACGTTTTTACAAATTGAACGAACGAATCCACGATTTAGAAAATAATTACTTCTTTATCCTCGAGATTTTCTTTATTTCTGGCATCAGATACAGGTTACCAACTAAGTGATTGCAGATTTTGTCATTAGGTGGTATTGACAAAATCCGCAAAATCACTTAGTTGCCAACCTAATAGATACTTTGAACTTTTTGTAGGGAATATTGGTAACTATGCTATGTATAGTGAAATTAAAAATATTTTATGGTCAGCCCGAGTCTTTCTCCAGCTACTCTGTGTAAATGTTAATTTCTTCAGTTCGTGAATTTATTTCCTAGATAAGTCAGGCTTTGTCACGAAAATTTTACTTCCTAATGTTTGCCTGTCACGATATTTAAATGGCTGGTAATTAATTTGTACAACATGCAGATACAAGTAAGCAGTAGTTACTTAGCAATGAGTAGTCTATTTCTGCTCCATTGGCTAACAGTTATCGATGTAATTGAAGCGAGATCGAATAACGCGTTCAATAACACGGTGAAATTGATCCGTAACGCAGTCAGGTAATATATTACACGCGTCTAAAATTAAATTAATATTTGTAGTCTAGGAAACTGAACACAGTGTTACATATCGAGTTAGAATTAGGAATAAAATAGGTTAGGCTACGTTTAAAATACGAACGTAATTATTTTGCCATTTTGAAATGAACATTCCTTTTTTTTTTGTAGTGGCAGAGATCTTTTAAATTAGTAGAAAAATCAACGATATGATAAGCACTGCCTAGTGGAATTGTAATAAATATTCGAAATAAATTATTTCTGATCTCTTATTTCTGGATGATACTAAGAGATCATGATACAAGGAAAGATACAAGGAAAAGAGAATAATTCACGTGATACATTAATTTGACGTATGGTGGCGAATTAACGGCAGTAAAATTCTTCAACATCGTCACTGTAGGGCTGTAAAGTAATGTTACGCAGGAACAGGCGGCATCGAAAAGGATGCACTTATAGGTGCAGTCCGAGAATGACGTCAACCTATTGCCTTTCTATAAATATCGAGTTTCCAAAAGAAGTTCGTTGCCCACGCTTGCAACGCGAACAACAAGCTACGAGAGTTTAATGACCGTCTTCACCACCATTTTAGCCTAAACTCTAAACCACTGAAACTCCCTTCAGATATTTTCTACTCTTATATTGATATTATTATTACACACATATACTAGGTACTGTTTTATGCATATTCTGATTATTTCAATCTTTGCGGTCGTTCGTAGCTGGTAGATAAAAAGTATTGTAAGTTGACGAATCAAAACTGCAATTATTATTAATTTTTTTTTAGGTTAGGAATCCAAAGAAAAATGATCACCCCTCGCATATTTTCAGCAGTTTAATATAGAGAAGTTTCCAACACGATTTGAGGATATTTCGAAGCAAAGAAAATTAGTATTACGTGCAATATATATTTATTGATATACACTATATTCATATCAATAACACGAATCATTCTACTTAAGAATATTTACATAAATCTTTTGGTCCAATTCCATCAAGTTGTCAAATATTCGATCACTCGTTCTATTCGGTTGGCAACTAAGTCATTGCGGGTTTTGTCATTATCACCTAATGGTAAAACCCGCAATGACTTAGTTGCCAACCCAATAATGTATGTTCACAAAATTCAATATCTTTCTACTAGAAGTATCGACGGTGTACGTTTAAGGCCTAACATTTTCCTATTAAATTCAATTTATAGTGAACGCTGTGGACACTCGAACAAATGGGTATTTCGTAAAAGAATGGATAGGTTGGAGATGAAATTCGAACTCGACCTGGTCGCGATTATACGATCGGTAGGTAAGAGGAACGATCTGCAGGCAAGGAAGCACAATGCAAATATTGAATGTGGTTTGCAAGAGGATAACGCTGATGACTCATGTCGAGTGACAGGCCGGACTGACGTTGGTGAATAAGTACACCGGTGAATATTGCGGATTGTTGCGAGCACACGCACCGATACACGACAAAGCCGTGGCATACTTACGCCTATCCGAAACGAGGCAGTTTTCAAGCTGTAACATCATTCGTGTCACGTTCGCTGTTTTTTCGGATGTAAAGCAATGCAAGTGTTGCCTACGTTCGTTCTTATACGCAAAAGCAACCCCGTGAAAAGGACTCGAAAGAAGAATGCAAACGTGGTTGCAACTTCTTCAAAGGCAATCGAAATGTTCATTCTGCAACATATTTCGAAGTTGCTGACGTACATTACAAAGGTTTGGAGCATCCTTCGCTATTCAGGCAAAAGGAGGATACGACTAATTTAGAAGATTCGTTTCTTCGCGAAATAGAAAAGTAGAGCGCCACGTCTTAAGCTGCGATTCTCCAATTTTTACACTTCAATTTATTGCTCTAGTTTTAGCATACAAACAGAAGAGACTTTGATGTAGAATTTGAACCAGGAATCGTACCACCCAATTTTCACATCGATAACAATTTTTCCATATTTTCTTCAAACTTGAGATGTTTTTTAACATTAGAAAAATGCGGATGGATTGTAATGGACTGAAATATTGAATCTTCTTGTGAAAGAACATAGCAGGGTTAAGAAAACGGACAGAAAAGGGAACTAATATCACGCTCTTTCACAGAAATAGACGTTCTTTCGCGGAATCAGTTACCTGCGAATTTTCCTTACCAAATCTGTCTCCCTGTTATCAGATCTTCCATATAAGAAAACGTTATTCACATTTCGCGAAACGGTTTCATAGAAGAGGTGCGAAAGCGAGATGAGCGGGAACTCGTTGGTTGATTAATAGAAGTAGTAGTTGCATCAAGCCGTGTTAGAAAGTAAAGGCTAATTAAATCTGCGCGATTGTTCCTCATGATTTGTTGCGCTACTAGGTTGAGTCTGTTACGTTACGGTACCGCTACAAGGATCCAGCCTACGCTTTAATTCTAGTTGTTTCACCTTCCACAGCCTCTTGTCTCGGCGCCGTACCTTGTCATTTTCGCATTCGAGATATTACCATACTTTTCGAATGGCATTCTTTACCATCCGCGAACAAATACATTAGAGTTTTTTTAAAATCGTAATGGATTATTCATAATCATAGGATACCAGTGGATTTTTGTTTCATTCACTATTCATTTTTTTTAAATACCTACAATATGAATAAAATTTCCATATATAATGTTTAATAGGTAATACTTGAAGTTAATTACCCTATTAAGATCGTGTATCGAGTAATTGATCGATAGAACGACATCGGACAGAGGGAATGTCGCGTAATGTTTTAGAAGTGTCTGTACTGATATTAAACTACGGGGCAAGAGTTTTTTAAACAGAGCAACGTCGCTACTTGGAAAATAAGCGAAGTAGAACTAAAGAGAAGTAGGGTGGTAACTCCCAAATATAACTTTTAAAGTAGTGTCGTGAGTCTTTGAAGCGGTTGTTACGCTCCACTCAACGAGATTTCAAGTATTCTTCGGTGTACAGCGAGCAAACAACTCTTTGAAGTAGCGTACTAAAACTTGTACACGATCGTAAATTTGAAAAAGCACCAGTGAACTGTAATTGCCTATTTCATCTCACATACTCAAATTCAAAATCTCGTCAATTTTCTGCCTCAAAAAATAAAAAAAAAAGAAAGAACATTAGGAATGCCTACGTAAGAGAAAAATCCTCCTCTTAAAATGATAAATATTTTGAATATTTATTTTCATTAGAAATTATCCATTCATAGTGTCCACTCATAATTGTTCTCCACGTCACATTCTTAAATTGTCTCCAGAGAATGCAGCATCCATAGAAAAGTCTATAGAATTCTGTTACTGTGTCTAAATCTTTTTAAAGCTTAAGAAATATTGAATTTCTGAATGTATTAACGTAGCTGGCACAAGAATCCTGTAACAAAGCTCAGAGCCGACATATTCTAAATACTTTTGCTCGCAAGCAAACACGTGTCTCAAATTTTCTCCCATACTTTCTTAACTTGCGCAAGCTGGACGGCTTTGTTGGATCTAGAACTCGGTTGTCCACGTATGTACCGTGTCTCTAGGCTTCTATGAATCGGCGTGTCACGTAACGACAGCGTAGAAATTGTGCTGTGGTAATTCGCCCACGCTTGCTCGCACAGCCTCGTCGTTTCTCGCCTTTTGCCCGTATAATACGTCTCCGGTTCGTCGAAGAACGCGTGACGTCGATGTGTCATCGGACCGGGATGATTTTAGGTACCAGCCAGAGCACGGACGACAACATATTTCACTCGTTTAAAAATCCGGCTACAAAGGAATTCTTCGCAGCTATTGAGAACCTGGCTTCCCACGCCTTCCGCAATGTATTCTCGTTCATCTGTTACGTGTCGCCTTTCAATGCATCGCGTAATCATGCGTTTGATCTCCCCCATTTCTTCTGCCATGGGACACGGTTTGCGTCTCATCCTTGTCGACCCGATAGTGTAGGGAATTTTTAAATGACGGGCTTAGAGGATAGATGGATTATGTAGACAGGTTCACGAAATACTAACGATAGTATCCTACAAAGTATCGTATTGTATTTACGAATATATTATATTTGTATATTTTGAATATAAATATTTACGATTTTATTAGCACTGTTACGAGACTGGACTATACGGTGACAATTTGTCCAGCTGGACATTTGCTAAATTTCTATAGCTTAATTGCTAAATAACGTGTGGATGGCTACCCTCAGCGGGATACCATCTTCGAGTTTGACTATTTTATTTCTTTAGTGAGATCAATGGAGCGTTTTCTTTTTAGTCTTCTTTCTACGAGAGTTTTGCTCGCTTTAGCAACCAGCTGATGTACGGTGAGCGTATTGGTAAAATCTGAAACAAATTTGAAAATATGTTCCATAGAAATTACGCAACATATAATCATCGTAACTCGCTAGATATTATATCACCAATAATTAGTAATAGAAATATATTTCACTAATCAACCAAATCTATCAAATTACTGTCTTTTATTCTTACAAGTTTCTAATTGAAATTTTTATTATGTAGATGTACGATTATGCGTATGCAAAAGATGTTTAGTACAACAAACTCGCTATCCATATAGTATAATTATTATACTATATTCTTTTATCCGCTACTGTATTTTAGATCGCAATCTCTCGCACCAACAGAAAACTCTGATCGATTGGTCGTTTTCCTGATAATTTAGATTAATTATGACATTAGTAGTCGTTAACTGTAACATATTTATGATCCTGTAGTGCATGCGTAACCTGGCTGTTTTAGGGATTTTATAGAAATGCGTCTCTTAAGTGGGTAGATAAGTATTAAGCGTAGGTCGAGAGATTTCGTAGGCAGATTTTTTCTCCTTCTTAAGTGTTGTGAAGTATTTCTAATATGATAAATATCATTGAGAATATTTTCTCGTAGCTTACCAGCAATGTTTATAGAACGATGAGTTCTTTCATTTTCAAGCCATAGTTGGCAATAAAATCTATTTTAGGACACTCATGTGTGGCATATAAATATTTAAATAGCGTTGGGTTATACTGAATTACTAGCTTAATCAGGAAATGACAGGCGTGCATTTTATGTTTGACCTTGACGGCAACGACGTAGACTCCATACAGAATATTATTCATCCGGAAAATTCCATTTCACGTAATGTTTAAAACATACACGCGATTGAACTGCAAATGATTTGTAATTCTAAATTCCAGTTGAAAAAGTTTCGCTATTGATCGGTTCGATTACTATGCTCATTTACATTTCTTTGTGTGTTTATTCTAAAGTAAAAAGTAAATCTGCTTGTGTTAAGAGAAGAAAAGAATAAATGTAAGTTACGATTTCCAGTGAAGATTATCTCGTTCCCGATATCTTCCACTGCGACTATTATTCCAGGAACAGGTTGAGCCGTTAAACGTAACTATTGTACATTGTAGCTGGAAGTGTAAAAAGAATTGGAAAACAGTATATACGTTTACCACGTTGTGTGTGGGCAAATGGAAAAACTTTTGCTTCGCTCGTTCTCTTCTGTAATTTTTTCTCTGCTCGAAAGTGTAATCGAGCGTCCCTGGTTAGCTTTATGAATACACGACAATCTGTGGTGGCATACATCACGAGAGGATCGCAGAAAAACAGAAGCCGCTTGAAGTTTCTTGCGACGCGCGTAAAAGAGGCTGGCTGGAAAAAAGGCAAGTCCCCAACTGTGAGATGCGAAGACGAGGCATTTGCAGACTCGTCACGTGCGTCCTGGTGCACGCGATCCGCGTGCTGAGAGAGCAACAGAACGAACAGAGTCACGGGCTTTCGAGAAAAGATGCTACTATTTTAAGAAACTCGTAACACCGAAGATTAGGTACATTAAAACTGTAGCCTCTCGTATCTGCGTTACTTTTTCTCTTTCTTTTTGTCCTGTAAGATTATCTGTGGCTAGTAAGCTGTCATTTTGTATCGATAACGATAACAGAGGGGAGAATATGAATCTCTATTTTTAATCTCGTTTCTTTCATATCGAATCTACATTTCTCTGTTCTCTTTTGCTGCTATAACATTTTCTACTGTTGGCTTGGCAACCGAATATTAGGGAGCTGTAATTTGGTACCGAATCGATTAATGGAAAAAGAATTACGAAGGAAAAATGCAAATTGGTGGCTAATATTGAAATTCTTAGAAGATACTATACTATATATTGACTTTTTGTCATTGGTACACTATGGATCAGAAATTCGTAATTAATTAAAAGGATATAATAAAAATACCAAGCATCGACGAAACGAATTTTTTTTTTATTTAATTTGTACTTTACAATTTGTCCAGGACATTCGGTAAATTTGTCTAACTAACACGTGGATGGCTACCCCCAGCGGGATACCATCTTCGAGTTTGTCTGCATTTTCTTTTTGCCTAGTGAACACATTTTTAATTGTCTATCCGAGTCTTCCTTATTTTTATTAACATCCTGACGATAATAAGTTTCGTCATGGAGAAGTTCCGGTGCGGAATAATGCAACGCGTCTTAAATGAACGCGACTCATTGTTGTAATCTCCTTTGATTACAGCGTAGGGCAAGTAATTTCCATAATCACAAAGCATCAGGTATACCAACCGTGTAATTAAACTGTCCCCGTTGAAATTTCCACGTAAGTTAATTGTTTTATTCGCGTTTCTTTTTTCTCGTGTTTTGTATGTTAAACATTTGTAACAGTGTCCAGAGATTTTAGAAAAATTGGCAAAATTGTTGGGGAGATATGGTGAGTTCAACAACTTTTCATTGAATAATCCCATGCGAAGACTATAGATGAAGAATACGATAAGTCGTATTATCCATGCTTTACGGAACAACGTTTTTAAAATTCTGTTCTTTGTCGTTTTATCTTGTTATCCTATCGATGCTTACTATATCTTTGTCTTTCGATCTTTGGGTATAATTTGACAAAAAAATTGAATCGATTATCGAGGATGCAGTTACAGCGTGTTTCAATTAGTCGAAGTTGAACTCGTCGCATTTGTCGTCGATTTAACAACGACGTCTATAGTGATCTATGCTCGCAGGAAAAGGTGACGAGGCCATCGAAGAGATTAAAGATGAAAATACATCCTCCATGTATACAGATTTTCTTTTCTTCTCGTGTTGTTTCTGCGAAAACCGTGTTTATGCAAATTATTGGCTGAACGGAGCGCTTGAATCGCTCCCTTCGAATGGAAAGGATGGCGTTAAAAGGTGAATTGATAGTTCTTCGCTTTAGAACCACTTTAGCATCTTCTGTGTCTATTGGTATCCATCGATATCTATTTCATTAAGTTAGCTGTTTGATTTAGGAATTTTTTAATCATGTCACTTTCCTTCGTTATGTTCGCGAAAATGTATTTTATCTTATATTAAGATAACTAAGATCACTAGCATTTTTTAAAGTATTTAATAATATGTTTGAAGATATAATTTTATTTTAGAATCGCAGGAAAGTTTTATAGGAGCAACTAGTGTCGAGTGACGAGAATAAGTTTCCATTTTTATTGTCGTACATGGAATATAATCTGAACGTATCATAACAAATATTCGTGCAACATGACAAAACCTGTTTCGCAAATTTTCAAACTGTATCGTTCGGTCGTATCGTTATGCAAAATGTTCAGGCGAATGAAGCAGGCGAATTATGAAAGACGTTGTTTCTCTCGTTTTTTATTATCGGGAACAAATATCCACCTGATTTTTCTAAACTTCTTGTTGATAAACTAGTTTCAAGTTGTAAATATATTTATTGATTGTATCTTTATTCTACTATGTTTCCCTTTGTTATTCATTTTATACTTGTTCTAGCGTTTTTAATATATAGAAGAGATATATTTCTAAGGGAAGATCATAATTGGAGCTTTATACGACCGTCATTATGAAATTAATACGTTTCTATTTATCTATGGGAATTGGAGGGTTAAGAGTTAAGGGAAGCCATTAAAAATACTTGAAAGGCTTTGAAAACAGGCAGAATGGTACAGAACACAATAAGATTATATAATTTTTTATTACGATTTATGACTGCCGTAACTGAGAAGAAAGGAAGACCAACGCGATATTAACCCCCCATAAACAGTATTTCGTTTCGTTATGAGAAGAAATGATTATAAGACAATTATTTCCTCCAGTTTCCACTGTTAACGATTACTACAAACAATCTTACTTAATTAAAAAATAATTTAATCTCAAACGGGTTAAGAACTATATAAACGATTATGTTCTATCTTCTCGGCTCGGTAGAGGTACAGGTTCTCGTTTGAAATTTTACACCGTGTACAATGTTCGCACGTGCGATCAGGTGTGCAGACCATATAGCACCGTAGAAACTAAATATCGAAGGTAATCCAGAGTTAAAAGCGACCCACGAATCTGCAATTTAATCGATCGATCGCTAGAAAACTATTTGTCATGGAAAAATATTTTTCTCCGCGACAACGAAATCAATCGCTTGTAATCAGTGAAAATCTCATTTGCGGAGGATAATCACGAGGACACGAGTAAAGTGAAAGAGTTGGTGTACGGTGACGGAGACAGAGACGGAGAACAGAGCGAAGAAGGGAGCAGCGAGAGAAAGACGTTGCGAAGCAGAGAAGGAACGCCTCAGTCGTGGGAGCACGCCTGCCTCTTTCGTTTCTTTTTGATCTGCTTCGGTCTCGGGATACCACCGCTGTCTCCTGCCTCAGTCGAGACTCGGTGAGCTCGAGGTGCTCCTCGGAATGGAGCCCTGCTCTCCTCGCCCTTTCCTACCCTCCCTCAGCTCTCCCAATCTGGACCAAACAGGAAGGAAGCGAAGATTCCGTTTCGTTGGTCATTTTGGAATTTTCTAAAATTTCGCTGCAAACATGTTATTAATATTTGTCATCTTTTTGAACGTTAAGTAATCGATTTAAAGTGCTTTCGTTAGTTTGATTATCCACTTCACGCGTGTGTATATGTCGACAATGAGTTCGCGCTACTATCGATCGCAATGTTGGATCCCTGCTAAGTTTGTTGTTCGATCTGCTTTAATTTCAATGACGAACGATTCGGGTATTTACTGCTCAATGTCGTCCTCGTGTTTGGTTACTAACAAATAATGTTTTTTATGTCTTGAAGTGTAAGGTGCTATGTATTTCGAGAGGTGTCAGTTGGAAAGAAACACCGAATAATTTAGGTGTTGGTGCAGTGAATAACTGTTGTAAAAATTTTCTACACTTTTTAGAAAGTATTCTATTTCGATTATAGTAATTGTCGGTGATCGTTAGATAACTTGGTGTATAAATTCTACGAGTTTTAAAAACGATAGATACCTCGCAAAATTATTTGAAACTGATATTTCGGAGCGTTTGGAACGTCAGACATAAACAATGAGAAAGTACCGTGACTAACGCATCCTGAAGATAATTTTCGTATTTTTAATTGGACACGAGTCTGGACACTTGAGTTGATATAATATTGCGAGATAATAAACGGCGTGTTTTTCGCAAATTGCTTCACAATAATATGGTACGTGGAACGTGATGCATGTTTAATAGAACGGATAAAAGCAACGTATATCAACTACTGGTGTCAGATTATTATCAAGCGGGTAGCAGATAGTATTGCGAACGCGTCCCTACTTTTACCCGTGTAAAAACTCGATTCAAAGTGGATTTTCACAACTAAACTCACAGGTTACTTTACGAAACTTGGTTTCGGCGGGAAAAAAGAGCGCCTGAATCAGTTCGTGAGACCGGATGATCCCGTAGCTGGAAGAAGGGATAATTAACCCGCGTGAAAGCGAGAGGACAAAAACGAGAAAACAGACCGAGAAGAACTGTCGGCGCCTTTTTCCATCGAGATGCCTCTAAACAAGGTCGACGAAGAGTCCCTGAGAGCGCATCACTTGCTTCACAGGTCGTGTCGCGGTAAGGCTCACGGGAATGGCATAGCGAAACAAAGCAATCGTCGCGCGAGTATCTACTTTCCTGCTACTAGGTTCCCAAAAGACCGGAACTCCATTACTTTGGACGAAACTTCGGTCGTGGAAAACGTGGCAACAAAATTTTCTAACAGAAGAATCAATAGAACTGGCACTAGTTCTTGGGAATGCAGCGACAGCGACAGCTTGCACTCTTCCGAAGCTGGACGCGAGAACGTGTTCACGACCACAAATAACAATGATCGTTCGTCATCGGCAAATACATCTGTTCGTACCACTGTCAAGTCACTTAATGCTTCGAACACGAAGAAGAAGACCAACAGGAACCTACACGTATCCTCCTCGTTATCGAAAACATCAACGAAATGTAATAGAAAGGAGAGCTGGGCAGACACGTTGAGAGTGAGTTCGATCGATGACAGAATCAAACGGATGGAAGAGGGTTGGGACGACAGCAACGTGATCAAGACACCTAGAGAGCGCAAATGGAGGAGGATCACAGCGGAGATCGAGCAGAGGGTGCCTAATGGGAAGTCTGGTGACTTTAGGATCCTCGGTCTGAGAGGATCGTCGTTGAAAGGATGGAACAATGGCTCGCAGAAGAGGAACCGGAAGAACGCGGCGTTTCAAAGAAATTCGAAACCGATCGAGAACATTGTCGAATGGGAGGAGATCATGGAGATGGCTCTGGCTAAGAAGATAGGCCATGCAAAGGGGAAGAAAAGACGGAACGGCGAAGATGTGGTGGACGAGGGCTCAGACCGTCGAAGGGTCGAGGGTGAAACGGTGAACGACGCGGGGGTGTGTATGAAACGCCTCGAGGTGCTTCTGCAGAATAGACTACCGCCGCAAACAGTCGAGGTATGTCATTATCGACACGCCTTCGGAAACGAGAGTTACAGTGGCTCTGTCTCTCTTTCTCAATGCATGCTATGCGAGGGATTGGGTGAGCCGTGTATGAAAATTATGGTTGCGCAGCTATAGGGAATTCGTAGAGCCGATGAATGCGGCTATTCATGATCGGTAAATTGGATGTTTCGTTGGCGGCCGCGTGTTTCCAAGGCGTTTAACTAGGTGTATACATATGTGTGTGTATGCCTATCTTAGAGCATTTTACATGCACGTTTCTCGAGATTGTTGTGGGAGAAGATTGGCTGGAAAAAACTGGGACATCTTGCATAATACTTTAGTTAATTACTTGTATAATTTCAACTAATAATTCTCATACGATATTTGCCACGTAATAGTGTAACACTTGACGTATTTTTCGTATGAAAATGTTGTCCACAATATCGTGATACATATTTAGTTTACGTCCCAGATTAAAGTTTGCACTCTTAGTAAGACACGTTATACGTTTCAACAAACTCTCCGGATTCCTTGTTCAATGCTATTTGCTGCGCGTCTATTATTTTGTTCTCTTATAGTTTATGTTACTGTATGTGTACATGTTATAAATGTAAAGACATAAATATATACAACGTGTACTACACTGGCAGCAGATGAGTGTGTTTAACACCATTTATCTCTGTCGCAACACGTGTCTTCCTCCAAATAACTGTCAGAGCTCATATGTACTAATTTTTAAAATTGATACAGAAGTTTCAAGTTTGTCTCACACACGCGTCCAGTTTAATTTTATCGATTTCTTAATACCAGACCTACCAATCCTTCGTATGCAATTAATTATATTAATTAATCACAGCAATATAAGAAAAATAAATAAACGAGTACATAATATCTATGTAAGCACATTTTTATCGTAATGAAAGTAAACATTAGCATTATCAAAAACACCTGTACCTTTTTAATAATTGCCAGGACGATAGATCTGACATCAGTTATTTTTACTTTTCTATTTCTTAGTCTCAGTGTTAGACGAAGATAAATAAAACTTAAATATAAAGATTAAATACATAAATACATACGCATAGACTGAAAATACGTACCGATTTCCATCCAAATCGTCGTATACAATACGTACATGTACACAGCGAACGAGTTAAACGCTCATTTCCATGCCTAATTATCGACAAGGTATAATTGACAAGGTATAATTCAGCAAATGAGACAGAAATAGAGATTAGTTGGTACAGCATGAAACAGATAAAAGAGCAACACATTGCAAGCGTGTAATTTTCCCATTTAGGATCTTTCGTGTTCGAAGGCACGCTGTGTTCTGTTTGTTTCACGAAACAATGCGATCGTTGTACACGCTGGAGCCTGGGGCTTGATTCATGGTAATTTATTACCAGGAAGTCGTACGAGCCGTCGTTCTTACATGGTAGAATAGAACAAGTCAGTACGCTTTCTAGCAAAACGTCTGACACGACACGCGGAAATCGATATGCGTGCACCCACAGTTGCGACTCACCGCGTGATTCACGAAATTAGGGGAATTGTTATCGAACCGGCGACACTCACGCGCTCCGTGCCATGTGAAAATTAAGTTTGGCTAGGGTTTTGAAAGAAAAGAGTCGTACAATATTTTAATAAAAATGTGGAAATTTTATTTGTCAACGAAGGAGGAAGTGCGAGGAGGAAAATATGGTAAATATACCGATAACATTTATGGAAACACATAAAATTGGAATTGATCTCGCTGTTACTTCTGAATTGGTAGCTGCTACACCAGACTTTTATAAGCCTTGAATTTTAAAGTGTTCTACTTGATTAAGGTCAGGCATGTAAAGATGGTATGTAAATGGCAGTATTAGGCGTACAAAACCGGTGCTAATAACGCAGACGTTTTCAAGGATGTTGATGATTTAAACGACAGTTTCGCATTTTTTTACAAACATTGTCGTTGGGAATGGCACGCGTTAGTGGTCGAAAACTCTTCCAGATATTTTTGTAAATTATCAATAATTCGTTAGCAGGGCGTTCCTGTTAATAAATATTTCTTCAACATTGAAAAACAACTTCCTGAATACGTGACTGAGGAAATTTTCTGAAGAATGAAATTTGAAATTTCCATTCGAGGAAGATCCTTATTGAGGATGAGGATCATTAATAATTTCAACTTTGTATAATCGCATAAACGAATAGTTGTGCACGATTTGAAGCATAAAAGTCATTAAGTATCAATTATGTACGTTGATACTATAAAATTTCGCATAGGTGAAACTGAAACTTTTTGCTGGTTTTTGATGGATAGCTCGTAGGTTGAACTTCAAGGTTGAAATACATTTTTCTAATCAATGATGTAATTCATTTAATATGGATTCTCAAGTACGACTAGTGTTCTAATCTACACAGCTCGTAGGTGAGCAAATACTTTCTTTTTGACACGTGGTAACATCGGAAAGGGAGAGAAACATGTGCAAAATCCTATAATCGAAGTTCTAGATTTACAACTTTTAGATTTCTGTTGAGACAGAAAGAGTCGGCTATAGAAACGCCATAGAAACAATCTATTTTTCTTTAATTTCAATTTGCAAACGTTACATTCGACGATTAGAAAATTCGTATAGAATTCTAAGGAATTTCTTTTCTTCTTTTTGTTGATGACTAGGCACGGTCCGAGGAGCATCTGGCGCAAGAACAAGCATGGTTGAGTTCCGAAAGAATTTGGTTATTACACCGAGGTGGTTTTACCCCTGCGACGAAATGTGGTCCAGCAGATCCGGACACAGGAAAGCTAAGAATTCGTTTAACCACTTCTGGCGAGGAACTTCTCGTCGATGAAGAGGACGTTGAAAAGGTATTCGTTTGATTAAATTTATTTGAAATTGAATATCAATTTTCATAATGTTAAAGTATTTAAATTCTAAATATTTAAAACACTTAAAATATAAAGAATTATATTCTATGTTTTCAATTTAATCTTTTATATAGAATCTTCCCGATTATACTCCTCCCGATTGCACCACCAATTACGGTAATAAAAAAAAAAAAAAAAAAAAAGAGAAAGAAGTGAAAAGTTATTACTAGACTATGAATTTCTATGCAAATTCTTATTTTCATGAGCAAGACTAAAGAAATGGGACTTGAACAGAGGTTTGCCTTTTCCTCTAAATAATATAATAAATACCTTGAATATTTAATACATTTTTACAAGCGTATATTTCCCATAAATGCATAAACATCCGTAGTCTAGTTATTACGATGATTCGTAAGACACAGACGCAATTCTCTAACAAGTAGGTTAAATCAAACTAATCATTTATTCCTTTTCTTCGCAGGCCAACCCTCCTCAGTTTGACAAGGCCGAGGAACTCTCGCAATTACGTTTTCTCAATGAATCTTCTGTTCTCCACACACTGAGACAACGTTATGCCAGTAATTTAATACACACGTATGCGGGAGATAGCATGATCATTATCAATCCGGTGGCGCCATTAGCGATTTACTCTGAAAAGGCAAGAGATGTTTACGCATTCCTTTATTTCTTTTTACCATCTTTTTTTCTTATGAAAGAGGAATAAATTGAAGATTCTTGCTTTTAGTCTTTAATGGAATTTGTAATTAAAATTTATTAGTGCTTTGAAACCATCCTTCTTTTCAAGTAAGATAAAAATCTCAATTTCAATTTATTCACAGAATGAAGACGTTACAAACCACACAAATTTTGCTAAACTACGTTGCTTATTTTTTCCTCTTTTTTTTTTCTTCCTTACTTTTCAGGTAGCACATATGTTTAGAGGATGTAAAAGCGAGGATATGCCTCCTCATATCTATGCGATGGCGCAAGCAGCTTACAGAGGGATGTTAGCGACTCGAAGAGATCATTCCTTAGTATTTCTTGGCCGTAGCGGATCTGGCAAAACAACAAATTTTAAACATGCTCTCCATTATCTTGTATTGGCTGCAGGCACAGTTAACAAGGTGAGTGAAAATTTATAGAATTTGATAATATTGTCAGCTTACCTTTGTGATAAAAATGAAAGAAAATTAAGATAAATAGGAATTCCTATTTTTTTCAATTATTGCAGATTTTACAAATCATTCCACCTTTTAAAATCTGTCTATTCTGATTAATGTTAAAGATTTTGACCATTGAGAAACTCAACGCCCTATTCACAGTTTTGGAAGCTTTTGGAAATAGCAGAACACACATGAATTCCAATGCAACGCGTTTTACACAGCTCTTTAGTTTGGACTTTGATCAATCGGGCCAAATAGCATCGGCTTCTTTACAGGTAATACAATTATGCGTTATCGGATAATCGTTTTGCTCGGCTACATATTATTTCATGAAGTGTAAATCAGTTAATAATTTATATTTACCGTTGATGTATAACATCATTTAATTCATTTTTATTTGTAGTATATTTTCTAAAAGTCAAAATGTAAATTACATGAGAGTTAGAGAATTCTTTTACTGTGGTAGTGCTATGGCTTCGGGGTGTAACGCCCTCGATAAAGGGCACAATCGATCCAATGAACACATCGATCCAATGCTCGAAAGTGGAGCATATCAAAAGAGCTTGAATTATTATTTGAAGATACAGCAAAAAACTATTTTTTTAGCGGGTTTATGTTTTTGATCTTTATTGAAATGTTATAAAATTTTCTTGTTGTACAAAATATGTATATATATATAAATATGTATCTAATATAATTATTTATTTTAACTATACGATAATTTTGTAAAAATATCCAAGGTATATTGACGTGATTTTTATTTTGTTCGCAAGGTCCTACTTTTGGAAAAGTCGAGAATAGGCAGAAGAGCGAACGGAGACCCAACTTTCCATGCGATTTACCGTTTACTGGCAGGCGCAGAGGGTGCTCTCAGAAAGGAATTGCACCTGACCAATCTAGTCGCAGAGAACAATGTGTTCATTACACCTTTGCAGAAGCACGAGGACAAACAGCGTGCCATGGTCGAGTTTAATCGAATCGTGGCCGCTTTTAGGATTCTCGGTGTTTCTGAGTCCGACGAGAAAGTCATTTGGCTAGTCCTTGCTGGCATATATCACCTGAGCTGTGCTGGTGCGGTTAAAGCTGGCACCAGTTCGCAAAGCCGATGGCAGTTTGCAAGAGTTGAATGTGCAGAGAAGGCTGCAACGTTATTGGGTACTACAGTTGAGGAATTGAGTAGAATAGTGTTTTCTTCTAATGGAGGTGGTGCTGGTACACCGAGTACTCCGAGGCCTGCTTTACGTACACCAAGTCCTACCGAACAAAGCAAAGATATTATGGGATTAGATGCTCTGGAAGGTCTTTTGATTGGACTTTATTCCGAAGTGTTTCATTGCGTAGCTGCTCTCATCAATAGGTTTGTTCTTTTTGTGAGTAAATAGGGATAGAATGAGAGTAATGATGATAATGTCGTTCTTTATTCTTTCACAGATCCATATCATCATCTGTGCACACAGTGTCTTCTTTGTTGTTGTGTGACTCGCCAGGTTTTCAGAATCCAGCCTCTTGTGGACGACAAACAGGAGCCTGTTTCGAAGACCTGTGTCACAATTACTTGCAGGAAAGGCTGCAACTGTTGTTTCATCATACGACACTGGTGGCACCAAAGGACAGGTACATTGTAATCTAATTAATTAAGTTTATATATATAGTGATTAATTATTGTTTTGGATCAGATACTATAGAATGAATATGACTTTATTTAAATACAAAATATTCTTTATTTTGAATTCAAAGATCGATACATATATCGATATTCGATAATCGATATTGTCATTCGATGTCGATAATCGATTAAGACAGGTTGTTCATATTTTCTATCTGTTCCTAGGTGTCCTAAATTTAAATAAAAGTAGTGTTCCTCATGAAATATTTCAATTTTATCTTAAAATATCGAAAGAAATGGAAGATGAATCGATCGATGAATGTTTCAAACCCGTTTGTTGTTGCGAAGATAGTGTGTGCTATAACTTATTTTTGGTAATGATTTCCCGAATATAATTCGATAATTTTGGAATAGATGATAATAAAAAATAAAGGAATAATGAATAGATCAAATGAAATAAAAATTCTACCGCAAAGAATTTGAATCGAAGAAAATTCCATAATGAAATAAATGAAATAAAACTTAAAAATCTTTAATATAGATATATGTTGCATATTACTACTGAACTCATCCGTGTAATTCAGGTACGTTCAAGAAGGAATTGACGTAGATTACGAAGATGACTGCGACGAAGATGGAATTGGATCACCTCAGGGTTTAATTTCGCTACTAGATCGTGGAAGTTCGCAAGGTGCAACGATGTTGCGAACTAGCCAAAGTGACCTTAGTGGAAGTAGACAAATAGAACGAAAGGGTCTTCTGTGGCTGTTAGAGGAAGAAACAGTGTGTCCTGGCGGCAGCGACGAGACATTTTTAGATCGATTGTTTTCTCATTATGGAGATAGAGGTACTTAAATACGTTTGGTTTTTTACAAATTATGATGATGAATTATAATTTTTTTTTTATGTTATTGTACCAAAACTTCATATTATTTTTCATTTTCCGAATTAATTTTAATTATACACTTCAGAAAATTATGGAAAATTGATTGCATTGGAAATACTTATGCTAGATTATCGTAGTTAATAAAAATAGAAAAAGATTTTCTTTTTTATAATAATACATCGTTTATTATTCGATACAATGATATAATATACGATCATTCTGTACATTGCAATACATTGTTTTTACTTATCTTCTTAATTCTGTTTTTCTAAAACAGATCATCAATTATTGTTAAGAAAAGCACCTGGGAACAATCAGTTTGTCTTACAACATTTATTGGGTACCAATCCTGTACTTTACACAGCAACAGGATGGCTGAAAGCAACACGGGAAAATCCTGTTACTAAAAGTGCCATTACTATACTTCAAGAAAGTACAAGGTATGTAATTTAAATGTTTTTATTTTTCTAATTGTGTTCTAATCTTACAATTCTATTAAAATCTTGATCTTATTTCTTCTTATCTTGAAACTTTCTTTATGTTTTTAAGATAATATTTTATTAAAACATGTTTTGAACTGAAACGTTTATACATTTTTCAGTATCATTTTGTTTAAAATAGTCAATAAATTTTTATTAACTAAAATTTCTTGATACCAGTAACTAATATTGCATTTTATATTGATATCAGGGAAGATGTGAATATGCTGTTTGTTAGTGCACGTGGAGCAGGAGTATCTGGAGCTTTATGCAGTTCCATGCCTGGTTTGGAAGGTTCACAATCTTTGAGAAGAGCTTCTAGTATACGGCGAACATTCACTACCGTTAAAAGAAAAAATATATCTCTTCAGGTTAAATTCACTGTTGTAAGTATAAAAGTCATAAGAATAATATTCTTATCTACTAATCAGAAATAAGCAGTCTATGAATAATTGAGTTCTGGATAACCACATATTTATCTGGGAATATTATCATTTTCATGAGCGTATGCGGACATGAAAAATAAGGTCATATGTCGTGTTACATATTATGTTATCTTCAAACGATGACTCAGTTGACATAAATTTACTATTAACTTCATAAACGAGATACGTAATGAAGCTGAAAATGTTTACTGAATTAAGATGTACATTGTTATGGTACCACTTTCTGTTTTTGTTTCTTGCTTTTATTATCAGTTTATGTGTAAAAAAGGCAAGATGCAATAACTAGTTCTCTTCTAAATTAATCATAATTTTCTATTTGACATTAAGGAAGATATGATGTAATTTGTTACAGGATGGACTGATTGAAACTTTGCGGAGAACACGAGTTAAATTTGTCCATTGTATATTACCGCAACACAATGCTGGATGTACCGATAATAAAAGTTTATTGTCAGTAAAATCGAATCAAAGCGAGGACAGTGTTATTAACGTACCGCTTCTACGATCACAGGTAAAAATTCTCTTAATTGTTTTTAATACAAACAATTGTATTTAATGCAAAAAATTAAACAGATTAGTAATATAATAATAGCAGGGAAAATTTTGATAGCATTTGTATAAATATGCGTATATTAATTTTATCTACTGCGATAAATTATATCTTCTAGAATATTAGTCTCAATCTTTGATTAAAATACTAAAAAAATATTTCAATTTTTGTTACAGATTCGTGGAAGCCAAATAATCGATGCGGTTAGATTACATAAAGTGGGATTCCCTAAGCATATAGCTTTAGGTGAATTTAGAAGACGATTCAGTTTATTGTCAAGCGATGTAAACACACGACCAGGCAGTCCTGTAGCTGATGAACGCCGTGCTGTGGAAGATATGATGCTTACCATCGACGTCGATCCAGCTTTGTATCGAGTTGGACAAAGCCAGGTAAGTCGTATCTACTATTTTGCATTTTTCTCTATATTAAGTGGTAGTATGGTTCCAAGAAAACTGCAAAATCCCTAAAGGGGATATCTACAAAATACCACTTTATCTGTATTGCTTTTTAAACAAGTATATGTATTTGGTATGTACTAGAAATTTGTAGATATAAAAGATATGTCTAGAGAGAATTATTTAATTTTCTATCATCTTTATAATGTGTTACAAACTGAATGAATATGAAAACATATATTTATCTATGAAGGGCTAATTTTTTAGCCAAAAATTCCAGTATTACGGCATCTTCTATAAAACTTTACATTTATGTATATATCTCATTCATATCTCAAAACTATGCACAACTTTCCGTTTCATATTTTTTAACTTTCAATTTACATGCCACTGTATTCCAGCAAGGATCGAATGTCTAGTATCATATCTTTCACTCTAGTAGAAGCACTTTCACTTTTTTCCGTACAGGTAGTAATGCTTTTACTTGATGTTCTGGTTATCAAAACAAACAAAATGGAAAGGCATATCGATAGCGTTATTCTAACTTGTAATACCGGTCTTAAATATCACCATCAGACGGCATAGATACTTGAATTAATACCACCTTTGCTCATAAGTATTCGAAGTGCTTCCGCAATTCGATTCACCATAGGTGGTTTGTTCGAGTGTGAGAATTTTGGTAACGTCACATACTTGAAACGAACATTCGTTTTCTCAAGGAGAATCGCTTTACGTGATTTCGGTCAACTTTCTCCACGAATTCGATTATAGTTTCGTCAGTGCACCACGGACAGAGAATCGTTATCGATGTGAATTCACCGATTAAAACGATCTTCACCGTCTGGTTAAATGGATTTTTATTCTAATAGCTCGTCTAACTAAGTAAATAATATTAATGATTTAAATATAGCTACGGCAATACTGAAAGTTTCTTAACTCTACGATTTGAGCAACACTTGATATTTTATCTCAACTGCGATACAAAAATTTGCAAAGACATTATAAATACTAGGAGTCATATAATCTTACAGAAAAGAGAAAATAATAATAATAATCTCCAGTAATTATTTCAGATGAATTTCTATTTAAAAAGACTCGAACAGTTTTCCTGTTATATCAGAATGATACAAAAATTTGCAAAGACATTATAAATACTAGGAGTCATATAATCTTACAGAAAAGAGAAAATAATAATAATAATCTCCAGTAATTATTTCAGATGAATTTCTATTTAAAAAGATTCGAACAGTTTTTCTGTTATATCAGAATGATCAGACTGTTGCATGTAACTGCAACTGAAATGAAAATTCTTGCCACATTCTGCATATTTATGTAGAGTAACGTTTCGTAACGTAACTTAGGAAGCAAATTACGTGAACGTGGTCTGTTTTCTTTTTGTAGACAAGCATTTTAATTTGGTGATTCCATGGAATCGTAATCGTGACAAGATCTTATTTATAAATGTCATGCAAAGTTGCACACGCGTTAGCTGCAATCGCGTGTCTTTATTGGCACTTTTTACTATAGAATGGCGAAATGACATTAAAATTACCAGATTCAAACTATACTTACGTTAAGGATGACCATTTAATGTGTTTTCTACTGGAAAATTATTAGTATGTTGTTACTTTTTAACGCGTGAAAGCAACGTTTCGATTATAGATGCGGTTTGTACATCGTAATGTGTGTTTTAATATTTTTTTTTAATTTAGACCTCTGTTTTATGTGAAATTTTTTAGAATGTCAATGAAGTTTTCAGAACATTAAAGACAATTCACACCTTTCCTTCCTTCTAACGAATATGTGTAAATATTTAATAGGGAACTTCACATTAGAAATGTATATTGCAATGGAATTATTATTTAAAATCTTCTTAAAATCTTATTCCTTGCATACGATCAAGTACAATTGCTCTGCAATATTTTCGGTGCTGCGAAATAATTAAATACTCTAATTTTGCGTTCCTGAAATAGATACCTGAATAGATTTCAATGAATTTCTGCAAACTTTTGCACGTTGTATTCAGTGAAAATCGCGTTAAATTCAAAAGACCTTAGCGTCATATTTATAACACGAGTATGTAGTTGAAGAAATTATAGCGGGGTTAATTATAATTTGTAGGTTGCAAGATTAACAAATGCATATTTCCCCTCCATAGCAACTATGATAATTTTTACTTCGGGGTATTTACATTATTTATCAGTTTCAGTTCCTCGATTAAGTTTTCAAATATTTATCAGTAGCCGCAAACTGGCGCTGCGATGTGCAGCAATGTGGCTCATTTGCTGCCAACTCTAATCATCGATTATGGTTGCAAGGTTAATTCCCGAAGCCGAAAAGAAGATCATTTAACCGCGAAAGTGCAAAAGGGTCGAATAACCGTGGAAAAAAAAGCGACACGCGCTAGTGACTTTCTCGTGGCCCATATAGAAATCGTTGCACTCTTCGGAACCTCTCCTTGTTCGCAGAACTCGCGTTGCCCGAGGCCTTTTCGTCGCGAAAGTGTTCCACCTTGCACGTACACCTCTTCTTTTCTTTTTTATCGGGCCCGTCTGTTTTACTTCAAGACTAAGCGCGTGGTCCAATTTGTTCTCCGCAACAGATTCGAGCCAACGAATTAAGGAACACGGAAGTCGAGAGGAGCACGACGTCATCGCGATATTCTAGATAACAACGAGTAATCGAACCCTTTTATTTCTCGTCCAACAGACGAGAACAATGATGTTGGTTTTGCAATTACACTTTAGACTGCGTTAATAGAACAGGTAACGTACACGGTACGGTTTTCTAAAAAGAGTTTGAAAAATCCGAAGTAATTAAGTGTTCGTTCAAGCGTAAATTGTTTGACCAGAAATCATCGCTGTTTCTTTAGTTGCATTGGACAGAAAAAATAAAAAAAAAAGCTTTTGAAACTTGGAAAGTCGATCGAGGTTACTTGCATAATTTAGATATACATGATATGTTAATCATTGTAATCAGTGTATGCCAAAGAAGATAATAGATATTAATTATTGTAACGAAATGTCAATAGAGAAGATTATTGAGAATTTCTTGCATACCATCTTTAATCTTCCATACATTTTATTTATAAGCTTCATTATTACTATGTACATATGTACTTTACCATCATAAATACATTATTTACCAAGAATACTAAAGTACATGCTGATGATTTCTAATAATACAAATTGAATACTTTTAGTTACACTTAATTTCTAGTTATTCTATGCTGCATCGTATCTTTTAATCTGAAACATGCTGAAAAGTTATATTAGTAAGCTTTACTGTATATTATCACGACTGGTGTCGCATTTTTAAGTAACGTAACCATGATAGGGTTTCCTGTTGCTTCATTAATGTAGCTGTATGCGTTGATATTAAATATGTCAGTAAATGGATGTGTGTGGATGAACACCAATTGGAGACAGTTAAACTACTTGAATGTACAAGTAGAAACGGTTCTCGATAGAATAAATTTAGAAAGTATATCATAAATACCGCATAATACAACGGAAGTACAGTTAAACTGGCTTTTCCAATACGGGTACCACATATGAAACTTTCGGTACAAATAAAAAATTATCGAACAGAAAATGAAGAATTTGTAGTATATCGATATTGCAATTTTATGAAAGCAGGCAGAATAAAAAGATATTGGAATTTTTTTAAATAAAAGATTCGCTATTATACTTCTCGATTTTAGTAGGTTTATCACATTCCTTTTGCCACTATGTTGCTGTGTTTCGTGTACCGTATCGCGGATAAATGGACAAAATCATGTAACCTCGTTTTATACAATACATAATTATGTAGTAAGTTATCCAAGGCGGTTATGTTAAGTGCGTTACCCTACAAAATATTAACCGGATGAAAGAAGTGGAACGCATGACCCGCAGTTATGAAAATACAATCGATAACGAGTATACAAAAGCTGTTGGAATAGTATCGCTTCTGTTTAAACGCTCAGCTAGGAATCTCCACTCCCGAAATATCCGGACTAAGGTTTCCACGGCGGAAATGTGACCGTTGATCGTGTGTGCCTGCGATTCGTGCGTGTCTAGCATCGCAAATAATTCGCTGTTCGATTCCACCAGTCGATAGCTTGCACCACGAATAGATGCGTGGACTAATTCGTTAGAAATTAATATCGGTACCAGCGATGACTTCGATATCGCTACTAACTCCCGTTATCACGTCTCGCACTCGAATGTTTCTTATTTTCTTATTTCATGAAGGCAACCTACGATCGAAAGCAAAGTATTGAAGTAACACGTTTTTCTCTTTATTGGCAACTTTTTATTCAAATTTCTATTTTAGAAATTAATGTTCATCGCTAAATAAACGAATCGTTTCGATTTTTTAAGAGAAAGATAGAGAAAATTTATCGAACGTGTTGAATATAGGAATTATTATAGAAAAGTATAATGCTCGTGTAAAAATGGACAAAATTAACATCATCGATTTGGTCAACAAATTTTTACCCAATCTTCGAACTTTATTCCAACGTGTATTTGATTTCTGTGACGCTATTAGTAGAGTACTCATTGTCAGTCGTTGAGTAAGTCGGTTTTCCGCGTGGTGTTAATGCCTATTGCGCGCTCGGAAATCCACCACAGCTTGGTAATAGAGAAACGCGACGAGTTTTAATTTAACTGGCTAACAGGCTAGGTCAGGTTCGCACGACAAACGCGGTAACTTGCCAGATCGTGATTGAGATCACGAAACCATTAGCGTTACTCCGTATTAATTGCTGTCATGTAGGTATACGAGAAACAGCTGTAAAATCTACGTGCGTAATCCGTAACTATGTTTGTCCTAATTTTTCTTTCGTGCAAAGTTGCAGCTTTCTAAGCTTTACAACTTTATGGCATTGTAGCTTTATCTTTAGTACTTTTGTGAACAGAATTTGATTCTGAAACGTTGACGTCCTGGAAGATTATAAACTTCCTTTTTATTTTGTATTTCTTTTGATTTACTAATTCTTATTGTTACTGGATTTGGAATTTGTTACGTTTCTTTTCCATATTTAGCTAAAACAGAAACAGTAATAGCTTATTCAAATTTTAGTTTGTGAAGTAATCTCAAATTCTTGTAAATTAATTTTAAGTAGAGAAAGGATAAAATTTTAAGGAGTAATTAAGTTATCAAAAATATGAAATACTTGTTTCTAATTTTGTGCGAACAACTTCTACGTCTTGTTCTAATAGTAGTTTGAGAAATACTTCCTTATAGATGCACATCCGAACCGGAAACATTGAATATTCATATGAAATCTCTCGAAAGATTCTCAAGAAAATTAAACATGTTTTCTATAGAACCATTTCTCGTTGCGATTATGTTTCTGCATTAGTAATGGCTCTTTCATTCATTTCTGCTTATCTAAAATATCATCGATTTCTGTTATTATTCTACGAAGGTAATGAGAAAAATTATAACAAGCAAACTTACACGAGAAGTATGATTTTCTTATTAATCAATCAAATTTCGTATAATTATACGTCGTATGAAGTTGAAATAGAAATAATACGTTAGAATATGTAGTAACGTTTAACACGAATTTAGTTAGTATACTTTGGGATCTCCGATACTCTGATACTTTTTAGTCGTAGTGTATCTGGCATTTTTCCATCATTTGACTTTCGACCGAAGTCAACTTCGAAGAAAAGCCGCTCGATGGAATGGAGTGGAATGCGTGGGATATAAATTTTCTACACCAGTTCTTTGAAGAATGCGTTGTGGATGATAGAGGATGCGTTCCTTCAAGAGAATGACGCGTGTCGTCCGTATAATTTTATATTTGTCACGAAACAGGTGCGGATATTTTATCTGAATCGTAGAATGGCGGAAAATAGTAGAGCGGTGTGAAAAGAATGCGAAAAAGAAGCGAAAGTGAATGATTTTTACCAGCAAAAGATGTATCATCCAGATAGTTTTTATTTTCCCTTGAAATTTTTAAACAACGCCTTTTATTCTACATGCTCCACATAAAAAAAAAAAAAAAAAGAATAAAGGGGTATTACATTAAGAAAATGATCAATTCCCATCGAAAAAAATAATAAGGATTCAACAAATGGTGGAATATTTCATGATTATAAAATGATCGCAATAAGATCTCGTTGGAAAGTGACATCTGTTACGTACACCTAATGAAGAACACAAAGGTAAATGTTAGACAAGGTTTTTGAGCCTTGCAGCTATCTCTTCGCTATTACACTGACTAGATAAAATAGCTTAGATCGGATGCAGATATATCGAAGAGGTTATCGCAGTTTACAATGAATTTCTCCCACGTGGTCGTTCTTCCTTGTGGCGGAAGCGGATGCGAAGAAGCGGTTTCTTCGGCTTTTCTGTTACGTCGTGCGCTTTCGCGTGTCGAGTTCATCTCGAATTCCTCTTAACCCGTTGGTTAATTGCTACGAAAATAAAGGAGAAGGGAAGATGCGCGACTTCTTTCCTTGTATTTTCCGCTGCTTCTCGCATGGCGAACATAACGAACCCGTGTGCTAATTAATTAAACGACCACGCGGCTTTGGTCATCCGACTCTCTCTAATTCGTTGCCCGTTTAGAGATCAGTTGCCGGGTTTCATTTCGAGGAACGAAAGAAGCAAAACAGTTGAGAGAATATCATTTGCTCGGACATTAACGCAATCTTATTCTATTTTTAATAAACCAAATAAAATTGTAATTAATGTCCGTAGCGCGTGAATATCCCTCCAAAGTAAAACAGGCTGAGACTCGACAGCCATACTCTTCCTGCATGTCTGACATTCTCTTTCTAGGAAGAAATTTCTCGGCTATCCGTACACCTTTTACGTGCGCATACTATCACTAACAATTCAGAAGTGGACAGAACGGCATCTTCGCGTTGTAATGTACGGTACTTTGCACGTCCAAGTTACCGATATTATGTACGTGTTTCACATTACTTTTATTCTGAATTTAAAAAAACGAAAAAATTCTCTTAACCATTTTACATAGTATATTAGTCTTTTTAACGACTGTTTTAGTTTTGTAAGAACGGTTTCTCTGTAATTAATCAGAAAATTATTTCTGCAGTGGCTTACCATAGGGATTACATGTTAGAATCTTAATTTTGAAGATAAATATCCCCATTTCGATAAGGCTGGTTTTATCAAAATTGAATCGTGTATAAACATTATACTAAATAACGCTAGAATTTCAACAAAATTGTAAGAAGGTCAATCTACGCTGCAAATACTTTAATTGAAACTTTAATTGAAATTTTTGTATTTTCCTCAAACGTAAGAAATATTCTAATTATAAAACAGCATAATTAAATTGGAAATCTATCGGAACACATAAAAAACTACGGCTAAAGAAATTCAGAATTTCTAAAATCTTTGTTTTGTCCTCGTTTTTGTTCATTCCTCTGTTTAATTAACTATATAAGTTATTAGAGTTTCTAAAAAATACTTGGGTACTTGAGAAACTGATAATAAACCTGAATAATTAATCTGTAAGCGGCTATCAACATCCTTTTTCCATGTCTTATTGTGCATCAGGCAATTATTAATAATTAATTAGAAAGTTTATATAATGTTTAAAAAATACGCGCAACAAGTCGCTGCTAAAACTGATATCAAAGTGAAACTTCGGAACGAGGTGGTTTAACTTTGACAATAAGTACGTAGCATAGTTTTAACTAGCAACGCTAATAACGTCTGACAAGATGGAAAACCACACATGCTTTGCCATACATTCGCCAGCGATTAAAAAGTGAAAAGGAATCTCGTATCTGTCGCGGCAGAAAATTTGTTAAAATTATCGTGAATATCAATGGCAAGCCACGTGGAACATCTTTCATAAAATAGACGCGAATATTTTGTTCGTGTATTTAATACGCTTTCGCTTTTCACATTGAATCTGATATCTTCTTATTTAGAACTGTTTATCTTTTTAGAGCTAATTCTTCACGCATTCTGTTTCTTTTAATAAGTGCAGCCGATTAACGAGTTTAATTCTTTATTCTTGGAAAATACGTATTCGTAATTAAATTCTGAAGTCATTGAAGAAGTTCCAAGTTTCTGAAATTAGAATAATGACACATAAATAATAGTTAGGTTGATGTAATGTTTTGCTATATATTACTTTCGTCTTTTTACTTGTAGCATGTGTGGTGCATACAAATTTATTTACAAGTATAATATGAATATTTTTCAAACTGTTGCATAATTGTATCCCATTTTTAAAGTTAGTACAATAATTTCATCTTGTTTCGCTGTTTCCATTCTTCTCATAATTCTTCCAACTTTCTTCTTCGAGATGTAACTTACGTAAAACTACGTTTTTTATTCGTCCGACGTACTTATATGCAAATATGTGTTCCGAAGTAAAATTTGCGTGTTAAATAGACGTAGCAATGTAAATATAAAATAGGGAAAGGTGTGAAGCGGAATTTAATCTGTTTAATTAGAGTGTAAACATAATCGGTTAGTCTAATGGTAGGTTCACTACTGTCCTGTTTATAAAATTAGGAAGAAGGAGCAAATTTCTATAATAAGAACCTTTTTTCTAATCCTTTTTCTCAGATAATAACACGCAATTAACTACGTTCTCTAATTAGTGTACACGTTGTCTATCTGTACACTGTGGAATATCTTGCTGTATCAAATTTTGTATAAAATCTTTAATTATGTTTCTATGTATCATCCATCAAATTTTCAAACTCATGATTACTAAATGTTTTTTAATTGTATCCATTTATTTCATAAAATTAGTGTCTTCTTGTTACATGTATATATAATTTCAAATTAATTTTCGCTTCATCTTCAATTTTACTGACTTAAATTATACAGTGGTTTCACCTGTGTTGACTTACCGTGTATGAAATGTGCTCTTATCATAGATCCTCATCGATTACGTGTTTTTAATTAGTTTGTTAAACAGTTCACATTGAAAAATGTCTTCGCTAATTTCCACTGCGTATAATGACATGAAGATTTTCCATTGATTATTCGACGATGAATGAAGTAGTATTTTTTTATAAACTCATGATTTATAGTATGAAACATGCTTTTGTGTAATAATTGATCAACGTAAAAAATAGATTTAATTAAACAGGAAAAGGAATGCGAACGTTACAGGTAGACAAAGATTACACAGAAGGAAAATTACGTTGTATACTTAGTGGAATTAAAGAATCGTTTATCGAAAACCACTTTCACCCAATGAAACTACTACCGCGATCATTTGTATGTACATAGCAAGTTGATCGTTTAAATATGGCGCTAATGATTGTGTGCGTCACGTTGATAAATAGAAAGGACGTTATGCTGTAATGTGACAGTAACAGCCTGTCTTCTAGAAACTATCTCATCCGAATCAAACGAGAGACAGAGAGAGAGAAACCTCAACCTTCGTTGAACCTAATAAAACCACGCGACTTGCAAGTTACAGACCAAGTCGTCCGTATCTTACAAATTTTCTTTTCTTTTCTTATCATCGAACTGTTAATTGCATTACCATACTACTGTATTTGAAGCATATAAATTCTCAAATTGGTTTCAACTATATAATCACAACAGTCGTATCTTCTTACAGTGCTAATTGGAATTTCAATATACTTTACGATTACGAATAATATACGCATAAATGTTTTCCATGGTAAAATATGCTAAAATAATTATATAAATATAAAAATTTTGTACGGTCAAGAACTCCTGGTGAGCCAGTGTGTTTTCGATTCGCGTAAAAAGAATCCCCGCGATTTCATAACGCGGCCAGGGCTCTTTTCTCCTGCGATGCTCTCCCGTATCTCCTCCCATGTCGTCTCCTTTCTCCTGTTCGTCAGTAGGCCAGCGGACATTCCCGGCAACAGCTTTCCAACGCGTTCCCGACATGGCTTCCAATTTCTCGATGCAGCTGCCATCTCCGCGAGATCTATCGATCGGACTTGAACGCCACGGCCTTTTCTATGCGTACACGGGAGGAACGGCCCCGCGACCTCGCTTTCGCGAGACCCGCGAAATTTCCGTCGCGACTTCTGTACGCTGCCTATGTACGCGGTGTTCCGGAAGAAACGCTTCGAATTTTCTACTTTTCAACGATCGGAACGAATATCGAGAAATTTTAGTTTTATTAATCACTGAAGCGAGCCTTTGCAATCTTTGACTCGGTTCTCTTATTATTCCATCGTATAATAAATTTCTAAATGGGTAGATCAAATTAAAAATTATCAGATCGAAAATTAAAAATTATATTGAGTAATTAAACATTGTCAAAGATTGTGTCCGCGATTGACGATAGGTGCGTCAGTAATGTTCATTTCGATGTAAAGAACATGGTTATTACGATTTCAATTATTTATTTACATCGTGTGTGGCATTCGACCAACGATCTTTCACTAAACAATTTAGTTGCGAGTAATTATATTGCCATCAGTGTGGCGATCTTTTTTCTTATTATTCACTGCCAGTGCTATATTTAAATTCATAATTAATTTCCCTCGCAACTTTCCTGCTCGTTTTTCTTCCGCCATTTACATACACGTTACAAATAATCTTTCACGTTATACTCGCCACGACGTGTGGTTATTATGTCATTTGCACCTGATTTTTCTATTAATGCATAGCAATTAACGTGGCGGTAATTTCACCAGGGACTGCCCATTTGTCGACGACTTAATACTTAGCTGGCGAACGTCACGTGTGACTACTTTCGTCCACGCTGGTTATAAACGACTGTGTGCATGAATCAGAACGCTTTTACTCGAATCGTCGCAAATCCGACTGCTGTTCACCGTTTATTTATGCAATTTTAAAGACCTTACCTGTACTTAATTAAAAGCAAAAGTTGCATATTTGTCTTCCTTTTTTTCGTTTCTTCCATAAAGCTTCGTTAACACTGGAACGAGGCACAGATACTTCGACTACATTATATTGGCCAGTGTTTGGACTCCCATAATGTTTGCAGTACCGATGAAAGTTCAAGATGTTTTATACGAAACAAACAACATATTGATAAAAAGATTTTATAAATGTCTAAATGCTCTTACGAGAAACTGTAGCTACAATAAGAATGTAATTATTTCAAAAAAATTACCATCCCTTAGTTGTGTGTAGAATACATTTGAAATATTGGAAAGAAAAAGGCACCTCCAAACTAATAGAAAATAGAAATGTAAAATAAAGAATAGAGAGAACAAAAGAAAAATCGTCAGGTTCTTTTTATTTAGGTAATTATAGGTTTGTAGGTCTTTTTGAAACGACACGCCATGCTAGATAATTAAATAACAGAGAATGAGATATTCTGCTGTCCTCTTCGGATTCATTACCCTGTAACACTTCATGGACGCAAAAGCATTTGAAACTCAACCTACTGTATTATTGCACAATTATCCTGAGTGGACTGTTAAAAACAGTCAATAAATCGTGAAAGAATCATCTCGTATAGATTTTCGACAGATCATTCTTTATATAATATATGACTTTGAAAGTTTTTATTATATCTCATTAGAATCAGGTTTTCACTGCTGTAGTAGTGAACTTTGTAGAGTTAAACGATGACATAATAAATAGCTGAACGTGCATATTATTTTGTTTCCAATTCGTTACGCTGGCCGCGAAATAAAACTTGCAGAATTGATTATGAATGGTTGGGAAAGAGGAAAATTATTTATAGTCGGTGAGAGAAAGTTGCGGGTTCTGACAAACAGATGCTTGTATATGTTTGTAAAATTTTCTTCCGTATTGAGAACCGCTTCGTTATAAACGGAACATGGATATTAATCATGCGAAATACTGTTTAAAAGTAATTACGGAGAATATAAAACCAACGACTGCTAGAAACGATTAGCAAGTAAAAAGTATCATTGTGCATTTTTACGCGTTAAATTAACGAATAGCATTGCTTAGTATTTATTAACAAACTCATACTCGATATGAGAAAAATGATGATTTTACAGAGGGAAATTTTCGTTTATTTTGTACATTTATTCTAGAATAAATTTTTACCTTTTAACATTATTTTAATAACGAAAGAATTATTTAATAGTAAATCTACGTAGCTATGAAAACAAAATTGTTCGACGTGTTAATTTACCATAAATTTGCATAGTTTGAATCCGTAAGAGAAGAGTGAAGCAATTGCAAGCGAATTTTCTCCAGTCGCGTCCTCCGAATTCCTTAAATTGAAATTAACGAAAGAGAAAGATTCGATCGCGGCAGAACATTGTAATTCGTTTTCTTTCGTATCCCTGCTAACGAGAATACTAATCCGATCATTATGCAATGGTCACACGCACCGCTACCCTTAACTTAACTTTACTTCGTTTACAAAACACAACTTCTACATATTTAAGTGGAATTCTTGGCTATGCAGTGCTATTCTTTACTTTAATTTATTCCTGAATTTCTGTGATCGACTTTGCATGTATAATATGCTTGAGAGACCGTTATTGGCGTCCATTTTACATGCTATAAAATGAGAACGAAATATCACGCGAGATTTGATGAAAAGATAGAAGAAATATACTTTGATAGAAATTATGGCGGATCTGAATCGCTGAATAAGTGATATTGACCCACATTCGCACGGAAAGGACCAGAAGCAAGATTCCTTGCGTTTAAAGGGGTTAAGACTTGTGCCTTGCTGTTATCTTGGCCGAATGAACTGATTAAAAAAGACCATTTCACAGTTGAGGAGTTTTTCGAAAAAAGAAAGCCTATAACCGATGGCGTATTCTTTAATCAAATACTTCAATTATTAGAAAATATGCATTAGTTTCGTAAATATAAAAAGAACAAGGTTCTTTAAATGCTATTATAGTCGTCGATCTAAACTTACCTAATACATCTATTAGGTTGTCCAAAAGGTTTCTTCTATTTTATAAGACGATAATAGATGAACAACAAATTCTGTTTTATATTATTTTATTAAATAAATAAATCCATTTCGTTATAATTCTATTATTATGTTCGTGCGTAATTCAAGAAACTAATATAAAACAAAGAAGCATTGTGCGTCTATTATTTCCTTATAAAACGAAAGAAACCTTTCGGACAATCTAATGGAATTAAAACTTCCAATGCAATTTGCTCGATTCATTTCGTCTTACGGATCCTTTTCCCAGAAAAATCTTCCATTTATCCTTCGCTTCGTTTCTTCGTCTCATGATCTTTCACGAGTCTATACAGTGCACGAGCTAGAGACCAAAATTATTAAAACTTACACTACTTACAATTAGAAAAATATCCTTTATAAAGATATAATATAAGTGATAAACGGGAGCTAAGTATCTTTAATACACATCTATAATCTTCAATGAAAGAAGAAAAATTTAGCGATGAGTAAAAACGAGCAGAAAATGCAGTAATACATTCCATGCTTCCATCACCGTACCTAAAGCGATTCAACGGTACATGTACGTAAGTGTACTCGGTTACAAACATCTGGTTGAAAGCCTCGTTTGAAATTCCCACTTTTCGCGAGATTATCATTCGCAGAGATCCAAACGCGTTACTCGCGCTCCCCCATTAGATTGTTCTCTCTTCAGGCTGGAAGACGGTGCGTGTAAAAGGGAATAAACTGTTTGAACCGGCACCGCGAGAGACCCGCGAGGGTATCGTCTGGTAGGGGAGCCGACTGGTCGAACGAGAGGGGGACAGGAACTTGCACCTGACTCGTACAAAGTTTTCTGCACTCAGTCAGTTCGCGGTTGGTCTCGATTCCGATCAGGGGCATCGGTTCCACACATTCACGATTCCATCGTTAGTCTGCCGGCTGGGAATACTTGGTCTCTATTCACTTTCGTTTCGTCCCATTAAGATTTCGTTCGGTCACGCGCGCAACCAGCACGCATCGTTTGACTTTCCAGTGGTTCCGTTTTGGTGCGGGGCAATCGTCGTAAGAATGGGACGATCGGTCGACTTGATCGAACACGTCGACGCGACAGGCTATCGAAGTGTCTTTTGAGCTTCGGTCGCTTTGGAAATTTCTGATCGTTCGATGCCTGTTTCGTATCAGTGTACCAAAGGGAAGCTCAATTGGCGGTGAATCGAGTTGTTTCGCGGAACAAGTGTGTAAAAGTCATTCCCATTGTCAAGTAGGTATGTAAGAAACTTGTCAATAGATAGAACGTTGGGGACAACGAGCACGCTAAGTACCTATTAGCCATCGTCAATTCCTTCGATTGCGCCAACAGCCAAACGAAGGAACGCAGACAGAGAAGTAGAGAAGAGAAACAGGTAGCGGGGAGAGTCGACGATTTCTCAATTAACTTATGGCAGAGAGAAAGAGAGAGAAAGAGAGAGAGAGGAGAAGAAGGAAAGAGAGTCTATGGCCTGTATGGTACCTTTTAAGTTCGATAACGGTAAATACAGATCCGAGCTGGAAGTAGCGGACTCGCATTCGCGCGCGCGATCGCACGCCGCTACTCTCCTCATGATCTTCGCTTGAATTATCCTGCCGAAAGCATTTGCTCGGCCCGATCGTTCGATCATAAAGCCCCGTTCATTTGCTTAACGTCCTCTCACAACACGACAAATCGAATGGCGTTTTAGTTTAACGATAGAAAGTCGCTGTTGTAACGGGATATTTTTCGGGCTGACTGATTACGTTCAGAGACGATGTTGCGTGGAAGATCTCATCGGTCATGCTTGAAATACGCCAGTCTGCGAATCCTGATAATAGGAGATTTCACGAGGAAAATCGTCGGAAGGAGACTGGCGACAAATGTGCCGATCAGAGCCACGCGAACTTTGCGTCGTTCGAGATGTTATGAAACTTTTATACGGCTTTCAATGAGGCAGTATAAAGGCTTGCAATGATATTAGGCGTTCTTATCTAACGAATAAAACGAAGTTTACGAGTTCTACCGCTCTGTATTGCTCGATGATCTTACATTTTTACATTCAATAATTACGACGATTTTTTCTTCTTTCATAATTTCTTTCATACGATAAGTTGACTCGAGGGAATTTACTCTTCTGGTTTAATTATGTCTTGTAATATAAGAATTGAATTATGGTAAAGTTTAACTATGTAACTGGTTGAATATTTTTCATCTCTGTTCATTTGTTCAAAGGAAGGTTTTTCAAAGAAAGGTTGACCAATTTAAGTTGGAAGATTTATTTATTCCGTGTTTTCGTATACATGATAATTATGTTTTTTTTTTATTTCACACAATTTTATCAAATTTTGCAAATATTAGCCGTTGCTATTCCTTCATAAATTACGTAGATACCTATGCCGTGTTTTTAATTTATTCGACATTCACCGATATTGTATCGCTTTCATTTGATTTCCACTTAATTTCTCTTTAACTAACAATGAGTTTGCCAAGTGGAATTAATTTGATGCGAGGGAAATTTTTTGTTATTCTTTAATTACTAGTACATTCAGATCAATTAAGAAAAGTTTTCAAAGATAAGCAGTCGACAATGTCTGTTCAAATTCTCCACGATATTAAACAATAGCTAATTTAAAGCACCGACATTTAATTAATAGCGAAGAACGCTTTATTTAGCATTATATTCCTTTATCTTCTTAAATATTACAGCCCTAATTTGTAAGAAGAAAGTTAGACGTATCCAGTTAAATGAAGCAATAAATTACTCTACTTTTATAGAGCAATAGAAAATCTCCCATAAAAATATCCGATATTTACGAATATTCCTTTTTCTAAATATTTTGCTCGTCGAAGAATTTAGGTGTCTGAAAACATAGTAAATATGCGAATGCAAGGTTATAAGGATAAGGGAGAAGGTGATAAAATTTCATATTCCAATCCATCTTATTCGTTTCTTTGACTTTGACTTCACTAAAAGTCGCTATTTCTATTTGTCTTGGCTTCTTCCTGTCACTTAACTTGCCAAACCCGTTTGTTCATTTTCTTTACTGCTCCCGTACGCGTCGAGTGACGAACAATCGTAGAATGGGTGTAGTTTTATTTGAAATATTATCTCTTTTATCGTTGCACGCGAATTGCTTCCGATAATGTCGTTTAATTGTACTTATTCTCGGGAAGAAGATCATCTTGAATTATATAATCGTCGTGAAATTATTCTAACGTTTGCATAAGTTTCTCGAAATGCCAAGCTTTAGCTTCAATCTCGATGCATCTTCCAGTTCTAAACTAATAAACAGGTTCCGCCACTATACCGATGATTTATGACGCGAAGTAACGAATTTCCAGCGACTTTATTATATAATAGCACTTCGTGGTCTTAAATTAGCCATAGATGACCACAACAGTTTAAATTCTACTATAATTTTAGAATATTCAATCCTGTTTTACATTATATTCCCCGTGAAAGTATAATTTATCGAGGCCAGTACAAATGCAACGTTGGACAAAATTTAGGAACTTTTCAAACTCTGAAGAAGCATTTCGCGTGTATAAATTTAATACAATGATCTTCGTTCTTCCGCGACTTTTGCGCCAAGTAATAATCATGCCAAGTCATGCGTTACATAAATAATTTGTAAAATACATTCCAATATTCAGATGAATTTGAATCTTTTAGAATAATTTTCTCGGTTTTGTTTAATGATAAAAATCAAATATATATATATGAAAAATTGTGATTAGAAATGTGTAGAATTCAGAAAATGTCGAATATTTGACATCGAGAGAGAGAAACGACCGTGTTCGATGAAAATGATGGAACACCGGTCGAGTATAAAACGATCGAATCTTCGCGGAGTTTTGTCGCGAAGATGCAAGAAGAAGCGGCACATAGACAGTCTTCCCCTCTGTGTCCCTTTCTATCCATTTTGTTTCCCTTTCTCCACACTGCCCATACACTCCCCTCTGCCTCTTTCTCTCTCTTCCCCTCTCTCTTTGGCGACCATAAAACGCGCGTCCACTTTTACGCGGCTTTTACGGTACTTAGTCGCGGCTCGTTCTCCACGCAAGAGGAAGCTTCTCCGAGGTCCATTCCTGAACGTGTTCGAGTGCAGGAAACGTACGCCACGGTATCCAGGAGCGGCGGTGCTTGCCAATGACGGCTGCTGATTCGAGGAAAATGCCGGTGTTGATCGGCGCGGAAGAGGAAGACGGGATACGGAGCACCGGTTGCTGAAGCGAGTCCACGGAAAAGTCGCTTGGATTTTTGTATCGAGGTCGCGCGCACCCTGTCAGCGAAAGAATCATCGCCGCGATTATTTGGATTATTCGGATAGCAAGTGTCCGTTCTAACTGGAATACTGCTCGCGAGTGTACGAGAAAATTGCGATCGCAGATTCGGTGACACTTTGAAAGCACTTGGTTCGATGGAAAGTCTCAACCAGTTGCGATTGAAGATTCGATAACATTTTGACGAGTGTCAATGACCTGGAATTGAAGATTCGACGACGCTTTGAAGATACTTGCACCAATTACACACGTGTAAATCGTTGAACAACCAATTTCTTGTGTATATTTTCATACATTCAAAAAGAAAACCGGCGAGTTTCTTTTGTTAAACTATCGTTATTTAGTCTGACGAGAGAACTGCCAATAAGGTGGAATTGAAAAAACTTTGGAAACATTTGAATCGACAAGAAAGCTGAAATAGTTGGCTTGACCAATGACATACGTATAACCGAATCGACGAGACTAGTTTCATATACCTGCGAAGAGAAATTGGCAAATCTTTTTTTTAATTTCAAGACACAGCTACTTCGTCAAAATGTTAGAGAACGCAATCAGATGGCCAGGTAACGCGGGTTCGCGATTGGTGAAGGCTAGAAGCAGTCCAAACGTATCGAAGGCACCCCTATCGGTTCCTAGGAAGCAAGCGGTGCCCGATCAGAACAGATCGACTTGTACGAGCAAGCCTTCCCGAGTTATAAAAACCGCAGCACCTCCTAGAACAACTGCCAAGATCGTCTCTAACGACCATGCCAGTGCTCGAACGACTTTTTCCGCTGAATCGAAGACACGCGCTTCCTGTCCAAGCAAGTCTCGTCGATCGACACCAGACGGTCGGACGGAGGCAACGAAATGTTCATCAACGACCGCGAGAAACGAGAAGAGGCAAGTAACGAGATCCATTAGCTCCTCGTCATCCTGTACGATCCTGGAGGATCGAACGCTTCTGAAAAAGGGGTTGTCCTATGCTCCAACGAAATTGCCGAAGAAACCGGAAGCTCTGAGGAAGAAGGCCGCTCTCGATCGTTCGGTTAGTTTAGGCTGCGTTTCGGTGGATATTCGCGGCGGCTCCGAGGAATCTTTCAGAATGAGCAGTTCCTTTAGTTCCGAATCGAATAGGCAGATGATGGAGAAAGCGAGGAAGCAGGAAATTCCAAGAAGAAAATCAATCAACAGATCTACCAGTTTGTGGAACGTGCAGGCTATTTCGAAGAACGATGTCCCGACCAGAAGAATGTTCGGAGTTTCGTCGAGGCCCAGCAAAATCCCTCTTCTGGCGCATCGGAACACGCGTGTGGGTCGATCTCTGGCCGATCTATCGCAGGTAGATCGAGCCGTGGAGCCGACAATGCAGCCGGTGCATTTCGACGACGTCGACCTCGATCGCTCGATGGACGAACGTATCTACGAAAATTGTCGCGAAGCGTTCAATTGCACGCCGATGCAGAAGCCAGCTCGAACGTACACCAGCAATTTGGAAGAACGCGTGGCGCGACTGATGGCAGAGCTGGACGACGATGTCGATGACGATGAACAGGCTCGAGCGACGATGGTCGCGTCTACCGACTGCGTGGACGCTGCTCCTCCTCGTAGAACCAATTCCGTCTACGAGGTACGGGAGATCGATGTTAAACGAAGCAACGAGTCGAGTGGAAAGCTTATTCAATCTGAGCAATACACTGCAACGGTGATAAGGATCGAAGGGAGTTCAGAGAGGAGGGATGAATCGATGAAAAAGGTAGAAAGTAACGAGAAGAATAATTTGCAGGAGACTAGGAACACGATGAACGCGGTTAAAGGGCTGAGAAGTCGGGAGCACGAGAAGATCGATCGACAGGATGTCATCGAGGAGTCGAAGAAGAAGAAGGAGACGTCGAATATTCAGGAGTTGAGGAAGAACTGGGAGAAGCAAACGGTCAATGGATTGATCATCAAAGATGAGAAGAAGATGGATTTTGCACCTGCTCTAGTTTGCAATACAGAACCACCGAAGGCCGCTTGTCAGAGGAACAACGAGGTGAGACAGGAAGCGAAGAGCAAGCAATCGGTGGGCAAAAGAGCCAAGGAGATCGAGCATCTGGTGAATTTTTTCAATTGCAAGAACGCAGAAGCTACGAAAGAGGTGAAAGATCCGTGGATCAAGACTCGAGCCACTCCAGACACCACGACGATCGAACCGATGACCACTTTGAAGAAGAATGTCGATGTTAAGAGCATACACGACTATAATGGCTACACATCTGATGGCAATTGTTCGGAAGACAGTGGTCACATGAGCAACGAGAACGAGGTTGAGTGGAAGGATGGCGTGGTGCAGGGTGAAACTCGAGATTTTGGGAAAGAGCAGTTTTTCGAGCAAAACGAGGTTCGCGGAATCGGTGTGTACGATGGTACGTCGATCGTGAGCAGGTTGGAGCCGGAAAAGAAGCCGACGATGGTCGTTCGAAGCAGCGTATCGACTTCGAGCGGTGCCAGCAGCATCGACAGCTGTAAGGGGGAGAATACGAAAGTCACGGTGCACACTGGTAAAGACCAGTGGAAAGCTTGCAGATCCTACAACGATGGACGACAGGTCCGTCGCGTAATTATTGGCCTTCTAAACCCATTAGATACCTAGTGAGAACGATCGCTAATTTGATCGAGCATCGATAATAATTCAGCTAGCGAGAAGTCTCCACATACGCACTAATACGAAGTGTATCCAGACGATTATTCGTCAATGAATTTGAAATCTTTCTTTAGTTTCAGCTTCGGATAGTTAGCTGCAAATTTATTGCCCGCTACTAATATCCAGGTTTCATTTATTTCTCATTTCCTGTCGGTTTAGAAAATTTATCTCTTTTTGCAGTATTTTTACATTTCCACGAAACTCTAGTACGATTTATCTTTAAAAAACACACGTTCGTAAAGTTTACGGTTTTATTGGGATTTTTATTTTTAGGATACGATATTGCATATGTTATTTTTTTTTTTGTTTTTTTAATTATTCGGTATATTATATCGCGAGGAATAAAAATTTTGTCAGTAGTTTAAATTATGAAAGTCTATGTTCTATGATTAATAACATTAATAATGTTTTTACGAAATATCGAACATTACTAATGCATTAAATATTAATTAATAACGTTCCGCAATATATATGTGACAGCTAGGAGGTCAATTCATTAATCAAATACCGCGGAAAAACTCGAGCAATCCATCATTTCTTCTAATCTCATGATACAATTAAATCGTATTTTTGTCGCTACCAATCGATCAACTTTCCTGATAGAAAGTGCACTTGCAACTTTCAAGCCGAACTGCTCTCCTACAAGGAGAACGGCTTGAAAATGATTTATGTTAAGCGCTGTGAGAATGTTTACAAACAGTCAGCAAGATAATATTTGAGATAATAAACGTTGATTGTAAGAGTCTAAATGGGTACAATTACGCTTGCTTGAAGCACTGACTACAGCCGCTACAGTAGAATGAGACCAGAGAAGTTTGTCGTATTCTTGACGCTGAAAAATGTTCTAGCAAACTCTTAGGGACAAATTCTTATTTGTTCGAATTTTTACTTCTTACGATTACATTTCGTTACTATAATTCATAACACATTTTGAGATGTAGCAATTGAAAAAGCAATGAAATATCGATGCTTGGAAAATTAAAAAGGAGAAGAAAATTAAAGGAAAGATATAGCAAATTATATTAGCTTTTATTTTGTTCTCTTTCGTAAATTCTGAATATTACAACAATCGAAAAATTGCGGACGAAAGAATGTACGAAGAAATATTCGAATAAATAAAGTAATTGAACAATTACTAAGAAAGTAGAGACTAGGCTTAGAGCAATAGATTTTTCCATATATCAACATGGCATTTTATTGTTTAATTACGTCTGAGAGAGAGTACATTTTACCATAATGTACTTCACGCGGTATGTAATCGTGAAAATCGTGTCAGGGATATCCTCGTTCCTTTTTCTATTCTATTCTTTTTCTCGTGAGTTCTAGTACATAAGTACATACCAACTGCATCAACGCAATTTTAATGAATTCTAATGAAATGTGGTGTTTCACTCGTACATTCTGTAAATTTTTACCTCCGATCAAATTGTTCGTTTATTATCGTGAACCTTAATATTTGCATAAATCAAATATTCATGTTTGTTATTTGCATAGCTTGACTTTTTACTGTTCAAAATTTACTTAGTTTACAAAAATAAAAATAAAAAAAAAGAAGGAAAGGAGAAGATAGAAATGTGGGAAGAAATGATTTTTTAAAAATATATCGGTAGAATTATGTTAATTGCGAAGAGATTCTAATTACAAATTACACCGCAGTGAAAAATATCGAATGCTTGTTAATCTCTCGGTTTCCTTTTGATAGATATTTTTCAGATCAGGTACTCTGGAGCGACTGGAGGCTCAGAGAGACGAGAAGCTAACTGGACACATTATTCTTCTTCAGGCAAGATGCAGGGGTTATCTGGCACGTCGTAAACTCAACACTTTGAAAGTATGTCATGACATCTTGAGTTTGTAAAAGTGCACCTTCACTTGTCAGACCGTACAGTAGTTTTCACTCGTCCCAAGAAATTTCAAAGTGGCTTCTTTATGTATTTCCGTAATGCCTTAACGAATCAACTTTTTCCCCCTTGTTTAACCGATTGGTTTCTTTCAGTACGAAGAGTTTTGTTTACTTCAGTTAGACAGCATCTGTCAGTTTCGATAGGCTTTTATTTATATTAGACATGTTTTACTTGCTTTATAAAACGAAACGAAAAGGAAACTGTAAAAAGATATATGGAACTTTCATGGGATAATGATCGCAAGTTCCACATTCTCAGCAATAATTCAGACGCCTATTTAATAGAACGTCCGCATTATTTAATCTACATACAATATCGCACTTATTGTTCTTTCGTTTATTAATTAGGAATTTCAAATTAACTCGCCTTATCAAAGTTCCCTATCAAATTTCACCATGAAAATTCAATGTCGAACATTCAAATTAGATTGGTTTATTAATGCGTACGATTAAAGAAAATTAAGCCTGAAAGATCGCGATTGATTTAATTAATCGATGAAATTAATCATCGATTCTTCATGATTACGATTATTAATCGTTGATACGATGCTAGATTTAACAAAAATTTACTTTCCATTAATAACGAAGTAATTGCGTTAAATATTACCCAACATTGCGAAAACTAATATACCATTGAACAACTAAAAAAATCATTACGATGTTTACGTATTACATCCTTTCAGCTGCAAGATCTTGCGGTTAGATGCATACAGAGGAACGTTAGGAAGTGGATGTCCGTAAGAGAATGGCCCTGGTGGAGGTTATACGTGAAAGTTGCACCTTTATTGAACGTTCATAGAACAGAGGATCAATTGAAGGCGAAGACGGTGAGGATATGCCTTCTATTTTTACGCGTTGATCATTTTCCATCGTTACATGTGCAAGAGAGACGTTGAACGATCCATAATACTCTATAGTTTTCATAATACGAAATGAAAGTATATTTTTTTTTCTATTTAAAAAAAGATTACAAATCGTTTCAGTTTCTAAGATCACTGTTTATAAAAAACGATCTTGTTGATATTGGATCGATGAAATTAACGATTATGTAATTGTGTCTCTTTGAACAGGAGGAGTTGGAGACTTTGAGAGCAAAGGTCGAAAGATTGGAGCAGGAGCGGAATCATTTGAAACACGATAATGATAGATTGGAGGCTAAGGTATGACAAAAGATAGTATACTTTTTATTTCGTTTTTCCATCTCTTAATTTTCTTTTTTTTTTTTTATATTAGAAACAATTTTTTTACGAACTTCTAATTCACGAAAGAATCTTTTTTTGATTAAAATTCTTAATATGGTATTCAACGTTTAACCTTGAACATCAGAGGAAGATTAAGAATTTGAACACTAACGACAATGGCCTGTGACTCATATCTCTCGTATCTACCCGAGAAAATCTTTTTTTAATGAGACACGAAAATGATATATCACTTACTACAACTGACAAAGCGGTAGAATGGAAGATCTGCTCAAACAATTATGCTTTCTGTAACTTAAGAAGGGTCACTTGGATCATTTACCTACTTGATCGTACTAATGCAACTTCGTCAAGTGTACCGTAGCAAATCGACGCTCGACTAGAATTCGCATATTCAGAAGTACGAGGAAAGTTTATTAAGTAGCGTCGTTTGTCCGAGCACTTGTATCGTGCAATTGGGTTAACTGCGTGAGACGAAGCGTGCCGCTCTCGGCGCTCGTTTATCGCGTTATGAATCTGATCAGCGGAGCATCGCGCGAAGTACCGACCTCCGCCGCGCGTTGCTTTGCGCTCAAATAAAAGTTCCAGTGACCGACATTTCCTGCCTACTGGCCTGGTGTCGTATGAAAATTCCCCTCACGACCTTGGCATTGCTGTGTACTCCACGCCACCAGTCACCTGTGATGGTTGTTGCCGGTATTGTTCCGAGATTTCTAACCGGTTTCGTTTCGCTCGTTCGACCTTTCGATCCGTCGCCACTGGACTATTTCAACCGATCTATCGAACGATTTTCTACTTCCTGTCCGCCTCTCGGCTCGCCTCTTTTTGCTCTGTTTCCCTTGCCTCTCGTAGCGGTCCTCCGTCGACTTTTCTCGCGAAGACCTGCCGACAGATTTGGCTGCGATCCAAAATCATGGCCCGTGCTACCTACCGCGCTGCTCCTCGTCCGCTTTTCCATCTCGCTCGCACCCCGTCTCCCTTAGAATAACTCGGAGGTGACCGTCTCCACCAACAGACCACCGCCACCGGCCCGTGTATCGGCTGACCCAGGAAGAGTAGGCAGTTGCACCGCGACTCCTTCTCGATACGGGCGTCGACGTTGTTCGACTCGTTACGCAATTAAATGCTCGTGCCAGCCGATCCGATCAAATCGAAGCAGAAGACCCCGATCCACTAACGAACCTTACTATAGCAACCATGCAATTCGATCGCTGCTGGGTATCTCGCGTATCTCGCGCGATTGTCTGTTGCTCTGGCTGCTGAAGATCCCGCGCGACCGGTTATTCCGCTGGACAAGGCGGTCGATATCGATCAAACTATCGTAAACAAAATTCTCTGACAGTCTGATTATCGATCTTATGAAACTGCACGAAGAATAGGAAACGTTCTCCGAGATTAAGGACGATGGTCCCATATGGCAAGAAATATCTTCCTTCTTACTATAACGAATTATAGTGTTGCACAAGTGTCTTGGAAAATTATGCTGTCGACACGAGATCAAAATTGAGTCGATTCAGGATAACACCACCAGGATGCCGTCACTACCGACCACATACTCTGGCGCGATATCGCCCGTTTCGAACAGCTCACAGACCTTCGAAGAGCCATTGACCGGTAAAATGATGACCAGCAGAGTCAGCGATTCGGACGATACTATTACCGAGAATTCAACAAGACCTATAGAACCGATGATATTTGCGAAAAGACCACCGTTGCCACCTTTCAGAAGACCAGCCAACAGATTGCACGCATTAGCCATGACAAGAAGTCCATCGCCATGTAGCCTTTCATCTAGTCTGTCTTGTCGCTCGAGGTCAATGTCTGTGATGTCCTCGAGGCCTCGAACAAGCCTCGATTCACCAACCTTCTCTACTCCACCAAGAAGGATGTTTCCTATAGAAAACAGGTCTTGTTTGGATTTGGAAGACGTGTCTGTAAAAGAACAGGCTCCTGTAGTATTCGACGCTAGTTTAAATTTCGTGTTAGGCTGCGACAAGCAAAAGATCAGGCAGTCTTTTAGGCCAACAGCTTCTCACATGGAACCTTCGACAGCCTCTTCGTACTTATCATCCAAGATCTCGCAGTTTTTGAAAAGAACCGATCATATAATGGACGAGTGGCGAAGTCTGGGTCACAGAGACGACGCGGACGACGATTTAAATCTGCCATCAATGAGTCGAGGTTACGAGAGACGCGGCATGGGTAGAAGCCAGAGCGCCACAAACATCATGATACGTGGTTATCAGTATTACAGCAGGTCGAACAGCATCGGGAAAAACTCCAGGCGTTCCCTTTCCCGCGCCTCGGAAGACAGAACGATCTCCGACGGTGCCGGTCAGGAGGTATATTGCCTGTTTTATATGGATTTGGAAAGTTCGTTTCGTTTCGTTGCTTTGCTCTGCAGTTCTAGCTTTATCATTCATTGCGAGTGTAAATTAATTCCCTCTTCGTCTTTCCGACCAAACTTCACAATTTATTTATGGATCACGTTAGGTCCTGTCATTTTCTCTAACTTTGGTCCTCTTTTCCATCTGATGTTAGATCCTATCGCGAAAAAACTCACGATGATATAAACCTGCTGATTTACAATTTATCTTATGGAATATTATACATAGGACCTGACGATTTTCAATTCTATGAAGTGGAACAAAACCTGAACGAACAATTCATTTTGGATGCAATTCTTGCTCCGTGATAGTTGGATCATTGTCTATCACGAGTTATACTCCTGTTATACACATTATACCGTGTACAATTAATTTGATATATATGCTATAGTATTTTTTTCGTTCCTGGTTTTTCTAAACCTCGTATGTATCACGTAAATAACGCAGAAAGTAGAATAAGTAAAAAAAAATAATGGAGACTTCAAAGTTAGATTAGGCAGATGAATTTTCTAAGTTGTTCTCCTTCACAACTCACGCGTAACCGATCAAGAGTGCCAGCTTTTCTAAACACTCTTCCTAGTACGTTCTTTATAAACATCTGGACACACGTTCGAACTCTCGTTTCCTTCGAATTGAACAGACACGAAGTCAGCAGAGCATCTGACATAAAAGAAACGCCATTCAATCGCTTTTAGAGAAATAACACTGTGCTGATCTGTGTTGAAGCAGTCATCGGCACGCTATTACGTTCGCTTGTGTTTTCGGGTAACATTAGCTTTTGATACTATATTTAATAGGCAGCTCGGGAAATACGCCTCTAAATGTCACGTTAGTTTTAGAGCATAGGATGAAGTTGTAAATTCTGATGTGCGCCACTAGGAACCGTGTCATTCGAAAAATGAAAGACTTTGAATCAGTGGTATGTTACCTGTGCTTTGATTTTGACGAACAAATGGACCAGTGAAGATCATTTTATTTAAATAGTACGAAGTAAATGTTTTCGTTAGAGTTGTTAGGACCCGGATGTGTATTTTCCTTTTTTAATAGACGATAATAAATAATAAATGAGTCGTCGACAGTGTATGTAAATTAATCCAATTAATGTTCATGATATTATCGGTACTACGCGATACTACATGTTGGCGGAGAGATTAAGAATATCCGCAAGCTGGAAGCGTTTGTAAATGAAACATAAATAATTTCTTATCTTGATACTTATTGCAGCTGAGCGAAATGACTGCCGACTTTGCGGAAGAGCACTCAACATCGACGTTGGCGGCTGAAAGGATCGACGCTGAGACTTCGGAACGTCTGCGACTGGAAAGAGAGCTACAGGATGTGACCGAGGCGAACAAGAATCTGCAGCAAACGACTGAACGTCTGGAGATGGAACTTCTGTATGCGAGGGCCGCAGACTTAAACGGTGTCGTGTCCGATGCTGAAGATGGTGAAGACGGTGGCGTTTACAAGCAGAGATACGAACATGCTGTAAGGGAACTCGAGTTCACGAAGAGAAAAATGGCCCAACAACACGAGGATGATCTTGAGCAACTGGTTGGACTTAAAAAGCAATTGGAGAAGAAGGTAATTCGATTAAGACTTAATTTACAACTAATAATTAGCAACTAATAAAATAAGATTATTATATTTATTTTATCCTTTCTTTATATCATCTTATTATCTTATTTTATTAGTTTATTATAGTTATTTTATCCTTTCTTTATATCATCTTATTAACTGGGCAGCCTCGAAAACGAATAAATTTTTTCCTCTTTTTCCAGCTTGTATCCACTTGTATGCTAAATTATTGTGTTTGAATACTAAATTATTACGATAAAAATTAAAAGGAGAAAAGCCAACCACGTGGAATGATGTTAAACGTAACATATTTTTGTGTTCCAGTTAGCTGATGCTTACGAAGAGGTCGAGGAACAACGTCAGGTTGTTGGACAATGGAAACGACGCGTGCAAAAACTGAATGGCGAGATGCACGACTTGAGACTACTGTTGGAAGAACAGACAGCTAGGAATAATCTTCTGGAAAAGAAACAGCGCAAGTACGTGCTACTTCAAACTTTCACGTCGTCTTTTTTTATTCGCTATTTCAATAGCGTTTCGCATTTGTTTCATCTTGGCTATGTAGAAAGTATTTTTGGAAACTTTTGCGTAAACGATACTGTACTAGTAGCGTAGATTCGGAGGATGTTCTAATTCTGTTATACTAGACTTAAGAGAAGATTTTTGAAGGTATTGAATTGAAAATGATCTTTCTGTAAATTAAGGTCGATTATTAAGTTCATATGGAATTATTTCTAACACAAATCAATGTATCTTATACCATTAAAATTTCATCAAAATAGTTAAAATCGTTACGGTTTGTAATTTGATATAAAAGTTACTTAAATTCATAATGGCACATTTTACGCAATTTCCTTTGGAAAACACGAATAGAATAAAATAAAATAAATAATATCTTTCATGCTTAAAGAAATTATCGTTCTTGATTATACCGATAGAATAGAATAGATGACATAGATTGTTCGCTTGTACAATTTTGAGTGAAAATTCTTGAAAGAATGATTGGAATATTCATTCACAAGAAAAAGTTTTTACTGGCGGCACAATTCTTGGCTACTCGTTAAATTTGTCGAATTTCTACGCTATCGAGGGATGCTCTATTCTGATTTCGTTCGCGGCAACAAGTGTTTCTGGCAATTGGCCAGCTTGGTAATTTTGCGCGGCCAACATCAGCCACTGGTTGGAGGTTCGTTGGGTGCATAAACCGTGATTGACTGCTCCAAATATAGGTCTTGTGATCGCCCGGAAACTAGAATTTTGTCGCTACTATGGAAAAAGGATGTGCCATTCAGTCATGTTTCATGAATCAATTATTACAATACTATATGTACATTAAAATTTAAATTGCATTTTTTTCTCTTCTATTTTCTCGGTCTTTCTTTCAATGTTCAATACCATTGTACCTTCTATAGAAATTCCGACGATATATTCTATAAATATTTTTTCTGAATTGTTTAGATTCGATTCAGAAACTCAGAATTTAATGAACGATCTACGGCAAGAGAAAGCGCAACGTGAAAGATTAGCTAGAGAAAAAGAAATCGCGATCGCGGAGAAGTTTACCATAGAACAGAACCTTAGTGTAAGTATATTAATCTAAAATATATTTATTTATCGAATTTAATGCTTTTTCAATTTCACTCTTTGTTTCTTATTCGTAAGTATATTCTCATGGCTTATTTTTCAACGTAGGACGCAAGATTGGAAATCGAATTGAAGGAAGAAAGATTGCGGACATTGGGCCAAGAGCTTGAGGAATTAACATTTGGTGGCAAAACGGAGGAGGAAGTAGCACAGCTGAAGAAAGCGAAGCATGAGCTGGAGAAAAGAGTAAAGGATCAGGAAGAAGAGTTGGACGACTTAGCTGGCCAGGTGCAGTTGCTCGAGCAAGCGAAGTTGAGGCTCGAGATGAGCATCGAGCAACAACGCAAGGAAATACGCAAAGAGATGCAACAGAGGGACGAGGAGTTAGAAGACGTACGTGGTAACGCTCTGAAAAAGGTGAAAGCTCTAGAGTCGCAGTTGGAGAACGAGCACGAGGAGAGGACGATATTGCTTCGAGAGAAGCATGAATTGGAACGTCGTTTGGTAGCTATCGAAGAACAGGATCGTGCTGAACGTGCGGCAGAAGCTGAAACCATGCATAGGTATATTATACGTTAAAGCTTGATTTTATAGTCGTATATGAGCAGACAGTAGATTCTTCGAAAAATATTTGACACGTCAATTCGTGAACTCTTTAATTTTATATTATATATTTTATAGGCTAAAGAGAGATTTGAAGAGAACCAAAGCATTGCTAAGAGACGCTCAAACGATGCTGGAGAGATCGAAGGGTGACTCGACGGGTAAAGCAGCTTTACGACAGCTGAAGAACCAGTTGGAAGACGCAGAATGCGCTAGAGCAGTTGCAGTTAAAGCGAAACAGGCACTGGAGCAAGAACTGAACGAGACGCAGGCTTCGTTGGAGGAAGCATTGCGGCAACGTTCCGAAGCAGAAGATCGTGCTAATGTAGCTAGTCGCGAACGAACTGAGTTACTGTCGCAACTGGAAGAAAATGAAGAAGAGTTGGCCGAAGTGTGTTTCGTATTTAATTTACAAATATTATCTATAGCGATATGTAATAAATAATTAACAATTAACAATTAATTCCAAAGGTTTTGAAGAAGTACCGGGCGGCTGTGCAACAAGTGTCGGCGGAACAGGGCCAGTTGCAGGAAGCGCAAGTGCAGATTGCTGCTCTGGAGGCAGAGAAATCCGCGTTGAAGGATCAACTTTCAGAGCTGACGCAGCGGCTTGAATCCGTTGAGCAACTTGGCGATCCCACTGCGAACAGTCTCGCTACTCGACGACTCGAGTTTCGTGCTAAGGAACTGGAAAGTAAGCTCGAATTGGAGCAAACAACAAGAGCGCGCTTGGAAGTAAGTTACTTTCCATTTGTTTAAATCAAGGGTTTGACATTTTGACGTTTTAAGAATTATTCATGACATTGTGAATTGTGTTTCGTTATAGACTCAAATAGCTAGATTGAAAGAAAACGTAGAGAAACTACAAACTGAGACTGCGTTACTTCGAACGAAGGAACAGAGTGCCCAAGATGCCTCGAGAAGATTGCAAAGGTCGTTACGCGAAACAAGAGAAGAGGCCAGTTCGGCACTAGCGCGTGAACAAGAGTCCACGCGTGCTCGTCGCGAATTGGAAAAATCTCTTGAGGCTGCTGAAGCAGAGACCAAGGTCGCTAGAGACGATCTTAGGTTGGCGCTTCAACGAATTGATGACCTACAGAGCGCCATACAGGGTGAACTCGATTTAGATTGCAGCGAGGAAGGGACAACTGAAAACAGCGATAGGTATTTATTAATCGTTTAACTTATAATTAGTAATTAAGCCGTGTAGTATTTTACTGTGACACATGATTAGTGCATTGTAAATACTTATGTGTAAATGCTACATTTATACAATATATGTATAAAAATATACAAAAATCATATTTCATATTTATAAATGCCTTTCTCTTCTAGTGATTGATGCGAACAGTTGTCGGATCTCGAATCCGACGGAAACAAAGATAAAGAACCTATTGACCAACGTATAGCTGAAAGAGTTACTGACGAATCGCCGCTCGTTGAGTCATCGATGGATAATTGTTAATTCACAAGGCTGAAAGGAGAACAACAAAGACAGAAAATCAAGAAGAACGATAACAAAAGAAAAAAGAAAACATACTAGTTCAAAATCGCTAGACTTAGTTTCTTACTATTAACGTCGTCACCACTGTCGGTCACATTCAACATTAGCGACAGCGAATCAAAATTGAAGGATATCAATCAAATCACTAATTATATATATATAAGGACCTTATCTCACGCTAGAGTAAAATTTTTAAACAAAAACTGAAGAGTAACGAGTGAAATCCATCGATTTGTACGATTACAGTTAGCATAATTTCACTCGTGACTCTTTTCTCAATAACATAATCGAAAAAATGACAAGCTCGTAGGTGGTGCTAATTTCAAATCCCAAAAAACGTGTTGATGTCGTGGCTATTTGTATTCTGCTTCTTACTACGTGTCTTTGGTGCTATATTATCCGACAGTAGATTTTGTCGACGGACTACATTGTTGTTCCAGTCTTCCAAGGGGAAAAATCGAGCTTCTCGATGCAGTGATGTCGAGATGTAAAAACACGTCCATGTGCACAATTATCAATGCCTTTCCAACGGCCCAAAGTTCAAATGTGCAACGTACCATGGAAAACGAAATATCAAAGCCTTACTTCTTCAGAAAGCATTTTACGCTTTTTTAACACTTCGCTATACCTAGCCGATAACGTTGGCTATACAGTTTGTATTATAAAACGCGAGCCGCGGGCCGCGACTCAGTTTTTTGGTTTCTTATATAAGGATTCATATGTAACTTATTGCTTTGTAAAATGCAGATATCTTATTTAATTAGTTCGTGCGTTCTTACTTCTCCTTGTCTACCAAATCCTCTTAGCTTATTGAAATATAATGCCGGACAAAAGAAAGGATAGCGAGAAAAGGAGTAAAATTAATGTAATAATAAATAATAATATTATATGTGGAGTCATCTTAGTTAGAAAAGTTTTGAGCATTATACTGAAATTTTTATTAACGAAAGGTACAAAAAAAGAAGAAACGTTTTCATAAGAACTTTGAGAACGAAATCGCGATTACTGTGACTGATGGTGGATATCGCGAGCGTTATCTTCACAAATAAATTTTTATTTTGAAATTTCTTAAATAAAATTTTTTTAAAAATTCGGAAGAATATTTAAAATTTATTATATGATTTATAAAGCGCAATTTGAAAGTTAATGTTAGAACGAATTATATGTTAAATTAATTAAATTAAATGTTACATATAATCTTATGTATTAATTCATTTTGTAATTTTAAAAGTTACACAAGAAGTGGTGTAGTTATTACTGTATTTGTCAAAATAATCAGATATGATGGCTATGAAGTATTATAATTTAGATAAAAAGTATTGCATCAATTTAACCTTTTTTCGCGCCCTCTGTGATGATAATCGAAGTTGAACTACATTTTACCAGATATGAGTTGGGAGATCGCCGATGCAATGTTAAAAAAGTCAGCCAAAAGATGAGTGCTGAGAATAGGGGTTTCTAGTAGCCAACGGCCGAACTATACGCACATTTCTCCTCCGCTATACTCTACTGATACCGACGATCAGTGAAGGGTAAGGGAGAAAAAACGTAAAACTGAAATCAGGAAACGGATAAGAGTACGTGAAATTTAAAAAGAAGTGATATAAAAAAAAAGATCGCAAAATAGTTTCCGAAAATTCCGAGGCACAACGTCATTTACAGGAAACGTCGAAATCGTGCCATCTGATCAATACAAAATCGCTATTTTAGAGGAAACATTTTTTACTCTCGGATTTTCAGAAAGTTTCGAATACCTCTGATGCTATTCTATTCTCTTGATACTTATTATTTTTCTAACAGTTTCAAAACACCGGAGGAAGAAATGTGCATATAGTTCGGTCGTTTGACCGCTAGAGGCGATAATTCGTGGAGTATACCTTTTGGCTGAACTTTTCTCATTCACATCAGCGCCCTTCCTTACTCACCTCTGATTCTATATAAACGTCAATAAATTAATGTATCTTGCATAATGTTCTTACAATAGTAATTTATGGATTTGAAACGACATTCAAAGTTCATTTGCTCATGTTTTTGTTAATCACTTCATAGACAAGTAGTAGCATTAAAAAATAGGTATGTAATTTATAAATACTTTTAATAAAGAAGCACAGGTAGAATTTCGATAGTTATTTTAGTCATTGAACCGTAGTGACAGTTACAGTTGCAGAACTCTGTTTATGAAAATTCATGTAATATAATTATTGTTTATTGTAACATATTAATTGGTTTAGAGAGCTATTTAACTTTTCCATTTACAGTTTTCTAGGTTATAGTTGTTGTTATATTATGTTCGATTTAGATGACTTCTACGCATTCTTACTTTATTTACGAAATATACAAACAAATAAACCCTAATAAATTCACATAAATAAATGAATTTTATTATTGTATAAGTAGATTATCTAGTTATAACACCACTTACTTAATTAAAAATGAAACTGATGATACGAAAAATATATAATATAAATAATTGTTTCAGGAATTACATATATATATATATATATTAAAATTTTAAATATAATTTTACCAAAATGATCTTGACATTTCTTTATATGATAGCAACATCAATCCAGTCAAGGAGGATTGTATTTCTAAAAAATCATTTACGTAATTTATTCCAAAGAGATACAACCATTTGTCCATCGATAATGTTTTATAATAAAAAGCAAAGTTCAAATAAAGGTAATATATTAATATTTACATTTGGAAACATTATATATTGTTAATAATTTATGCAGTTTTAATATAGTTTAAAGATTACTTACATTTTCAAAGTATAAAATAAGATTATATAAATTATTAAATTTTTTATATATAAATTTTTAATATATCACTGGTTATTCATAATAGTTATCCAATTGTTTACCATTTATTTTTATTATATATCTTGATGTTACACATATATCCTGCATACATGTAAATGAAGATATCTTATTAAATAATATCGATATTGTTCATGTAAATCGTATTACAATTACTTTTTTAGAAGACTGATATTTGGATTTATTTTTTTAAAGACTGGTATAAAATAAAAAGATGTTGACTCATATATATACATTCTTAACGTATTTGCATTAAATAGACATGCATCTTATATTATCGATTATTTTTATTAATTTAATATTTCCTTATATTAACTTGTTATAAAAATATTACAATACTTTGAAAAATGAGTACACAGTGACTTTAAATCATTATATGAAAAAGCTGTAACAAATGTAGGAAAACCAAAAAAGTACATGTATAGTGCAGAAAATATTTATAATGTTATAGTATCTAATTTGTACTTATTTCATGCTTTTTATTTTGATTCAAAATAAAATTCTTAAAAACAATATTTTGCAAATATGATATAAATTGTATAACTTTAAATTATATAACTATAGCTATCAAGTACTATCATTTCATCTATGTTCTATAAGCATACAGTATTGAGATTTGTTAATTAATCTGTAGTCATTATACAATAAAAAGAATTAACTAGGAAATTAGTAAGTAATAAAGTTTTTATATCGAACTGTTGGGCTTTATATTATATCTTTTATATAAGTTTTATGTATATGCATATAAATAATGTATTTTTATTATATTAATATGATTTGTAGCATTTTAAAAATGTTTTAGTTGTATTAAATAAGAGATATTATTTATTTTTGTTGCATAATTTCATGGAATATAGTTTATAAATAAATCAGAAAGTTTTATATATACACATTGTCCATTATATTTTGTAGATGATAATAATTATTTCTTGCTTTCACTTTTTCAGACCTAGATGTTAATTGAATATTGTATTTATATATGTATGTAAATTTATATTGTTGCACAAAACAAAATTTATGTACAAATATCATTTGCCTTTCGATTGATTTTGTAAGTTTATTATCTATTTAACATTACATACATATTATGTTATTATTATAATAATCACTAACATACAAAATGTTTAGAACTAATAAAATCCTGCTAGTACTTGCATTTCCTTTTTGTGTTTTATTTGTATTCAGATGTGAATTGTTATGTATACTACATTATGTAGCAAATTTATGTTATGACACAATTAGTGATTCATTTTATGTTACATTTTATTTTTATCATAATATGTTTATCATAATGAATATTATTTTTTAAATGAAATACAAATTTATTTTGTAATATATATTTCATTTTGATCCAAATCCTTAATACATTTATATATGTGCTACATGTACAAGCGTATATAATTTGAGAACCTACTAAAAGATTTTTCAGTATAATGGATAATGAAATATTTTGTATTATTTTAAGAATCAAATTCTCCTATGAATGATTGTGAAAATGATGAATTTATGACTTCTTGTCTATGTGTGAATAAAAGTGATGCTAGACTAGAAGAATTACTATGGTACTATGATGATATGAGATTGTGCACTATATTTCCTCAAGTATGCATCAAGCAATAATACCATAAATAAACTCTTTATTGTAGTTAGTTAGATAGAATTAATCATTGGGTTAATTATTACTTTCACCAGCAAAAAGTTGTCATCTCAAGTTGGTTAACGTATCAGTACGGAAAAACATTTTTTCCTTTGCATACAAATAATCGTAATGGAACTTTGTTACAATCAGAGTACAAACTTTATATTCTTGTTGAAGCTGATCTTAAAAGTTATAATCCTATTGCTGCAACACATGCTACTAAGGTACTATATCTATTTATTCTTCTCATTCTTTCCATTTTGAACGTGATTATTTTGTATGAAGAGAATATGATATTAGTAGTTTTATTGTTTAAAAAATATAGATAATAAACATATTATGTGAAGGTTTATGTCTATTGAAATGGATATAAATTTTATGATCTGACTATCTACCAGAGCTTATGTAAATTTTTTACACATAAAAACATTCCCACACTATATATGTATAAAAATGTTTATTTGGGAAGCTAGCACTCCGTTTAAATATGTTATGTCTTTTAGGTCGAGGATTACGGTTTAATTATTACGTGGACGGCAAATAAAAATATTAATTTAATTATAGAGTCCGATTTAGATATGGTTGCAAAATTTTTTATTGCAGCAATGGAAGGTCAATGTTACATTAATAATGGGTTGTTATTGAAACGAATAGAAAGTATGTATAGATTTCAACCCTGTTTGCTAAAATATCCAGATTATAATAGCTTTATATTTTTCCAGCTGTCCTGATATCAGGAAAGCCTTGTCTTTACAATAGTGATGTGTTGAATTCACCACCAACAAAAAGTAAGAATTTTATATAATTAATACTATTAATAAAAGTTTTAAGAAATCTAAGAAATTTAAAATGTCAAAATCGAAATTTTTTGGTGGATGAATTATCAGGCATTTGATATTGTTACTTCAATCTACTTTCAGTTGAAAGCATAAACCAGGTATTTACCAGGGATTACTACATGTAGTTATTGTATGTACTTAGTTAATTTATCATTGCGGATAATAAGTCACAATCAAGCAATGTGATCTTAATTTATCTAGAATAATATATATATATACATATGAATGTATAAGTGGAGAATAGAATTCATGATCGTCAAGTCTATCAGTAGGATTTCTGGCATACAGTTTTCTGCTTGTAGTAAAACTGAGAACAGCTTACTGCATTCAAGTTCATAATTTAAGGAATGTGTAATCTTTACTAATGCTGCTTCAAAATCTTTTATCTTCTTTTCTTAACTGTGAAGAAATATATTCTCATTATTTTAATATACATGACAACTTTTGCAATCTTATACAACAATTCTTAATTATGTAATAGGTTTTCAAAAATAGGAAACAGCTTGCTCTTAATTGAAAAATGGTAATGATTATCCAATAAGCTATGAATTTCTATATATCACGAATCAGATGAAACAGACCAAGATTGAAGAAGTTTTTTAATAGATAAGATGTACTTTTTTATTTAGAAATGGAATATTTCATGATACTCATGTGACATATGTTTACAATAAATTCTCTATTTTTCCCATACATGAATTTACACTTACATTCAGTTATAAATATCGAGAAACAAACGCGCAAGATCTCTTATCCACGAATATGAAATGATTCACTCATTGTGTTTAATTATTTTAAACCTGGAGTTCACTATGTTAACGAAAGAACTAGATAATGCCAAAAAATTGTCGGTTTTTCATGTTATTGCTAATTCCACAAAAATTTATATTGCCGATTCTTCGGATTTTTGTTCATTCGTTGCGAATGAATAATGAAGGAAGAATACGAGAGCGTTCTGATCGTTACAAAAAGAAATTGTACCTTGTAATAAGAAAATATACCTATAAACGAGAAGGCATAAAATAAATTTCGTATATATTTTTGTAAGAATTTATAGACAAAGAGGAATGGACAACGCATGCAGAAAAATTAAAATCATTAAGCGACACTGCCAAACTCGTATCCGAGAAATGCAAACCATTTGAAGTTAAGGATCTTCCAGGTTTAATAGTATATCCAGAAAATGCTGTAACAGACGCAGAACTTGAACTGATGAAGCGTGTAGAGTCCAATGAAACGTTAGGTATAATAAAAGAGTTATTAAACACATGAACACAAATTTTACAAGTATTTTTCTAATATAATAATATAAAATTGAATTTATTTGTTACAGAGAGTGAAACTAGAAGTCAAGTTTCTACACCAGTTTCAGTAAACATTCCTCAACATGAGAATCAATTATCACAAGATGAAATAGAAAAGATAACAAAAGATACCACTGAATTTCAAGGTGTTCCGCATTCTACTAGTAAATCACTTGATATGCTTGATAATTTAGATTTATCCAGTGCTATAAGCACCAGACAAGTATCTTGCAGTGATATAAAAAGTACAAGTAAACCTTTTGAACCAAAGTCTTTTTATGATGCTAAGGATAGCAAATCCATAGCATCTACAAGCCCGTTTAAGTAAGTATTCTATGTTAAAAAATGATTATTTAAAAGATTTAATCTTTCCTGAGTAAAAAAGGAAAGTTTCATAAATATTTGATAAATTCACTGAAATTTCCATGTTATAGGAATTCCATAGCAGAGATAACAAAAAAGTTATCAAAAAATAATGTAAAACCACCAAATGTCCTGATATATGCTGATAGTTTTATTGCACGTAACAATGTAAAAGGTGTTTTGGAAGAATCTCTTGACACAAATAAGTATGATTGTTTGTTTTAATATATTTATGGAAAAATGTACAAAATCATCTTTATTTCAGTAATTTCGAATGGCATTAAACTTTTGAAGACATTAAAAACACGTCAAAAATATGAAATTTCTCAAGATGTTCGATATTTTATAAAATTTCTTGCATTTGATATTAAAAAAAATTTTCTTTTAATATTAGGTACACCATTTATGCATTGTCGCCAGAAGAAGCACGTAATGACGCTTGGGTAGAAAATGCAGCTTTAGTCGTCGTTTGTGGAAATGTCGGCAATGAGATTGGAAACCGAATCGTGGAGTATATTCTTCACGGTGGCAAGTTGCTCGCTTTGTGCTCCGACGTAATTCATATTTTACTTCCATCGTTTAAAACGGCAGAAGTACGAGAAAATGAGCTGGTTCACTTTTCTTATGGGAAATGGAAGCATGTACGCATGATGCATCATATCTTTTGTTATCAAGCATCTCCTGTAAGAACGAGATTTTCACAGGATCATGAAGACGTAAAGTAAGATTTTTAGCTATAACTGTTTTTCGTACTTACAAGTTAAGGTATAAAGTTAAAATGTAAATGAAAAAAAAGATACTGCAGTCTATCTTTAACATTAATATTTATGTTTCATCTGAAAGTATTATTATTATATGATTATAATTATATTTTTTGTTACTAATGAAAAATAATACTCCTGATTAATTGTTTCCAAATTCAGTTGAAGACATTTCAGTATTTTTTACAGAGTATCTAGTGTGTCTCCGCCAGCGACAGTGAGCGTGAAAGATAAAAAGGGAAACTCGCATTCGTTTGACCTAAAGGTACTTGGAACAGAAGAAACTTGGCACACACCAAGTATTCTACTTGCCACCCTACTAGGAAGTGGTGGAAAGCTTGTTTTTTCTCAAATACATCTAGAAGTGGATCCAATGCAATATGAACTCGAGGAAAGTAAATTTAATGCTTTGAAAGAAAGTAACACAACTAGACTGGAAATATTCAATGATTTATTAAAGACGCATCTTGAGATAGAAGTTCGTAGTACTGCAAAAGTAACTGCACGTATGACTTATACATCTGCTTTCTTTTTGGGACGACACGAGGTATGAAAAATAATTATTATTTCGAAAGAAAATATTTATATATATTAGGTAAATTATTAAGAATTATAATTATGACATCCTTTATTTAGGTGATTTTTGTTCTATACAAACTACGTTTGCACTTTACGAAGTAATAAGGATTATTATTCTCAATATCTTTGACATTACCAAAATTAGGAAAAAATTTATTGAATAAAGCATGGTAGAAGGGGGCCTGTCAACATTACCACATAATGTTGTTAGATGCTGTTACTGTCATTTTGTATGCAACGTCTTTCAACTTTGTTGAAAGAAATAGAAAATTGATACATTCTGTGAATAATTTGCTGACTGACAACTGACTTCAATGACAGTGTGTAATAAGTAATTGTTCTCTTTCTGGTAACCACTAACAAAGATAATTCTGCAAATATAGTACATTCTTGTAAATATAATACTACTTGCTAAAAGCGCTTGTAAAAACAAGTATCGCTATATAATAACTAGGGGTGGAATCAATTTCGATATGTGTTTACAAGTTTAAATCAATTTCAATATAGTCAAATCAAATTATTACTCATGAAAGTACGTACTACTTATAAGAGATTGAAACCTATCCTGTCTAGATTCGAATTTGCATGATCAATAATCTGTGTTTTGCTTTTCTTGCAAGAACTTATGAAACTGTCCAATTTTATTTGCATTATATTTGATTCCATCTCTGATGGTGGCTCCCTTTATACTATGCAACATTCTTCAATAAATTGTTCTATAACTACTATCACTTCAAAAACACTAAAGCTAGCGATTTCTGTCGATTCATGCTATACTTCTTGCTTTTGAATTAATTATGCTTCTGTCATGTTGAAGTTACTAATTTTCTGCGAATATTTTTGTATAATTCGTATATTTAGAAGATTCGTAACTATAAACAAAGAGACTAGTATTTACGTTTATTTTCTTTCATGTTGATAGTTGAAACTAGAAATGCTAGAAAGATTGAAGGATATAATGGCAGCAAACGATACTCTAAAAATGCCAAAGCTGGAAATTCAGTTTTGTAAAAGCAGCACAGTTCCACGACCTGCTTCAGCTTTGTTCCTACCAATTATGATTCATCAGTGTCCTGACAATTTCTCAACTGTAGAATATTTTGAGGTAATTTTTCTTTTAAATTATATCAGCTATGATAAATTTGATTTCATTTTTAATTCAGTTTAATTGTATCTATTGTTTTATCTACTTATCATACATACATTTCTTGCTATAGAATTTATCTACCAAAGAATTAGGACGTTTGGTTATATACGTTGATATAATGACATCATCAATGGATGTATTTAATGGTCATCAATTAGGACATGGTTTAGCTGTTATTGTCCGTCAGCAAACTCAAGGACGAGGTATGACAAGGATCTCTATTCAATAGATCGAAGACTTAGCTGCTATAATATTTAATTTAATATTTATATTTATAATAGAATTGTACATGAACATAGTTTAAAGCATGTGCATCAACTTTCACTAACAGTTTTGGCTCTTTGTTCAATCGATCAAACCGATCATTATTATTAACAAATGTTACACAAGAGTGGTGCAATGAACTTGGGCACAATTTACGTTCCATTGAATTAATTTATAAACCTTTATGCATGTAGAATAAAGTAAAAGTAAAGAGAAGCATCCACGATTCCTTAGGATGTAAATTCGTACAGTTTTAGAATCATAGAATAAAGAGAGAAGCTAAAACATTCTTTAATCAATTAGTTATTACCAATTATTGATTTTTTTATCATATAATGAGTATGTTTCGTATGAATTTTAAGGAAGGAGTAAAAATATTTGGCTCAGTCCAAAAGGTGCAGCACTGTTCACGTTGCAACTTCATGTGCCTACTAATACCATACTTGGAAGACGAATCTCAATTTTGCAACATTTGGTTTCTGTTGCAATTATATCCGCATTTAAGTCTCTATCCGGATACGAAGTACTATATCATTAATAATCATTATTTATATTTATCATTAGATATATATAATTAATTAATTATTAATTTTTATAGGATATCGATCTAAAATTAAAATGGCCTAATGATATTTATGCTGGTAACAATGTTAAAATTGGTGGACTGATTGTAGAGACTCATATTATATCAGATCTTAATATATGTAACGTTGGTAAGTATTGCTATTGTTACGCGTAATTTAACATTTAATAAAATCATTTCTCTCTTTTTTTTTAATAATTATCATTATTAGGAGTTGGAATAAATTTGTTCAATAAAGAACCTACATGTTGCATTAATGATATAATTACTACATTTAACGAAATATATCAGAAAAAATTAGAAATGATATCGTACGAACAATACTTTGCTATTGTATTCAATGAAATTGAAAGATGGTTAAATATCGTACAAAGTGGTAATATAGATGATTTTCTGGATGCATATTATACTTATTGGATGCATACGTAAGTTTTACTTAAAATTTTTTATAATTATTAACGTCTACTATCGGTGAATTTCATTATTGTGAAATATTGTTAATAATCGATAGTATCAGAAGATTAAAATATACTTTACGTTTCAACAGCGACACAAATGTGACGGTATTATCAGCATCTGGGGTGTCACAAAATGTTAAAATACTAGGTATAGACGATTACGGATATTTACGTGTACGAGGAGAAGATGGAAAGATGTTTACCGTACATCCAGATGGTAATACGTTCGATTGTCTGAAAGGTCTTATAGCTCCGAAATAATCAGATTCAGAAGTAGAATTAACATGTCTGTTGAACGTGTTTAATAGTCGATTGTACACTGTTGTTCTTTTTTATTTTTATACATCTTGTATATATTTTAAATTATCATAAAAATGAATATCAATCAAAAAATGCTGATAAATTTAATTTATAATGTTTAGTTTTGTTATTTATCATTTGCCCATACAGCAAATGGAATATATATAATGTAAGCTACTTTATCCAAGTCCATAATTCTTGTTACGCGATTTGATGTCATATTTCCTGCTATGGAGAGAAAATAATAAACAAACATTGTTAATTAAAAATCAAATCGTTTTCTTTTTTCTTATCATTTATTGGCTGACTATGAAGTGTTTTTTTTTATTTTACAAATGTATAATTGATATCGCGGACTACCTACCGCGGGCAGGCTGGCAACCAGATATCCGCATATTATCGCGGCGCGCCTTCAATAATCTCAAGGACCCATCCTTATTGTTTATTCTGGAAATATTCGTTCTGTTACGGATAGTGCTGTTGCGCCGCGAGGTTTAGTATGGATCGTGTTTCTAATCGTCGCCAGCGGTCCTCCGGTGTCGTATATCAATACAATGTATCGATGGTTGCCGCCTGGCCGCGAATTCCAGAGAATGCGGTGGCGTGATCCTAGGGTAGTGGGGGTTGTCTCTCCGAAAGACAAAGAATCGGTCTAAGACAGTCAGTCGCAATCTAACATTCTAACTGATCAGTCGTAATCGAAAACTCTATCTGTACGGTCGCATCCAAGGTCTCACTCGGTTTACAAGGTCTCGCTCGACATTCTAGCGGTAACTGCCGATACGATTAAAACCAATACTTCCTGTACAAGTTTTAAGTGTTAATCTGATATAAATATATATATATATTCTACAACTGTAGAATACAGTTGCATTCATTAAACCACCCCGGTTATCTTAATCGAAACACGGGGAGCGACCATTTCGCGGTGTCGATTAGCCGAATCGTAGCGAGAATTTACGCCTCTCGCTGACGCGTTCCCTCAAGACCGCGTCTCTCCGCGAACGGTCGTAACAATATTACAGCAACAAAATCTTTGTATTTTTTCTCATTGAATGAAATACAGTAAGCGGAAAGAAATTGTTCCTGTTTAGATTTTTTTATACAGACCAACTAGAAGTACGTAGCAATTCGTTTCGTATTCACAGTTCACGAGTGTTGTTAAAAAGTGTCGGTACTTGGAATGAAATTCGTTGTTTGCGCGCGTTCAATGAAGACGAGAGGATATCGTTTTTTCTACACGGATCAACAATTGCTTACATGACAAGGGCTTCAAGTGATCATGAACGTTTGTGCATAGCTACTGAAACCCTGGCATCGGCATTCGTGAGCGTCACGTGTGTGCGTCAACCGCATAAGTGGTTCACAAACGTTTGTAAGTTACTTAAGCGAATGGTGGATATGTGTTAATAGTTTCACGACTTCTGCGAACATAGTGCTGCAAATATTCTTTACCTAGCAACAGATTTCAGAAAGGTAAGTTAACTTTTCACGGCTGATTTAGTTTCATACAAATGTAGAAATTGTGCAGGGCATATTTTTATTATTTTGTTAAGTGGGCACGATGTTCAATGATAGATAAAGTTTGGGTATCTTGTTGGAGATAATCAAGGAATGAAAAATTTAGATCTCTTCGGATGATATCAATGTAGCATTCAGCTTTACTTTCCAATTTTCTTGAAGGAAGAAATGCTAAAAAAGTGGCGATTTTCTTTATCATATACAATACCTCTTCTGTCAGTGATTCGTTAATTTGTCGCATACGTACTTCTGGAACAATCTGTACGAGGATAAAATATTTAATAGTTTTATAAAATAGTTTGCAAATAAACGTGTACAAATTTCGCTTTGTTTACATACAATGGTTTGTTTATTTACGTTTTCAATGTTTATATACCGAAATTTCGTTTTGTTTACAAACATTGGTTTGTTTATTTACGTTTTCAATGTTTATATACCGAAATTTCGTTTTGTTTACATACAATGGTTTGTTTATTTACGTTTTCAATGTTTATATACCGAAATTTCGTTTTGTTTACATACAATGGTTTGTTTATTTACGTTTTCAATGTTTATATACCGAAATTTCGCTTTGTTTACATATGACGGTTTGTTTATTTACGTTTTCAATGTTTATATACCGAAATTTCCCTTTGTTTACATACAATGGTTTGTTTATTTACGTTTTCAATGTTTATATACCAAAATTTCGTTTTGTTTACATACAATGGTTTGTTTATTTACGTTTTCAATGTTTATATACCGAAATTTCGTTTTGTTTACATACAATGGTTTGTTTATTTTCGTTTTCAGTGTTTATATACTGAAATTTCCCTTTGTTTACATACATTGGTTTGTTTATTTACGTTTTCAATGTTTATATCGCTTTGTTTACAAACATTAGTTTGTTTATTTTCATTTTCAATGTTTGTTTACATCCAGAATGTAAATAAACTTGTAGGCGAAGCGTTGCCCGATTTCTCGAAATTCTGCTTTTCTTTTGTTGGTGAAAATGACGAGGAAGAAGGATCGCGGTGGTTATAGAGTCGAGGGTAAAAGAAAGAAGATGAATTTTTCAAAACTTTTTTTTTTATTTATATAAGATATTTCCTCAAGTAAACATCAAGCGATAATACAAAAAACATTTTTTCCTTTGCATACAAATAATCGTAATGGAACTTTGTTACAATCAGAGTACAAACTTTATATTCTTGTTGAAGCTGATCTTAAAAGTTATAATCCTATTGCTGCAACACATGCTACTAAGGTACTATATCTATTTATTCTTCTCATTCTTTCCATTTTGAATGTGATTATTTTGTATGAAGAGAATATGATATTAGTAGTTTTATTGTTTAAAAAATATAGAGAATAAACATATTATGTGAAGTTTTGTTATTTATCATTTGCCCATACAGCAAATGGAATATATATAACGTAAGCTACTTTTTCCAAGTCCATAATTCTGGTTACGCGATTTGATGTCGCCCTGCTATGGAGAGAAAATAATAAACAAACATTGTTAATTAAAAATCAAATCGTTTTCTTTTTTCTTATCATTTATTGGCTGACTATGAAGTGTTTTTTTTTATTTTACAAATGTATAATTGAGGTTGCATTTATCTCGGTTGGCACCAGAATATAAAATTGTATTTGAAAAATGAGAAACCTTATTATAGCTCATTAGTCCACTTATTAATTTGTATTTCATTATTTCCTTGTATATTCTTCTTTCATATATACTATATATGTTATATATTCACTCTAAACATACAAACATACAACAAGTTGTATTCAGATATCAGAATTTTTTCTTAAAAATTACATAACATGTCGCGTGTGAATCATTATACGCATGGTTATTAATTAATGTCTAAAACGTAAAAGTAAGAATAAATTGACCTTTGTTATTTGTACGAAACTACCTATCAGGTCACCATTGCATTCATTATTAGAAGAGAGTAATCGGATGTACTCGAAATTCAGTTATCTAATTGTTATAATACATGTATATTTTAATCGCTATAACAACTGTAATAAATTCCAAAGCACACTGAGAAGTGGATAAATTCTTTCTCTATCGATAAACCTTGAACAAGGTTCAGAATAATGCTTGATTCTCATAACCGTTAGAATTATGTAACTTCTTTTAAGTCTTACAATTGTTGCTTGTAGCTTTTATGAATATTACCTTCACGACAAAACGTTTTGGGCTCTATATTTTTCGTTGTCTACGCTTCTGCGATAATCAATTTTCCACTTAATCGCTATACATAAATTCGAAGTAAACATCTTTGATTGTTGATTGTTCTCTCATCTCGTTTGATTTCATTCAAAAAATTAAAAGAAGTCCTTCCTGTTTAACAATTTAATTTAATGACACAAATTAGATTTCCACTAGCAAATTTCTTTAATATTATAATAACAGTATACAATTTATTTTATCAAGATAAAATATAATTTCCTTGATTCATTTATAGTTTTCATCTTTTTGGTAATTTTTTACTAATCATTGATAATTATTGAAATTAGTAATCTAAGTCAACCAAAGATGTTCAACCGTTTCATCTTTCACATAGTCTTCAGAGATACTTTTGTAATAAGCACATAATCAGACATCTTCAAGATACTACGAGTGTAATTAATAATTTTGTAAAAGATTATTTCATTACGCCCGCATTATCATATTAAAATGTCTTTTAAACCTTTAACGCGTCATTTAATTTTTTCAGATAACTGTCTGAAAAAATTTACAGTACGCAAAATTAATAAAAATACGTGTCTAATTTTGTACAACATTGATGTAATAACATACGATATATCTATAAATAAACATCATGTAATTTAGTACTAACAATGCAATTAATATATATTAATATATATATATATATATTTGACAGAAATATTCAAGTGAGGATACGTGGCGTCTAATTTATTTAAAACGCCTCTTGTTTAAAAGTCATTTTATAATACAGTATATCCTATTTGTTCACGTAATTTCTCAGCGTTGTTGGCACATATTTAGTCAAAAATTCACGCACATTTATTTTTCACGTACACATTTACACACGCACACGATCTACATATATCTGATTTTTGTCCTTTATACCTATTTGAGTTCTTAATTGTCGGCAGTTATATATATTTGTAAAAGTACACATTTATTTACCGTATTGGACATTTCACTTCCAATATTATTTTCATTGTACTATCTATCGTAATATTTATTTAAGAACTTTGGCATAATCAGATAGATCAGACGTTGCTGTCTCATTAAGAACTAGTAACTTAACGAACATTTATCAACAGCATAAAATGTTGTATAGATAAAATATTCAACGTAAAACACAGTGATAAATGGAACATCCGAAAGAGACAATTTTCATAGATATCTATAATATAATATAGATAATATAATATAGATAATATAATATAGATAATATAATATAGATAATATAATATAGATAATATAATATAGATAATATAACATAGATAATATAACATAGATAATATAACATTGATAATACAACATTGATAATACAACATTGATAATACAACATAGATAATATAATATAGATAATATAATATAGATAATATAATATAGATAATATAATATAGATAATATAACATAGATAATATAACATAGATAATATAATATAGATAATATAATATAGATAATATAATATAATATATAATATAGATATAATATAGATAATTATACAAAATTCATTTCAAGAGTTGCCAATATCTTCTAAATCATATTCTGATTTACGATTATCACATTTAAATGTTATGTGATATAATAAGCGGATCCAAAGAATACATTGTATTTTTAAATTAATTTCGTTTAAGTGAAAGATTTATTATAATTAATAATATGACAGCAACAGAATCTTTGTATTTTTTCTCATTGAATGAAACACAGTAAGCGGAAAGAAATTGTTCCTGTTTGGATTTTTCTATACAGATTAACTAGAAGTACGTAGCAATTCGTTTCGTATTCACAGTTCACGAGTGTTGTTAAAAAGTGTCGGTACTTGGAATGAAATTCGTTGTTTGCGCGCGTTCAATGAAGACGAGAGGTTATCGTTTTTTCTACACGGATCAACAATTGCTTACATGACAAGGGCTCCAAGTGCTCATGAACGTTTGTGCATAGCTACTGAAACCCTGGCATCGGTATTCTTGAGCGTCACGTGTCTGCGCCAACCGCTGAAGTGGTTCACAAACGTTTGTAAGCCACTTAAGCGAATGGTGGATATGTGTTAATAGTTTCACGACTTCTGCGAACATAGTGCTCCAAATATTCTTTACCTAGCAACAGATTTCAGAAAAGTAAATTAAGTTTTCACAGCTGATTTAGTTTCATACAAATGTAGAAATTGTGCAGGGCATATTTTTATTATTTTGTTAAGTGGGCACGATGTTCAATGATAGATAAAGTTTGGGTATCTTGTTGGAGATAATCAAGGAATGAAAAATTTAGATCTCTTCGGATGATATCAATGTAGCATTCAGCTTTACTTTCCAATTTTCTTGAAGGAAGAAATGCTAAAAAAGTGGTGACTTTCTTTATCATATACGATACCTCTTCTGTCAGTGATTCGTTAATTTGTCGCATACGTACTTCTGAAACAATCTGCATGAGGATAAAATATTTGATAGTTTTATAAAATAGTTTGCAAATAAATGTGTACAATATATCTATTCTATTGATATTCTATCAAAATTTTAATCAAGACTTTGTCCTCGTAAAGTAAATTAACATTGTATACATATAAAATAAGTATAAATATTTTGTACACGTGTTATCAACTTTGATCGAATGTCGTAGTATATAGTACGAAATATTGCAATATTTATCCCTAAGAGATGTATAAGGAACTAACGAATCGACATTATTATCCTTGTTCATCGAACAACGTAATACTGAGTAGTTTACCTATGTAAATTGCATTTTAATTCGTGTCTGTAGCACTGATGGAAAATATCTCAATACGAATCTCTAATTCAAGATTTGAAATAATAAATCCTGCCAGAACAGCCAAGGAAAAAATGAACAACTGGAAGAACGTTGAATAAATTCGAGTTAAAATTTAGAACAGTAATTTCGCTCTTACATATATGTATGCACTTTATATCCAATTTGCCCTTGTGAGGACAAATGCGAGGCTAAAAAGACGTCTTGGCACCGTTAAATAATTCTTCGCATGTTAAAAAAAGACAGTTTTTCGTTACCTTGACATTACATGTCGTAATTTACGATGACAAATCGGAAAACGTCGGTGAATCGCTGTAGACGTGGAAAGTTTGATCTTCGCTTGGGAAAATGTTAGCTTCAGTTTTATGAAACTCCACTTTGTCGGAGATGCAACTGATTGTTCCCATGCGATTTTTACGTGCTGGATCGCCCGACTCAAAAAAACAGTTATAAAAATGTAAATTAGAAAAGTTTACTCCTAGCGTATAAGTATCAGTAAATAAATACTTATTCGATCAAACTATTCAATTTCTCGATAACAGAACGATATGCAAGTGAAAACGATCAACTTGTATGAAATGAGGATCGGGAAAGTCTCCCTTACGTTTCTTTTTTACAACGTTTGATCGAAAGTTAGATTGGAGCTTGTAAGACTTAGTGAAACATCGATCACCTGGTCGGAATCGCTGGAAATCGACCTCCGACTTCGATTTCGGCAATTTTCCGCGAACATCGAAGGACTGGAAATGTGTCTTGATTCTGACATTTCCTGGATAGTAGAGAGCTTACGGTCCTCTTCGTCATCGTAGTATATCTCCAGGGTGGTCTCATGAATTCTGGCCTGATACTCTAGACAGGGAGGGATGTGTATGAGAGAGACCTAGCTAACCAAGGTCTCCTCGACAGACGGGCTCGCCAGTGCTTGTGTCTCACCGTTGGCATGTTTCACCTCGTCCTGGCTTGGACGTGATACCGGTGGACTGCTCCGAGAACAGGAGGTCATGCTCTGCATTGTTTGACTACGACCGCCAGAAAATCGCATGCTGTATATTACGCGGTTACCGCTGTGAAGTCCACTCATCTACAATAGTTTAACGAAACACTTAAGATCCGAAATATTATATTATAATGTTACAGCGAAAGTATAATTATTCTTATTAACTTAGAAATTAGAACTTTGATTAGAATTATGTTCGATTGTTCTTACGTTAAATTATTTGGCAGATGGAAAATATTTGAACGATATCCTAAATAAAAGTATTTACGTAACAATATATTCTTTTACAGTGCTAGTAAAATATTTTTGAAACTTGCGACTTCTATTCGTGCCGTAAATTCATCGAAATATGTATTGATTCTTATGAAAGTTAAAGAATTATCACTTACAATGTTTTTAATATGAAACTGATGTAAGGATCACGTGAGGAGAGGTAGCAGAGATAGCAGTTTTATTTATTTGGAAATAAAAACGTGAAGCGCCATAAATTAATAAATTCCCAGCAGTTTATGTGTTCCTTTATTAAAGTAATTCGTCAAATCGAAATAAAAAACGCATAATACTTTGAACAGTAGAGTGCAGTGAATTAGTTCCTAAAACATATCTTTTTCCAATTGATTTAATATTACTCGTTAATAAGAACAGCTACCTACTATTAGAGTAATCGTTTTGTTGCGATATGCTTTTTGTTAAATTTTGTATTACTCACATTAGCACGTCCAGGCCGAACATTTTTATATGGTTGAAAAAGTACCAAATATACTTTCGGAGTGAAAAGACAACCGAGAGCTACTGACGCAGAGATGTTGATGCACATGCACATGCTTGCGATTTGTACCTGTAAATTTATATTTACGTTCGCTTAATTCTTGTTTCACCGAGAGCCGAATAACGATGAGGATAATAACGATTTTTCGTATTTTAAATGTTCATCTACTTAAAAAAATTTTTAAGTAAAGCTCTTGAAGTAAAATTACGAACAATGTCACAAATTAATAATATATGAAAATACGAATAAATATAAATACATTTGTGATACAATTCATTTTGTATTTTCTTGCTGCATGCCTACAAAAAGGTTCTCTAATTTGTACTATTATATATATATATATATATATATATATATATATATATTATAATATATTATTAATATTATATATTATATTAATATAATATTAATATTATATTATATTAATATTAATATATTATAGTATATATATAATATATATATATATACACACACATATATGTACATATATAAATTACACATTAAACTGTTTCGAAAGAATAAATTTAGAAAATCGTATCGAATTACCATTAATTGGTTCTCAGTTGGATACGCATAATCGCAAGATAATACGTGTCTCCTATGATTTTAGATACCGACCTTGTAATCATTGTTTGAGCCAAAGTAGATGGGTACGAAAGCTAACCATACAATGCAAGTTGAATACATTGTAAAACCAATGTATTTCGCTTCGTTGAAATTCTCCGGTATCTTACGTGTTTTGAATGCGTACAGTGTGCACATGAGTATTAGAAACATATTGTAGACGAGGGACATCATCAATGAAAAGGTGGAAACGCGGCATGTGAGTACAGCTGATAATGGATACGGATGAATTTCCGTGGTATCCGGTGGTTCAATGATTAGCCAGACGATAACACCAACTAATTGCACTGCGGTAATCCCTATAAAAACGGGAGTTACGTAATACGATACCAAGAAGAAGAGCAAGTCAATCGTGCCGATTACAGTAAAAGCATCGCAACAACTTTGTAAAATTTTAGATTTTAAGCTTTCGATTTTGATGGAAAAGTAAGATTTCGATATTTTATGAAAATATCCTTTGAAAATTGTAAACTCACCGATAGCGATTACAACTTGGCTCTTCGGAGACGTATAGGAAGGCCTCTTTATACTCTTAGTTCTTCGATTGAATATGCGTGATATACGATTCGTTTTAGTTAGTATGGCGCTATAACAGATGCTTAAGCACAAGCCAAGACCGATTCTCAGATATGTGCAATTCCATATAGTTGGCTTGCTTAATATCACGAAACTCATGCTGTAACACGATAGAATCCCTACTAGCAATACGTAACATAACTCGCGTCCAGAAGCCATAATTACTGGAGTACGATTGAAACTGGAATGTAATTAGTCAATTAGTATTAACAAAATATAACAAGAGCAAGATTCGTATTCCGAGGTAACAATTTTGGGAAAATACATTTTAATAATGACATTTCAATTCTTGAAATTATTAGTCGCATACTTTTTACGTTAAAAACTGGGACAATTAGACTGCAAACATACCGAATGAAAACTATAATTGTAAACAAAGTACTAAGTATGCCAATGGATGCAAATATTAATGGCACCAATGCCCACGGACTAGTCCATGGAATAACTTCTGCTGTTAGTTTGATGCAACTTGTTACTGTTTCATCCGGAGCATATCCTGGACCACAGCTGCGACAAGTGTCATTAAAAACGTAAGCGTCTTCGCGACATGCCACGCAACTCCAACAACAGGCTTCCTGGAAATGTCGTTACGTTACAAAGTATTATTTACAAGAATATAAAGTTGAATAAACTTTATGCGTGAAAATTAAACTATAGTTACTTTGGAAAGCAGATAGAAGGATGTTAAATTGAATTATTTGCTCGTATTATTCACCTGAAAATTGCGTACATGACCCAGCGGGCAATTATCGCTGCATAAACTTCGAGGGATGTGCATTTCTCCGGGTCCTGTTGCCCACCTTGTCATGTTAATACCAAGGTCCAACCTGAGAATAAGAATTGCAAAATTTCATGCGTTTATTATCGAGATCTATATGAAATATTCTTCAAAATTTCGTTAAGATAGATTAGCGATATTTGAACGAGCAGCTGGGTAGCTAATTTAATAAACTCGGCTCAAAACTTTTTATAATTGCAATGCCTTACTTACTCCTCTTTCCATGTACCGATAAGAACATAATCAAAACGCCCATCTTCTTTTCTTTGATACTGATATATATTATAAAATCCATACGCATCACCATCGGATTTGAATTTAATTTCAGTACCTTGACGACCTGAATGTTATTTAAAGAAAGTGCAAATTAATTGTATGTACAGGTCTATGCACAAAGAATAATGTGTGGTAATGACAGGATTTAAGGTGAAAGAATGACAAATAAATTTCTTTATAAGATATTTGCAGATGTAAATTATCCAATGTCAAATTGTAAGTAGAATTAGAGAAGAACACTAGGATTAAAGATTCTACGGAGGATCATAAAGACGACACTTACCGATGAAACTAACATTTCGAATGTGTTGAAGAAGTTGTTGACCGTCTGGGGCTGGACGAAGATCTTCGCACAAATAATGGTCAGTTCCAGCATTATTTATACATTCTTCGTTTATTAAATTATGAACACCATGCGCCATTGCGTAAACTGCATCAACTAAAATCAATCAAGCATAGTGTTTTTGGTTTTGTGGAGAGAAAAGGGTGTATATTTTGCAAGCGTTAGCTGCAGCTAAAAAAGTCATTTTATTTCCTATGTTTTTCTACTATTTAGATTATTCTTCTACGTATACTTTCCCTCTGGATATTTTCATAATTAAATGGAATTGTTAAAAGATGAAATTTAATTTCTACGTTCTCCTTCAGACTTGCTTAAATAATTTCATAAAGTCATACATAAATAACAGAGATATCTCTCACCGACAAATGGCACCAATCCTTCTTGCTCATAATCAATTAATTTCTCGTTACCAGTACAGGGTGTCACGCCAGCAGACAAATTTGCATTGAAGCTGCATTTGTGATGCTGAGACCAAAATTCTCGAAACCAAATATTTCGACAATTTACTATTTTTCCAGGTAATTTTTTATGTGGCACGTTACTTTCACTCTGACCATCACACTCATTATCATCCACTCTTGGTCGAAGGCTCAAATAATAGTCATCAAAATCTAAAAATAATAGTTATTTTAAAGCATTGAATGTATCTACGATATCTTTAAAACAGAGATTTAATTTGGTATATTACACGGCTTATTAAAATTTTAGCGTTAGGTTTAACATTGAAATTTATCTAGAAAAAATGAGGTTTTACACCGCACGTGTCTAACGAAGCAAACAGGAGAAAAGAGAGAAGGCGTATGCACTGACCTTCGCAATGCTGCGATCTCACATAAATAATTAATATCTTTGATTAAGATATTTTTCTTTAGTCCTACTCATTAACCCAATTGATTTTGATCTCAGAAGTCTCGCTTTGCAATTAGCCAATTGAAGATACTTGTACTATCTCCCAAAGATACCTTACGAATCCTTTTCCTTTTATCTTTTTATCTTATCCAGAAACTTCAATTTTGCTCACAGCATGGAGAATTTCAAACAACCTGAAGTTTCCTTCTAATTGGATAACTATCAATCATTTTTTAGCCTCGTTTTTTCGCGTTTTACTCAGACGAATCTTCACCTTTTCAAAGTATTATATGGAAAACCTCATTCTTGAATACAGTTTGTAAAAATGTAAATAACATAATCGTCCAGAAGGGCGAATGGAACAAAGATGTTGGGATTCTTAGATTCGTTACTCGAAGAAGTATTCGTAATCAATTTACCTTGAAGGGATGTTCTATAAGGCAAAATTGTGATTGCACCCTCCGCCGCGAATTCTTGATCTCTCACTGGATATACCTTAGCACCCCACGAATCGCTACCGATCCACATGAAATGGCCTGTACGATTAGCTCTAACAGTTGCCTGCAGAAGTTTCCTGCGAATAATAAACAATTTCTCTTTGAATGAGAAACAGCAAATAATTTTCATCAATTATCATAGAGAGAACTGCTAGACAATTGAAATGTTTGTTACATGACTGTTGCGACCGTTCGCGGAGGGACGCGGTCTTGGGGAGGCGCGTCAGCGGGAGGCGTGGGTTCTCGCTGCGATTCGGCTGATCGGCGCCGCGGGGTGGTCGCTCCCCGTGTTTCGTTTGGGATAGCCGGGGTGATTCAATGAGTGCAATTTGTTCTGCGGTTGTGGAATGAATATGTATATTTGTATCAGAGTAACACTTACAGTTTGTATAAGGTGTTGGTTTGGGTAGTATCGGGGGTTGCCGCTGGAGTGTTCGAGTTAGATCTTGTACAATGTGACTGATTTGGATGCGACCGTACAGAGAGTTTTCGAATGCGACTGATCAATTATAATGTTAGATTGCGACTTTACGATGCTTCTCAGTGAGTTCGTTGGACTGAGCGACCGTTGTAGACGTGTTGACTGATTTGACGACGAAGACGAACTAACTCGATAGCGACGATGCTGTGTCGGAGGTGAACTAAGGGAAGAGTGTGTCTAACGCACGGAATCATCTGATTTGTTGATGACAGTTTTTGGCTGGAGAAGTGAGGGTAATAGAAATTGTTTCTATTGGTTAGTAAGACTATCGATGGGCTAGGAAGGGTATTAGCCGCCCTCGATGGAGAGTTGGGAGTAGGAAGCATCGTACGTGTGCAAACTTAGTGTTCACGTGTTTTCCAGACGCGAACCAGGAACCTTAGAGAACGCTTTCGTGAAAAAAGCCTTTGTTTGATATGAAGGACTTTCGCTAGAGTTTTCTGAGGTTTATGGTCAGTCCGCGTCATATGGTTGATATTGGTTGAAGGAGGCGGCGGAGCGCATGAGAGAAAAGGATTCTCATCCCGAAAGGGTAGGCGGACGGCGGCGGGGTGGGGAACGGGCGCACGCCACTTCCTGGCGAGCTCGAACCGCCTCGCCGTCCAGTGAGTGTTAGGCGCCGGCCAGTTCGGCACCTCGGTGCCGCCAAATCACCTGGTCGGGGAACCAGGCGGTCTTGCACGGTGGCCCGTCGGGGATGGCGCGATGCGCGGTGGCCGCGCATCGCGTCTTTAGTTATATTCGTATAACTAGGAGGTGAACTCGGCGCGGATGGGGCTCGTGATGTAATGCTTATGAGTGGTTCTAGGGCCCCTTCCGCCATGCGCCAAGTACGGCCACCGTGGAGGTTTTAGCCGGTACGAATCCGGCACTACCCGGCGCCCTCTCCCCGGAGAGCGCGGGGCGCCTATGAAGGTTTCCTCCACGAAAAAAAAAAAAAAAAAAAAAAAAAAAAAAAAAAAAAAAAAAAAAAGGTAATATCGTTGAAAGAAATGATTAACGACCTGCTTGGAAATGATGTGCAAAAACGGTTGAGTGGAGTAAGGAGAGCAAGAAGCAGTCGATTTTTACCTTATGTTATCTTCATCGACGAATAAAACGACACCCCTGGCATTGTGTTTCGAACCGAGTCTTTCGACAATTTTATCGAAATCTTCGGCTTTCGCATTTCTCAAAATCTTCTCGCTGGCTGCCACGCAGATGCTGTACTCCGTCGACAATGAGGTAAAACTGGCAATACCCTGTACAGAAAGGACGAGTTACAGTTAATCGAGGTGGTCGATTAGACAATATGAAAAATGTTTTTTCGAAGGGATTTTTTATTATTAGTCAGAAATGCTGTTAAAGTAGTTAGATTTATGGCACGAACTTTTGACAAGTCTATTGTTGAGAATGCATTAATTAAAACTTTTATAATCGACCATAAGAGTTAGATATTATATTGCGAGCGAGGAAAGTCAAAAAGTTCAAACTGATAGGATAAGGATTTAAGATGCGTTCGAAGAGATTGATAAGCTTCTTTAAATTTACATCTATTAGTCTGTCACGTCATAGACAATGGATGATATCCAGAGAAAATTAAAGTAAAATTTGTACGATATTGTGTTGCTTTGTGAAAAATACTTAAAGATCAACATCGTCATGGAAAATAGGCGTTCAATTTGCATAAATATTCACCGTCTACTGATTAACTTAAAAAGCTGTATTCCTTACATAAAACGCAAGTTGTTAAAATATTAATGCGACGAGAAGCATAAAAGATTACAAATGTACCACGGTATTTTTTATAACGGATCATTCCAAGTCATTATCCTGGAGGAAATAGAAGCGAAGATGAGTGTAATTAGAGAAAAAAATGGAATTGTTGATACGCATGAAGAATGTACATGTATTAATTACCTTCTCTCCGTAATCACCTTCAACTGCAACCGTAGATACGTATTTCCAACCGAGTTGATGAATGATTTCCACCATGGCTTGAGCTTGAAAATTATCTGGCGGCACTACCCTACTAAAATATTCGAAGCGACTTTTATCCGACAATTCTGTGCTCGTTGATGCGTAGCTTATCTGTGGTATCTGAAACCGGTGCAATGATCATCTCTCTTTCCACGTTTCAACGAATTTTTTATAATATTAACGAACGAGTGTTACGTTTCGTAATAGAGGTATTTAAAACATTAATAAAATCCATTCCTTTTGACATGGAACACGCGAATAATCGAAATATAATATAAAATATAATAATATAAATATAAATATAAATAAAATATAATAATATAAATATAAATATAAATAAAATATAATAATATAAATATAAATATAAATAAAATATAATAATATAAATATAAATATAAATAAAATATAATAATATAAAAATTTGATCTTCTACATAAACGAAGTTAAATATATAATTTTCGAAGGACATAGAAAATATATATTGTCCTTTTCTCGAAGTTTGAGCTTTAAACAGATTTTAACGCTGATAAGAAATGGTAGAAAGTTCGAAACGAGTAGTTTCTAATTTTTTCCACTGAATCGCTTCAAGAGCTATTAATTAACTTACCGGGTTCGCGTCAGCAGCCGAAATAGAAGAACAAGAAACAAAACCGCGAACGACGCGCTGGATTTAAACGATCTAGCCTGACAAACAACGCTTAATTGAATTAACGCTCGGCAAATTACGCTACAAAGCTCAGCGTGTTTGATACTTTTTGTATTCTATTTGCGATTTTTTAATGAAAACGGTAATGCGTTCGGTGTTGCGTTACGAATGACAAAAATTCAAGATTACAACACTGTTACGCTATTTGTACAGGACATTTTTAACTGTTCATACTCTGACAGTGTCTCATAGTATTGCTCGGATTAAAATATTGCCAGAAACGAAATACTCTTGGCCCTCGACTAAGATTTATACGTATCATTTCTTTTAAGATCTCCGAGGTGCTATAAAGCTCAGTGGTACCAGCACTCACAGACACCATATTTAATTACAGGAAGAGGAAGTTTCGTCGCATGAAAGTACATGGTAGCGGAGTCGTTTTTGTTTCTGCGAATTCATTTCCTTCGTTTTTCTTTCGGCAACTTGTATTCTTGCGCTCTCGATTAATCACTCTTATAATTGTTTTTCGCAAGATAGCGATGATTTCATACGTTCCATCTCTTCGCATACATCCGCCCTTTACAGTTATTTCACCGATAATTTCAATATCACGGGCTAAATCAAAGCACGCGATATACCCGGAATAAGAAACATCGAAAAATGATTCAACAGTTTGCAAACTGATGATCCATCCTTAAGATTCTGAAATTTCCATTGGAAACATTTTTTTCACGCAGCTTTGAAGTTGGAATCTTTTGATATGTATGATTTTATATGATGTAAATGCGTTCAAAACCGTTCAGGTGAAAGAAGCATGCGAAGTATGTGGGCGGATGGGTTGAACGGTATTAAAACGAATGGAAAAATGCAAAACGGATTTCACTGATTTATTCGAACATTTCTTTGTAAGCCTATATATGTAACTGAATATCTGACTATAGTCTTGCACGTAATCGTTTAGCTTTGATCAGTCGAGGGAACAGCTATCGAAAGACAATAAATGATTTTGAATATTTGAATTTTACATATTTCTGGATAAAAAGTCGTAAGGTGAAACGATGAAAAATCTGTCCGCTATTTTAACATGTCTTTCCTATACCGATAGTAAGCATACGAATTTTTCACTTCAATGAGAATGATTTTTTAACTACTGACCTTGAATAATCGCAGAATATTGGCTACCATAATGGAGACCACGCTAAACGAAGCTCCTATAACACCCGTGACAGGTTTATGGGGCACATACATCGGTGGTTTGTCATTTTCACATTTGTATTCCGATATATCCTGAAAACGAATAAAAGAGAAATCACGCGTGTTTGTATCGTGTCTATTCTACTTGTCGATGCTTTGAATTAAAAACTGATATCGCATAAATGTATATTGTATAAACGGAAATCATTTAACGAACAGATTGTATCGAGTAGTTTATCGTTAATAAACTGTTATGGTATATCAGAGTCAGTAGCCTATTACACTTTGTACAAAAGAACTTTATTGGTTGATGCAATGTGGATTTTGTATGCATAAAAATATCCATTTGAATTTTTGTTAAATCAAGTTGACCATTTTTCATCTTTTATTTCCACTAATTTCTCTTTTACAATTTTATATTCATTCTGCCTGTTCTACTAAAAAATATTGTGGAAATATACTACAACCATCAATTTTGCTTAACTAAGTCACTAAAATAAAAGCATAATTTTCAAACAAGGTTTCGCTCCATAGTTGGATAAATTTTTCAAAATAGATATAGAGATATTTTCAGAAAAACACGTACAAAATGTTCGCAGCGTGATTGAAAAACCAGTGATGTTTCATGCACAAACAAATCGCAAATACGTGTATGAAATAAAATTTTATCATACCTAGTTTTATACGAGGAGCTGAATGTTGGGGGTATATTAAATATACATACGTGCGATTCGCTAGAAGGCATATATCGTTGCGTTTGTAAATGTAAATTTAATGAAGTTCTCATTTTAATTTTTAATTTTCATAAAGTCTAATTACTAATCGTTGTTGCAACCGGAGCAGAAAATGTGACGCCCAAGTAATTTAAAACTTATTTCTAAGGTACAGATACAGAGCTATGAAACATTCAATTGATCGACTATTGATTCGTTTACCACTTTCTTTATCGACGATCTCTATTTAACATAAAATTATTATCTCGCGTTCTAAATAATAATCGATCGTTTATTAATAGTTATAAGTCTTCGGACGAAATTTATGTAAAACTAGGGATAGGTAATTGGAGCTCGGTTTGTCGTTGGAGAGTCGTTGGTTACGAGTCTGGTCAATGCTAGACTTATGCTACTTATACATAGTAGCAGCGTCCGTCATGCTTGAAACGGACGGGAGATGACAGAGTATCGATTCTAAATTTTCTACTTCGCGTCAGATACCAAAGAAATAGTGGTCTCTGCAAAGGTTATATCTGCATCGGTGCTATCGCCGCATCTAGGTATATAACGCCAAAGCAGGGAAGTAGCAGATGCTCTTCTGAATCATTTCCACTTCACTAAGAATACTAAATGACACCGCGTAAAATGTTCTCCACCATCTTCGATGTTGTTTTGCAGAGTAAATTAAAGAAAGATGTGGTCTTCTTCAAAGTTTTCGTTGTAACTTAAGCATTTTCCGATATGTAAATCACTCGTACTATACATGTACGTTTCTGTTGAAAAATTTTGCAATAGTCATCGTATTAGTTTAAAAATAGGAAAATATAAATAAAAGTCGAGAAAAATACCATTCAGAAATATGATTCACTTTGAATCTTCGTACGACAGAAAATTAATTAATGTATCGCTCAGTTCACTGAAAAATTCATGTAATGATAGTGATTTATTACGAATTGTTGATCTGTAAGAGCAGTTGTAATTATATGAAATAATTCTTTGAGAAAAATCAATAGCCTGTAATATGTGTTTTCTTCCTACTACGTTATCATCAACCGATAGTCGATACCTTATTAAAATTCGTTAGAAGAGGTAATTTATTTGAGTAATTTTCAATCAAGTCTATCGATTAATTCTATCACAAATGAATATTATTTTTAAATACGTGATATCCTATAAAATTTACTATACATAGAGCTTCAAGTGTTAAACGGACTGAAATTGATAAATCTTGTCTATTAATTTCTGGTGTTAGATGGGTAAAGATTAATCTAGTGCCTTGAGGGTGTATTTAAACTTGATAAGGTAATCTAAGAAGATACCTGATTTTGTATAATTTAAACATATATTTTACATACACTTACGTTATTTTAAATATTTATCGAACAACTATGATTTTATTTTTTCTATCTTTTGTGTCTTAGCTTAGCTTTATGGATAAATTGGTTGCGTCTATTTAGACTTTACCTTTTTACTAAAAAACAAAAAAACGTACAGATAAAACAAATACGTAATTTATTATTATGCATATTTTTTCAATTGGATATTTTTTAAAACATTTGCTTATAGGTGGGGAGATTTCCTATCGTAAATCCCCCAGAAGAATACTCGAGATACTGCATCGTACAGAATTTAGATCTATCTGACATAATCATGGTTTCAACAAGTAGAAAATATGAATGAAGATGGTGAATTCACATATTCTGAAGACAAATCTGGCGATAAAGTCGCGCATAAAATGATTTCTCAAAGGGGAATATGCAATCGCGTAGGAAGAAGATTTGTAAGGAACATTACAGTTATTTTAACAGAGAGAAGGGTAAAAGGAAGAAATCTTCGAATAAACCTGTCTCTTACTAATTTGTTATGTTAAACGATATCTAGAAAGACGACGCATAAGTTGTCAAATTAGTAATGTCAAATTAGTAGTCAAATTAGTAGTCAAATTGCAGTGTTAAAGATTAGATACGTCTCTCCTACAAATGTAAAATTTATGAGCTTAAAATGTCTTGATACTATACATGTACTTACTTGATTCATATAAAATCTGACGAATTCCATACTCTGGTCAAGTGCATATGTATCACTGCTGCAGGAGTCGAGAATAAGCGCGCCTAACGTGGTGTTTGGCAATAAATTATCGTCTGAATTTATTTCATCGAGAACGTACAACATAGCCTCCAAACGTTGCATTCCTTTTTCTTCTTTCACTGCACCGCATGGTGATTGACCGATAGAACCTGCCACCTATGAATAAAAATATGATTATGAATAAAATCCATGAATAATATGATAGATTTCCAGTATATACTCGATAATCGTGTTCCCTTACACTTACTTTTTAAAGAAAAATTTAACAAAAGCTGCTTATTGAATAGTATGCTACCGCATATCAAAAATATACAAGTTATACATCGTTTACATAAATAGATTAAAAAAGATGTACACTCATGTGAAAATATATCATAGAGTTGGAAATAATTCCGTTTCTACCTTTGCATTTTTGTGTACGTATGTAGCGAATTATTAACAAGTTGAAAAATTCTTATGAAATCTTCAGATTTGTTTGCTTTCTCCCGGATTATTCCGGCACATCTTTATACTAATTTATTAACTACATGTTTATTTATTCCGGCTAGTTCGTTTGATAATATTCTTTAGTAAACAAGGGTTTATTGATTTTACAGCGCTCGGCAATGTTTTTGTCCAAGTGCTATAAACGCTGGAATCAGTTGTAGTCGGGATTTTGTGCTTGCTGCGACGATAATTCTTTCCGTCGAAAAATTTCCTTGTAATTTTACGTTTATGCGTGGGATAATTGTTTCGTTAGAAAATAAATGGATCCCAGGGGTTCGTTCTTTTTTCTCAGCGGGCTGTTGTACATTTTCTCGTAGTAATTTTTTCATATCTCTGCCCGTGTTAATATGTCTTCTATAAATTGTAAATCGTCTGCCGTAATTAACGAAAAGCAGCCAGGTATTAGCACAGATCCACTTCGGTGTTTAACGGTTGCACTAATCACGATGATCTAAAAACCTCTGCCCACGTTTTTCATTGGCTAAAAATTTATGAATTTTGTAGAATAAAAATGACATTTTTGAAAAAATTGTTCATTCCCGTGGAAAACATTTATGAAATATTTAAAGACGCAAAAATGTACAAAATGCACTTGTGTGCAAAGATATATAGAACTAATTGTTGGATTTGTTTAATTGCTACCGTGTACTCTAAATATATTTAATCGCTGAATTTGTTTAATCGTCCTTCTCAGAATCACTCGGTTTGCTATAAATGACTGCCTTTTTAATGCTCATTGTCAGTCTGGCGATATCCTATCTCTTTTACTCGCATACAAATTTATATCTTTTGGGTAAAAAGACGGAATTCAGGTTTCAATTATGTACAAGAGATTAAACAATTTTTTACCACCTCTTTGCTCTCGTATCATGCGATCCTATCGCACCATAATTCTCCGTGGGCGTGATCTTAGACGGTTTTCTGCAGTTCCATTTCGTTTCAGATGATTTACTATCTTCGGAAAGCTTCCTGCGAAGATATTAAAATCTGACGCGATTTTTCCAAGCGTGTCTTCTTTTATCCGCCTATTAAATATACCTAAGTGATCTTTTATGTAGGCATAACTTCACGAACTTTCCACTCTTTAAATTCACAGTTCCCTTTAAATGCGAAAGTATAGATTTGAGAATCGGCGCTGTAAAATAAAGCAAATATTCGAGCAATTCTTATTGTATTTATTCTATCGTATGTGCTTTCTCTGGCAAGACGGAAAACAAGAAAAATAAAACACTAAAATTACTCGGCAGAAAACTGTCGCCCTTCGTATCATTTATGCAGCAATGGAGTCAACTCGAGCACCTATCTTCCATATAATGCAAGGTGTTCCATATTTTGGAAACTTTACCAGTATGTAAAGCTTCATTAAATAGTTATAATGAAAATACGAAATACAGAAAGAATAATATAAATTTTGGTGACACGTTACCAGGGGAAACCAATCTTTCTTAAAAATTATAAAATTCAATCTATGGTTTCAAGGGAGAAAAACAAGTTAAGAAGAAAGAAGAAAAGAGGAATATATCAAACGAATATGGATACGTGTGGTGAATTGATACAAAGAGATAATTGATTCATTAAGATGAACTGGAACCAAACTGAACTTCATAAAGTAATAAAATTCATATCTTGAAATGAAATATTAGCAGATAAGTAGTAACTGCCTGGTACCTTGTATCTTTGCCATAACTTTTTAATGAAGTTTCATTTATACTTATAGAATATCCTAAAACAATTTGACCTTGGAGAGCTTAGAGCACCACGTATACTCTAACACCTGTAGGTTTCTTCTGTTTCTATTTCCTTCTGCCTTTAATCCTATCCAAGTAAACTATGCAGACATTTTCAGGACACATTCAATCAGGTTGTTATTTTATGGACTAAGGATACACGAGAACCTGAATCAGAGTACTACGCTACTAGCTCTGGATATATGGCATGGCTTATTTCCAACTGTTAACGTGTATGTACATTGTACATCGTAAACAATTAGCTGCATCTAAAAGAGAATGTACTTGATGAACCCTATAAGCTAGCAAAGTTTCGTTAAACATTGAGCGAGACAGTTGGACAGTTTTCCTCGTTACTTTGGATAACACAAAGGCTGTTACAACTCGTTCATACTTACAAAGTGGAAAAATTACAGTCACATATTCTCTTCTATTATAATATCATTGGAATAATTTGTTACTTGATATTAAAGAGAATATAAAATGTACACCGTTAATCTTACAGACGTTTCTTCATAAATACAATATAAAGTTCGTTATTTATGCAGCATTAGCAAATTTCTTGGAAACTTTTTTAAATTCCAAAACTATCAGAATCTTGGCATAATTTTTAACATTCACAGTATTTAATTAATTATTCCACCAAATGGATTGTAAATAGAAAAAGATATTCTTTCAAACATCACTCTGAACGCATCTAATGTTACGAAGTTTTTCTTTAGGATCTGATGTTTGTTATCTTGTGATAAGTTCCATTTTCTTGCACAAATACGTTTGTCTATCAAGGAAAAACTGACCTTAGAAGATCGAATCGTCTATCTGACCTATTTTTAGTACGCGAAGAAAACTTAAATGCGCGCCTGTCGTGATTTATGTAGTAAGTACGTACATGTTTCTTTCTCTTGATATTGGGTCAGTCCATAAGTTCGTGCGCATTTCTGTACATTTGTGAAAAACACGTGATCCGTAAAAATCGTCTTACGAAGATGGAACTCAAAAGCCACCGTCAAGATGACAGAGAATTATACGTATAAACATATTGCAGATTGAAGACAAGCTTAACATCGCATTTTCAATTATTCTGTTAGATTATAGTAATAGGAATTTTGTGAATACTATACATCGTTTTAAAAGTTACATCTCAGCTGTTACTTAGATATAAATGTATGGTGATCGACGATGATCCAGCGTTTTTGTTTTTTTTTTTTAATATGACAATTTCGTCAAATTACTCTTTTCTATGTATTATCAAAAGACAACGAATTGTAGGCATTGTATGACATTTATCTATGAAGGGAAAGACCCTAAGTTACTAATGCTATAATAATATCTGTCGTATTAGCGTCAAATAAGAATCGTATAAAATGGAACAACCGGTAACATTTCGTGACTCGGTGCATTCACTTAAAGATTAAGTTAGGGAAGAAAAATGCATTTCACGTTCAACTCTCTGGAGCTTCTCTGAAACATGCCAGTTCTATCGATACGTTAGAAGCGAAAAAAGAAACAGAGTCCAATATTTCCGACTACGTAAAAGGACCACGTGGAATAAAACGTTTCATCGATCAACATTATATGGCAAAGAGCACATTACCTTGTCTCGTTAATTAATACCTTTTGCCAATTGTAGAGTAATTAAAGTAACTTTTGTTACGTGATATAGTGTGAGAGTGTATTAATGTTAATTAAAATAACGCGATAATTAAAAGAGAACGAAATTTTTATCGAGATATTGTTAAATTTTTTAGTCGTTGTGACTTCGCGAAGAACAATCATGCAATATGTGATCGGTCTGAATAAATTTTGGAAGCGATAAAACGGCGAAACAAATTTTAAATTAGCTTCTGACAGATCGTTATGAAGATCAGACTTTGACATTTACGTTCGTAATGATTTGGGCGGAGAGAGGGAATATCCTGGTTCTACGGAGTAGCTTGACTCTGTAAAATTTTCGTGAGAAAAACCACCTTGACTTTCGTGTCGCTTGCTAGCGTGAAAGCATCTTCGAAGGAAATCAACTTATGGAGGTGAAAGTAGATACTTGCTCCTTTAAAACGTATCCAGGCGAATTATTGTATGATTTTTCTTCGCCAAGTTCTAGCAGTTCGACAATTTTTCGATCAAAAATACCACGATCCATTACCTTCTACGTGCGATGTCACAATTTTACAGAAATTTATAAGAAACGAACGTTGCGAATTATATAATAATTAATTCATAGAATAATATGAAAGAAAACGGTTGAAAAAGTTGATTGTTTACAACGTAGCATCTAAATGAATATTCCTCGCACTTCTTTTCTCCTTCTATTAATATTCAGCGCCATGCATTTTGAGTTTAAAGGATGTTAAAAAATTTGTTTCACGGAATACATATTCCTTTTCAATAATATCGTGCGCTGTTTCCTGTTCACTGAAACTTTTCAGCATTCGTGTTTCATTTGATACGACTCTCTTCTAAAAATGTTCAATTTTCCTCTGCAGAGATAATGCTAATTTCGATATTTAATAATGTAGTAATGTGTATTGTAAATGCAACGAAGCTTTCACGTATCCTGTGTAGCACTACAATAAGGCAAAATGCGTATTATTTTAGTGTTAATAATACAACAACAACATATATGTAATTAAATTAATGGAACAAAGTAGAATGAATGAAATATGTCAGTATAGTAACAGAATTTGCTTGGATATTATTTTATAGGAAAAGAAGCTATACATTCAACGTACATACGTAACTGTTTTTCAGGAAAATTCAGAGAAGCGACGATGTATGTATGATCTATTTTCACATTTATTCTTCCCTCTGTTTTAATGGAATGGAGAATTTTTCAAATGGCATGTTTAAATATTGAAACTAATAATTTATATACGTTGATGCAAACGATGAAAATGTAGAAGCTATATAGTTCGATATTGGAATATAAAAACAAGGGTGTTTAAATTTCCAATAGAGATGATCCCCTTTGATGGGAGGAAATTTTTATTTCGTAGTAGAAAGTTAGCAGTTCATGTGTATAATACTTCAACCACTGTGTATTCAAAGTATTAAAAGTATCGTACATGCGATAAAGTAAAACAGATAAAACGTAAAAATTTATAAGGTTTGTTCATTTTAATGAGTCTATTGCGCAAGAGAATTTATTAATACTGCCACCTTATAACTTATAACTTACAAAAGTTGGCTAATAATACTCTTTATTTCCGAAATATTCGTTTCGCAAGTGAAACTGTTACGTAATTTCTAAAGTTAGTCGAAGTTGGTAAGTGGCTTAATTCCTTTTCGCCGAACTTAGTAATGAAATTTGGTGACACAATGAAGCTTCGAGTACCGTAGAATTTTACATTCATACGTCAATTTCAGACGATTTGTTATCTATAGAAAATACAATAGAATTATACATACTTGTTCGTGCATAGGAAAGATTCCTCCGAGAATTACATCACCATTGATACGTATAAGCTTCGAACCATCCTCGTCGCGTCCCTTTCGAACGTGGCACTCGCTTACCATGATAAAATGTAAGATCCATGTTAAAATTTTCCCCACGCTCATCTTGTACGCGGAAGCTCCGATTCTTTCCTAGTATCTGCAACATGAAATTGAAAAATTACTTTTCTCCATTGTAAATAATTAATTTCTGCGGAATTAATCACAACACGCTCATACAAATACACGTTTGCTTCATTTTCGTAGATAGATTGCTATCCAGAGGTTTGATAAAAGGTGGATTTACATTTATAATAAATAAATATTATATAATGTTTGATAAATATTAAAGAAATAGGAATAAAAGTGTTAAGGTTATTCGGTGTATGTGGAATTAAAGAAATGCGTGGGTAAATTGTAAGGTATTGAAAGTATATATATTGTGAATAATAAAGTACAAAATGTGAAGTACGAAATGTGATCCAGATCCTTTCGCTAGCAACGTTACCCTGAGATCAAAACAACTGCCGAAACCAACGTCGCACGTGTACCGCTTATCGTCTTTCCTCGACGCATTCTTTTGTCTACGCGCTATCGATGACCTTAGCGTTTGAGAAACCGAAGACCAGATGTAGAGTTTCCTCAGAAGTGACGATCACTTCAACAAAAAGTAAATGATATAAATTCAAATTTGGTAAATCAAATTATTAATAGAATCATTAATCTCTATGCGACTCTACGAAATTCAAAATTAGCGAATTGGTCTTTCTGCTCCTTCGAGTTTTATAGGCTACCATGGAATACTCGGTTTAGAAATTAGGATGCGACACAAGTACAAAATGACTAGATGCTAGGACTGTACTCATTTGTTGTAGTATCTTTGTAGAGTCATTCTGGGATAGTAGCTAGTATATACAATGCAGAATTCGTGGGGTTGTTGTTCCTGCGAGCTATGAGGATGTTTGAAAGCAGTTAGACCCCAGGTGTTCAGGCGTTTAATGGGACCGTTAATTGTTACGACGCGTCTCCAGGTTTATAATACTTTGATCCTCAGGAGTTTAGAATTGCATTTGTTACTAAATTCGTAGTAATACTTGACTTCTACATTTTCACTCTCGTTACGAAATTAATATTGTTTGTCACAGTTATCTGCTCAATGGACTGGTTCCATCGCGTGCAATAAAATGAACGAAACTGCAATAAAAAGAATATTTTGATTAAATCTGTTAAAACTTGATAGAATACGACAATATTATTAAAAATTGGTACTTTGAATATTCCTAGAATCCTAGAATTCCTAGAATCCTAGAATCAAGCAGGTAAAGAAAATTGTTCCAGACAAAGACTATCTGTTATTGCAGATGCCATAATTACAACAATTTCATACTAATTGGATTCTCTGTTTTGTTAATGAAATGCCATTCGTTTCTATATAATTCGCACACGTATTGGGAAAGGTTCGAAAGATCTCGATATTGGTTGATCTGTGATTGAAAACAGAAGAGGATTAATTAGAAGTTTGAAGCTGAATTAAGAAAAAGATAAATTTATTCGTTTCATTCGGCTATTTCGTTCAGACTCGTTCGGTTCAGTCGCTCGATTAAATTAGTAACATTTGCAAGGAACAGTCGATCCCTGCAGAAGACCTGCAAGTTCAACTGCGTTGATGGGAAGCAACGTTCAGCTACTTTCGAAACAGTCAGCTTCTTAAAGTTATGTAAACTCAGTTTTCCCAAGTATTTTGGGATTGCTGCTTCAAGCATAACGTCGCGTTATGAGATGTAGCAAAGTTCAACAGCCTTGTAACCCTAACAAACATTGTATTAAACGCTACAAGATTGCACAGTTAGTTGTACAAGAGGATGCATTTACAAAAGACAGTAGGTAAATTGAAGGGGAACGAGATGATCCAAACATATGCTGGGATTAAGAATTCACGTGGATAACGAATGGTTGAGAATCAAACGAATATTTATGTTAGAGCACTAGTTATAAGAAGCAGGAGCGATTCAGAGAATGCATGGTGAGACTTAGCGTGCATGGTAACAGATGACTTCACTGTTATGCATCGTGTTATGCCATGCATAATGCTTTGTTGTGCGTATGAGATCTTTGAAAGTATAAACTGATTGAGAAAGTCAACTGTGTATTTTCAGAGAGTTGATCAGAGCGAGAATTAACCCGTAATTGGGAAACTTTCTAATACGCGCACGGATACCTGTCATTATTGAGAGTATCGCGTATCGGAAAATGGTATGATATTAGGTTTTCACTTCGAAGGAACACGAATATTAATAATTACAGCCTCGTTGTCGCCTGTTCAATACCAGTTGCTGTGTTGTAATCTCGCTCGTAGATTCGACCACCTCAACACGTGGCCCCTTGATTGATGTAGATGCACATTGCTAAGGTACTGTTAATCACGGAAAATTACCTATCATAAATTATGAACTGACTGATAACCCACACTCTCATTCAGGATTGTACAGCGACAAGAAACATTACCTAAGTATGACGCGCAAATTTTCACGAAACTTGCCACATAACTTTTTTTCTGATAATTTTCTATATTTAGAGGAACCAGCTTAGAGAACGTTTAAAGAGATTTAGAGAATGAAAGCCCGTAAAGAGATAGAAAATATATTTTCTTGGAATATTTTGCAAACTATTAGAGATAAAAGCAATTCTACTAAAAAACATAAAATGGAATTGTAGTTATGAGTACACTGATCGATACAATTTTCCACCCTCTATAAATTATTCGTTAATTAATACCTTAGAGAACGTTTAAAGAGATTTAGAGAATGAAAGCCCGCAAAGAGATAGAAAATATATTTTCTTGGAATATTTTGCAAACTATTACAGATAAAAGCAATTCTACTAAAAAACATAAAATGGAATTGTAGTTTTGAGTACACTGACCGATACAATTTCCCACCCTCTATAAATTATTCGTTAATTAATACCTTAGAGAACGTTTAAAGAGATTTAGAGAATGAAAGCCCGTAAAGAGATAGAAAATATATTTTCTTGGAATATTTTGCAAACTATTAGAGATAAAAGCAATTCTACTAAAAAACATAAAATGGAATTGTAGTTATGAGTACACTGATCGATACAATTTTCCACCCTCTATAAATTATTCGTTAATTAATACCTTAGAGAACGTTTAAAGAGATTTAGAAAATGAAAGCCCGCAAAGAGATAGAAAATATATTTTCTTGGAATATTTTGCAAACTATTAGAGATAAAAGCAATTCTATTAAAAAACCTAAAATGGAATTGTAGTTTTGAGTACACTGATCGATACAATTTTCCACCCTCTATAAATTATTCGTTAATTAATACCTTAGAGAACGTTTAAAGAGATTTAGAGAATGAAAGCCCGCAAAGAGATAGAAAATATATTTTCTTGGAATATTTTGCAAACTATTAGAGATAAAAGCAATTCTACTAAAAAACCTAAAATGGAATTGTAGTTTTGAGTACACTGATCGATACAATTTTCCATCCTCTATAAATTATTCGTTAATTAATACATTGCTATTATCTATCATATTTATATTATAACACTTCAAACTTGTGAAATTAATGTCGTTAAAAATCGATAATGAAATAATTAAAGAGAAAACATATAAAAGTTACAAACTAATTTAGTAGTTATTTCGATGTTAAATCTGCAGTCGCCAACGAAACGTTGACGCAGTGGACACTTCTTTAACGTCACACGGTTTCCGTGATATGAGAGATATCCGAAGGGCATGCGAGTTCTCGCTCGGGTAATGTTCGCTTAAAATAAAATTATATTAAATAAAATTGTACAAATTATACACTGTAACGAGTAAATTACTACATAAAATATTTTCTTTCATAAATCATACAATCTCTCTTTCAACGAATTATATGTACAGTTTCACTCTCTTGTCACATTTTTTCTCAAAAATTTCCTTTTGTTAATTTTTTCAAGTGAGATACATTTTATAAAATAAGAATGCATCTGATCTCTGCTACTTTACTAAAATATCGTAATAAAACCTCGAAACAAAACGTTTCACTAAAAAGTGTAAATTAAAGATTGTACTATATATTATTTATTAAAACATTAAAATAGGACATCGGAATCATCAGAGTGCATATTTGGACAGTTACAGCAAAATAATAAAAAGTAAATGCGTAATGTATTTGAATAATACAGCGTTGTGTTTTGTATATAGAAGTATTTTATCATAACATACAAAATAAGATGTCTCGTGAAAATAGTGTAGTCTCGTAAATATATTTGCCATGTAATTTTTCCTTTAATAATACCCCTCGCAGATTCAATTATTTGATAATTGTTTATTCTTGCTTTTATCAACTCTCAACATACACACAACATGCACACCGACAACCAGAATAAATTACTAGCAACTCAACGGCAGACTATTAAATGGTAATCTATGTATGGTGTATGATTTATGAATTTGAATCAATAATTCTCGGTTCCGCGTTGCAGAGACACGTCGCATCATCATCGATTGCATGCAACTTGGTATCAGTTATAGCGGCATATAATACTCTCAATTCCATTTCATTCCATTATGCTATTTTCTCGCGTAATAATATCCTCGAGTCGCAATTACGTTATTTTCACTCTGCGCACGCATTTTCTACCGCATGGTCCAAGAACTGGTCGAAAGATAATTTCACAATTTTCTAGCATTTGAAAGTTGAAAAGAGCTTGTCGGATCGAACGATCTGATCGAAGTGCAAGGCATTTAATCATTTCGAGAACCGGCGTTAAGAAACTCGTTAAACGATCGAATATTCCTCGACGCGAAATAAAAATTCTTCCAACATCTACGATAGCTTGTAAAGAAAAAGCGACAAAATTAATCGAGCCGTTCCTTCGGATATCCTTCACGCTGAATTTCCCAGGAATTTCAGTAGATCGTGAACTATACAAACAGACAGGCGACCACCGACTGCCACGAGAAACTTTTGCACACCGCAAGAACGTTCCTTAACATTCTGATATTCGAAGACGCGGTTAATAATCGTCGATAATAATCATATAAGAAATATGTATGAACGTGAGCTAAGACTTGTTGTGCGGTGGCTCTTACTATGTGGCCTGTGATCTAAAAACAGAGAATGCGGGTTTTGCAGCCCTCTACACAGCCGTGTACTCTGAATAAGAACAATCATATCGGGGAATTTCATCCTGATTGTCAGATCACCGTGGAAAAAGGAATTTGGTGTGAATGTTTATGGCGAGTAACTGAATTTCGAGTGGTCGTGCTTTGTCCTGAAACGCTTGAAAGCAAAGTGTGAAAGAAGAGTACATGGCAGCCCAAGCTTTTGAGTGGACACGATGGTACGTACATAGATGTGTCCTGGGAATATCTGCGTAGTTTGCCTGGACTGAGTGAAAAAGAGTGTAAAATGAAGAAGAGGAAAATGTGTTGGGATTGCTGCATGTTGTGTGGAAGAGTTTAGTTCCTCGGGTGATGCCGAGAGTGAAAGTTTTGTGTCGCTGAGTGATTTTGTTTCCTGTCTTTCGTACGATCAAATTGTAGTTTAATTGAGAGTAATAACAATTAGTTAGAACCGCATCATTAAACAGATTGTATATTTGAACGACACAGTTTGAATGGGTTTCATTAACGTGGCTAGTGAACGAAAATTCGGCCAGACTGCCGTTTCATTTTTCACTTGTTTCATTTATCGACACGTCTATTGATTTCGGCTGGCAGTGGAGCAAAGGAAAGGCATCTGTCGAAATGCAAATAATCCACGTAAAGGAAATGTCAATAATGTTACCGTCATAGAGCTAGAATTGTATCGACGAAAGGAGAATTGAAAACTGTGAAAATAGTTGGTTTGGAAATTGTTTGATAAGTTCAAGGTTACGTTAAAAATCGTGTGGCAAGAACAATGGCAAAGGAAAATTCAAGAAAGTAAAATTAACAAGTAGATTAGGAATTTTTATCAATATTTCTATAAAATGTTAATGCGTAGAAAATATGTGAAATACTCAAAGTATAATATTCGTTATGATATTTATACAGTAGGTATAATTCAATGTTAATTTCTTCTTTCTATCTGTCTCTGCAAAATTATTATAATGCCTAGAAAGATTATGCAATGTGAAAATGTTGGAACCCCTAAATCAAAGATAAACATTTAGGATTACTTTATGGATCGTGCTTATACATATATCTTACATGCTTGAATACCTAATTTGTTCAAACCATCCATCACCATCTATCTATTCAGTGCATCCTGAATTTTGGAATTTTCCAAACAAAGTCTATATCTGGTAGCAGCTATTTAGCTAACATCGGACATAATATTCAAGATACCAAAGATCAATATTTTATAAAATATTTGTCTCGTTATTGTAGCAAATATGAACAATTTTTAAACTTTTAAATTGTTTTTAAATTTCCAAATTTTAAAACTGTTTAAAAGTTGGAATAAACTAGCACGTGTGTTTTATATTTTCTCTAAATAAGTCGGATGAGGCGAGAAACGCTTTAGAAGAGAAATACAGTAGTGTTTCGTTTCTCTTTCGTTATTTTTCATCTCATTCGGTTCGTTGAGAGGCGAAGATCACGGTATCATATATGCGGAGAGAAGATCGCTATACTCTCATTTTCGTAAATAGGACTTTTATTAAATTTCTTTTCCTACGTTGCCACTTACCATAATTTCAGTCAATTTCGATAGAAAAGGAATTTTGTCGCATCTTAAGAGTATCCCATAGCAGGAATACGTACAACCAATATTTTTAGATTAAAATGGAAAGCATAGAGTTTCTTAGAAGAAGCTAAGTGTAACGCGAGAATAAAAAAATGATATTTGCTCTGATACTTTAAAGCAAACCACGGTAAACACGAAATCCTTACTATACAGCGTAAAAGACCACGAAACTCGTGGAATCGAAACAAATTGCAATTCTCTGCGTGATTGAAAACAGATGAAACATATGTAGACAGAATGAGCTACTTTTATGTCGATGATGTTCACAAAATTCAGATTTACACTTTCTATTGATATAAAAACGCGTTAAGAAATTTTTAATTGTCGTGCATTTTAAAGGAATTACAGAATTGTGAATATACGCAGGTACTTAAAATATTTTACAATTTTACAATTGCTTGCTGCGTCTTACTCTTTAAACTTTGAAGTTCAAAATTGCGTGGAACATCCCGAAAGTACGTAAAATATAGGCGAATAGCATTTATAAACAGCATATAATAAATATTAAATTTCAGAGGCTTTTCATTGCGGCAAGTCTGAGAATTATCGTTTAGTTGAAACTTTAAAATCAATTTCGCTCTGCATCGTTAAAAGGTGCTCTGCTTCATAGTTTTTCCAATACAGAAAACGTCCGCCCTTCTGACAAACTTTAGGTAACTGCTAACAAGGCTTGTCCTTTAAGTCTCTTTGATCCCATCACTTGAGATTCCAGAAGCAGCCACGGAGCGCTCGTTTTAGACAGTACGTTAATCATTTTCTTTTTCTTTTATATTCCATTTTCATTGTCTTTTCCTTATTCTTATAAATGATCCCTGTTGTAAGAACGTGATTAGATAATTCTGATTATCAAGCATAACTGAATTACGAATAGTTTGGTATATCGGTACTTCTTCGACAGAAGTCAATTACGTTTATTAGATGGACGGATGTTTCGTTTGAAACAACGCAACAAAAATTGTGTTCTAGAAACGTAAAAGTTTCAGACTAAACCCAAATTAACTTTAATTCGCAAACCTAAATCCGAATGCGAATTTATGGTGGAAACTAAAATATCACGCGAATAAATTCACCTATCGAAACAATACAGAATTAGTTGAAATTGCGAGGGGAAACTGGGAGGAAATACTACAGATAAAAATATGAATAATAATTCTAATCCTATGATAGGTTGAATTGATACTTTGTAATTTTAAATCAAAATTTTTGTTGATTTAATAAGGATATTTCGTTGGTATTAGTTAAAATTCTTCTAGATGAACATATTTCAAATACACGTATATGTATACGAGATTTAATCTAGCTGGGAAATTGTGTAAGTACGTAACTCTACGCGTACTGTTTCCTCGCACTGCTCATACTGCTTTACTCTGTTTCACGGCTTTAAATTCCTTCGTGTACGAATTATTAAAAGTTCAAGGAGAAAAAATGTTCCGTTTTCTAATTATCTCGCTCGGCTACACTTCATCCATTCGTCTTTACGGGTGTCTTTGTCTGAAATTTAAATAAGTGGGCAAATATGCTGTCCGCTGCAGAAGAATCGCGAAATTTCGAGGGCATCTCCTGCTAATGCTGTCGGCGTCCTGCATGCTCGCCTGTCCATCAAAGTCAGGTGTGCCGTGCGTTCATGTGCCGGTCAACGTTAATTAAGAAGTCCGCTAGTCCAGATATGCATTGTTGTCCACGTATTCCAGTGTTTCTCAATCTTTTTCAAAGCAACAACATTTTCCGGAAAAATAACGTATGACCATACTCTGCTAAAAAGACGCTTTTAATAGAAGGAGCGTTCAGACGATCAATATTATTGACGATATTATTGTCAATATTTGAGGTTTTCAACATTATCGTGGCTAGAAGACCCCCTAGACGATCAATATATTATTGTCAATACGATGTTGAGAATCTTCAATTCATCTATAATGTTGCGTATTGATTAGAACCATTGGTGGAATATTACGATAAAAAGCTGTTGGAAGTCGTCTTGAACTTTCTATAAAAATAATTACAGCTGTCGGATTGTTTGAAATTTAAGAAAAATTGAGACACAATGTCGAATAATATCTGCTAGTTTCTTTGATGATACTCCGCTGCCTATAGAATAGCCGCACGAGCTTCTTTTTGAGAAACTCTTTGTCATCTTCAATAATAGATTCCTTCAAGTAGCTTTAGACTATCCAATTTTTTTCCCACTGGAGGATTTTATAAAAAGTAGAATAAATGATAGTAAGCGTGTGTCATATTCGATATATAAAATGAATGGAATTGAATATCCTAGCTGACATTCAATATTCTTTATCTAGTTGGAAAACGAAACCCTTTTAACTAATCAATTCTGAATTTTTCCTTTTTAGCTAAAAATACGAGATGTTTTCGTCATAGAATTCCAGTATTTTAATAAAAGTGCGATAAATAATTCTATGTTTCCGGAATTTCCGGAACAAGTCGAAAATAAAATAATCACGACGATCTCCCAGAAAACATTTTGTTATTTCCTCAAGTTTGGAACGTCACAGGTTGAGAATCTACGACGTGGAGGTTCAGGTTTTTATCTGAAGAAATAAAATTACGATATTGAAAAGATTTTGGTCTATTCTAAACATCGTGCCATCGTAAATTTCATTACATTGTAAAGACATTAAAGTTGTAAGAAAAATGTTTCGTCCATCGTAATTAAAATATTTCATTCTTATGCCTAATTTATTATCATTCGGAATTATGGTATCACAAACGTAAATCGCGATATTACTTAGGAAAAACCGACTTATACTTGTTCTACGAGCAGGTGGAAAATGGTTTACAGGTAGCAAAATTAGAAAAGAGGATAGTAAAAAAAGCAACAGAAATAAAATTAAAATCTCATGAATGAAACATCAAGGAGATATCGAGACGTGTAGTAAAACATATTTACACGAAGAGAAAATGTGTATACGATGAAATGAAATCTAAGCTGTTCTCCATAAAAGAGGAATGCAATTTTACTGTGTAATAACGCAGCGAACATTAATTGGAACGAGAGCTATGACAGAACAAAATTAGTCTCTTCAAAAAAATTAATCGAAAATGCAACAGAAATTTTTTATCAAAGGGGTCATTTGCAGAGAAATTGATTTTTTAAAAATATCGAACGCATCTATACTTGTCACGTATGATGTACTTCAGTGAGATTTTTTCCCTCTAATAATATCGATAGTACGTGCAATAATAAATTATATAATAAAATGTTTTCGAATAATTGCTTCGTTGAAACCGTAGAATTTTATTTCTTTTATCATCAAATATGCTACTATATATTACGCAAGAATTGTATTATTATCACTAACTATTATTATTATACGTCTTACATACTATGTATGCTATGTATACATACTATGTATTACTACGATACTGTTGCACCGAGTACTGATAACATGTTCAAAGACTAAATAATTATTAAAACGATTGTTGCAAAATGTACGTGGAAAATGTTTGCTCTGAAAGCCACCTGGTTTGTTAACTTATTCACTGGCATTCTTTCTCGCACAATGAATATTAGTCAATGGCTAGACAAAGATGTATTGTTCATAACTTCTAGCCTAGCTTAACTTTATGTAGCATGAAAAGTTGAAACAACTGTTTGCTGCAGTTGTTCGACTTTCGTTATGTTCCGAATATAGATAATCGATATGGTATGTTTCCGTAAATGAAAATCGTGCTTACAATTAGATTTCATTATATCTGATTAGATACGCACGTACACAAAGTGATTGTAATAACTGGGCCAAACTATTGGTATCTCTGTTCTAAGAGAAGTTACAAAGGAAAATTTTCCTCTGTTTAACTAACTATATCATCCTGTGGCGCGAGTTTTCTCGCAATAACATCCACGCCTGTGCAAACTGCGATTCCACTTTTATTCTCATATGGAACCACTTTTTACACAATTACCTTTTCTCCATAAATTGATTTTTTTCACTTGTTTCGCGAGTAACGTTATTGAAAACTCGATGATTATTTCGATATCAATATTTTTCATGCCGCGCAAATACGAAAATATTTCATCGTATTTAAAATAAGTATATCAAGTTGGACAAAAGTTGAGGAAAAGATAATCGGACGATATTGTTTTTGGGCAGTCGTTTCGCGTTCGAGCGAGTACATCAATTACATGTTGCGGAGTTTAACGCAGTTCATAAATGAATTGATGATATACAGGTATTGGACAAAATAATGGAAACATCTCTTATATGACATATATACAATATATGTACATACACATATGTAAATTTGTGCTTTCGCGAAACATATGTAAAAAAGCGGAATCCATGCAAGCGTTATGTTTACCTACTAAATAATATTTTGAATATTGTACATTTTTATTCTATATATTTTTGCATATATATTACGCACATGCACGTACGTTCTATGCATTTTTGCACCTTTTAATTTCTCACGGATAAAAATACGCATCTATCAATAACAGTTCTCGATAACTAACTAATATCATACAGACATGATATATGTTTATTAAAAATATATTTTTTAAATTTTTGAAATACAAAATAAATATTTGCCGAGGTTCCTTATATTTTTACTGACCTGATCACGTTATACTTTAATCACCGCGGATACTGACCATGTCATTTGTCCCTTTGAAAACGCATTGCGAAATTTTCCCCACGGAAAGATTTTAGTAAGTGAAAATATTCTGTTCCAAATGTTTCTTTAATTACTGGAATTTTCTGGCTGCACGACTATGGGATGGCGGAATTATGAATTTTGTAACAGCTGTGCGAAGACTTTCAGATCTTTTCCAGTCGTTAAATGTGGCACTAATGAGATGCGTTATCATCGCACGCAAAAACTGAAGAATACCTAGCACAAGGTTTATATCTGTTCAAAAGCATTCTTCTAAGAGTCTGAAAGATCACCTTGTAGATTACGTCCTAGACCGGTCTAATGGTTCTTTTGCGGATGATATATCGTGCTTCAAGTTCGAGAGATGAGATTTCTTTGCATCGACATCGCATAGCTGGGACAATATTAGTGCAAAAATTAGAAGAGTAGCCAGCCGAAAGAGTAAAAGAAATACAGATTGGAAAAATTCACATTGTTTCCCTTCAGAAACCCAGGTATATAACTATGAAAAGAAATTTTAACAGTTAGCGATTAAACTACTTTTGATCAGCACCTTACGTTTAAGAAAAAATAGCATATTAGTTGAGCTAAAAATTGCAAAGGTAACGCGTTCGGATATTTTCACCTAGCCATTTTTCATCTTGAATTTAAGACGGGCCAAAGTATGAAGCGTAAAATTTAGCAAATCTTTGACGACAAGAACGAAGCATCGTTGGAGCATCCTCGAGAAATACAAAACGAATGCCTGTTTGCTAACCTTGTCCATTTGTAGTAACTGGAAACTCGTGGAATATGCAATGTTCTATACCTTATACAACTCTAGCATTTCGAACGTTTGCAAGAACCTGTCTGAACTCGTAACTGTGAAAAAACAAACGGGAATATCTTACGCTTGGTCTATCTTATTTGAATTCTAGATCCATTACTTATGCGAACAGTGTATTTCAAGTGATTACGTTGATAAACTTATATGAAGTGGCGGGACGAAACTTATACGGCAATCTAATATAATGCGGAGGAAGACGGCTTCAATTTGGAAATGCATTCTGGCCGAATACTGTCCAACGTTGGAATAAGAGCGGTTGAAGCTATTGTTCATCGTCAATTCATCCTCTACGAATCATAGCTAAACAATCGTAACTATTATATCTGCAATTGGGCTACTGCCTTCGTCGCTTTGAATTATATTAACGTAATACAGGATCATTGGTAATGTAAGTAGACGAGAGCCAATTTAAGTCTGTCGATAGTTGCGTTATAAGTTAATTATGGAAAGGCTTGGAGAAGGCACATCTTCGTGAATTTCATTTCTTTTCGCTGTTATACGTAAAATAATAGTATTTGCTGCACTTTATTATCAGCAGACATTCTGTTCGGATAGCGAAACGTTTGGATATTGGAGCAGAACGTTCAGATATCGAGATATTCGGATAATGGTGTTCGGATACGAGAGGTTCTATTATACTGTTACAAAATTTGAAAGGAAACTGCTATTGTTAAATTCGTCCATGACTTTCTTCCTTGTTGTGTGTAACTATTTTTATAATTTAGAATTTGGGAATAAAATTTGCGATCGATATGATTACAAGTCCTCCACAAATCTCTTAGAATTTAACAGGATAAAACTATAGATTCACTGCGTTTTGCGCCTTCATTGTCGTCTGTGACCAGCGCTATTGATCCTTCTCTCTCTCTCTAGAATTGAGAAGCAAATTTAGATTAATGTAATGTTAAAATACACACTCACACAGATATCATTTTTAAATATTTCATGCGTGTATTGTACGTGATATTTCAATATGTTCAATATTTGAAACGATATGCAGGAAGATATGTTTTAACTAAGACATAACACAATATGAAAACTTGCATTCTAAGCGTGTCACACAATTCCCGGTAATCGGACTGTGGTGAATAAGAGATTAAGTGGCCTTATTTCTCGTTTAAACAAGTGTCATGTACAGCTGTTCAAGAAGTCGAGTTGATGAAGTTGTCGTGCAATAAAGCGACTTTAACTTTGAAATCTCAGTGCACTTACAGTGGAAAGCAGTATGATACCTAATCTCAAATCGATCGAAACTTATATTTCAATTGTCTTCTCTCAATTACACAACGTGTCTTCCCATATTGCGTATGCTGGCTGTTCTTTATTTGTAGTTTGAGCAAAATTCATCAAATAATTTTGTAACGCGCTTGATGGAAAAGCGCTATTGCGAAAACAAGGGCCGTTAAACTAATCTAACAAAAAGGATAACACGTGGTCAACGCACTGTTTAAATGAAGAAGAAAAAGAAGAAAATATCAGCGGATCAGCAGCTTGCTTGATTAAATGCCTAATCGATCGAAAATGCACCCTTGTCCATGAGCATTAGGATGCCTGGTGATTTTACACCGAAAACGATAACCGATTCACATTGTTGGCAAAACGATTAATCGGTTAGAAACTTAAAAATCCGGGGGGGAAAATTTGTAAGAGTCGTTCACTAGAATTAGCAAGAAATACAGAGTTAATCGTTGCAAGAAGAATAAACATGTAATCATAAAAATTCCAATTAAAGTTCAGTTCGATAAGTAATTCAAGAAGTAATTGCGTTTCTCTCGAAAGAAAGTGGAAGAACGCTTTCAAGAACAAAGAAGTTAGCCTGAAAGTACACGCATGTATACTGTAACAAGTACTTTTTTACTTGCACACACGTATATACCCAGCGTTCTTTCAACCCTTTGAATAGTGAAGTGGTTGCTTGACCAAGTCAAGAATACAGATGCCAGGGTTACTGTGACGTGATGTTAAATTATGCAAATAAGAAAAGTGCTTTTTCATGTAAATATGTAGCATATATGTACACTGACGATCGCACATTATCATGCAAAGTTGTTCCGCTTCTCTGCTATATACTTTAAACTTTTTAACGTGGTGGAAATTTTGTCCTAAGGCGTGCGACGATATTACGCTGTCGATACTGTTACATCCACACTTATAGATAAAACACAAACATTTAACGTTCATTTAACGAAAATTTGCGGAATGGCAGTTTCATTGCAAAATAAGAAATCAAATATATAACAGACACGATTACAATAATTGAATAGTAATAAAACATTTACTTGACTTCATTGATTTCAAAAATGAAGAGAGATGTATCGGGATGAAAGTTCACTTATGACAGCATAAACGTAACGTTCTTTGATCCTAATGTTCGAGGGTTAATACGAAGGTATCGAAAATGAAAAATAATCGAAGGCTAGAAAATTGCTTGAATTCATAGGGTTCAAAGTTTCACGAAGTGCAAAGGTCAGGTATGCAACGTGCTTAAAAATGTTCTCAAGAGGAAAAGTTCTTTATACACGGAGAAGGATTCTCTTGAAAGACCATGGAAAGAATGTTGTTTTCCTTTCGTTCCGACGAAGAAACGTGTACCAAGTATTTTACATGTAAAATTAAATTCACCTATCGTGCCATTTTTATCCCACATCGTACCATTTTTTTCCTCCCCCGAATCTGTTGATAGAGGACCTCTAAAACCATTAAAACCCTTGCGCCTGCAAAAGTCAATTCCGATTAGCATAGCTTTTATAATCGTTTTAGTCTCAGCCACCTAAGCGAGTCGAATCGTGCTGTGCATTCAGATTGGTTAAAATGGTATGGTGAAAGTAGAATATATTAAAATAAAATTCTCCGCTCGATTCCATCCTCGTACGTATACTAAACATCATAAAGCTCATTAACAATGTAAGCAAGCTTCGTACGAATTATTTGCAAGTTGCAACAACTTTCAACACTGCTCTGTTATATCAATTTGTAGCGTATTAGTGTTGGTTTATTACGCGCTACGAGTATTTAATGAACTTAGGACCTGTACTAACAACGATCAGAGTTTTTCAGGGTTTTCAAATGAAATTATTACAAACAGTTGTTATTATAAATTAGAAATTATTATAAACATTCGATAATAAAAGGTATAGCGATAAGTATAAAAAATACAATAAAATAAAAGTATTTGAAAATTTTTGTTCCATATGTTATACGCGTTAGAGGAAACTTTTTAAAATTTTAGTAGCAACGAGGTTTGTAAATCGATGAAATTATACTGGTAAAACTTAGAAGCAACATGAAAATGTGTATAAAAAAAGTTACAAGTTATTTACTGCAAACAGATATAAATAAAGAAATAAGTATCGGTAAAGTACAAGTTTGAAGTTTAATAGTCTACAGTTTCCCATCTCGTAAATTGAACGTGATTTCTTATGATTGCACGTTTCATAATAAAACTGGATCTTTTCACTGAACTTTCCCTTTGAGTTCGTATAAAATATTTCATCTAATCAGTGATTTCATTTGAACGAGTTATTCATCGAAGAATGTGCGGATACGTAGTATATTTCTATATGAAAAGATATACCGAGACTGAGACATGTCGAATAATTGTCACCTGAAGCGTCTATTTCAAAAGAACCCATTTTAATATCGTGCATAACTAAACGGACTAAGATAAAAATGCCAGTGTGTACATACTATATAAATGTATTTAAAATTTAGCTGCTTTTTCATAGCAACAGGTTGGAGAAGTTATGAAAATAATATTATAAATCTTAATTTATTATGAATCTACGAGGTAAACATATTTTAGCGTATTTCGTTTCTAATAACACGATAGATTATCATTAAATATTTTAATAAAAGCTATGCTTATAATCGAGGGATTAACAATTACTTGTTTTCAAGCACACACACGATACAGTAATTAAACAACAGGATAGAAAATTACGAATCTTCGTAATCCCTCGATTAATGGTTCGTTATGTGTAATATATTTGTATCAGTTGTTATTCTGTGTGAATTAAAATATCGAATTGAGAAATTTTATCGACAAACAAGGAAAAACGTGCGCATTTTCCAAACGAGCCGAAATATCTATTAAAAATGACCGCAAAATTCATTCAACATTCGCTGCCAATTAAGCTAACATTTTATTTTGCTCAAGTACCTGGCAACTCTCAGGCAAATATCTGTATTTTGAAATTTTGTTTATTCTACGCTTGCAAGCTTATTTTATTTATTATTATTTTATACTATTTTGGTAAATTCTCATACCATTTGTCAATGATAGTTGTATCGTTGCATCGAGTATACTTAATTGTTGAACATAATTTCTGATAAGGTCTCTAGATATATTTGTTTGTCCCATTGAACTCTGTGCATTAAATTGGATATTGATTTCACGTGAAAGCTATTACGTGTTCATAAATATCGAATAAACCAAAACGCATAATTGGAAAGACACTGTCCGAAAATTCAAATTTCTATGTTCATGTATATCATAAATCACCGAACCAATCATCATTGTCTGTTTAATTATAGTAATAAACTATTTGATAGATTCATTGTTGGAGAATTACGTAAGTATAAAACATGCAACGGTATTTTATCCGTATAGTTTGACGATCCAGTTTTTATTAATAATCCCGCGAGAAATTGAAAGATGATCCACTTAATTGTTCCACGTTCCGAGTAAATCAATTCCCTGAAACAAACGTTCTGTATACGAAGTAAATTTCTCCCGTGAATATAAAAAGCATTCGTATAGCAATCACTTTCGATAAAGATATTATGGCACTTTGTTTATTTCAGAAATATTATATCTTCCCTATAATTAACTGGATCATGTAAATGAAACGTTGAAGCAGTTGCAGGAAGAAAAAACTACTTCGAGAGCAAACTAGAATTTTGAAACAAGTATCGGAACAAGTAGTTAAGGTCGAATATTTATCTTGCTTAAATATTATGTAGCAGCAAGATAAACGAGCGGATCGATCATTCATTATTCAGCGGATAACTTCCTCTCCACGATTCCGTCTTCCTTGACACTCTCGAATGCTACAAGTGGTAATGCTCAATATGAAATACCAAGATCTTCGTGCGATATAATTACCAATATATCAATCTTTTCGTTTTTCGAGAGCCAACTGTTAATTAAATTTCGACATCGTTTAATTAATAACGATTCACGATTGTTAACTGTATCAAATATTGTCCAACTGTATAAAAACTAGAATTATGTACAACTATCAATCATATAAAATATTATTTAACCATAGAGAAAGTATTTAAAGTAAAGAATATAAAATAGATCACGTTCTTTTTATTTTAATGCTAGGATATAGAATTTATCGTTTTATTTCTACATAGAACGTGCTCCTTCAAGTAGAAACTAGTTGCTTCGAAAAGAGCAGTCACGTTTAACCGAAAGTCGAATAAATGTTATCGATTGGTCTCACTGACATCTCCTAGTATCGAGTAAGACAGACATTTATATTGTACGTCGCATCGGTTCGATCCTACAGCAAATATTTCATGTTTGTACACGCCAAGTAAAAGTAGAATCTTTATACACTATACATATACATGGATATATATATACATATACGTAAGTACGTTTTTATATAGGAAATTGGTCGATTAATTAGTTCGAGATAAATTGAGTGTATAATTAAAAAACAAAGAGAAAAAAAATAAAACATAAGCTGCATGATACTAGAAGTTGCTAGAAATGTAGTATCACACAGCCATGTAAGTTTCTATCGAAAAAATAAAAGCAATTACAGAGGAAGAATCGTAAAAGGTTTACTGACGATGATCCAGATATTGGATGCGGTCCAATTGTTATTTCACTCAATTTGATCGCTTGATAACGAATGCAATGTGTGCGGATGTACGGCACGTGCATCTATAAACGACACGTAGGTATACATTGTGTATGTTGATACAGCAAATTTATCTTTTCAAGGTGGAAAATTCATAGGTACTACTAATGAAAACCGAAGTTTTGTTACCTATGAACCGATATGACGACAAATTGAGTGCCTAAAATAGCATCTTCAATAAGGGTTGTCCCTCCACGATCTACACTACCGTTTATAAGTATCCAAACACTTTGATCGATCTATAACGACGGTATTTAAATTTCACTAAAATGCACAAATTAACGACGGATTACATTCATCGTATTAATCAAGTTATTAATCGTATCAAATCAATTTGATCGCGTCATAATATTAGTAACAATCTCTCAGAGGAATTAGGGATTAATTTTCAACGTTTCAAGATCAAATCTATCTTTTTAAGAGACATTCCCTATTCTGTTATCTTTAAAGAAACTATTAGATGACCTCGATAGTTGATGGCGCGAAATTATCCACTGTTAAATAAGAGCGTAAGATAATAATGATAAAATAAAAATAATGATTCATATTCGACGATTCACGAGAGACTCTCAGAGTGGTGTCGTCTATTTGCAATTATCGGATTGGCGGAGTTCATGCGCTTCTTATCACTTCCGCATTAATTGTAGCATACGCTGCAATGAATGGCTCCTTGTTTCCTACCTTCTAACATTGTCGTTGTATTATTCGCTAAGTAATGTAGCGATATGATGGATGCTTTGCACATAATACACGCACAGTAAAAGCTATAATCAATAGGATCTTGCCGAATGGATAGATAGGTTGTGGCGAGCCAATTTCGTGAACAGCTCGTCCGCTCGACGTAACGCCACTTAACTTACTTCTTCAGTGAACGCCAAGACGTATCGTGTAGCAGAAAAAAGAAGCCAAATACGCCGGAAGACATGAAACAAAGACGAACGATCGCAACGTGTGCTCCAATCAATCCGGAAGTGATAAGAAATGTACGAGTCCCTTTCATCTGTCGATTGCAATGTCATGCCTGCCGACGTAAACGTACACTATACCACTTCGAGCACCCTTTGTGACTTGAGAATCGGTGGTCTGCCGTTTTATTTGTCATCGGCTTGACCTTGTGCTATAGGTCATTGAAATCTCCTAGATATCTACCATTGTACTGTAGATATGATAAATTGTAGCGTGTCGCTTAAAAGTACAATGACAATAAAAAATATCGAAGCATGCTCTCGTTTTTTGATAAAACTTGTTCGAAGCTTTCTTCTATTTTGACGTCAGCATGCTTTATGATCTCTTCTACGTCGATCGACTTTTGTGAATGAAATTTTTCCCTGTCTCTAGAATTAACGAAGATAATCGAGTTACTTTTTATGCATGTGTACAAGTGTAAATATTTATGCGTAATTTTACTTTACAGGAGTGTTAAAGATGAACGAAAATATTTAGAAAAGTCTAGACAGACACGCTCGGTTCTTATTTATGTACTTTGGAATATTCCCTTCCTTATTAAAAACGTTATATAATTTCCTGATGAAATGACAATGAACGATTAAATAAAGACTTGCCCACTCTGCTTAACGTTCTAAAGTCTTTTCCGCGGAAAAGCCTTAAGACTTTCAAAGAGACGGCTTTCAGACAGATACGCTACGATGCTAAGCAAATGAAAAACACTGCATCAAAGAAATAACATACATTAAAGTAAATAGTTTAGGCAATTATTATCCGTAAGATCTTTCTCAAGATAATAAGATCTTTTCGAGTCTGTCGCTATTTTACAAAAACTTTTTTATGACTTAAAAATAGAGTAATATATTCTATTGAAAACAAATAAATTTCAGGATATATATATTGTGGCAACAGAGAGTAGAAATTGAAAAATACGTTACCGAAGCCAAAAACAACAGATAGATGCCCTAACTTTTCAGTGATACTGTAATATTTTCCTGGTTTCTATTCAAGTTCGCGTGCATGACGTATGAAACGACATATCTCAGACAGAAACTATTCACACTGGACAAATATTGGTCGAACTTTGCCAACCAACCATGTTAGTTACGCTATATACTGATAAATTGATCAATTGTGTTACTATTATAGTTACGTGAAATTGAAACGATAATCCATCATTGGTTAATAATAATAAGCTCTGTTTCATTCTAATTCCATTAGTCGCTTAATGTTCTATACGGTGAAACGTATATAGCGTATATATATACAAGTGTATTTTTCCCTTGATAGTGCTTTGAGTGGTATATATACATATATGTGCTATGTTTTAGAGCAACTACCGGTATTAAACTTTGAATTGTAAATGAAATAGTTGCACGTAAGTACATAAAGCTGATTGCATTCCTCTCTTCGTGTTGCTTTGTCCCAGAGAGTTCAAAACACGCTTAAGCTCACTTTTTACCGATCACGCGTGTTTTTGCCTATTTTCCAGATCGACAGAGTGTAGGTATTCGTCGTAATCTATGGAAGGAAAAGTTTATAAATTAATGTGTCAGAGGATATATTTCACTAATTAAAAGGTAAAATGTAGGACTGGACTGACATTGCTTTCTATAATGCCATTAGAAACTTTTCACTGAGCGAAAAGGCGAAAAGAATGCAGAGTTAAACACGCATTTTATCAACCGCTATTGTTTCCACGGCTATAAACGAGCTACAAAGTTGAAGGTATAGAGTCCTTTTCTGTTTCTAGGGTTAATTATAGCTCTACTAGGTTTGAAAAAAAATGCTGAGAAAATTGAGGAAACCAAAGACAAGTTGAAACAGGCGATAAAGAAACAAAAGAAAGTTTTAAAGAACAAACGGAAGAAGAGAGTAACCGCGACTGCGAATTTTTATGCAAATTCATATTTTCATGAATACAATTAAAGAAATGGAATGTAAGTAATAATTGGATCTGAGTAATTTCAGTGTCTCATATTTTTAGATATTCGCAGCGTTCCCAGCAATTTTTAATCTACAAATACAGACAAAAGAAAAATAGAGGAAAATCTGGAAAATCTTATGATAGAAAATTTGCATCTTTACGAATACAATTAAAAAGATCGGATGTAAGAAGAATGTTATTTCAATTAAATTCTAAACCATTTCATACGTTTTTGCGCCTTCGAATTTTTCGTAAACATTCGCAGTATAGCAATAGTGACATTCAGCAGCTAAAAGTTAGTTATTTTCTCGTCACAATACCGGATGAAACGCTAACTATAACGTATATTTACGCTTTTATTGGCGTCTTAAGTAACTGTCAGAAAATGTTACGATCCAGTGACATTAACATTTGACATATTGGTCGAGGCTCAGCCTTTATTTCTAAAGTTAGAGATGAACCTGCTAGGATCGATAGTTGGAAACTACTGATCGTTCAGTTATGTTAAAGTTGGAGTTGATTATATAATCAAATTTCAATTGTAAACCATTAGAAAATTTACAATTGATTAGGAGAGAATACGAGCCAGCGTTCCATTATGATTTCAAATCTATCGAACTGCACACGAAAAACAATCACGTGGCTCGCGACTGTAAACCGTGAGAGATCAGTCGTTGTTCGATCTACGATATTATTATGACCTATTATACGATAAAAATCACCGATAATAAAAGAAAATCGCGAGAAGAAACATGATGTGAATATTTGAAGAAAATTCACAAATTCCACTAAAGTCAGTAATTTTTAATAAAATTGTTAAATATCTCTTCGATATTGTTCGACAAATGCTACTTAGATATTTTATTAATACTTAGAGCTATCGAATATTAGCGAGTATAAATAATTAAGACGATCAAGAAGTATAATTAATTAGAGGTATATAATACTTAATAGACTCTAATTATCTTATTAGTAAATCGAAAATTCTTCATCGTGTTTTATATTTTGAAGACCAAAAATCGGTTAACGTATAATATTAAAATATGTGAAAATACAGTTAATATTAATTAAATAAGTTAATGACTCAACAAACGGAAGGTTGTTGTATGTTTCCGCCAAGAGAATGCTAATTGGCAGAAATTCAATGGATTTTCGATTAAAGCGTCATTATTATCACATTGTGAAGAATATACGAACTTACAAACCACCGAGAATTAATTTGATGCTGTTTTTAAAACATCCCTCTCTTTCCAGAACTATGCGAATAATCGTTTGTGAGTAAATAGCTATTTCATTGTTTCGCTTAACAGACAATTATGGTATGTTGTGCTGTGTTATTAAAACGCAAATATCATGCGTTTGAAAGAGTCCAAATCATGCAAAACTTTATATTAAAGACAGATTACTTAAACTATAAAGCAGATGCGATTAAATATCGATTACTTATTAGATAAAATTTCAATTAGTTTGATCCTCGATCGTGCTTACTGTAGCGTTGTATAATTACTGCTATCTAGATTCCATTTCAAACTTTTACTCAACTTTTTCCTTTTGTGTTCACCATGGCTAATAAACTCGAGTCAATACTACAAAGTAAGAGAAAAAGTAAGTGTAAGAAGGATGGAAAGATAATTGTGGGAATATAACAAAGTTATGAATGAAGGTATAGTTGACAGAAGTAAACAATCTAAATTGCATTAAGTAAAAATTATTGCATCCATTGGAAAATTAACAAGTCATTCAAATGACGTAATTGCTCAAACACATACTCTAATGTTAATTTTGTGTGCTATGTCTCTCTCTAAATTCTCTTTGATTAACGCTACGAAAGCTGAAACATAGCAAATGAACGTTCATGCAAACATTTAATGAACTCTTTTGCAAATATCGATATTGATCAAAAATTAAAAATCAAACGATATCTTGTATTAATTTGTCTACGTTTTTATCGTAGTAAAGTATCATTTAGCGTACTGACCAGATATCTTTATGATAATGTTTTATGATAACTAACAAAATATCGAATTATCGTCGAACACGGGCCAATAGCTACGTTACTCTGCTTTCTCATTAAAAAAGATCTTTGTCAACGAAAAAGTAAAAGATTGCGGTGAATGTTGTCTACGAAAGGTATCGACGAACTTTTAGTTTCAAAGTTCGAAGTCAATGGAACGTTTATGGAAGCGTGGTGAATTGAAATTAGAAAAAGAAATTCAAAGGCTTGCTGGAATTAATTAACAGTTACGCCTTCAAAGGCTCGCAATGGTAGATCCTTAAAGCGAAAACTTCTATCTCGAGTTCGAATATTTCGAAATCGGATCTAGTGAACGGTCGATCGAGTTTCCATTGATTAAGATACAGCAATCGTTTCGGTGACAACGAATAGCGGAGGCTGGTCTCGCGGTACAATGCCGTAAAACTTGTTGGCAAGAAAAATGAAAGCGCGGAAAGCCTGGCAACGCGAATCGACATGCACTTCTACTGCATGAATACGACTAGAGGCACGGATATGTCCAGTTTCGACGGTTTCAAAGGTTACGAAAAGAGAGTAGAAAATTTCTCTCCTTACTTCCTTTCGCAGTCTTTGTCAAAGCTTATTCAGGAAACAGCAAGAACCACGAATAATACGCGCGTTGCATTTACGTTTTTTCACCGCGGCAGACTTGTCCGTCGCACCGTTGGCTACAAATTTCAGAAAGAATGCTATTTACGACGAAGCTTTGCAACGACAATCACGATCACTAAAGGCGAATAGATGAAAATAACAGGCAACTACTAGCAAAATATTTCTTTCGATGTGAACGTACGCTGATCGTCCAGGATGCCGACGTCGCTGCTGACGTTGACGACGCTGTCCTGTCTATCGCTTCAGAAAGCCGGAGAAGGGAGGAAAAGCTGCTCTTTTTCTCAGTGGCGCGCTATCTTTCTTTCTCTGTCTTTCTTCTTTTTCCCCGAGTTCTCCACTTCTCGTGCTCCACTCTCTTTCGCCAGTCGCCTTGCTCGCTGGTGCCGCGCGCGCCAGGGAATGATCACGCTCTCTTCTTCTCTCTCTTTCTCTTTTTACCCTTGCATGCATACACACACACACCCTCTCTCTCTCTCTCTTTCTCTCTCACTCTCTCTCTCTCTCACCTTATCGTTCGTTCTTTGTCACTGATACGGGAAAAGCAACATAGCGACAACGTCGTCCACGAAAGGGCTCAGAGGAAGGAAAAAAGCGACGAAACTAGGAACGCGACACCGGTACCACGGGGTGGACTGAAGTCCCTACGAGCGCCGGTCAGATTCTTATAGCTAGCATCGGGGCGCAAGCGCTGATCGAGCTTCTCGCCGCCTAGGGATGGGCCGCCGGTACGTTTCGAAAAGAGGTGTTGATCCTCTTCTCTCGGCCGATCGACTTTTCATCGCAGGATGAGCCACGAAAACAGCTTCCCGATAACCTTCCTTACTTTCCTGATATTTTCCCTCATTTTCTTTGGAGACACGAGATATCCAAGACAAAGTTCACTCTGGCCATTCCTGTCGATATCACCATACTCGGTACTCTCGCATTGCGTCAAATGTTATTGTAGAAATTGCAACCCGTCCATTGCCTGTGGCATGTACCAGCGACCGTGTTTGTCATCGTCTAACATCGATGAATCAAACATACCGAATCGATAGACGTTGCTACCTGGAACGTGTTCGCACTGGACCTCGAAAAAGATTCGAAAATGATCATTCGTAGGAAGGAGAATAGAACGTAGAATTAAAAGCATAGCAACTGCTACGAGACAGAGTAGAGAAATTCGATTTTCTTTTCCATTTTGGGTATGATATTGAGGTAGCGTGTTTGTGGATTTCACTTATCGTTAGTATCAAGCGATTATTAAGTTGAGTAATTCAGCGTCGAAAGGAATCTAGAAAGCACTCGTCTTTTGTCTTTTTAACAAACGTTAGATGAACTTAAATACTTTTTTAACGTGAACACGACCGTAGCTCTTAGCTTTCTTTTAATAGTGAATATTTTAGCAATACGTATTCATTCAATATTGAATATTTTATATCAGATGAATTTGTTATCAGATGCTATTTAGAATGCTTTCAAGGAATGAATATCGAAGCATATAGGATTAAACAGTATCCAATTAAGAATGGTAATAAGTAAGGACAATATGAAAGTTAACGAACACTGCTTTTGTTCGTACGGATCTTCTGCCCTCAAAAATAAATCAACGAATATCCACACATACACGCAATTCTCTGTATCTTGCTTGTTGACGCCATACGTTTATACTTTCCCCGTTGTTGTTTGCTTTTAATTAAAATAAACAAGGAGTTGCTCTCGAACGATCAAGTTTCTAAATTCCGACGCTCGATGACATTCTAAATATTCCTTCTTGTATATATGTAATAAAATTATATAAATAACTAATTTGTCTTTTGGAATAAAAAATTGTTTCTTTTCTAATCTGATTTGAGAAGGTAAAATCCTCGAGTCAGATTAAAAAAGTCTCTTTAACAAAAAGATTTGATCACATACGTCACATATGCTAAAAATGTAAAAAATAGCTCTTTATGGAATCGGTGGTTAAGTTTGCAAAGCAATCCATTTCAGGGTTTTGGTTAAGTGCTACGTTGTTACTCACAGTCATCTCAGAATCAGTAGAACGTACTTCTGTCTTCTCTATTCTGTGACAGACCCTCTAGGAACAATGTTTCCCATTTTTCAAAGTAACGCAACATCAGCTTACTTGCCATTTATAAACTCCTTCGCACATTTTCCAAACTATCGATCTTATGACATCCGTTATTAGTCATTCCTGATCATCTGAATTGCTCATGGTTTACAGGCGTTCCTTGTACCTACATACAGAATGAATTTATGCCGTAAATCGTACAAAAGTAAAATTTCCAATTACCATCGACGACTTTTTTAAATATATGTCGTTGTAAAACAAAATTAAAGTTTCAAACGTTGATCGAATTAGTATATGAATTCCAAGTTTTGTGATACTGTACAATTTATGATGCGTTTATGCGAAATTTAAAGATGCAAAGATCCACAGATTGTGCAAAAATATATAAAGTATAGAAAGTACTGCATCCATTGTAGTTTTTAATAGATACACTGAATCTTCATTCAGTTTCTATTTCGTGAACTGAGTTCATAAAAATATAAATTTGTAGAAATGTCTGCAATCCACTATGAAACAATATATATTAGTAACTTAATGCATTATTTATCAATTCAGCTGAGAATTATTTTTGCCTTAATTTATTACATTACGTAGAAAGGAAGACTAAAATCTTTTCATACAGAGGATGAAATTTACGAGTAACGGAAACTAATAAATTTACAAATAAATGTTCATATTGCATACCATATATGAGACAGATAATCGATATGAAAAACGCAACATCACTTTTAATTAGAAGTACGAAGTATATAAAACAAGATTAATGCTGCCGCTGTTCACCTCGACTTTAAAAATAATTATTATGAATGTTGAATACGTGAGAGACATAATTATTAACATTTACTTAGTTATAACCACGCCATATAATACTAAGCATGTACCATTTTCCAACAAAGTATAAAATGAAGTGGGCATTCATGCTGCAGTAGAAGAATACTGTAAATGTTGGCAATTGTGTAGAAGATTGATGATCGACTGTACAAATTCTTTCACCGGGTAATGTTCTGCTTCCCTTGAATCTTATGATCTTCGATGGATTAACTACTACCGATTTTTCATCTTCAAATTTAGAAGACGGCTTTTCCTAAAAAAATATTTTCAGATAAAGACGGAGAAAAATGGAGCGCGGAATCGTTTTTTCTCTTGATTACGAATATAACTTTTTTCAAAGAATATAAAAATTACCATTTGAAGCTTGCAACTTCTTTCCTTTGAACGAAAAAGCAACATTTTTCGTTCAGGATAAGTTTAATTCAAAATATGATAGAACGATTACGCGATAAATATGAAAGTAGCAAATATTCTAGCTTCAGCTACATTTTGTAATATTACTCGAGCAATTAACGAAGCTAATTAGAACTTGCACACATCTGTCGTTTTAATAATGTTAATAAATGTCGTAACTCGTTTAGGCGTCTATTTATTTAGTAAATTTCAAGTTTTATTTTTCGTAGTCCGTAACAATTCCTAGGTAGTCCTATAATATCTGAAAATATAACTCTGTCAGCTATTAAAAGTTAGTCTTTCGAATCGTCCTCGCCATCAAGGATGAGCATTTCATATCTTTTTGCCGGTAATTAAGTTATCTGAAGTAAGTATAATTTCATTTTATAATTCGTACTAACTTCCAAAATTAGTACACGAATGTTCCTATGAAATCTTATTATGATTTAAATTTGTTATTACATATTAGAACAAAATGAAGAAAATGAACAAAAATATTCTATAAGCTATCAGAAATAATACATTGTTCTTAATGAATGAACTACCGCGTAGCCTCATTATGATTAAAGTTTTTAAAATAAAATGGAAGAAAATTGTTTTCTACAGAGAATTGCGATTCCATTGAAAATTCTCCACCCTTTCTTCTTTTATCTGATGTAAGAAAAATATAATAGTTCTCGGAAAATAGAAAGCATCAAATGAATAAGAAGCATGTAGAGGAATTTCTCAGTCAAAAATTCCTCGTATTATATTCGGTGCACGAGATGCAAAAGTATGTCTCGTTAGAAAACCGTAGATATCAGCAGCACGACTTTGTTAATTAACGATACTTGTTTCAACAGAAAGTTATCCGAAAATTGTCAAAGTTCTCAACGTGACAAATAAATGTTTTTGTCAATAATTTAGCTGCCATTTAAACGCCAATGTACTGCAATATCTGATGTCATTAAGGACACTTCGCTATCTTGAATCTAGGTGGAGATTCGCACTTCAGCATACCTTTAGTGTTAGGGAGATCCTATATTCGTACTTCGTACCTTATTGTTTGCCTTTCCAACATTATCACAGCGCTTCATATTTATAAGTACTTATATCCTAATATCATTATTCAGCTCTTGTTTCTCTGATCCTTTGTATCTCTTCCCAAATTTTAATAATTTTAATAATTTTTCATAAGAATTAAACCGTGATACCTAATTATTTTAGTGTTCCAAGCTTTGAAAAGAGAAAGGAAAAAAATTAGGATACGTATTCGTATCTTTACTATATTATGCAGTCAATTTCTAAATAAAAAAATAAAATCCGTTTTGAAAATATTGAGAAGTGAAATTCGATGAACTCGGTGTATATAGACTCAGGTTCCGTCAATTTCATCAATGAATGAATCAATTCATTGTATAATATATAATTACGTGCACAATTAATGCTTTTTATTTTATAAATACCAATTTTTATATGCGAATGGATATCCGCATAAAATACGTATACCTGCGTACTAAGAAACGTACACGCGTATATGCAGAAAGTTCACGAAAGACAATTTCACTCCTTTTTTCGTTTTAATAACGCGTTGCATACAAGTGACCTTAACTACTTATGTTACTATCTACGTGACTCAAGAACACCTTGTCATCTTTATCCCCGGGGCAACTAATAGCCTCGATTCTCGAAATGTCGTGATAAGTACTGGCCTTTAACCTGACCAAGCTAACTTCCCTTTATACAGATCGAGAGTACTAGTAAAAGATTTTATTTTATGGCATAATTGCATTATAACTTGCTCCTTTAACATTTTCCGATAACAATGATCAAAGTTATATATGTTCGCACATTGTTTTAAATAAGCGTTTGTTACTTAAACGATAACGTGTATACATATGTATATATAATAATTAATTTCATTTCAAAATTGAAATCTATATATATACTCTTCTATCACTCTATATTTTTCTGTGCTAACCTTTACGGCTATAATAGTACACTCGACAAATTATATTTTACTACTTTTGTTAAATACTCTATTAAAAATCAACTTTTTGAATATCGTGATCAAAAACATAGAGAAATATTCAATAACTTAATACTTAACGGTTATGTATCCTCAATCCACACAGAATGTTACATTAATATTTATGTAGTTTATCTCGTAAATCCTTCCTTTCGTAAATATACTGTATCGTAAATATACTATGTATTATCTGTCACATTTTTATCCATAATAATATAAAATAATAAAATAAAAGTAAAATACCAGACAATTGCTGCTAGAATTTTTGAATATCCGACTTCCTGGTGCAAACTTCAGACCACTACATTGTTCAGGAAAATACGCATATGAATTATTCCATATACACATATTTCTTCGATTCATTCGATAATAAATATTTAATTAAAAAGAAAACAACATCGACTGCAATATAAAAATGTTAACATTTAAAATCATTTTCTAATAATAATATCTGTTCAAATACTTTTCAAGATTTTATAATTTCTCTGGAGGAAGTTGGAATTCAAAATAAGCATTTCTTTAAAAGTAAACTGCGTATATGTGTAACTGCATTGACACGTAAAGTATCATGCTTGTTCTAAATGTATGTTCTATTTGTAAAAGAAAATGTACACAGCACTTAAATGAAATGGAAATCATCAAAATTAATTAATCGATACAAATTGCTCTCCCCTAATTTATTATATGTTTATACTTAAACTGATACGTGTCAGATGTCGCTTCAGAATACCTGCGAACTATAAGCTCTATCTACAGTTAATGATTGAACTTTATGTTGACTGACGGTGATGTCCCATAGGAAACAAGACGCTAACCGGGAAATGTGAAATGCATTTATTTCTAAGTGAGCACGAACGTTGTGAAAATCTTATTTTACTAGTGTTAGGATATCGAAGGTAACGATGAATTGGGAAATTAGCTGTGCCGATATGTGTCGAGCGTGCATGAAAGTTGACGGCGTTCTTCTTCCTATGTACGATGACGACACGATTAGTCAAAAAAATTTGCCTAATAAACTTGCGGAACTTGCATCGATACAGGTTAGGTATAAAATATCATTTGGCTAATGTTTTCTGTCTTTTGTTTTGTTAAGTAGTCAGTCATTCTTTTATTATAGTTAATCGTGTATAAATTTGTAATTTTGTAACATAACCTTAAAATGGTGTTATCAAAGATTCATTTATTAGATATACCTGCTATTTATTCTGCGATAACAAGAATATACAGATATTTAAATGGAAAGAATCAACTTTGTGTTTAAGTTCAATTGAATGGTATTTATTCCATTGTAATCTAAATTTTGAGAAATAAACAAGTTGAACAAGTTTAATTTATGTTATGTTGCATAAAGTATTACCGTAAAGTTTTACATGTAGGACTAAAGTTATAAAAGAGATATTTATAATAATATTATATACAAATTTGTTGGTTAATAGTATATTATGTGAATATAACTAGAATTTCAAAGTAAAATGAGAGTTATTTTATTTTATTTATTTTTCTTATTTATTTTTCTTTAATTTATTTTTCTTAAATAGATTGACAGGTTTGATGGATTACCAAATATGCTTTGTGCAAAGTGTGCTTATCGCACAGATGCATTTTATGATTTCAAGCTGCAAGTTCAAGCTACTGAAAGGAAACTCCGCAAAATGTTTGAAACACAAATCCGCTATAACATAAAGGTAAGGTATCTGGCCTTTTTAATTATATAATTAAGATTTACATTATTTTAAAATGTAGTGATTTTCTTATGTTAAAATGTTTTGTAAATGCAAAAACATAAAATGTTTTTGATTTTCATATGCTATACTTTTTAACCTAAATACTGTTAATTGATTAATATTAGATTTATAAGTTCTAGTTGCATAATACATACAAAAACTTAATGTTTTATTATGCAATGTCTACATAACTGATTGATATTAACTTTTTGTTTTTAATTATATTACTTTGTTCAGTCTGGGTAAATAGATAGCTTTCATAAAAGTCTAGTGTAAATAAAAGAAAATGTAAATACGCGATATTAATATAAGGGTATATTAATACTGAATCCTAAAGAAGTTTATTTATTTGCAGACGTGTAATTATATTTACTTAATTTCTATTTGCTTGCGTATATATGTAATAAAGTAGTACTGAACAAATTTTATAGTAATCAGTGACTTATATTGAAAATAATGATGTTTTAAGAAGCTAAGGCAGTTGGAAAGGTTATTATTAAAATGAATTAATTAAATTAATTTGGTTAATCATTTAACATTAAAATTAATGCAAGTGTATACTAAGTACAGAATTTGATATGTTCCATAATTCTACAATTCGTTATCAAAAATTCGTGTCCAACTTTTATATTTTTAAAAAATTATATTTAAAATTATGTTTAAATATTATAAATATTTAAATATTTATAATATTTAAACTTTATACTTGTTTCTTTTGTTACTACGTAGGAAATATACCAGTGATATGGAACGAAATTTATTTGTTGCGTATACTAATTTATATGTAGTAAGAAGCTTATTGTTTCGCCCCAATTATAATTTAATCGTGTAGAAAGGGCTTTGCAATTGTATATTTTCCATGAAATCATCTAAGACGTACCAAATACAAAGATATTAGTGTGTAGGTAGTAAGAGGATAAGATAGTAATACGATAGTAATACGATACGCTCGTATTTTAGCAGCCAGTATTCGAAGAGTGAAGAATAATTTTTATTTTATTTGATTGTTTTTATTATATTATTTTCCCATAAAGGTTACCTTCCTTGTATTGATCCAATCTCAGCTATATGCTTGCATTTTCTTAATTTCGTTAACTTCGTCATAGCATGTAATTGCGCGTAATGTGGAAGCGTTAATATCGTTCCGAACTTGTTGGTATTATCTTTCAGGAGGAGGCAGTGGGCAATGATTTTGAACAAGACTGTTCAGAACAATTAGACGAATTGTTAGAAATTAAACTATTAGATAACAAAGAAGATATTAGGCCTACCAATGGTACGGATAGTTCGGAAGAATTTTTATCGGATCGAATTACTATAAACGACAAAGAAGAGCAAGCGTTGGAGCTCGACGTATCCGAACTGGTAGAAGAAAATGGCGAATTTAACAAGGCTAGCATATCTGGATTGAAAGGTATTATAATTTCGAAGTTGTCAGGGGCAGAGATCAATCAAGACAAACGACTGAAGAACGAGATACCTGATGAAATTTCGAAAATTTTGGAATCCCAGCAGCTTGATTATACCATAATGTATATACCGGAAGAGGTTTCTTTAGAGCATGTAGAGCACGTGAATACCCAGAATACGCTTCCTTGCGATACTGTGATCAAATTACATGATAGCAAAAAGATTACCGAGGCTGATTGTAATGGGAAGCGCCTACACGAGACGGCGGACACGGGAGAATTTCTAAATGCCGTGCCTAACGAGAAAATTGTGGAATCAAGGGTGGAAGATAATAATATCAGCGACGACGAGGGGGCCTGGAAACCTACGATTTCGGAAGAAAAATCCATGAAAAGACTAAATGAGAAAAACGCACGAAAACATTCGTCGGAATTGAATCAACAGGCGGAAGAGAGCGATGAATCTGATTCTGATTATTTTGTTGACCCGAAAGATAATATACTAGGTAGCTTGAATGATACAATAACGAGAATAAAGGAGATAAAACTGGGAGACGCGATACAGTATCAATGTACTCTGTGTTTACAAAACTACGATAAGCTGACGGGTGTCTTGTTACATACTATAGATAATCATGTTCCGAGTAGCGGTCCGTTCTTTTGTGTGGTATGCGAGAAAGACTGCCAGAGTCACAGAGAATTGCGTGCGCATGTTAAAACACATAGAGGCCAGTTTCCTTATTCCTGTTTCATATGTAACAAAGCATACACGATGAAGAGGTATTTAAAGAGACATATGGTGTGTCACACGGAGTTTCATAGGCATCGATGTCCAAAATGCGGCCTCAGATTCAAAGTTAAGTCAGAGTTGGAAGCTCATATTACAACACACATACGCGGTGCGCCTTATTCCTGTAGTCAATGCCCACGACTGTTCAACCACAAAGGTAACTATAAGCGGCATTTGATTACACACTTGGATCCGCAAGGTCTTCACTTACCCAAATATCCCTGTAAAGTTTGTGGAAAAAGATTTCTAAATAATCGCACTTTAGAGACACATATGCGCGTTCACACAGGTGAAAAACCGTTTAAATGCGATATATGTGGACGATCGTTCTCTCAACAAGGAAATTTGTTGAATCATGTAAGAATCCACTCAAACCCGCGAAGCTACACGTGCGAGGTTTGCGGAAAGCAATTCAACCAAAGGGCCACTCTGAGAGATCATAGTCTTCTACACACTGGAGAAAAACCATATGTTTGTAATGTTTGTGGAATAGCGTTTACTTTTAGCGCAGCGTTGAGACGCCACATGTGGACTCATACTGGTGGAAAACCATTCGGATGTGAAATTTGTAGCGCTCGTTTCGTGGGCAAATATGATTTACGACGACATATGAGGATACACACGGATAGACCGAGAACGAAACGAAGAAAAAACATGATCAAGTCGAACAATGAACAGGAAGCAATTAAAGAAGAAGATGTTACAGTTTCTGAACATCCTGATACAGAGTCCGTTTTAATAGAACAAGTTTTGTTAACGCAAAACGTTACGCAAGTTGTACAACAAGAGTCTGAGAAGGAAAATGTCGATGCTCTTTTTAATCTTATACAATATGGTTAATAGAACCTCTTCTTTTTACCACACTTGGATCACATAAGTACTGATTCTGCCTTTTTTAATTTAATAATATTTATTAGTATTAATTTAATAATATTAATATTAAGAATATGCAGTTTTTTGTTTGGTAATTGATTCTCATAAACATTAATTGAAAAATATCAAAAAAGCATCTCAAAATTGTCCATAATACGTAATTTGAAGGTATGATACAAAATTGCCATTATAAACTTTATATTTGGTGAAAATACTACGTTACTATATTTTCAGAAAATGTATATTGTTATTATTTAACGTTAACGATGAATATTCGTGATTCTAGAAATTTGTGATCTTGCAAAATGCTAGAAAGTAAAAGACATGCTTTTTATGATTTTTGTTCATAATATTTTTCTCATGAAGCTTATCTTTGAAAATTTCTTACTTTCACAAACTCTTCATCCATGTAGACGCAACACAGTAAAAATATTTAAACGTTATAAATTATGTACACTTTCATTTTTAGTTCCATTTGAATCAGTATGAAAAGGTATTATAGAAGTGGTAGATAAATGTATTTTAGTTGATTAAGATGTGTTGATGTGTAAATTGTATTGAGTTAGACAATTATCTTTATCCTCTATTCATAGATAGATATTCCATCTTCTATCATAATGCACATGAATGTACACAATAGATATGTACTTTAGATATATACAATGACGTAGATGTGATCCACATAATATAATTATATATTTCAACACATTTGTTGTTTGTGTTCCTATATCATGAGTTTGTAAAATAAATGCATTATCGTATTAATTTATAGATATATTTCACGGCAGTATCTGAAAAATGAGCGAATGTATATGACAACAAAATGGATCATTGGAAAATGTATAAGCATATTTCAATATTGTTATTGATCGGCGGTAAAGATATAAATGAAAAATGTAATGTATAAGATAATAGTGAAAGTTATTTATATTATATTATTTATTAATATTAGACACGTGTAGTATGAGATAAACATAAAATATGTACATTGAAATACCAAAATATATAGATCATAATTCATTTTATCAGCATAGTTGGATGCAATCGACCTGATTTTGCTTTAATTGTTCAATTACAATTAAAGTAATAATGCAAACCTAAACTGTACATATGTGCGAAAAAAAGGTTTATTGTAATGCAGCTTTTTAACTGTACTCTTTTGTATGAATTTATCATTTATTGGGAAATTAATATTTTAACTATATAAGAGTAGTAAAATTGGTGGAAAATAGATATTATTTAAGTAATCTGAAATTGAATTCAATGAAATTCATAAATCTAATTACATGATATTACCATATTCAATTATTATGTAGCTTAAAGGAAATCTATATGATTCGTGTAGTTATAATTTTGTAAAAGACTGTGGATGTTTTAGATAAATATAATTTTATTAATTTTTCAAATGCTGAGAATAGGATTAATACCAAGTGTCAATGGTTATTGTCATCTCCTTAATTGATATAAAAATATATTATTTAAAAATTGTGTTCAAAATTATTAGATTTAATTTGTATATGCAAATATAATATAAAACATTTGCACATGTCTAATAGTAATAGATACTACATATTTATTTTTAAAATAATCTGTGCAGTTGATTTAAGATTAATGTATACCGAAACGTTTACAACACAGAAGTATTATATTTTCAAATATATATAAGATTTTTTCCTTTACAGAAGAATCAAATTTTTTCATATTCGATCAAAAGTGTATTCCATATTATTTTTATAATTGCATAAATTAATATACAATGATCACTGAGAGTAACAAATATTGTATAAAGTATGTATATAATGCTTTTTATAGTATATTATATACAGTATATTTTAAAACCTATGATTTGCTATTATAACTACATAAATATATAAATATATCGAATAACAATAGATAAGACATTTGTGAGTGAAGAAATGTCACTACACATCTGTAAATTTATGTATTTTTCAAGTCTAAAAAAGATTTGAATTATTTAATATACTGCTCCTTACTTTAAATTTTCTGTCCAATTTTTTCTAGTTTTTCTTTTCGTGATATTAATCAGCATTAGGAAGCTATATATGTTTACAAATATTATAAAATTAATTGTAAATAACTTATAAAAATTATCAAATAATATTTGGGAGTGCTATAAAAATAATTAAAATAATAATAATAATAATATAATAATAATAAAATTTTTTTCGATATGTTCAAATGTTACTAATATTCAAATAGCAATAAACGCGCGCGGGAACTTGCGTATTGAAGTAGAAAAGAACGCGCGCGACGATTCATATGGAAGGTGATGCTTGCGCGAGTGATTTAGTGAAAATTCACCACCTCTGTCGATGTTATCAAAAATGATTCTTCCATTATGAGGATCAATAATTTAGTAATTTTTCGTTTTTTATACTATACTTGCACTCTCAATAATTTATTATAGGATCAAATATTATTATTTGTACATATATTTTTACAGGTTAGAACTTCGTTTATACTTTCATGGTATTAGTTTTCATCTTATAACTAAGTAACAACATTTGAAATGATGCTTATTGACAAGAATAGCTATATAGTAGCCAAAAATCAGTTTGACCGGTGGATGCTGATCGAAAGTGATGGTATGTATAAAAAATAACGATAATTCTAAAGTAAAAATTTTCTCGAAAACGAAAGAATCTATATATTACAAATATTTCAATATGTAATAAGTTAGAAATTTTACTGGGATTTTACTTTATCGTTTATAGAGACATACAATTCTATATTTCGTCCAAAATAAAAATAATTTATAATTCTATATCTACATTAGATTCTGATCTCAACCGATACTAACGTTGTACTCCTATTCTGCACTGAATCGACAACATCGCATGTGACTCGAGAATGATAAAGGGATTGCTTGGTTCCTTAAATCGTAAATCATTAAAAAGCGTTGCATGTCAGATTTAATCTGTTCTTTGTTATGATTTTATAACGTCATTGTGTTTGCCAATTTTCATAGATTTCGATGATTATCGTTTGCCGAAACAATAATTTTCAAGTTTCTGTCGGTAATATATATATTTTGTTTTTTTCTTTTTTTTTTTTATTAAGATTTGATCATAATTTGGTATAGAATGACGTCAAGTAAAGTTTTTAAATTATTCGAGTAATAAACAGTTTTTTATATGCATATATATGTGCGTGCTATGTTTAATCTATAATACTTAGTTACAATTTCTCCACAACAGAGGGAGGCACTTCATAGGTTGGTTGATTTTGGTATGTAAAGGTATTGTTTATTTAAAATATTTTTTATAACAATATATTATTATTAATATAGAGATAATTAGTTGGCTAGATACTTTTTCCATAGTGAAATATTGTTGCAATTATTTAAATAATTCCGAAACTACAAAATCGATAAAAGGTTTAAATACATGCTAGTGTTTGTTTTAAATATGTGCTATAATTTTCTTACATATTTATTTTCAAAAAATAGAGTAAAAAGGTATTAAAAATGGATTTATAGAGATAGACACGAATCAGGTTCAGCAGGTTTCTTAAATAATGTTGAAATATTTTATATATTTAATAAATAGCATTTTTAAAATTTTGCCTAATTGAGGTTAATGTTACTAATCATCTCGTTAAAATTTAGTTAATCCTTTTTCGTTAGAAATTTATACCGTAATAAGGTATATTATGAGGTTAACAATATGTGCACATGTATATAAGAAAGTATATTTTTTACGTTTTCTGTTAAAAAAAAAATATACATATTTATTTTTGTTTGTCATAGACTTGTCGGTCTTTTATCTGCGAAGTTATAAACGTAAAATTACATATAATTGAAATATTTTAATAGCTTTGCATTGTAAATTACATTTAAATATTTTGACCTTTTTAAGGTAAATGAAAGTATAATCAACTGCAATTATTCGTTATCACGAATACTGTAACTATATCGAGTGTCTCATTAAAAAAATGTTCCTTACTTAAAAATGCATATACGATAGCGTAAATTTTTCTTTCAGTGTTAGACTTAACATGTCGCATATTGTAGTTTGTAATAATATGATCATAAAATGGTTATAAAATTTCAAGTGAAGTATGATTCTTATCTTCTCTGAAATTTTATATTTTAAGGATAAATATTTGCGAATATAAATAAACGTATTTATTATCGCATTAAATAACTTAAAAACTTCAATTTGCCAGGCTCTTTTATTAAATATTACTGTAATAACAAAATATTTTTATTAAAAAATTATTTTTTCGTCAGTAACACTTTGTCATATTATTTCATACACATAAATGTTTATTAATGACAATTATTGCACAGAATAAACATTGATGCATTTGTATGTAAAAGAAGATCAAAAGACGTTTTTTAAAATTTCAATATCTCGTATGTCTATATTTAGAAAATTTTTTCTATCACTATCGCATTTTATTCCAACATAATTATACCGTTCGAAGAATCTACTTATAACTGTTATTACTTTTCAGACTCGAGATGAACGATAAAATGTTAACAGCGAAATATTTGTCACAATCGTACTGGATAATTACATAAGCGGACCATTTTAAACAAGACGCTCTATACAACTGATCATACTATGAGGTAATATTCAACGTATTTATTACACTTTTTCACAAGACCCGTAACGACTAATAAGAAAAGAAAGTTTCGTAAAAGGCAGATTGTATACGTCGCATCAAACGATACAAGATGTTACCAGTCGCGCAGTCAGCGCCCGATTAAACCTCGTTGCGTCGCGGGAACGGTTGCGCATTGAACGTGTGCGCATGTCGCGCGTGCGCGCTACGAAAGTGGTGCTACAGTGGCGCCAGTAATGGCGGCGGAAAACACGCGCGCACGCCAGCACCGCCGCCGGTTTGTTTCTCCACGCCTCTACCTCGCCTCCACCACCGCCACCGCCACCGCCACCGTTCTCACGACTCGCGGGTAAGTACCCTCACACTCCAATCAGTCTGCACTCGCATGTCCACGAGGTTGCTCGCACGGGCCTGGCGCCTTCCTCTTGTACTCACCCCTCTCTTGCACCTGGCTCACCACGTTTAGTGCATTACCAGAAACCCGTACCCGGGTGACCGAGCCACTAGTTGAGGTACTCGTCGGGTATTATCATTCGTCGAGAGGTTAGGTCGGAGTGACCTATAGTGGCGGGATTATATGACTCGTTTGAATTTGAATTCACCCGCGTCGCATCGTTCCGTCCATTATCGTTCAGTTAACTTTTTCAAATACGTTGTAACGTGATTAACGGGTTTCGTACGACAGGCCACGACAGCTGTCAAACGAGTTTACGAGTTTATCGGAGGTTTACGCCGTACGTCGAACCGCGTGACAGCTCACGCGTTGAGGTTAGGTTGTTCGCTGTCTAACGCGCCTTTTTCGAATAGATTCCTCGCCACGTTACACGGTAAATCGATTTATGCGGATATTAGTGCGAAGGAACTGTTAGTGATAAGAACACGTTTCCTAAGCAACGGATAAGAGAACAATGGGATCCGTGAAAATAGAGTGAATGTTTTCGAACGGTCGTATTTCGTGCAGTGACTTCTTTGGTGTACAGCAAAATGTACGCGTGATGGTGATTAATATATACGCGCATTCTATACACATTTATACACATGTACACATATGAAAGATATAAATGCATACGCATTTTTATTTTTCATCGATCTTGAAATGTTGACAACTGATCAAACCAAGGTTAGCCTGTTGCGTCGTTGCGTTGCCAGTGTTCATTTTTAGATGATTCGTCCTCGAAATTTGAAGGCGTTTCTAATATCTCTGATAATATTTCGGCACATGCGTATCTTTCCTCTTTATGCTTAAATACACACGAATATTAAATAATCGAGTAATTAACTTGGCTAAATTTATCAAACGTTATAAAGACAATGTTTCTCGTTGTACGTTTTAATATCTTTAGTAGAAAGGATTTGCTACAGCATGTAAGAATAAATCATAGGAATAATTGGCAGAATATAAAATGATACTGGATAGCTACTAAGACATGGATTTTTTAACGTTATATTTTCAGTATATTGTTATGAATTTTCCAAAGTTAAATTCTCACTACGTTATTTCCTATTTATATTAAATATTTAGCATAAAAAGAAAGAGATTTTATAAAAGGTAAAGTTATGAAATCCGAGAGTAATTTTCATTCGTTATTGCTCACTGGTTGTACAGAAAATAAATAACCGCTGAAAACATTGGTCGATAGCATACGATTTAACGAGTATATTACAAAGATTAGCTTTGAGCGATGCAGCATGGATAATCGTACGTAGAATATTAAAACGGTAAATTTTTATTGAAAAACCAATTCCTAAAGCCAGAAAATTCGACTACTTTCTCGAATTTCAGTCCTATCTTTTCGCTGAAATTCAGCGGTAAGTAATATTATTGTGTAATGTAACGCGAATTGCAATTAAATTTCGATGACGATAATATACAGAGTGACGCAAATTGTTAAACGTCGTTATGTTAAACAAATAAACGTGAACACCCGCAAAGCATCGAAACACACGGGTTTATTCGATTGCTCTGCACTTCTTTCCGATGCCTTCCGACGCCTACTTTATTCCATTTTTCCATATATTTGATCTAACGAGAAAGAAAAGTTGATACAACTGCGATCGATGCAGTTGCTCGTGGATCAAATTCGATAGCTCTCGTTGAAAGACTAGAAGGAGCAGAAATCGAAGTCATTTGATGGTCGAGTCATTAACTATATCGTGTTCGATTGTCTTGAATAGCTACAATTACTATATCGCGTTATCTTGTTTTGCCTGCTGTTTCCTTTATGGCTTTCTATCAGTCGCTTTCCGGTAATTAATATATGCTAATTACAAACATTTAAATATGTAACTTGTAAAATCTATTTAAAAAAGTTCTTGAATATCTTTCGCTCGCGTTCTCTCTATTTTGTACTCGACTCTTTTCTCTAAATAAAATATTTTTCTCTCCCTATAATCATTGGAAGACGAATATTTTCTTAAATTTCAATGTCAGTACGTTGTGGATATACGAGAAGTTTAAAACCGAACAATATTATATACCGCGCAAGACGACGAGCTATTTGCTAATCGAATCTCGTTCATAAATATCTCGCTTTCTAGATTTTTAAGCAAGTTTGAAAGCAAAAGAAGTCCGAGGAATTCTCGACGCGCGAATTTCTATCACCATACATTATTCAAGCATTTCTCCATACTATCTACTAAAATAATTATATTAAACGGAGATTTCAGCTTGCCAGTACCTAAAGAGGTTGAGCAAAAACTATTTGAATAAACTCTCGTAAGTACTGTTTCCCACCAAGTCGAATTCCTTACGATCATTCCCGGCGCATACTTCTAATTTCTCTGTTTGAATTTCCAGCCACAGATTACTTGGAATATAGAAACATTTCCTGTGAATATCATTTGTATCACTAACGAAGAAATTTAATATCGCTGCTACGCCAATTCTTATTTATAAAATGTTTGTCTGTGAAAAATCCACAACCAAAGCACCTGTACGAATATATAACGACGCTGGATTTGGTATTAAACAGTACTTACAAAAGCAACACACACACTTTACACACTTGTCATCCACCACTCACCGTCGTGTCGCCATGTCGTTGATCGAATTTCGGTATTTTTTCACCGCGGTTTAACGTGTCGAAAAATCGGTACGCGCGAGGATGGTCCAAGGAAGATTGAGAAATGGAACACGCCGATATCTGTTCTAGATGGATAATTCTGCGTATGTGCCGAATCATCTACCGCCGCCATCCCTGGTCGTGTTTTCACAGGCCGGGGGGCTGCCGGAGGCTCTGAGAATGCAAAGACCCTTCAATCCACAAGTTAGTGTCCCATCGTCCTTACCTATACGCCTAAGCCTGTCTTTGCTTTTCTACTCCTCTTTGTTTACCTATGCGAAGATCTGGTGAAAATAATATTTCCGACAACGCGTCACAGAGCGACGAGTAGCCCGGTATTCTCCTAACACGGCTTCTTTTCTCTTCCTTTCTTTAAAATCGTTGCCTCTTCACAATTACTGTAGCTTAACGCGCGTATAGGGAAATTTGTACGCTGATAAATCTTATAATAATTTATCGTTTCACGATCCTTTTTATTTCCAATTTTTTAAGGACCAGATTTCAATGCCGTTGTCACCTTCTACGAATCTTTTTCTTTTGTTAGATTCCTCCGCCTTTCCCATGTTCTTGTTAAATCGTTGCTCCAGTGTTTATAATTACCGTTGCTTGATCCTTGTTCCAAATATTATTTTGACCAGTCTGGGCAGAACTGTTGTAACTAAAACAGGACGGGTACTTGAAATTGACATTCTAACGTTAACTATGGCTTTAAGAAGGAAGAGAGGAAGATATTTATAATTATTAACTATTTAAACCTTTATGTAATAGACTTTTTGCACACGAAACTCGGTGACTAGAGTGACACAACGAGGATATAGGAAAAGAGATTTTTACATGGAAATAAAAAAAGGAACGTTATTCTCTGGCGATATACGTACTTTGGATAATTTATTGCGAATTCATTTTCCTACTATATCATAGTGAATAATAAAAGGCTGCTGGCCGATCTTTATGCTTCGAAAAATGTCAATTTCAATGGACCAACTGCAGTTGCAATCGTTTCCACCGCAGCCGCTTTATGCACACCAATGGTAATTAATGCACGCTTTGAATAGGGATTTTGCTGAATGTGTACGAACGAATGTAGTACATATATGCATGCACGATTCGTAGAGAACAAGTTGTTGTAGACAATTCATTATTTTACATTTTGATGGTAATGTAAAGAAGCGTAATTATATAACCACATTGGCGATGCGTCGCAAACTATCGTAAGTATCAGTTATAATCTGTAGATGTATTTACATCGAAGTGTCACCATGACAAAATCTTACTTTAGTAATTAACGAACAAACACGGTACGTTTTATCTTAATGAAGACAGCGTATAGTTTTATAGAGCGTACAGGAACATCCTTGCGAATGATCGTAAATACTTAAACAGATTTGTATTTGATCCAAAGCCAGTTGCTTCTTATCGCGTTTACCCACGTAAGGTGTAATATGTATGCAAAGAAAGTTTACGAAACAGCAAAGGGAAAACCGAAAAGGGAATCTATGTTGGCAGAGTTAAGAAATGACTCGTTGGTATAGGTATACAGCTGTACCGGTTTGTAATTAAATGGTTGCCTAAAACAGAGGCGATTATTCATCGATAGGAAGACAATGAAATAATATCCATCGGAGCGTTGGAAAATGTATATTTTTAAAGTGTTTATTAACGAGCTCGTTTAAATACACGTCACAGAGGGATATTGTATTATTGAAACCGATTGCAGTGTATGCTTGGAATAAAAATAGGGGCTCGCTACCTTTCGAGACACGTACAAAACGATTGATTGGAATCGGATAATAAAACGTGGCAGCATATCAAAATTCGGTGCCGTTAAAAAATGAGATAATTTCGTTGGAAATTAATCGCGGCGGAACGACGAAATTTGTACGCGTTTTTGATCAGAGAAAGAGAGTGGAAGAGGGAAAAAAAATCTTGTAAATATGCAAAAACGCGTGGCTATCGACCCGTCGGTAGTTTCAAAAAGACAATTACCATATCGTAACTGAAAAACTACGTTGTAGTCGATCGTCTGGAAAAACTACAATTTTCACGATTACGACACCTTGCCCGCTCTGTGTTTTCTTCCTTTACTTTTGTCGCTTCTCGTCGGTTTTTGGTTTCAGTGACTTCTAGCAACGAAAACACGCGACCATCGCAAGCATTTAAATTCAACTTGATTTTTCGTAATTCAATTTTATCAGAGAAAAGCACATCTCGCTCGGTGAATTGCGAGAAGCTGACGAAAGCGTTCGGAAGCTTGCAGAAACTTTATACGAACGTATCACGACAATTCTACGAAACATTTTGAAACAAATGTAGTTTCCGACAAATAAAAAGATATACCCACGTTTCTACGTATTAGCGAGACTGTCCTTAACACTAGTTCCACTCTTTCTTCGTTAACTTTCTTAATTAACATCCACGGACATCTTCAAATTTTACCAACGAATAATCAAAAATACGTGTGGTCATGGTAATGTCTCGTTATAGGTTGCACTCTTCGTTAACTTTCTTAATTAACTTCCACGGACATCTTCAAATTTTACCAACGAACAATCAAAAATACGTGTGGTCATGGTAATGTCTCGTTATAGGTTGCACTCTTCGTTAACTTTCTTAAGTAACTTCCACGGACATCTTCAAATTTTACCAACGAACAATCAAAAATACGTGTGGTCATGGTAATGTCTCGTTATAGGTTGCACTCTTCGTTAACTTTCTTAAGTAACATCCACGGACATCTTCAAATTTTACCAACGAACAATCAAAAATACGTGTAGTCATGGTGATGTCTCGTTATAGGTTGCACTCTTCGTTAACTTTCTTAATTAACATCCACGGACATCTTCAAATTTTACCAACGAACAATCAAAAATACGTGTGGTCATGTTAATGTCTCGTTACAGGTTGCACTCTTTGTTAACTTTCTTAATTAACATCCACGGACATCTTCAAATTTTACCAACGAACAATCAAAAATACGTGTGGTCATGGTAATGTCTCGTTATAGGTTGCAATCTTCGTTAACTTTCTTAAGTAACTTCCACGGACATCTTCAAATTTTACCAACGAACAATCAAAAATACGTGTGGTCATGGTAATGTCTCGTTATAGGTTGCACTCTTCGTTAACTTTCTTAATTAACTTTCGTGTACATCTTCAAATTTTACCAACGAACAATCAAAAATACGTGTGGTCATGGTAATGTCTCGTTATAGGTTGCACTCTTCGTTAACTTTCTTAATTAACTTTCGTGTACATCTTCAAATTTTAGCAACGAACAATCAAAAATACGTGTGGTCATGGTAATGTCTCGTTATAGGTTGCACTCTTCGTTAACTTTCTTAAGTAACATCCACGGACATCTTCAAATTTTACCAACGAACAATCAAAAATACGTGTGGTCATGGTAATGTCTCGTTATAGGTTGCACTCTTCGTTAACTTTCTTAATTAACATCCACGGACATCTTCAAATTTTACCAACGAACAATCAAAAATACGTGTGGTCATGGTGATGTCTCGTTATAGGTTGCACTCTTCGTTAACTTTCTTAATTAACTTTCATGTACATCTTCAAATTTTACCAACGAACAATCAAAAATACGTGTGGTCATGGTAATGTCTCGTTATAGGTTGCACTCTTCGTTAACTTTCTTAATTAACATCCACGGACATCTTCAAATTTTACCAACGAATAATCAAAAATACGTGTGGTCATGGTGATGTCTCGTTATAGGTTGCACTCTTCGTTAACTTTCTTAATTAACTTTCATGTACATCTTCAAATTTTACCAACGAACAATCAGAAATACGTGTGGTCATGGTAATGTCTCGTTATAGGTTGCACTCTTCGTTAACTTTCTTAATTAACATCCACGTACATCTTCAAATTTTACCAACGAATAATCAAAAATACGTGTGGTCATGGTAATGTCTCGTTATAGGTTGCACTCTTCGTTAACTTTCTTAAGTAACTTCCACGGACATCTTCAAATTTTACCAACGAACAATCAAAAATACGTGTGATCATGGTAATGTCTCGTTATAGTACCGATTTCCAAAATGCTTTACACGACACACACGATATGTATATGTCGATACCATCCCATGACAAAATCCGGAGTCGCTTAGTTGCCAACCCAATACTTAGAAATTTTCTGTCCCAAGTACTCGAGATGCTTACACGACGAGCCACTGTGTATAAGAGAAAAAGTCTCGAGTATTTTCTTATGAAAGATCGCAGCAACCATCATTGTGTAATTGAAGTAATAACGAATGACTAATAAATGAGTAATCGGACGAATGTAGAAATGCGGGCATCGACAAACGAGAACCTCATTTCCTCGTATAAAAGAATAATAAACTAATCGTGCCGTACTAATTCCCGTATAACTGGTCGGCTGCATCATTATTGCCTCGATGAAATGTTTATCCGGAAATCGCCTATCGGATGCGACGAGTTGGCGATTTTCTGCCAGCTTTTTAACCGTTTGCCCGGCAACTCCGTTTCCAGGAATAATATTAAAAAGGTCAGGAATCTTGATCGCTACAACCATTCGGCTCTCGGAATATATATCGAAATTGAAATGTAATAAGTTTAATTAAAATCACACATGGTGCTCGTGCCATGTATTAATCATAACTAATGACCGTGCGCCATGTAATTAATTTGTGATTTTTAATTAATCGCTCGGCAATGCATAACAATCGCTAACGATTTTTCCAAAAATACACCTTTGTCTGGACATTTTTACACCTACGCTTCGGTTACTATGAAATTTGTTACTTTCCGTCGGTAGCGTTACATTCTCGTACTTTTTCCTCCGATCAAACAGCTCGCGATAAAAGCGATTCTTGCACGTTGTTCTTATTCAAGAAAGCAGAAAAATATAGCATTTTCGATCCTGTTCGGTGTTTTTCAATCGTTTCAAAGAAAATACCCATCGTATCGCGTAATCGCTCGGCGCATCCGTAATTAGTTGTAATTAAATGACAAAGTTGTGCATCTCTGGATAAGAACTTTTCGTATTATTGTTTAAAAAGTCGCGTTTCGCAGGGGTCGAAAGTCTTTGTTGCGAGCTCTTTAATTTTTCGAGAAATTAAATTTAAATGTCCATAATCTCCACTTTCTTTTTTCTTTTGTAAATGTGTATTTTGTGATAGTAATCGAACTTTGAAATATTTGAATTTGTAGTTCTGTAAACTCGTAGTACGCTATTTTAAACCATATTTTCAATAGAATGTTTTCAACTAAGGGGGAGGTGGTAGCGTAATAAAAATAAACACGTTGAAAATGTTTTCCATGGAACTATGACATGTACGAAGATTGTGTGAGAGCTACGAGAATTTTTCAAGATATCGCATCTGAATTCTCCAGCATAAATTAACCAATAACGTCGAATATTTATAATATTTTAACAGCTGTAACTTGTAACTTGTAAATTCAACAATATCATTGATCGTCGATTTATAGTGCAACAGGCTCTTGTTAAATACAATTAAATCGAAAGTAGCTTTTAAAAAAGTTTTAAGAATGAATTTACTACAAATGAAAGGAACAGCTGTTAGGTATAAGAATTCGCAAATGTAGCGACTTTGTTGTCAAATTTCAACGTTTCTCTCGTCCGATTTTTAAATATATTTTTACGCACATCTAAACTATAAAATCGTACAAACGTAGCGTAAGCGTAGGATGTTGGGCAGAACACCCACGCGACCAGGAATATCGATTTGATAGTGCGTAAGCATTGTTCAAATATTAGTATTCGATTTTCGATCGGTAATAAGTAGATATGTTTCCATTTCTGTTTAAAATGCAATTGCTCTTTCGTAGAAATATTAACGGCTGATGCGGAACAGGCTGGATCATTCGCAGGAATTTTTCCATCCAACCAAATATCCTACGATCAGATGTATTTGTCAAAAACAAATTCCACTTAATATTTGTCCAACTCTAAATATGAATGTTTAGCGGTGTAATGACGATTCTATTTGTTGTTGGAAAGTGTGACACACAGCTATACAAAGGATGATCAATATTAAATCAAAATTAATGAAATACTGATGTCGCAAACATCACGTAGACAGATTATGCGACGCCGTGTCAATATTCCGTGTATATTATAAATACGAGTAGTGCGTCGATCCTGCCGAGTTCTTTGAGTTCTCCAGCCGATCGTATTTTTCTATCGTTGAAAAATTCGAAATTTTCGCGATACTTTTTTCCTAAGCGCAGGTACAAGATGCGATTCTTCGTTGCAATGTTTTGCTGCAATTTTTACTATGCGTAGGTTTTTTCGTTTATTTATTTTTTTTTTCTTTCTTTTTGAAGACCATGGTAGAGATAAAGTGTATAAATATGTTTGATAAAAAATATGAAATTTAATTTTATAGGAAAAACTTTGGTTCGAGTATAGATAATTTGTCTTTTATTCGTTTTTACTCGTTTTCATACTCGTGTCGTTTCGCGCAATATTCTTTGCAGTGGGCGAGATCGATAATTGATGAATGGAAAAACTGATTGCGTTAATAATTTAAAACAGAAAATTTGATAAACAGATAATTTGATGCATTAAATACAATTAGGGTAGGCGAATGATAAAACGTTATTCGTAATTAAAGTAGGTATTTTATTCGTGTGTAGCTTTTAAATAAATATATCCGAATTATAATATTTTTCTATATTATTCTTCCACGTATATTTACTTATTCGTTAAAATTTCATTTCAAGCAACCATTGTATTTCGTGTCCTCTCTGATTAACGAGGATATAGAAGAATAATATGGAATGGAAATTATTCTACAAGCTTGAGGAAATACTAATATCTACGTGTCTAATATACATCACGATAATAGTGTTTCGATGTTGTAAGTTGTAGTTCTGACGATAAATCCAACAGAAGACTATACTTAACGAAACAACGCAGAAATGATTGGACAACCTAATATTTATTCAATTAAAAAAAAAAAAAGAAATTCTTTTGACATCGTTATGCTAATGTAGCAGCGAGGAAAGGCGGTTTAATGTAAAAATTCAGTTTCATGGAAATATCGTGATGCTACACGTAGATTTGTATAGAATTCTTAACAGTCGTCCCTCTGATAATTCGATATTTCTCGTCTTCTAAAATAATACACAACAAAAATTGTTGTTCGTTTATTATCACCTTATGAAACAAAAGAAACTTTCCGGACAACCTAGTATTTATCCTAGTATGTTGTAAGTTGTAGAAAGAAAATTACATTGCAAATAATACACGGTTAGGCCATTTTTTCGTCGAAGAGAAGAGAAAATAAGAAATTTAATTAAATCGATGTGCAATATCACTGAACGATATAGAAATATATACCATTTCTTTCGAGGTCTATACACAATATTTTTGTTTCTACAAACTTTTTAGTGTTGGGTTGTTCGAAATGTTTCTTTGGTTTTTTAAGGAAATAATAGAGAGACAGTGTTTTTTGTTTTATATTAGTTTATTGAATTATGCACGAACGATATAATAGAAATAGAAGGAAATGGATGATTCAATAAAGTAGTATAAAACAGGAATTGTTGCTCATCTATTATCACCTTATGAAACAAAAGAAACTTTCCGGACAACCTAGTATTTATCCAATTAAAGAAAAAAAATAATTTTTGACATCGTTATATTAATGTACCAGCGAGGAAAGGTGGTTTAATGTAAAAATTCAGTTGCATGGAAATATCGTGATGCTACACGTAGATTTGTAAAGAATTCTTAACAGTCGTCCGTCTGATAACCCCATATTTCTCGTCTTCTAAAATAATACACAACAAAAATTGTTGTTCGTCTATCACCTTATGAAACGAAAGAAACTTTCCGGACAACCTAATATTTATCCAATTAGAAAAAAGATAATAATTTTTGACATCGTTATATTAATGTACTAGCGAGGAAGGACGGTTTAATGTAAAAATTCAGTTTCATGGAAATAACGTAATGCTACACGTAGATTTGTAAAGAATTCTTAACAATCGTCCCTCTGATAACCCGATATTTCTCCTCTTCTAAAATAATACAAAACAAAAATTGTTGTTCGTCTATCACCTTATGAAACGAAAACTACTTTCCGGACAACCTAATATTTATCCAATTAAAAGAAAAAAATAATTTTTGACATCGTTATATTAATGTACCAGCGAGGAAGGACGGTTTAATGTAAAAATTTAGTTGCATGGAAATATCGTGATGCTACACGTAGATTTGTAAAGAATTCTTAACAGTCGTCCCTCTGATAATTCGATATTTCTCGTCTTTTAAAATAATACAAAACAAAAATTGTTGTTCGTCTATCACCTTATGAAACGAAAACTATTTTCCGGACAACCTAATATTATGCAATTAGAAAAAAGATAATAATTTTTGACATTGTTATATTAATGTACCAGCGAGGAAGGACGTTTAATGTAAAAATTCAGTTGCATGGAAATATCGTGATGCTACACGCAGATTTGTAAAGAATTCTTAACAGTCGTCCATCTGATAATTCGATATTTCTCGTTTTCTAAAATATCCGGCAAAATTCATGGATAAAACTTGCGATATTATATAACCGGATATCTCATTTGCAGTATGCGGGTATTTCTATGAATTCGAGCACATTGAAATAGCGTATAATACCAAAGCAATATGGCATTATACTGTTAATAACGCGAAACCACTGTGTTATAATAATCCGTCAAAATGTGAAGCTTCCCCCCGTCAGTTGTATCATTCAATTCGCCGTGATTGACGAGTCTATTAAGCTGGCATAGTGAATGCCTCGATGGAAATCAACGAGTTCTGTTTTGTAACGTTTGTAATAATGGAACACCAGGCCACGGTAAATGTCATCGTTGCGAATCCACTCGATTGCGATCGAAATCTTTCAAACATTTAGTACACGTTGTGTTTGCCCTTTTCCGAAACCAGAAATTAAATTAACGTTATTACGTATTTTTAATAGAAACTGCGAGCGAACTCCATACGATAGCGATCTCTTCCTCTTGTCTTTTCTTTGGTACAGTGTTTTGGCGAGCGTAGCGACTAACGTAGGTAAAGTAAAAAAATAAAAAGCTTGAAACTGAAGCGTCTTACGCTCTGTTGCGTGTAAAGATGTTCGTTTCACGAATGAAGTTTCTTTTGGAAAATTGTTTAAATACTGCTCGAGCCACTGTACGTATTATATTTTTGGCAGATTTGTAGAATAACCTTGCAAGTATCTGTAATAAGATTTATAGTTGGAATTATAATTATCCTGGAACTTTGGAAAAATTTATGAGCAACGATCACGAAGATAGAGGAAAAACCATTTAAGTAAGAAATGTTTCCTAAAAATATATGAAGTAAATTGGCGTAAGATTTCTACACAGTACAGTATCAGATAATTAACGTACGGTCGTAATATCCAATTAGAAGCGTTTCCTTTCTTCAATTATGAATTGCAAAGCAGAAATTTGAAACGATTCGTGTAGTGAGTAAATTTAATATTAAAGCCTTTAATTACATTATATTATGTAGAATAATTAATATTTAAAATATTCTATAAACGGCAATTTCATTCATACTAGTTATTACGCGCTAGCTATAAACTTGAAAGAGTTTAATTATTCGAAGTTTGTTAATAAACTGGTTAATTAAGTAAAAAATAATACTTAAATAAGTTGAAAGCTTGAGATACGAGTTCTAAGATTCTAAACGTTCTTTCTTACATTAATTCGTACATACTTCGCTGCACCGAGTTTCATTCGTACAACAAAGCTTTAATTAGCTACAACGTTGCTTGTCTCATAATTAATAAATTATCGACGATAACTTCTATGTCCGCTTGTTTGTGTCATGGTAACCCAGTTCCATAGTATAAGCATAGAAATATAAATTTGTGTAAGTATCTACAATCTAACAAGCGCAAGTTACAAAAATAACATAGTCTACACCTAATTTTCTAATTAAGCTACAATCTACTAAAATCAACTAACGATCCAAGCACTTTTTCACGGTAGTGTATTTATCCCATAACAATCTCTCCGTGACTAATGATATTCTTTTTATTGTCCAGGTGACCGACTCGAAGGATCTCCAAGTGCCGTTCAGCACTGCGGCTTCTCTGGGTTACGGCCTCCATCATATGCTCCACTTGCCGCCGCAATTTTTGCACCCTCTGGATCACCGTTTACCGTTTGGAGGGTTCAGGCCTCTGGGGCCATCGGCTTTCGCTCCGCCGAGCAAGTGTCTGAAAGTAGAAACAGGAAACGGTCCGGTCACCGGTTCCGGTTTGCCAAGTATCGGCTCATTGTCGAGCATGTCGAACATGTTCTCGCCATCGTCCTTGTCCTCGGCCAGCGGAGGTGCCGTCGTCTCTGTTTCTGGAGCGTCGGCGAGCATCGGAGGCGTCGGAGGCGTCGGAGGCGTCGGAGGAGGTGCGAGCGCGGCAGCGGCACAGGAAGTCGCACCGCAGAGTCCCGCTGGCTCTACCAGCCGATCACCTACAGGGACCGGAACCGGTTCGGTTCCTAATCGCGGCACCACTCCGGAGGACGAGGATCGCGATGCGAATGCCACGCCTGGGTCCGAGAACACGGAAAGATCTACGCCCGAGGAGGGACGACCGTATCGACGTGAGTCCGCGTTTCCCATTTTGCTCTTCCTTCGTCTGCGAACAGTTGCGGATTTTTCTGCATTTGTGGCAAATTTAAGTACCGATCAACGTGTAAAATGTATACGGTTCCCACTGCGTCTGAATCTGTTAACGCTGCAACTACCAGCGTCGTCCAAGCGAATAATTCGTAATTCCTTGTAGAAAGTTCATAGATTTGTAATGGCATACTCTTACAATTAATTTTTGTACGAAGTATACGAGTAGAAGCTCGTATCTCTTACCGTATCGTAGACTTTGTTCTATTTCTTGCACTCTAATTTCCTTGAAACAAGTTTTCTACTTTTGTCATGGATAGCTTTATCGTTGATATCACTGATTCATTTACAATCTCACTGTATGTCGTTTATCAAGCGTACGTGATATATAAAAGTATATAAAATATTCAACATGAAGCTGTTGCGACAGTGGTTTTGCGAGGAAGACGTTTAGCTTCAGTTTTCTTGATCGTATCCGTAAAACTGTGAATTTCAAGGCAGAAAAATCCGCAATCTGTTCACGAGATTATTTGCTCTTGTAGTTACTCTCTAGATTTCCTTGATCCCTATCTGTCTAATCTTTTTCTCGTTCTCTTTCTCAATATTTTTTTGACATTTGTATTATTGGACACGGTCTTACGATCCTCAGTGTTTCGAATATAATGAAATCGTAACTAGCATAGAAAAAGATCCTGCGCTTTTATCTCCATGTTCTATCCTCTTTCTTAAAAGAAGTTAGGCGTTTAATTACATGAAAAAAAAAAAAAAGAGGAAACGAAAAGAACAAAATGATTAAAAGATTAAAAGTATAATTGAAAAGATAATCGCGCGCGTAAATATTTAATGCTGCGTTGTTTTTGTGTTTTCACTCGATGAAACATTTATCCACGATATTACAATTAATACATATTTTCCCTTTTATACGTGTAACGCGACGATGCATGGTTCGTTTACATTTTAAATACTGTGTTTTAGCTAGGATATCGTCTCAAGTTCGTTTCGCCAGTGTTTCCTATAATATCTATGAACAGATATCTTTAGTTTTCCTACCTTGAAACTCTCCTAGAAACCTAAGATTTCTCTCAGCGGCGATTAATAATTATTCATATTCATACATATTCATATTCGATATTGAATATTCGTATTTAGTTTTTATAATACCGTAGCAGATTCTGTGTCGGATAAATGACAGATGAAAAAATTCTTTATCGCGTGTAAGTTATACGAATGATAAATTAAATGAAACGAATAAGCGTAACATTGGTGGCGTTGAAACGTATTCGAATAATAAAAGAGTATCTTGCTACATCTAACAACGCAGCCGGTAGGTTTCATGATTTTTATGTTGACAAACGTTCTATGTATATACAAAGAGCAGCTGAAACGTATATAGGAATTTGCAGAGGAGGAACCACGAAGATTTGTATGCTTAATCTACCTAAGTCGTTTATTTGAATTCTCAGGGGCGCAACAGCTGTGTCGCGTCTGAAAGCTCACGCGGGCTTTGTTTCCATGTGTTTGCTTATTTTTCGGTACAGTCTTAATTACCGAAAGATAGAGCCATTCATTTTTCTCGGATACGATTCTCGCGGTGAACCATTCTTTCTTTTCTTTTTTTTTTTTCGCTACTCTCTCTCCTCCCCCCCTCTCTCTCTCTCTTTCTCGAGCTTAACGTTCATCCAGCATTTGGCGAGATTTTTATCGTTCATCCTCTTTGCGTTCGAAGAAAGTACTTTGTCCTTTCGTCGACCAAACAGTTCTCGCTCTGTAAATTCTTTCTCTTATTAAAACTGAAAACAGCAGGTAGCGGTCAGCTTTTCCTATAACTCTCTTTTCCTCTCTTTCTTTCTCTTTCACCGGCTGTCTGCTCGTTCCACCGCAGCTAATTTTCGTTTGATTGCGAGACGAGAAAAAAAAAAGGGGGTTGGAAAAGGTCGAAGGTGTGCAACCTTGGCGTCAAGCAGACTTTTTAGGTTTATTTTTCGAATGGTTCAGCGCCAGGATAACGATGTCCTTTGACCGTGGCGAACCCTATGACGTTAGCCGCGTCGCTAATTAGTCGATATTCACTTTGTGGCGGCGAGTCTGCGTTTCAGAAGGGACACCGATTCCGCAAAACTGCACTCAAGCGGTTTCGAATTGAAGATCCTTTTTTCCAACCGTGTAGATTTTTACGCCTGCCTCGTCCAACTGTATTTTCTTCTACGTTTTTCGATAATTATGTTCATGGTATAAACTTGCTTCTAATAAAGCTTCGCACGCTGCATAGCGTTCTCATCTCGTATACAGGGTGTTGCAGTCTTCCGCAACTACATATTTTCGGAATAACACTTGGGCTTCTAACATCGTCTGCTTTCGTTTATCCTGGCTTTCTGTAATCCAGATACGCCATTAGACCATTGATAATTTTCACCCAAGTGTACAGTTAACTCGATATCTGTTAATTATTTCCAAACATATCGGTTTTCTTGCAAATTCGCGTGCTTTCGCAATTCCAAATCCGAAACTCTACCTCAATGGATCATAGCCGGCACGAATAAACGTGATCATTCTACGAACAGGTAAAAAAGAATCGTAAGAGAAAATTAACGACGAGGTTGTTGATTTAACGAAACGACGAAAATAACGTTCGTGTTTGTGTATTACGCGGTATAGCGTTAAGACGATATCGACGTGTGTATGCGTGTAAAGATTTTTTTAACTGGTAGAAATTAATTGCGTAATCTACGTATAGAGTTGGAGAATTTGTGGGGAAAATCGTGAAATGATCAGCAAATAATTTGATCGTGCGCCTGTGAGCTGTTGGTGTGCGTTTTAAACGCAACGCTGCATCGTAAATGCTCGCATAGCCGCCCGCCCTTTTTGGTAGCCGCGCTCCAGAAGGGGCTTTCAATGTATCGATACCTACGCATGAAATATGTTCATAATCACGATTGACAGGGAATCATGGTAAATAGTCATTTGCTACTCCATTCGCGAATTTACATTACGCCTCTATTTGGATCTGACGGCGCAGAAAAATCTGCAATTAATATTAGTATGCTGGCTATGTATAACTATACGCGTAATCATCGACCTTTTGGCGATGCCGATGATTTATTATATTCCGTTACGGGTAAGCATTATTTCTGCTCTGTGTTATAATTAGAAAAGAAGAAGATTTATAAGGAAACTTGAAAGCGTCTACGAAGATTTACAAACAGACGGAATATTTCGATAAAGTACAGCGAAACAAAGGGAAGATCTGTTGGGTTTTCCTGTTTACAGTAAAATGAGTTTTAGTGTTGTCAGAGTAGTAGAAAACTAAGAATTAAACATTTTTCGAAAGATTTTATCCAACTAAATCGCATTATTTTCTTCGTGTTTTGTTATATATTTTACATGTTTGTCCAAATTGTACATATCCGTGTCATTTGAATTTCAATAATTCATTAGCCGGTATAGTGATATTAACTTGAGAATAAATACAATACACAAAGATATTTCTACTTACTGTTGGGTTTTCCTGCTTACAGTAAAATGAGTTTTAGTGTTATCAGAGTAGTAGAAAACTGAGAATTAAACATTTTTCGTAAAGATTTTATCCAACTAAATCGCATTATTTTCTTTATGTTTTGTTATATATTTTATATGTTTGTCCAAATTGTACATATCCGTGTCATTTGAATTTCAATATTTCATTAGTCGTCATAGTGATATTAACTTGAGAATAAATATAATACACAAAGATATTTCTACATACTGTTGGGTTTTCCTGCTTACAGTAAAATGAGTTTTAGTGTTATCAGAGTAGTAGGAAACTAAGAATTAAAAATTTTTCGAAAGATATTATCCAATTAAATCGCATTATTTTCTTCGTGTTTTGTTATATATTTTATATGTTTGTCCAAATTGTACATATCCGTGTCATTTGAATTTCAATATTTCATTAGCCGGCATAGTGATATTAACCTGAGAATAAATACAATACACAAAGATATTTCTACTTACTGTTGGGTTTTCCTGCTTACAGTAAAATGAGTTTTAGTGTTATCAGAGTAGTAGAAAACTGAGAATTAAACATTTTTCGAAAGATTTTATCCAACTAAATCGCATTATTTTCTTCGTGTTTTATATATTTGTCCAAATTGTACATATCCGTGTCATTTGAATTTCAATAATTCATTAGCCGGTATAGTGATATTAACTTGAGAATAAATACAATACACAAAGATATTTCTACTTACGAACGAAATCCATAAATACTATCGATTAATTACATTTTTCTATCAAAGTGACGAGAGATGGTTCGCGTGAGAAGAAACGGCTTTGGAATTTTCTATCGAAATCAAATCGATTATAGTGTGATCGTGGAACAGAGGCTAAAAGGGATAAAAAAAAAAAAAAAAAGCGAAAGGGCGGAGTAAGAGAGATATGAAATATGAGCACGGAAATGCAGATATTTGTCAGGAAATTGATAACTCGAATAAACTCGTCGCAAAACGTTCAAACAGTCTGCCAAACGGGACGATTTTACCTCTTCTCCCGGCAGCAAACCGAACTATGTACAGACATCGGTCGGCTACGGCAAATGCGTGATGCGTGTGCGTGTACGTGTGCACATCCTCGTATGCACCGCGTATTACGACGATTCGGTATAAAATTCACGCGCTACTCTGATATACTATTCGAACAACTGATTGTACACGAATTTTATAGCTATTTGTATTTTTCGCTAATTCCGTTGTGTAACTTTTGCAGAAATGTGGCATTACGCTGATTGCGCGTAGATTATACCGTAACTTCAGCATAACCGTGTTTTTCCACGTTGATCCCAATAATAAGATCATCATCGTTTTATACGATTTTCAGTTTGCGTTGGAAATATTATCGGTTACCTTTGCTCAATTATCATTAACATTTCGCGTCAGTTACATGCAAAAATCCGCACGTATATTCGTATTTCCCGCGATTCTCTGTTAAAAGCATAGTCTTCCCTATGGCAACGAGATATCGGCTTACTTTTCTTGTAAAATTTGGATTTGTAAGGAACACGATATTTTTTCCCCTCAATTTTTTCCCTAAAACGTAAGAAACTTGGGTGCAAGGTAACTGTAACATCGATCTCGATTTCGAGGTTCGTACATTTCGAACATCGAAACAGAATTTTACTTGCAATTGGTTTCTATGTTTTTGTAATTGCATTAAGTATATAAATATGGCTTAGTATTAAAGCCACGTTCGTTCAATCCGTTTAAACTTTATCCAGCGCTGTATGTACCGTGTGTCTTTCGCAGAAAATTTGCAACGTCAAATACAGCCAACGTCTGTGGATGTTCATACAATTTCTCATTGGCAAGGTGGTACATTAGTTTAACACTGATGCACGCCGTGCTTCGTTAACGATCAACGTTATTGGCCCATACTGATTTAGCCTCGGTTACCTAAAATTCATTCGCATTAAAGAATGATTGACGTATTCTGGCGTTTATACGATTTTACTGTAAAACCGTCCTAGTGACGCGTACGTTCTCTACGAAGACTAGCGCAATAATTTATCCTTAACGCGGTTTATTTTTAATAATTGGTCGTATAATCGGCGTATAATTTGTCAATTTGAATCAATTTGAATCAAGCAAACACTTTCATTTATAACTGTATCGTCGATCATTTGTCTGCTACGTGTACGATTTTTTCACGACGTTAAAACGATCAGCTATTTTATCATACAGTTTGATACGTTGTAGACATGTATATACCGTTTTGGAATATTTAATACGATTTTCAATAAAATTAGCTGGCATTGCGAGGCTCTCGACATATATTAATTCAAATATTTTTGGAATTTAGTTGACATAAAGAAATTTAAAATCCTCGCGCACGTATCTTTGCATGGCGAAATTTGTCTCAAAAAGTACATACAACTTTCGCGTCCGAATCAAGCAAACACTTCTTTCATTTGTAACTGTATCGTCGATCATTTGTCTGCTACGTGTACGATTTTTTCACGACGTTAAAACGATCAGCTATTTTATCATACAGTTTGATACATTGTAGACATATATATACCGTTTTGGAATATTTAATACGATTTTCAATAAAATTAGCTGGCATTGCGAGGCTCTCGACATATATTAATTCAAATATTTTTGGAATTTAGTTGACATAAAGAAATTTAAAATCCTTGCGCACGTATCTTTGCATGGCGAAATTTGTCTCAAAAAGTACATACAACTTTCGCGTCCGAATCAAGCAAACACTTCTTTCATTTGTAACTGTGTCGTCGATCATTTGTCTGCTACGTGTACGATTTTTTCACGACGTTAAAACGATCAGCTATTTTATCATACAGTTTGATACATTGTAGACATGTATATACTGTTTTGGAATATTTAATACGATTTTCAATAAAATTAGCTGGCATTGCGAGGCTCTCGACATATATTAATTCAAATATTTTTGGAATTTAGTTGACATAAAGAAATTTAAAATCCTTGCATACGTATCTTTGCATGGCGAAATTTGTCTCAAAAAGTACATACAACTTTCGCGTCCGAATCAAGCAAACATTTCTTTCATTTGTAACTGTGTCGTCGATCATTTGTCTGCTACGTGTACGATTTTTTCACGACGTTGAAACGATCAGCTATTTTATCATACAGTTTGATACGTTGTAGACATATATATACCGTTTTGGAATATTTAATACGATTTTCAATAAAATTAGCTGGCATTGCGAGGCTCCCAGCATATATTAATTCAAATATTTTTGGAATTTAGTTGACATAAAGAAATTTAAAATCCTTGCGCACGTATCTTTGCATGACGAAATTTGTCTCAAAAAGTACATACAACTTTCGCGTCCGAATGAAGCAAACACTTCTTTCATTTGTAACTGTGTCGTCGATCATTTGTCTGCTACGTGTACGATTTTTTCACGACGTTGAAACGATCAGCTATTTTATCATACAGTTTGATACGTTGTAGACATATATATACCGTTTTGGAATATTTAATACGATTTTCAATAAAATTAGCTGGCATTGCGAGGCTCTCGACATATATTAATTCAAATATTTTTGGAATTTAGTTGACATAACGGAATTTAAAATCCTTGCGTACGTATCTTTTTATCGCGTATTACCTTGTTGTTTTTATACAAACATAAAAAGCACGCGATTGGACAGTTCACTGATATACGAGCACGAGTGTCACGGCCCCCTGTCATTTATGTGATGCACGCGGTGCACTTTGCACTTTTTTGTGTGAAAACGCAGCTTGTAGTCGATCGTTCATACACATGATCCGTGCATATTTCCGTGAAATGTCCGAGTGAATAACGAGGGGCTGTGTTTTATTTTATTGTTTTATTATTACAGATTAATTTTCGTTTGATTGTTTCGCGCTGCTATCGAAAGACGTGACGCGAATTTATCGGGCTGAATTTCGTAGGAATTTTATACGTTCCAAGTATTAAGTGTATGTGTATATATACATATATGTTTTTTTTTTTTTTTTTTTCGTAACATCTTCACGTATCGGAAAATGAAATTTTTGGTCGTGGAAAAATTAGAGAATTCCACGTTATTCGTCGTTATAATAATTACTTTGTCGCTTTAGGATCTCGCCACTGTATAATTCGCTAATTTTCAATGTCGTTACGTTTATTCTCGCTTTTTCTTTGAAAGAACAACGCATTACAGAATTTTCATTTTGTGCCTCGCAACCGTAAAGAATAATTTGCTATATAATATCACATAACGTATTATAAATATTATAATTCTACAAATGAACGTACGTAGAGCTACCGAAAGTACAACTTGACAAAAACATACGAGCATCGTCCGTATATATCATTGTAGATTTTTGTACACGTGTGACGATGGAATTATGTACGCTATAGAACAGAGGTAATAAGTCTCAGAGTAATATGCGCTTTTGATAAGAAACCAAAAAAAAAAAAAAAAAAAAAAACAAAAAAGCAAAAAACAGAAAAATCAAATAGCCGGACAACAGTATAAATTTCTTCGTATCTCACTGGTACTCGGTGCTCTTATAATTCCTTTTTTTTTCTTTTTTATTATACGCGAAATAGGTACATTGTATCGTTTAACGGAAGATAAAGTTCGATTTTAATGCTTCTTGTGTAATTCACCGGTTTGTAATTCAACTTGAATAAATTTGTATATTTCGGCGGAATATTTCGCGGGAATATCGTAAATGATAATATACGTGGACCGCTATCGTATTTTACGGATAATAACATTTGTCGTCGTTAGGCGGATTAAAAAAATAGAAAAGGAAATTTCTAATAAACAAATTTAAGAAGAAAAGATGTACTACGAGATAAAAGGTAACAGAACGATCGAGTCTCGTTCATTCATTTAGATAGTGAGCGAAGACAACGATCCGAGAGAACGTTCGCTAGTCGAATTGCAGAAGAATTAATTTTGACAACGTGTCTCGCGTGCAAGCGGCTGGCCATTGTTGAAATCGCTTTCATGGCACGTTTACACGGTATTCCTAATGGCCTTCTCACGCAACCACCGTAAAATAGAGAAATCATTGTAAAAGGTCCGAACGACGTGCACCCTTCCGGTCGTTTCTCCCGAGATAAGGGAGGAGGGTGGAAAAATTTGATTATCAAATAATTCGTAGGACGTGATAGTAAATCGCGGCGTGGCTCGTCGCTCGCTCAAGGAATACAAATGAGGGTAACTGCTTCCGTGCGCGAAACGACGATAAAACCGTGCAGATGGACAGCTTAACGAAAACCTAACGGATCGTAATCCTTCGACATATGTACGTCGGTAGATAATTTTTCAATTTCGCCTTGCTTTCTTTCGAACGTACGTAGCTATGGGGGATTTTTTCTGCGTTTATGGGAATTTATGCGAAAGCTACAGAAATATATAAATTGCGGGTAAAGGAATGCTCGTTGTAACTTGTCGCAGGTAAAAGAATTGACATAAAATTACATTTACGTGTAAATGGAATTTTCGCAAAGGGTAGAACCAGAGCAGCTTTATTTATTTGTAATTTGATTAAGTTCTCTTCACGGTGAAAATAATAGATCCAAGTGTCTGCATACCTGTTTGGAACACCGTAAACGATTCTAATGAAACGAACGTGCAAGATTGATACTGCGAAGGTCTTTCGCTTCGTTTCATAACTGCAGGTGTGAAATTACGTAGTCGTACGTTGCTGTCCTCAATAAGAACGGCGCTTATTAACGCTAGAGCTATGAAACCAGTGAAAACGAGTGTCTCCAAAATTTTCAAGCTAGTTCCTTTCTTCATTTTTATCGCAACGATACTCTATCTTGATTGTTAGTTGAAAATTGCACGCGTTTCGAGATATAATTACCGAAGAAATAACCATAGACTATCGATAGGTAATTCGAATAATTATGAGCAATAGTGTGTATCTGATATCACGATGATTTTAATGATCGAAATCGAGCAGTGACGGTAACATTGCTGCGAACTGAAACGCTGTATTTCCATTGTGTTCTTAATTAGAAATCGCGGCTGTCTTAAATTTTAATTATTCAAAAGATGGACCGATTATCGGTACCGTTGTGATAATTGCGAACGACAGAGTACGTCTAATATCATAATCGTTGCATCGATCGAAATCGACTAGTCGTAGGAACATCGATGTCGAGCGAGCGCTTTGATAGCGCGTATTCCCGAAAAAATTGGCCTGGCAGGTTATAAAATACAGGAATAGAAGCGCGCATGATCGAAAGAGCGGAAGGGTGGGAAATGGACGCTTGATGACGAGGGTCGCTGTGTCTCTGACCTATATTACCGTTCAAATTTTTAATTGCATTTTTTCGATTGTCAAAGAGAGACAGAGGGTGCCTTATGGCCCGTACCAATCTCATGTCTGACCATTGTCCTTCTGTTCGTTTGTGTTCGATGAGAGAGCACGGCGACATTGCAGCCGCGGTGCAGCCAATTACCAATCACTCATGCGGAACAATAAAGCGGAACCGTGGAATTCTTGTTGGAAAGTATCGCGTTTCATATGTATACATCTAACACGCTAACGTCGCATTACAATCATTGTGCGTGTGTGTGTGGGTTTATACATGTCGGAGATGGAAGGACATCGGGGCCTTTTTTTGGAATGTTTGGGAAGGTCCCCGATACTTCAGTCCAGACTTTTTATTATAGCTGTACTTAAATAATAACACTGAGAAATAGTTGTTTATGACTTAACCCAATTACGTTTGCCCGAGATTTATGACAGTGGGCTTGGGCTCGAAGTGACATAACGGGCCGCTGAAGGTACCCACGGCCACGGGAGGGACGCGTACCTAACAGAGGTATGGAGTAATTAAATAGCTCTTCTTAGAAACAAAGATCGATCCGAGGGGTATAGAGAGGTACGAAGAGGAGTATATAAGGGCAGTTCCACTTGGACCGAGGGTCAGTCAGATAAGTTCTACTTGTACCGTGGACAAGTACGTTGAGTCACACCCGAATCGTGGATGAGTAAGTTGAGTTCGACTTAGACTGTGGAAGAAACGCGTTCGTCATCCCGTTGACCGTGGATTCGTTATCGAGTCTAAGGTCGTTGCCATTCACATCCCGAGTATCTAATTACCACGGTTACTTGTCAAATTCTGTCACGATCATAATTGTACTGGTGAATGTCTTCGCTCTTGCATAACAACGTCTAACCCAAAGAAAGATTCGTTACACGACCTAACCCTAATGATAACCCAACATATAGAAACGGGAGGAAAGGTTACATCCGTGAAAAATAATTAATAGAGCGAGGAGAATTGCGTGCGAGACATTAGCTGCGATTAGAGACAGCGAGAGATTACAACAAATACAAATAGCAACATTGTTGAAATTTGCAGCGAAAGATAAAAAGGGTTCAACCAGTAACGAGATTATTGCAACATTGTTGGTGCGCGTATTGGGTTGTTGGGGAAATTTGCAGCGAAAGATAAAAAGGGTTCAACCAGTAACGAGATTATTGCAACATTGTTGGTGCGCGTATTGGGTTGTTGGGGAAATTTGCAGCGAAAGATAAAAAGGGTTCAACCAGTAACGAGATTATTGCAACATTGTTGGTGCGCGTATTGGGTTGTTGGGGAAATTTGCAGCGAAAGATAAAAAGGGTTCAACGAGATTGTAACGTATTCGGTGAACGAGACAGACACAGACGAAGATGTTACAGCTACGAGGAACAATTTCTTAGACAGACGACGTAAAATTTGTAAACTTTTCTAACATAGCTGTCCCTTTCGTTAGGTAGCTACTTGTGACCTGGACAACGCGGAAATTCGTTAAAATCGCAGCATGTGGATTTACGTAAGCGCGAGTAGCATAAATTTCTCCAGCTCGCGAGGATGGTAAATAGAAAAGCGCGGCAATTAGGATAATTAAAGGGATCGGTGGTAGAACGTCTTATTTGTTGAATTAGGTCAACGAATATCTTGAAAAGACTGAAAACGGTAAATCGCGCGGTCGTTTACGACGAATATCTGCTATGGTCACACGATGGTTAAGCAGCAGCTGGTGGAATGCTGGTCATTTGTAACTCAATAATTCTACTTCGTTTGGAATCCGGTAATCTATACTGCGGCTCGTTATTCACGCATCATAATGAGTTTCGCGTTACGCGCCTTTTCTCGCTGCGGACGGCTGGAAAGTTCCTCGTAATGAGTTGTCGATACTCGGTTATGGGTATTTGCGATAATTGTAATAGAGGAAACGTAGCGTAACGGATTTCTTGGATAGAATGGAATATCCGTGTTAATTCGTCCGTGCCATATGTACTTTTCGCAAAAGAACGTATAACGTTATTTTTAACAACGTCTTTTAATTAATCGTGTAATAAATCTTTTCGCTTTCAGCTTTTCCCGATTATGAAAGTTAGCAGGTAGAATTTTACGGACGGTCCTTCTTAACGCAGCAAAGTACTCTGTACGGTATTTTAAATCGCTCTGATGGAAAGATCAAAGAATAAAATATGCCGATAATCGCGCATTAGCTGTACGAATATGGCGGTGATTTTGACAAAATTCGATGGATCATCGAGCGTAAGACAAGCTCGAATTATTGGAATTAATCCTCCAAAGTCAGGTTGCTCTTAGCTTTTCCTAGTTTACCTTCGAAGATCGGGACGACGATATTTATGCCTCTTAATACCGCGTTTCCATCGTTGCACTCGCTTCGCGTTACAATCTCTACACAGAGATAAAAATAGAAAACCGTGTTAGCAGAATGCGTATCGATGTAGTCTCGTACGCGAGTATTGCATCACGGATTCGATGTTTCTTTGGATCGCAGTCTAGGTGTCTCGAGGAAACCATTTGTCCGCAAGTATATACGTTTCAAACGAGTACACGCCGAGCGTTGTGATAACCAGCCTAGCCATCTATACCTCGAGTAGTACTTAATATTCCCGACTGTATCGAATATCCCGACGTATACTATTTCTCGTGTCCTCCTTGAGTTTCAAGTTGACAACCATTCTTCTCGCAGTACGTACACCGTTTCGAGTTTCAACAAACTCGGCCGAATTTGTGCCTGAGAAATCCACGCTCGCTCCTCTCTTTTCTCGCTGATTCCAACTATTCCGTGCTATGTAAACTGGGAGGGTAGCGTTTCTCGTTGCATTGCTGGCGTAAAACGTACCTACTAAAATGGACGAAGGCGAACGATAGGGAAGAGGGGAGCGAGAGAAGGTTACGACGGGGAAAAAGACGGAAGATAACCGTGAGAAAGACGTTCGATTTATTATACAAGAGCAGCAGGTGCAGTTGCAACTGCGGCGACGTCGAGTACGCTCCTCCTCGTGATAGGGTATATATAGTCGAGCTTCGGAATGGGAGAAGAAGTAGGAGAGTGGAAGGTAGCTCAGCATTGGTGGCGGCGTTGCGTGCAGTAAAATAACTGAGACTTAGCGTCCTCCTCCTCTCAACTGCAGCCAACTAGGCGGAGCTCTATATACGCGCTGCATGTGCATTGGGTAAAGACTCCTCCGCCTGGATCCTTGCGCAATGGAAAGGACCGTGCTTGCTTGTCTTCCTCTCTAGATACGCGTATTTCTTGCCGAGCTTAGCCTACGCTCCTACACCTTCCAACTTGCCACATAGTCCTGCGCGCATCAACCCTACTACCTCTTCGGACACCGCACGCGCTGCTCTCAACGCTCTTCCTTTCCTTTCTGCTACTCTGCTCGTCGATCCTCGCTCGTCTTTACCGGATTATGCCAGTAATCGATTTCTTTCCTTCTACTCGTAACTCGTTAGGTTTCTTCGTATTTCGCCTATTTATACCGCGCTTGAACATCTTCCCATTTACGACGATTGCAATTTATTGTAGATCGCACGGTATAATTCGGAATACGTAGGTTTGACGCAGAGTCCTGGAAACGTGTCTCGGACTTGCGCCCTGTGGCCGTCGAATTGTCAGAAGGAAAGGAACCGTTCAACCAACGTCGATATTTCGATTATTTCATCGCTGAATCGGACAACCTTGACACGGAGCTCTTTCAATTATCTCCAACGTTTCGATATTTCCTCTTGCGGACTGTCTGGCCCTAAAGTACGACGCGTTGAAGACCAACGACGTCTCGCGATGTACAACGAATTTGGATGCAAAGTATCATCTTCGGATACAGAGTCTTAAAACAGAGTCGATAGAAATAATCGTAGGTTGGTAGGTTTCTTTAAAAAACCTAAATACATCGGCGTGATGTTCGCTGCTGAGATCGCACGTTCTTCGCTGCATTCGCTGTATATTTGCGGTAACGCATGGTTAAGCTCGTCGGCGACGGTTAAAGTAAATCGTGTGTATTCTTCTGGTTTGCGTTGGCCGCCACCCCTTTGGAAACCGTATTTCCGGATGGTTGGCAGGAAGTTTGGAAGGAGATGGCTGGATTCGCATAGATGCGCGTACAAGCGCCATGGCGATCTCCTATCGTTCGTTCCCCTTCTCCTCCGTTAACCAAACTCCTACGCGTGCTCCTACTCTTTCCGTGCTCGTCTTTGCAGCGTCGAGACGCGGCGCGACGCGGCTTCCGCCGTTCGTTTAACGATCCCCCGCCACCTTCTGCCCGGGATAGAAATAGATGCTCCGCCTCCTAGACGAGTTTCTCTTCGTCCACATCGAAGGTGGCGCGGAGGAACGCGCGCGGTGTAACGAGCACAGCCACACGGTCGAGAGAGGGAGAAAAGTCATCCGCTACGTGGGTGGATCTTGAGGTAGCAACCTCTTTGCCAGGTTTTGGGCGTGGTGAGGGAGGAGTTGGCTTTTATCGTATATAGAAGTCTTCCTTTGTATTCACTATCGGGCCGGATACCTGCACACCAGCCACAGACCTTATCCTGCCACCGGCTCCCAATTATCCTGTTACGCATCGATGGACTCGTTTGCGCGCCGATTTACTCGCTACGCGATGTCCCTAGCGCAATCTTTGCGCATTGCAGACTCGAAAAACGATAGCTTCGATGTTCTGGTTTATCGCCATGCCATCCTCTTTCTTCTTCGTTCTTTTCAGCGATGGCACGTTGCTTCATTTCTGGTTGACGTCTAGGGTTAACCAGTTTAGCTTTCACGCTGGGTATAGGGATGGGTACGTTTTAAAGAGTCGTTGAACAGATGCACGCTAAACGACGATGGCGATGTTACGAGTTATCCGGGAAAACGTTCGGAACTCGTGTTTCCAGTAGCGGCATAATCGACAAGATTGATTTCAGCGTAAATACGTATGGCAGGGCTTCCCTTAACTCGAAAGATTATGCGTATCTCAGGATTATTTCCGTTGGTTTCACTCGCCGATTGGACCAGCAGTATAGTTCGCTGGCGTTCGCTGGTATTTCGCCAAAATGTTTCTGCTGAACTTAAGAATTTCTCCTCGAATGCTTCCGTCGAATCTTCGAAATCGCCAACTTCTCTCAGATCGTCGCGGCAATTTTATTTTTCCCGTGCTGTGTTCAAAGAAACTTTGCGATTACGTACACTGCGCTCGATGTACAAGGTAGGTTCAGTGGGATAAGAAAGAAAGTATAACTAGAGAAGAAGAACGAAAATCAAACTGCAAAATGTGCAGGTGAGGCTATTTGAGAGTCACTGGTGCGGCGTAACCCGCGACGCATTCGCAGCCGCGAATTTTCTCCGAGATGCGTCCGACGGATTGGCGCTAAACCTCGACGCATACGTAAACGGAGGAAAGGATGGAAGGACAGAGACAGCGGATAGGGTCAGAGGATGTTCGAAACGGGAGAAGAGAAAGAGAAAGAGAGGCGAAAGGGCGCGAGGGGAGGGGGAAAGAGGAAGAGGCGTTTTGCAGTATAACGGGCCGCGTTGACGTTCCGTGCGGAACACTCGACTCGTGACAGAAATTACTAAACGGTCGGGGCACTCGTAGCTCGCACAATCGCGAGCATACGTAGTTCTACGTGTTCACGCACGTATTGTATGTTTCGCAAATGGGAGCAGGAATGAAAGGACGACAGGACGGCGGGCGCAGCACGCGGCTGAAACCGAAGGACGGAGAATCGGAGGAGGGCCTGCGGGGGTTTGAAGCGTGCGAGCCTCGCGCATATTAATCTGTTCGACCGCACATCAGCCTCCGCTTCGCCTCTCTCCGAATCTCGTTCGTTCGCGTACTTCATCTCCCAACCCGTTAACCGGTCGCGCACCTACGCACAACGCCTGCGGGAAATTGGCAAACTGCGGTGCCAGTCCGCCTTCCTCTTCCTCTTCCTCGTCCTCGTTCTGGACCACGATTCACGTGAACGTGTGTCGATCATGGTGCGCCAGCCACCGACGAATTAATATCGTTCCCTTAAACTGGTTCGTGGCGTGAAATTCCCAGTAATTCCTTTGTGAAACCAGCCGCGTCCTTGCTTCTTTCTTTCCAAATTGCGAGAGATCGTAAACGATTGGAAAATTGCCTAAAAGTATCTCTTTCCTGTGATTTTGATGTCGATGTTCCATTTCTCCAGTCTGCGCCGATCGACCAACTAATATCGTTTCTGTAAACCGATTCGTTTGAAATTCGTCGCGCTTCCTCCGCAAAGTTGACGCAATCTCTCTCCTCTCGCGATAGTTACGATGTGAACAACGATCGTATGTCTGAACGGTTCGCCTTCTCTGTTACTTCGACTTGTACAGTCACTTGCTCGCGTCTCTGATCGCCACCAACGACCGTAGTTTGGTTTGCGTGAAATTCACGCTAATCCCGTTGGCAGATTGACAGAATTGTCCTCCGTTTCTTTTTCTTTAGAAATTCCAAGAGATACGAAGGGGAATTGCACTGGTCAGAGCTATTAGAGGATCGTCTTTCGCGAAGCTGTGAGCTCGTAAAATTAATCAGGCTTGAAAGTACACGAGTGTTGATCGCCGAAACAGAAATTTGAGAAGATCTAAGGGGAGATAAGGCGCTCGAGCTTGCAGCTCTGTCAGGAGCGTGAAACGTCAACTAGGAACTATACGTTGTACGCGATACACAGCTAGTTTTTTTCCTGTGGGCTAATTTCTGCCGACACGCGCGCGTACGTAATAGTCTCGGACAAAGAAATCGGAGCTTCGACGAACGAACGTCTGATTTGCTGATGCAACTATCTGCAAGCGTTCGTCGTAAATGTACGTACCAACGCACACCTGCGATCGACCGTGTGTAAATGAAAATACACGAGAAGAACGACGAGAAGAAAAAGAAAAAGGAATGAAACTCGTTCGATAAGAAACGCGCGTTAAATCATATTATTCGTTTTGCTGGTAAATCGAAGGGATCCCGGGTACTTTCGAATCCGCAATGCGACTCGAAATTCTATCTGGAAACATAGTCGATAAGATTACACGAGTACCTACTGGAGCGAAACTCATGCAACATGATTTTATAATATGAACGACTAGTTGAAAGAGGTGAAAACATATGGAAAATACCATTGGAGAAACGACGGTGATTCGGTAGGGGCAAAGAGAGGCAGAAATCACGCGTGCGGTTTGCGGCCAGCATTTCTGACCGCCGAACGCCGAAGTTCGGATTGAACTGTCACCATCAGCCCGTACAACGCGGCGGCGTGCGGTACAACCACGTGTCGTATATTCGTTCGTAATAACTGCGGTCGACTAGTCACGACACTCGACCAACCAGCGTTTTATGGCTAACTAGCAAGGCAACCGTTCGTTGCTCATTTTTCTCGTTTCATGCTCTATCAGTTTAATTGCCTGCCTCGGTTAATGTTCGCTCCTTATGCAATTTGTCTTTTGCTTTTACGCAACCTTAACGTTATTCCCGTCAATTAGCTACCTTTTACATACTTTGCTAACTACCAGTTACTATGCTCCTTTTCCGATCGGTGATTTATATTTCGATTTATATTTATATTAGAGTTGGAGGATACGGCCAATCGTTCCAAGATTTTACAAGACATCTCACAGGTTGATCCGACGAAATGCTGACCCTTTGAATAAACACGTATCATACGATAGGAAAACGATGGTTAAACGCGATAATGTAAATTGAACGCGATTTCTTTTCATGGCAAGACGCAGGATCAAGGAATTAGGCATTGTATTGCTACTCGAGCGTGTATATGATGGGCCATAAAAATAGCAGCGAGGACCGATACATTTGGTATTATTAGAAGGTCGGAACAAGATTGCTCGGTCGTTCGATAGCTTCGTATCTCTTTCCCTTCTTTGGCTTTAGCCCTCCTTTGCTTTTCTTCCTGGAGTGACGATTCCCAAGGGCCGTTGCTCTACCACTTCCCCTAATCCACATTCCAAATACTTGTATTCGGTATCCCTTAACAAATGGCTTTCTTTTTATCATAAAAATTCTAAGCAGTAAGAATGAAAAGCGAGGGAATGGTGACTGCAATTAAGCCATACGGAGATGGAATTGGTCAACTGCTTTTTTCATAAATTTTCATCTCGTCGCTCGGACACGTACGACTTTTGCAAAACCGAACAACTCCTTTCGATTTATCGTACACACGTAAAATATGATACATGTATGTACAGCCGTATACGCGTGAAATTCTTTCGCGATAAGCGTCGGAACACTCGAGTCAGCGTACGAGACCAATTATTCTGTACAAAGTTGGAGATTGTGTTTTAACACGGTGGTGACTGCGGTGCGCGACTCGAATAAGCCTACGTTCGGACGCGAGAAAAGAAAATAGAAACAAAGAAGTAGAAAGCGCGGAGAAAGAGCTGTCATTTAGAAAACATTACGAATGAAATATTAAACGAGGCGGATTGCGTGTGTGAAGAGAAGTCGGGTGTATCGTGCATGGGCATGGTAGTGGTCGTTTTCAGAAAAGACGAGGAGAAAAGGAAGAAACGGCTTACGAGCGAAAGGTTAAGCCGGGCTAAACTAAGCCTACCGGAGTAAGACGTTCTACCTTTAGCCCTTTACCCGTGGCGCCTTTAGGGATATTTACAACGTCGTCGCCCGGGCAGAAGCCGAGCCATGCAGTGAGAAATGGCCCCGCCGACAATTAACTGAAATCACAGCGGGCCAAGGCGGTTTGTCACTGTCTAACCCTCGACTACCGTCCCCCCCTCCCCTCTACTACCATCTCAGTTACTGCCATTGGTATTATCGTTAGCGCTACCGAGAGCTGTTAATGTTACGCCACCTATTACTGTCACGCTCTTATCGTTTACATACGGGATAGCTTCCCATTTCAGTTTTTCGTGCATCGGTGGCCAAGACGTACAGCGTTGATCGATGCAACGAACCGATGACGAAACTACCCCGTTGGCTATGTTTCGAAGCTTTCGATAAACGATACCGCGATCTTTCTTCCGTTTTTACGACACCACGCTGGAATCCGTTTGTTACGATCACTTTGCCAATTTTTGGCAATTTTTCATAGGAACAACCGATAAGGTTCCAGCTGATAACACATTTTCATCGGTGAAGCCAATTTTTTACGAACGATAATCACATTCGTGCGATTTATATTATTTATATTATATTTGTTGATCGCAAACTGCATCAATGCTAACGTTTCTTACGAACAACTATTTTTAGGAAAAATTTATTCGATAGACTGAGCGCGTGCGTTGTCCGCGTTCCTTGGCTCTGCAATATAATTTTCATGGTCGCAACGCTTTTTCGAGTTGCCAGCAACGCGTAACGATGCGCTTGTTTATACCCAGTCACTGCAACGATACGTTGCCGAGAGACAAAGGCTGCGCTTCGCAACAAGATCTATTTACATATTTCTAAGAAATCTTACCGTGCACTCGTGTAAAAGGTATAATACTTGGGTTAAAGGTGAGCTTCGAAGGAAAGCTCCATTTAACACGATTTCATTAAGAATTCTTATCGTTGCGCCAAAGTGAAATCGTCGCAGTTGAAAGCACATAGAACGTAATAGGCGGCTTATTTCAGGATAATTTTATGTACAATGCTTTGGGACAGACATTGTGTCAAGGATAGTCGATCGATAACGTTATCCGCGATTATGATAACCAAATCCCATTGTGCTGCGATTAACGCAGATTTTTGATTCTGCGTGAATAGGGGAGCTTCTAACGAGATCAACGTTTTTATGCAGATTTATATTTTTATGGTCGTGATTAAATCTTGCAGCCAATCGTATGTTTCCAAAAAAAGAATTTTTCCATTTTCCCTTTCAATTCTACGAACGTACGAGTCTCGCGGTAGATGTTAGGTAATATTTTCGTTTTAATTGCCGAAAGAGAAGGCGGATTTAAGTCGGCACGCAGCCGTAGGTACAAGACTGAAAGGAAGATTGAAAGCATGTCGGTTGGTGGAGGATAATTTATTGATTTAGACGAGGCGAGAGAGGAACGAAAGAGAGGAAAAACGAGGCGATACAGAGGAAAAGAGAGGTGGAAAAAAGAGCACGGCAGCGACTCTTCATCAGCGATTTAATTCGTGAACGGCGCGCGGCTTCGAGTTTATTTATTTTTTCGCTGGCTCGTGACCGGCGCCAAAACGAGGGCGAAAGAGGGACAAGATTAAAAATCCCCTAATTACTTAATCGCGTTACCCCGATACGACCGTGTCAAAGAGACGAGCGAGGCCAGATCCCTGTGCTCCGGCCGAAAGATACCAAAGAGGCAGCCCGCTGCCTTTCACCCCTTTTTTTCTTCTCCGGTTTTCGGAATTCAAGTGCATTATTCGTCGTCGACATTCGTTAGAGATTTACCGATTCACCGGTACTCAACTTTTACTTTTCACCACTTGGTCGTATTCACAATATCCTACCATTACGATCTCTCTGCAACGATCATTCGATCCTCTCCGAGTGTAATATTTCACTGACAGAATCGATGCAGATGCGTTTCATGATTTTCCTCTGGTGTTCACTGTTCCAATCTAACGATACAAAATGGTATTGACGTTTGAAGAATTATGGTCAGATCGTGGCGTTTCCAGAAATTTTATATTTTTATTAATACAATTGAGCCAGTGGAATCTACGTAAAGATCGAGTTCATCCATTAAACCTTGTAACAGAATTACTTCCTTCTGAATAATTTCTACATTTTTGCATTTTTCAATCTTCTATAAATCACGTACAATTTCTTACCTTTTTAATATTTACGAGATGAAAGTGAACTTGAACAGCGTTCGACGCCACTCCGTTTAATTCAACGAAATTATTTACAGAAATTTGAAACATTCGGTTGTCGTATCAGCCGTTTAAAAGCAACGCTAAAGAAGATGGCAGAAAAGTAGTGATGTTACAAACACTTTTTAAAGTTTACCTCACAGTTTACCATTATTTACGTACATTATCAACAGCAATCGTAATCTAATAATAAACGTAGTTGCATTGTTGGTAATTTAGCGTAAAAGCGAGATCATCGACGTTTACAGCGACGAGAATGAATACCAGGAGAGAACGCGGTGAAATCGTTGGCGTGTTGGAACATGTCGTTCCTACGCGTTTAACAGAAGCGGTAAACGCGTTGGGTCGTTCCGAGTTGGGTTTCGGTTTTTGCGTGTGTCGGCTTCGACTTTGTTGTTTTCTAACATTTGACAATTATTCGGTAATTTATCAAAACGTCCGCGCACAATGGTCCACAGCAAGTTTCGTGCCAAGGGGATGCCCAATGGTCTTTCCTTTGTCAGCCTTCCATATAAGCGGTGTTCGTTAAAGTATTCATCTCTGATTTTTTTCATTACTATATCTTACTGTCATTATAGTCCATTGCCTCGTGTAACCAATCTGTTTAAGGAAAATTAAGGTTCCTACGTGTTAGTGCCCATTGATACGCTTGGTCGAACGAGTTAAACGCGAAATAAATTGCACAAAGTGCACTTCTCAGGTGTACCTTGCGATTGGGATAATATTTACAGCGTTGCTTTCTCTTTCGCGCAAAAGTATTCCTCTTCTTCCGAATAAATCAGAGGATATAAGATAAAAGCAAATTGGAATATGTACGGACAGCAAAATTTCCGATTTCGACAAATTTATTTGCCACAGCGGACGTAACGGAGCACGTGCGAGTAATCGAGAATTATCTCGTTGGAGGATACTCGGTTGATTTTTTGGAAAAATTGATTTTTTTAATTATTTGGAAAAATTATATCATTCGGTTGTGAAATGACAGTTGACGAATTATCTGGACACCGGGTAGACTGATATCCGTGGTATGGAACGTGCTTTGAACAAGGAGAGAAGCGAAACAAGCATACGGCTTCCAAGGAGCGGTGGAACAAAACTATCTCATTGTGTGTTAATACGTTTCGCCGCTGCTGCGTTGCGTCGCGCCGCGCCGCCTCGGTTTCAGCCGCGTGCAACTGCAAGTATGCACCTCGCATACTGTTGCAACGCTACGAAGTCGCTCCTACCGTGATATTAAGTCGATGATTGTCCCAGACTTTAATTTTAAAAGAGCAAGTGCCTGATACATATGAATGACAAAGGAAAAAAAAAAAGTAGAAAATGCTTTTTCTCCTAGTTATCTCGCAACGCGTAGCGCATTTTTCTTTTTATACGAAGATTTAACGTTGCGCTAACGACCAGAGATTATCGACGACTGTAGACAGCGCGTGGATTCGAATCGATGCTTTTGTATTTTGTTGGTCATAATCGCGACAATTTGACATAATCAAATTAGCTAACGTGGAAGATTTTTCTAGCTACTAGAAAAGGAACACGGAGTATTCTCGTTCTTTCTACTTGTACAATTTTTTATCAGAGTAGCCTGGCGCATAAGAATCGTCGTTTATTTTGATGATATTTTCAACTGCCGATAAAATCATCGTATTTGTTTCTGAAAATTAATCGAAGAAATAGGGAAATAAATAATCGTAGCAGGTATTTGAGGAAGTTGAAACGTAGAACGGACGAGTAAACCGTGGTAAAATTACGGCAAACTCGGTGGTACTCCATTCGTAATGCACAGAAATATATGCGTGTAGCTCATTCAAAATAGATCTGTGGTCTTCCGAAAATGACGGAGCAACACTTGGGTGTTTGTTTGCGCGTGAAAACTGTCGGAACATCGAACCACCTGGATCTCCCGCTTGTCCTCTCGCGCCGTTTATTTTTCGTTTCAAAGCTGCTCTCGCCGGTGCTCCTTGAACCTCTTCTTACCGCTTGGTTCACGCCACCGGAAGCTCTCGAGAATTCTTCGCGCAAACTCGAGTATACAAGTTAACGCTGTTCGATGATACGCCGCAACCCTTTCAGTGCTAAGATTTTAATAACCGTGACAGAGAAGCCTCGTGTTTCCAGATCAGACGCTTTTCCATTTGATCTTTCCCCGTTTGAGCGTGTCTTTAGAAGCTTCTTTCTAAACCTCGAAAGATTCCACAACTCGAAAATTAATAGCAACGAGCGCATAGAATTTCAATCGAATCCTCGTACAGCGAGAGCGAAAATCACCGAGCATACGTCGCTCCAGGAAGCTCGTGGAAGCTCGTTAAAAAGCTCTTACACGCGTGTCGCGTGGATTGAAAATTCATTGAAACTATGTAAAGTACGTAGACGTAAAAACTACCAGTAAAAAGCATAGGCGAGTTAATGTCGTACAAAGTACATTTTCGTAAGATGTGTACTGCCTTTTGACTCTTCAAAATTATATGCTTTCTACTATATTCGAATTTCCATCATTGGAATATTCCCTGGCTCGAATAGCCTTCCGATTCGAATTAGTCGATATCCGTTCGTTTGCCACGAACGCTTGAAAATCCGCAGTCTAGCGACAAAGAAGAAAGGAGCCTATGAAGAGTAGGAGGGAGCCACGTACTCGCATGGCAAATTACTCGAAAATTCGTGGGCCAATTTTCAGCAGATTAGAGAAGGAGGTGTTGTTCACGGTATCTTGTCAGGTTCGGCACATTTAACGGGTATGGGAGCACCACATATTGGATCATATCGTATCTTCTCACAGTCCATGAATAATGCATCTGAGAGGTCGCCCCTCTGGACCCATCGTCTCCCTTTCCTGACCATCTTCTACCGCTATTCGCCTTCTACTGGCTACCCCCTCGCCTCGCTACTCTCCTCTCTCGCTCTCTTCTGTCTGTTCTCTTCTCTCGCACGTACACAACACTTTGGCCAGTCGCGTTCCGAAATCTCTTCGTAATTAAAGCTGCCATATATTTTACTTTAATCGAGGAGATCGGCCGGCTACCATTGGCCACGACGATTTATCACGTTCTCTGACTCTTCTCCTCCACCTCCTTCACACTTCATCGCGCCTCAAGAAGATTATACGGCCGAAGATGTATTCACGAATATGTACATATAATTGCACGATCCTACCGGGATTTCTCATCGATCCGATGTATACGTGTTTCATCTTTACCGCTGCTGCGTGTACGTGGATTACATACACGCCGAGACTGTCCTTTTGCTCCTCGCTTTGTCATGCGCGATAATTTGTCAGACTTCCTTGTAATCTTGGGTTATGGCTATATTGATTAACCCGATATAAATCGAAATCTTGTAATAACTCTGGTGAATTTATCGCGCAACGTTGTAGCTATTTAATGCTTTCCGCCTTGCCTTTCTTCCTTCTCTTTTACACACCATCTCCTTTGCTGAAAATTTCACGTAACTTTTTCTATACTTTTCTCTCTGTGCTGATTCTAAATTAAAAATAGCCGTGAAATCTCTTGATGTTAAAAAATATTTCGTTGAATGGTTGATTAAAAAATGTAAAATACCAAGCACGCGTTCATCGATGTCGACGAAACAACGATTCGGTGTTCTTCCGTGAGGTGGTTGTCGGTTTCTCTCTCTGCCTCGGTAGATCGGTGGCAATGTCGCAGAAGCGGCGAGGAATCCGGTAGCCCTTAAATCGCGCTAGAAGCACCAGTCCCGCTGTCACAGTCTGCGAGGATAAATCTTGGATTACCACGCGCTCCCTTTCCTCGTGCTTCTTTTCTCCTTTACTCCCGTTTCCTGAGTACCTGGCATCGCTCCATCTTCCTCTTCCTTTTCGCCCTTTTTGTATCTCCCTTTTCGGTATCACGGCCTTAACACCGTCTTATAACCCGCGACAACTCGAAAATACCGTGTAGAACCCTCGTAAAACACGCTGCGCCACTTTATATTTTCCTATTTTCCTCTGGACAATCGATCGAATAATTAAACCCCAGCAATTTCTTCCCATCTCTCGCACGATTCTATTTTCCTCTGTTAGTCGTCCACGGAATTCGTTAAAATCTAACTAATTAGCTTGTAATTTTTATTCCAAGCTAGCTTGTCCGCCTCGTTTTTCTCTGAAAATCTAATTCCTTCGATCCAATCAGGAGTCTTCTAATGAACGTATCGACGATCGATGAACTGAAAACACGGCGAAAGGTAGGAAATATTAAAAATTATGTCGCGATACTCGTGGTATTCACCGTTACATCGAGGCTTCCAAGCGAAACTCGGTGTCAAACGCGATTTGATCTCCTTGATCGCATTCGCGAGGATGTATTGGTATTGATCAACTGAGAGCTTTGAATAATCGAAGTAAGTTGGTCGAAGTAACTTTGTTTCTCTGAAACGTTTTTCAACTGGTCGTCTATCGTATGGTCTTAACAAGCGTTCGAACGAAACGAGAAAATGGAGAAGAAAACTAGCGGAAAGCGCTAGCGTGGGGGACGAGCAAAGGCTGATAAGGAAGAGGACGAGACCCTCTTCGTTTTCTCGGTGATCCGCGAGATGCCAGGAAACTCTCGGTAGATCTAGTCAGACATTGCCTGCCAAGAGTGCCTCGAACGAGCCCTCTTAAATTAATTACAGGGAAAAGATCCTCGCATCCGATTCCTCCCCTGCTACCGCTAAAGCGAAGGCCGACGCAGTCAGGCTTGCTCGAGAGACGAACAGAGCCAAAGAGGGTTCTATGTACTTACTACGTTCAAGCGAGTGTTTAACGGCCGGGAATGCTCGTCAAACGAGGAAAAGAGCATCCTCGTTGGAAAAAATCTCCGCTCATCGTGCATTTAGTCGTGAAACTTTAAGCAGCGTATCTACGATTTTCCATTTTTAAACGCGTATGGCTTTCGGTACTCGCTTCGAACCAGATACATTCGCGTTCTTTTTTTTATGTCATAAGACTACTTTATTTTAATCGCACGGCTTTTTAAGGCCAGTTCGTTATTCTTCGTTTTCGTCGAGAAACAAACCGATCGCGGATTTTGTCATTAGGTCGCTTAGTTGCCACCGGTTCTACGACAGCGGTATTTTTCGTACGATCGAATTAGTCGCACATTGTTCCCTTTGTTACAAAACGATGAGGTGTTGTACGGTTATCAAGCGAAAATAATTGAAACTCGAGCCTTTTTTACGAAGCTTCTTCTCCGACGAAATGATCTTCAACGATAGCTGTTGATATCTTTCGAAAATCAAGCTTGCGACGATAATTAAAGTTGATAGGAAATATCGTTCGTGTCGTTTCGTTTTATTTTATGAGAATTTGTATTTTTCGACAAATCGTACAACTTATAATATAGCGGAATATATTTGCAACTGAAATGTAATTCTGTACGATCGTAAACGTTGATTTTAAACTTCATGGAAAAAGTGTTGGAAAGAGAAAGTTCGTCGTCGCAAGTTGCCTGTGCAATGGTGAACTACGCTAGGAAGGGTTGCGTGTTACGGGACAGTAGGGCAAAGAGGGTAGAACAGCCTATCGGTATTATTCCGACCAGTCATCGGGACTTATACCGCTTATAGGATTACACAAGCATTAGTAGACAGCTTGTTCTCTACCATTTTGTACGAGATGTGTGATAAAGCTCGGTATTTCTACCAACCTGTTCGTCCGAACGAGTCGATATCTTTATTTATTTCGTCGCTTTCATTATTCACGGTATAATTAATTTTAATTCGTTTTATATTTCGTATCTCGTACTTTTCCTTTCTGAAATTAACTAAACGGAAGATTAATATAATATCACGAATATAATACAACGAATCCTATCGTATCCTATCAATTTATACGATAAAAATAATCCTTGTGAATTGTCTATTGATTCCAGCGTATCTTACCTGATATATTAAAAATATATTTAATATAAAATATGTAACAGATTTTATCCAAATGCTATTTATATACGTATTTGTCAAACACAAAGTTAAGTAAACGAATTACTTGGCAAATATCGAATAATTTGCGTGATAAAATTAATCGAAAAATTGCTATGGCCAAAAGTATTAAATCAAATTTGTTTCGGTGAACGTTATTTCGTTTATTGTGATACGCTTTGAGGTTGATTTGTTGTCATTTGCGCCTGCTGTGATAATTGATTCTCTCGCACACACGCGAATCTGAGAGAATTAGGAATTATCTTCCAACAGGGAAACATTTAATTGTCGCGAATAACGTAAGAAAGCTCTTTTAGTAGTACTATAGTTGCCACGGTATGCAATGTGGTTTCTCTTCTCAAATTACCTGTTCCACAGTTTTTCAGTCTCACGATACGTCAGGTTTAGGAGTAGTTCGTTATACATAAATGCTGAAAGTAACATGAGTTGGAGGAAAGTAACGTGATATCGTTGCATATTTTTTAAAGCTACGTAGCGTCAATGATTTTCTGTCATCGATACTGTTATACAAATCTTCATTGCCCCTTTTTTTTCTTCTCGTTTGAAGAATCTCCATACGCTTGTCCCGAGGGAACTACACCAATTAACCCTTAAACGTACATAGTGCGATCATTTGCTAATATCAACTATATTTCTTCACACCAATCGTAAGATATTTTGTTTCGTTATCTTACTATCTTGGTAATTTTATTATTATACTAAAATACTTACAGAAACGTATAAACAACAAGTTAAGTTGTAATCGTATGTTCAACACAATTACGCTATAGTTTGTTCTATTTAAAATAGAAAAGTAGGAAAAAAGTGAAACGGAGTTTGCGTTCCATTCTTTTCTCGAATTTTGTGCCACGTAAATTGTCAGATTTTTCGTGCTCTGTTATATTGGGCTGGCAACTAAGCGATTAAGGGTTTTGTCAATACCACCTAATGACAAAATCCGCGACCGCTTAGTCGCCGACCCAATATTTGCAAGAATCGTGGATTCAAGAGTTAATTTCTTAACAGGGTGTAACGTAAGAGGCGTAACATAATTCGATGCATACATTTCTAAATGATTACTAAGAATTGTCGCTTTCTTATTCCTTATCCGGTCTTGCGTTATGCCTACGTACCGTGAAAAGTAGTCATTTGCATAAAGTAACGATGCAAGAGTACATTGTTGCTTGCACGACACACGGCACATGTATTATCTGAAAGAACATCGTTTATATTCGTCTGAATATACAGGGTGTTGCAGGTTTCCTCGCTGGAATTTTGCTAATAAACAAACATAGGTTGCTGAAACTTTGATTCGCCACTATTATACTTGTCGAGAATTGTGGACTTTATTCGCAGAAATAAACGTGTGGGAATACCCACATTGCACGTAGAAACGATATTAAAGTAGTTTCAGATTTATTTAATATGTGATGTGCAAGATATTCGTAGATACGCATTGCACGCGTCTCAGCAACCTTTTTGTCTCGCCATCTTCTTTATCACCATACGTACGCAACAGTTGCATTCTTTTGTTTTACGAGACGCTGCGCACGCACATACTCCTACACACGCTCATACCCATATATGCGTGTCACTACTTGGCGACCAATCCAGTGTAGCACACAAAATTATACATATCTGAATAATATTAAGACAAAGTTTGAAGAGCGAGTGTAACATGCAAAAATTCATAAAACGTCCAATGTGAAGTAATCGTCGTAGCATACGAGGTATTTCTAGTAACTGGGACGCGCTATAACTCTGTCCCAAGCCAAGTTAAACCGCGCTCTTCTTTGAAACGTATCTGTACAATTTCTTGTACATCTTGTACTTTCTCGTTCTCCAGAGGAGCAAGACAAAACGCAGGGCGGAATGCTCGTGTTTGCGTCTTCCTCGTCTTTCGTGCGTTGGATTTGATGAAATCGACATTGAGATATCTTTCAGACTTGGCCTCGTTGCATCGTTTTTCCCACTCAGGCACCTGGGTACTTTCTCGTAGAGCAAAAATCCTATGGTTACATTTCAAAAAAGAGTGCACTTTCTCATTCTCCAGAGGAGCAAGACAAAACCCAGGGCGGACTGCTCGTGTTTGCGTCTTCCTCGTCTTTCGTGCGTTGGATTTGATGAAATCGACATTGAAATATCTTTCAGACTTGGCCTCGTTGCATCGTTTTTCCACCCAGGCACCTGGGTACTTTCTCGTAGAGCAAAAATCCTATGGTTACATTTCAAAAAAGAGTGCACTTTCTCATTCTCCAGAGGAACAAAACAAAACGCAGGGCGGACTGCTCGTGTTTGCGTCTTCCTCGTCTTTCGTGCGTTGGATTTGATGAAATCGACATTGAAATATCTTCTAGATTTGGCCTCGTTGCATCGTTTTTCCCACCCAGGCACCTGGGTACTTTCTCGTAGAGCAAAAATCCTATGGTTACATTTCACGAAAGAGTGCACTTTGCATCTGCGAGGAAGCACAACGGTGGAAGATTTTTCTCTAACTTGGCCTGCAGCGAGGTTACAGTCTGTCCGAGTTAATAGAAACACCCTGTATAATACATAAACTAGATTTTCACTTAGATTCCATTTGTTCGATTTATCAGTCAGGTTCGCAAAGGTCTAGAATTGCACAGACACTGGCAGTCTATTGGTAATGTTTGTCTGGCAAAACGAGAAACACCCTGTATAGTAGAATCGAGGAGGATAGCGTGAAGGCGAGTCGCAGGCCGGTATAATTTATTTAATTATATCGAATTCACGGTGAGAAGCGCGTGCCTGGAGTTCTCACGGTAGGACAATAAGGACATTCATTCGTCCGTTCGAGCCACGGTGGCTCGGACAAGCGGTTTCTCTTAGGTCTTAATCGTTTGCCACGGAATGCGCGTTTAATGCAAAAGAGGACACAGGCGGCTTGTGTTTGACTCGGCTTGTATTTTCTCTGGCTGTCCTCGCGACACCAGGCCACTTACTTTACGAGCTGCTCCATAGGCTCCCCGAGTTCCTCGAGCTCCGAACGATCTTGCGAAATCCTTCGAGTACCGCTTGACGCTAATGATGCCTACTATCTAAACGACTAAACGACTAAACGTGGCTAAAACGATCTCTCCCTCTCTGTCTCTCCCTTTTCCCATTCGTTTCCCCGATACTCATCCTGTCTCCTCTAATTAAATTCACGAGTTTTTAGGATGCCAGGATAATCACTTACTCTCGTTTGTACGTGAAGTATCGCGCTATTATCGCGCCGACTGGCACACGGTATTGTTACAACGATCGAAATATGGATTACGTTGTGAGAAAAGAAACATGCACGTAAAACACATATATAATAGAATATTTATGATGTATCTCAATGCATGGTGGATCTGACAAGAAATACATAAAATTTGCGTAGCGTTAATGATCGAACGATCGACTCTTTGAAACGTTCATCGTTGATAGTTTTATTGAAACCGATATTTATCGAGTATAATCCAGTGTGCATTCGATAGACTTTGAACATCGTAAAATAAGATTATCGCGACGTGCGTCGTAAAACAAGATTATCGATTCATCATTGATTCCTATATTTCGCTCTGGTTACTCAGCAGCGATATTCTACGCAAGCTTCGCTCGGTCGAGTACAGTTTCGACGAAGAAACACCTCGGTTGGCGCAAACATCTCAGGACGCGCGATAGCAACGAAAATGAAAAGGAACGAGACGCGTCTAGGGAAGCTTTATAGTCGAAGGTTTGCAGCCGGACGCGAAACCACACTTTACTCGATGGGGTATACACCGGTGGAGGAGACACGGTAATAATACGTGAACAATATAGGCAAAGTTAGGTACTGGACAGGTCGACACAACGAAGGGGTACCCCATTGCACACTCTGTATGAAATATCAACCACCGTGAAACTTGAACACCCTGAGAAACTTTGGGGCCATTCTCCGTCATCTCTTACTTTCGCTCGATCGCCAATCTGCCCGGTTGCTACAAGTTAGGACACCAAAAAATCCCCGGAATTTCTATGAAAAAGCAGGGAAACTGTGTGGCTGACCAGGATCAACGTTGTTAGAAACAGGCAGAAGCAAAAGGTTGGGGTATAAGAGGTGGAAAGGCAGAGCAAAGGCATCCTGCCCGCCAATATTCACTAAACTATGCGCGAGTATATCAAATGCTGGCCTCGCTTTGCTTTATGAAAAAGTTGTAAAATTAATAAAGAATCCGACAATCTTGCTCGGTCTCGTTCCTTATTCCCAAGAGATCCGACGATACACCGAGTTGAGCTTCTTATACCGCGCCTTGATCTATACCATAGCTCTCTGTATATCCAACGTTTTTTAATATCGTCGTTTTGATCTCTGCCAATCACACATGGCTTCTTTGAAAATTTTTTAAAAATTTCCAAATATCCAAGTATTATTAGGTTGTCCGAAAAATGTCTTTCTTTCGCAAACGTGTTTTTTACAACAATACACCTTCGTACAAACGTGAAACCAAGTCTGTGAAACGTCACGGTGTTCATCTCAACGGAAGAAAATTGATCGTACGTAGATCGACAAAATAATGTAAAACAAATAACGTTGTGCGTCTGTTATTTCCTCATAAAACGAAAGAAACTTTTCGGACAACCTAATAGTTTCTGCGGGTTCGTAGAACGTCGAGTTTCGTTGAAATCGTAGGAATAGGACGAATAGATAGGATTGGTTCTAACGATAAAGGCACGTTTACGTATGAAATTTTCCGACTCCGACTAGGTCTACGTGCTAGTCCAAGTTGATTCGTTAAAATTTGGTCACGCGTATTGCTTGGAAAGCTGGAAATTCGTAGACGCGGAAGGAAATTTTGTAAAATTGTGGAGGATGGCGAACGCATCTTGCTACGTTAATAAGTTGAAGCATGACGTTCGTATCAGATTCTGTAGCCGTGATTGTTAAACTAATATTGAAACGGACGATTCGGGAACCGCCGCTATTTATGTCCCCGTTTGAACTGGCGGACTTCCGCCGCGGGATAATACGGTTAACCACGTTGGCCATTAGTCTTTCCACAATCGATACACGCCGGCTGTTACAGTGAAAATCGACGTCGATTATCATCCAACAGCTTCGATGGCTCTTGTCCACCTTTCCCATCTTCGTTCTATCATTCTGACTTGCAGCCGATCGAAGAACCAATAACTTTCCTCGCTGCGCTATATGTTGCGCATAGACGTCACATAGAAATACAACAAACTGTAAAATTAGCAAATGCGTTTATAGGAAATTCAAAGCGTAGTATAACTCGATTCTGACGAACAGCTGACACTCGTCAATCCGCTATCTGATTGTACACTGGTTTGTTCTTTTGTGTTGAAGTGATCGCCACTTCTAAGAAAACTCTACATCTGGTCTTCGGTTTTCTCAAGCGCTAAGGTCATCGATAGCGCATAGACAAAAGAATGCGTCGATGACAGACCATAAGCGGTACACGTGCGACGTTGGCTTCAGGGTTTTTTTAGTCTCAGGGTAACATTGTCAGCGTGAGGATCTGGACCAGCTCACATTGTATTCTACACTTTGTACTTTAATATTCACAATATATATACTTACAATACCTTCCAATTTACCCACGCGTTTCTTTAATTCCACATACACCGAATAACTTTAACATTTTGGAATACAACGATATTTCACGTATAGGCACAATACCCCTACACAGACACCTACACAGTCATTTTTTTTTTTATTTTATTTTGGTTATTTTACAATTTGTCCTTATGGACATTTGGTAAAGTGTTATACCTTGTTGGTGAAGAAAAAAAATATAAATAAAAAATAAATATAGCATGTGGGCGGCTACCCCCAGCGGGGTGCCAGCTTCGTTTTTTCTAAGTTATATCTTTTATGAGGTCTATTGGGTGTTTCCTTTTTAGTCTTCTTGCGATATTTGTTGTGTTGCACGTTTCAGCTGCCAGCTGGTTCGGGTGTGTTTCTAATCTTGTTCTGTATCTTGTTGCGAATCTGGTAATCTCACAGTCATTTGAACAGGACATTTACACAGGTCATACTCATTACTGTATAGAGAGTGGGACTCAAAATATTTAAGGGATCATGGTAGGGGTCAAGGTAGTGACCTAAGTCTAATCTGAAAGTAACTGGCCAACAATCAACAATTCTTGTATACGTTGTTAATTATATCACTTATATACACTTATATACATCAGGTTCTGTAGTTCTGTTTAATAAACATCGCTGAATATTACTTCAACTCAAACATCGAGTCAAAGATTATTCATCTTAACTTCAAGATTAAATTCTAACACGTTCAAATTCCAGTATCGTTGTGTCTTCTCGTTTAAACGAATTTTTTTTATCACATTGACCAACAATCAACAATTCTTGTATACGTTGTTAATTATATCACTCGCTTATATACATCAGGTTCTGTAGTTCTGTTTAATAAACATCACTGAATATTATTTCAACTCAAACATTGAATCAAAGATTATTAATCTTAACTTCAAGATTAAATTCTAACACGTTCAAATTCCAGTATCGTTGTGTCTTCTCGTTTAAACGAATTTTTTGTATCACATCGACCAAAATCATCGAATACTTGCCGATAGCAGTGAAAGAACTAGGATCGACAGTTTTGAAGATGCAAAGCGCATATCGTATATCGTGCGTTGCAGTAATCGATTTGTAAATTTTTCTTTCGTCGTCAGGAAATTTTTCCAACTTTCTTCTACGATACGATCGATATTTTCAAAGATGCAAAGCGCGTATCTACCTACGTGTATTTCTTATATCGTAGAATCGTTTTATAGATTTTTATTTGATCGGTTTTTGTCATGGAAGAAATTTGCTGCAACAAATTATTGCCACGTTGAACGCTGCTTCTCGATTCTCTTCTACCTTGTTATCATTGTTTTCCGCTCTTCGCATATATCTTCATTTCGGTATCGTACCGTAGCTGAAAAAGTCTCACGCCGGGAATCGAGCCGGCTAACTCGTCGCAACGCAATCCACTCTCCGGTTCCAGTCTGAACGTCTCGTTCTCTACTACTTGTTCTCTGACAGAGTAACCGAACTGTCTTCCTCCCATGCGATGTTCATTCTTGCGAGAGAACGACCTCGTCTTTTCACGCACGTAGAGCCTCGTCGTTGTTGCATCTGCACTTTGGTGCATCCGCAGGACGTGCAGATCATTGGCGTTGAATCGTATTTCAGATATTCTACAGCAACCACGGAAATCGCGTTATCTTTGCGTTCCATCCTTTTACACTGTTGCTGTATCAGCAAGAAACTTGCTACAGCTTGCATCGAAATATAATTGAAATTTTTGTTAATTGCACTTTCTTAAAATTCAAATGTCGTCACTGCTTTTAATTTCAATGAACTTTTTTAAGTCACACGTCGATACTGGCTGCATCGCGTGGCGATCACGAAGACGAACATTCACTTGATCGGATATTTCTACGATGTTTTCCGTTTCTCTCATTCATAGAAGCTCCATTATTAGTAATTATGATTTTTAGCGACGATTTCCTTGTAATATATGTGGTTCGTTTTTGTTGAAGTGGTCGCTTCTAAGAAATTATAGAAGATATAACTTAGAAAACACGAAGTTGGCACCCCGCTGGGGGTAGCCACCCACATGCTATATTTATTTTTATTTTATTTTTTTATTACCAATGAGATATAACACTTTACCAAATGTCCTTCAGGACAAATTGTAAAAACCAAAATAAACTATAAAAAAAAAACTTCTAAGAAAACTCTACATCTGGTCTTTAGTTTTCTCAAGCACCGAAGCCATCGACAAATCGCATAGACAAAAGACTGCGTGGAAGGCAAACCATAAGCGGTACACATGCAACGTTGGCTTGAGGGATTTTCAGTCATAGGGAAACGCTGCTAGCGTGCGGATCCGGATCAGCTCATATTGTATTCCAAATTACAATATAAATTATTGTATTACAATTACAATTTATCCACGCGTTCCTTTGTATTCACATACATCCAATAACCTTAACAGTTTTGTATAAATAGAACTTTTAGTAGTACAATCGTATGAAATATATTTTTCTATATCTTTGCATAATACGTTGCATTTCACGCTTCTTTGTGCTTCCAAATTCCTTCAAATAAAAATCTAACGGAGACACGGACTTTCTTAAAATCGGCTTAATTATTACATTGTAATCTTTCGCACGAAAACTATCATCGACCGATCATCCAGCGTCGTCGAATCTGCCTACGTTCGCAGGAAAATTTCCAATGATCCATCGTCTCACGATAAATCGACGTAGAATCGTATGAATGAAGAAGAACACGAGGAAAAAGAAGAAAAAACGGAGAAGCTTGAAGCAAAAGTGGAACTTGGGAAAACAGTGCAGACTGCCTAACATGGCGCACAAAACGATTCTGAACCGTGCGATTGTTGCGCATCGTGATCACCGCAGCTGACAGCCGATTCTGCGATCTTAATCTGGTCGACATACTCGCAAGAAGGGAGAGAACTGTCAGAACGTAGGGGAATGAAGAGAGAGAAAGAGAGAAAACGGAGCTGGAAGAAGGAAAAAATCGGTAGCTGGTCGATTGAGAGGACGGGAATCCGTCTGTCGGTTTATACGGTTGAGAGACCGGATCAAGAACCTTGAATAATTCATCGAGAAAGCGAGACTCGTTGCTTTAGCTTCGGTGCAAGGACTGACGTTGTTCCTTGCCTGTTTGCACTGTTAGTCGATTCGCTTTCTACCCTACCTCCTCGTCTCGGCTATTTCTGACACCCTGTATCAGCCTGTCTGTCCGCTTCGTGTTTCACCATGTACATCGAATTTTTCTTACCCATAAAAGTACCTTACACCAGCGATTCTCCGTTTCATCCATGCAGACATTGCGATTCAAAGCTCGTTGTTTAACATTAGAAATGCCACACCAGTGGAAATGACTGGCTCTACAGTTTTATAAATGCGTCGACCCTCGCTTAGGGACGATGGTCCCAGATGGATTAATAATACCAAAAATATGGTACATAACATGGAATTGCTTCTGTAAGAGAGTAATAATTATTCTATTATTAGGTATTTTTTAAAGGCTAGTCATTTTCACTGGTTTTGGTAGAAATAGCTTCGTGTCAACTGTCGGTTGTTCTAGTGTTAACCATTATTTTTGTACCATGCGTATCGATTTAGGTTCGGTGCTGGGTTTTCGATCGTTAAAAGTCAAAGTGTAGGTTCAGTGAGTAGGTTTGACGTTGGGAGTATCAAGGAGTGTAAAAGCTTAGAAAGGCGAAGAAAAGAGGAAGAAATAGGAACGAAAGATTCACGGGGACAAATGGGAATCGTCAAGTTTCAGCGTTTCTGCAAAAATGAACTTTTATTTTTCGATATATAGCGTAGTAAGTTTATATTTTCTCGCGTATCCACGTAAAAAGCTATTATTCTGCGTCATTTCTAATTTTTATTTATAATCGTAAGTAGTTTAGAACAGGTTAAACTCCAAAGAATGGAAATCCTTTTTTCGTTGCACGTCTCAATTTCTTATAATTATTTATCAACACCCAGAAAAATTTAATTCGCAATACATACACGTAGTATATAGTATAGAGGAGCTTATGAAAGAACATTAAACTCAAAATTCTTTAAAATTGCCCCTTGTGGAAAATTCATATACATACGTATATTGTACAATACAAACACAATATACGATGTACGATACAAGAGAAGAACAAGTTTTGGTCCATGTACTTTGCAAAGAGCCGTTCAAACCTCTAAAATTGTACGGTTGTATCAAATTTGTGTCCTGTAAGGAAAATTAAAGATCAATACATTTTCATAAAATGAATACAATACTTTGTGCGATATACAATACAAACACAATATACGATATACGATACAAGTGAAGAACAAGTTTTGGTCCATGTACTTTGCAAAGAACCGTTCAAACCTCTAAAATTCTACAGTTGCATAAAATTTGTGTCGTGTGAGGAAAATTAAAGATCAATACATTTTCATAAAATGAATACAATACTTTGTGCGATATACAATACAAACACAATATACGATGTACGATACAAGAGAGGAACAAGTTTTGGTCCATGTACTTTGCAAAGAACCGTTCAAACCTCTAAAATTCTACAGTTGCATAAAATTTGTGTCGTGTGAGGAAAATTACAGAACAATACATTTTCATAAAATGAATACAATACTTTGTGCGATATACAATACAAACACAATATACGATGGACGATACAAGAGAGGAACAAGTTTTGGTCCATGTACTTTGCAAAGAACCGTTCAAACCTCTAAAATTCTACAGTTGCATAAAATTTGTGTCGTGTGAGGAAAATTAAAGATCAATACATTTTCATAAAATGAATACAATACTTTGTGCGATATACAATACAAACACAATATACGATGTACGATACAAGAGAGGAACAAGTTTTGGTCCATGTACTTTGCAAAGAACCGTTCAAACCTCTAAAATTCTACAGTTGCATAAGATTTGTGTCGTGTGAGGAAAGTTAAAGATCAATACATTTTCATAAAATGAATACAATACTTTGTGCGATATACAATACAAACACAATATGCGATGTACGATACAAGAGAAGAACAAGTTTTGGTTCATGTACTTTGCAAAGAACCGTTCAAACCTCTAAAATTCTACAGTTGCATAAAATTTGTGTCCTGTAAGGAAAATTAAAGATCAATACATTTTCATAAAATGAATACAATACTTTGTGCGATATACAATACAAACACAATATACGATGTACGATACAAGAGAGGAACAAGTTTTGGTCCATGTACTTTGCAAAGAACCGTTCAAACCTCTAAAATTCTACAGTTGCATAAAATTTGTGTCCTGTAAGGAAAATTAAAGATCAATACATTTTCATAAAATGAATACAATACTTTGTTAAGTAATGTACACAACGTTGCCATTTAATAGACGAACCTTCAATAGACAAATCTTAATTCTACTACACAGATACGATATCTTTGATAAACTTCGCCCGCATTTCCCAATGAACTTTTCAAATATTCCAATATTAGGAATATTCCTCTTTTTCAGTTTTAATTATTTCTACGCGAACAGTCACCCTCTTTTCGGTATGAAGACGGTTTAAAACGACGAATGAATAGAAATAACGTTTGGAAACGAAACTTGGTTGGCGTTTAAGCGAGTATCTTTCGGTAGAAGGAAGTTCCGGAAGATTGCTGTCAAATTTCTTAAGCAGCAGGAGAAGCTTTTTTGTTGCTAACGCGACCGTTAAATTTTTCATACGGGCGACTAAGGGGGCAAAAGGCGCAGGTAAAGAGAACCGTCTTTGAGGTTCTTTTCGCCGCCTAATTGTATCGGGTGTCTTAATCAGTGTGTAAGCTACTAAAGTCGAAAGTCTGGAAGAGGGGAAGGAACGAAGAAAGAGAACCTCCGCGTTCTGCATCTCAAAGGCTGAATTTTAAAAGTGTGTTAAGCCCCTGGCATTATGCTCGCTGCATTTATCCTCTCCGAACATGAATTTAGATTGTGGCTTAGGCACGATATTAGGCTACGTGCTTCTATCTACCGAACTTAGAGAATACTTTTTCCCAACGGCTATCCCATTCTTCGTCTACTTTCTTTCTCTCTTCAAATTTTTCTCTTCCCTTCTACGCGAACATAGTTACAGACAATACGAGAGCAAGGTCCGTGCAATATCCACACTGCGTCTTATTTTTTATCGTCTTTTATTTGTATTTTTAATTAACGCAACGAGAGACAGGTGAATTTTAGTCGAATTTGCAGCAAGATTTTTTTTCTATCATTTTGTTCCTCTTCTTTAAGCGGAAGTAGCTTTCTATTATTGTTCCTTTAACACACGTGTTCCACTTTTGTATCGACATATAATTAATCGTCTGGAAGACTTTTCGAGTCAGCGAGAGATTTATTTCAAGGAATATCTCGCATATCGTATGTTATTCTTCGATTCGTAGTTTGGTCGTGTGCATTTTCCCATGGAATTTTGATCGTTACATACAGCTGTTAAGGAGAAAGCGATATTTCTGTGTGTTATTAACAAACGAATAGCGAAGAACATTGATCGTGGCTTTAATTCGGTGGATATGAATTGCAACGATAGGATTGCTTCGGATGAAAAAGGGTCTTTCGTAATCAACCCCATGCCACGTGCTGACTCGATGCTAAAAACCAATATGATGTTTCGTGAAAGCAACGACCACCTACTAATATCGATATTACTTGGCAATAAATTAATAATCGTTTACTTTTGACTGGAACGATCAAAGTTCAAGTTCAAACTCAAGCTAAAGTTCTCTAATAAGCGCACGTTTTTAACGTCCATAGAATTTCCTATCGCGATAGGCGTCATCACTCGAGAAACATATTTGAAACACGTATTTAACAGCAGTTTCTTACCACTAAACTTTCAGCTTCAGAGAAACACGTATAACTCTATTAAATCGAATAATAGTTCTTTTCCGATGATTATTTCAAAAGTACTTGCGAGACGACAAAACTATTTCTTCTAACGTTAAGATTTATTAATTCTCCAATATTCACACTTTTCTATAAGAAAATAAAAAACAAAATAATAATAAAAAGAACCCAAGTTCCTATTCATGAAATAATTCCAAAGTTTCGAGCAATAACGTAAAACACGTAATATAATAATTGTTTGAAAAATATCCAGAAAGAGTTCTAACAATCTTCTTCAAAACTCCAAAAACACTATATATATATATATTAATGTTACAATAACCAATATGTTAACATTTGTCGAAACAGTTTGCATGAACTCTATAGATGTAAATGTGTATACTATGTATAACGACCGCTGTATAATATATATTACAATGCATAGATGATGTTGATGACTGATGACCGTTGTTATGTGGGTGATTCTAGTGGGGCCTGTGTTCGGGGGCCGATGCGGCGCGGAGGCGCTCGGGCTGGGGTTAGGGCTGTCGCTGGGCCCGGCCTACAGGTTCGCTCTGCCCCCGGGACTCGCTGCCAAGACCACCCGCTGCCTTGTATTCGACCAAGGTAGGCCTACCAGCCATCTTCATTGCCTCTACGATCTCAGATAGAACAGATCTCTTCCACACAACCCCCTACCCCCTTCCATTTAAATATATTTCATCCCTAAGGTTGCTGTTTCTTCCTGTTCGATTGGCAACTAAGTGATTGCGGATTCTGTCAATATCACCTAATGGCAAAATCCGCAATCACTTAGTTGCCAACACAATGTATCAGGTTGTCCGAAAAGTTCCTTTCGTTGTATAAGGAAATAGTAGGAGGACAATGTTTTTTGTTTTATATTAGTTTATTGAATTATGCACGAACATAATAATAGAACGAAGTGGATGATACCTAATTCAATAAAATAATATCAAACGGAAATTGTCGTTCTTCCGTTATCACCTTACGAGGCGAAAGAAACTTTTCGGACAACCTAATATCTTCGCTAGTAGATTGCCATTTCCTTGGGCGATCCTTAAACGTTTGTCTCCTTAATTGCAAGAAAAAAATTCTATTTAACTCCGTATCGAGTTTAGGCGTATAGTACTCTACATGAATTAGAATCTAAGTGAAAATCGATCGATATTTAAATTTTTCAAAGAGTTCCAGTTGCTAAAATATCGTTTGAACAAACTTTCTGAAAATCCATTTACTCGGCTGTTGGTCGATCGGAATTACAAATTTCGTTTACCATTTAGACGATAGGGATTTGCCAATAAATGATACACGCAGGCTATATTTTTCCCTGTGATAAGAATTTGCAAAGATTCGCGCTAGATCGCGATGTTTCCTGTGAGAGACGACTTAAACGCTGCCCTGAAAATTGAACGATTCTACGAACGGAATATGCACAAGGAATCGAGTAGTTCTATCTGGGATTCGAAGGATCTATAAATAAGTATTATATCTTCGATAAATATCTATATTAACCACTGACAATTACGATTTTCGCTTGATGGACAACTAACCCTGTTTTCAATTTATTATGCTGCTTAATTGCATAACGAACGTATACCGAGGAGATTTACTTTTATAATGAAATTGAATGAATTCTTATTTACCAAGAGGATCATCGGCGAGATATTTGAACTCGTCTAAACAACGATTAAACGCAGGTAATTCGATCGTCGTAGCACCTAGCAAGCGTTATGTGTCGTGGAATCGACAAATCACGTTAAGCCTGTGCGTCGTCAAATTCTAACATTTCCCAACAGAGTGCTGATATATAGTAGGCTTAACAAACTTCGATCGGTAGGGTAATGCGGCATGGCAGAGTTAGAAGATTAGCCAAAAATTTACTGTCACGTATTTACTGGCTAACAGCGACTCTAACAATTGCCCAAACGAGGACTATTACCTTCTTAACACGCTGACTATCACCAGTCATCGCGTTCATCCTACGGTTTATTCAATTTTTTAAAACGATTCAAGGAAAATAAATTTCACACGGACTAGCAAATTTTCAACAGTGCGAATGATTTAGATGAAAAAGAAGCAGTCGCTTTGGTGGTTTCGGCTGGCGAGAAGTAACTCGATAAATTGTTTGCCATTTACTCGAACACGGATACACGGAACAGCTGTAATCTGAAATCTAAAGGGTCCTTCTCAAAGTCGATATCGTCTCGTTGATGAATTTCGGCTTAGGATATCGATTTTAGTGTTCATTGCCGCGAATCTGCTGTGCTTAAAGTCGGCCATCGATCCCCGAAATCCAGCTGCAAGATCGACTTGCGCGTTTGCACGGACTAAGCCTACGAGCTATGCTCATCTTCGTGTCCACAAATCTAACAAGACCAATTGTAAACGAGCTTGCGCTTTCGTCAGCCGACTGCAGTCTGGTCAAACGTCGGCTACGTACAGCATCTCCGTTACGACTAAACACCTGCGATTAACGTGAAAATTTCACCCATCTCCTAAATTCTCGAATACGTAATTCTACGAAAATTTGTCTATTCTTTTTGGTTAAAATTTCCTACTTGGCATTGTTTTTTATTTTATTTTAAGGCACGTTGAGATATCGTGGTTTCCGTAATTTTTACTTTTCGAATAAAATTATATTATTAAAGGCTGTTAATATTATTAAATAGATATCGAACCGAGGATTTTAAAATATATCGAAGGAAAATAAAAGACCTCGGTCATTCTCTTCAGTTTCGAAACGACGGATGGAATATTTTGTCCAATCAAGGAATATCGTACTGAAAATTAATTAGTAGAAATTTTAATTTCTCTTCTTTGGAAACTGCGAAACAACACAGCGTAGAACGATCGATTTAACGATACAGCTTGCAAAGTAATTCTATTCTGAAAGAAAGCGATATTTTATATGAGAAGTAATGAGAAGAGTAAAGCAAAAGTAGGCGAAAAAATTCGATCTGGTAACACAGAGTCCCCTTCTGGCTTCTAAATTATGTATTCGACGATAACTCGCTAGGATGCACATGATTCGGCTATGAGAGGTGAATTTCAAAGACGACAAACAGTGACTCGTTTCGGGTTTTTCTTCGCTCTCCTCGATCGTCTCCTGCGGCTGAAACGACGACGAGGATCTTACCGGAGAGGCGATATTATTTTTCATAAACGCGGCGTAAATGGTCGTTTCGCGTGATTGCATGGATCCAGCGGGATGAACGCGTGTGTTCCTGGTTGTACTCCGGTTGAGACGGAGCGGGTAATTCCGCCGATCCTATTTAGCTCTCTTCCTTTTCTGCCTAATACGATCGTGAATATGCTCGGCTACGATAAACGTGTGTATTTTTTCATCAACGATATTTTCATTCCTCTCGAAACTACGAAAATATTATTCTTTATTTTACCAATTGTTCCTTCTCTTCGGTTAGAACCAATATAACAAGATGCAGTTGTATTTTAAAATTCCACTTGAACTTCAACTTTCTACGAAATAATCAAGTTCATCGCGTATCGTGAAACGTCATTGGATTAATAAATATTGTTGAAGTAATTAATTGAAGGAAAACTCTATATCTTTATTTATGCACACCCGTGACCTAGAGACTGCTATTACGTTCCTCTATCAGTCCTCAACAACATATATCATATATAAAATTCATATATAAACATATATCATATATTAAATTAATAAATAATAACAGTTTATTTGATTCACCTTGTACACTATACCTGTGCTTGTATTTATTTCAATATATTTTTCTATTACAAATTCATCCACTCGTTCCTCTTTCAGTCCTCAACAACATATATCATATATAAAATTCATATACAAACATATATCATATATTAAATTAATAAATAATAACAGTTTACTTGATTTTCACCTCGTACACTATACCTGTACTTATACTTATTTCAATATATTTTTCTATTACAAATTCATCCACTCGTTCCTCTATCAGTCCTCAACAACAACATATATTAAATTAATAAATAGTGATAACAATTTACCTGATTTTCACCTCATACACTATACCTGTGCTTATACTTATTTCAATATATTTTTCTATTACAAATCCATCCACTCGTTCCTCTATCAGTCCTCAACAATATCATGTATTAAATTAATAAATAATGGTAACAATTTATCTGATTTTCACCTCGTACACTATGCCTGTACTTATACTTGTTTCAAAATATTTTTCTATTACAAATTCATCCACTCGTTCCTCTATCAGTCCTCAACAACAACATATATTAAATTAATAAATAGTGATAACAATTTACTTGATTTTTATCTCATACACTGTACCTGTACTTATACTTGTTTCAAAATATTTTTCTATTACAAATTCATCCACTCGTTCCTCTATCAGTCTTCAACAATATCATGTATTAAATTAATAAATAATGGTAACAATTTACCTGATTTTCACCTCGTACACTATACCTGTGCTTATATTTATTTCAATATATTTTTCTACTACAAATTCATCCACTCGTTGTTCAATCAGTCAACTTCAAGCTCAACAAATATAACAAGCAGGTTCAGCGAGGAAGAATACTAAAAATTAGAAAACCAGCCGAACGATTGTACGAAAAATTTACGTTAGATGATTAGAAATATCGAAACCTGCTAAACTTCAAAGAAAGATAAAACGATAGCTACACCATCGTCGATAATTATACGGACATTTGCTTATTTTTGACAAAATGTAACTTACCTAAAAAATTACAAATAGAAAGACTCTTTTTTTGATTCTTCGGAGCAGCTTTAAAGAGAGAAAAGAAGAAGCTCAGCTTCCACCTTGTTTGAATTCGTTTACTTTCTATTACTAGGTTTTTATCGAGGGATGAGATCATTATGCCGGTCTCTCTGCCGTTTCCCCTCCGCCGGTTTCCATGTAACGTCTTGCATCGCCACCTTTTCGGCCAACATCCTCTCACCCCGTGGTCCTCCTCGCCCCGTTTGCTTCTCGCCTCTTCGCGCGACAGTAATTTTACTTAATTAAATTCCGTTCTTTCTGCCTTTGCTACTACGACCCCTCTGGCCATATCCCCATCCTTCTATCGCCCACCGAGGATCGTCAGTGATTTTTCTCGCATCTTTTCTCTCTTCTCGCCTCGTAGCTTCAAACGATTTTTCCACGATTTCGACCCTGTCCTGGCTGGCTAAGAGCGTTCACGATACACCGACGGGAGATTTTGGTTTTTCCAGCGATCGTGCCCTGAATCTGTCGCTTGCTGAACGTTTCCCTGTATTTTTCGATATTATTCCAATTTTAGTTTTCCTATCTAAAAACTATTCTCGTCGCAGAACCCATCTTATCAATTTTATAATCTCGGTAAATTAGAATTGAAACCAAAACTATACTCGGCGCAGACCTCGACCTGAACTTGGATTATTTGAAAGAGATAAAAATTGAAATATTGGATAAAAAAATGTCTCAGACTTGCGATCCTTCTCAGCTTTGAATGGTTTCCTATTACAGCTACCCTTACAATATCTTATCTTACCTTATCTTATCTAAAAATTATACTCGTCACAAAATCCATTTTCTCAATTTTATAATCTCGGTAAATTAGAATTGAAACCAAAACTATACTCTACACAGACCTCGACTTGAACTTGGATTATTTGACACAAATAAAAATTGAAATATTGGATAAAAAAATGTCTCAGACTTGCGATCCTTCTCAGCTTTGAATGGTTTCCTATTACAGCTACCTTTACAATATCTTACCTTATCTTATCTAAAAATTATTCTCATCGCAAAACCCATCTTCTCAATTTTATAATCTCGGTAAATTAGAATTGAAACCAATACTATACTCGACACAGACCTCGACTTGAACTTGGATTATTTGACAGAGATAAAAATTGAAATATTGGATAAAAAAATGTCTCAGACTTGCGATCCTTCTCAGCTTTCAATGGTTTTCTATTACAACTACCTTTACAATATCCTATCTTACCTTATCTTATCTAACATACTATTCTCGTTGCAGAACCCATCTTATCAATTTTATAATCTCGGTAAATTAGAATTGAAACCAAAACTATACTCGACACAGACCTCGACCTCAACTTGGATTATTTGACAGAGATAAAAATTGAAATATTGGACGGGAAAATGTCTCAGACTTATCCTCTTTGGTACATGAATTTCGCGTCTTTGGTTCTGTTCAAAACGAATTCCACCATTCCCAATTGATTGATACGTAGGAAAACCCAAATAAATTAATATAAATAAATTAATAAATTTATCGAAATAAATTAATCGTAGGGTGTAATTTTCAAGAAATATTCAATGGATCGCTGATAACATCCGCGTTTGTGCACTTTGCGAGATGCGCAAAAGGTCGTAAACGAGAGAAAAATGTCTGTACAGTGGGTTTCCTTGCATAATATTTGCGGGTACTCGTTAAGCGGTGTAAGAATTAAGGGGTGCGAGAAGGGTGGCTCGGCGAGGACTAGGGGGCTTCTTATTACCACTTCATCTGCAATTAACATTTATGGACGGCAACTGTCTCTGCTCGAAAAACTAATTAAATATTCCGTGGCAGGCTGGATAGGGTGTTTACCGTCGACCTTGGGAATAAAGAATAAAGAGCGTAGAAATGAAATAAATAGATAAGAAAGGAGAATAATGTTCAACAGACTGTTGACGATTAAACCGCTCGTCTTATTTTTATCCAGACATCTCGATGAATAGAATGATAATGGAAGAACGAGGGCAATTTATTTTCTACGATGTAACGCGCTGCAGGAAAACGATATAAAAAATGCAAACGAGATTAAGAAACGCTTAAACGTTTTGTTGCTAAGTTAATAATTTGACCGTGCATTTCGAAAGGGAAATTTAAGCAGCGAGTTATTAGAACGAACACAAGTACGCAAGTACAAGTACAGAGATAATAAATACGATGGACTATGATTAACTGCATTAAAAAAAGTATAGTTGTTATTTGTAGTAGTTGTTCATATTCATTTTAATACGTAGATATTGTCTGGCGCGATAAAATAGTATTTAAAAAACAATTTTTTAATTACGCGATCCTATTCACTGTTCAATTCATTTTTAACAACATTGCCAACACTTTTAGCACCTCGATCAATATTCAATTATATAGCTAATATTGTTGGTTCGATATGTTTCTACTGTGACCGTGGTGTTGCGATGCTTTTTAAACGTTATGGTTTTAAATAAATATTCCAACGAATCGTGTTTCATTTTAAACAGTCGCGTTCGTTTTATTACCGTGTTTTGTAAACTGTTGCCATTTTTTTTATTTCTGTATAAATTTGCGTAACACCATGAATGATAATTGAAATCAATCTTAATATCTGTTAGAGGGGAAACGCGCTTGTGTTTATGTCGAATCCCGGCGCACCTGTAATTATTTTTCATCCAATTTTTTTAACCTTTGACACAATATACTATGTATTAAAATGAATATTTCACGGTTCTCCTCTTTACTGCGATGCTCGATTGCAAATTAATTACTATCTCTTCTAGAATCGATACCAATCTATCGCATTCATATATGTGTGTATATATGCAGCTATGTGTTTTATTTATTTTTACGTAAATAGTAAGATGAAAAAGAAAAAAAAGAAATTAAATTAACGATACGATAAATTAATTATTGGTAAAACTGCAGTTGCTTCATAATAACGTGTCGTACAGTTTCTGATTATTTATTATTATTATATTTTTCTTTTCATAGTCCTTGCCCTCCACGTTAGGACACACTTTCAGTCAGCACGAAGTTTTTAATTAGAAGAGAAACACTTACGAACGAGGAAATATTATTTCCATGCATTGCTCGTGACAAAAATTTATCAGTCGATTCGGAAGATACATTTCTAACGCGTCGTGTCGCACATATATTAACAGGGATTGATAAAAGTTGTTAATTCCTGTCGATTATGACGTACGTAAATAAATCTTCATTTCCAGAGTTTTTAATTCCAGAGACACGTTTTGCTTAATACGTCGCATGTTTCCGGAATTTTTTCCAATCGACAGAAAGTTAAAAGATATCGTAGATACTGTACGTAGATTTTAATCGGAAATCAATGATGGGAAAAAATGCAGGTGATAAAATAATCAGTTAAAAAACATCGTATCGATGACAGGAAATTAAGGAAATTTATTAAAAATAATTTTCACGATAACAAAAATGAGGTGTTTTATACGAAATAGAAACAGTTTCCATATTTTTCACGATGATAGCTATATGTTCGAAATATGTTGGAAATTCATAACACTTGAAACGGTTGAGATTACATTTTGTCAAAATTTACGCGAATAACCCAAAAGATAAATACTCCCTTTTTTTTTATCTTTACTTTTCACATAAATGGAATCAGCTTTTCGTAGTTTGTCACGTTGCTCGATGCATTCATTACGTCTCTTATCGCTAATTATTAATCAATCAGCGAGTACCGCTTTAACGTACCTGCATAGACAAATAGCACGGAAGATAGAACTTGCAAGATTTCGTAACAATTTCCAAATAAATTCCAAAGGCTACGAAATCCTCGAACCTTGAAACTTCGCATTATCGTAAAAGCTTATGGTTGGTGCTAATAAAAATAGAAAAACATTGAACCCTTTGCACTGCTACGCCGAGTGTGACTCGACGTCAGTTTTTATCTCAGCAGCTCCTTTGTCGAGTTCCACTCGACGTTCTTTCAGTCGCATCGTGAAACGCGCGAAAGAAAAGCAGGATCGCATTCTGGGAATTGTTTCAAGATGCATCATGCGCTTCAAAATTACAAAATGCAACAACAGCGCGAATAAAACTGGTATTTAAGTGAATCTCTTGCTCCCTTTATTTATTTAAATCGTCTCATTTTTTAATTAAAGTAAATTTCAAGCGAAACGCTTGAAAGCGTTGGCAACAGCTGCTAACGAAATTGAAATAAAATTGAAAAAAAATTGAAAAAAAATTGAAATAAAGGGTTAACACGTTGTAACGCAACTTTGATTCGTCGAAATCGACGATATTTCCATCTTCAACGGAAATTACTCGGTTGCGATTTCTTCGTGCGATCAAACTCCTCCTGCACGTGGTAAATAATATCAAAGAGCGAGGGAAAATAATAGGAAGATTCGGAGAGCGAAAAATCTGCAGACCGGTCGCGTCATAAAGCGGACGTTAGAAGCTTTGACGAGGGTTATTAGCGTTCCGTGAGGGCTCTGGCGATGTTAAGAAAAGTCGTAGATGTTACGCGCGGCAAATTTTTCGGTACAGCACGAGAAGATGGTCGATTAAGCCGGTTGACGGGCCGCCTTCCGGCTTGGTAGACCACGCGAGGCATTTTTAAAGGTGTACCGCAGTTAGTGGGCAATGGAGCCGAGGAATATATAAATTTTAACGGCGACCATGTTGCTTCTTAATATCCTCGTGGCCAGTTTTCGTCCCGAGTTACTGCCTTTCCTAGTACACTGTGGTGTACTGCTGGTAATCGCGTTGCACCGAAACACCGGCTCTTGTGGCTTCTCGTCAAATCTCGTTTTCTTCTCACGCTTCTTCCAACCGCGCTCGTATCTCTTTATTTATTTCGCTGAAATTTCTTTCCTTGAAATTCAATCGGGCAACCTCTTTATTGGAGAGTCATCGGTCGTTACGTGACTTGCCGAGCTGTTTGATCAACGCTGTACGTCGGAAAGTAGAGGCAAACGACGATGTTGTGGATACTATTGGGTTGGAAACTAAGTGATTGCGGATCTTGTCATTAGGTGGTAATGACACACTTAGTTGCCAACACGATACATTCTTAATTTGTCTTATTTGCTGTTATTTGAAAAATAACGTTTATGTGAAAATAATATTCAGTGATGTTTATTAAACAGAGCTACAGAACCTGATGTATATAAGCGAGTGATATAATTAACAACGTGTGGAGATTGTTGATTGTTGGCCAATTACTCTCAGAATCATAAAAGATATAACTTAGAAAAAAAACGAAGCTGGCACCCCGCTGGGGGTAGCCGCCCACATGCTATATTTATTTTTTATTTTTTTTCTTCACCAACAAGATGTAACACTTTACCAAATGTCCATAAGGACAAATTGTAAAATAAGAAAAATAAAAAAAAATAAAAAAATTACTCTCAGACTAGACTCAGGTAGTGACCCATGATCCCTTAAATATTTTGAACCCCACTCTCTATACAGAAACGAGTATGAGCTGTGTAAGTGTCCTGTTCAAGTGCCTGTGTGGGTGTCTGTGTAAGAGTATCTAACTGTTCTAATATAAATTCCAAGTGTAAATTTGGTGTTCATACACCATCATCTCGGCTATTAAGATCCGAAATTCTCAACAGTCTGTAATGGATTTATCAAAAAAAAAAAGAGTATTTTAGTTTGTTGGATACAATTCAGTATTCGAATAAAGTATTTTAGGAATATTTTAGGACATTCTGCGAATAGATTGGAAGCATTTTCACGTACCATGAGATATAATGGCAGCATGCGTAATCCATTTCTATGGAAACACGCGAAACATTTCGTACAGATAAACCGTAAGCTATTAACAGCGCTGTCTACGTAATGTAGCATTATCGAAATCTGAAGGAAAGAAGAGAGAAAGGGGAAGAAGAATTTGACAATCGTTGGGACAAATTCGTTTCAACGGTTGTTTATTTATTTTCTATTTTTCTAATTATTGCCAAGCATTTGTCAAAATTCTTATATTTATTTGCTCGGCTACTAAATGTAGATGGGAAGAATATTTAAAACGAAAGAATATGCAGATCCAACGAGGAAAAAGAGATATGAGATACGTGTTGCGGCACATTTTTGCCAATACAAGAGAGAGAATAACAAACAAAAGTGCGCGCTTTGTATTTTTCGATGGATTACGCTGATGATATTTGTGCGTGCGTATCCTGAGCGGTTCAAAATTTAATCGGAATTATTCCGTGAAAATTACACGCGTTACAGAGGTCAGAGGAGCTTTGTAATCGTCGATCGAATCGAAACAGTGCAACTCAGCACGCGCATAAATTCATATTTTATCGCAGAATGCATTATGCATCGTTCCGGCATATTTTAGCTGCAGTTTTTGCTCTGTTGCATTTCACCCGCATTAAAATGAACCGCAGAGTTTTGCTATGCAACGTGTTTTTAATCGTGCGCGTTACAGACAGGTTTTGTAAACGGGGCTGAGGCTATTCGAGTACTCTTCGCCACGTTGTTCGCGTATTTTTCATTTTTCACTGCATCAATCCCACGAATTTATCGAATTTTATTTACCATTCGGTAATTTTTCTTTTCGCTCCATCATTAGAATACCTGATATGGCGCATTTTTTCCACCAAAATGTTCCTGCTATTTCTTATTGCCCGATAATTATGCGAAATTTTTCCCAATCGAACGTTTATTATTTCCTGATTTTATGTTTCTCTGATGAACCGGGTGTCCGCATTTTTCTATCGCAAAACGTTGCGCTATTGTGCGTAATATCGTAGGAGCAAAAATAGCAAGAACGTGTCACATAAACGTAGACTCGCGGAGGATTCGTTGCAGCGTGACAACAACAATTCAAAAATGACTTGATTTCTCTTTTAAATATTACGTTTAAATTATAGAAGCAGTTTCTTTGTTCTTAAAACTATCGAACATTAAATGGTCGAACTTTGGAAGGAAAGTTTCGCGTTAAAAAATGAGGCAAATGGAAATTGGCAGATAAAAAGCAGCATCGAATAAATATCAAAATTTCGGTAATGTATCGTGTAATTATAAGACGATCGAACGAACGATGAACTGGATTTCTTTGGCCAAGACTAATTAAACTGGTAATTAAAATCGGGAAAGTAGCTGAGAAGGGGGAAGAGACTTACAGCGAATCCACGGCTATTTTCTTCTCAGACGGTGGGGAATAAGACGAGATCTGTTAATTTATCGTAATCGTTCGGTGTGACTAAGTAAGTGTGCTGCGACCTTCTGCAATATTCTTTATTAAAATATCGAACTGCCTGACGCCTCTTCCTCCTCTACTTCCCTCCAAATATTTCACCTGCCACGCAACTTAACGAAATACTCAGACTTTTAATATGCAAAGTACGAGAAGTGTATATTCCAATAAAAATGAATTATTTACATAGGAAATCTATTTTACGCGAATTCATAATTTTATGAAGATAATTAGGAAAGCGAAGACAAATTTAGAAATTTATTTCCAAGTTGAAGAATTAAAATTGTTTATATTAGGTTCTTCTTTCGCAAACGTGTTTTTTTACAACAGTGCACCTTCCACATACAATGATAGAAACTTTTCTGACAACCTAATATATGAAAATACAACGATGTCACATATACAAACGAACGAACAATATTCGTTTGAAAAAACCAGAAAAAATTGGTTTTCCATTTAAAGTATATTTTTCATATTCTACCACAGATGCTTTTTGTATCGTACTACAGAGATGTTAACGCTGCGTATTTTGTTAGTCGATATGTTTCAACCGATACGCATCTCGATAAGGATCTGTCGATTTACATTGGAATAAAATTGACTTACACTAGAGAGCACAATATATGCATTGTTGTATATCGTTTTTCCTAGAAATATTATAATGTTCTACGTAAACGATATTCTCTTTTATACCATGAATTAACTTGCCTCTGTTCTCTACCAAAAATACATGGAATAATTGAACTACCAGAGGCACAGTTTGCTTGGAAATCGTCTTAGTATTAGGTTGTCCTTAGGAAAGTTCCTTTTGTTTCATAAGGTGACAATAAATGAACAATTTATGTTTTATATTATTTTATTGCTTTACACTAAGGAGTACAATATACTTACTGTTATATATCGTTTTTCCTAGAAATATTATAATTTTCTACGTAAACGATATTCTCTTTTACACCATAAATTAACTTGCCTCTGTACTTCAGGTGGTTGAATTATTCCATGTATTTTTGGTAGAAAACGATTTGCTTGGAAGTCGTCTCAGTATTAGGTCGTCCGGAAAGTTCCTTTCGTTTCATAAGGTGACAATAAATGAACAACAATTTCTGTTTTATATTATTTTATTGACTTACACTAAGGAGTACAATATACGCACTGTTATATATCGTTTTTCCTAGAAATATTATAATGTTCTACGTAAACGATATTCTCTTTTATACCATAAATTAACTTGTCTCTGTGCCTCTGGTAGTTCAATTGTTCCATATATTTTTGTTAGCGTACAGGTCTGTTCGGAACTCGTCTATTAGGTTGTCCGGAAAATTCCTTTCGTTTCATAAGGTGATAATAAATGAACAATTTCTGTTTTATATTATTTTATTGAATTACACTAGAGAGCACAATATACGTATTGATGTATATCGCGTCTCCTAGAAATATTATAATGTTCTACGTAAACGATATTCTCTTTTGTACCACGAATTAACTTGCCCCTGTACTTCAGGTGGTTCAATTATTCCATGTATTTTTGGTAGCGCACAGTCTGCTCGGAATTCGTCTGACTGTTAGGTTGTCCGGAAAGTTTCTTTCGTTCCGTAAGATGACAATAGATGAACAACATTTTCTGTTTTATATTATTTTGTTGAATTATATTAAATAGCGCAATATACGTATTGATGTATATCGCGTCTCCTAGAAATATTGTAATGTATTACGCGAATGATAGTCTCTTTCATAACACGAATTAACTTGCCTCTGTACCTCAGGTGGTTCAATTATTCAATGTATTTTTGGTAGAGAACAGTCTGCTTGGAACTCGTCTGACAATTAGGTCGTCCGGAAAGTTCCTTTCGTTCCATAAGATGACAATTGGTGAACAACAATTTCTCTTATATTATTTTATTGAGTTAGGTATAATCTATTTCGTTATATTTCTGTTATCGTGTTCGTGAATAATTCGATAAACTAATATAAAACAAAAAACATTGTGCGTCCATTATTTCCTTATAAAACAAAAGAAATTTTCGAACAACCTAATAAATAAAAATGAAATCCTTTTTTCTTTTATTCTTCGTATACGTACGACGCGCGTTTTCTTTTCCATCTCTCGTGTATTATCCTATCGGTTTAAAAATTCTTTGCTTCTTTATTTGTTCGCACGATCGTAGTTAGTGAAACATGAAGCGGAGAACCAAATGAAATCTGTTCATTTTTGTCCATCGAATGTATACCAAACTTAATCTGCGCTCTTTAGGTCGTAACGAAAGAGGCGAACGTTACATGCTCTTTGAACAGGCTGCAAAATGTTTTGCATTCCCTGCTGATTTGTTTGCTTTGTTCAAGACCGAACGCGACGATCGAAAACAGTCTCGTGAAAACATATTTCAATATCCGGCCTGCGTTCCTTTTTTAACAAATACACGTTTCAATATCCATTTCCTGTATAACCTGCATTTTTTTCGCCATAACCTTTTTTTTCTCCTTTCTTTCTTTTGCAACTCGTTATCTGGTATATCGGCAATGCTTGTATACGTGGCGAATCAAACACGGCTCACACCGATCGACCATATCTCCGCTAGTTAAAATCACATAACAATGCGTTTTTGTTACTTTCCAGCGTATTGTACAACCACTGACCTACTTAACTTGTCGAAAAAGCGCTACCATGTACAGGCAGAGAATATTTTCCTTTGGTCCATTCTGTGTTTCGTCGAAATTCATTAGCCGCTTTCGAGCTTTCGCTCTTCGTACTTTCGTCCAAATCGAAAGTATCTTTGGCGCGTGATATGGCAACGATCTCGTTAATAATTAGCATTTATATTCGATTTATTCGCTAATGGTTATGTTGCCTGTGATCAACCATTCGCGAATCGTTTCAACTTGCACCGCGGCTGTAATTTATTTTTGTGCATATGTATCGTTTATCTCCAGAATTTGCATACAATCGCAACATCCGCAGCGTTGTATTTGTGTGACACGTTGTTCGGTCGATTAATTCTTTGATAATTAGAACATTATTACACAGAGGGTTACTCATAATGCTATTAGAAAATTATATCTTACGTGCAATCTGCAAGCATCGATCCAGGGAACAGATGCGCTCTCTCCGTAAATGAAACGCTGTCCTTGAGAATTAGGATCATCCTTCCGCCCTTGCTGTCTTTCCAAGAATCGACCAACTTGTCGCGCTTTCTCCATCTCGAGATAACAGTCAGCGAAATTCGGGACATCCACGTTTAACGTTATCCTCTTGCTTCGACGATTCCTATTTGCTTCTTTATCTTGAAATTTATCTTCTTTCCAATCGACATACATGTTCAGCCAAAATCCTGAATAGAAAACGAAATGCAAGAGAAATTTAAATTATACTCCACCGCTTAAAAGTACGTAGATGCTTGCTCGTTTTCGATGGAATATAACCAACAGTTAGTTCCAACGTTTGGAAGAGAAAGAGCCACGTTTGTCACACATTCGCTGTGATTAAATAACGTTGTGCCAGGAGCTGCGCGAAAAGTGGCTTTTTACTTGCAGCAGCCACGTTTATTTTATTATCAACGTTGTTTCGCCTTCACGTGAAAATGAAAACTCAACCATCGCGCTATCCACCGTCTAATCGAGCAAAGTTTAAACGATTAACAGGACGGAAGCCATGGTGAATATGGAAAAACATCTTAACACCCACTAGCAGCGAGCTACTACGAATCATTGCAACAGCTGAGAAAATCCGAATGGAACGTTATCGCGTTGCCAGCGCGTAACTTTCGCAAATTTTCCCGCTACGATCTTGCTCCTACCACCGGAGAACAAATCGCATCGCAAGCACGCATATATCGTATGGCAACGAAACGCAACGTTGGTGGAAATTTGCCGGATGATCGGAACAGTAGGAGATTGCCGATCGGTATTGCAGGTACATAGCGTTTGGCCACGTTGCTCCACGTTTACGTAAAACACGCGTCATCTTTCACCATGGATGGATGTCGGTGCAAACATAGCATAATCACGATACGTTACTATTTGTCAGCAGGTCGTAACCGTGGATGGGGGCAGAGGTTGGCGGTGTAATAGAGGGATGGGGGTAGTGGCGATATCAGGGTGGTCATAGTTGGCGGTGATTGGGTGAGAGTATATTTGGTAGTATGGTGACGGTGTGCGAGGCATCGTAACAGTGGTGGTCGTGCAGCAGAATCCACCTAAGCCCCTCACACACGATAAGCATTGCGATAACAGTCGGCCCATCCCTCTCCTCGATTCCCTGGCTACCACCACGAACCAACCCCCACGTGTCACGGCCAGGAAGGGGGCTAAGCGCTTTAAATTTTCACCGATTTTCTTTAAACTCGCCGGAGGGAGGACACCGGCGTGGAAAAGAAAAGGACGGAAAAGTGGATCGGAGGGAAAACAATCGTTGTGTGTTTGGAGGCGCGCAAGGCGGCAGGAGATAGCGCTGACGGATAGGGCTGGCTTTCGAGGGACGATGAGAGCTGTTTAGAGATTTTCGAAACGATAACGCGCAACCACGGAACATTCGACCGTGTATGTGCCAGGTTAAATGTACGCGCATACGCGAATCCGTAAGCGGCTACGGGGAATTCCCACTGATTTAGTTTCCTCCATTTTACCACTGTGTCGCGTCCTCGAACGCGTCGCTGATTCGTTCTTCCTGACCATTCTTTCCAAACTTTACCCGCCAGCTTTCTTCGTCGATGTTTCTACTCGTTTTCCACTATTCCTTTCAATTGGATTCTTTGGTTGCGCGATTACCAGCTGTAAATGTTTTATGTGGTAGGCGAGAGAAATTTTAATTTCGTCAACGATTGGGTTAGATATCTCGGATTGACCGATCTGGGTCCGCGAGAAAATTTGATCGATCACGTGTATTTTTGTCGCTGATATTTTAACAGCTTTCATTCCACCGAATAGAATTTCCTTGTAAAGATATAATGGAACGTTTTACCGTATGGCGTTTAGAACGTACGCCGCTCCACTTACTCGTATTTCCTATGGTTGCCATGTAGTAGGTTGTCCGAAAAATCTCTTCCTTTCGCAAATGCGTTTTTTAAAACACCTTCGTTTGCAAAATGTCGCGGTGTGTATCCCGACAGAACAAAATCGTACGTAATTCGACAAAATGTAAAACAAAAACCTGCGTTTATTATTTCCTCGTGAAACGAAAGAAACTTTTCGGACAATGTAATATTTCTAATTTTCTTCCATTTCTTCCCCGTAGAAAGAAGCTTTACGTTACTCGGATTGGAAATATGACGAGTTTTCTTATCGGAGAGTGTCGTATGAAATCTACTCGGTCGACGAGTAATTTATTTGTTCATATAAAATTGAAGCGAGGCTATCTCCGCATTCTTCGAAATAACTTCACATTCCACGATATTCTGCAATATTTTTCGCTGTAATTACGATATAATAATTTTGACTAATCGGAAAGCTGTTGGAAATCCGCGATATAACGTTGAAAATGGCAAGTGGAAAAATTAGAAATTTGGGGGTGATGTAGTTTAAATGCCTCGGAGGGTGACAAATTCTTGCGAACGACGCACTTACGCGCACGCAAATCCACGTACGTGTGTGGCGCGATAGCACACGGGGGATTCTAACCCGATTCACTTCCTTCGATTCTATTTCTTTCCCCACGCGTCCAAACGCGATTTACAAACGCCGTAACTCGTGAATCTGTTTAACGCTATCGTGGCGTCAACATTTCCGTCGCTCCATCTCGTCGTTCGTTATCGATAATCTCCCGCTACGGAAAAAGAAAAAATAGTATTCAAGGGTCGTCCATTTGCTAATATTTACGAGCTCACTCGTATTACATTTGCTTTCGTCGCTGCGTTCTTTCCACGCCAATTTTTATCACGTCGTTTTGTCTTTGGCTCGTTAAACTTCAAATTACAATTGTCGTTACACCGCATTGGGCGATTGTTTCCTTCCAAATGTGGTGGTCCAGACATCTGTAAAGCATCGCATAACATTCGCGGGTCCTTAAAATCGTCCCACTTTAACACGTTGACTGCCGCGTCACCCATATTCGGGTGACGGCGAAGTTTATTTTTAACTTTTAAAACGTCTTTTATCTGCATAACGTAGTTTGCATGCGCGTCCAAAGCTTCTTCCGGAATCATTCTTCCGATTATGCTGACTCCATCGAAGACAAGGAATTTTTGTATTTTTAATAATTTTGCAGCTAATAATTCTCTAAATCTTCCAATATTTACGTCCTTACTTGTCGCAATTTTCTCATACGAGTAAGTTTATTATTTCGTCATCAACGAACAGCTCAAACACATCGTATGGATCAACATCGCCAGGTGATCGCCTAACGAGGCCGTCCGTCGTGGGAAAAGAAAATACTTCTGCCGACCACTAAATTCATTCCATTCACCAAATTGAATTGTATTTTCCTTGGTATCGTCAGTTCTTCCTTCTTCCTCGATGACCGATTCTTGTAAAATCTCGTTAACAGTATCTTCATTACGTTTAGTATCACTACGATCGCATTTGTCAATATTCAAATCAGAATCAGACGATTAATTATATTTCTATTTCTATTTCTGGGAAATCTGATTTCTTCCCCATCGCTACTATCCGATTTTGTGTAAGCCCCGTAAAAGCTTTCCTTTTCACTGCTATTTCACTCGCTAAGGAATAACTTTTCCATTTTTCTTGTCGACATTGTAACGTATTATGACAGAGGTTTTAAGTTATCTAAAACATCGGTGGCAGTTTAGCAGAGTAGTTGATACAGTGGAAGTTGCAGTGTTAAAGCATCGGTGACATCAATTAGCGTGTTTCTATTCTACGCTAAATTCGATTTCTTCGAGACCAACCTCCTTCGTGCACTTTTGCACGATTTCTACGTTCTTCCACAGTTTCCATAAACGTCCGATCGTTCTGAGTCTCCTCTCCAGACGATCTCGTACTCTCTCGCGACGCTCGCCGAGAGTCCTTCGTTTACTCGCGTGGTTAGGAATTTTCTGCGTGGAAACGCCGTGGAAAGATCCATCGACGAGGATGGGTGGATGAAAACGCGTATCCGGTAAAGTGCATCATAGATGGAGTAGATCGCGACAGGTGAACACGAGCAGGAAGGAAGGGCAGGAGGGTGGTTGGGGTCTTAGGGTGACGATAATAGCCGGAATCGTTAGCGCAGAGTGGATGGGCAGAGATTGAGCGAGCGAGTGCGACCCAGAGAGAGAGAGAGAGAGAGAGAGAGATCGCTGGTAAGCGAAAGCGAGAAACCAAGAGAGAGAGAGAGAGAGGGGGAGAGTGTCGTCGTGCTCGTATGAAGTACTATCGTAGCTGTCGCGTGGGCAGCCGCTTTATCGCTTTAGCGTCAGATTAATAAGCCGCACGCTCGGCAGTAACACACCCACACGAACGTACGTATACAACGTGTATATCACTCCGCGGGCTCGCGCATAAAGTCACGAGCTTGCGTGCAAACAAACGCAGCCGCGTGTACGCGTACACAGCGAGTCGTGACCGCCGGTACACGTTGAAAGCCCTTAGTATTTATTTTATTTGGCTTATTCGTTTCCGGCGACGTTACATCGCCGTTTGCTGGAATTCAATCTCCGTTCGTGTGAGTACCGACCGTGCTATAGTCCACGTGCACACAGATTACAAACGTTACTTATATATGTGTGTATACTGTGCGCGTGTACCAAAAGGGCTCGCTCGTATGTACGTACGCGTCTCTCTCTGTCTCTCTTTTAGCGTGCACCTCTGCTACATCGTGTCTCTCCGTGTGTTATACCCTCTCTTTCTCTCTCTGGCCATCTCTGTTTGACCCGCGTACGTAGCTTTTGTGTGCATGCGAAGGGAACGAGGGTGTGCGTGGACTCACCCTCCTCTGTTTCTCCTCCACCGGCTTCTGCATGACATATGATCTTCCATATTGCCACGGTACACAGGCTGCGCACGTACGAGCGCAAAAACGCGCGCGCCAACGCGCCAGCGCCAGCCACCGAGCCGGCTACGAGACGAGAAAAGGAACGTTTGTCACCAAGTAGCCCCGGCTGCCACACGGCTACGTTATACGTATCTCGGGGGTTACACACCGTGCTCCTCGTAGCCGACTGCAAATAGCAGCGGTGGTTTAATAAAAAAATGACCGACCAGCCTGAAAAGAAGTTATGAAGCGGAGAGAAGATGGAAAACATCGCGATACCCCGACGGGGAAACGTCCGCGAGATAAATTTCGGCCGACGACTTTATTTCTACTTTCCACCTTTTGCTACTCTTGTTCCCTGCCTTTCGCTCCCACCCCACGTATCCTTGTAATCCGATCTTATCGAATGTTTAATTCGCGTTTGCATCGCCGCTGTAGTCTTTGTTCCTCCTGCCATGCACAATTCCACATAGAAGTATCGTTGGATTTTTTAATCGCGTTGCCACGTACAATGCCGGACCTTTCTCTTCTTCGTTTTTTATGCTGTTACCATCGTTAAGAATGTCGACGTTTCGTTAAATCGCAATTTTCTGCAAATCGATGACTCGCAACCAGAGGAAGATTTTAATTGACCGAGGTAATAATATCGTAAGAATTCGAACGATCGTGGGGGAATAAAATAGCAATTTGCGACAAAATCCCACTACCATATTTTTGCTAGGCTCTACCCTCGATTTTCCTAGTTTGGAATTTCTTCAATTGTACGAAAAGTACCAAATCACGCGAAATTTAATACACTTTAAATTAATTATTAAACGACTAAACAATTAATCATTAAACGATTAAAATCGTAAATATAACGTGTAGACAAGTAGGTAGATAAATTACATTAAAATTTTCTTCAAAGAAGAAGAAAAAGAAGAAACAGAAAAATTGAAATTAAATAGCATAATAAATTAAAAAATAAAATAGCAATTTGTATAAATATTTGCAACAAAATCTCACTACCATTTTTTTACCAGTTTCTACCCTCCATTTTCTTTGTATCGAATTTCTTCAATCGTACAGAAGATAAAATCACACGAAATTGAATACACTTTAAATTAATTATTAAACGACTAAAACAATTATTAAATTAATCATTAAACAATTAAAATCGTAAATATAACTTGTAGACAAGTAGGAAGATAAATTGCATTAAAATTTCCTTCAAAGAAGAAGGAAAGGAAGAAACAGAAAGATTGAAACGATCGTATGGAAATAAAATAGCAATTTGTACAAATATTTGCAACAAAACCTCGAAATCTCGAAATTCGGTCGTACAGAAGATAACAAATCACACGAAACTTAATACACTTTGAATTAATTATTAAATTAATCATTAGACAATTAAAATCACGCAAGCGCTATAACGTAAATATAAAATGTAGACAAATAGGTAGATAAATTGCATTAAAATTTCCTTCAAAGAAGAAGAAAAGGAAGAAACAGAAAGATTGAAACGATCGTATGGAAATAAAATAGCAATTTGTACATATATTTGCAACAAAATCTCGAAATCTCGAAATTCGATCGTACAGAAGATAACAAATCACACGAAACTCAATACACGTTAAATTAATTATTAAATTAATCATTAAACAATTAAAATCGTAAATATAAAATGTAGACAAATAGGTAGATAAATTGCATTAAAATTTCCTTCAAAGAAGAAGAAAAGGAAGAAACAGAAAGGTTGAAACGATCGTTCTGATCAGGTAGCGGGAACGTACTAGCTTTAAGCTGAACCTACAGATAACCCTGATTTTCCTGGCGACTCGAAAGAGCAGTGGAATAGTGGATAAGGGGTGGTTACCATAAAGCACATAGCACAAGTCATCCATGGCGCGACTCTTTGTTCCAGTAACAATATAAGGGTGAATCGCGGTCGGGGATTGTTTGTGTCTCGCTGCGTGAGGGGAGGGCATGATTCTACCATTTATTACGGCGACATTCCAGCCTGATAATACTACGAATACGACTGCTAACGGGAATGTTGGTTCGTTCCTTGTCGTTGGATCAAGAAAGGCGTTTATAAGTGAAGGAAAGGGAGAACTGTATTTCGTTTCGGTATGATATTCACCCCTCTTACTATTTCATATGATTTTTACAAATGGAAGGTAGGTTAGCTCGATTTTTCCACCATTTTTCTAAGCTCGATCAACCGCTACCTTCGTAATACGATCTTACCCTTCCTCTTGTTAGTTGAAACGTCATATTTTACGTTTCCAAGCTTTTTATCATTTGCTTCGCGTCGTCTCTGTTTCTCTTCGTTTGATTTAAAGCGTTTAATCGTCGCGTCGTAACAGTTTGTATCGTGTCGTTTCGATTTCCTTAAAAAGGAAAAATGCAGGAAACTTCAAATATCGAAATATGTCTTGAAAAATGAAATGAAGTTAGATAAATAAATTTCGATTATCCGTAGAATCTTGTTCACCGTGGCATGTTCTATTCAAATCGATGACAGAAGTTTGATCAACTGTCGTCTAAGCGTAGATACCTCGCATTCACAGGTAGCAATTATTTCGTGCATTCGACACGAGAGCACGTCGTGTCGCGAAATTGAATGCCAACGATCGCGTCTACGATCTGCTCAGATCGCTTTTCTCTTCCTCGAAGGAGATCTCTTCTTGTCTCTCGATCTTCCTACTTTTTACTCCGTTTCATTTCCGCAGTCGCATCCACGAACTTTCTTCGATTTAATTTTATCTTCGCGATCGAAGCATTAAGAGATTAAATGGTCCTAATTCGATGTGCAGGTACAATACAGCGACAGAGATAAAAAAAAAAAAAATATCGTGAAAAGGTATAAAAAAAATCGTGTGGATCAGGTTGGCCTCGATTAGCAAACGGTAACGAATAATCGGAACTGTGCGCGGTTTCTCTCGCGGTTTCGCCCGTTAGCCAGCTTCGCAATATTTTCGTTTCATTGACAAACGCTGTTTTGATAACACTCGATCGCGTGATATTTTTTTTTTGTTCGGCCGAATCGCTTAGTCCGCCGGATGATTTGTCTCCCGTTCTCGTTTCTGTCGTCGGTCGCGTTTACATCGATTTATTACGGCCGAGCTTTCGAGCCCTTTCCGCGCGCGAGAGCGGATACCGAACGGCAAACGGTTAAGTGTGGGTGGCGAGACACCGCAGAAACCGAGTTTTGCGGTGCTAAAATCAATTCCGTGTTTGCCTGTCAATTTATCGCTAATGGCCGACCAGGTAACAGCTGATGATAACGCGATGCTCCCTGGCAGTTTACCTCGAATGTCGATTTTAGTGTTCAAGCATTCGGATGGTCGCCACCTCGCAACAGCCACGCGTGTATACTTTTCGACTTGCTATCCAACCTATCCAATCCCTTCTATCAATCCCTCTAATTGTACCGAATGCGTGTTTACTCTTCATTTTCCAACCACATTTTTCACAAATTAACGCGCCTACAGATTCTCCTTTAAAAGGATCAGTTACATTGAACATGGTCGATCGTTCTGTTCCTTTTGCTGCATTTTTAAACGGTAGAAACTCGCAGGACAATATGTTAGCAAAGACAACGTGAATTCATGCTCGCCCTATAAAAACGGTAACTAAAAGATGGTTCTAAATACAATCGCTAGTTTTTAAGATGTTCTCTCGTTCTTTTTTCCCCCCAATCCGTGCAAGTGTGTGCAATAAAGGTTTTTCGGCTCAGAACGGTGTGATAGATTTATCCGCACAGTATAGTAATAACTATTGTGATCCTACCTCCGAATAAAGAAACAACAACACGATATTTTTGACGTTTCGTATCGTTCGAAAGGTCCTGTTTGAGAGATCGCTTGGTTTTTAGGAAATGTTTCACGCGGAGAGTAAGTTTTTTTTTTTTTTTTTTTTATTTTGGTTATTTTACAATTTGTCCTTGTGGACATTTGGTAAAGTGTTATATTTTGTTGGTGAAGAAAAAAAAAAAATAAAATAAAAGTAAATATAGCATGTGGGTGGCTACCCCCAGCGGGGTGCCAGCTTCGTTTTTTCTAAGTTATATCTTTTATGAGGTCTATTGGGTGTTTCCTTTTTAGTCTTCTTGCGATATTTGTTGTGTTGCACGTTTCAGCTGCCAGCTGGTTCGGGTGTATTTCTATTCTTGTTCTGTATCTTGTTGCGAATCTGGTAATCTCCTCCTTGACCGTTGGTATTCCAAGGTCTTTCCGTATGTCCTCGTTTCTAACGTACCATGGGATGCGGAGAGTAAGTTGTACGGAAAAATTTTCTTGAATTTTTAACTGAGCAATTCACTTTGGACGTCGGTATAGTTTTCCATACTACGTACATTTTCATCTGAAAATACCAGAGCGTCCCCTGTCTTCGATACGAAATTTGATGTTTGGTTACGGTACTTGTGAATTTTAAAATTCTCGCGTGTTTTCGTGTAAATCCTTAGTACGCTGCATGTCAGCGTAGCGATTTCTAAACAAGCGACACGTGTCACAACGACACGTGTCAAGGCCTTTTAAGAGCCACCTGTCTAACGATAGCCACGAGTTCCGGTTTGTCGACGAATCGCAAGAATCGTAGGTTTTTTTTAAATATATAACGTTTATTGCCCGAGAAAAATATAAATACATATGTGTGTTCACAATAAACAATGAATTTCTGTTTGAAAGTGGTTTTGGCAAAAGTACCATTACGCGATGGTAGGATGTGGCCATACCATACTTTGTGTTGGGTTTACATTTTTGACGTTACAGTTTGTAATTTAATTTTAGCTCAAAAGCGCTACTTTTATACGACATTGTCTTTTCTTTCTTCTTCTGTCCTGGAAACTTCAAGAATTCTGGGCGTGTAATTTTGAGCGACAAATTGCAAGAGGCGCGAATGTTACGGTTTGGAAATGCGCGATGTTGCCGATCCGATCGTCGTATTTATAAGAATGTCCTGAAGAATCTGTCCACGGAGTGGGAAAATTGACGAATCTTCTGACAAAGGGACAGTGAGTCGAAGAGCTCGGCAACTTACCTGAGAACCTTCAAGACACCGAAGAATTCCTACTTTACGAATTCCTGTTTTAATTACAATTATTCTCATCGTATTTAGATAGAAAACTGCATCGAAAACTGGTTATCTAGATATTAAATTTCCCCTAGGTATTGGGTTGGCAACTAGGTGATTGTCACCTAATGACAGAATAACTTAGTTGCCAATCCAATATATATATAATCGAACTTTGATCCGGAAACTGGAACAGCGACAAATACAACGATTTAAGATAAAGAGAAAGAAATAAAGCGGAGCTGCCATCATCCTATAGCTCTGTTATGGTAACGTGGAAGATGGACCGTAGGAATAACGTGGATAGGAATCGATATCATAAATTAAAAAAAGCAGGATCGATCTGGTGGTCGGACAGAGGAATCGTATAATCGTAAGATTTAGTGGTAGCGCGACCCCTCCTGCAAGCCGAAAGACGTGGCGTTGCGACGCATCGCCACAATAGCCCCGATGATTTACGCACATATAAATACCGATCGTTCTTCTTCTCTTTCTTTCCTTTTTTTCCTCTGGACCGCGAAAACTTTGGCTACTCTTCGATGGATCACAAAGAAGCAAGGGAACCCGTAGGCCGTACGAAGATGCAATATCACCCCGTTATGACGGCCCCCGTATTTTAGTAAGGTGCGTAGGGTGAGATTCCCATTGGCTGCCCCATTGCTATGGTGTGTATCGTAACGCGGTACCGCTCAGCACGGTACACACATCAATCACCGGCATTTTAATATCGGCTACCGTACAATACCACCAACACCGATATTCCCTGGTACTCTACCAACCCACCCACCCTCTCCTCCACTACACACACCCCTTCTCCGCTGGAAAACCAGTTTTTATGGCGAAATTCTTCTAATTCGTTCTCCGATCCTCCCTCCTGTCCTCTTCATCCTCCATCGACGTCGACAATCGTTTCCACTCGTTTGTTTTACCATCGTTCGGTTTCCGCGTCTAATGACTAGCTGTTTGGATTTTTCTTTCAACCGTTGCTTTCGCCTTGTAATTCTTCTAGGTTGTCCGGAAAGTTTCTTTCGCTTCATAAGACGATAATAGCTGAACGACAATTTCTGTTTTATATTATTTTATTGACTTACACTAGAGAGCACAATATACGCATTGCTGTATATCGCGTTTCCTACAAATATTATAATGTTTTACGGGAACTGTTGGTCACCACTTTTAAGAAAACTCTACATCTGGTCTTTTTAGTTTTCTCAAGCACCGAAGCCATCGACAGCGTATAGACAAAAGACTGGGACAAAGGCAGACCATAAACGGTAGACAGGCGACGATGGCTTCGGGGCTTTCAGTCATAGGGTAACACTGTTAACGTGCGGATCTGAACCAGCTCAAATTATGTTCCTTCTCGTATTTACACTTCTGTATTAAAATATATTTTCTACTTTACAATTTATCCACGCGTTTCTCTGTTCATACATCTAATAACCTCGACACGAACGATGTTCTCTTTTATACCGCGAATTAACTTGCCTCTGTACTTCAGGTGGTTCAATTATTCAATGTATTTTTGGCAGAGAACAGTCTGCTTGAAAATCGTCTTAGTATTAGGTTGTCCGGAAAGTTTCTTTCGTTTCATAAGATGACAATAGCTGAACAACAATTTCTGTTTTATATTATTTTATTGAATTATACTAAAGAGCACAATATACGTATTGATGTATATCGCGTCTCCTAGAAATATTGTAATGTATTACGCGAATGATAGTCTCTTTCATAACACGAATTAACTTGCCTCTGTACCTCAGGTGGTTCAATTATTCAATGTATTTTTGGTAGAGAACAGTCTGCTCGGAACTCGTCTGACTGTTAGGTTGTTCGGAAAGTTTCTTTCGTTCCGCAAGATGACAATAGATGAACAACAATTTCTGTTTTATATTATTTTATTGAATTATACTAAAGAGCACAATATACGTGTTGATGTATATCGCGTCTCCTAGAAATATTATAATGTTCTACGTAAACGATATTCTCTTTTGTACCACGAATTAACTTGCCCCTGTACTTCAGGTGGTTCAATTATTCCATGTATTTTTGGTAGCGCACAGTCTGCTCGGAATTCGTCTGACTGTTAGGTTGTCCGGAAAGTGTCTTTCGTTTCATAAGGTGACAATAGATGAACAACATTTTCTGTTTTATATTATTTTATTGAATTATACTAAAGAGCACAATATACGTATTGCTGTATATCGCGTCTCCTAGAAATATTATAATGTTCTATGTAAACGATATTCTCTTTTGTACCACGAATTGACTTGCCTCTGTACTTTTGGTATTTCAATTATTCCATTTATTTTTGGTAGAGAACAGTTTGCTTGGAAATCGTCTTAGTATTAGGTTGTCCGGAAAGTTTCTTTCGTTTCATAAGGTGACAATAGCTGAACGACAATTTCTGTTTTATATTATTTTATTGAATTATACTAAAGAGCACAATATACGTATTGATGTATATCGCGTCTCCTAGAAATATTGTAATGTATTACGCGAATGATAGTCTCTTTCATAACACGAATTAACTTGCCTCTGTACCTCAGGTGGTTCAATTATTCAATGTATTTTTGGTAGAGAACAGTCTGCTCGGAACTCGTCTGACTGTTAGGTTGTTCGGAAAGTTTTTTTCGTTTCGTAAGATGATAATAAATGAACAACAATCTCTACTATATATTTTATTGGATTAGGTATGATCCATTTCGTTATATTTCTATTATCATGTTCGTGCATAATTCGATAAACTAATATAAAAGAAAAAACATTGTTCCTCTATTATTTCCTCATAAAACGAAAGAAACTTTTCGAACAGCCTAATATTCCGATCATAAGTTACCTGTTTGATCGTTTTCAAATAGAAGTATCCTATTCGAGCGACGATGTTCGCTATGGTTGGACCAGCGACAGCCACCTAATCTCGTTATGGTGATCGTTTTAAAAATTGTTTGGGGAGATGGCGAAAAATCGGACGAAAGATAACGTGCGCGTGTCAAAGCGTTCGCTGATTCGTCCGTTTGCTTGTTTATTCATCTCTGAGCGATTCAGGACGTTCGAATGCGTCACCACAATTACGGAAATCGCCAGCGAAATGTGCATTGATTAGGTTGCTGCTGGACAGAACGCTGCGGTGCGGTCGCCCCTTTGTACTTCAGTGCGCGCGATACGCGTTGCATCTGCTCGTGATGCGCAATTAGCAGCCCTAATCGCGAATTTAGGATCGAGGTCGACCAAGTTTTCCATTGGTCGTTCGATTACGAACGGCGGATGAGTACACGCGTCCGAATCTGTTGGAACGCATCCGTCCAAGGTTTCCCCTATTCTCAGTTCCTCTATTTTTATTCTCAAGGGCAGCGTTTCACATCACAACCTATAGATTGCTGCATTTTTTCTACATAAATTTTTTACGAATTACCGGATCGTAACGCGAATTCATCCTATTTTTATCTTCGCGTGCAAATACATGTCACAACCTTGATACTTTTATTACGAAGATTCGCAATATTTTATGCTTTTTTTCGAGTCTGCCGCGTTGTTCGTATTCTTCTACCGTTTAAAACAAAAATCTCTCAAATTCGAAGGGAATATTTTTCGCGAACAAACGCATCGAACGTATCTAACGATATTTTTAACATTCCGATAACAACATCTTTTTTAATCAAATCTTTTCGTATGTTTCTGTCGCTAAAGAATTGCTCAAAGTTTGACAAACACAGAAAAGATCGATCGCGTTAACTCTCGTGACTTTTCCTTCCGACCTTACGCTAATTACGTTGTTTAAATCATCCACGGTCCTTCCATTCGTTGGAATAAAATAAAGTTTACGATATAAAAATTGGAAATATACTCTCGCTGCGTTTGCTCGCGTCTATTTTAATCTTACTTTTTCTAACAATAGTAGAGAGACAGGACCAAGTTACGCAAAAGGGTTGTATAGTTTGGCTACAAAGGCTTCGTACAGTTGAATGATGTGGCGAATCAACGAATACGGGACGAAGGAACGATTTATGCCTGGTTGAATTTTGTTTTCAGTTTTCCAGAACAAAATAACATAAATATTGACGATGGTTCGCATCGGGGATCGATTCTTTTGTAATCCATACATTACACAGGCTATATTTTCATTTTTATTTTGAAACAGTTGAGGGTAGAGAGTAGGGTGGGCACTGGATGCTTTTATGGTGACTGGCCGTGTTGGTATAGAGACGGGTGCGTATAGACGCGTACGAGTGTGGCGGCTAGCCTGGCCCATGACGAGAGATGAAATTCACCTGGAACACGTGCTGCCCTTGTTCGCCTCGTGACGCGATGACGTAGGCACTGAGAGGATTATTTCTCCGTGAAAAACTGATAGGCCACTGTTAGTCGTACAAAACTGCGCCAACATTATGTAACGACATTGCCCGGCTAAAAGATTTCGCAAACTAATACTGTCATTTCGCTGCAGCAGATTACACGCGCCGTTACACCCACGCTACTTGCGAAAAAAAGTTATAATAATACACATAAGTAGAATATATAAGCAAATTAAGCATCGTAAAAATAGAATAATTAGTTAGCTTGTTGTTTAGTTACATGGAACTATTTATAAAGTTGTTTGTGATGATGTTAAATGCTCCGAATATTAGGTACTGCGCAAAGTGTCTTTCTTTCGCAAACGTGTTTTTTTACAACAATGCACCTTCGTAGAAACACGAAACCAAATCTGTGAAATGTCGCGGTGTTTATCTCGATAGAACAAAATCGTAATTCGACGAAATAATATAAAATAAAAAATATTGCGCGTCTATTATTTAATAAAACGAAAGAGACTTTTCGGACATCCTAATACGAAAGAAACAACCGAAGGAAGCAGTCGTGGATAATATTAAATAAAATATTCCAGTTGTAAAAGTAATAAAACCAGATAAAAAGTAATATAGACGGTATAAATGTACAAATTGTTAGAAAAACGAGTCGGAGGATGGGAGAAGAAAATTCCCAATCAACGTACGCGGATCCTTTCGCACGTAAAATCCATTCTTATTACGTAACAACGTTCGACGTTGCGATTGTTTCTTCGTTCAACGTAAACAGAGAGATTAATTCGTAAGTACGTTAACGCGAGGTTGCCGATACAAAGTTATCAACAGAGATTACACCGTAGATGTAAACGAAGCAAAAACCTTCTTTGCGTAGCAGATATTCGACGTTGCCCTTTCATTACACTGGAGGACTCGTGTCGATGTACATATCGTCGCGCATATCCGAATATTCTTATTCGTTTCCGTGCGTTTAACGAAGAAACACTCGCTGCATCGAATATCCGTAAGCGATAAAAATTGGACTTTCGTCAAAGGGACCGATGGCACGACATTCTTCGTTCATTTCGTCAATTTCGGTAAGCCCTTACGATCTTTTGTCTTCCTCTTTATCGTTTTGTATTTCTGTTTGAAAGTATTAGGTTGTCCGGAAAGCTTCTTTCGTTTTGTGAGGACATATTAGAATAACTAGATATTAATAATAAATATTAGAATAATAGAGGGAATATGAGGGAATATTACACCGCGGTGTTTCACAGACTTGGTTTCACGTTCGTACGAAGGTGCACTGTTTTAAAAAAGCACGAAAGAAAGACACTTTCCGGATGACCTAACACGTATCGCTAAGTATCGTTAGTTTTCCCGTTAATTCATATACTGTAACTTAATAATCGTTGTTGGGAAAAATCGACAAAACTGTACGTATGTAGAGGTGTACGTGTATGTAGAGATGTAGCTGATTGAGATGAGGAGAAAAATAATTGTTATTCATAGAGACTGTCGTAACGTATCGCGATATACTATATATACTCTGCTTATCAAGGTTATATTAATTTTTCGTTTCGTTAGAGGAAAAAATAACGAATTTATCAAGATTAAAAGGAGAAGCTGAAATATCGTAGCTGTGTTAACAATAGAAACGGGTAACGCCAGTAATATCCGATTTTTATAATATCAGGGATGAAAAAAAACACACGGGGGTCATGGAGGAAAAAATATATAGCGGCTAAACGCGAATTATTGCCACGGTGTTTTCAAACCCGACGTCCGATTGTTTACTACCGTAATCTGCGCCAATGCGTCAGTTAAATTAATCATTTGCTTGCCAATGTTACCGATAAGATTTTCTCTTTTTTACTTGCGATCATACGTATCAGATTATACCACGCGATTAACATAATCGCGTAAACAAGACAGATGAAATATTTTCTTATAGAACTGACCTATGGTATAAAAAAGAAAACATTTGACTTTTTAAACTACACACGAGAATTGTATCTCATTCTTGAAGCAACCGTGGATCGTTCGTGTTAATACAACTTTCCCATGAAATTTATTCGTTCGTTTATTATTGATTTTATCGAAATTCGCGTTCACTGCCCACGATCGTTAGCGACTATTGCTATATATTCGGTGGCTCGTTAAATTCCGTTCGACGTTCTAATTTCTCACAAGTAGATGATCTTTCGTTGGGAGCTGATCGATGCGAGCATATCCTTGAGATGATCGTCGACGTTACGTTTCCCTCGGTTTCTTCGACGCGATGAAATTTAATGAAATTTTATTCGAACGCGATACGAAGTAGTGAAATACTTTGGCGATTAATCGCGTATCTATGTATTAGGATCACGGTCCAACTATTTAATTCGTCGACTGGTTTCAGCTCAAAGCGAATCACAGTAATTACGATGAGCGTCGCCTAACGTGCTAACGACTAGTCGGCTCGGATATTCCGCTTTGATTCGATTTCGTATCGAAAAGTACTCTTCGGTATCATCGTCTCTGTCAACGGTCTCGCTATTATTCGCGATAACGGTCGTTATATCAGGTTTTCGACATTTGAAATTCGCACCGAGCCGGAGGGCAGGTGACGCTCGTTGGCGCTCGTTACCGCTCGTGCCAAGCCCTGCACCGTTCATACTTTCGCAAAAGCTTTCGTACGAAATATAATCCACCAGCAGGTTAAATTACAGCCACGTTAAAGCTTGCAACACGCAAGCAGCTATTCCAATTGACAACGTCATTCCGGGATAGTTATCGACTACTGACGCGTACGTTTCTAAATAGATACGTTTTCTTCCTTTTTCATTTTCTCATTTTCTTTGGTAGATCCTGTAACAATTGCTAAACATTTCGTTAGTTAACTGTTTCTATCTGCCCATGTTCCTTTCGTGTTTTTCGACAAATTCGTTAAACGTCTTTTTATTTAGGTGCGACATTTTTAGGCGAACTTTGGGACAGAGAATTGCTAGATAAATAGGAAGCAAGGACCGTAAGATATTTTATACGCGTTTCTTTATATCTTTAGAGAACGTTTTATCCGATTATCTCTATTTTTACGTCAATTATGTTGGTTTCTGTAGCGTGTCAATTCAAATGGCTGTCGCGGTTCGGTTTGTTCTGGTCATTTGGAATCGATAAATCGAAGACAGTTTTAATTTTTCCTCTTTGAATTCATTTTTTGCCGAACGTTTTTAGTTAGATACGTTTCCTTCCTTTTCTTTTTTCTTTTTTCCTTTGATAAACTGTGTAACAATTGATAAACATTTTGTAAGTTAACCATTTCTGTCTGCCCATGTTCCTTTGGTGTTTTTCGACAAATTCTTTAAACGTTTTCTTTTTATTTAGGTGCGACAATTTTAGACAAACTTTAGGACAGAGAATTGCTGGATAAATAGGAAGCAAAGACCGTAAGATATTTTATACGCGTTTCTTTATAACTTTAGAGAACGTTTTATCCAATTATCTCTATTTTTAAGTCAATTATGTTGGTTTCTGTAGCGTGTCAATTCAAATGGCTGTCGCGGTTCGGTTTGTTCTGGTCATTTGGAACCGATAAATCGAAGGTAGTTTTAATTTTTACTCTTTGAATTTATTTTTGGCGGAACGTTTCTAGGTAGATACGTCTCCTTCCTTTTCTCTTTTCTCTTTTCCTTCGATAAACTGTGTAACAATTGATAAACATTTTGTAAGTTAACCATTTCTGTCTGTCCACGTTCCTTTCGTGTTTCTCGACAAATTCGTTAAACGAGCGTCCTCTTCTCTTTTAGATGCGACATTTTCATTTATCTTAGATGCGACATTTAGGAAAGAGAATTGCTAGATAAATAGGAAGCAAGGACCGTAAGATAATTTATACGCGTTTCGTTATATCTTCAGAGAAATTAGCATAAGTTTTACTCGATTATCTCTATCTTGTCTTCTGTAGTGTGTCAATTCAAATGGCTGTCGCGGTTCGGTTTTCTCTGGTCATTTGGAATCGACAAATCAAAGACAGTTTTAATTTATCCTCTTTGAATTCATTTTTTGGCGAACGTTTCTAAGTAGATACGTTTCTGCCTTCTTCCTTTTCTCTTTTCCATGTTCCTTTCGTGTTTCTTCACAAATTCGTTAAACGTCCTCTTTTTATTTAGTTGCGACAATTTTAGACAAACTTTAGGACAGAGAATTGCTAGATAAATAGGAAGCAAAGACCGTAAGATAATTTATATACGTTTCGTTATATCTATAGAGAAATTAGCATAAGTTTTATCCGATTATCTCTGTTTTTACGTCAATTATGTTGTCTTCTGTGGCGTGTCAATTCAAATGGCTGTCGCGGTTCGGTTTTCTCTGGTCGTTTGGAATCGACAAATCAAAGACAATCTCAATTTATCCTCTTTGAATTCATTTTTCGCCAAAAGAAGTTAATCGAGGGAATATAAATATTGCCTCTCTGATAGTATTCTACGTTCGCACGACGTACTACATTATAGCGAGACAGCTCTCGTTTTACTTTGAAAAATCACTGTATCAATTATTCAAGAAGGCGAGTATAAGAAGTCTACTTATCGTTCGTTGCGTTTCTCTTTGCCGTATCCCATAAAACCAGCGTTACTATACAACGTTGTAATCACCGTGCAAAGCAACCAGACGCAGCCACGATCTCCACGATTCTCCGAAAGATTAAAAAACAATATCCTCTTAATACGCGCTTCGACTAATATCGCGACCACCTAACCAACAGATAATTCAATCCGATCCAAACATCTACCAACTTATCCTAACTCACGTCTCCGTGAAATTCCACGGCCCGTCGTTGCGCGCACGATATTTTCAAGTTGACGAGATTTAGTTCGCAGTTTCACCCTTATCGAAAATGCAGCCTTTATCTTCAACGCGCGCCGCCTGTTAATTCAACGAGAATTTACTATCCATCCGCGGTTCTTGTTCCGTGAACATATAGGGGGAGCACGTCGGATTACTCGACAGGAATATCATTTTATTTGACGTTGAACTCATTCCGGAATACATTTGTTATTAATTAATAAATGCCAGTGGTCGCCTCTGCACAGAGCTATCGGATTTAAAGCAAGCTCTCGTTTCTCCTCCCTCTCTAACCCCCTCCCCACCCCTCCCACTCGTTCTGCAACCTCTTCCTCCTACTGCTGCTGTACCTACACCTACACCTACACCAACAGCTCTCCACCTACTGCTCTCACAAACCTGCTGTATATGTGCGAACGCTGATTGACCCACCCACGAGTGATCGTTCGGCCATGAACGCCACGGATGGCTCGGCTGCTCATTTTACACCCACAATGGAAAATTCGAATTTTTCTTTTCCTTTTTTTTTTTTTTTTTTTTTTTCAACCATTTGCGATAATCCCGAGCGAGGCCGTCCTGCTCTTCGTTTCGTTTCCTCTGTGCTTTTTTCCTTGCTTCGACCCCTCATTTCTCTGTTTATCGCGGAAAATGATGCTACTCTTTCTCCGCTTGTTGCGCCTTTCTCGTCGCTCGTTTTCCAACGCGACACAGGCTACTGGGAATCAGTCTTGCGGTGCAATCCTCTCGGTCACGGAACACTGTTCTTATCGGCGATTTTATGGAAATACCACTTCTATCCGTTACTTTTCTTCCCTGTTTCTCGTCCACACGGACGATGGTTTTGTTTAGTTTGCGCGTTAATTCGTTGGTTTGGCTCGTTCGACGTAGCTTTGCGGATACCTACGCGTAAGAAGATTAAAACTAGCTCGTTAGTTTAATCGATGGTTAATCGTATTTCTCTTAGTCTCATTATCCTTGCTGTAAATATTTTACAGAAGAATTTTCTGTCGCGTTTCTTGCATCCAGAGTTGGACGGGATATTTCTTTGAATAAAGTTAAAGGTTCGTTTTTTTTCTTTTTGTTATTTAATATTAAGAGAAAAGGGAAATATAACTTTTTAAGTAAATGAAACATTTCTATCGTTGAAATATTAAATCCAGGCAACATACGGTTAAATTATTTTATCGTTTCAACGTCTTTTTATACCGTCACGCACTAGATTATCGCGAAATAGAAACGTTACACTCGTATGTGTGCGTACAATTTAATATCGATCTGAGGGTATCAAGAACGATATTGAATGGCGATGACAATATGCTTTTAGGTTTTGAAGCGATTATAAAACTCGGAAAAGATAATTCGATACACGCAGATACCCATAGAAAAAGGAATATTGTCTCTTTGTTAAAAATTATTCTTTCTATTTGCATTTACGGGAAATAAAGATTTTTTTTTTTTTTTATTTTATTTTGGTTATTTTACAATTTGTCCTTGCGGACATTTGGTAAAGTGTTATATCTTGTTGGTGAAGAAAAAAAATATAAATAAAAAATAATATAGCATGGGGAAATAAAGATTTGACAAAGAAACTAAATTTGGAACTTTTTTAAAAGTTTCGCCGCGTCTCTATATTTTTCTCGATGCTTCGCAAATATTTTATCTTGCAATTATTTTTCTATCGTTTCTAGAATGGATCACGAAAATGAATAAATTGAACCTCCGACGTATTATCTTTACTAACGAAGAGATCCATAAACCTTTATATTATCCTTATCTTCTTTGTATCTTATATTTCGTACTTTATCTTTAATATTACTTGTATAGAAAAGTCGATTCTCGCGTCTTTAGACCGTCGGCCCTAGAACAGTCAGCTTATCGGACGAGTTTCGAAAGTTGGCAGGAAATTAGAAATTTCCACGTCGAGCAATCTTCTCGCTGCTAAAGTTTTCGATAATAAAATCATCTTGCGCGGCTAGCCGCACGAATCTCGCAGCGCGTCCGTTCCTTTCGTTAATTACTAATAATATTCAGACAGCTCTGGCGATGGGGTGGGCGTGAAATGTACACGAGGGTTGAAAAGTGTTGGGTCGGTGAGGCTGGAAGAGGAAACGGCGGTCGGACGACACGGCATTTCCATAGGCAAACAGAAAGCTGTAGGATCGCTGGCAAGAAAAATGAATAAAATTATGAAAGAAGGGAAAATTTGAAGAGTAGACGACGCTGCAGAGAAAAAGAAAGAGGCATCAAGAGAGAGCTGCACTGTCAGTCGTCTGACAGCGAGGGGATGAAACGTGCTGGAAGAACGAGCACGCGAGTCACCAAGAGGGTGCTACTGCTCGTTCTACGATCTTCCTACCACGTGTGTAAATCATCGACCAGCAAATTTCCGTCTTCCGTTCTTTTTCTTCTTTTTTCTTCGTGTTTACCCTGTCGTCGTCGTCGTTGTCGTGTTCTTGTCCAACCAGACGCGCACCTTCCATTATCGTTTCGCGTCTTCATCTGGAAATTTCACGTTTCTCGTAGGAATAAAGTATTGGGTTGGCAACTAAGTGATTGCGGATTTTGTCGATAAAACCTAATGGGAAAATCCGCAGTCACTTAGTTTCCTAGATTATCAGACTCGCAACAAAATACAGAGTAGGAATAGAAACACAGCCGAACCAGCTGGCAGCTGAAACGTGCAACACAACAAACATCGCAAGAAGACTAGAAAGGAAACACCCAATAGACCCCATAAAAGATATAACTTAGAAAACACGAAGCTGGCACCCCGCTGGGGGTAGCCACCCACATGCTATATTTATTTTATTTTTTTTTATTTACCAATGAGATATAGCACTTTACCAAATGTCCTTCAGGACAAATTGTAAAAAACCAAAATAAAATAAAAAAAAAAAAAACTTAATTTCCAAGCCAATAGACGAGGAAACACGAAGAAACGAAAACGATAGACGTGGACAGGGACGAGCTGTTCCTGCGAAATTCTATTAGGTAAAAGTTTCTTTCGTTTTATAAGGAAATAATGGACGCACAATGTTTTTCGTTTTGTATTAGTTTATCGAATTATGCAGGAACGTAATAAGAGGAATATGACGAAATGGACGATACGTAATTCAATAAAATAATATAAAACAGAAATTGTCGTTCGTCTATTATCGCTTTATGATTCGAAAGAAGCTTTTTGGACAAATTATTATATGAATTTATGCAAATTGATGGATTTTGTATTTTTGATCGTTTATTCTTATTGCACAGCTATTTGACGATAGCGAATGGTGTTGCGTTTAGATGTTGAGTTGAAAAGTCGCGTTTAAAGGGAAGATTAAATAGAGACAATGTTTCGCAGATTTACTCAATAAAATAAATATTCATTTCAATTAACGATGAAACGAAGGTAGTGTAATTAAAGGGTCTAAACGCTAGTTAAACTACATGATAACGTAACGTACTAAACGTGGCTAATTTCTATTTGTAATTAATGATGACAGAGATACATTATTCGTTCATTAATCGTTAACAAGATTGTCAGTTGTATACGTTGGTAAAATTTTCGTACCAAAATATGTTATATATATGGAATAGCGCAAATATGTAATAAGGCTATTACATATCGTGCATCGTGTCGAGATACGATAGAAATCGATCTTTTCGCTTTAAAAATTCCCAACTGATTATCAACCGTCTTCTTTCGTACTTTTCTACTTCTCTTTTACTCCCAGCTCGACTTCTTAACCATACGTAAAGTAGGAAACTTTGACGAATATCATCGGAAATGAGAAAATTTCTACGATCTTTTAAAAACCAAAAACCAGAGAAAAAAAGGATATTCATCCCGTTGGCAGGTTTCTACTTTTCTTTTACTCCCAGCTCGACTTGTCAACTATACTTAAAGTAGGAAACTGACGAATATCATCGAAAGTGAGAAAATTTCTACCTTCTTTCAAAAACCAAAAAAAAAAAAAAGGATATTCGTCTCGTTGGCAGAAGAATGGCATTTACAGAGAGCACAAGTGGCGCACATATATAACAAGGCTATTACACATCGTGCATTATGTCGAGATACGATAGAAACGATCTTTTCGCTTTAAAAATTCCCCACTGATTATCAACCATCTTCTTTGGTACTTTTCTACTTCTCTTTTACTCCCAGCTCGACTTGTCAACTATACTTAAAGTAGGAAACTTTGACGAATATCATCGAAAATGAGAAGATTTCTACCTTCTTTTAAAAACAAAACCAAAAAAGAAGGATACTCGTCCCGTTAACAAAAGGTTTCTACTTCTCTTTTACTCCCAGCTCGACTTCTCAACTATACTTAAAATAGGAAACTTTGACGAATATCATCGAAAGCGAGAAAATTTCTACCTTCTTTTAAAAACAAAACCAAAAAAGAAGGATACTCGTCCCGTTGGCAGAAGGTTTCTACTTCTCTTTTACTCCCAGCTCGACTTGTCAACTATACTTAAACTAGAAAACTTTGACGAATATCATCGAAAATGAGAAGATTTCTATCTTCTTCTTTTAAAAACCAAAAAAAAAAAAAAAAAATAATAATAATAATAATAATAAAAAAAGGATACTCGTCTCGTTGGCAGAAGGATGGCATTTATAGGGAGCACAAGCGGTGCACGATGATCGACAGAGCGGGGCACGTGATAGCTTTATAAATTCGTGCCTCTCTATACGAGCGCACATGTGTCCCTAGTCCCTAGTAAATAAATACGCGGAAGCACGTATTATTCACCGGGGATCGAAGTGGAGAGTATTATGGAATTTATTTAATCCACCGGGCGCACTGGCTTTGTCGCATACGAATGCACAAAATTGCAATCGATCATTATATCCTGGTGACTCGTGTAAACGAAAACGTTCGTTAACGGGATCTTGAAACGGCCAATTCGACGAAATTTCAACTTCAATCTTGCCTTTGCTTTTTTACATTTTCCCATCCTTCCCTTCCACCCCTCCCTCCTCTGTTTTTTTTGTCTTCTTTCCCCGTTTTCGCGTTCGACCGTGTCGACGCGAAACGAATTCGCCGCTGTTTGGACGTAGTGGTAATTAATCTTAATTAAGTAGCCGTTAGTGACCCGGTAATGTTCTAACAACGATGGTTCGTCGTGGAATTTATTTCACAGACGTGAAGCTCTCGAAAATTCCGAAGATTCCAGCTTGTTACGATATGATATGATATTACAATGGGGCAGGGCACATCGATCGCCTCATGGATTTATTAATACACGAATTTAATCCGTCGAACACCGCTGAAACTATTTGATGAATATTAAAATATCATAGTACGCGCGATGCTTCGGCTGACGGTTTACAGATAATTTCCAGCTCTCGTTGTGTTTTCCACGAAGAACATTTTTCCAGCTAACCGACGCGCAATTTCAATGCTTTCATCGGTATTTTCCCTCCTCCTCCTCCACCTCCTCCTCCACCACTTTCTATGTACGTATTCGTTAACTTTGCACGTATATGTAACGTCTATTCTTTTTATCATCGTATCGTCAACTTTTAAACTTTTATCTTCAGCTTTATTTAAGTTGATATTGGTGGTTGATTAATTGTTCGTCGTAACAACGAGCCAATGATTAGTTTCTAAAATTCAGCGATTGATCAAGATTATACAAATGTTCGCATTTGCTATTGATTGATCACTTAACGATACTATTTGGTCGATGGTTTCATAATATACGTTAAATTCCCAGGACAGGATCGCTTATGAAATATACAGAATCTGTCGATAATTTGGAAATATCGTGATTACTTTTAACCCTTTGCACTGCTATGTCGAGTGTCGTTCGGCGTCAGTTTTTATCTCAGGAAACGCGCGAAAGAAAAGCAGGATCGCATGCAGGAAATTGTTTCAAGATATATCATACGTTTAAAAATTAGAAAATACAAGAATAGCGTGAATAAAACTGTTATTCAAGTGAATCTCTTTCTGCCTTTATTTATTTAAATTGTCTTATGTTTTAGTTGAAGTAAATTTCAAACGAAACGCTTGAAAGCGTTGGCAGCTGCTGCTAACGAAATTGAAATAAAATTTCGAGCGCAAAGGGTTAAAGATACAGAGAAATTTCGTCGTCAAGATAATAAAACGTAGTTCGATTTTTTAATTACACGATATGCTTTTCGTTTGTATCGAATATAATGGACGATTGCAGTAACTTTAGCGGAAGATCGTTGGATGTTAAAAGTCTGAAGTTTAAAGTCTCCGAAATTGTACATTTTAATCTGTATCGTTAATAAATTAATTCTCTATGCTATAATTCGATAATCGGATTAATACAATAGGATTTATACAATGTCATATCAATTACAATTAAATTCCAAGAGATATCAAAGTCGAGTTTATCATATTTTACACCGTTCGTCTGGAATTTTAGCAGCTATTATAAAATAGCACGTTTATATCTGGCAAATATTATTATTTGAGTGAAAATAATCCTAGTAACTCTTCCACGAACACTTTCGATAACCAGGTTAAGTGATATAATTGTAATTTCGCAGCGAAAATCAGCCAACATTTTCCTTCGAATGCAACTTTAAGCGATCCATTATTCTACCTAACAGATATACAATTATTCCAATAAAATCACGTTATGTAGGCAGTGATGTCTCAAATACTATTTTTTTAATCTTAGAATTTGCTATTGTTCTTTTCTCCAGAATCCAACATTAACGCTTGAACTTCTTACGATTGTAAAAATTGAATGAAAATCGACAGTTAGGGCATTTTGAATACAACCGATAAATAGAAGATACTTCGAAATAAAAAGTACCCCATTGAACGATTAAACGTTTTTATTAGAACATCGATAAAACAAAATGAGAAGAAATCTTGCACCTAACCATATCATTGAGGGGTTATCTAAGAATATTATTATGAACACAGCTTAGAAAATGTTGAAGTGGACACCACTTCTAAGAAAACTCTACGTCAGATCTTTTTATCTTTTCTCAAACACCGAAGCCATCGACAGCGTATAGACAAAAGACTGGGACGAAGGCAGACCATAAACTGTAGACAGGCGACGATGGCTTCGGAGCTTTCAGTCATAGAGTAGCACTGCTAGCGTGCGGATCTGGATCAGCTCAATTATATTCCGATTTGTATTTACACTTCAGTATTTAAAATATATTTTCTATCTTACAATTTATCCACGCGTTCCTTTGCTCACATACATCTAACAACCTCAACAGAAAATAATCGTAAATGCTGCTTTGTAATCGTATAATTGAAGTTAGAAGCGTGAACATACCTTGCTGTTATACATACAACGAGCAAATACCGTTTACCAATGTCTTCTACACGTCTCAACAATATATTCCGCACGTTTTGCCTGCGACGAGAAAACGAACGCGAATGGTTTGTCGAAATAAACGGAGCCTCGTTACAATACGTCGCTATCGACTGTTACCAAGGCGTCAGGGTGGTCACCAGTGACCACCAATAAGACAAACGGTCGATCGGGGAAGAACGTCGTCTTACGTCGTCGATTTATTATTATTTCGCCATTGTATGCTTCGGATAATAAAAATACTCGCGTGGCGTCCTCAGCGAAACGTGTGATTTCGGCGTGGCAGTAAATGCGTTAACACGGAATATTTTCATGAATTACAATATGTGCGTGATACGAAACTTTCTCACATTACATTAGCATCGTAATGAGACACGACTCTCTTGGTTATTTGATTGTATTTGTACGATTTTAAAATATATAAAATCAGGCATTCGTTGCAAACATATACTCAGTGAAAAATTAGTACATACGCTACGAACAGTAGTCTTAAACGTGCAATTACCGCTAAAGACAATCTCGCTGCGTATTGTAGCTCATCGGTATAATTGACTGTCGAGATACTTGGCGAAATATATACGTGCCATAAGTATAATTCCTATTTTCCAGATCTGTTTCAAGTTTCACCAACGTGTACAAATACAATATTCATGTCTCGTTACGACGCCAATGAAATTCCTAAATCTATTGTCCTGAGCGAAACGTGTGATTTCGGCGTGGCGGTCAAAATGTTAATGAAATTGCTTGAGAAATTGAAGTAAGAAGGAAGCAACGCGGTATTAAGAAATTGTCAAAGTAAATGCGAAATTGATCGATGGGAGAGACTATCTCCGATCTGAGAGAGAGAGGTATCAGCTCTGGCTTTATAGTTGCGAGTAATAGCAAGTAGCATATACCTGGAAAGTATGAGTGGCAGCTTCTTAACGAGAAAATCGAGCAGTAAGAACGCGGACGTCTAAGACCGCAGAGAAGTTCTGTCGATTTGTCGCATCTGTGCGCGTTAGGAAGTTACTACGTTAGCCTGCCACTTAAATCACTGGCGGGAAGGGCTGGAGGGTGTAACGGGACGAACGATGCTTAGTTTCGTCTTGCACGTATAACCTCGTCACTGAAAGTTCATCCCCTTGCCGGATCCGGGGACAACCGACTCTTTATTACACCGTAAAGTTTTCCGCGATGGACACGTGTCCCTGATCGCTATCAATCCCCTTCTGATCCTAGGAAACACGCTACTCATCACCCTGTCGTTTAAAAGATCCATTACCGACCTGTAAAACGTGGCCACGTTGCGAATACGTTGGCTGCGTTCTATTTTAGTTGGCATCTAAGTGATTGCGTATTTTGTCAATACTATCTAATGACAAAATCCGCAATCACTTAGTTGACAAGATCTTAATCATTTAGATGAAAGGGTACCGTTCGGTGACGTTTACCGATAATTTGATTTTCATTCAACGGTGTAATTTGTATGATTTGTCACGCGACAACTTGCAACAGAGAATAAGGTATTTTGTTGGCGAATTGGTTAATTATAAATTGGAGAGAAATTTCATAATTGTAGTTTTGTTATAGTTGGCAATTTTCACCTGTCGCGTGTTCTTTCGCGAGCGAATTTTAGCGACGTTATTAGCGAAAATTTACGCATCTGTAATGACACTGTAATCGAATAGTGTAATAATATTTAACAAGAAGCAGCACTGATAATTTTTTTAAATTCCAATATTCCAAATGACTATTCTAATCTCACGAAAGGCAGCTACTATTAGATCGCCCGAGTTTCTTTCCTTTTATAATTATTATTTTATCGAATTACGTACGATGTATACTTTGTTCTATCAAAATAAGGATCACAACGTTCGACAGATTAGGTTTCACGTTTCTATAAAGATGCATCGTTGTAAAAGACGCGTCTGTAAAAGAAAGACACTTTTCGGGCCACTTAATATAATTTTTCTAATTCTTGAAATACTTCAATTACGATAAACTATTCTTACGAGTTTCTCATCCTTTCGAAATAAAAGTATTATCGTTTAAAAGGATCTCTAAAAGAGGAAACGTTTAATCGTAATAATTTTATGCTACTCCAACTTCTTCGTCGACTTCCGCTATCGAATTGTCCGTCAAATATTTCATTAGCGATTAATCTAAAATTTCCTAATGATATTAATAATTGTAAAATATCGTCGCACGACCGATGCGAATCTAAAACGAAGATAAGGAACGATGGAAGTACGATCGGAGGCGAGTTAAAATTAGATGTTGGAAACCGAAAGGTAGATCGTACGGGGTTGTTACAGCCACGGACGAGCAGTGCAGAGCACGAGGATGGGGTTAGAGAGAGGGATAAAGGGATGGAGAAGCACCATACGGACGAGCCATTTAAACTTCTCACCCCCGAAACCACACGGTTGTCCGCATTCTGACTTATACCAGGCATCGTTCACCCTGTCGTCGAGTCCTCTCCCTCTCTGCTCGTCCTCAGTCACCCCTTACTCTCTGGCGCTATTATACGCGTTTGACATTCGCCACTTTAACCCTCTTTCACCGTACGACGAATCGTTTTGGAAACGGAAACGAGCCGCTTACTACTTTTCTTCTTCTTCTCCTTCCAAATGTCTCGTACCGCGTAGATATAATTTCGGCGTGGAAAAATTTCTATTAGAATCTTTCCCCCCCTTTTCCTCCTCTCCCTCTTTCAACGTCTTTCTTTTTCTTTCCTTTCGACCAACATCGACTGTACGAATCGTGTTATTATAAACTCGATATACCGTGCCGCGAAAGAGACAGTGCGCGTTAGACGAACTTTTGAAACACGCGATACGACACGTGCAAGTCTATCGCTTCTGTGCGCCACACGAGGAAAGATCTTGTCAGGACAACTGACATTTCCAGTGCAAAGAATTAAATTGCATCATCGCGATCTTTAAACTCCATCGTACCTTTGTTCCTTTTCTAGTACGAATAGAGCGTTAGTGAGATCAACAAGCAGATCGACGTATATCTGCATCTCATATTCGTATTGGGTCGGCAACTAATTTATAAAACAGACAGGGAAGTATTTATTCCTATCTTACTGGATTTTGTCGAAAGTTCACTTGGAAGCAGAAAATCGAGCGAAGAAAATGCAGATGTGAATTTATTCTTGATCGGGTAACAGCAGGAAATTGGTTAAATTGTCGATCGAGGCCATGGGAAAGGGTTCTAATTTGAAACGATCGCGTGTATTGTTACATCGGTATCGTCATTTTCCTTTTGTCTGGTAGTTGTAGTTCGCTAATAGAATGCGAAGTTACGTATCGTTGGAAAATTAATACTTTGCAACTATTAGCGTCGAATCAGAAGCTAGTTTATCGTGTATAACAGCGTGTATAATTGACTGTAATATCAAACGTGGCGTTGGTTCGATGCATATGATATTAGTTAAATTGTCGTTTATCAATATTGATATACTGGAGGAGAAAAAAGAGACTGGTATCGATATAGAAGCATGGAATTGTATGACTGTAAACTACAAGAAACTACATTGTGTTAATGCAAAACGATCAATACCGCAAAATTGCACGATCAATATTTGACCGATACTAATGAAATACACAGATATTCCAATATAAACGATTACGATGTTATGACAATCTTGTGCAAGTACACAATATCGCGTTACTCGATCGTGTGCCGATATCGGTGCAGCGATATTGATATAACACAAGATTTTAATCTGCCTAGAAATAGTAGCTTAAACTGTACGTTGATAGCCAGTGGTGTTGTTAATGATTGTTTCTATTATCGTTCAACGTACATCAATTTAGTCGATACAAGTCATTCATACAGAGATCATACATGTTCCTCGTATTATGTACAAGTTTGAGAACGAATTCGCCTGTCGATAATAGATAACATAGAACGCTGTTCTTGTAACGTGTATGTTACATCTTTTATTTTTGTAAATCATTTTACATTAGGTTGTCCGAAAAGTTCCTTTCGTTTTACGAGGAAATAATTGTTATATATATATAAAAAATAATAATTACTTTGACGAATTACGTACGATCCATTTTGTTCTGTTGAGATGAACACCACGACGTTTCACAGATTTGGTTTAACGTTTGTATGAAGGTGCATTGTTGTAAAGCAAGTTTGCGAAGAAAGATATTTTTCGGACAATTTAATGTATCGCGTTAAAACCGATAATTTTCTCTTTACCGAAAGAATGATATTCCGTAATTTTTTCGCTCTTTTCTGGCTCGTAATTCGAATAAAAGACACGTCAGGCTACAAGTTAGAAAACTTCTTTTCTTGTTGGCAAGAAGAAGCTAGATTGGCTTAATCGTCGGTGGGGTATGTGGGTCCGATAAGGGTCAACAGCTTACACTTGTACCGTCATGCGGGAAGGATTAATCTCCGAATTTGCTGGATATATGTGTCTGTCATTTTCTAACTTGCTACGCTTTTCCAATTTATTTATTCGCATCGATATTTCTTTTTCTATTTCCTTTCACACAAACGTCGCTATCAAGTATTTTCATCGTACGTATAACTATTAACTATCGTATCAACTATTGTATTATTGTAATTGTTGAAACTTTGCTGCTGCTGCAAGTAAGGAATAATTGTCGCAAGTTTGCAAAATTCGAGCATCAATTTAATCGAGCCATGGTATGGTATTGTACGTATGTAAATTATAACGACGATGTACGCGATTACGAAGAGTCAGATCATTTTGCAATTAAGACACGTGTCGTCAAAGATGAGCAACTTTTTGATCGGTGCTGTTGGGTTGGCAATTAAGTGATTGCGGATTTTGTCATTAGGTGGTAATGGAAAAACCCGCAATCACTTAGTTGCCAACCCAATACATCGATCCCTTTACACGACGATCCCTTTACTATTCCATAAGTATAATTCCTAAATTCCATCCTCTGTTTCCAGATCTGTTTCAAGTTTCACCAACGTGTACAAATACAATATTCGTGTCTCGTTACGATGCCAATGAAATTTCTAAGTCTTCTGTCCTCGGCAAAGCGTGTGATTTCGGCGTGGCAGTCGAAGCGTTAATTTTCAATTATTCGACCGACGTGTATCGACTTGGGAAGTCGTTCGTTCGTCCAATGACGAGTAGTATCGTTTATGTAAAAGTATAGGTGTATAGCTGAGGGAAGATGGGCGAGGTGTGACGGGAACTATGGTTAATGGAGATTTCACGGTGGAAGCTATCGGTACGAAAATCTGCGGCTCTTATGAATGACGGGGCAAAAAAGAGTAGGATAGGGGTTGGCTGTGGAAGCTTAAGCCAAAGTGTCAGGGTGATTAGCGAGCATTGGTACGCATTAACATTTCGACAAGGCTCGGTTACAAATACCCTGGCAGGGAGGCTCGTCGACGCGCTGACCCGGCAGCTGGCTGCTGTCTAATCTTTCCTCGATTACGGGGCGTAGATGTAAATCAAATCCGAGACCCTATATACCTACCTACTATATACATGTACCCACATCCTTACTCCCTACGTTCGATTGCCGCTAAAACTCCGTGGCTTTGCAAATATCTGCTTTCCGCGTCGTACGCCTGCTATCCGTTTCTCTGTGTTTCACGAACCTCTGATCGAAGATCACGCCAACCTTGCAAATGTTTGCGTTTTATTTCGTTTACGAAACGATCGACGAGCAACGTTTTGTCGAGTGAAATCGCAAAAATTGTCCAGATAATTTGGCACAGATACTCTGATCTACACGCATTTCTAGAAAATTTGTTGGGAAACTTACGACGCTTTCGCTCTTGCATGCTCCATGTTCATACGTTTTGCTTGGGCAAGTTGTTAGTGAAGATACATACATCGTTCGTCGAGAAATTTCAGAAATTCCTAGAAATGTCAGAAATACTCGCGTCTCTTAGTAATCGATGGAATAACGTTTCTCCTCTAGTTCGAAAGAGATGCAGTTTTGATGAAATTGGAAGAAACTCGGTTATTGGCTGTTTATAGAACAAATCGTATGAAGCTCGTTCTCATTGTACGTCCACATGCAACAAAGTACAACGCAAACGAGACCGCAGGAAATTTGTTGTACATTGGCAACTTGTCGGTTGGTGGCATTGACAAAATCCGCAATCACTCGGTTGCCAACAATGTTGACGATTCGAAATGAATTCGTGGAAAATTATTAGGCGAAGTATATGCGCGAGATTCTTAAAATTTCGAGTAAAAGGAAACAAACTAGGAGAAGAATTATCAAAAGAAATATCGCGAAGCTAAAGAGCTCGAATAAAGAGGGACGAAGCTATAGCTTGGAGTAAAACGTTGGGGCGTGTAATGGCGAGAAATGGAAGGGCAGAAGGAAAAGCAGAGGAGGAAACCGCAAAACAGGATGTTAAATTAATCGGATTATTCAATTGATCGCCCTTCGAGAAGCAATTCTACTAATCGTCTTTCTCTCGCCCTTGCTCGTGCACAGGATTGGCGAGATAGCGTAGCGTAGCACAGCGATCTCGTGTCCTCGTATTCGACGAAACGATCATAGATCACACGAATTTACTTGCACGTTCAGTTGCACGATTTACCTGCGGTGAACCGCCCTTTACACGACGGAATAACATTAATTATAAGCGGAGGTGGATGTTTTGATTTCATCGCGCGGCAATTAATTCGTAATCCGGATGCGGTCCAGCCGCAGTGACATTATACGATTCGCTTGGCCGAAAATATTCATGCACATGGAAATACCGTTACGCATAACTGGATCCGACTAAACGCTATGCTATCGCTCTGTACACCGTTAATTCGTTACTTTTACTTTCTAATGGGTTCCATTGATCTCGCACGTCAACTTGATTAGCTGTTGGCACGTTTCGCTCGTCAAATTTATCTAAATGGTAAGCAATCGTTTTCTTCCGTTTCTCTTTCCAATTATTTCTACGTTGTTTCGTTAGTTATGGTTTTCTGTTGCATTTATCGGCAGATTCGATCGCTCAGCTTTGCTTCTTTCACTACCGCATTTAGAATTTTATTTGGCAATGCAGGAGAATATTTTACGTTTTATATTTCCTAACAGGATTTGCTGTTGTACGTTTGATCGATGAACGTTTCAGCGCAAATTGGTGAAATTAAAATCTGCTGAAAATACGAAGCCGAAGAATCGCCTTGTATACGCAAAGTGTCTTTTTTCGCAAACGTGCTTTTACAACAGTGCACCTTCATATTAGGTTGTCCGGAAAGTTTCTTTCGCTTCGTAAGATGACAATAGCTGAACAACAATTTCTGTTTTATATTATTTTATTGAATTACACTAGAGAGCACAATATACGTACTGCTGTATATCGCGTCTCCTACAAATATTATAATGTTCTATGTAAACGATATTCTCTTTTGTACCACGAATGACTTGCCTCTGTACTTTTGGTAGTTCAATTATTCCATGTATTTTTGGCAGAGAACAGTTTGCTTGGAAATCGTCTTAGTATTAGGTTGTCCGGAAAGTTTCTTTCGTTTCATAAGATGATAATAACTGAACAACAATTTCTGTTTTATATTATTTTATTGACTTACACTAAGGAGTACAATATACGTACTGCTGTATATCGCGTCTCCTACAAATATTATAATGTTCTGCGCAAACGATATTCTCTTTTGTACCACGAATTGACTTGCCTTTGTACTTTTGGTAGTTCAATTATTCCATTTATTTTTGGCAGAGAACAGTTTGCTTGAAAATCGTCTTAGTATTAGGTTGTCCGGAAAGTTTCTTCCGTTTCATAAGGTGATAATAGCTGAACAACAATTTCTGTTTTATATTATTTTATTGAATTACACTAGAAAGCACAATATACGTACTGCTGTATATCGCGTCTCCTAGAAATATTAGAATGTTCTACGCAAACGATATTCTCTTTTGTACCACGAATTGACTTGCCTCTGTACTTTTGGTAGTTCAATTATTCCATGTATTTTTGATAGAGAACAGTCTGCTCGGAACTTGTCTTACCATTAGGTTGTCCGGAAAGTTTCTTTCGTTTTATAAGATGATAATAGCTGAACAACAATTCCTGTTTTATATTTTTTTATTGCTTTACACTAAGGAGTATAATATACGCACTGTTATATATCGTTTTTCCTAGAAATATTATAATGTTCTACGTAAACGATATTCTCTTTTATACCATAAATTAACTTGCCTCTGTACTTCAGGTGATTGAATTATTCAATGTATTTTTGGTAGAGAACAGTTTGCTTGAAAATCGTCTTAGTATTAGGTTGTCCGGAAAGTTTCTTTCGTTTCATAAGGTGATAATAGCTGAACAACAATTCCTGTTTTATATTATTTTATTGAACTATATTTCTATTATTATGATCGTGCATAATTCAGTAAACTAATATAAAACAAAAAATATTGTGCGTCTATTATTTCTCCATAAAACGAAAGAAACATTCCGGACAAGCTAATAGAAACGTGAAACGAAGTCTGTAAAATGTCACGGTGTTTATCTCAACAAAACAAAATCGTACGTAATTCGGCAAAATAATATAAAACAAAAGACGTTGTGCGTCTATTATTTCCTCATAAAACGAAAGAAACTTATCCAACTACTTAATAAATATCGTGTTCGATATTGTTTGAACGAAAAGTATGCTAACGCGTTGACGCGTAGACGAGAATCGACGTGTCGGATTTTTCAAGCTTTGCGAACGGCAGACGCGAGACGACGTTTCTTTATTTGTTCCAGCGTTGTCGCACTTTCCATTTACATATTTAGCTTGGAAAATTATGCGGGAGGCGAGACTACGTGTACGCGGCAGCATACCGACGTCAAAGTATCAAAGCCAGTATTAAACTGCAGTACATTAGAATAAGTATAAGCTATATCAGATAAAGATATCTGTACTACCATAATATATGTACATTGCTATATATTACTGTTAGAACGCGTTTCTTGAATTTCATGCTTCGCTTGAACTACAGCTAGATTGTTGAAGCCATGAAATATTATACGTTCGTATAAGAACTGGAATTGCCTTTGATCGATTCTATATGCTCCATATAATTATCGTTTTCTAGGTGAAAAAATGTCATGCGTTACCAAAGTCAATCGATTAATTCGATCGATCGTAATTCTATCTATTCGACGTCGTCTCCATCCTTTCCTCTGATAATCTTCTCGTTTGTGTAAAACTGAAAAATACTCGACACGAAATATTTCACACAGACACGATGTACATCCATGACCTGGACACTGCTATCGCGCAGAAATATTCTAAATGAGGAGAGCTGCATATTATTGCACCCTTGAAAATACATTTTGTTTTGGGTTGCAAGGGTGTAGGAACGAAGAAACTAATAAATGTGTCAGCAAACAACGAAACGTTCTAATCTTACAACGCGTAGAAGCTTGGAAGACGCGGAAACGAGTGGATAAACGATATATGGAAGAAGGAAAAGACTTTTAAAGATCTAAAGAGGAAGAAGCTAGACGAAGGAAGACATTCTGCGAGTTTATACGGTCGGCGTGGGCGCTTCGAGAAAATTAAATGATTATGGGTAAACGATATCAAAGGGGAGACGAGGCAGTGTGGGAGAAGAGGGTACGTGTATTTCAATTCTTCAGCCTGACGGGGCCGCGAGATTGCGTATTTTTAGCAGAAAGAGGAACGGATCCAGCGATCTGCGGACCCCCGTCTTTCCTTCACGCCCTCGAGCGGATTTCTCCTTCCGTTTCGTTTCACGCAGCAACGATTCGCCGGAACGACGTCTTTCGCTTAACCATTCCGCTCGACGCTCCGAAAGACATTTTTCCTTCATCTTTTCTTACACTTTCCTGATCTCGAGATCCACCTTTCCGCGCCACGATCCTCCTTGATAAACCCGAAACTAAGAAATACCGAAAATTTCTTACGACTGTAGGAAGCAGACTGTGTACTTTTCTTATTATTATATATAGTAAAAGGGTCCTGCAATCTGTTTGTCGAACCTCAATTAACCAGTTTCCTCGTTCTCTACAACTTGCCACGCGTTTTTCAAATTTTTACCGCGTATCGTTCGATACGATGATATCAGGAAAATTCCGGATCGATCGCTAGATCGCTAGATGCTGACGCTGGAAATACCACAGCAGTGAAAATGACCGGTTCTACGATTTTATAAATTCGTCAAGCCTCGTTTAGGGACCCCAGATGGATTGATACTACCGAAAATGTACTACGTAACAAACCAATAAATGTAAAAATATTCTATTATTACATATTTTTTAGAAACCAATCATTTTCACTGGTTTTGGTAGAAATAACTTCGTGTTAAGAGAAGCGTTAAGAGACGATGATTTTATAATCTATTATAGTCTATTCCTGTACCGATGAATAGCTCGATTTTCGAGTAGATTTTTGTAGATATCTAAAAATTGAGAATTTATTTATTTGCCAATACTTACTGTACTAACGACTGTATAATAGAAGATTGCAACGAAAGAAGCGCGTTTACACACACGTGGATACAAATATAATTTGAAGCTCGCTTGGATTTCGCTGAAAAGAAACATATGTATCATATATTGAAAATAACTATCCTCCGAATTGAAAATTGAAAAAGCTGTAAATTTCCCTTCGGCGAAGGAACCTGCCTCTTACAATCTTCCATGCACCATCAATACCACCTGTATACGAAAAATCTGAAACTCCGTTCTATTATTACCAATATCGTAATGTTTCTGGAGAAAGTAAAAAAGTTGTCATAAACGACGCCGGACAAAGGAAAGCCGATTTAACTGTTGACGGAATGTAAGAAAGGGGGACAGTTGTTAAATCCGATGGTTTTCAGACGGATACAACGATAAAGGAAGAATAAGACGAAAGGAAACACTTTGGATGCAAACTAGAAGGTGGACGTATTTCTGCATCACCAGGTCCGATTTCCATCGGTTATTGAATCGTTAAGCTGGCCCTGTATAAAGAGATAGAAGCTATACGTTATATATCCGACCGCGTAAACGGCTACGATCGCGACATCACCCTGTATTTCTTCTTACATGACACTGGCCCCAATTTCTCTCTTTTTCTCTCTGTCTTTCTCTTTCTCTTCCCTTTTAGTCGTACGGCAGCACGTTCGCTGGTTTCAACCCTGGCTTCACCCCTTGTCCGGGTTTTCTGTTCTCTCGTCGCGTCGGCGGATGATCGTGTCGCGTCCCAAGGAACGATGGATACGAGCGCGAATAATATTTCCAGCCGTTAAAATGTGTCAGCTCGCTGATCCCCATTGACATTTAAATATCCGTCGCTCCCTAGGCCAACGGATATCAACGGCTCCAGCCGATATTTCTCAAGCTTTCGCCAATGTGCTTACCGATATTCCTTTTACTTTTTTTCGTTTTTAGTGGAAACGTTTCTTCTGGTGAAATACAGCGACTGGAAAAAGTGTCTTGTATTTATTATAGCCTACTATTTATAGGTTTAGTAATAATTACATGCAGGTTTTTTGCGTATTTGTCATAAAAAGGAAAAAAAGAAGCGAGAGAAGGTGGAGAACTCGTTGGAATTTTTAGTACGACGAATTGCTACGCAGGTTTCGTTTCGTTGGTTTTTCTCGTAGAAATAGTCTGTTAACGATCAGTTATTGGCTTGGCAACTAAGCGATCGCGGATTTTGTCAGTAGGTGAAATTGACAAAACTTGGATACAGCTGCGGTATTTCTGTTAGAATCTAATCTTGAAATTAAGATTAATAATCTTTGGAAGACACAATGTTTGTGTTGAAATAATATTCGGTGATGTTTATTAAACAGAATTATAGAAGCTGATGTATATAAGCGAGTGATAATTAACAACGTATACAGGAATTGTTGATTGTTGGTCAGTTAGTCTCAGACTATACTTAGGTAGTGACCCATGATCCCTTAAATACTTTGAACCCCTCTCTCTATACAGTAACGAGTATGACCTGTGTAAGTGTCCTGTTCAAATGCCTATGTGGGTGTCTGTGTAGGAGTATTTGTGCCTATGCGTGAAAAATCGTTGTATTCCAACAAAATTATATTTCTATTATTATGTTGGTGCATAATTCAATAAATTCATATAAAACAAAAAACATTGTTCCTCTATTATTTCCTTATAAAACGAAAGAAACATTTCAGACAACCCAACAGATTGCTTCCAAATTTTACCAGCGAAACGACTACACTCGTATCTCATACGTTGTCAATGAAATTTTAAAGTATCTTCCCAAATTTTCTCGGTATTATTAGGTATTTTTAAAAATTTTCTATTATTAGGTATTTTTAAAAATTTTCTATTATTAGGTATTTTAAAAAATTTTCTATTATTAGGTATTTTTAAAAATTTTCTATTATTAGGTATTTTTAAAAATTTTCTATTATTAGGTATTTTTAAAAATTTTCTGTTATTAGGTATTTTTAAAAATTTTCTATTATTAGGTATTTTTAAAAATTTTCTATTATTAGGTATTTTTAAAAATTTTCTGTTATTAGGTATTTTTAAAAATTTTCTATTATTAGGTATTTTTAAAAATTTTCTATTATTAGGTATTTTTAAAAATTTTCTATTATTAGGTATTTTTAAAAATTTTCTATTATTAGGTATTTTTAAAAATTTTCTATTATTAGGTATTTTTTCCAAAGACCAATCATTTTCACTAGTTTTGGTAGAAATAACATCGTGTTAACTATCGGTAGTTCTAGTGTTAATCGAATCGCGAACGATACGAGTCTTGACGTTTGCTTTCTACTTTCTTTAGCAGCGACCTTACAAAAGTTTTTCTTCGTAGCTTTTCATTCGAAATTCGTTGCGACTCTGATTATTCGTAGCGAGTTTAAGATCCGAATCACATTCGATTTTTGCATATAAATTTTCATATCGAGAAACCTGTCGCCGATATCACGCAAATATAAGAACATTCGCCAATATGTTTGTCCGATAGTTGAATCGTTCTGCTATTAAAAAATCGACGATTAAGATAACTCGGTGTTTGAAAATTATAACGCGTTATCGTAAGGTTGTATCGCATTCTCTATGCAATAACTTGATCGCGTGTAAAGTCTATTTTACCAAGTTTCCTCTTAACTTGTTTTTTTCCCTTCGTAACATCAACGAATAAACGAACACATAGAAGATATTTTTCTCTCTATATATATATGCAACCAGTTAGGAACATTTACACTTTTATGATGTAGAATAATTAAGCAGATAATAAGGTTGCTCCATCCGATTTCCGTAATATCTGGCGTATCTCTCAAGCAACTCGAAACGACTCTCACAATCAGTGAAACGTAAAAGAGTGGAAACTAGTATTCTCAAATATTCTGAGAAACGTTGCAGCGAATTTTATCGCGCTCTCTTTATTACGATATTTCGTATCGTCCATGTAGTCGACATATTACCTGTAATTCGTGGATCTTAAGAGATGCAGGTATTCGAAACGACCATTACAAAGACTGAGAGATAGTTACTTAGTTATTCGAACATGTTGGAACATATCGAAGAAGATAGGGTTCGGTCGTTTTCGAGGAAATTAACCGAGCTGGTAATAGAAGTTTACAGCACTGGCATCGACGATTATAATATAACCTGACCGATAGAGAGTCGTAACCAATGGACAAGTTGCTAGCAAGCGATTCGAAGCATATGTCGGCTCTAGCGGGAAAGAATTTCACCGCGAACGCCACTCGGAGACTTCAACGTCGGCCAACGAAGCATTCCGCGACTCTCACGTATTTCTTCTCGTCTATGAGCAAACGTTTATTTTCATCGATTTATTCGACGAAACAACCGAACCGAATAAGCTACTTACGTTCTTGTTACTCGCATCGAAATTAATCAAGGTATTACAATTTACCGGTATACTCGTAAATTTTGCAAAATTTTTACCATTTCCTATATCGCAACTTAGAATTTTGTCTTAATTTCTTTATAAAACGTTCGATTCATTTTGCGAATATTTCATCTACGTTATACGAAATTGTTTGAAATTCCATTGGCATTTAAACGAGACGTTACTGTTCCGATCTTTGTAGCAAATTTTGAGCTGATCCAAAGATACGTCGATAGAAGTGAATTGTTCTTTTTTTAAATAATCTTACAGTGCAAAAGAGAATCTTACGAGTAATGTTTCTAACGTTATCCATTTCTCGTACTTTCTAATTTATCAATAGGTTCATCAATACGACTTCCGAGCGATAATGACAGGGAAGAATGCAGCTTTTGCAATTGTTTGATCAACTTGAATCTCCATCCTGCGCTATTTTCAAGATTATTAATTACCATTTCCGTAATGAATGGACTGAACGCATGTTTTATTCGCGTAGCGATAATTCGTATGAAGGAAAATTCAGCATCGAGCTACCGAGGGAAATATCAAAATCTTGCAGTGCAAAAGAGAATCTTACGAATAATGTTTCTAACGTTATCCATTTCTCGTACTTTCTAATTTATCAATAGGTTCATCAATACGACTTCCGAGTGATAATGACAGGGAAGACTGCAGCTTTTGCAATTGTTTGATCAACTTGAGTCTCCGTCCTGCACTACTTTCAAGATTATTAATTACCATTTCCGTAATGAATGGACGAGACGCATGTTTTATTCGCGTAGCGATAATTCGTATGAAAGAAAATTCAACATCGAGCTACTGAGGGAAATATCAAAATCTTGCAGTGCAAAAGAGAATCTTACGAATAATGTTTCTAACGTTATTCCTTCGTCGTACTTTTTAATTTTATCAGCAGAAACTGCAGCTTTCGCAATTGTTTGATCAATTTGAGTCTCCATCCTGCGCTATTTTCAAGATTATTAATTACCATTTCCGTAATGAATTCGTATGAAAGAAAATTCAACATCGAGCTATCGAAGGAAGTATCGAAATCTTGTAGTACAAAAGAGAATCTTAAGAATAATGTTTCTAACGTTATCTCTTTCTCGTACTTTTTAATTTCATCAGCAAAAACTGCAGCTTTCGCAATTGTGTGATCAACTTGAGTCTCCATCCTGCACTATTTTCAAGATTATTAATTACCATTTCCGTAATGAATGGACGAGACGCGTGTTTTATTCGCGTAGCGATAATTCGTACGAAAGAAAATGCAGTATCGAGCTACCGAAGGAAATATCGAAATGCAATTAAAAGGATGTAAAACTGAAAACCTGTAGCAATTCTCAGAAATGGATTTCGTCGTGTTTCTTCGATTACCGCGAACCGCGTGTAAAACTTGGTTCTGTTTTACGCGTTCACGATCAATTAAAGATAATAGGTTTTCGTATTTCTGCGTGGATGTTCAAGGTCCTCGACCAAAGTAATTAAATCTCGCTCGCCTAACAAAGTTTTCGTCCCGTTGTTACGAGTTTTGCCGAGAATAAGAACGAGCTTATTTTTCGACGCTTATAAACGAACCGCCGGCTAATTTGAAATTTTGTAAATCCACAGGCGGGCGGTAGCCATTTCGTGCGGTTCGGTCTCGCTGACTCGCCGTCAGCAGCTCGAGAAAGTAGTAGAAGTTGGTAGTATAAGTTTACAGCACTGGTTTGACACGGCGATTAAGCGGCAAGTTTAACGATCGATCGGGCCAGCCGAGGTCCTTGGTCGACCGAAAGGCGAACAGATCGAAAGATCTTTCGCCGCGTTTTTACCTGCTCTGACGCGCAAACTTCCGAAAAATCCTGTTCCAAGCCAAACACCGATCGATATAAATCAGCGTATGCGAACGTGAGTCGCGTTTCTCTACGTTCGTTGGTCATAAACGTAAATGGACGTCGCGCGTTCTTCTCATCGTCTACCTTTCATCGTCCAAGCGCAACTGCCCGATTCTTGTCGCAACTTGCCAGCGTCAGAGAACACCGTAATCTTGGAAAATCACGTACAACGAAGTTGCACGGATTTCCACGTTTCAAGAAGATCTAGCGATTCAGAGCGGCAGAAATTCGTCGAAATGGTATTCTTCTAGCCATTTCAAGTATTGGGTTGGCAACTAAATGATTGCGGATTTTGTCATTACCATCTAATTCCCTTATATATGTATCTAATAATGATAATTCCACATTAACATAAAATTTTATAACAATATAGTATACTATAAAATCTGTCAAAAATAAAGCACAATAATTGTATATTTAAACTAATTTAAATTTTATAACAATATACTATACTATAAAATTCCTCAGAAATAAAGTACAATAATTGTATATTTTAACTAATTTAAATTTTATAACAATATACTATACTATAAAACTCCTCAGAAATAAAGTACAATAATTGTATATTTTAACTAATTTAAATTTTATAACAAACTCCTCAGAAATAAAGTACAATAATTGTATATTTTAACTAATTTAAATTTTATAACAATATACTATACCATAAAATTCCTCAGAAATAAAATATAATAATTGTATATTTTAACTAATTTAAATTTTATAACAATATACTATACTATAAAACTCCTCAGAAATAAAGTACAATAATTGTATATTTTAACTAATTTAAATTTTATAACAAACTCCTCAGAAATAAAGTACAATAATTGTATAATTTAACTAATTTAAATTATATCACAATATAGTATACTATAAAACTCCTCAGAAATAAAGTACAATAATTGTATACTTTAACTAATTTAAATTATATCACAATGTACTATACTATAAAACCCATCAAAAATAAAATACAATAATTGTATATTTTAAATAATTTGAATTATATCACAATGTACTATACTATAAAACCCATCAAAAATAAAATACAATAATTGTATATTTCAACTAAAGTTTCTATACAAATTAAAAAAAAAGTTTCATTAAATATATAAATTATATTTAAATATCAGTAAATAAGTAAATTGTCGTTACCACCTAATGACAAAATCAGCAATCACTTGCCAACCCAATATTAGTGATGATAAACTCTTTGAAATACGTTCACAAGTGGAATTTTACGATTTGAGTAGATTTAACGCTGTCGATTTTCAGCTTCTTTTTTAGTCCTTTTATTAGGTCGTCCGAAAAGTTTCTTATCATTTCTTATCATTTTATCGAATTACGTATGATTCATTTTGTTCTATCGAAATAAAGATTAGGTTTCACGTTTGTATAAAGATGCATCGTTGTAAAAATCAGGTCTGTAAAAGAAAGACACTTTTCGAGCAACCTGATAGCTTTCTTTCGTCGGTTTTCTTTCACCGAAAGAATCGATCGATTTTTATTCGAGAACTACAAACACCTGGAATTTTCCATTTCGAGTTTCGTATTATACGCAACGTTACAGGCAATTACCTGTGCAAATAGTTTTCGATGTTCCGCGCAGCCGTACATTTTAACGAAACTGATGTTAAAGAAATCCACGATAATTCCATACAATTTTCGTAAGCGAGGAAAAATCCGCAAGAAACTTGCTACGAGTCTAACGCGAGCGTCGAGCGACCTGACACGACCAAATGTTTCTTACGCGACGAAATAGTTGTACCATCTTTGACAATTCTAAATCTTCGACAATCATATCCAAATGTTTCGCACGACTATAATCGCGAAGAAAAATCGGTAATTTTGAAATTAAAGGAAACGGCGGATAAGCAAACGCGCAGGTATTTTTGTAGCGCAGCGTATGCTGGAAACACCCGTTAGATGACGAGGAGGAACGCGCATGCACGCATACAAATTTGCAAGTTTGTTACTAAGCAGACGGAGAGGCTGACTTGTCGTTCGTCGGCGTGAGATGTGGTCCGTCAAAAAGCCGTAAAATCCTGAGGGCCGCGTCGTTCGGTCTTCTCTCGAAGCCACGAGAAACGAGCAAAAAGGATGAACGTGCGTGGCTTCGTACACGCGCGAACATCCCGTCTATACAGACGTAGGCAGAGTGAGCTTTCGCGCACGCGTTTATACGGCCGATCCTTAAAACTCTTGGTCATTCCGTGGCATCGCCTTAAGCGGCCCTCGCCGAACATAATAAAAGGAGGACCCACCTCGCCGACGATCGACCCGGTAAACACGGCGACAACGATTCCCAGACGTATCACCGCCAGGGAAACTCGTTGACCAACCAACTTGTTCCGTCGTATCGCGTCGCTTCTTTCAAATTTCCATCTTCTTCCACGTTCCACACTGCGACTACCAAAGTGCTGAAAAGCGACCAATTCGTAATCTTTCGTAGGAATTTTCTGGATTTACAACGATGCGGTTTTACAGATTGTTGAGAATCGTGGATCTTAATGGGCGAAATAAAAGTAAAGGAACGCTAAGGTTACACCAGGCCACATAACGACAGTCAGTTTTTACGTCGTAGACAACGTTCAATTTGCATCTCGGCCTTGTACAATACGTTGGCGCGTCCAACTTGAGCTCTTATGGATAATCTGCGATTCCTCGACAGCTCAATTCGACCAACGGAAACCTCCTTCTAGTTCGAATATTTCGATATGAATAACAAACGAAAGACGAGAAGAAACAACGAGGAGCATCGTAAAACAGTTTCGTTAAATAAACACCAAGTTTTATGGACCGAAAACAAAAATTAAGGGATCGCTACTGTTGACAATTGTGGATCTCAATCGCCGAAATAAAAGTAAAGGAATGCTAAAAATACACTTAGAATTTATATTAAAATAGTTTTGAGTTTATCTAATAAACGATGTCCAGGATCTTCGTCGATACATTTGCACGCGTCCCGGCACTCTCTTTGTCTCAGCATCTTCCATACCACACTGTCAATGGAACAGTTACATTCGTCTGTTTTTCGAGACACGTGCTTCCACACGCTCATGTTCACGTTCGTGTGTCACCACTACGCGGCCAAAATTAGCGCACAAAATTGTACATATCTGCAGAGGATGGTAGGTCGGTGGGGTTTAAACGACGAGATTACTTGTTGTTGAAATCGCCAAGTGTATTTTAAAATGATAAATAAATAAGTACAGACGATATTCGCTAAAACGCTTGTACCAACGAATTCGCTAGTAAGTTGCTAATAAGATCGCTGATAACCCTGATATTGATTCGCACGACTAACTGATAACTGAACTGAGCTGCTTACACTCGGGTCCGTTTATTTATCCTGGTCGAGTACTGGGCAATTCAAATTCGTTTTCCTTTGACGATTTCACGTAGCGCTGACATTGTTTTGTCCGCAGTTTATTTATTATTATTATTTTTATTTATTATGCGTATCCTAAGGATATTGATACTCCGTGGCAAAACAATAAGATGATTCAAATTGTTCTGTAGCTCATATGTCGCAAATTCTCTGACGTTTTGCAAATATTTTCGGTACAACTCGTCTGGAATTTAACGACGCAACATGTTCGCATCTAACGACGCAACGTATGCGTCGTGGAAGAAATGTTTGCTCGACAGGAAATCTTCTGGTTTAATAACTGCGTGACTTGCTTCGAGACGAGTTAGTTGGCAAAGAATCGATTAACTTATTCCACCAAATAATCCACGAAGATCGAGATGGTAGGATGAAAGAAACGAGATATTTGGCGTGGTGGAAACGAAAGGAATACAGTAGCAGGAAAGAAACAAACGATCGGCGTATCCAGATAATACAAGGCAGTTTGACATAGTAATAGCTGTGTTTACGGTGGCGGTAGACGAGGCGGTGGGTTGGATGGACGAAAATGGGGGCGAACGTGACCGCGGATCAACGTGGAGCGCCTTTTAATTTAGACAAATCGTGGCGATTAGCATAACGGGATAAATTATACTCGAGGACCCGGCCAATGGGGTGACGAGACTAGCAAATCCTGAAGGCACGTTCAACGATGGATGATCCATTGGTCTGTCTGCAAGCGTGGACAGAACTGTTTCTACCCTACTGTCGTGGTTTTCGTTGGTAAATTTAACGTTAGGCTCGAATCTGCAGGTTTTCGAAAGCCGAGGAATTGCTTCGTTCTCTTCAAACTCGTCGTTCTTTATCAGCCAAAATTATCTGAAAATTCTTAGCGTCGATTAACACTAGAACTACCGCATCGGTCAAATTAACTGGGTTTACAATTTTATTTTAAAATTCCTCCTTCGTGTTATATTTTTTTCCACAGTGATGTAATGACTTTTGCAATGGCAACTAAAAGAATAATATAACGAATTGTATTTTGTTTTTTATATACTCCAACTGAAAATAATTTTGTATCGAGACTAATTATACTTCTACAGCTTTCGTTGCTACTAACCATCAGTCGTCCATCGATCTCCTTTCTTCCTCCAAAGACGTTGCAATGTTTGCCACAGACTCCCACTGCTTCCATCTTCTTCTCTTCTTATTTCAAGTTGTACAATTTCTTACTATCTCACGATGTAGCCAATTAGACAAACTTGTTACACGTATGTATGTGTTGTAATTATGTAATTAACACTGGAACTACCTCATCAGTCAAATCGACTGATTTTACAATTTTATTTTCAAATTCGTGTTATATTTTTTTCCGCAATGATGGAATTATTTTCGCAACGATAACTAAAAGAATAATATAATTTTATTTTGTTTTTTATGTACTCCAACTGAAAATAATTTTGTATCGAGGCTAATTATACCAATACCAGTTAAAATGGTACTTGTCAAAGGGGTCAAAGGGTCCTGCAATCTGTTTATCGAACCTCAATTAACCAGTTTCCTCGTTTTCTACAACTTGCCACACGTTTTTCAAATTTTTACCGCGTATCGTTCGATTTTACGATATCAGTTATCAGGAAAATTCCGGATCGATCGCTAGATCGCTAGATGCTGACACTGGAAACACCACAGCAGTGAAAATGACTGGTTCTACGATTTTACAAATTTGTCAACCCCGTTTAGGGGTCGTGATCCCAGATGGATTGATACTACCAAAAATGTACTACATAATAAGTCAATAAATATAAAAATATTGTATTATTACGTATTTTTTAAAAACCAGTCGTTTGCTATGTTATGTTCCGCGTTAACTATAGGTAGTTCTAGTGTTAACTGACTAGTTGGAATTGTATAGTCGCGAGTTGGAGAAAAATGCAATGTAAAATATATCGTAAAGTGCAAAGGTTTCAAATCTTTGGTTATTTCTTTTTCGTGTTATATGCGATAAACAAAGTTGACACGAAGCTTCTTTCCTTTTGCAATTCAAATAATAATTTCAATGTTAACCGAAGTATGTTACGCGAGGAAGATATAGTATTTGGCTTTGCGTGTTTAATTTCCCAGGGTTGGCTGGACGAAATTATCCGGCCGCTCGATACAGACAACTACGTCTCGTTATGTTGGTAGGAAAACGAAAAACACTAAAAGACAGAATTCTACAACGTAACAGATGTTACAGCGTGAAGAATACTAAAGACGTAGACAGGACATTTATGCTGGAATTATTTTTATGTAAGACTACTTGCTGCCTTAATAAACTTTATGCTAATCTGCAGTAAAAGAGATGCTGGCGATTTGGCTACCTCGGCTAATTACGAGTAGCGAACGTGGATGGTTTAATTTGTTTCTTTACGTGGTCAAAGAATTTACCCATCCGACCAGACACGTTTATTCACCGCTTACTTTATTACCTTTTTTATTGCGTTTCTACAACCAACAAACTAATAATGCACATCAACCGAACGAATCGATGTACCGGTCGATCATCGACAATTTTAGGTATTCGCGGTGTATGGTAGATTTTGCAGAATTTTTACGAACATTTCAATGTATAGTTTACCGTAAAGTCTTCGAGTATCGCAAAAATAGAATATTTTTCAAGGGAAAATATGAATTTCAATCTTCGTCGTGTGTTTTGATTTCTGAAATTTTCAAGCTGACAATTTTTGTCGTACGAAATGAATTAAAAAAAGGAACAATAACTTTGAAATAGTGAATTTCTCTATTTATTTATTTACTTATTTATTAATTTACGGGATATACACTGTGGTACAATTAGTAGATTTCACTAAATTCTACTCTCTTCGTAACAGCGATCTCCAGGTCAGGATATACAAAAGTAAAGGGTTTTTTTTTTTTTTTTTTTTGTTATTTTACAATTTGTCCTTGTGGACATTTGGTAAAGTGTTATATCTTGTTGGTGAAGAAAAAAAAATATAAATAAAAAAATAAATATAGCATGTGGGCGGCCACCCCCAGCGGGGTGCCAGCTTCGTTTTTTCTAAGTTATATCTTTTTTGTAAAAGTAAAGGTGTAGAGTGTTTCTTAAAGTAATTGCTTCAACGCGAACAAGCAAATTTTCCTGCACGCTTTCCGCTTATTTTAATATATACGCAAATCTTATTCCACGTTTTCCACTTATCTTCGTATATAAGCGAATATTCAGGCCGCATTTCCCATTTATTTTCCTCTGTGTATATATATAATGGATGAAGGATATCGAAAGATGGTTAGCAGTGTCTTTTGTCATTATTTCATCGTTACGTGGATACATTGGACAAGTCGGAGAGTCCGAAACCTCGCAGGACCTTTGCCCCCTCCGAAGGGACGATGCGCGTGTTATCGCGTGGAAATCCCGCGGATGATGAGACTTTAGTTTATTGTACGTGCGGACAAAGAAAACGTGGACGTTTCGATGTGCGAGGGCGTGTATCGGCAGGGAGAATAGGTGGAAAGAGGTTAACTCGATGTCCACGGATTTGTTTCTTCTTCCTGCGGGAGCATCTTGGCAATCGAAGCGGTCAGACCGGCCTGAAATCCTAGTCCGTACGAGACTCGCCTGCGAAATGAGGTTTCCTCGAAGAAAGCAGGATAACCGGCCGAAGAAATTTCGTGTTTCTGTCAGTGGCTTTCAAGGATCAGCTGATCTTTCTTTCAAACATTTTTGCTGAATTATAGACGTATAGATACGTACGTGTCTACGAACGAATTAAATCGCCCGAAAGAAGGCCGTGGTTGCAAGTAGATTTGGTATTTCAATCGTCTAATTCGCGGTCCATTCAATTTTTCTTCGGTTTCTGGCATAACATTTTCAATGGGAAACGAAGACTGATCGTTTCTGTAACGTTGGCAAATGAAAACCATCGGAAACCGAAAGGCAACGATTAAATAGACGAGAAAAGAAAGAAGAGCGAGGTGAAATTTCTTCTGGAAAAATCTTCCATCGATTAACGAACCAGTTAATTACATCGGTGATTTGTAGTATTATTTTCCTGCTCGTTTGTTGCTTGCCTCGCGGCATTGCGAGAGAATTTACAAGCTTCGTGCATGATTTTAATCGACCGTATTTCTAATTACAATATTTTCTTACGCGCTACATTCAATCATTTCACATGGTTAAAAAATATATTTAGAAGAAGACAGTGTAACAACATAAAATCTACCTGATAGTCTTTTCAAAAATTGCAAATGAATATTTTCAATTAACGCGAAGAGACCAACATTACGGTGGATATAAAAGTGAAATTTCAATTTGATCATTTGCATTTCTATTTCACCTGTCTTACGTTAATTGACGAAAATCATAGCAAATCGGCTATTTTTCATCACTTGCGTATGAGCTACTTGAACAGCCGTGAGGTTGATAACTACGATATGGACGATGATGTTACCATAGCTGGTACCACGTAGTCTCTTGCTGTCGTTATTGCCGTTATTAGGCCGAGGAAGAGAGGCAGCAAATGTGGGAGTGCTAATATCCTATCACGTCGCTTCCTCCGGCACGGTACGTTCGATCGGCTAATTTTCCATAATTAATCCACGATAAAGTCCGCCACCGATCGACAGGCTCCGCTCGACGTGGCTCGCTTGGTTCACAACCGTTCAAAAAGAGAGTTCATATCGATCACCTTCTATCGATTTTAGTGGAAAGTGTTACTCTGTTCGAACGACACGCGTACGATTATTCGTGTTAATATTCACACAACACGATCGTGATATTTGTTCTGTAGGAGAAGGTGTTATAAATATCACGTTGCTTATTATACACACAATTCTCTCGCAACGATATCGTTTAATTGACCAACAGATTTTTAAGAAAAATTCTCTCGTACCATTCTGGCAAGTAAGATTGACAAATTTTTTAATTTTTACCTAACGTAGAATTATGCAATTTCAATTTAGATTTTGTTCACCTGCTGCAAAATTCCTCCGAAAATTATTTCATTTAAATTATTCATCGTTACACCTGTGCAAAACGTCGTTAATACAGTTTGCAAGTTCATGATAATTATAAAAATTAGAGAAATTGGAATTCGAACGAATTTCTTTGCAACGATATCGTTTAATTGACCAACAGATTTTTAAGAAAAATTCCTTCGTACGACTCTGGCAAGTAAGATTGACAAATTTCTGAATTTTCACCTAACGTAGAATTGTGCAATTTCAATTTAGATTTCGTTCACCTGCTGCAAAATTCCTTTGAAAATTATTTTACTTAAATTATTCATCGTTACACCTGTGCAAAACGTCATTAAGACAGTTTGCAAGTTGACGATAATTATAGAAATTAGAAATTGGAGAGATTGGAATTCGAACGAATTTCTTTGCAACGATATCGTTTAATTGAACAACAGATTTTGGAGAAAAATTCTCTCGTACGACTCTGGCAAGTAAGATTGACAAATTTTTAAATTTTCACCTAACGTAGAATTGTGCAATTTCAATTTAGATTTCGTTCACCTGCTGCAAAATTCCTTTGAAAATTATTTTACTTAAATTATTCATCGTTACACCTGTGCAAAACGTCATTAATACAGTTTGCAAGTTCACGATAATTATAAAAATTAGAGAAATTGGAATTCGAACGAATTTCTTCGCAACGATATCGTTTAATTGAACAACAGATTTTGGAGAAAAATTCTCTCGTACGACTCTGGCAAGTAAGATTGACAAATTTCTGAATTTTCACCTAACGTAGAATTATAGAATTTCAATTTAGATTTCGTTCACCTGCTGCAAAATTCCTTGGAAAATTATTTCACTTAAATTATTCATCGTTACACCTGTGCAAAACGTCATTAAGACAGTTTGCAAATTCACGATAATTATAGAAATTAGAAATTGGGGAGATTGGAATTCGAACGAATTTCTTTGCAACGATACCGTTTAATTGAACAATAGATTTTTAAGAAAAATTCCTTCGTACGACTCTGGCAAATGAGATTGACAAATTTCTGAATTTTCACCTAACGTAGAATTATGCAATTTCAATTTAGATTTCGTTCACCTGCTGCAAAATTCCTTTGAAAATTATTTTACTTAAATTATTCATCGTTACACCTGTGCAAAACGTCATTAATAGTTTGCAAGTTCACCACAACACGATCTTGATATTTGTTGTGTGGGAGGTGTTATAAATATCACGTTTCTTATTATACACACAATTTCTTCGCAACGATATCGTTTAATTGACCAACAGATTTTGAAGAAAAATTTTCTTGTACGACTGACAAATGAGATTGACAAATTTCTGAATTTTCACCTAACGTAGAATTATGCAATTTCAATTTAGATTTTGTTCACCTGCTGCAAAATTCCTTTGAAAATTATTTTCTTAAATTATTCATCGTTACACCTGTGCAAAACGTCATTAAGATAGTTTGCAAGTTGACGATAATTATGGAAATTAAAAATTGGAATTCGAACGAATAACGATAGGAAGTTTGAGATAAAATGTAGCGTAGAGTGTGCAGGATAAGGTGTTGATTAAAGGCGTATAATTGAAAATGTATACACGATGTTGGTGTAGGAAATAGCCGAATTTTATTCAGGTATTCGTACGTACATACTTAGTAGCTTTCACGATACTAAGCCATATAAATCTGGCCATCTTACGGAGGCATAAGCCCGCGGATTAACCGGCATTCTTCGCATCAGCAGCCCGGATTCGTTCAACGTCTTTTCTTTTTCTTGAGCCGAGGCCACGCGAGGAAACCAAAACCACAATCTTTCACTGGTCGTCTCGCTTTTCCTCTCCATTCTTCTTCTTGCTTCTTCAACACCTCGATAAATGTTAATTTCCTTAAGTTGAGACTTTGTTCTTATTCGGTGGGATTCTCTCACTCGATTCGTCACGTCACCTCGGATACGCTTTGCTCGTTTCACTTTCCTCGAATTATACTCTCGTCCAAACATTTTATTTCCAATCTTCCACTTTTAATTAAACGTCGATATGGTTTTCTTTCTTTTTAGGAGAATCGAGAAAATGTAGCACGTTAGAATCATACGGTTATTTTCCATATTAAAGTAAATTCCATGTGATTGTTCTCTTAGAGTAATCAAATTCCAGATTATCCGTGAAATCCAGGAAACATTTGCATAGTAGATTCTGACTGGTATGCGCGATATCACTTTCGAAATGTTGGTTTCGCGCCACGGTTAGCGGCCTGGAAGAACGATACAAAGAGAACGCACGATTGCACCGCAGATACACTGTGTTTGAATAGAACCGGGCCACATAATGACAGTCAGTTTTTACGTCGTACACAACGTTCAATTTGCATCTCGGCCTTGTACAATACGTTCGCGCGTCCAACTTGAACGCTTATGGATAATCTGCGATTCCTCGACAGCTCGATTCGACCAACGGAAACCTCCTTCTAGTTCGAATATTTCGATATGAATAACAAACGAAAGACGAGAAGAAACAACGAGGAGCATCGTAAAACAGTTTCGTTAAATAAACACCAAGTTTTATAGACCGAAAACAAAAATTAAGGGATCGCTACTGTTGACAATTGTGGATCTCAATCGCCGAAATAAAAGTAAAGGAATACTAAAAATACACTTAGAATTTATATTAAAATAGTTTTGAGTTTATTTAATAAACGATGTCCAGGATCTTCGTCGATATACATTTGCACGCGTCCCGGCACTCTCTTTGTCTCAGCATCTTCCATACCACACTGCCAATGGAACAGTTACACTCGTCTGTTTTTCGAGACACGTGCTTCCACACGCTCATGTTCACGTACGTGTGTCACCACTACGCGGCCAAAATTAGCGCACAAAATTGTACATATCTCAATAGCTAGAATAAAATCGCGCCAATGCGGCAAATAGAAAATCGTACGTAATTGTGATAAAGATTGACTTTGGTATAATAATTAAAAAAAAAGAAAAAGAAAGCCACAGTCACAAGAAATGGACACAAAAGACGAAGCGATATTCCATTGGGTTATAACGTTGGCAAACAAGTAGAATTCTTTAACGTAATATATAGTTATGGGTATGCGAAACATGCGAGTAGGATGCAGAGTAAACAGTGAAATTCAGATGCAGAATACTCGGCATGAAATTGTCAGTCATTCAATCGACTGTACTGAACTTGTATATAAATCCTGAATTGTACACATCGCCTGTGATTTGCATGTGTAAGTGTAGAGGCCTACCCTGAGGGCTAATCTGCTGCATACATGACGTCCCTCGATATACTCAGAACGTCCCTCGGATACGTATCCGATATCCGAGCATTGTGCTCTCCTCAACGTCGCGCAGCAACACATTTTTCCTCCCGACAATTAGCTGTCTAAATAATCCTGCGGCTTCCAAGTTTTCGCCTTGTAAAATACGCGAACGTTGGAAACGCGCAGTTCTCGGTTTCCCTCTGAAACGTAGCTGTTTAAATAATTCTCCGATTTCGGCTACTTTCTTTGCAAATATTATAATATCGCAATATTAAAATTAATTATAAGTAAACGGAAGAGTTACTCGTTGGTAAAATACTAATTTGCCATAAGCTGTTATTTACGTGACAAAATTACAATGAAGGAAGAAACGTTTTATTATGGGAAACATTCTTCTAACATTTAACGCGTGTTTCGAGGGGATTCGCGTGTTGGGATGACACGTACCAAGTGCGTTTGAAATGTAAAATAAAAATGAGAGATGCGTGTTGTTTCAATAGGTTTCTTCAGAATTAAGACGATATCGAGTATGTTTAAAACGTATGGGATAAATATGTGAGATCGGTGACCAACTTCTCACGGTTTTTACTTTTCCAGTAAACCACTTGGTATTCGTTGCACCCTCGATGCGAGTTGCCAGGGTGGTAGGTAACGAAATGTTAGGACGGGGGTGGAATGGGAGAGATTGAGAGAGAGAAGATACAGGTTTCCCGGGGGCGGCTGATGAGGTATTGATGATAGGATCGCGTCAACACCAGCTGAGCCAATTACACGCCTAAATCTCCGCTCTCCTCTCCTTCTCTCTCCACCGTCTGTCTCCCGGTCGTTTCTCTTTTCTTCTCTGGACGCGTCTCCTCATCCTGCCGCGTGCATTCGATATTCCACTCTTTTCATTTTTTCCCCCTTTTTTTCTCTTAAGTCCACACGATCTTCCTTCTCGGAGAATCTCGCGCTAAGAAAATGAAAGACGAGATCCAGAAGTCTGAATATTATTTCCGTAGTTTCGATTGCAGGAAATTGTCCAAGTTTCGAGTCGAATAAATTCGGAAATACTTTTGACGAGGTCGATTAACGACGATTTCCGAGATTTACTCTCTCTACGTACCCTTTGTGACTATAAATTAGACTGCGTACTCTGTCGAGCATAAGCGCGAAGATGTTTCATAGAAATTAACAGCTTCCTCGCTGCTAGAAAATTAGTTTTCTAATTGTTTCGTTACGAGATCCGTCGAACTTCATCGTCGTTCATAATATGTGCTTTATCGTGTAAAATATCGAAGAAGGTAAACGATTGTAAAGGAAGCGAATAAAATACCAAATAAGTAAACTAGAGAAAGCGAATCAATTGGCAAAAAAAGATCGCTAGACAAAGTAGAATATAAAATATTAAATAAACTAAGACTCGCCACTCTTCTTCTTCGATAAACGTAACGACTGCTTATAGCAATTGTGGCTATTGTAAATATCCCTAATCGCGTCTAAATATGAGTTAGCGTTCGTTGGAAATTAAGGCTAATTCACGAACACCCGGTGTATACATTCTACGTCTCCACCTTTTGTAAACCAGTAGAATTTAAAATTTCTAGAATGTCGTTACGTTCCTTGTGCTAATAATACATTTCTCTTCTCTGTTGCAGGTAAGTGATCTCGTGTATCTCGAACTATTAGTCGACCAAGTAGTACGATATCACTGTGTTTTCATCGACGATTTTATCTTTATACTGGCGACACGCACTCGTAAGTAGGTGGATATGCTTTTGGGGTGAGAACAGCATGGAAAAAGAAGGGAACATACCTTTCGATGCAATAGCCACGCGCGAAATTGTATTCGCAAAGAAATCCGGTTTTATGAGATCGTATATCTTAAAGGTTATCGACACGAAACCACTTCACGTTACATACGTATAAAAGTTTTATACAATTTTACGAAAACGTATAACACCTTTCACGCGGCCATCGAACTTGTCACTTTTCCACTCGGCAACGTCGTTACTCGTCATGTCGACGAAAGTTGCAATTAGCAGTGAATTATTACATTTAGCGGAACAGATGCATTTAACCGGGACAAAGTTTCTACGTGGATATGCATGCCAAACTTTATTTATACGCGCTGTGTTTCAAATGTTATTAACAAGTTACGAATATAGAAAAATGTGACAGATAAACAGCTAGTCGGTAGTTTTTAATAAAATGTTCGTTTGATCAAACGTTCGTTCCAGTAGAAGACTCCTGCGACGACAAAAAATTGAGTTTCTTCGGTTCGATCGTTTCCTTCCAACCGATCTATCGCTCATTTATTTTTATCATTCTTGTTTAATGTTAACTTTCTACTTCCATCTACTCCGCACGCGATAAAGAGCAGCGCAGCACACGACACACTCGCGTATCCAACAATTAATTTCGTCCTTCGTATTTTCCATTTTTGTTGTCATTTTTTAGCAGAGTTTTCAACGACTGAGCGTCGTACGAGGTTCACAGAAATTGAGAAATTGAGATTCACACGCGGGGGATGTAATAAAACAAATTTCGCTGTAGATTCTGTCTTCTTGGAATTTTGTCCTTCGCATTTTCCGTTTTTATTGTAATTTTTTAACAGAGTTTCTAACGACTGAGCGTCGTGCAATTTTCCTGTTACTGAGGTTCATAGAAATTGAAAAATTGAGATTGACACGCGAGGGATGTAATAAAATAAATTTCGCTGTAGATTCTGTCTTCTTGGAATTTTGTCCTAATTTTCCATTTTTATTATCATTTTTTAACAGAGTTTCTAACGACTGAGCGTCGTACAATTTTCCTGTCACTGAGGTTCATGGAAATTAAGAAATTGAAATTGACACGCGAGGGATGTAATAAAACAAATTTCGCTGTAGATTCTGTCTTCTTGGAGTTTGGTCCTTCGCATTTTCCATTTTTATTGTAATTTTTTAACAGAGTTTCTAACGACTGAGCGTCGTGCAATTTTCCTGTCACTGAGGTTCATGGAAATTGAGAAATTGAAATTGACACGCGGGGGATGTAATAAAACAAATTTCGCTGTAGATTCTGTCTTCTTGGAATTTTGTCCTTCGCATTTTCCATTTTTATTATAATTTTTTAACAGAGTTTCTAACGACTGAGCGTCGTACAATTTTCCTGTCACTGAGGTTCATGGAAATTAAGAAATTGAAATTGACACGCGAGGGATGTAATAAAACAAATTTCGCTGTAGATTCTGTCTTCTTGGAGTTTGGTCCTTCGCATTTTCCATTTTTATTGTAATTTTTTAACAAAGTTTCTAACGACTGAGCGTCGTGCAATTTTCCTGTCACTGAGGTTCATGGAAATTGAGAAATTGAAATTGACACGCGAGGGATGTAATAAAACAAATTTTTCTGTAGATTCTGTCTTCTTGGAATTTTGTCCTTCGCATTTTCCGTTTTTATTGTAATTTTTTAACAGAGTTTCTAACGACTGAGCGTCGTACAATTTTCCTGTCACTGAGGTTCATAGAAACTGAGAAATTGATATTGCTACGCGAGGGGTATAAGTGCTCCTTATAACAAAACAAATTGTAGGTTCAGTTTTCTTAAAATTATTCATAAAAATCCAAATTTTGATCGCGAGATTCTGCTCGAGAAGCCCGCGACGTACGCGAACCCAGTGCGACATCGACGCGCGACCAATTACGCTTGCAAGAGCTTGGCTGGGAAACGAAACTGAAAGAAGACGTTTGAAATATTTTTGATCGGGAAAGCATGGCGAGGCAATAGAAAGGAGAAAGCGACAGAGCATAGGTTATTCGTAGGAAATATTTTGGCATAGGAAAGATGGAAGGTGGGAGAAGGAAGGAGGGCTATTTGTCCTGTAGACTCGTCTTGCCGCTTGTGAATAACAAACTGGTAGGAAATAACAAACGCGTCGGTACATTGAAATAGCTCTGACGGCCGTATCTCACGGCCCTGGGTCCGGAGGGTTGCGAGAAACCGACCGAGCAAGGGAAAACACGGACGTACAAGCGCGACAGAGACGCCTTATCGAAAGAAAGCAAAGACACGAAGAAGGATAGGAAAAGGCTGGTGGAAGATGCCCGTCGACACGCTCCTTCTCTCGCGAAATCGCCTCCCAAATCTCGCGTGAAAATTACCCTATTGTGTCTGGGCCGACACTCCGCCCCCGTGCCAACCCCGTATTTCATCCCCCGGGTTACATAATCGGCTTTTTGTTTCACCTTTTTATCCTCCACTCTTCTTCCCCTTTTGCGTCGGTGCAAAAGCTTGGATATACGGCGTTTCTCTCTTGCCTTCTTTTCAACCGACGGAACCGAGAGGACGGAGAAAAAGTGGCCTCTGGATATATCGTAAACCTCCTCTCCTTTGCTCCTTCTCTCTCACTCTCTGTGCTCTGGACGCGGTCGATTTGTTGCTGAGCACCTCTTGGCGGTTTCATCGCTGGCCCCAGGATCTTCTCTAAATCGACCAACTTCCCTCTTCTCTTCTTCACCTTCAACCGACACCCTCTTCATCTCTCCATTACCTTTACGGACTTAACCTGCTTTCTAGGTTCGCACGGCTCCATCGCGATTAAGCAGAGCCGATTGGTTCGATGATTTCTGATTAATGGAAGAGTCATTTAGCAGAGAGAAAATAGCGGAACGATAGGAAGCGGAGCTTTGCGAAGACTGGGTTAGGGCAGCACGTAATTTAAATTTGTGTGTTGGAAGAACACGCGTCGATATGTATTTGTGAATAATGTAACGTAAAGTAAGTGTTGGGTTGTCCGAAAAGTTTCTTTCGTTTCGTAAGGTGATAATAGAGGAACAATAATTTTTGTTTTTTATTATTTTATTGAATTATTTTTCTATTATTATGTTCGTGTATAATTCGATAAACTAATATAAAAGAACAAACATTGTGCGACTATAGTTTCCTTATAAAAGAAAATTTTCGGGCAACCTGATACCAATTAGAAATAGAAAAGATTGGCGATTTAAAAAAAGACTAATTTACTAATTTATAGTCGATGAATATTTATGTTGCTCCATCTTATACATCCGTATTATCGCAATTTGCAAATTATTAACCAGCTGGGAGATTTGCTTTTGAAATTCAAGTTTCATCGCGTCGCGTCTGCCTTGCAAAAGTATCGGAAGAAACGTGGTACTTTTCGGTATCCGAAAAGGAATTAGGTATCTTTGTCATAAAATTATAGAATCTACGTGGAAGAAGAAACAGCGACGAGAAGAAAAATACCCCTAAGAAAATTCTCCAGATTTCTTTGAATTTTTTAGCCTAAAGCTAACAGAAACATCGATTCACGTATCAAATATCATTCTCCAATCAATCCGTTTTAATAATCTCGCGCCTATTGCCTTCTTTTTGTCTTTTCGTTCTGTCTTTTTCCCCTTTTATATTTTATTACTTTTTCTTTTATTTTTTATCGTCGCTCCTCGACCGATTGTTACGCGGCGAAATATTAAAAAAAGGCGAAAGAATGCGCGCTCGGTTTGCAAAGGTAGTTGTGTCGAGGTTTGCGTAGTAGTCGGCTATTATCAGGGGTTATCGGTGTACAGACGCGAAAGGGGACGAAGGTGGATGGTGTGAGAGGGTAGGAGCGGGGATGAAACGACGAGCTGGAGAAGTTGCTATGGTGGAGAGGTCGGCCAACACCATATGCTGTACGGATATGCGCATTTCCATTCTGTTCGCGACCAAACATTTTCATCATTTGTTGCTTAAATTGTTTATACGTTTGTTGTGCTACGTTTGCAATATCTTTACACGACGTTTTTGTCCATTTGAAATTTATCCATCGAATCATTGCAACGACGAACTATGCGATAGAAGGATTATCGCGAAGAAAAATTGCTAGTTTGATAGTTGTAAATTGGGGGGAATATAAATAATTGGATATAAATAATTGTTGATATTATTTGAATTATTTGCTATGTTGAAAGGCAAACTTTCTATGAAATTTATCTATCATTGCAACGAACAACTGGAGGATAAAAAGATTATTATAATAAAAGATTGGTCGTTAAATACTCGTGGATTCGAATGAATATAAGTAATTGGATATTATTAATATCGTTAAAATTACTTGCTATGTTGAAAGGAGCAAACTTTCTATGAAATTTATCTATCACTGAAGCGAGCAACTATTGGATATAAAGATTATTACGAGGAAAGATTGCTCGTTAAATACTTGCACATCGAAATGAATATAAATAATTGGATATTATCGATATCGTTGGAATTATCTGGCATGTTTAAAGGCAAACTTTCTATGAAATTTATCTATCGTTACAACGAGCAACTATATAGCAGGTAGCTTGTTACTACGATAAAACGACGTATAGTTTCGTGGTATTTTTCATTTGTTAACATTTTTTCGACAAGAATATTGTTAAGGAATATGCAAGAGCATTTTCAACATTATCGTACGTGAAATCCAAACGAAACGGAACAATCGATGATTCTTTTAAAGCGCTGTTTGTATGCACATTGTATGCATGTTGAAACAACGTACAATTTCGTTAGAATTTTCAACAAGAATATTCTTAAGGAATATACAATAACATTTTCAACATTATCGTACGTGAAATCCAAACGAAAAGGAACAATCAATGATTCTTTTAAACCGCTGTTTGTATGCACATTGTATGCACGATGGAACAACGTACAATTTCGTTAGAATTTTCAACAAGAATATTCTTCAAGAATATGCAATAGCATTTTCAACATTATCGTCCGTGAAATTCAAACGAAATGCAAAAACCGATGATTCTTTTAAAGTGCTGTTTGTATGCACGTTGTATGCACGTTGAAACAACGTACAATTTCGTTAGAATTTTCAACAAGAATATTCTTAAGGAATATACAATAACATTTTCAACATTATCGTCCGTGAAATTCAAACGAAACAGAACAATCGATGATTCTTTTAAAGCGCTGTTTGTATGCACATTGTATGCACGTTGAAACAACGTACAATTTCGTTAGAATTTTCAACAAGAATATTCTTAAGGAATATACAATAGCATTTTCAACATTATCGTCCGTGAAATTCAAACGAAACACAAAAACCGATGATACTTTTAAAGCACTGTTTGTATGCACATTGTATGCACGATGGAACAACGTACAATTTCGTTAGAATTTTCAACAAGAATATTCTTCAAGAATATGCAATAGCATTTTCAACATTATCGTCCGTGAAATTCAAACGAAACACAAAAACCGATGATACTTTTAAAGCACTGTTTGTATGCACATTGTATTCACGATGGAACAACGTACAATTTCGTTAGAATTTTCAACAAAAATATTCTTAAGGAATATACAATAACACATTGTATGCACATTGTATGCACGTTGAAACAACGTACAATTTCGTTAGAATTTTCAACAAGAATATTCTTAAGGAATATGCAATAATATTTTCAACATAATCGTACGTGAAATTTAAACAAAACGCAAAAACCGATGATTCGATTAAATCGCTCTTTGTATGCACATTGTATGCACGATGAAACAACGTATAGTTCCGTTAGAATTTTAACAAAAATATTCTTAAGGAATATACAATAACATTTTCAACATAATCGTACGTGGAATTTAAACGAATCGCAAAAACCGATGATTTGATTAAATCGCTCTTTGTATGCACATTGTATGCACGATGGAACAACGTATAGTTTGGTTAGAATTTTCAACAAGAATATTCTTAAGGAATATGCAATAGCATTTTCAACATTATCGTCCGTGAAGTTCAAACGAAACGCAAAAACCGATGATACTTGTAAAGCACTGTTTGTATGCACATTGTATGCACGATGGAACAACGTACAATTTCGTTAGAATTTTCAACAAGAATATTCTTCAAGAATATGCAATAGCATTTTCAACATTATCGTGCGTGAAATTCAAACGAAACGGAACAATCGATGATTCGATTAAAGCGCTGTTTGTATGCACATTCCTATCAGTATATTGAACGCTCTCTCATCAGAGATGTGTAGTCCTCGACTCGAGTCCTCTTCGGCCCCTCCGAATCACCCTCTCTTACATTTTACAACGATAATTGATGTATTATTATATCGTATTCATCGTTTTACCTCGATACCAATCGTTGCGCATCGTTCTACGATAATTTCCAACCGATACGTATCTCGTTGAAATGCAAATTTCGTTCATGCAAAATTCAATCCTATCGCCACTTGGACAAATAAAAGATACAAACGAAACTAGCGAGTTCTAGTTGATTCTTAAAATAACATCTCTCGAGGAGTCTCACTGAAAATACCGAAATAATTTTCATAAAGATCGCGAAAGTTAACTAAATATTCCATTGGCAACTAAATGATTGCGGATTTTGTCAATATCACCTAATGACAAAATCCGCAATCACTTAGTTGCCAACCAATAAACACGAAAATAATGTCGTCGCATCGGCATCAGAGTTGGCGCTGCAGAAGCCTCAATTTGGCATTTCGAATTCATAAAATTCGTGTATCTGTATCGTCCAAAAAAAAAAAAAAAAAAAAAGAAAAAGAGAAATCCTACACAAAGGCTTTGTCCTTTGTATCTCGTTTCTTTGATCGTCGAGCGATACTCCGTGACGTTACAGCGCCGAAAGTTTCTTGATTATTTCGCGGTAGCAAGTTGGCGCGTCAACAAGTCCCGTTGCACTTTTCTGGAAAACGTTGGCAGCCAGCAAAAAGTGGATACCGAAGGACGTAAAGTTGGCGTCGTCTCTTATTGGCAAACTTGATCGTGAGCCTGTCACCGGTGTCGACAAGGGTCGACTGATGTCCCGTTAATTTACAATTTGCTAACGTCGATATTGACCATCTGCTACCGATTCACTACGGTCACCCTATTCTGCAACGCCGGTGTTGCCCGTATAGGTGTCGTTTTGCTTCGATAACGATGATGAGAGATGAAAGATAGCCGATCGCAAATTCCTCCGTTTATCTTTCTTTCATTCGAATCTCCCGATATCGAATTAACGCTGTTTTGTCAGCATTCTGCGGTAATTGATCAATAGATCGATTTAAGAGATACATGCAAACGATAGATAGGTTTTGTATCCTCGAGTAATTGCGTCAATCGATCAATTTAAGAGATACATTAATAGATATGGTTTTTAATAGAGATGGACTAATTTGTAGTAGCACTGATTGACAGTGCATAATGGTGAAATTAGTATGATAGGATTTGAAGAGCGGGGATGAAGAACGTGTTAAATCATATTGGCTTGGCAACTAAGTGATTGCGATTTTTGTCAATACCACCTAATGACAAAATTCGCAATCACTTAGTTGCCAAGCCAATATTTCCTATGTTTCGTTTTTTGCTATTTTAAAATTGAATATGCTATCGAGCGATCATTTTATTACGTCGATCGAACGACTTAAGAGCGTAGCTTTATTCGTATTCTTGCGTATTGCTGCTTTTATTGAATTTATTTTCTACATCTTTCGATTTGCCATAAGTGCATCAACAGCCACATTTTATTTATTGCGGTTAATATAAATGGAAGAAATGCGAGATGGAAAAGATAGACGGATCTCGAATAAAACGAACGTTCTATATATATACTTTTAGTTATTTTCTTCTTTTTTCTTTTCTTTTTTTGTCTTTCTTTTTCTCTGAGTGCAACATTCGTTGAAGCGGCTGAGTCGTTTAAAGATGTTCGCGTAGGCAAGGCTATAAAATGAAAAAGGTGTACGGTGTAAGAAGACTGTTTCTATATTGCTTGTTCCAGGGTTTCCTCGGACTTATGCGAACGAATGGTAACTCGGTCGACCAAATGTTTCTAAACGTTTCCCTGTTGTATCGCTTTATTAGACCTTTACCGCTATCATCAGCAGCCTGATGGCAGATGGATCTCGCTTTTGTAAATGAAATCCTCGCCTCTTCGCTCCACTCCAGCAAGTTAAAAGAGAACAGGTTTTCTTAGCGATGGGATCAACATTCTCTCGAATATTATCCCAAAGAATTTCCTCTTTTTCTTTCTATTATTATTATTCGTTAATTGTACATTTTTTTCACGTGCAACTTTATTTCTACCTACATGAATTTAACACTAGAACTACCACACCAGTCAAAGAGATTGGTTTTACAATTTTAGTTTAAAATTCCTACTTCGTGTTATATTTTTTTCCACAGTGATGTAATGACTTTTGCAATGGCAACTAAAAGAATAATATAACGAATTTTATTTTGTTTTTTATGTATTCCAACTGAAAATAATTTTGTATTGAGGCTAATTATACTTCTACAGCTTTCGTTGCTACTAACCATCAGTCGTCCATCGATCTCCTTTCTTCTTCCAAAGACATTGCAATGTTTGCCACAGACTCCCACTGATTCCTTCTTCTTCTCTTCTTATTTCAAGTTGTACAATTTCTTAATATCTGACGATGTAGCCAATTAGACAAACGTGTTACACGTATATATGTGTTGTAATTATGCAATTAACACTAGAGCTACCACATCAGTCAAATCGACTGGGTTTACAATTTTATTTTAAAATTCGTGTTATATTTTTTTCCACAATGATGTAATGACTTTTGCAGTGGCAACTAAAAGAATAATATAACGAATTTTATTTTGTTTTTTATGTACTCCAACTGAAAATAATTTTCTATCGATGCTAATTATACTTCTACAGCTTTCGTTGCTACCTTGATAACCACGAGTACTAACCATCAGTCGTCCACCGATCTCCTTTCTTCTTCCAAAGACGTTGCAATGTTTGCCACAGACTCCCACTGCTTCCATCTTCTTCTCTTCTTATTTCAAGCTGTACAATTTCTTAATATCTGACGATGTAGCCAATTAGACAAACGTGTTACACGTATATATGTGTTGTAATTATGTAATTAACACTAGAGCTACCACATCAGTCAAATCGACTGGGTTTACAATTTTATTTTAAAATTCGTGTTATATTTTTTCCCACAATGATGTAATGATTTTTGCAACGATAACTAAAAGAATAATTTTATTTTGTTTTTTATGTACTCCAAGCTGAAAATAATATTGTATCGAGGCTAATTATACCAATACCAGTCAAAATGGTACTTGTCAAAGTGTAAAAGGGTCCTGCAATCTGTTTATCGAACCCCAATTAACCAGTTTCCTCGTTTTCTACAACTTGCCACACGTTTTTCAAATTTTTACCGCGTATCGTTCGATACGACGATGTCAGTTATCAGGAAAATCGCGGATCGATCGCTAGATGCTGACACTGGAAACACCACAGCAGTGAAAATGACTGGTTCTACTATTTTATTAATGTGTCAAGCTTCTAATGGATTAATAATACCAGAAATGTTCTACATAAAATGGAATTGCTTCTGTAAGAAAGTAATAAACCAATAAAATAAAAATATTCTATTATTATATATTGTTTAAAGACCAGTCATTTTCATGGTTTTGGTAGAAATAGCTTCGTGCTAACTATCGGTAGTTCTAGTGTTAATAACAAGCAAACGTAGAGTGATTTGAGACATTTTGATAATCGACAGATTCGCTTAGATTTTCCGGATACCGGTGGAAATACACTCGAAGCAGACAGAATGTAATTGAATTAGTGGCTTTAATTTGAATTGGCGTTTTAAATTCAATCTGTTTGATTATTCGATAATAAATAGTACGCGAGGTCAGAGGATGTATAACGTATAATATTGCTTATCCGAAAAGTTTCTTTCGTTTCATAAGATGAACAACAATTTCTGTTCTATATTATTTTATTGAATTATATTTCTATTATCATGTTCGTGCATAATTCGATAAACTCGTATAAAACAAAAAACATTATGCGTCTATTATTTCCTTAAAAGACGAAAGAAACTTTTCGGACAACCCGATGTATAAGAATAAATAATAATAACAATGTTACCTTGATAAATATTTTATAAGAATAAACACGAAGAGAAACATTGGTATCCCTCGAACCAAGTAAAAATATCGTCAAACGCGTATAAACAATTTTTGAAAAACTCGTTAAAATTCGTAGCGATTTGCTCGGAACACGTGCGTTGGGATCGATCGGTCCCATCGCTGATGTTAGACGTTCATCTGGATACTTAGTTGTGGCGAGGAACGTCTCTTTTAAGTGTCACTAAATCGAGTTACCGGTAGAAACGTTGCCTCGGCAAGGTAATAAAGTTTCGAGAAATTGAAAAGTTCGTAGAGGAAGAGAGATGTCGATGGAGATCGAGATCGACATCGAGATCGGTGTTTGGCTTATTGTACGTTGACTGCGATCAGCGTGCAGCTCTTTCACCGCTCGTCAAGCCACAGGGATGCGTCTTCCTTTTCCAAAGTCGTCTCGAAAGATTCCTTCGGTTTTCTGCTTTTATCACTTTTATTAGACTCCGTTTGCTATGCCCATTGAGGCCCAGTTTATGGTGCCGGTGCCATTCGGTAGACAGGAAATGCCTGCTCTTCGTAACCGTAGGAACTCTTTCACGCGTGCACACTCAATTGCCATCATAAATTGCCCGACACGATGAATACCACGTCATATCGTGAAACGTAAAAAAAAAAAAAGAAATAGAAAGAAATAGAATGGAATAGCAATTTGAAAAGACTGGCGTGGATTTTGTTAACGAAGCGAATGATTCAGCCTTTCGGAAAATTATTACTCGGCTACAGAATTGATCGTCAATTCTTTGGAAACAGATCGGTTGACTCGTTAAGTTTGCTCGATAAGTAAGTCATACGTATTCCTCTATTTTGTCCTCTATTTTAGGAAGCTGACCCACATGATTTTGAAAAATTAACTATGAATTCGATTTATTTCTTTTTACGATTCTTGTTCGTATATTTTTGAACGTTTTAATCGCTTGATTAGCAAAGAATCGCTTGATCAATAGAGCAAAATTTTCCATCGAACTGTCCAAGCTTAATAGAGACATTACCGAGAAGATAAAGAGCGATTAGGCGAGGCTGCACGCTTAGGTCAGGCCACCGACTATAAATCCACGATCACTGACGTTTATATTCGTCAAAGGGAACAATACGAGGCGTATATAACTTGGCTGCGAACTTGCCACCTCTGGCTGTGGAGAACTTGCACGAAATCCACTCACCTTCGTGTGGCCAGATTCTTCTATCGTGACAGAGCCTGCCTGTAAACACCTAGTCGTTTACTGTAAATCATCGTTATTGCTTCCAGCCGATTACCTTTAAGATGATTTACTACCGCGTCCTTTTTTTCGTGAAATTGGGTCGATATAATTGACACGTTTACTGCTACTGACGCATATGTTGCGTCAATGCAATTACCTCGGTAACTATAGCGACTTCTGTCGATTATCTAGTTGCATAGCTGGGAATTAGACAAATTCACGTGCTTGGGCTTGTCGGGTTTTGAATTATCAGGCTCGATTATCTTCAAAACTAGGTGTTCGATGTAATTTTGTTATGTTTGATTCTGATTGATTGATTCCCTGATCCAATTTTTATCATAAATGACGAACCATCCTGTGTTTTTCTTGCCAATATCTGTTGTATTGGATTGGCAACTAAGTGATTGCGGATTTTGTCATTGCCACCTAATGGTAAAACCCGCAATCACTTAGTTGCCAGGCCAATATTAAGCTGACAATAAGATCTTCCCGATTGTTGTTACTTCGATCGCTATCAGACGTAAAGGAACGACGGATACGCGACGAATGAATTAGCGGAAGATAAACACAAGCTGCACAGTCGTATCGTTGATTAATAAGAAAAAGAAAGAGCAGAGATAGCAACGTGGATGTAATAAATATCGCCGGAGGAAACGAATGATATTTTTGAAAAAGCGATCCTTCTTGTATTTTCTGCGTAATCTGTTGACATATTAAAGGCAACAAGATATGAAATATATGCATCAGCACGCTTCAGCTCTCATTTATCATTCGTACGTCTACGAAACAATGTCGCCGGAATAACTGATGGAACGCTTTTTTCGTTCTACAATGCAAGACGATTAATTCCTTTAACGCGAAATGCTAATTCCTTTGTGCAATTATAAAGTAACTGACACGCTGGTTTTCACCAGACATTATAAAGCTTTCGCTTCTGAAAACGCTTGGTCCTTCGACTCGCTCAGTTTTGTTAAGACTCGTATCTTAGCTGCAAGGTCCCTTCTTCGCGCTGCTAATTTTGCATAATAATACGTATAGCAGTTCAATAGTCGCATACTTTGCAAAATTCAATGCCCGTGTTAATTTCCAATTATTTTTCATTTATCGCGTACACCGCAGAACGGGAACAAACAAGTAGCAAGCGACGATAGACGGAAGCGTAACAGTAAGGAAACATCGGATACCTGAACTTGGTGAAAAATCTGAGATATTTTCGAAAAATATCTATCGTCGAACGTTTAACTTATTCTCTGTTTTCCTTCGATTTACTTTTCACACCGGCGTTTTCATTTATCCAGTAAGCGATCGGTGCAGACGTCGTTTCTTATTATTTATTATTTCAGATTATATTAAATAATTATTATAGGAATAGCAATGTGGTAAATCTTGAAATTTGTATTCTATTGTGGCGGAATCCTGCTTTCAAGGAGCAGATAATTACATTAAATAAACAAAGAGACTATATTGGTTTCCCATTAACACTTTGACTGCCACGTTGGTCGCTGGTGACCGGAGCGCTTGAACTTCTTACAATTGTAAAAATTGCATGAAAATGAACAGTTAGGGCATTTTGAACACAACCGATAAATAGAAGATACTTTGAAATAAGAAGTGCCCCATTGAGAGATTAAACATTTTTATCAGAACATCGATAAAGAAAATGAGAACAAATCTTGCAGCTAACGGTACACGTGTGAAACTAGACAAAGCAGCTCCTGAGATAAAATCTGATGTCGAGTTAAATTCGACATAGCAGTGCAAAGGATTAATATACAATTTTCGCGTTGACGAAGCAATCTCACTTTCGAAATTCTTCGATATCTTTCAGCTACTTGATCGTATAATAAACGAAAAATGTGTACAGAGTGTGACGCAAGTTTCTCGTCCATTGATCAGCTCAAATACCTCGGAAATATCCATCGACGTTAGAACCATGTGATAAGTTTCACAGGAGGAACAGAGGATGATTTCCACTATGCTATATATTATAGAAAAATTCGGTAAACGTAAACGTTTGAAAAATAAAGCTAAAATTTATTTGTTTTAATACAAATATCCGTACGTTAACACTTTGACTGCCACGTTGGTCATTGGTGACCGGAGCGCTTGAACTTCTTGCGATTGTAAAAATTGCATGAAAATGGACAGTTAGGGCATTTTGAATACAACCGATAGATAGAAGATACTTTGAAATAAAAAGTGCCCCATTGAGCGATGAAACATTTTTATTAGAGCATCGATAAAAAAAATGAGAACAAATCTTGCACCTAACCATATCATTGAGGGGTAATCTAAGAATATTATTATAAACACAGCTTAGAAAATGTTGAAGTGGTCACCACTTCTAAGAAAACTCTACATCAGATCTTTTTATCTTTTCTCAAACACCGAAGCCATCGACAGCGTATAGACAAAAGACTGGGACGAAGGCAGACCATAAACTGTAGACAGGCGACGATGGCTTCGGAGCTTTCAGTCATAGAGTAGCACTGCTAGCGTGCGGATCTGGATCAGCTCAGTTATATTCCGATTTGTATTTACACTTCAGTATTTAAAATATATTTTCTATCTTACAATTTATCCACGCGTTCCTTTGCTCACATACATCTAATAACCTCAACAGAAAATAATCGTAAATGCTGCTTTGTAATCGTATAATTGAAGTTAGAAGCGTGAACATACCTTGCTATTATACATAGAACGAGCAAATACCGTTTACCAATGTCTTCTACACGTTTCAACGATATATTCCGCACGTTTTGCTTGCGACGAGAAGATGAATGCGAATGGTTTGTCGAGATAAACGAAGCCTTGTTATAATACGTCGCTATCGACTGTTATCAAGGCGCCATGGTGGTCGCCAGTGACCACCAATAAGACAAACGGTCGATCGGGGAAGAATGTCTTCTTACGTCGTCGATTTATTATTATTTTTTGTCATTGTATGCTTCGGATAATAAAAATACTCGCGTGGCGTCCTCAGCGAAACGTGTGATTTCGGTGTGGCAGTCAAAGTGTTAACGTGTAGGATTTTACTCTCAAAGTCTACAGTAGGAATTTGATTTAAAGGAATGTAAATTTACCCAGACGATCCAAGAAAAATAACTTAATTAATCGTAACCCGTAACTTGTAACAAAATAATTCTCTCGTGGAGGTTCGACAAAGAAAAGAGAGAAAGCGTGACATTTTGTAAAATTTGCTCGAGTGTCACGATGAATGTTTGCATGTTTAGGTTGTCCGGAAAGTGTCTTTCTTCCGCAATGTGTGTGTTTCTTACAACAATGCACCTTCGTACAAACGCGAAAGCAAGTCTGTGAAATGTCACGGTTTTTATCTCGACGAAACAAAATCGTACGTAATTCGACAAAATAATGTAAAACAAAAAGCCTTGTGCGTCTATTGTTTCCTTGTAAAACGAAAGAAACTTTTCGAACAACCTAATAGAATAATTCGATTGTACAGTAAAAAGGAGGATATAAGAAGGGAGAAAGACAGAAAAGCTGGTAGAAGGAAACGTTAATTTTGCCATTAACAGTCACCTCTCGAATGCTGGTAAATCTGGCGAACCCCAGTCACAGCCGATAAGTGATTTTTCTAAGGTCGTTCTTATAATCCTGTTCCCTAAGGGTAGATTGTAAATGGTTTCATAGTGGAAGGATATTAATATAGGATGATGAGTGTCCAGGATGATGGAGCCAAAAACACGATCGTTCCTTTTCCCCAACAAGGGGAGTTTTACCTCTTTTCTTTTTCTTTTATTAATTACCAGCATAAATGAGCTAATCTGCTATATACACACAATTATAAATATCGATATTTGTCTTATACAGATTTTTATTTTTACCTGTATATTTTGTTTCCATTTAAAAGAGAGAATCAATGCTTTTAAATAATAACAAACGTACGATCAAAGTATCGTTCTCTTATTATTTAAAGAAACCAACCAAAATAATAGAACGCTACTTATTATCCATTTGCTGATATACGTTCTAAAAAACTTTGAATTTTAACGCAACAAAACCAGGCAACCCTTTAACGGTGCGAATATATTTCTACACTTTCAAATGGAAGAATCGCGTATGACAAATAAATTCGTATAATATCAAAATATTCGTAACGACTAGAATGCACAACGATATTTCACTACAGCTCGATTTAATAGAAAACGAAATTCAATCAGGCCACGTATCGAATAACCCTGGATACAATATGATACAAGCAAAAAGCTGGTGAAATCGAACGCAAACCAACAATCTCCAATCAAAAATGGAAGGGGATACGTGGCATCGTTAAACGTAGAACAGCCGCAAGGAGCTGAAGACTGTGGAAACTGCTGGATAAAGAACCGTATCGTACTAAATATACAATTTTACAGGATTTTAAATGAAACAAAAATTACTCGACAAACCACTCACGTTCGTCTCGTATTTCATCCCTTTCGAAGATATTTCTCATGCACAAACAGACCGAAATTTATCTTCTTTGTATAAACAGGTATCTCCGTATGAATTTTGCTTCACAAAAGCAAAAATACTCGGATTGAAAAAGAAAACTGTCCTAACGTCTTTCTCGAGGCTATATGAAAAATACCGCATAAATTCGATAGCTACGCGTGCAGAACGTGTTAGGTTGTCCGAAAAATGTCTTTCTTTCGCAAACGTATTTCACAAACACGAAGCCAAGTCCGTGAAATGTCGCGGTGTTTATCTCAATTTAACAAAAATAATGCGACAAAATAATATAAAACAAAAAATACTGCGCGTCTATTGTTTCTTCAAAACGAAAGAAACTTTTCGGACAACCTAATAATACGCTTCGCGAATTTTCAAATACGTCGTCGAGGTCCACGTTGTCAGCATTTTCGCTCTTATGTTATCTTCTTCGCAACCTCCTCTAAGCAACATGTTACGGTTATCCGAGAAACGTACAGCAAGTTCGAAGCTTCTCGTATATTGCGTTGGCAACTAAATGATTGCGTATTTTGTGAAAACCACCTAATGACAAAATCCGCAATCACATAGTTGCCAAGCCAATAGTTCCGCGTTAGCTTCGCTAGAAGATAAAAAGATTGTTACGAAAGACAATGAATTATCCCCGCTAGAATCGAATTTCCAAGTAAGCGGAATCTGTGTGCCTAATCGGATACACGAGGTTCGTTAATTTTCCAACGATAGAAAAATACGATTGGACGGAAAATCGAGCAAGGACCGTACGAGGGTTAACGAGGATTAAGTGTTGTGGCCAAGATCCGTGGCTATCTTTGAGAATGCTGTATCGAACGTTGGACATCGGAGGATCCTTTGAACGTAGGAGATGCTGGTAGCCAGCGTCCCGGACGTAGCGGGTCATGGAGAAGGTGAAGGAAGGAGAGGTAGCACGAGAGAGGGGGGCATCAGTCAAGGGATTAGCGGGATTAGTCCTCGAGGGGGACTTGTTAATTGCTCGGTAGGCTGCCAGCAGAGACGAGCTGGCTACGTATAGTGTAGTGTACTATGGTATAGTATGTATAGTATAGTATAGTCAGAGCAGAGCAAGCTGTGGCAGAAACGGAAAGGGACAGAGGCCAAGAGAGGACACAAATCACGCTAGAGTTACGGACTTAAGGAGGCTTACTAGCTGCTCGCGACCGTCTTGTTGCACTTGCACCACCCTGGCCCACCCTTGCTCCTACAGTCCAGAAATTTTCTCTTCCATACGTAGGATTTTATTTATTATTTATTTCAAATGAATTAAACAGGAAACGATGGTTGTTTAAGGTGAACTAAATACAATAATGTTCTATAACTATGACAATAAAATAGTTAATTTATGAGTCTCGTCACCATGATTCCAACGCTCTCTTTCACGCGGACCACACTCCTCGACAACATTCTCTGATTTCTCGACTCACACTGACTGTTAATTCGTCTTTCTCCCTTAAGCATCCCTTTGTCTTTTCTCATAACCCCATCGCGTACGTGTTCACATAGGCCTTTCTTCTATTCGACCGAAGGACCGACGATACATTGATGGGCCTGTCGGCACTTAGGCTTTCTCGCGACGTTGTTTATAGTTCACCCGATATTTCTTAGACCATTTGTTCACGATGCTGCACATATATAAACAGATACGTTTACCAGTGTTCGTAGGTAGCCACACGTTCGCTGCTCCCTGTACGTCTGAAACGTGACGAACGTCGGATTGCTTTAGATTTTCTGCTTATGCAGAATGTGCAGAGGAATAATTGTAGAAAATATTTTAAACTGTTGGAATACGACGATATTACACGCATAGGCACAAATACTCTTACACGGACACCTACACAGGCATTTGAACAGGACACTTACACAGCTCATACTCGTTACTGTATAGAGAGTGGGGTTCAAAATATTTAAGGGATCACGGGTCACTACCTACGTCTAGTCTGAGAGTAACTGGCCAACAATCAACAATTTCCATACGTTGTTAATTATACCACTCGCTTATATACATTTGGTTCTGTAGTTCTGTTTAATAAACATCACTGAATATTATTTTAACATAAACACTGTGTCTTCCACAGATTATTAATCTTAACTTTGGGATTAAATTCTAACAAAAACAGCAATGTGTATATGCTATACCCGACAAAGGGAATTACGAATTCTCGAAGCAATCTAAAGCATTCGATCAGAGATTAGAACTGGACTAGGACACGTTCGATCAGTGGAAATGTTCACGGTGACGAATTGTCAACGAATATACGTACTGCAAGCTCGATGCAAAGTTACAATTCGAGTCTATTGGGTCGTGGGAAAGCTCCTTTCGTTTTGTAAGGAAATAATATAAGCACAAGATTCTCCGTTTTATATTATTTTATCGAACGATCCATTTTGTTCTATGAAAATAAAGATCACAACGTTCGACAGATTTCACGTTTGTATGAAGATGTAAAACACGTGTCTGTAAAAGAAAGACAACCTAATAATTGAACGATAAGAAGTCGGCGAAAAATAAACAGAGGAAATGCATTGAGGACATTTAGCGAAGCTCTTGTTCCATGGAATTATATAGAAATTGCCTTTGGAAATATAAATCTATTCGTTGCGTTGATTTTCGTTGGTAAAAACCAGAAGGATGAGAAAGGAAGAAACGACAGCCCGTAAATTTCTTTGATGTTGGCTGACACGATTTTTCCGCATTAGCGCGTCGAGAGCTGAAAGAAGCCCGGCGATGCGTTTTTCGGATAAGTGGCATCGCGTACGCGTAATAGCGCGATACCTGATGGACGGCCGTATATGACTAGTATAACGCGCAAAGCCGCAGCCGTACATCACAGCTAAATCGCGATCCAAAAAATATACAATGGCTGACAGGGATGGTGGTGCCGTCATCGCGGCTAACAATGTGTACCGCATCGCTCGGTATAAATGACATTCACTCCACGATGTAACGCTCCCTCTCGGTTCCCCAGTTTGCAGCTCGCACTTCTCCCTCTGCCACCCCTCTCGCCCCGCTCTTATGTTTCCCATGATACTCGGCAAATCGTTGGAAAATGTTCTTCAAATAGAATTCCACTTTTGGCTATCCTTTCTATATTTTTTTTTTTTTTTTTTTTTTTATTGTTCATCGATTATCATCGATTGAAACAATTTTCAGGCATCGTTCGAAACTGGATGTGACTTGTATGTGATTGAAGAAAATGGTCAAACGCGTTAGATCGTACTACAAATTTTATTTTATTTATAATGTACGTTACATTTTACGGATCGATTTTTGTTCTTGTAACAAGTTGAAATTACAAGATTTCTTGCTACGGTAGAAACTAAAGAAATGGCAAAGAACGTTCGTTTCGATTTATTCGCCGTTTCGTAAGATTGTCAAAGAGTCGATTTTTTAACGTTTAAAAGATTGTCCTTTGATTCTCTTAGATCCGTCTGGATGGGACTTGTATGTGACTGAAGAAAATGGTCAAACGCGTTAGATCGTACTACAAATTTTATTTTATTTATAATGTACGTTACATTTTACGGGTCGATTTTTGTTCTTTGTAACAAGTTGAGATTACAAGACTTCTTGCTACGGTAGAAAATAAAGAAATAGAAAAGAACGTTCGTTTCGATTTATTCGCCGTTTCGTAAGATTGTCAAAGGGTCGATTTTTTAACGTTTAAAAGATTGCCCCTTAATTCTATTAGATCCGTCTGGATGGGACTTGTATGTGACTGAAGAAAATGGTCAAACGCGTTAGATCGTACTATAAATTTTATTTTATTTATAATATACGTTACATTTTACGGATCGATTTTTGTTCTTTGTAACAAGTTGAAATTATAAGATTTCTTGCCACGGTAGAGACGCCGTTTCGTAAGATTGTCAAAGGGTCGATTTTTTAACGTTTAAAAGATTGCCCCTTGATTCTATTAGATCCGTCTGGATGAGACTTGTATGTGACTGAAGAAAATGGTCAAACGCGTTAGATCGTACTACAAATTTTATTTTATTTATAATTTACGTTACATTTTACGGATCGATTTTTGTTCTTTGTAACAAATTGAAATTACAAGATTTCTTGCTACGGTAGAAAATAAATAAATGGAAAAGAACGTTCGTTTGGATTTATTCGCCGTTTCGTAAGATTGTCAAAGGGTGGATTTTTTAACGTTTAAAGAATTGTCCTTCGATTCTTCTAACTCGGTCAAAGCAATCGGTTCAATGTTCTTAGGTATTGATAGAAATTTTTGGAATATTCGTGACACATATTTTTATCTTATTCGCGTTTCAGACATATATAGTCTTGTATATAACGTATGGTTTAAGCTACACCTTATAATTTTTAGCGTGTAGACAAGATAAGAATGATACATGTATTGCGGTGGAATTTATCCTCTGTCCACTCAAGATCTTCCATTATCCTGTTATTTCCTTTTATTTACATACGCTGCACGATCTACGTTGTAATCCGCAGAATGCCCAACCCTCTTACCGGACCTGCTACAAGATACTTCTTTTTCCATCGTTTGCTAATCTCCGTGAAAACGATTCTTATATTCTTATGTTCGATTTATGTCGTCGTTTATTTTTTTCCCTCTCAGTGGGACAGTAAAAGTGTAAGCGTAGAAGTGGCATGTACTTGTGAAATAATCACAGTCGAATAATGGTACGATCTTCTTTCATAATCCCGGTAATAATCGGTATAATAATCAAAGGTATTAAGTTTTGTTAAGGTAAATTACATATTACACTTGTAATTAAAACACATTTTAATTGGCATAAGTCTTTTGTTTTTTCTCTTCTCTTACAATTCTCGAATTACCATCTTCGATTGAGAAATGAGAGATGACAAGATTAAGAAAAGAAAAAGAAGTGAAACTCACGTTCGTTGTTACATATTTTTCTACCGAAAAATTATGTTCGATTTATGTTTCTTTTTTTCCCTTTCAGTGGGCAGTAATAGTGTGAGCATAGAAGTGGCATGTACTTGTGAAATAATCACAATCGAATAATGGTACGATCTTCTTTCATAATCTCCTTAATAATCGGTATAATAATCAAAGGTATTAAGTTTTGTTAAGGTAAATTATATATTACACTTGTAATTAAAACACATTTTAATTGGCATAGGTCTTTTGTTTTCTCTCTTCACTTACAACTCTCAAATTACCATCTTCGATTGAGAAATGAGAGATGACAAGATTAAGAAAATAAAAAGAAGTGAAACTCACGTTCGTTGTTACATATTTTTCTACGAAAAAATTATGTTCGATTTATATTTCTTTTTTTCCCTTTCAGTGGGCAGTAATAGTGTGAGCATAGAAGTGGCATGTACTTGTGAAATAATCACAATCGAACAATGGTACGACCTTCTTTCATAATCTCGGTAATAATCGGTATAATAATCAAAGATATTAAGTTTTGTAAGGTATTGAGTTAAGTTTTGTTGCTACACTTGTACTAAAAACACATTGTGATCGTCATAGGTCTTTAGCTTTCTCCCTCTATTTACAATTCTTGAATTACGATCTTCGATTGAAAAATGAAAGAAGATAAGAGTAAGAGAAAAAGAAGCGTTAAAAACGTAATTCACGTTCGTTGTTACATATTTTTCTACCGAGAAAACACTGCTTGTCTCGAATAATCATCTGTCGTACTATTGTATTGGCAACCAAGTGATTGTGGATTTTGTCATTGCCACCTAACGACAAAATCACGTATCCTACGTTATTACTAAAGTATTTCCTACTTTCTATACCAGTATTTTCATTTTCCGTGATACGTGCATTTTATAAACGTCTACTTTGTTAAATTTCCCATAAGCGCGACAAACATCTAAAGTTTAACTTAATGTGCCCATTGGGTTGGCAACTAAATGACATTAGGTGGCAATGACAAAATCCACTTAGTTGCCAAGCCAACATATGACAAATAAAATTTGCCAGTTTCTGCTGCAAGTCGAATAAGATTACTAAAGACGATTTAACGTTTAAAATCGACGTCGGTCGAAGGTACGACGAAAGATAGAAACGTAGCCATGATAAAGGGAAAAAACGCGTAAGATGGTTTAGCAGAATGGAGCCGCTATATCGCGAAACTAGTGGTAAATCAAACAGTTCCCCTGATAGAACGGCCTGTTCCAGCATGTCAGCGGTCGTGTCACGCTATTAGAAGGCTTACAATGCATCGGGGTTCTACTGCGAGCTATTATGTCGCATTTCGTTACGTCTCCCAATACAAATATCCCCGGGGCGATGCCAGTGATAAATCAGACTTTTCGTACGATCTGCCATTGTGCTCACCCCACTGACACGAATGGATATCGAGAGATGCGCGTGCTTTTTTCGTCTAACCGGTCCCATGTGTTCGAACAACGGAGTCCTTGTAACTGGTGGAACTTGCGAGAAATTATAGTCTGCGGTCGTACGTGTCGATCGATGCAAATGAAGGGTTCTACGGATGATCGAGTGGCTCGTCCATGTCCCAAATAATGTCACGGTCGGCCAATCAAAACGCCACCGTTCTCAGTCTTTTCAAAATTGATATACACTATGAAAAATCGAATCGAAGGTCTCTTTCACGTATCCTATGTTATTACCAAAATATATTATACTTTCTATGCCAGTATTTTCATTTTCCGTGATACGTGTATTTTATAAACGTCCACATCGTTAAATTTCCCATAAGCGCGACGAACATCTGAAGTTTTAATTAATGTGCCCATTGGGTTGGCAACTAAGTGATCGTAGATTTTGTCATTACCACTTAATGAAAAAATCTGCAATCGCTTAATTGCCAACCGAGTATTTGCTACGCTTTTATATATTTTGTGATGGAATTGCACGAGTCGATGACATGAAATTAGATGTTTGCTGAATTATACTTGTGCGACGCGATTTATCTAAATCTGAATAATTCGCATCGCCGAAAATTTGTCATCCAAATGAAACTTATCGGATCTTAATCGTCCCGAGAAATTTGGTAAAACGCGTGGCTTGAATGCGCGTTGAAATAAGATTTCCTGCTTGCAGATAATCTGAAAACTAGCGTCGATATTCGATTACTGCGTTGTTGGTCCAAGAGCGCCGTAGCCGAGGATCAGCGCGAATATAAAAGAGGCACAAGGGGGTGAAAAGTGGAAAGTTTGAAAAATAAATAACAAGGTGCTAAGCAGGCCGGGGAGGATGGTCCCTTGGTTGTGCGCGCCAGAGGGGAAAGAGCGGGAACGTTTGGGCAACTGAAATCCGCTTGGATCCCTCGAGAGAAAGAAAGATGGAGGTCTCGGAGAAAGGGGAACCCCTGGGCTGACTGCGGTCGAGAGGCCTGTTTAACAGATTTAAAAAATCACCAATAATTCCAAGTAGGGAGGCTGTTTGCTTGCCCAGAGGGGTAAGGTATGTAACTACCGAGTGGAGCAAGTGAGATCACCGCGGGGATGTCAGCGAGAATGTCATTTTTCATTTTAATGGTGGCTTCTTTTCGCTTCGAGTCTCTTTCTCTCCTTCTTAACGCCTTCCCCCTTCCAGTTTCCGCCTCGCCTTCGTTCTTCACCTTTCACTCGTATCTTCTGCCTCTCGAATATTTCTCACTCTTCTCCCTCTGGTCCGATCCTTTCTCTTCTTCTCTATTCCTCCTCGTCCACACACAGATCTTTCTATAACGCTTTTATCCACAGTCTCATTCTCATTCTCATCCTACCGACTGTCTCGAGTTTCTTCTCTTATCCTTTCTTCTTCTTCTTCTTCTTCGTCTTCGTCTTGTTTCTATTCGTGGTTTTCTCTTCTTCTTCTCTTCTTCCCTCTTCTGATTCTTCGGGTCGTAGCCGTCTTCCTCGTCCTGTTCTTCTTGTTTCTCCTGGTTCAACAGCTTTCTTTTATCTCGGCGCGAACGTCTTAATAGCCTACAGCCTCTCTTCGCGCCCTGTCCCCACCAACCGAACCATCCTTTCTTCTTTCCCTCCGCTCTAGCTGCATCCTGCTGCCAGCATTCAAACCGAAAACCAGTGTAACTATATCGATCTAACTTCCGTGCGACGTATTTATTAACCCGTCGGCGACCAGCTTTAATCCCGAAAATTATATCCGTCTTTAGTATATACAAAATACCAATGAAACGCATGTTAATTACATATTTATAGACAACGTTGCGTTTTAATCCGTTCTTCGTATTCCCTACAGAAATATTCTGTATTTTACGGGAGAATTATACGCTGGCCTTTTCATCCTCTACACGCTATTCGCGTCTTTTACTCATATTTCACCATGGAAATTTAAACATTTGCTCGGATAGTATTCAAGTTAATTTCGTTTAATCGATACGTACAATTACTTTTGGGCAATTGCGTGCTAAAACTCGTCGCCAATTATCTTCGTTCAGGCGAGCTTTTTAAAAATGCTTTTATATTTCCTCCGCAATGACAAAGTTATTGCAAAAGCGTATAAAAATATTAGTTTGTAAATTTTCTATAGAGTGAAAACTTTTATTGGCAACTCAGTGATTGCGGATTTTGTCAGTGCCACCTAATAGTGCCAACCTACCCCTTAGTTGCCAACCCAATATTACGCGAAGACGACGTAACATTTCATTTGTGGTTAACAAACAGACTACCATACAAAGATCTATATTAGAAGAAACCTTCTCGACTAAATTTTTCTATTTGAAATATTCGCAAAGCTCGTGAAATTTGGTTGGGGAAAATATTGGTGGTCAATGCCACTCAATGACAAAATCCACAATCACTTAGTTGCCAACCCAATATTACGCGAAGACGACGTAACATTCAATTTGCATCTCAGGTGGTTAACAAACAGACTATCAACTACATACAAAGATCTAAATTAGAAGAAACCTTCTCGACTAAGTTTCTCCATTTGAAATATTCGTAAAGCTCGTGTAATTGGGTTGGGGAGAACGTTAGATTGGCAACTAAGCGATTGCGGATTTTGTCATTAAATAGCACTGACAAAATTGACAATCACTTAGTTGCCATCCCAATATTACGCCAAGACGACGTAACATTCAATTTGCATCTCAGGTGGTTAACAAACAGACTATCAACTACATACAAAGATCTAAATTAGAAGAAGCCTTCTCGCCTAAGTTTCTCCATTTGAAATATTCGTAAAACTCGTGTAATTGGGTTGAGGAGAACGTTAGATTGGCAACTAAGCAATTGCGGATTTTGTCATTAAATAGCACTGATAAAATTGGCAATCACTTAGTTGCCAACCCAATATTACGCGAAGACGACGTAACATTCAATTTGCATGTCAGGTGGTTAACAAACGGACTACCATACAAAGATCTAAATTAGAAGAAACCTTCTCAACTAAGTTTCTCTATTTGAAATATTCGTAAAGCTCGTGAAATTTGGTTGGGGAAAATATTGGTGGTCAATGCCACTTAATGACAAAATCCACAATCACTTAGTTTCCAACTCAATATCACGCGAAGACGACGTAACATTTCATTTGTAGTTAACAAACAGACTATCAACTACATACAAAGATCTAAATTAGAAGAAGCCTTCTCGACTAAGTTTCTCCATTTGAAATATTCGTAAAGCTCGTGTAATTGGGTTGGGGAGAACGTTAGATTGGCAACTAAGCGATTGCGGATGTTGTCATTAAATAGCACTGATAAAATTGGCAATCACTTAGTTGCCAACCCAATATTACGCGAAGACGACGTAACATTCAATTTGCATCTCAGGTGGTTAACAAACAGACTACCATACAAAGATCTAAATTAGAAGAAGCCTTCTCGACTAAGTTTCTCCATTTAAAATATTCGTAAAACTCGTGAAATTGGGTTGGGGAAAATATTGGTGGTCAATGCCACTTAATTACAAAATCCACAATCACTTAGTTGCCAACTCAATACGCGAAGACGACGTAACATTTCATTTGTGGTTAACAGACTACCATACAAAGATCTAAATTAGAAGAAGCCTTCTCGCCTAAGTTTCTCGATTTGAAATATTCGTAAAGCGCGTGAAATTTTCCAGCTCGTGAATTCCTGGATGTGGCTGATATTGTATAAATGATTCGTTCGAGATGATATTCCGCGATCCGCAATTAAGGTACGCAATACGAAAGTCGGTGCTCTTGTGTTCGCAGCGTCGATCCACTATCCTTTACGGTTCTTTGAAATCGTCCTTGCCAGCTCTCTTTGTTTCTCTTGGCTGGAGAGCCCTCCAACTTGTGTCGGTGCTCATTCGCTGGAAGATTAGCCACCCCAGATCGGAACCACGGCCATTTACGCGGGCAAACTTCCACCAAGCCCATGATTGCGCGTCTCAGACGGCGCTCTTAACAGAATAAATTGCTCGTTTTGCAGAGACGTGGAACTTTTCTTCTCGCCCTCTTGCGTTACTCTTGCGGTGAAGAATGCAGGTTGCCTGTCTTGTCTTTGCACGCTGCTCCCTTGTTTTTAATTTACTCGTTCGATCATGGAATAACGAATTTTCCATAAAATCGAAATTACAGTCCGTGGTCGATGCTGACATAATCTTGCAAAGAGAAAGTTTCTCCTAATGAAAGCATCCGTGTTAATGCGACACGAAAGAGAGACGAGCGAAGACGCTGGTTCGTAGCAACGTGATATAAAAATTCTGCTACGACCGATTCGCAATATTTGTCGGAATTGCCATAAACGATACGTTGGAAAGTACGTGAAATTTGAGATAATAATGATCGTGTAGTTGGTTATTATCGCCATTGATAATTATTATCGTAATTACTAATAATCTACTTGTAGTTAATTATTATTGTTGCATATAATAATTCGTTAAATAGTCGAATGGACAGGCGTCGTAACTGCTGTCGGAATATTCATATATCGATTCGTTAAATATCGATGATTGTACGTGTTCAAGTAAAAAGCGCTTACGTACAGCGATCAGCGTTAAAATACGAATTGACGTAGGCGTGTTCGGCGCAGTACGACTTAAAGAAACAGCGAAAATGAGAAAATTGCAACGTAAAAATGTGGCAATCTCTGGTGCGTAGATTAAATCCCGTTGAAGAAGTCGCGTGCTAACGCGTTGCTCCCTGTCTCGTTCAATTTTCCTCGATCCGTGTAATCTTTATGCGAGTTGCAAAGACGATTTCACGTGACAAGGAAATTCGAGAAGAGCGATTCAAGCAGGGGATATCGTAGATGGATTGTCCCAGGCTAATGACATTCGGACTAGCCGAGTCGTCGTGCCATGGCCACGGAAGGTGAGGAGAGGTGGGAGGAGGACTAGGAGCTGTCAACTCTGCCATGTGTCACTCACGTCACTCCCTTCGACTGCTCTGTTGTTCCGAGGCTCGCTTCTGCTACTCCACTTAGCCGACAGTCGGACCTGTCGTGTCCCCTCTGTTCGCCGCTGTAACCAACACCTTGTACTCGTCAACCGTCAGCCGTCACCGAATGGATAAAAAACCGGAAACCCTTAGAAAAATTCTCTCGGAATAACGACACACTACTACCGTGCCTGTCTACTAAGTGGCAACTGGCAACGCTCTTCTTCCTTTCTTACTTTCCGATTTTCTGCTTGTTACGTTCGGCTTCTTCCGATTCTGCCTCCACGACGATCATATTCTTTCGTGTTTATGGGAAATCGTACGAGCCGATGATTTTCCATTGAATCGTGGTTTCTCCTGTAACGCCACGGTGGTCATTGATGACGGGAGCGCTTGAACTTCTTGCGATTGTAAAAATTGCATGAAAATGAACAGTCAGGGCATTTTGAATATAATCGATAAATGGAAGATACTTTGGAATAAAAAGCTCCCCATTGAACGATTAAACGTTTTTATTAGAACGACGATAAAAAAAATGAGAACAAATCTTGCACCTAACCATATCATTGAGGGGTAATCTAAGAATATTATTATAAACACAGCTTAGAAAATGTTGAAGTGGACACCACTTCTAAGAAAACTCTACATCAGATCTTTTTATCTTTTCTCAAACACCGAAGTCATCGACAGCGTATAGACAAAAGACTGGAACGAAGGCAGACCATAAACTGTAGACAGGCGACGATGACTTCCGAGCTTTCAGTCATAGAGTAGCACTGCTAGCGTGCGGATCTGGATCAGCTCAGTTATATTCCGATTTGTATTTACACTTCAGTATTTAAAATATATTTTCTATCTTACAATTTATCCACGCGTTCCTTTGCTCACATACATCTAACAACCTCAACAGAAAATAATCGTAAATGCTGCTTTGTAATCGTATAATTGAAGTTAGAAGCGTGAACATACCTTGCTATTATACATAGAACGAGCAAACACCGTTTACCAATGTCTTCTACACGTCTCAACGATATATTCCGCACGTTTTGCCTGCGACGAAAAAACGAATGCGAATGGTTTGTCGAAATAAACGAAGCCTCGTTGCAATACGTCGCTATCGACTGTTATCAAGGCGCCACGGTGGTCACCAATGACCACCAATAAGACAAACGGTCGATCGGGGAAGAATATTGTCTTAGATCGTCAATTTATTATTATTTTGCCATTGTATGCTTTGGATAATAAAAATACTCGCGTGGCGTCCTCAGCGAAACGTGTGATTTCGGCGTGGCAGTCAAAGTGTTAATAAAATTGCTTGAGAAATTGAAATAAGAAAGAAGCAACGTGGTATTGAGAAATTATCAAAGAAGAAGCGAAATTGGTCGATCTGAGAGACTCGTATCAAAGCTAGCTTTATATCATCGAGTAATAGCGAGTAGTATATACCTGGGAAGTATGAGCGATAGCTTTTCAACGAGAAAATCGAGCAGTAAGAACGCGGACGTCTAAGACCGCGAAGAAGTTCTGTCGATTTGTCGCATCTGTGCGCGTTAGGAAGTCAAAGTGTTCTAACGTACAAGTTACAAAAGTAACGCTAGGAAAATTAATGCAGCGGCTTTTTTTACTCGTCGTCGAGTGGCTCGTTTTTACGTCATCGAATAAGTTTAGTTAGCGTCGTTTAGTTCTTTGTCGTAGTGACAACGATACACGACTACTAAGTACATGGGAGAATAATTAAATAGTGTGTGTTTTCGGCGTGATGTTTTCTTAGTGTTATTTGCCGTGACGCGATAAGTAGTTACACCATGTGTGAAAATATTATTCGAAACGGAGGTAGGAGGCGATGGAAAAGGAGAAAAGTTTATGAAACTAGTTGTCCCTCGAAACAGGAAGAACCTGCCAAGCCGTCGATTCCTGTTGATGGCCGGATAACATGAATTTCGCTTCCGGGGAAAGAAACTTTACAACTATACGTCCAACATGTCCGTGTTTGCTATCCGATCTTTTATCGCAGCTGCTTCTCAATAAGGCAACGCTATTTAGCTGCGCCATATTTCACGGAAAATTTACGCGATCGTCGCGCGTCTGTCTGCCATCGTGACAACTTTTTTCCTGTAAAACGTTAAGCTTTAAAAGTCAAAAGATCGATACGATCGGCAGAAAGAAAATTCATCCTGTAACTGGCCAAACCTATTGCTTCGGTAATGCTCGTACAGATGTAACTCGCGTATTAGCTCGGAAACTATAAATTAAAATGCACAGCAGACTACCACGAACGTTACGTCTTTTTCTTGAACGTAAAATTGATAGTTCTATAAACGGAAGAAACGATTTTCATTCGCCGCTTGAGAAAATTTCGGCTTGGCAAAATAATCAATACGCAACGTTAAGAGTCGCTTGGAAAGATAAAAAGTCAATGGTGCACGCATAGTCGGGCGGAATGTTTTTTCGTACGGGCCGAGGAAGAATGCGCGATATCGACGAGGAAGGCAGACAGGTAGAGAGAGCCAGTTTTCAATTCTGTATTGACATGTAACTGTCATCGATAGGGCTTACAGCTGTCCGGCTGCAGTAGCGAAAGATGTTTCTTGTGCTCAATGACAACCGGTTTCCGTGGCGATCGGCAGAACACACCGAAGGGGCCGAGTATCAAATCGACTCACGGCCGCTTCCAATTGCAATCATTGCGGCAAAAAAGGTGTGCGGCGACCCTTTGGACCGCGCCACTCGCCACAATTTTCTGCTCGACGATTCGATAACTGCAGTTTCCGTGCTTACACGCGTCTGCATTCCATCTTCTTCCCAACCTGTCCGCTTGTCCTCCTGCGAGCCTTGCCCTCCTTCTTCCTTTTTTTTACATTCTCTTCCATTTCGGCTAACCCGCTTTCTTCTTCGCCTCTTCCGTCTTCGGGCTACGCGGCATTCTCTCGACCTGCGTCTTCTTGCGGCTAGCTAACTATAAACCGCTCGTACAACGCGACCTCAATTAAGTCATAGTTTTTAATTCTATTACGTCTGTCACGCCGTAAGAGTGAACTTTATTACAATCGCGAATAACCGAATTTCATAGCAATAAAAGCGTACTAGATGCGATGGAATAATGTTGGTACCGGTAGCGATAATCGGCATTCGTGTTGGGTAAGGTAGGGTTGGGTGAGGCAGAGGTGCATTTGAGCAAGATTTGCCTTGTAATTCGGCAAATTCAATCGCGAACAACGTTTGATTGATCTACATTTGGAAACAGACTGTTTGACCCGATTAATAGAAATACCGCAAACCCTAACACGAACTACCTCAAATCGAGTGCAAATTCGCTTAATTGCTTACGAGTCGTACGCCGTCAGGTGGCAAAGTATCCATCTGCTTTTTCTTTCTCGTCAACTGCACCTAATCTAACCCGGCGTTGGTTTGTCACGAACAGAAGGCGTAGTTTTGCGTAGAACTGAAAAACACTGAGACCTGACTGCGGTCACACGCAAGACGACAAAATTATTCGACACAGGAATCGCGACAATGTGCTTCGAGTTCGTCAAACTTAACGAGATGTCGTTTGTTTTAAGTAACTGGCGCGCGATCTTCCACCGATAATAATCGATAGCTTGTTAGCGAAGAAGCAAACACAACGTCCGATAAAACGCTAAAGAACGGTTAATCATCGACGCGGTCCGGCAAGAGTACACGGTTCGGTGCAGTTTTTATCTGTTGCGTGTTTGTGCCATAGCTCACGAAAACGTATCTTTATGCTTGTTAATGTATTACACGGTGTAGCGAGCGAAAAGTCGCATAAATAGCGAGTGGTACCGAGCAGAGGATGCAAAGGAGGTCCGAAAGGGCAAGGCGAGCAGGAAGATGGCCTCTTGGAGCAGAGGTGCCAGATCGCTCGTGTATAACTCAGGTACGTACGAGGTACTTGGGCTACCCGATTAATGAATAATCCGTAATGAGGATGTGATGGCCGCGACTCGTGCCTACACGTTGCGATCCGTGACACGGCCGAGCGCGAGAGAGAAAAGAGAAGCAGACGGTTTAGGGTGTAGCGGAGGAAAACAGTTGGCAAGAAAGAGACTCGTATGATTTAACGGTCGTGCGGCGATCTTGCCGTGTGCAGTCCACGTGACCATTAAAATATTGCCGACCGCGAGGAAGCCCCTTCGGGAATCTACGTACGATCCGAGCCACGGTTGTAAACCTCCTCGTGGTGTACATGCAAACGTGCCTCACCCTCTTTTTCTCGAGCAAATTATTTCTCACCGGCGGGAACTCGGGGATTAAGAAGTTGGCCAGGAACAACACGATCATCAACACGATCGAGTAGGCGCCGCGGTCGTCTTTCCCTTCCGACATTTCCACGAAACGGATACGCAATCGACGATGTCAGTCGCGTACGGCTATGAGATTAGTCGGGACGTCTTTGAAATTCCCGGGGTTCGGCTAATCCTGCGCTGATAGTTTCGCGTCTTCCAACTTTGTCCGAGTTTTTCTTGCTCCAATGCGGCGATTCAATTTTTCAATTTGTCTTACGTTTATTTCTGCAGAACTTAAGTTAGTCGTTCTATAATTTTACAGGTATAGTGATTTCTCGTAGTCATTTCTTCTGTCTGTTATACGGTGTATGATATTAAGGAATGTTATGATGATAGATAAGTATAATATTTGGTAGAAACTAGTAAGAAAGGAGGACCAAAATTGATTTTAGTAAGATTGTTCGACGAATCCATAGCCACTTTACTCGTAGCTTCGTCTCTTTGAAGGAAGATCATGGAAGAGACAAAGGAAGTAGGAATCGAATTAATCGAAGAATAATAAAATAATAGATAACGTTTTTTCTAACATTCAACGTTCCATACACCTTTCTATGTTTTACTACCCGACGTCTTCATAGTACGTTAAGAATATTAACATTTAGCACAATACTTGACGAGTATACGAAAATGAATATAAAAATATGAACATTTCGAGCTGAGGTTAGATCAAAGCCACGATATAGGGTGTTCTATATTATTTGGATCGAGGTATAGGATTAAAAAAGGAAGATGGAAAAGAACTAAGAATGAGAAGCCGGAGGATGCGAGGTAAAAGGAAGATGGGCCAGGTATGACTGCTGCTGTCATATATAATAACCGCATAAAACAGATACGCGCGAACCAACCAGCCCACGAATATATTATGTTGCCGCGGCTAATTTACGATTATAACGTACGTGTATAACTATCATTGTTGATATACTGCCAGGACGGAGCAGCCAGAAGCGAGCTTGTAGATAGCCAGCGTGAAAGAGAGAAGCAACGCGAAGGGAAGAGAGTCGTTCGGGGTCAGACAGAACTCGGTAGGGACTGCCTCGAATTACTTCGTTGCCAGGAGTAGTCGTTGAATTTTGTTTTAACGTAACGTAGCTGAAGCGAACGCAATCTCTTGGACAACGACGACGATACGATGTTTGCCAGCAACTGGGGGAAAAACTTCTTCGATAAGGATCGACGTTATCGTCAGAATTCTGCCGCTTGCTGCCCCGTTAACCCGTTAAGAACCAACGTTTAGATAACATTCGCGATTCTTTCAAGCTCACTTTGGCGTACCATTTTTTTAAACAAAGTTAATCTATGAATGAAATAAATGAAATTCCATTTTTTGTATAGTAAGTTCATTTAGGATTGATTTTTGTATAGTAAGTTCATTTGCCAAGGAAAATCTAGAAAAAATACGTTCTACGGCAGAACGTGTGTTTAACGGTCGGACGCGAAGGAAAACTTAGTATTGTTATTACGCGTGTGTATTAGAAATTGTAGAAAGTTTGGTGAAATTGGAATATCTGATTGAGATTTCTTTGCTTCTGTTAAGTATCTGCTATTTTAACCCTTTGCACTCGGAATTTTATTCCAATTTCGTTACCAGCAGCTCCCAACGCTTTCGAGTGTTTTATTCGAAATTTACTTTAATTAAAAAATAAGACAATTTAAATAAATAAAGGGAGAGATAAATTCATTTCTCCTGTATTCCCCTGTGACGCCACGGTGGTCATTGGTGACCGGAGCGCTTGCACTTCTTACAATTGTAAAAATTGTATTAAAATCGACAGTTAGGGCATTTTAAATATAATAAATACTTTGCTATAAAAAGTGCCCCACTGAGCGATTAAACATTTTTATTAGAACATCGATAAAAAAAAATGAGCACAAATCTTGCACCTAACCATATCATTGAGGGGTAATCTAAGAATATTATTATAAACACAGCTTAGAAAATGTTGAAGTGGACACCACTTCTAAGAAAACTCTACGTCAGATCTTTTTATCTTTTCTCAAACACCGAAGCCATGGACAGCGTATAGACAAAAGACTGGGACGAAGACAGACCATAAACTGTAGACAGGCGACGATGGCTTCGGAGCTTTCAGTCATAGAGTAGCACTGCTAGCGTGCGGATCTGGATCAGCTCAGTTATATTCCGATTTGTATTTGCACTTCAGTATTTAAAATATATTTTCTATCTTACAATTTATCCACGCGTTCCTTTGCTCACATACATCTAATAACCTCAACAGAAAATAATCGTAAATGCTGCTTTGTAATCGTATAATTGAAGTTAGAAGCGTGAACATACCTTGCTATTATACATAGAACGAGCAAATACCGTTTACCAATGTCTTCTACACGTTTCAACAATATATTCCGCACGTTTTGCTTGCGACGAGAAAACGAATGCGAATGGTTTGTCGAAATAAACGAAGCCTCGTTACAATACGTCGCTATCGACTGTTACCAATGCTCCACGGTGGTCACCAGTGACCACCAATAAGATAAACGGTCGATCGGGGAAGAATGTTATCTTACATCGTCGATTTATTATTATTTTGTCATTGTATGCTTTGAATAATAAAAGAACTCCCGTGGCGTCATCGGCAAACCATTTGATTTCGACGTGGCAGTGAAAGCGTTAAGGAAAGATATTTCCAAATATCCGATGAAAATAGCCACGAGTAAATCGAAATAACGTTAGCCAAGCCACGTATCAATGGAGATTGAAGATACATCGAGAGACGAGCGAGATATATTAATAATTCAGGGGCCGATACAACTGGTCGATAGCGTTTTTCGAATCGTAGCTATCGTTCTATCGTAGATATCGTTATAAAGCTTTATCTCTTCTTCTTTTTTCTTGTGACACGAGGTGGCAACGGCTGTAAATTCGTACGAGGAGAAATCAGGCTGTACAGTGAGAATAACGACGTAGGAATGTTGGGACGTCTGTCGACGAAGCGGTCGTGTCGTACGTAGGCGACATACGTGCGACTCCCTCGAGTCCAGAATCGATCGATAAAACACGCCCGTAAATGGATAATGGGTGGACGAGTAACGGAGATTTCACGAGAGCTGGAATCGCGGACCGCTGCCAGCTGCCGGTTCAGCCATTAACGATCATCATCCTCGCGAACTTTGCCTGCCCTCGTAAAATCTTTATTTTCCAATCGACCATGCTTTTCCTTCCTTTTCCTTTTTTACTCCATCAACCGATACGGTTCGATCGCGAACCTTTCGATCGATTTTTCGAATTCTTATCCTTTCGAATTGTTTGATCGACCATCTTCGATTTTCTATGTGTATTCGTATAGGATACACGTGGCTCGAAGTCTCGGCTCCATTTCATCTTTGTCATTGTTTTAAAACATGTCAGAGTCGCGTGTGTATCGATCGATAAAATTATTTTATTTACTTTCGGTATATTAATCTTCGATAGAATTTCTGGTTACGTAAATTTCATTTTTACGTTCTTTTACTTTAGTTTGTAAATTACGTTCATCGTTGGTGCTCGATTTGGACTGTTGTTTTTATTTTATTCTTCTGATTCGATGTATTATTCGAGCAACGATCGAAGTAAATATTACGTTGTTAAAATAGTGAAATACAAGTAACTTGGTGGCAAAATATAGAGATCATTTCCGACATAAACCTATTATATTTAATATGCTTCAGGATATTATTAACAATTAGTATCCATCAAGCTCGTATGATAGCACGGGTAATATATTTACAATGAAGATATAACGTTTCAAGTGAACTAATTTGCATGTGGGTCGATATCAACGATCCTTGTTAAACAAATATTCCATTTCCCTTGTCAATTCTACAAAATTATTTTCTTTTTTAGTTTTCTGAAAGAGTAGACCTTTAGAAGTATATCCTCAGAATTTTAAAATAAGTACGAACATTTTTTGCATGCCATACTGCGATTACACCAAAATCATTAATCTTTTCCCATTTTCATAATCTGAAAAGTCTTTAATTACATCTTTAATTACATATCCACTTTTTTCTTTCATTTTAGTATCAGTTGCGATCCGATTCGTTCTAGTTAAAAATCTTCCTGAAATTTCAATCAATTAGAATGACTAGAATCGCGAATATCATGACGAGACATTTTTTTAAACAAAATTATTCTGGACTTTTTATTAACCTGCCAAAAATTTGTTAATAAACTTTTCACAGTATAAAAAAATTATCATAAGAGGCGTAAAGAGAAACCTTCTGCAGTAGAACGTACCCTCAACGATCAGACGTACAGAGGAAGACACTTCTACTGCTACATAATTACTATTTTATTATCATTACGCGCTTTTGCGAATTTACTTGGGGAAATTTGAAAAAAGGACAGAAAAATGTGCACAACAGCACAGTGTAAAAATATCAAATAAAATATCGAAATTTCATAGTACTCTTTAGAATATTTAATCTAACTAAAACAATTTCATATTGCATTTTTACACGAGCATATAAATTTGTCTAAATATATGCAGTCTGTTCATCACAAATAGTTCATCACTGTTGGAGTAAACTCGTATCACGGTAATGAAAATGGCAAATGAAATATCGAATTTTCATAGTACTCAATATTTAATCTAAATAAAACAATTTCATACGCATATTGCATTTTTACACGAGCATATGAATTTTCCTAAATATATGCAGTCTGTTTATCACAAATAGTTCATCACTATTAGAGTAAACTCGTATCATGGTATGAAAATGGCAAATAAAATATCGAAATTTCATAGTACTCACAAATAGTTCATCACTGTTGGAGTAAATTCGTATCACGGTAATGAAAATGGCAAATGAAATATCGAAAATTCATAGTACTCAATATCTAATCTAAATAAAACAATTTCATACGCTTATTGCATTTTTACACGAGCATGTAAATTTGTCTAAATATATGCAGTCTGTTTATCACAAATAGTTCATCACTGTTAAAGTAAACTCGTATCACGGTATGAAAATGGCAAATGAAATATCGAATTTTCATAGTACTCAATATTTAATCTAAATAAAACAATTTCATACGCATATTGCATTTTTACACGAGCATATGAATTTTCCTAAATATATGCAGTCTGTTTATCACAAATAGTTCATCACTATTAGAGTAAACTCGTATCATGGTATGAAAATGGCAAATAAAATATCGAAATTTCATAGTACTCACAAATAGTTCATCACTGTTGGAGTAAATTCGTATCACGGTATGAAAATGGCAAATAAAATATCGAAAATTCATAGTACTCAATATGTAATCTAAATAAAACAATTTCATACGCATATTGCATTTTTACACGAGTATATAAATTTGTCTAAATATATGCAGTCTGTTTATCACAAATAGTTCATCACTGTTAGAGTAAACTCGTATCACGGTAATGAAAATGGCAAATGAAATATCGAAAATTCATAGTACTCAATATCTAATCTAAATAAAACAATTGCATATTTACACGAACATATAAATTTTCCTAAATATATGTAGTCTGTTTATCACAAATAGTTCATCACTATTAGAGTAAACTCGTATGACGGTATGAAAATGTCAAATGAAATATCGAAATTTCATAGTACTCAATATGTAATGTAAGTAAAACAATTTGGTACCCATGTTGTATTTTTAAGTTATTTACACGAGCATATGAATTTGCCTAAATATATGCACTGTTTATCACGTATAGTTCATCACTGTTGGAGTAAACTCGTATCTAATACCGTTTCCATCATCGTTGATGGAACATCAACGCATTTAGAAACGAACGTATATCGGCGGAGCAAAAGTTGGATGAATCGTTTCGGTCAGTTAGTAATTCATTAATAACATCAAGTGATCGAAAGCAATTGAAACGCGTGAAAGATAATGTTGACGCGCAGTGTGTCGGTATAGAAAGAGCAATTTTTACGCGCGATACGATCTGTTTCCGCGTCTGGCAGCTCGTATCGTCACTTTCCGGATCAGTGGACGAGAGAACTGTTAGTATCAAAATTGATCATCGTTTTTTCCTTGCAAATAAATATTGAAAAAAAAAATGCAGGCACCCTGCTGAAAGATAATTTATAGGCACTAAAGTTTGGATAGCAATTTATAGCTGGCGGTGATACAATTCGTACGGTCTAATAACACTTGTTGGATAACCGTTGCAGGAATACTGAAATAATTGTGCAACTAAAAATTGACAAACGATTAATCATAGCCAAGTGGCACGGCAGTATAGAAATTTACTAAGCAAACAAATAATATATTATACTTTCGTTGACGTATATCATTAATATTTCATATTCTCTGGTCATATTATTTCTTTCTTTGGCATTTTTGTTAGAAGCTTTGGTAAATTCGTCTGTAGATTAATTATCCGTATTGCGGTGAAAAAAAGTAGGGAAATTTTTCTACACGTTGTCGTTCGCGAGTATTTCATTGGCGCGTTGTAAACATTTTGTTGAATACCAGCTTGTCCTAAGAGTTTCTTTCCTTTTAGAAGAAAATAATAAAACATTGTCTGTTTTAATGCAAACAGAACGTGTCCTATGTCACGTAAAATAAAAAGGAGGAAAAAGAGAAACGTAGAATAAAAAGAAAATTTTTGGGACAAGCTGATACGTATCACGAAGTTTGTAAAAAGTTAAGACGTATCGTTAACGCGAAACTGAGTTTATTTATCAAGTTGTCCGAAAAGTTTCTTTCGCCTCGTAAGTGAAATAATAGACGCACGAGATTTTTTATTTTATATTATTTTATGAATTTATTTATGATCCATTTTGTTGTAATAAAATAAAATGGATCAAACGTAGTTCGATCCATAAAATATAAATAATATAAAATAATAAATAAATAATAAATAAAATAAAATAAAATAAAATAATAAAAAATATAAAATAATACAAAACCAAAAATGTTGTGCGTCTACTACTTCCTTATAAAACTAAAGGAACTTTTCGGACAACCTAATACTTGCAACGTTATTAAAAAAAAAAAAACAAACAAAAAGAAATAAAATAACGTTACAGAAACGAGAAGCCGCTTGCGAGAGCGCAAGAGAATGAAAGATTTGTCTCACGTGCGAATTTGATAAAATTGGCGGGAAGTAAAAGAGCGTGACTGCGACGTCGTAGCAGTGACACTTTGTATGGGATACGTATGGTGGTAGAAGGGGTTATAACAGACCACAACGGTAGCCACACATTTCGAGCGTTCGGTTGGTGGCGCGGGTCGCATTATTTCGTGATTGTCGCCAGGCTACCGGTGGAGTGAGAAGAATGTGTTAATTTTGTAGCGATGTGTCAATGTGCCCTCGCGTATTCCCCTCTTACACGATTTCCTCTTTCCTTCTCGTATTTTCATTTCCACTCTCTTCTCCTTTCTTCCTTCCTATCCATCCAGAATGTCGACTGCGTCAATTATTAGCACAAAGGATCCTTTAATATATAACGAGGGACAAACATTTTGATTTATCTAATTCTATTCTAATTATTATTCTAATTCCAATTAATTAATTATTCTAATTCTATTATTAAAGTCACCAAAAGAAGGGAAGAAACCCTTTGTGATTTATTTTTATCGATTGAAAGTGGCACGAAACATGATAATCTGCGAGGCAAGAAAATTCGTAGAGCTAACATTTTCACCGTGACATTTTATAATTTATATTGAAAAGGTAAGGTAAACTGCCATAACAGATCGCGTATAAAGAAAAATCAGTGAACGTTGGACAGTAAGACTGCGAAGTGGCGAGTGATTGAGTTTCATAGACGGTGGATGGGGATGGAATTCGCGGCTGAGGATCGGCACGCCAGGGGCAACCGGCTAATAAATAAATCGACAGAAGATTTCGTGGCGACTTGTCAACGAGCGAGAAATCCGATAATCTCGAAGGAGGGAACGCGACTTTCGCCAGCAGACAAAAAAGAAGAATTGTCTGGGACAATTAATAATTCGCTTTCTGCTCGCCAATTTGTCCGGCGCGAGACGAATTCCATTGCTTCTGGCTGGAGTTTTTCCTCGCGAACAAGGCAGACACGCGAGATCGTTTCTCAAAGCAGTTCTTATCCAATCGTCACTCTTTCGCCAAACCTTTTACGATTACCGTGTCACCGGGTTACCTTCTATACGACCAATTACTGCGTCTCTTTGAACGCCCAGACTCTGTAATTGGATTTCTGATTTCACGGCTGAATAATCGTTTTACTTGCTTCAAGTGGTATACCTGCCAGTAATTAATCAAATGGATGACGAAGGCAAGAATATTTTACTCGTCTTCGCTCCCCAGAAGCGTCTTTTTATCATAGCATTTAGGTCAGAAAATTGTGAAGTGCTTCGTGAAAATAGTCGAACGCTTGTAGCAGGACATTTTGATAAATATTAGCTTGGAAACTAAGTGATTGCGGATTTTGTCATTAGGTGGTACTGACAAAATCCGCAATCACTTAGTTGCCTGCTTGGAAGTATTTATTTAGCGCAGACATACACCGAGAAAATTTGGAAAGATATTTTGAAATTTCATTGACAACGTATGAGATACGAGCGTAGTCGTTTCGCTGGTAAAATTTGGAAGCAATCTGTTGGGTTGTCCGAAATGTTTCTTTCGTTTTATAAGGAAATAATAGAGGAACAATGTTTCTTGTTTTATACGAATTTATTGAATTATGCACGAACATAATAATAGAAAAATAATTCAATAAAATAGTATAAAAGAGAAATTGTCGTTCATCTATTATCATTTTATGAAACGAAAGAAACTTTTCGCACAACCTAATATTAAAAATACACATAAGAGTTACAAGATGTGTATTTATTGGTAGTGTATTCTTCGTAGAAGTCACCGGTATATTTAAACAAACTCGAGTGTCGTGGTGATATTAAGTTGTCTGAAATGTTTCTTTCGTTTTATAAGGAAATAATGGAGGAACAATGTTTTTTCTTTTATATGGATTTATTGAATTATGCACGATCATAATTATAGAAATATAACGAAATGGGTGACACCTAATTCAATAAAATAATATAAAAGAGAAATTGATGTCCATCTATTGTCACCTTATGAAAAAAGAAACTTTTCGGACAATCTAGTATTAGAAATACACATAAGAGTTACAAGATCTGTATTTATTGGTAGTGTATTCTTCATAGAAGTTATCGGTATATTTAAACAAGCACGAGTGTCGTGGTGATATTAAGTTGTCAGAAATGTCTCTTTTGTTTTATAAGAAAATAATAGAGGAACAACGTTTTTTCTTTTATATTAGTTTATCGAATTATGCACGAACATAATAATAGAAATATAATTCTGTTGGAATACAACGATTTTTCATGCATTCACAAATACTCCTACACAGACACCCACACAGGCATTTGAACAGGATACTTACACAGGTCATACTCGTTACTGTATAGAGAGTGGGGTTCAAAATATTTAAGGGATCATGGGGCACTACCTACGTTTAGTCTGAGAGTAACTGGCTAACAATCAACAATTTCCATACGTTGTTAATTATATCACTCGCTTATATACATTTGGTTCTGTAGTTCTGTTTAATAAACATCACTGAATATTATTTTAACATAAACATTGTCTTCCACAAATTATTAATCTTAACTTTAGGATTAAATTCTAAGAAATTCGATAAAATAATATAAAACAGAAATTGTTGTTCGTCTATCATTGTCTTATAAAATTAAAGAAACTTTTCGGACGACCTGGAATCAATTTGAATTTGTTTAAATATTCCGGTGACTTTTACGAACAATACACATCTTGTAACTCTTACGTGTATTTCTACAATTAATTTTTTCCAAATTTTACCAGCCAAATGACTACACTCGTATGTTGCCAATGAAATTTCAAAATATCTTGCCACATTTTCTCGGAATATATCTGCACTAAATAAATACTTCCACGAAGTATATTCTACGTTAGAAGCTAATAACCAGTGCGAGGAATAAATAAATACTGGAAGCAGGAAGGACCGTTTATTAAAAAGAAGGAGGTCTGCGGAGCATCGAAGGAAAGACAGTTACACGTAGAAAGCACGCGAAACATTTTCCTCGAAGATTCTTGAACGAAAATTACTTAAAACAGGACGTTCCTGCTGGTAGATCCTTGAAAAGGATCAAGGGAATTCGTTGTCATCGTGCTCTCAGTATTGTAACAAGAACGAACGTTTTTAATAAGCGACAATTAGCGATGGAAGAGCGTCGAAGGAGGCGGCGAACCATTCCTTCCTTCCTTCCTTCCTTCCTTCCTTCCTCGAGAAATTTTACTCGTTGGACCTCGCTGAAACCGATGTCGCCAGGTATACGTTTCCAAGGATCGAGATGACTGCCTCGTAAACCCTGTAAAATATTACATTTGACGTCGGACTACGATTCCTTAACCTTACTACCTTCTCGCCACAGTCAGCAGAGAAGGTGATTAGCCATCAAAGCAGCTGCGTTTCAATTCTATCCGATCAAAGTGGTGACGCATCGCTACACGGATAATTAAGTCCCGTAATAGTATTACTTGGACTTGCAGCCAAAGAACGCCGACATTTGCAATTTCATCGGAACGATCGTCCTGCAAAATAGTTATCTTATAAATACTTATCGAACAGTCTTCGTTTCTACGTCCTACAGATTGTTTCTCCATCAATATTTCTGCTTCTTTTAGTTCTTCGTTTCTTTACTTCTCTACGATTAACCAGAGAAATTATTGCATATAGAGTGGTTAAAAAAAGTGTATCAAGAACTGTGGTACAAAAATTTCCATCAGTCCAATAGTCTAATATTCTTCGAGTTCTGGATATTCAAGTATGCGAATGGAACGTCTGATAGTCATACGTCTTTCTATCGCAGGAACCATTATCGTGTACATTACGATATACCTCTGGTAAGCGAGCGAAAGAATTAATTAATTAATCGGTCGGAATTATTAGTTTCGCAAAGAAGCATTTGTAATATTACCTTGGCAACTAAGTGATCGCGGATTTTGCGATACCTCGTGATGAAAAAATCCGCAATCACTTAATTGCCAAGCCAATATTTCCTACGTTTCGTTTTTAGCTATTTTAAAATTGAACATGCTATCGAGCGATCATTTTACTACGTCGATCGAACGGCTTAAGAGCGTAGCTTTATTCGTATTTATTTTCTACGCCTTTCGACTAAATGCACCAACAGCCACATTTTATTTATTGCGGCTAATATAAAAGGAAGAAATTAAAGCTGGAAGATGTGGACGGATGTCGAATAAAACGAACGTTCTATATATACTTTTAATTATTTTCTGTTTTCTTTAATTTTTGGTCTTTCTTTTTCTATGAGTGTAACATTCGTTGAAGCAATCACTTAGTCGCCAAGCCAACTTTCAAAGCGCAATCAATGTGAGACAGGTGTGTTAGGTTTTGGATGCGTCGTTAGAATGTCAGGTAAAAGAGCGGGGAAGAAGCGACGATGAGATTTGTAGTATCCGAACTATAAAGAAAGACAGCAATGTATAGAATACATTGGCATATTCCACGCTCTAATCGAAGAATTCGCGTAAGAATAAAAGTGAAATTACATTTACATAGATTGAACCATAGCGACGTTTATTTTAGTTGAATAGTCCTCGTTTACGTAAACTGATCGCGATTACTAATTTTTGTTCTGAAAATTATTTATAGACGTATCGTACACTGTCGGACAATTTTTCTACAATATGATACAAGAGCTATAAGAAATATCGTAAAAGCTATTGGACGAGGTAGTTTGGATTAAAAGACGAGAAGGAATGGAAAAGAAAATCGGTGGGATCGGTTACCGGTCGATTTCACTTGGCACACCCAGTAGAGTAGCTTGGGGCGCGCCAGCTTGATACTTTCTTGTAAATTGTATTAAAACGCCCGTCTTTTACGACCGTGTCAAACTACCTACACGAGCATTCTCGAGAGTCAGGCAAAGAGAGTCGCAAAACGAGAGGGGTGAAAAGGGGGGAGAAAGGGGGACGAGAGGTGCAACATGCATCGAGAAACACGCAAGCAACCATCTTTTATTTTTTTCTACACGTTTCTACATCCACAGACGTATGTTTTCCGCCCTTTCGAATTTTCCTATTAGAAACTGCTCCTACCACGAAAAGTAGCTTTCTCGTTTTTCCGAAGGCTATCGTCAAATACTATCGGGACGAAACTATGTCAAATTGAAATATCCTTGGTTTTTTACAAAATTTTTTGAATTTATCAACTAACTATTACATTATCCTGTTCTTTTCACACGTTGCGATTGCGTTTTCCAAAGATACGTATGCAACCAAAAGATGTTAGACGTCCTATGAAAGAGTGTAACATTTCTAAAAATCGACTATCAAAATTGTAAAAACCTTTCTTTGTATACGTGCAGTGGCTCGTTGAAGTTTTCTTCAAACTTTAAAACACATCGTGACGTCGAAATAAAATTTCAACAAATTTTACACGTAACATTGTATTGTAGTATCGTGGACGAGGGGCCTGGGAGGTGTCGGGCGAATTATAAACAAGAGGTTGCGCAACACGTGCGTGGTGGGGCTAAGACAGAAGACATGGGGTTGCTAGGGGACGAAAAACGAATTAACAGTCGGTGCTAGTTGAGAAGTCAGAGATTGCAAATTACGTTCCGTGGGGACGGGAGTTGCGAATTAATTATCTGGTTGTCTTAATCATAATACGTTATTGCGATTGGTCTTTTTAGTTTTCTCAAGCACCGAAGCCATCGACAGCGTATAGACAAAAGACTGGGACGAAGGCAGACCATAAGCGATAGACAGGCGACGATGGCTTTGGGGCTTTCAGTCATAGAGTAACACTGATATCATGCGATCTGTACCAGCTCAAATTATATTCCTTCTCGTATTTACACTTCTGTATTAAAATATATTTTCTACCTTACAATTTATGCACGCGTTCCTCTGTTCATACATCTAACAACCACAACACGAACGATATTCTCTTTTATACCACGAATTAACTTGCCTCTGCACTTCAGGTGGTTCAATTATTCCATGTATTTTTGGTAGAAAATAATTTGCTGGGAAGTCTTCTTACTATTAGGTTGTGCGAAAAGTTTCTTTCGCTTCATAAGATGATAATAGCTGAACGACAATTTCTCTTTTATATTATTTTATTGACTTACACTAGAGAGTATAATATACGCACTGCTGTATACCGCGTCTCCTACAAATATTATAATGTTTTACGTAAACGATATTCTCTTTTATGCTACAAATTAACTTGCCTCTGCACTTCTGGTGGTTCAATTATTCCATGTATTTTTGGTAGAAAACAATTTGCTCGGAAGTCGTCTCACTATTAGGTTGTCCGGAAAGTTTCTTTCGCTTCATAAGATGATAATAGCTGAACGACAATTTCTCTTTTATATTATTTTATTGACTTACACTAGAGAGTATAATATACGCACTGCTGTATATCGCGTCTCCTACAAATATTATAATATTTTACGTAAACGATATTCTCTTTTATGCTACAAATTAACTTGCCTCTGCACTTCAGGTGGTTCAATTATTCCATGTATTTTTGGTAGCGCACAGTTTGTTCGGAAGTCGTCTTACTATTAGGTTGTCCGGAAAGTTTCTTTCGCTTCATAAGGTGATAATAGCTGAACGACAATTTCTCTTTTATATTATTTTATTGACTTACACTAGAGAGCACAATATACGCACTGCTGTATATCGCGTCTCCTACAAATATTATAATGTTTTACGCGAACTGTTGAAGTGATCATCAATTTTGAGAAAACTGTACATCTTTTTAGTTTTCTCAAGCACCAAAGCCATCGATAGCGTATAGACAAAAGACTGGGACGAAGGCAGACCATAAACGGTAGACAGGCGACGATGGTTTCAGGGCTTTCAGTCATAGAGTGACACTGATAGCGTGCGGATCTGGACCAGCTCAAATTATATTCCTTCTCGTATTTACACTTCTGTATTTAAATTATATTTTCTATCTTACAATTTATGCACGCGTTCCTTTGTTCACACATCTAATAACCTCAAGAATTGTAAATAAACTAATTGTAGTAAAGATGCTACGGTATATTGAAAAAATATTTCCACAGATATCCGAATAAAGAAAATGTACATGAAAATATCTCGGTTCAAGTCTCGATACACCGTGGTCAGGTTTTTGAATTATCCTGTAGAGCTTGGCATCAGTATGCATTTGTACTAACCGGCAGTCGATCCGTACTTTTATCTGCGCATAAAAACCTGCATAACTTGGCACGGTCGTTCTTCGTGTTGCTGTAACGGGGACTCGTCTCGACGATACTCCACCCCTCGCTCTGATTTCTTCTAAATTCGCGAATAAAAGTTTACACCGCGAGCGTCGTCTCTCGCGAGAGCATCATAAAATCGGGATTCAATATCGTAAGGGTGGAAGAAAGAAAAGGGCTGTTGTCTAAAGAGAAAGAGAGAAACGGAGAAAGGGAAGAAAAAGTTGGGTGGCCTTGTTGACGCGATCTTCGAGGGAGAGGACGCGTCGTGTGTGTCACGCACGACGAACATCGCCATCCACGTTCCTTTAGTCTCTTTCTTTCTTTCCCTTTTATAACGTTTAAAAGGAATCTTCATAGAGATTTATTTTGTCTACGTGTGATCTATAATATCTGTATATCTATACCACATCTCTTACATGACTTACAATAATTAAATATTTACATCAGAGTCTCCTAAAAAAGAGAAGACACGCAGACACATTGGAACGTTCGATTCTGCGACAATTTGCTTCTGAGGGGTAGTTGTAATTTTATTTTCAGCAGTTTCTTCGCTAGTTTCTCTTCCACGTTCGTTCAGCTGGTTTTCTGCTTCCTCTATGATCTTTCAGTTATTCCCGATGCAATTACATTTTTCTAACATTAAGAAATATCAAGAAACATCTTATCGATGCGCGTGAATTGTCGTTTTATCTCGGATTCGCGATTACGTCGAACAACGAATCAGACGACAAACGTTAAAATCAAAAGGAAAAATAGCAGAGGGGTAGGAAGAAGATAGCGCGCAGGAACGAAGCCGAGAAAAGACGTGAAAACGTTAGGATGTAGGAAAAGAAGGAGATCCGTAACCTTTGTTCGTCGAAAAGTTTTACAACCGTTGGAAGGTGGCTCGGATACGTTCTTGAAACGTTTCGTATCCATAAAACGAAGATAACCCTAATAGTAGTACCATAATACCGTTTCAAGCAAGCGGTTGCTATTAATTAATGCTTTAGCAGTCGTATCGCCTGTCTCTTTCGAGTGGAACGGCGGTGGCGGGTCAGTTCAAAAGGATCGGAGCGAGTGGGACGAAGAAGCAAAACGAAATGAAATCCGCAAGGCAAAAAGGAACAAGTATCCGGCACAGTCCTTTTCAACGTTTCACTTTGTAGCCACTCAGAATCGGCCCTTCGAACCCTCTAAGAACCCTCTAATCGACGCTACTAAACCAACGAGATCATTCTACGGTCGCTACGTTCGTGCGTCCGCAGTTTCTGCATAACTCCACCTCTTGAAGGGCGGCGCAATACTGTACATCGTAGAGAACCGGAACTATTTCACTCCGGCCAAAGGAAATCGTAATTTCCCTTTACGTTGAAACGTCTTTTTCAACAATTTATGTTTGCCCGTTGAGAGTTAGCGGTCAGTAGACTGCGCATGTTTAGAAGAATTTTGTATCATTTTACGAATTTCTACTGCGAGTCTTCCTGCGAGTTTGTAGTTTTACAAAGCTAATTAAATTAATGGGATCTGAACGAAAATTGATTTTGGCCACTGAATATTACGACGAGTGGTATACTTTGGATGCTTTGTATATTTTTGCATGTTTTTCGCAGTTTTTCATTTCCTTTAAGCGCAAATAAAAATGCGTCTGTGAACGCGATTAACAGTAGTATCACACCAGCCAAATTGAGTGCTTTTACAATTTTATTTTAAAATTCCTACTTCGTGTTATATTTTTTCCGCAATGATGTAATGACTTTTGCAACAATAACTAAAAGAATAATATAAGGAATTTTATTTTGTTTTTTATGTACTCCAACTGAAAATAATTTTGTATCGATGCTAATTATAGTTCTACAGCTTTCGTTGCTACCTTGATAACCACGAGTACTAACCATCAGATGTCCACCGATCTCCTTTCTTCCTCCAAAGACTTTGCAATGTTTGCCACAGACTCCCACTGCTTCCATCTTCTTCTCTTCTTATTTCAAGTTGTACAATTTCTTAATATCTCACGATGTAGCCAATTAGACAAACTTGTTACACGTATGTGTGTGTTATAATTATGTAATTAACACTGGAGCTACCACATCGGCCAAATCAACTGGGTTTGCAATTTTATTTTAAAATTCCTACTTCGAGTTATATTTTTTCCATAATGATGTAATGATTTTTGCAACGATAACTAAAAGAATAATTTTATTTTGTTTTTTATGTACTCCAAGCTGAAAATAATTTTGTATCGAGGCTGCTTATGTCAATACTAGTCAACATGATTGGAACTTGTCAAAGTATAAAAGGGTCCTGCAATCTGTTTATTGAACCCTAATTAACCAGTTTCCTCGTTTTCTACAACTTGCCACACGTTTTTCAAATTTTCACCGCGTATCGTTCGATACGACGATATCAGTTATCAGGAAAATTCCGGATCGATCGCTAGATCGCTAGATGCTGACACTGGAAATACCACAGCAGCGAAAATGACTGGTTCTACGATTTTATAAATTTGTCAACCCTCGTTTAAGGATCATGATCCTAGATGGATTGATAATACCAAAAATGTACTACATAATAAATCAATAACTATAAAAATATTCTATTATTGCATATTTTTTAAGACCAATCATTTTCACTGGTTTTGGTAAAAATAGCTTCGTGTTAACTATCGGTAGTTGTAATTTTAACAATATATTCGACAGTAAAATGAGAATTTTGAAATTTGAAGAACATTTAGATATTTTGCAACTTTAAATGTTTATTCTTATGTTAAGCATAAATGCAATTTTCCTACATAAATTTTATTTGCTACGTTATTCTGTAAAACTGTGTGTAATTATTTGTAAATAAGTGAAATATGATATAAAATAAAAACGTCCCTACTGCATTTCATTTATTTACGAAACAATTTTCGTATGCAATTATCTCGAAAAATGAAATTAATTTTTAATTTCTGTAAAAAATTAATTTACATATTAATTTCATAAGAAGGCAATGTATATTCGTTTAATATGTATAACTTTGAAGATTGAATATTTCACACGATAAAACAGCTAATATTATGAAAGATCGTTCGTTGAAAAGGAATAACGGGAAAGTAAAAGAGGGGTTGAAGGCTGGTTGAAGTGGCTACGAAGCAGACGCAGTGAGAGGTAGTTGGGCAATCATCAACAGGGCGTCGCGTTGATATCAAACAATTAGCTAAAATCCACCCACTCTAGTTAACCTGTAGAAGGGATAGAGAGTAGCAGGGTTTGGCTTGGAGCCGGTTGTACCAACTAATATCCTTTAGTCTTATCCTTATTATTATCCACCCCTTGACTGTGCCTTAAGCGTGACTACGCTGAGGAACGGTTCGTTCCTATAACCGGCTGCCTACGGATATTAAAGCGCATCTTAGCCCTAATTTTAGCGACTAATTTTACGCAAGAACACCGGCTGATCCTTAAACCGGGCGATTACTTCAGTGCGCGGCGCGCACCTTCTTCGAATTTAATTTCGCCGATGACAAGCTGCGATCGCGCATTGATAAATCATTCACGCGAACGTATATCGACGTACACGGTGTTTGTTTGTCGTCATTTATTTTCTTGCTTCAGCAAACTTTCTACGAGCGTGCTTTATTTTAAGTTTCGATTTTATCGTAGAAACTTGGATTTTATTTGAATTTTAAATAGTAAATAGTAATTTTAATAGTAATTTTAATAATAATAATAATTTAATAATAATTTTAATAGTAATTTTAATAGTAAATAGTAATTTTAATAGTAATAGTAATAGTTTTTCAGAATGTAAATGAAAAAAAGTAGAGGCGGGGTAAAGAATTGGTTTACCTGGCAATTAATTAGTAAAAAGCTCTACGACGATATTTCATATGTTTCTTAATATTATTTTATTTATCTTTTATAGTTAAATTGAAAAAAGAATGAATTCTTTTTCGGTATAATTGATACAGCTTGTTGGAATAAATTAATGTTGCAGAGGCTCGAGGAATAACTTGACTTATCCAGCAAGGTTTTACTCTGGTTGTGTCAATATTTTTCTGGAAGTATAAAAAGAAAGTTATTTTTTAACTTCTTTTAGGAAACCATTGTTCCTTTTCTTTTTTCAGAATTAAAGTAATCAAATGGAATAAGTGAAGTAGTAGTTTTCTTGCACGTTTGTCTTTCTCGTATTGAGAACGAGCAATCCATGTTTGGAATGTTAGAGATTGGTTCGTTAAACCACATTACCTGTGCTTTGTGTTATTTCAAAGCGAACAGATCGGATTAAATAAAAACCGCAAGATCGTGTTCTTACAGTAAACTATCGTCTCCCCTCCTGTCAACTAACCCGCCAAAAACAGCCACTGCGACCACATTTTCTTGAAACGCGATCTCGTACCATTTTTATACATTCGCAATCAAACGATCAACGTTTCGATCTACGTTATGAAATGTATTTGCGCGCAAACAACTATTGGCTTGGCAACTAAGTGATTGCGGATTTTGTCACTGTCGCCTAATGGCAAAATCCGCACTCACTTAGTTTCCAGCCCAATAATTCGCGACTTGAAGAAACTCAGCTACTATTTTCTAATTTATTGCTTCTTACGTACGTAATTTTTCTATGATATTACTATAATTTTATAATGTGAAGAAATAAAATTTATTAATTTTTATGATATTTCTACAAGGCCAAATAACACGACGTAAAAAAAAAGAATCGTAATACGAAATTAATACATTTTTTAATATTTCCCCAGAAGATTCGATCAAACGTTTGCGTTAAAACAAAAGAAAAACGTGTAATCGGGAAATTACATCGAATTATTTTATTCTCGTTCTATGAAAAAAATGTTCAATTTCTGCCATCTACCTGGACGAAATAAATTATGTTTGCCATATACATGTACACAATATTATTGCTACTCTAATGTTAAATAATTGCAATCTTCAACGTGAAATATCAAAGATTACCTTTTCTTTGCGTCTACTCAAGAAGCTTCTACAAAACGTCAAATATTACAAATATTAATCCCTTACATTCTCGAGCTATCATCTGGCGATATACTTACTCGAAAAATAAATAATCCTAATTTTGAATAAAGACCTAAATTAACAAATCTATCTTGTAAACTTGCGCGAGCCATAAAACAATTGCAACAAGTTGGAGAATTCGTGTAGATTACTTTGAGACAAGTATTGTGCTGGCAACTAAGTGATTGCGGATTTTGTCGTTGGATGGTAATGACAAAATCCGCAATCACTTAGTTGCCAATACGTACTGGGTCGTCCGAAAAGTGTCTTCCTTTTACAGACACCTCTTTTACAACGACGCATCGCTATGCAAACATGAAACCTAGTTTGTCAAACGTTGTGACTTCAGTATTGATAAAACAAACTTGATCATACGTAATTCCATAAAGTAATATAAAATTAAAAATATTGTGCGTCCATTATTTTCTTATAAAACGAAGGAAACTTTTCGGACGACCTAATATATGGTAATATTGAGTTGTCCGAAAAGTGTTTTTCTTTTACATCTCTATACAAACATGAAACCTAATCTGTCAAACGTTGTGATTTCCATCTTGGTAAAACAAAATCGATCGTACGTAATTTGATAAAATAATAAAATTAAAAATATTGTGCGTCCATTATTTTCTTATAAAACGAAAGAAACTTTTCGGACGACCTAATATATGGTAATATTGAGTTGTCCGAAAAGTGTTTTTCTTTTACATCTCTATACAAACATGAAACCTAATCTGTCAAACGTTGTGATTTCCATCTTGATAAAACAAAATCGATCGAACGTAATTTGATAAAATAATAAAATTAAAAATATTGTGCGTCCATTATTTTCTTATAAAACGAAAGAAACTTTTCGGACGACCTAATATATGGTAATATTGAGTTGTCCGAAAAGTGTTTTTCTTTTACAGACACGTCTTTCATATCAGTGCATCTCTATAGAAACATGAAACCTAATCTGTCAAACGTTGTGATTTCCATCTTGGTAAAACAAAATCGATCGTACGTAATTCGATAAAATAATAAAATTAAAAATAATAAAATAATAAATAATAAATAATAAAATCGATAAAATTCGATAAAAAAGAGAATCTTGTGCGTCCATTATTTTCTCATAAAACGAAAGAAACTTTTCGGACGACCTAATATTTACAGTTAAATGTGGAAATGGTTGGATCGAGGCAAAGACTGTTTGGAGGTGCACGAACGTTCCTTTAAAACGCGATACACAGTTCGATTGCAGAATTTGAAATATAATATTGATTTTAGTCGACACGAAGGTATGGCTGTTCGTATCCATAAAACGTATGCATAAAACCGCAAATGCTGATCCTGAATAATATTCTGCCCGTTTAATCGAATCTGTATGTTAATTAATACCGGGGACTTTGCTCGGAATTGTGTGCATACCTCTTTAATTTCATATCCCATCTTCTCCGTTTTATGTTTGAAATGTGTCCAATTATACTACATTACAATAATGCAAACTAAAAACTTATTTTGTTGCGAATTTACATTTATGACAGCAATTTTGGCTATACTTGACGTTTCGCATATTAATGTCTCGTATTAATGTATTGGCCCATACACTCGTTCAATTTTGCACGTGGAATTTAAATAGGCTTCATAGGGAATTGAAAATGAATAATTTAAGAAGCAAGAACGCAGATTTATCGCTTTTAATGTTTCCACGTTACCGCGAGCTTCGTGTGTTTCCATCATTGACGAACGAATAATTCAAAGATGATGAAAAGGAGCAACAGATCGTAGGGAATCAAAGTACAAGTACAAAGGGAAAGGAAGAAAATTTATTATACAAACAAAGAAGTACGTTGAACATTTTTTAAAGTCTGTAAAACTTGACACATTTTTAAATATTTTATTTAAATATTGAATTTATCATAATGATTATTAATAATTAAATATGTAGTTACAAAGGCAATTTATCTCGTTTATTCCATTCATTACGCGCTGTAATCGTAATGAAAGATATTCGTCGAGTAGAAGCGAACAAATTTTCGAAGAAATTCGACAATTCGTATTTGACGCGAGTTCCACGCTTGCGATAGAAATGCAGAGAACCGAAAGAAACTAGGATTCGTTGAGGCATAGGTGTAGAATCGAGGAATGTGTGTATGTGTGTGTGGATTGAAAAATACTATTTCATTAATTTCTGTAGAATAAAATTGCTAATTTCTATGAAATAAAATTTCTAGCACGATATCCTGTTAGAAGAGAAATGAAAATGCGTTTTGAGTAAATTTATTATGTTTTTTTGCGTAGCTTTGCTACCTTAAAAGAAGCATAGAAACGTTCCATGCCATTGGCAGGGTTCAGTCTGTGGAAAAATAGGCAGGTGTTAGGAAACCGGAAGCCTTTAGACGCGCCGCTGTATTCTGTTCGATAGACCGACAAACTCGAATTCTGACTTTTGACTGTATAATCCTACCTTGGATCTTTTCATGCCACTGGGAAAGATCTCGCGACCGGATTTATTGAATGACGTGCCTTTTGAATGAAACGCGCTACGATACTTGGTTCGAGGCCCAAGTACCCTTAAATGGACATTCTTCTTTTATTCGATATCGTCCGATCCCTTTTACAATTCATCGTGTATCAGAAGAAAGTACAACGATTCAACGCAAAAGTCATTAACCATGATAAACTAACTAAACTGTATGAAAGTAAAAAAAAGTAATATAAAAGTAATAAAGTAGTAAAAAGGTAATATGAAAAAGAGTAACATTTACTTTATTGATCGAAGCAAGATGAGAATTAAATTAATCTGATCTATGAATAACGTACAGTACCTTTTATAACAGCTTCTTGGCGATTTTTTATCTGAATCATCAGAAACATTTTATCATGGATCCTAGAAAATTACCATTTCGTTAAACGCATCTTGGAAAATAGATTCTGAAATTATTATTCGCCTAACGCACACGCGCTAACTTTTACACCAGATATTTTTAACACACCCAATCTGCGATCTATAAATAATTTACAGTACCTTTTATAACAGCTTCTTCGCGATTTTTAATCTCAACCATCAGAAACATTTTATGGAAAATTACCATTTCGTTAAACGCATCTTCGAGAATAGATTCTGAAATTATTATTCGCCTAACGCACACGCGCTAACTTTTACACCAGATATTTTTAACACGCTTATTCTGCGATCCATAAATAATTTACAGTACCTTTTATAACAGCTTCTTCGCGATTTCTAATCTCAACCACTAGAAACATTTTATCACGGATCCTAGAAAATTACCATTTCGTTAAACGCATCTTGGAAAATAGATTCTCAAATTATTATTCGCCTAACGGACACGCACTAACTTTTACACCAGATATTTTTAACACACCTATTCTGCGATCTATAAATAATTTACAGTACCTTTTATAACAGCTTCTTCGCGATTTCTAATCTCATCCATCAGAAACATTTTATCACGGATCCTGGAAAATTACCATTTCGTTAAACGCATCTTGGAAAATAGATTCTCAAATTATTGAGAACTAACTTTTACACCAGACATTTTTAACACACCTAATCTCCGATACAATATATTTTATATCCACTTATTGCTCTCATCAATTACAATAATTTCGTCCGCTGTGCAAATATTGGATTGGCAACTAAGTGATTGCGGATGTTGTCAATATCACCTAATGACTTAGCTGCCAACCCTATATTTCATACAAAGTTATAATTTCTCTTCTTAAACGTGACATTCCCTCTCACCTGCTCTAAACATCTTTCTACGATAGATGCGCTTTCGTACCTTCAAATTGCCCTCAAACGCACAAACTTCACCAGTGTGGCGTTAATCGCAGCACGCTAGTAATATGGTTAGAAAAGAGCAAGAGGGAGAAAGGGGGGGAACGAAGGTAAAGCAGCGTTAAATGTCGAAGGGAGAGTTATTCTCCTTTCCTTTCCACCTATACGCCGCTGACATCTGTATTAGCAAGATTACCGGCTGGTTTCCGTGGCAGAGGGTTCCGGTACGTGACGCACACCCGGTTTTCGAGCGTGCAATAGGTGTGAACGAGGATGATAGGATGCAAGAAGAGGGGTGAGGCTTGACCAGGGATATTCGGTTCTTTGCTCGACATGAATGACTTTGTATATAAGTCCACTAATCTGTAGGCTCGCGTACAGTCTCCCTTTTGTGTAGCCGGTTAACACGAAAGTCAGCCAGTCAGTCAGTGAGTCAGTGAGTCAGTGAGTTGCGCTGTAGCTGGGTTCTGACGCTTCATGGGATGAGCATTAGGGTTGGTTACCAATACAGAGGAAAAAGCTTTCAATTCCATGCAATGAAATCATCACGTACACCATTCACCAAACCTTTGACCGAATTACAATTGATACGTTAAAATTGTATTCATTACAAATGCTATATAATTCTGTAATATTTCAAATACTCTGACAAAGTAGGTACTGAATTTTGAATAAAATTATTGGCTAAACGAGACACGAAATTTTCCTTTGAAACAAAGCTTCATTTCCTGTTATTGCCTTTCTGTAATTACATCTTTGCATATGATTTTGCAACTCGTTTTTGCTACCTTGCTATATGCGCAATATTTAACGTTAACGATGTACGATTAAACGTTGAACTGTATAAAAATACGAGATTACCGGTGTTCGCCTTTTAACACTGCGTCAGTTGCACCAGCCAATGTCAGCGATTGAATACTTCATTATCATCAATTATTAATCACGTTAAAGCAAAGAGACTGAGAACCTTATTGACTTTCGTGAACAATCGGAATATTCGTTTTTTTTTTATTTTGTTTTTTTTTTACAATTTGTCCTGAAGGACATTTGGTAAAATGTTATATCTCATTGGTAAATAAAAAAATAAAATAAAATAGATATAGCATGTGGGTGCCTACCCCCAGCGGGGTGCCAGCTTCGTTTCTTCTAAGTTATATCTTTTATGTGGAATATTCGTGTGCCACTAAACTTGCCACAAATGAGACTAAAGTACCTGAAGACTGAAGTAAATCCGGTGAATGAGAGAACTGGATGACACACGAAATCGTGCGTGCCTTTGTACTTGATACTGAGGAGCAAGCAGGACAAACAAAAGAGTCTGGTTGAAGCTTGTTGAAGAACTTGCTGAATCTCTAAAGCCTGTTGATATGAAAAACTTGCAGCGTACAGAACTAATAACTGAAAAAGTCCCAGTTATAGTAAATGAAAGAAACTTAGCAGGAGATGCGAGGATAAGAAATAAATAAAAAAAAGAGACGAATAAAAGAAACGTGAAACGTTTAAGCTTCGTAAACTAACCCGGAAAAGAAGTTGCAGGAAGATGGATGAAAGAAGAAAAATATAATAGTCAGGACAGGCCGTGACATCCGTGGACCCATCTAGAAATCTGATTGGGGACTACTGCTAACAGGGGTGCCGAAGCAGCTTTCACCCCACGTTTTAACTCCTCCCTTTCCCCGCCAATTCGGAACATCCAAACCAAGTCAGGCTGACAGACGAGCGTACCGGGGCTACTATTAGTTCGGTTTCGATGGTGCGCTAGTCAGTTACTCGGTACGACGCTTTCGACCCTTCCGCGTTGAACGGTCCGTGAATGGTCACTTAAAGCCGAGTACACAGGCCCGTGCGGTTGTGAGATACGCGCGCAAATTTCACGATGTATCACAATTTCAATTTGGCCTTTCTCTGGAACCTACACTGTGAGTATTCGGTTACTGCTGTTCTCCGCTGCACGTGCACGTGTCAGTGAAGAACATGATACACAAGCGAAACAGATCGTTGCACGATTCGAACATGTATTTCCTTGGTTGTCTGTACTTTGTATGGGAGATGTTATTTAACGTTTGCCTTTCGTCGCACGATTAAGAACTAAGATCGGATTTGGTATGAATATTACTAGGATTTTTCGATTGTCCGAAACGCAGTCGATAATTTTGAGAATCGCGACGGGTAAGTTGCATCCTGCCTTCTCCCCTCTATGCGAATAACAACGAGCTATTGTATTGGGTTGTTCGGAAAGTTCTTTTCGTTTTATAAGGAAGTAGTAGACGCACAACATTTTTTGTTTTATATTATTTTATCGAGTTACGTTTGATCCATTTTATTTTATTACTACAAAATGGATCATACGTAAATTCATAAAATAATATAAAATAACAAATGTTGTGCGTCTATTATTTCACTTACGGAACGGAAGAAACTTTTCGGACAATTTGATAAATAAACACCGTTTCGCGTTAACGATACGCGTTGTTTTAACTTTTTACAAGCGTCGTGATACGTATCGGGTTGTCCCAAAAAAGTATTTCGCTATCTGCACGCAGTTGCTTTATCTGTTGATACAAACTTGAAACCTGATCTGTCAAATATTGTGATCTTTATCTTGTATCGTCTTCTAGCTGCCGTAGGGAATGTTTCGTTTGTATTAAGACAAAAAATGTTGTGTATCTTTTATTTGCTTCTAAAACGAAAGAAACTTTTACGACAACGTAATACGATCGCGCGATAACCCGATGACGATGCGAAACTATGCGACGAATTTGCAGGTAAACGGATATCTATTAGGATATACAAAAATTATAGTCTTTGGTTTATACGCTTCGAAGAACTGTTTAAAGAATGCGAAAGTATTCGAGTTGGAAAAGTACGAGCTTCATGGTGTTTTTTAACTACTTTATATATTACGTGTACGTCGTTCTCTGTTTCTAACTATGTAATGAGCAATATCGTGGTATACAGTTTACTTTGAGTTGCGCCTTAAATGAAACGTTTCTCCAAATTATACATTTAAAGACTCGAGAGATCCCGGAAATCATAATTACGCTACATAAACCTGAGAATGTTATAGCCAGCATAATTCATTTACTAGATCTGTGTGCAGCGTATCTAAGAAACCATAAACTTGCTATTACCTGTCTGCAATAACCGACAATCCGTTCACCGTTTTTTTTTTTTTTTTTTTTTTTTTTTTACGTTTACACGTGCGTCAAATTATAACTGCCGATCCCGTTTTACTTTTACCAAACGGCGCAACATACCTACATAACGTAGATTTATATTTGATTTCAATTATGGCAGCATTCGAGAGACCAGTTTCAAGCAGCAATTCCTCTAGCTCGTTCTTTAACGCTGTTGTTAAGTTAAAAACCTTTCAATTAAAAATCTTCAGTTTAAAATTATCACCTTGATTTCCTTTGAAACTCATAATAACGTGAGATTCGTTGTAGTGGCAAATATTATACGATAAATGGTATCTATTGTGACTCGTTAGAGTAACGGATTCATGGAATGAACCTAACCTAACGATATGCCAAAAAGTTCCACTTCCTTCTGTTTTATGACGGTATAATTAAACTGCGAGTCGTATAGGTCCGAAGATAGAATTTAGGATGGCTGACAGACTTTTACATGGAGAAGGTGGAAGCTAATTTATATAGGAAGGAAAGAAGCGAAGGGACGAGGCAGCAAAGATAGTTGGCAGAGTGGCGAAGACAGAGAGAGTCGTGGTATTTACGATGCAGGCTGTACGTATGTATCGACGCATTATGGGGTCCATGGTATCAAAGAGGCCGCCTTTACAACGAGCCATATACCGTTTACAGCGTCTGAAATCTGACATCTATATAAGAGTTCTACAGTTTTCGTTGCTACCTTGATAACCACGAGTACTAACCATCAGTCGTCCACCGATCTCCTTTCTTCCTCCAAAGACGTTGCAATGTTTGCCACAGACTCCCACTGCTTCCTTCTTCTTCTCTTCTTATTTCAAGTTGTACAATTTCTTACTATCTGACGATGTAGCCAATTAGACAAACTTGTTACACGTATGTGTGTGTTATAATTATGTAATTAACACCGGAACTACCACATCAGTCAAATCGAGTGGTTTTACAATTTTATTTTAAAATTACTACTTTGTGTTATATTTTTTTCCACAATGATGTAATGATTTTTGTAACGATAACTAAAAGAATGATTTTATTTTGTTTTTTATGTACTCCAAGCTGAAAATGATTTTGTATCGAGGCTGCTTATATCAATACTAGTCAACATGATTGGAACTTGTTAAAGTGTAAAAGGATCCTGCAATCTGTTTATCGAACCCTAATTAACCAGTTTTCTCGTTTTCTACAACTTGCCACACGTTTTTCAAATTTTCACCGCGTATCGTTCGATAGGACGATATCAGTTGTCAGGAAAATTCCGGATCGATCGCTAGATCGCTAGATGCTGACACTGGAAACGCCACAGCAGCGAAAATGACTGGTTCTACGATTTTATAAATTTGTCAACCCTCGTTTAAGGATCATTATCCTAGATGGATTGATAATACCAAAAATGTACTACATAATAAATCAAAAACTGTAAAAATATTGCATTATTACGTATTTTTTAAAGACCAGTCATTTTCACTGGTTTTGGTAGAAATAGCTTCGTGTTAAACCTCAAGCGATATCGTTGTGTTATATGGCAACTAAGATTGCAGGTCCTGGGTAGGCAACTAAGTAATTGCGGATTTTGTCAATAGGTAGTATCGATAAAATCCGCAATCACTTAGTTGCCAACCCAATAGATGACAGTTTAGGTGTTAAATTACTTGATTTATAAAATTCACGTAATATGAAAATGTATATCAAATATTGGAAACATGTCGCTCGTTCTATGTAATGTTTAGGATATGGAGAGAAAAACTGTTGTTTCTTAGCCTCCGTTTTTCTTTTTTACTTTGTTTGTAGAAACTTGAATTTACACACGCATACGCGGATTAATAAAAAGAATCAATCTTACTAAATAATAATAAATCAAAAAGGAAAATTAAATTACTTTTATATTAAACTATATTTATATTAAAACATTTAAATTAAATTTTAATTAAAATAAAATAATCATAATAGTATTGTAAAAAATTAAATTTATATTTTAAAATTATTAAAAAAATGAGTAAAAATTACTAAAGGACTAAATCGCAAAGCTACGCTAGCTGGTTGCAGAAATGGAAGGAGTTGTCGAGGTCTTGGAAATAGAAAGAAGAACATCGTGTCCGGATGTGATACGATTTAAAGGATAATGAAATAGATATCCGGATTCAATCGTGATCTGCTTTGTAACGTGGAAACACGTACTACTTCGTAAATCGTAATAATAAAGCCAGACACTATCGGCTAGTTTACTTCTCTACACGCCCCCGCTGTCGTTGTTATTATGAGAACGACTATCACGACTGTTCTAGTAGCTATAACGGTAGTGTATCAAGTATAACCGCTACAGTTAGTCCTATTAATGTTAAAAAAAGGCGTAGAAATACTGCGTCTCTCCTTTGAGAGTTTCCATCGACCGACCAAAGACGATTTAAATATTGCCAAAGAATGAAATTATTAACAATAAAAAAAGAACAAAATAAAAGATAGTTGGTAATTTTTCAACGAAATTTTCTACAAAATTGATAAAAAGGACGTGATTGTCCGTCAGATGGCAAAAAACGTACGTTCATAAAATTCATTCATGACATTTTCCCAATTGACATAAAAATAAAAAAAAACTGAAAAAGAGCAAAATAGTAATTTCTGTCGTTTAACTCGCTGTATAAATCCCAAAAGTTTCTTTCGTTTTATAAGGAAATAATAGACGCACAATTTGTTTCGTATCAATTTATTGAATTATGCAGGAGCAATAGAAATATAACGAAGTGGATGATACCTAATCTAATAAAATAATATGAAACAGAAATTATCGTTCGTCCATTATCGTCTTATAAAACTTTTTAAAGAAGAAACTTTTCGGACAAGCTAATAATTAACGAGCGATAGAAAATTGCAGGACAAACAGTGGTGCGCATACACGGACAAATGAAAATCTGCCGTGGCATTCCAACACCTTGTAAGAGAATGACACTCGGGGGATGAAAGCTTTGTGGACAGGTGCGATGTTCGCAGGTGCCGGAACGTAACACGACAAACGGATATCGTGGTACGTCCGCGCGCCTACCTTTGCCCTCTTTCTTCTTCTCCTGCCCTCTGTGCACGCTATTCAGGCGTAACGGAGAGTTTAATTAATATTCGCACAGTGGGTTGGCCCGTTTGATTAGCTCCACGTTGCGCGGCTTGATGGGTAGGCATGCATTCGCGTAGAACCTACATAGGCAGAAACTGTGTGACGGGGGTTGAAGAGAGAGGCAGGGGTTCCGCGTAGTGTGAGTTGGAGCGAGAATCTGGTCGAGAAGTAGGGGTAAGAGTTGGGTTATAGGGAGCGGGAGAGAGAAAGCCAGACAACATTCCGAGAGACTACGTACCAACTGTAATATCACAATCATAACCAGACCCCTCGTCAGTCCGACCGTCCGTCCATTCGTCCGCCCGTCTGGCGTAACGTCCTCACGCTTCAGCGATATCAAAGAACTGGCTACCGCTCGTAACGTTTACGTTACGTTCGCGATGCGCTAACATGTCCTGTTTCTGGTCAGAATTTTGTCCTTCCCTGGAACACAAAATTCTTGCCGGTCATCGATCCCGGTCGAGCAATTCCATCGAATATTTCGTCATAGCATGGACAAAGTGGAAAACGACAGACCGCTAATAAAATGCGATCTAATATTTGTCGCTACCTGGTTTCTCAAATTTGATTTACGAATTTTCAACGACTCATTTCGTTGTACATTCTGGCCACGTTAATCTTCGCGTGCCAAAGAACTAGCCACCGCTCGTGGTGGTTACGTTACGTTCGCGATGCGCTAACATGTCCTGTTTCTGGTCAGAATTTTGTCCTTCCCTGGAACACAAAATTCTTGCCGGTCATCGATTCCGATCGAGCAATTCCGTCAAATATTTTGCTATGGATAAAGTGGAAAACGACAGACCGTTAACATAATGCGATCTAATATTTGTCGCTACGTGGTTTCTCAAATTTGATTTACGAATTTTCAACGACTTATTCCGCTGTATATCCGGCCACGTTGATCTTCTGCATGTGCTACATCATCATTATTTGAGCACATCGACGTGGGTATTTTTAAATGTTTTCAACTATGCGAACTGGTTCATAAAATTCATCGAACATTTTCCCAATTGACGTAACAAAAGAAAAAAAGAAATTCGGAAGAAGAGCGAAATAGTCATTTCTGTAGTTCAATTCGCTGTATACGTGTAATTAACGAGCAATAGAAAATTGGAGGACGAACAATGGAGCACATACATGGGCATACGTACGTTTTTTTAACTATAAATAGTTAAGGGTGTAATACACCGAAAAAGAAGATTTTTTCGAATAATATTTCAAGAGAAATAAAAAGTTAGTTTATATCGTCAATCGGTTGTACCGCAATTGGTGTGTCGCAGGAGCTGGAGAGGAAGCTATACGCGATCCAGTTTGGGATACTCACCTGGATTCCCACCTCTGTACATCGTTGACAATACCTGAAGTCGAGGCGTTATCTCGATAACGGTTTAAATTCACGAGAATAGTCTTATCTTCTTACAACGTGCATTTCTTCACTCTGATAGTATGTCGTCTTATCTGGCGAATACACTTGATTTAATTATTCGATACAGTACGCGTTATCCTGAATTGCATTCATTGCTATAACGCGATATCGTTGAAAATTGATAGCGGTAGCTCGTGATAATCTTGTCGTAAATGTCTTTCGATATATTTCGAGTTTGCTTAATTTCTGTCTGCTTTTTTCAGCGTATTATTTCCATGAAATTAGTTATCCGGAATAAGCGATCGAATTCGGATAAAAAGTCTGTCTCGTTTAATCTTACAATTGGATTTTTTAATGTTTTCAATTCGATAGAAAATATATCTATTAGTATGCACCAATGAAATTCGCTATAGATAAATAAATATCGAGTATCGTGTTTCACGTCGCACTTTTAAGACCACGTGTTAAATATTAAAATTCGATTGAGAAACTGAAAATAGAGAGCGATAGTCCTGCATTACGTTATCCAATATTGAAGTTAACTAAATTTCACAAATTTAAAACTGTCACGTTCGCTAAATTCTTTATAAGCCGCAATTTTCAATCGCTGCTTAACTTCGCCTTAATTTCTTACTTAAATTACAATCCACATTTCGAATTATAAATAGAGCAACTGTGGCTAGAACGAGATCTAATGGAACGATCTAATCGAATCTTAAATTTGCCTATCGTTCGACGATAACGACACGTAGATTCGATGAAACACACTGATCGAAACCTGATGGAGGCAAGTTTTCCGCGTGAGTTCACGCGGTGGAAATAGCAGGCGATAAAATCGCATATCCTTTCACGGCAAAGGTGAAATCGGCAGAGGAGCCTGCAACGATACAACGCGTAAAATACAACGGCCACTTAAATTCGAAAGAGGATGAAGAAAGAGGAAAAAGTAGGAGCAAAGGCAGAAGCAAGGGAGGACCTGGTGCGTGTTGCCCGATACTATAATAACGTAGAAGTCTACTTCATAAAGAATGTTCTCTTAACCGGCAACCTCGTACATCCTGTCCCGCCTTGCTCTTCCTCTTTATCTTTATCTTCTTTATCTGGCAAAGTGGCCACCTTGCGGCAAAGAACAGCGGGTCAACCGCGGCAGCAGCGCCAGAGAGAAAAAGATACGGAGGAGCTTCTGTGGATTTACATTGGCAAATGTACGACTCATTTTGGGCCAGTAAATCTCTGGATTCTTCCTGTCGTCCCCTTCACCTTCCTTTTTTATCTTCTCCCTCCTTTTCTATCTCTTTTCTTCCTTCTTATTCAATCGATTCGCTCGTCGTGCCATTCGTCGTAAAGTTTCACTGCTGGGGAAATTGATTTCGAAGAATTTTTTCACATTGAAAATACCGTAGGGGAAAAGGAACACCCTAATTTGTCTTACCTTGTACTCGAATGTGTTTTAAGTTCAAGGCTACTTGTTCGCGTGTAGAAAGACGAATATCGTTAACGTTGATGCGCCTGGACCGTAGATTAACAATCATCTAGTGTATTGTCACTAGACACATCTCATATTTTTACGTCACTGTATATATCTTCTCTTAGCAAGGGTATTCGTTTATGCTACGCTTTCGACGTTTCGTTTCGTAAAAGGTTTGTATAAATTCTTATTTTCATTCCTTCAATTTATTACGTGTTTCGTTCTCTAAATATCGCACCGAACAATTTCTGCGACTGTGACGCATTGGCAATTAAAATTCAAGGAAATCAGACGATTAGAAAGAATTACTCGACGATAAATTTGACAAAGAAGAAGGGAGGAAGAATGCATAGGAAGAAGGACGTTACTCGATGATTAATTTTGTATTTGGAATCGCTGGACCAAAGAAACATAGCGCGAGTACTCGACGATTGCAGGATGAATGTGACGAAGAGGAAGAGAATGCATCCGAGTGTAAGTTACTCGGTGTGATTAGTTTGATATATCTGGAATGAGATAGCAAAGGATAAAGAAGAAGATAATCGGCACGTTTCAGCTGCACGCGCGTAATATACGACCAACATCGATGAACGATCGATTGGAGCGTAACAGAGGGTAGATGAGGCAGAGAATGGCCGAGGAGGGAAAGGTGGCTGCCTCCTCGGACAGAAGTGGTTACACCGGCAAGAGAAAGATTACAAAGCGGTGTGCACGAGTACCGAATTGAAATTGATAGCCGGTCGATCGTCGCTACCACGTGCGAACTGCGCCCGGCAGCGATCTCGCAAAAACGAACAAGCTGACAGCGTGAGCGTATAAGAGCGTAGAAAGGAAGAAGAAAAGGATGCGGCGGATAAAACGAGAGCGGTTACGGTTTAAGTTTGAGCAGCAGGCGTGAAGAAGCAGCGACGAAAATTGCAGTGTTGTATTATGCAGAACAACGCTTTTCCAATTACCACGGAACCAGCTATAAAGTTGAAGTGTAGGTAATCAGCCATTGATTGCGAACACACGTCGATTAGCTGCGAACGTCGAATCTATTACCTGATAATAATTATATTTCACCTGATATTTACAGCACACGCATACGTGTACGTACGGTAAATCATGAGAGTATTATGTTACAGTCGGAGAACATTTTTGCGTATGTGTTGTATTAGGTAGTCGGGAAAGTTTCCATTTATAAGGAAATAATAGACGCGCAAAATTATTTTCTTGAATTATAATCCATTTTGCTCTATCAGGATAAAGATTACAACGTCCGATAGATTAGATTTCATGTTTGTATAAAAAGTGTCTGTGAAAGAAAGACACTTTTTAACCTAATACAAAAGATTTAGGAATTTCATTGGCATCGTAACGAGACACTACTATCGTATTTGTACACGTCGGTGAAACTTGAAGCAGATGTGAAAATAGAGGATGGAATATAGGAGTTACACTTATGGCACGCATATATTTCGCCAAGTATCTCAACAGTCAATTATATCGATGAGCTACAATACGCAGCGAGATTGTCTTTAGCGGTAATTGCACGCTTAAGACTACTGTTCGTAGTGTATGTACTAATTTTTCACTGAGTATATGTTTCCAACGAATGCCTGCTTTTATATATTTTTAAATCGTACAAATACAATCAAATAACCAAGAGAGTCGTGTCTCATTACGATGCTAACGTAATGTGAGAAACTTTCGTATCACGCACATATTGTAATTCATGAAAATATTCCGTGTTAACGCTTTGACTGCCACGCCGAAATCACACGTTTCGCTGAGGACGCCACGCGAGTATTTTTATTATCCGAAGCATACAATGGCAAAATAATAATAAATCGACGACGTAAGACGACGTTCTTCCCCGATCGACCGTTTGTCTTATTGGTGATCACTGGTGACCACCGTGGCGCCTTGATAACAGTCGATAGCGACGTATTGTAAGGAGACTTCGTTTATTTCGACAAACCATTCGCATTCGTTTTTTCGTCGCAGGCAAAACGTGTGGAATATATCGTTGAAACGTGTAGAAGACATTGGTAAACGGTAGTTGCTCGTTGTATGTATAATAGCAAGGTATGTTCACGCTTCTAACTTCAATTATACGATTATAAAGCAGCATTTACGATTATTTTCTAAACTGTGTTTATAAAAATATTCGTAGATTGCCCTCAAAGACACAGTGCACCGTTAGGTGCAAGATTTGTTCTCATTTTTTTATCGATGTTGTAATAAAAATGTTTAATCTATTTATCTTCTATTTATCTGTTATATTCAAAATGCACAGGAGAAACCGTGGCAGTCGAAGTGTGAAGCGGTTGAAAATCTTCCTGAGTCACCGTATATATCACAGAGAACATTTTGAAATTTCATTAGCGCTGCAACGAGACACGGCCATCGCGATTACATCGATAAAATCTGAAACGATTCTGCCAATGTATATAAAAGTTACGACGTGTTCATTGGAAGCAAAGATCGCCAAAGTATTTCGGCAGGAGATTACTCGCTGTATTAATAATAAGCGTGTGTTCGCGATAAGCATCTTTTAACTTCCTTACACATTTTCCGATCAAATTTTACAAACGTAACGTCGTGTCGCGTTACACCGCGAGTTGGAGTTTCATAATGTTGTATGTAACGCGTGCAATATGGACAGAAGAGATGTTTTCTAGTCTAGAAGCTTTCGAATACTTTGTTCGACCGGTGTAGCTGACTCGACGATCGAACGAATACCGAAACGCGTTCACCAACGACTTATGTTACAGCTGCGAACTTGCTTTTGTACATACGCGTACTGTATAGCCCGGATGCTGCTGCGCGCACATCTCGCCCGAAAACAACTCGTTCACCAACATGCCAATATTCATAAACACGTCCGGCAGCCGGCAGTATCTTATTCACTGACTTCTATATAAGCATTTACGAGATAGGAAAAGATGATAAACGAAAAGACCAAAGAAAGAACGGTGGCACGTCTTTTTAAACTCGTGTGACCACACCCTGCTATTCTCGAACGCGATTGCTATTGCTTTTCGACTGTTCGTCGTGGACATCGTTTAAACAAAATATTGTGAGATGATTACTTGAATAATATATCTGATTTAATGTTATCGTAGGACGTAGAAAATGGGGATTGAAAATGGGAAAGATTATGTTTGGCGTTGATGAAGAAGTTGAGTGTTAGGGATTTCTTCCAATTGATACTTTTCTGTATATTTTTTAACCCTTTTTCTCTTGTCTCTGTCTGTCTGTCTCTTTTTCCACATATGGACGTACAAATTGGCCGCAATTATAATTAGCAATTGAATAAACAAAAACAAATACTGTTCGTAATTGAAACGATTACATAGAACAGTCGACGAGTACGAGTATCGTGAATTAATCAATAACAGTATCATATTTCATCATATAATACGGAGAGATTGGAAAATTGAAAATTCCTACTGAGCTGTAAAACTTAAAAGGTTAACAAGTTTTATCGTTATATGCAAATTGTTGAAATTTATAAATAGGTTTATTTCCAAATAATATATATATGTATATATATATATACGTATATATTAATTTCAAAAGGAACGCTTCAATTTCATCATCAAAAGCTGGTGTCCGTTGAAAAAGTTATATTTTGATTTCATTAAATAAAAATCACGTTTTATTCGAGCACAAAGGTAAAAAATATATCGGAGCAAATTCAACGATATCAAATATCATACGATTGTGTGAAAAAAATCGAGAAATGCCAAGTGCGTGTGCTGTTAATTTGAAATTAATTAACGAATTTATATGCACTACTCGACTCGCTTTCTTCGTCTAATTTTAATTACACAATTGAAAAGCTCGTAACGAACACGATCCCAACATCTTTGATCTTCATTTTCTTTTACAACGAAATATTCGTCGCGCTACGTATCGTTGGAAGATTTAGCGAGAATCGGTTTTACTATAAAAACCGATCAATTATTTCTGTATCGTAACTGAATTACACGAAACATTCCCAAAATCGAACACGATCAAAAGAAAGGAACAGAAAGAAACTTGCCATTATTGGGAATTATTAGTTTGCTAACTCGTTTCTGGTTAGTTGTTCCAATTACCGACGTTGCACCGTGTTCGATCAGAAACGCGATGCCAAGCAAAGAAACAAAAATATTAACGAAACAACGATACGCGAGGTCGGCCGACTAGTCGTCTAATTATTTCATCAATTCTAGTTTCCCTGCGATTTGGTTACAAATTGTCCCTCCGCCATCGTGTTTTATAATTACTGGAAATCTTTCGTCTATGCTGCTGTCTGTACCTTTGTCCGAGATGAAGGTAACTGTTAATTAAAATTCAAACCTGCGTATATTCGGAATATCGATCGTCGGTGGGTGCTGATCGATACGTGGAAATATTGGCTTGGCAACAAAGTGATTGCGGATTTTCTCATTACTATCTATTGACAAAATCCGCAATCACTTTGTTGCCAAGCCAATACGCGAGAAACTTCGAACTTGCTATGCGCTTTTCGGATAACTGTAACGTGTTGCTTAGAGCAAGTTGCAAAGAAGATAGCATGAGAGTTCTGGGCAAAAATAACGACGTATTTAAAAATTAGCGAAGCGTATTAGGTTGTCCGTAAAGTTTCTTTATTAAAGTTTTATTAAAAAATAGTAGACGCGCAATATTTGTTGTTTTATATTATTTTGCCGAATTATTTTTGTTAAGTTGAGATAGACACCGTGACATTTCCAGGTTTCACATAGATTTCACGTAGATTTCACGTTTGTACGAAGGTGCATTGTTGTAAAAAAACACAAGAAAGACATTTTCCGGACAACCTAATAGTTCTACTATGATGCATCCTTAATAATTTGGATGATCGTTGAACCATTTCAGTTGGATAACTTGGAATCTTCAGGAAGAAATTATTTTCTAATATTTCACAATTTTATACACAATTTATTATTGCTAATTATTAAATTAATTATCAGTAATTATTTATTTGCTCGTACGGAGCAGATACTCCTCTGATTTGACTCTGTCGTACAGCAATACAATTTCATTAATAACGTGGAAATTTGTATTGTTAAAAAAGAAGATACTATAAGAAGAGAAAAGTGAAGATCTCTCTGTTCGATGACTATATTATCGGAGAGAAAAAGTAAATTACCAAGCTATCGACATCTGTTGTGGCGAGTAGAGGCAAGTGCTGTTAAACCACGAAGAGGACCACTTATATAAAGCGTAGCGATGATATATAAGGGATTTGTCTCCGTGGCAGCGTCATACGTCATGTCGCAAATATTAACTCTGATACAGGCCATTCATTCACTTAATTACAAACAGCCGTGATTTAAGGGATACCGTACGGCAGGGGGTCCAAGCACAGACCACGTTTCAGTAGGTGTCCGAGGTGTAGCTGATACGGTGTAGCTTTCTTTACGATCCCTCATTTACACAACAGGACCTGCAGCCACTTCGCCAAACTTATTCTCTTCTTCTCTCTTTCTCTTTCGCTTGATCGTCTAAGGGCAAGGGCTTCACCTCGAAATCCCTACGAACCGTATCGATTTGTATGGCCGAATGCTGCAAGTATCGTTGTTATCAATGGTTGTAATTGTGATTCGAGTTGTATAGGATTTGAGAGAGACGGGCACAGTTGTTTGCGAGATGATTAATATCATAGATCGTGGATTCTTATGCAAATTCGTATTTTTACGCGGCTAAAGGAACGATACCTAAACACACAGTTTGTCTCACTCGCTGAATATTACGAAAATATGCTGGCTATTCTATACGTTTTTCTCTATCGTATTTTACGTACTTTTGCTGCTTCAAACGAAGCAATAGGTTCGTTCTTTTGGTTCTTTTTCTACGATCAGCATTTTCTTTCTTTTTTCTTCGTTAAGTTTCTTCAGATAGATTTAGTAGATGGGTAGATTAAAATTTAAAAAGTAATCGTTTAGAAGTACTGCGGGCAAGTCAATGGAAGTTTGATTGATATCCAATGAATCCAAAGCATCGTTTTCGATTTTAATCGACCACGTCCCTGCAAAGGAGATTGAACATAGCGGTCGTTTTATATCTTTTTTCTTCTTTTTTCTTTAAGTGTCTTCAGATAGATTTAGTAGATGGGTAGATTAAAATTTAAAAAGTAATTGTTTAGAAGTTCTACGGGCAAGTCAATGCAAGTTTGATATCCAATGATTCCAAAGTATCGTTTTCAATTTTAATCGACCACGTCCCTGCAAAGGAGATTGATCATAGCGGTCGTTTCATATCTTTTCTTTTTTCTTTTTTTGAGTTTCTTCAGACAGATTAAAATTTAAAAAGTAATTGTTTAGAAGTTCAGCTGGTATGTCAATGGAAGTTTGATATCCAATGATTCCAAAGTATCTTTTTTCATTTTAATCGACCACGTCCCTGCAAAGGAGATTGATCATAGCGGTCGTTTCATATCTTTTTTTCTTCTTTTTTCTTTAAGTGTCTTCAGATAGATTTAGTAGATTGGTAGATTAAAATTTAAAAAGTAATTGTTTAGAAGTTCTGCTGGCAAGTCAATGGAAGTTTGATATCCAATGAATCCAAAGCATCGTTTTCGATTTTAATCGACCACGTCCCTGCAAAGGAGATTGATCATAGCGGTCGTTTCATATCTTTTCTTTTTTCTTTTTTTGAGTTTCTTCAGATAGATTAAAATTTAAAAATTGTTTGGAAGTTCTGCGGGCAAGTCAATGGAAGTTTGATATCCAATGATTCCAAAGTATCATTTTCGATTTTAATCGACCACGTCCCTGCAAAGGAGATTGAACGTAGCGGTCGTCTGTTAGCTGTCGCGCGAGAAGTCCGAAGCGAAAGACAGGAAGCAGGATGTAAGAAGAATAAAGAAAGAGCGAGAGGAGAAAGGAATGTCTATATGAAAGGTTAGAAGAGACGAACAGTTAGGGGAACGTGGACGCGGTGACGCGTGATTCTGCACATCGGCCAAAGGAAAGATTACCATCCGGCCGCTTTTTCCCAAAACTACGTACGTTCTTCACTTTGTCGCTCCCTTCTCTCGGCTTCTCTTGCCATGCTACAGGAAAACTCTTTGATATTAAGCGTGTGCGCGAAAATCCGAGGGGTCGCAAATCGTAAGATCCGCGCGGATACCGAGCAGCCGAATGAGCAAGGAAAACAGTGTTCTCCGGAAGAGCAAGCAGCTCGTTTTCAAATAACCGCCCCTCGTTCTACGTAGAAAAATCTGTCGAAGATCTGACGATACTTGTACCTCCTGTCTGTGCTTCCAACGACCACGACAAATTACGATTAATCGCGATCCTATTTGCGAATTAGCAGCTCTAACAATTTCCCAGCACAAGTTTATGTGGACTTTTTTTAATGCCAACTTTTATTTCACATTTTTCAACGTTTTATATGTGTTGAGAATTTCGGATCTTAATAGCCGAAATAATGGTATACGAACACTAAATTTACACTTGGAATTTATATTAGAATAGTTATATATTTATTTGATAAACGATTCCCAAGATATTCATCGATACGCACTTGCACGCGTCTCGGCACTTTCTTCCACACCAGATTGTTAAACCGACTGAACAATTTACATTCGTTCGTCTTCGAGACACCGTGCACATACTGCTTGCTTCTACACACTGATATTCACATAGAAGTAGTACCACTACGCATCTAAGCTAATCTAGCACATGAAATTATACAAATCTCAATAATATCGAATAATAGATCGAAGAAATATTGAGAATTGAAAAACTTGATGAAACGATCGAATTGCTCGGTCGTCGACGTTTATCTTCTTTGCTAGTTGCGAGATAATTCTACGGGATAGTAACAATATTGGCAATTTTCTGTAAGAAAGTGAGTAGAAAATTTATGTTTGGATCGAAGTTGTGTATAGGCTTTTATATTGGATTTAAATATACTTTATCGAATTGCTTTTTATATTCTTTTTTATGAAACTTTAGATTAATGAAATGAATGTATACGTTTTAAAAGCTCGAGGGACAGATGACGGAAGTCGAAGAATTTGAAAGACACACGTGTACAATATGTACATATACGATTGCCTTGTGTACAAATGGCGAAGTGACGATGTTTTTATTTTTTTATCAGCAGCGAGATTCGCGTTGGAGGCTGTAAAAGCGAATTAGAAGACCCTCGGCTTTTCTCGCGGAACACGTTTACTTCGCGCGTATTCCTTCAATTTATGTGCGTATCTTGCTCGAAAACATGTGTCACGCGAGAACGGAATACTTCTTTACGACGAAGCATCAGAGAAACTAAATTTCACAGAGTCGACAAGGGGCCAGCTTTCGAATTACGACATAAAATCTTTTCAGCGTGAGACAGAAAAACTTGGATGAAACATCTACTGCTTAAACAATGTCTCATTATATCGACCAATGCTACAGAGAATAATATTCACATATCATATACACAAAACATGATAACTTCATTTCCATTAATTTTACCATCTCAGTACAAAATATTGTGTTGGAAACTAAGTGATTGCGGATCTTGTCAGTAGGTAGCAATGACAAAATCCGCAATCACTTAGTTTCTAACACAATGTTTTTCGTATTTGTCAAGTGAAATATTCTGCAAATTAATTCTTTAATATTAAAAGCACTTTTTAGCTCCGTACAAATGGAAAATAAACGTACGGTACAAATATGAAATATATTGTCTTGGAAATTAAGTGATTGCGGATTTTGTCATTGCTACCTACTGACAAGATCCGCAATCACTTAGTTTCCAACACAATATTTTTCGTATTTATTAAGTGAAATATTCTGCAAATTAATTCTTTAATATTAAAAGCACTTTTTAGCTCCGTACAAATGGAAAATAAACGTACGGTACAAATATGAAATATATTGTCTTGGAAACTAAGTGAGTGCAGATTTTGTCATTAGATAGTATTGACAAAATTCGCAATCAATTAGTTTCCAAGACAATGTATTTCGTATTTGTCACGTGAAATATTCTACAAATTAATTCTTTAATATTAAAAGTATTTTTTAGTTCAATACAAATGGAAGATAAACGTACGGTACAAATATGAATTTAGGTGGCAATGACAAAATTGGCAATCACTTAGTTTCTAAGACAATTTCTTTCATATTTGTCAAGTGATATATTTTACAAATTAATTTTCTAATATTAAAATAATTTTTTAGCTCGATACGAATGGAAGATAAACTATGGTGGTGCAAATATGAAATATATTGCGGATTTTGTTATTGCCACTTAATGAAAAAATTCGCAATTACTTAGTTGCCAACCCAATACAATAATCCTGTGGATTATTTATATTTTTATGAAATTATTATTAATGCAAAATAATATTCCAGAGAAACAGTTTCCTATTTAAATTGGTTTAAATTTAAATGTAAAATTCACTATAAAGTTTAAACCTATTTAAATAGATATTCATTTTAGTTAAATATTATCTTGCTTTAATATTAGGTTGGCAACTAAATGATTGCGGATTTTGTCATTAGGTGGTATTGTAAAATCCGCAATCACTTAGTTGCTAACCTAATATAAGCTAATATATCCTCCACCTAAATAAATTCCAATTAGATAAAATCATTACAAAGTAAATTACAGCTTAAGAGTTTGGTATCAATTTTAATTATCCTGTGGATTATTTATATTTTTATGAAATTATTATTAATGCAAAATAATATTCCAGAGAAACAGTTTCCTATTTAAATTGGTTTAAATTTAAATGTAAAATTCACTATAAAATTTAAATCTATTTAAATAGATATTCATTTTACTTGAATATTATCTTGTTTTAAATATGAAATATATTACAGATTTTGTGAATACCACCTAATGAAAAAATCCGCAATCACTTAGTTGTCAACCCAATAGAACAAACAATGGAATTTTTAAAATATTTCATTATTATCAATTGTCTCATTTAAAGTCGTATCGATTACCACGATCATCACCAACTATTTTTTTATTTTTATATTCAATTTATTGTTTTATTCAATTCCGTTTAATATCTCTACAATCGTATGGCTGATCGATAATCTCACATTGCAAATGTCATATACTAAACACATGGTCTATTTCTTAGTATGTACGTACGTGTCAGTCGAGTGTGTCCTGATCTTATCCTTTGTGTTATTACGGTTTGTTCTGTACGCCTGAACTTTTCACTTGTCTTCAAACCATAGAAACTAGACGTTGATACATGCAGCGAGATTATATCGTAATTTTGCCATAATACGTTCCAATGTATTTTACGATGTCGTATAGCTTGTTGCATATTTAGAGAAGTTGATTTGCTTCTTAATAAATATTTCAGATAATACAACAGCACATAATCTCGATCACGAAACTTTATCCTTTTTCAATCGGTTTCCAATCTACACGACATACTATGTGTTTTCTAATAAATTTCTTACGTGTTCACGCTACGTAATCACTTTTGAATCTTATTTTATATTATACGAAACTTGCGTTCTTAATTTGATCGCCAGATTGTTCTCATATCGTTACTCGATAGATATTGTCCTACTTGCGTAATATTCACCAATTTATCAGAGTTAAACGATGCACCATAAGTTCGCCCGTTATGGATATAAGGGTTCGCCGAGATTCTCGATTGCTCTGCATGCACGAGCTTTCATAAGTACAGACTTCCTGAAAGGGTCTGGTCCAAGGACAAGCGCCTTTTCATGCATACCGAATTTTCCTTATCTCGTGCGAGCTACTTTACGAGAGAAATGGAAAAGCCTGGCTGTTAGCTCGACAGACCTTCCTTCTCAAATTTCTTCCTGATCCCTTGGGTTAAACGTTCAGGTTAAACATCGGATTTCCTCTCCAATCGATCTTCCCAACAGATACATTTTGGAATTCGTTTAACAATGTTTCCTACGATTATACGCTTGCTGCGTTATTTTTGCAAACCATAATCTAATATTTACGTAATGGTTTAATAAACAAATTTATGTAATCGTTTAAACAAACCATTCCATAAGTAATTTCTGCTTTGCTTTTGTTGAGGTTGAGGTTGACTGATTGAAGAACGAGTGGATGAATTTCTATAGAAAATATATTGAAATAGTAGAAAAATATATTGAAATAAGTATAAGTATAAACACAGGTATAGTGTATGAGGTAAAAATCAAGTAAATTGTTATCATTGTTTATTCATTTAATACATGATATTGTTGAGGTTGACTGATTGAAGAACGAGTGAATGAATTTCTAATAGAAAAATATATTGAAATAAGTATAGGTATAAGCACAGGTATAGTGTATGAGGTGAAAATCAAGTAAATTGTTATCATTGTTTGTTCATTTAATACATGATGTTGTTGAGGACTGATAGAGAAACGAGTGGATGAATTTGTAGTAGAAATATATATTGAAATATGTATAAGCACAGGTATAGTGTATGAGGTCAAAATTAAGTAAATTGTTATCATTGTTTATTCATTTAATACATGATATTGTTGAGGTTGACTGATTGAAGAACGAGTGAATGAATTTGTAATAGAAAAGTATATTGAAATAATTTAAGGTATAAGTGTAAGTTCATGTTGATTCAGATTTTTACTCTCTTAGTGTTACTACACAATGGGATGATAGGGAGCACGTTCATATAATTTAGCAAAAGGACATTACCAAAAAAGTTAAGCTTATAGCTTTAGTTAGAAGCTACAAGGAACATAAATAGAAATCTGTTTACTAATTCCTATAGTTTGCAACCCAAAACATAATGTATATTCAAGGGTACAATAATATGCACCTCTCCTTATTTAGAATATTTCTACGTAATAGCAGTGTCCAGGACACGAATGTACATAAATAAAAATGTAGTTTTTCTTGAAGTAGTTACTTCAACAGTTTTACTTATACTTTGTATAAGCAAAAATTTCTAAAATAGTATAAATTTCTAAAATAAAGTAAAATATGATTATCGAAATTTGTAAGCAATTAGAATGATTGCAAACAACATTAGAAACCGATACCGACGAATTGGAAAGAAATTTTGTGATTAACCTTACGTAATATTTCAAATATTCGAAATATTAATTATAATAATATTTTGATGAAAAATTCCCCCTTTATATTTTCTGAAGGGAAACTTTTGCCCTCCTTCTTTTTAATTCCACGGAGTACAGATTCGATTCTTTTAAATCCACTTATCTGTTTCGATTATTAATATTAAAAGCGACAATCTACAAACGAGCCAAAAAATCCTCCCATCTTATCCTTCCAAACAAAGTTCCACCAGTAAAAAAAATTCAAAAATCCCTTAAAGAAATTCCAGTATACAATAAATTCGACAAAACTACAGAAAATATGAAAAAACACACACGTACACGAATCCCAACACAAGTTCACAGTATATCTGGTATACAGTGATTTGTACAAGTAATTAATCCAATAGAAAAACTTAGAAAACATGTATATTTTGATATTATTAATTACAAGTAATCACACGTGTCTAGATGTTAATTTCTGTCATTATCGTGCCTTTGCTCGATCTCCATTAGCCAGCGTACACAGTAATTTACTGCTCGTATTAACGTGTCGCGGTATTCATAAAGCAAACTAAGAAACAGCTGTAAATAATCGACACGTTGTTGCACTTTCTGCTTCGAATCTGTCTGTGACTCGTTGCGTTTGCCTGCTCCGTATCTTCGATTTACGTCCGGTCTGATCGGTATTGAGATAATTAAGCGGTCGATTAAGATCGAGATGATCGGTACGACAGGTGTGCTCTCGTGCAGCGTAGAACGAAAAGGCGTTAATAATGATCGAGTTGGCGCGATCGCCATTCTTACTACTTCGCGTATGTACTGCGATCCCATTACTTTCTTACGAGACCAGCCAACCAGCTATTTTAATATTTCACTGACCAAATGAACATCGCCGCACTCTTTCGCTGTTTCGTTCTTCTTGTACGTTCCATTCATTCGCGTGTTGCCGTTGTCTTCGCTTCCAGTCCATATAAATACATCGATGATAATTATTGCTACCCTTCATATCGAAATATTCTCAGTCAATCTTATGTTTTATTGCGCGATCAAATCGCTCGTCAGGTTTACGATGCGTCGTTGCACGTGTGTTGGTGGAGAAATTATGCTATAAATTAGGAATTCGTAAGGAAGGTGTAATACGTTCGCGCAAAATACTATCAGCAAATGTTTCTCTTCGTGAAAAATGTGTAGGAAGCATCGGTTGCAGAACTTCGGATCACGGCAGATATCTTGATTTATTTATTAATTTGCGAGAATTTATATAATACGGTCACACTCTAACAACTGCACTGTGGTTGTGTCGTATGCAAATTACGTGATTTTATGAACAATTCGAGGAATAGAATCGTAAGCAGAAATCTGTTTCGCCTATTAAATGTCATAGCCAGACTAGGGAACTTCGAAGGTACAAAAATCCACAGAACGAACATTTTTTTTTTTTTTTATTTTATTTTGGTTTTTTTACAATTTGTCCTTATGGACATTTGGTAAAGTGTTATATCTTATTGGTGAAAAAATTCGCTATCGTCAAATAGCTGTGCAATAAGAATAAACGACCAAAAATACAAAATCCATCAATTTGCATAAATTCATATAATAAGTTGTCCAAAAAGCTTCTTTCGAATCATAAAGCGATAATAGACGAACAACAATTTCTGTTTTATATTATTTTATTGAATTACGTATCGTCCATTTCGTCATATTCCTCTTATTACGTTCCTGCATAATTCGATAAACTAATACAAAACGAAAGACATTGTGCACCCATTATTTCCTTATAAAACGAAAGAAACTTTTACCTAATAGAATTTCGCAGGAACAGCTCGTCCCTGTCCACGTCTATCGTTTTCGTTTCTTCGTGTTTCCTCGTCTATTGGCTTGGAAATTAAGTTTTTTTTTTTTTATTTTATTTTGGTTTTTTACAATTTGTCCCGAAGGACATTTGGTAAAGTGCTATATCTCATTGGTAAATAAAAAAAAAATAAAATAAATATAGCATGTGGGTGGCTACCCCCGGCGGGGTGCCAGCTTCGTTTTTTCTAAGTTATATCTGTTATGTGAACGAACATAATACAGAAATATATAAAATGGGGAAAAAACGTACCCGTTATGATATTTGGAAAAGCAATTGCCTATTTAACTTGCAGTTTTTTAATTATACAGATAAAAATATGAATTTGCATAAATATCCGCGGTATAATTATAACGAATACTCTGCTATGGATATTTTGTATATTTTTGCGTACTATATATCTGCCGTGCATTTTGCACATTCGGGTTTAATATAATTTTTATTTTAGTATAAAATTCTTCGTAATTCTGTTTCATGAAACTCCGCTGTTGAAATTCAATTAGCGCATTCCTTCTCGTATTTAACACATCGCCGTTATACGAATATTTTCGACACACCCTGTATCTCTGAGAAGTTAAGGAGACGAAACATAGAAAGACCTTGCTTAAATTAACAAATTTTATTGGCAAACATCGCGATGCTTTCCTCGTGGGCTGCTAATACGGCCAGCGCTGATTGGCGCTGACTTGCCGCTTAAAAGAAACCAGTTCTTAAACATGTCGAGTCGGATCATTCGCAAACGATCATGCATCTTTTCCTGCCTCGTCTTCAGACGTGAATTTTAAACAGCGTTGTTACCGTATGCGACAGAACAAATCTTTAACAAGCTCAGTCGCCAACGTTTATAGTCCTGATGGTCAAATGTGACCATTTCCTTTTCTCTTTCTTTCTTTACTTATTTTTTCTTTTTTTTTTTCTTTAAGGAGATTTTGTTCGCCGATGACTGTCAGACTTAAATAGGCAGCTGCATGCGACATTTTACGTGTTACGAACGCAGCAAATTTTACGTTATCAAATGTTGCGAAGTTTCCGTTGAATTGCAACAGCGAAGATATCAGATTATATCGGTCGATTTATCGACGAATTTATTTCCAAATTAGAACAAATTTAAGATAATAAATTTCCCTCGCCGTATTCGATTCCCCGTGAAACGTTTCACTGTCGTTTCACGCTTACTATCTCCTATCGTACATTATTTTCATCTTCATTGTAGATAACTGAAGAAATGGAGACCTAATTAAACTTATACATCTCATTAAACAGTAGAATTGTATCTGTATATTAAATAAAAAAAAAGGAACACAGTTTTTTGAATTTTTCTGTCTGTACTCTCGTTACGTAAAACCTAGCCAATGGAACCGATGGAATTTTCTTCGTTGTACAGTTGAGTATCCGACGAAGAAAATAGGATACGTTTCGTCTCGATCCGTTTTGTAGAAGCTGACACATAGTCTGACATGTGAGTTGTATGCGTTGCCATACTTGGTAGAGCTCGGCCAACGACGATTATCGTCGTGTTTGTTCTGAAATCGGAGCTTTTTATAATTTACAATATTTTCTAATACGGCGAACACGTAGACTATTATCGTAAGAAGAATGTGTAGGTATCTGGTTCGTAAAAACTGATCCGCCTAAAAATTGTTCCGTAGATTAGTAGCGTTGGCGAAGGATGCCGCTGGCAAGAGATATCAAGGAATAAATAAGAAAATAAATTGCAAAAGTTAGATAGTCACTGCGGCATTACTGCATAACGTTCCACTTTTAAGGACGACTCTCACAGTGTATCGACTCTCTGATGGCGGTATCCTGCGGTGTACATTTAGCTTTTTCCTTAGCGAGGCGAGTTTATCCAAGACGACAGGTTGCGATCATACAAAACCAGCGATATTAAAACTGCGTAGAGCAACGATGGTCAGCTCGTAGAACGATGCAACAGAGATTCAAGGGAAATCTGGAGATCTTAAGAAATCATAAATATTTAATTAACAATTTCGATTTATGTACCGGCTGCATATACGAACAGGTAGAAGAACAAGTAGCCGAAGATTTTATAACTTTCAGTAGATTCCTTGTGTATCAGTTTATTCTTAGTTTTCTATCAGTTCGTATGACTTCGTCATTTTTCCATATAAACAGTGAATTTATGGAAATAGACATTTTAGCTGTTACTGGCTTGCCAACTAAGTGATTGCTGATTTTCTCATTAGGTGGCAATAACAAAATCCGCGATATATTTCATATTTGTATTGTAGGTTTATCTTCCATTTGTATCGAGCTAAGAAGTGCTCTTAAAATTAAAGAATTAATTCGTAGAATGTTTCACTTGACAAATACGAAATACATTGTGTTGGAAACTAAGTGATTGCGGATCTTGTCAGTAGGTAGCAATGACAAAATCCGCAATCACTTAGTTTCTAACACAATGTTTTTCGTATTTGTCAAGTGAAATATTCTGCAAATTAATTCTTTAATATTAAAAGCACTTTTTAAACTCGATACGAATGGAAGATAAACGTACGATACAAATACGAAATACATTGTCTTGGAATCTAAGTGATTGCGGATTTTGTCAGTAGGTAGCAATGAGAAAATACGCAATCACTTAGTTTCCAAGACAATATATTTCATATTTCTACCGTACGTTTATCTTCCATTTGTACCCAGCTAAAAACTGTTTTATAACATTAAAGAATTAATTTGTAGAATATTTCACTTGACAAATATAAAATACATTCTGTTGGAAACTAAGTGGTTGCTGATCTTTTCAGTATGTGGCAATGACAAAATCCGCAATCACTTAGATTCCAAGACAATGTATTTCATATTTGTATCGTACGTTTATCTTCCATTTGTATCGAGCTAAGGAGTGCTTTTAATATTAAAGAATTAATTTGTAGAATATTTCATTTGACAAATATGAAACATATAGTCTTGGAAATTAAATGATTACGGAGTTTGTCATTGCCACGTAATATTCATATTTGTACCGTACGTTTATCTTGCATTTGTACCGAGCTAAAAACTGCTTTTGATATTAAAGAATTAATTTGTAGAATATTTCACGTAACAAATGTGAAACATATTGCCTTGGAAACTAAGGGATTGTGGATTTTGTCATTGCCACCTAATGACAAAATCAACAATCACTTAATTGCCGAGCCAATATTATCCGATTTTTCGTGCGCCATGAAGGAAGATTTATTAATTGGAAGCATAAATTTGTATTATATTTCCAACCTATATACATAGAAATATTTTTAAACTTAAATCTCGACAGAGGTTGCTCGCTTTAATCGAAGCACATAAACGAGATTCCTTTAACAGATAATTGATGCTCCGATGAAATCAACGTTCGGAGGAATTGTCAAGCGAATCTGTTGGCGAGAATGCAAAGAATTTTCGTAAAAATTCCTTTTTCGTAAGAATGACGCGCGTCTCGCTGAAAGAAAACGAAGGCACGAAACAGATTAGCGAAAGAGCATATTGCAGAAGTAAAGGACGATGATCGTGGCGACGTGTCCAGGGGCAGTAACCCAGCCCATCGAGACAACAGTTGCGGTTAAATGCCTGAGGGATTCGGTGATGGTGACGCCACGGCACGAAACCACCGACAACCCTTTCTGGCCAACGAGCTATACCGTACGGTACGTTTCACCGCATTCACCGCTGACTTAAAGTTCCAATATTTTCTCAACTCGAGTATCGCATACATACGTGCGATTTATTTTTATTATTCGAACCATTGTTATCGAGTTACCATCACGCAGATGCCAAAACGCACTTCAACTCGCCTTTCTTCTTCGGACTACGTGTTTTCTCAAATTCCGATAATTTTAAACAGAGTTCGATCAGCCAACTGATAAGACGTTCTTAAACAGTTTAAGAAGCTCTTGAGTAATTTTTATTTCTTATTTATATTCATAAATATTCATCTTGAAGAACTGTATCGTCGTGTATATTAGCAAAGTTTTACGATTGAAATAATATTACTAAAGCAATCTTTTCATCACTTCCATATTTCTATTAAAACGTTGCTCTGCTTAGAAAGATTAGGGTAACGCGTGGCGATAAAAAAGCTATTGCACGATATTCCGCAAACCCTCAGGAGCATTCAGGAATTTTGGGGAATTTTTTGACGCACAAAAACCTAAAAAATCTGCGATCAATCGAACGACGTTGGTAGAGAGAAGTTTGCAGGTGGAGGATTAAATAAAACATTAAATACAACGCACATATTGACTTCTCTATTTTTTTTTTTTTTAATTGTCTGCAAATTTCTGGATCGTCCACGTGAGAAAATAACCATCGTAACAATTTTAGATTAAAATACATAGTCTTAGCTTCTCTTTGTATTGGGTTGACAACTACGTGACTGCGGATTTTGTCGTTAGATGATAATGATAAAAATGACAACCCAATACATCTAATCCTCTGCTCAAAGTAGTTAGCGTTATACGTCTGAAAGTTAGAAATTTTGCTGAATTTTTCACACAGTTTATTTGCAGATATAACGAGTGTCTACTTAAATCACATTTGTTAAATTTCATTTGTTAAGCATGTGTCAATCCTTTCGATGGTACGAATGTGTATACATCAAACCAAACACTATACAACACCATACAAATAGAAACATAGCTGTGAGCATATAAATGGTAACTGAACAAATTAATTAAGCTAGAACTATTTTATAAAATTTGATAAAATGTATATTTATAGCATCTAAAAATATCAAAAATACATATCTCAATCTTACGTTCCAGAAGAAGAATAATTTTCAAAAAACTCGTATGAAAACTCTGATGTTCGATTGTTTTCGTAATGTGTATACATCAAACCAAACACTATACAACACTATACAAATAGAAACATAGCTGTGAGCATATAAATGGTAACTTAACAAATTAATTAAACTAGAACTATTTTATAAAATTTGATAAAATGTATATTTATAGCATCTAAAAATATCAAAAATACATCTCTCAATCTTACGTTCCAGAAGAAGAATAATTTTCAAAAAACTCGTATGAAAACTCGGATATTCGATTGTTTTCGTAAAGTCTGATAGAAGTTGTACGGAAGCAAGTTAGAAAGAAAAAGGCAGAGGGTGACTGGCATGGAGAGTTAAAAGGGGGGAAGAGAGAGACAGAGACTCAGTTATTTAATTAAAACCGGATTATACGTGGTAGGTAGGGGCCTATCCTACATCTGTAACCACCAACCTGGCACCATCGATATATACTAATTGCTCTATCCGGATTAAATGGCCGTAAATACTGCACGAGCTCCCAGCTAATTACCTGCAGCTTGTATTTCATCGACATAGGAGCCGGGCATCCTTCTTTCTTGAATCTTTCATGAACGGCCTGCTTCAAATACGTTTGCGAAATCGTATAAGATATGTGCGAATATGTAATACAACCAACTGAAAAATAGTAACCTGTTTAATAAATACATCGGAAACGTTGTGATATTAATTTATCGAAATAACCGATTCGATGTTGCGTGGAGAAAACGAGAAGAAAGTAGGAGAATGAGAAAGTACGAATACGCGTCGATGATTAATTTGTTTGTCTGCCGAGTTTTAATGAACAAAACGTGACATTTTCTTTCTTCTTTTTATTCCTTTCTCGAAGAAAAAGTACGTGTACGAATAAATGTAATATTCGTATTCTCGTTGAAACTCATGTACGCACGCGTGTAGATAAATTTTCACCTAACATTTTATTCGTTTCGCGCTTCTTCGATCTGGTTTTGTGTTTTTCCAACGCTTAATTTATAGGGTGCGTTTCTCCTCGCCTACTTCCTTTCGAGTTTTTCATCCAGGTCTTGTTCGAGTTTTATACGTCTTTTTATATGTTACGTAAAATACTTTTACTCGTATGCTTGTTCGTAAATTCAATTAATTATACTATGGAAAGTTTTATTTCCCTTTCGTGTAATAAAAAGTTGTATTGCCATCTTTCACCCAGGGTAGAGAATTTACAGATAAATTTCTTGCACTCTGAAGCGCCATAAATATTTCTCCGCTTGTGTTAAAAATAAAAATATAATTATGTATTAGTTCGGCCGAAAAGTTTATTTCGTTTTATAAGGAAATAATCGACGCGCATTTTCCGTTTTATATTATTTCATCGAATTACGTGTGGTATATTTTGTTTTATCAAAATAAACATCACAACGTTTGACAAATTAGGTTTCATGTTTCTGTAAAAGAAAAACACTTTTTAAGCTAATACAAATGATTTAGAAATTTCGTTTCAGCGAAACACTACTATCGTGATTGTACACGTCGGTGAAACTCGAAACAGATGTGAAAATAAAAGATATCATGGCGTGCATATATTTCGCCAAGTATCTCAACAGTCAATTATATTAATAAGCTATAATATGCAGCGAGAAGATTGTCTTTAGCGGTAATTGTACGTTTAAGACTACTGTTCGTAGTGTATGTACTAATTTTTCACTCAGTATATGTTTGCAACGAATGCCAGCTATCTTTTACACGTCGGAGATGAAAGGACATCGGGGCCTTTCTTTTGGAATGTTTAGGAAGGTCCCCGATACTTTAGTCCAGACTTTATATTATAGCTGTACTTCAATAATAAAACTGAGAAATAGCTGTTTATGACTTAACCCAATTACGTTTGTCCGAGATTAATGACAGTGGGCTTGCGCTCGAAGTGACATAACGGGTCGCTGAAGGTAGCCACGGCCACGGGAGGCACGCGTACCTAACAGAGGTATGGAGTAATTAAATAGCTCTTCTTAGAAACAAAGATCGATCCGAGGGGTACAGAGAGCTACGAAGAGGAGTATATAAGGGCAGTTCCACTTGGACCGAGGGTCAGTCAGATAAGTTCTACTTGTATCGTGGACAAGTACGTTGAGTCACACCCGAATCGTGGATGAGTAAGTTGAGTTCGACTTAGACTGTGGAAGAAATCGCGTTCGTCATCCCGTTGACCGTGGATTTCATTATCGAGTCTAAGATCGTTGCCATTCACATCCAGAGTATCTAATTACCACGGTTACTTGTCAAATTCTGTCACGATCATAATTGTACTGGTAAATGTCTTCGCTCTTGCATAACAACAATGTCTAATCTAAAAAAAAGAAGGATTCGTTACACGCCCCTAACCCTAGTGATAATCCGACATATATATAGACATCATATTTATCAATTACTTTTGTTTTTGTATTTTCTCCTAAAATTTATATAGTATATTTTAGTATATAGTATACTATTTTATTATATAGTATATTTTATATAGTATATTTTATTATATAGTATAGTATAGTATATTTATATATATTTTTTTTTATTGTTATATATATGAAGAATAGAAGTAGTCGTACCTCAGATAGAGGAAATAACAAGTGGTTTTATTCAGGATTTTTTCGGTAGATTCGCCCTTTAATAACGCGATAGCCTTACGGTGTAGAGTGAGAAGAATCTTTTCATTCCGCTCTCCTAGGCATCCGACTCTTTTAATTAAAGATACGCTACCACTCTATCTTCCGTAGTCGTTTTAAAGTGTAAATGATAGCGCGGTTATGGTCAGAGTCGCGGGAGATAGCTTCTCGCGACGGCGAAGGGAGTAGCATCGTCGTTTTATCGAAACGAGGGGGCAAAGAGCAGCGAAAGCAGTTACGAAAGGGCAGAAACGCTGGAAAGTAACTAAAAGAAAGGAAATGAACGAAAGAAGTCAGGAAGTGAAGCAACTCTGATTTTCCTTAAAAAAAAAAAAAAAATTGCAAAATTTATATAACGATAACGATTTCCTGTTTGCACATAGTTTGATTAAACGCTTTCGTTATTTAAATTTCTTACGTTTGCATAAAAATTTCCAAGCATATTCGATAAAATTTCAATTTTAAATTCTCTTCGCTCTGTGGCAAATCCAACGATTTACTCCTAACGTGCGGTATTTTATATTTAGTACTATATCTTTCATTGTAATCATTGTTTTAAAAAATGATATATCTATTTGTATCATTGTACGTTACGTATAGTATATTAGTTAGAATTTATCGTTTAATACTTACTGTTATTACATCACTAGTATTTGGATATCCTACATTTAACGTCTATTGAAATGCTTCACTTCCCATTCAAGTGGAATATTCTACTAATTAATTCTTTAATATTATAAAACAGTTTTTAGCTCGGTACAAATGGAAGATAAACGTACGGTAGAAATACGAATATTAGGTAGCAATGACAAAATCCACAATCACTTAGTTTCCAACACAATGTATTTTATATTTGTCAAGTGAAATATTCTACAAATTAATTCTTTAATATTATAAAACAGTTTTATTCTTTAATATTATAAAACAGTTTTTAGCTCGGTACAAATGGAAGATAAACGTACTGTACAAATATGAAATACATTGTCTTGGAATCTAAGTGATTGCGGATTTTCTCATTGCTACCTACTGACAAAATCTGCAATCACTTAGTTTCCAACACAATGTATTTCGTATTTGTCAAGTGAAATATTCTACAAATTAATTCTTTAATATTAAGAGCACTTCTTAGCTCGATACAAATGGAAGATAAACGTACGATACAAATACGAAATATATCGTGTTGGAACCCAATAGTTTCGTTGTGCAGAAGTATATCGTCGTAACTATAACTAACTATATGAAAATTTAAATTGCAATTTAAAGGACGTTGTGGACGATATTATAAAACATTGAAATTTATAATCTGTAATTTATGTGAACGTAAAGGGGAAAGAGGAGGAGGTCGTGCTTAAGAAAATGAACATCTTAGATGAAGGATAAAAACGTTCAGAAGGTCCTTGCGGTTTAGCCATTGCCTTTCCCCTTTCTTTCTTTTCTTTTTTTCCCCTTTTCATCCGAGACCCTTGCACGCGAAAATGGCACTGCCTCCGTTAATTATGTCAGCAGATGGAACTCTGTAAATGGAAATCGCATCCCTTGACGATTTTCCAGGGTTTTGATGATAACATCGATAAGACTATACGACCGAAGAAACGAGTTCTTACGCTACCTGAAGTAGCCTTGTAATTCCAAAGATTACGAAAAGACGAGTTTCAGACGAGTGCCATTCTATCGAATCGTTTATCAATTTATATCGTCAAATTTACATTGCCATTCGCTGTGTTATGAAACATTTTTCAAAAATAGACGTAACTTTCGAGAAAATTGCTGGAAAATATCAACTTTACCTTCCATTTTCGATAATATGCAATTTTATCGCTCCTTTTTAACATTTCTCTTCGATCTTTTAAAGCTTGGAATATCTGCTTAGAATACGAAACTTCACGTTACTTGTTTCTTGGAAAAGGAGCTTGGATTTTTTAATCATCACACTTCAAACGAATATTCAAACATTTTAAATTCAACGAGTACACTATCATTGATATCACTCCACAAACGATAGTCGGATAATTTCCGAACGAGCGAATTATCATCAACGTTGCTCGCGAAGACTCGACGAAACGATCCAAATGAAATAAAAATTCGCATAATAAGATAGACGAATCCCCAAGATCCTCACTGTTGGCGTACAATTTCCCATAAAACGTACGTCGAAAAACACACACGCGATAAAAGTACGACAACAAATTGACCGGTTCTGTCTGATTCTTCGGTCGTCTAGAGAGAGCAGGCGCTGGAAATATCAATCTAAATAATAAGCAGTAAACCGGCGAGATTTCCAGGCCAATATCCTATCGGCAGGGTTGCGCAATAATCGAACGCGAACTGTCGTTGTATTATGAAACGCTGGAACGAGGAAACGCACTCGCCGGTATTTTGCATCGCGATTATTTCCAATCGGAGCCATCCGCAATGCCTATAAAGGAAACAGAAGGTGTCTGTTTCAATAAAGAACGGAATATCGAGTACACGGGGTATTCCGGGGCGCGGACATAAATTTCCCAGTGTACCTAATTGAAAGGGGAAAAGAAAACGGAGACGAGAAGAAAGTTTGCGACTTGCAGCGACGAGGAGGAAGGGAGGTGAAAACGGGAAAAGAGATGAATAGAATCGGTGTGTAAGAGAGAAAAGAGGAAAGACACGAGGGAAGAGAACCGCTTCGGGATATGTTAAACGGCTCGAGAATAGCCGGTTGCCGTTCTCCAAATAAACGACGCCAGAAGCGGTGAGGGCACACGGTAGCTTTTCGAAACAAGATTCTTCGTGTCGATGTAACTTACGATTCTCACGGCTGTTCAGCCAAATCCCTACTAACTTACTTCCACCCACGAGAACGTCATTTAGGCTACTGCCCCCAAGTATTTGAATATCTGCTTATTTTTCTGAGCATGCGTTTTAATTACAAGATTAGTCGTTTTATGTTTGTTTCGAAAATTACAGTATTCTATGTACGTATTTAATTGAACGTTCATAGAACTGGGACGTGTATTATTGGACGTATACTGGTCTTGCGGTATCGTAGTATAATACGTAGCGCAGGTGTGATGTTTGGGAATTGTAAATTTCAATAGTAGGAAATTAGTAGCGAAATGGGAATACAGTTTTGGTCTGGTTACTCTTAGAATTGCGCACTAAATCTTCATGAAACTATATTCTTTCGTAACATTTCATAATTATTCCTTTCTGATGACAAGTCTCAGCAACGTGCAGTACAGGGATCCTGCGTATAACGCGTTACCGTTGGAACACGAGTTGAGAATTGGTGAAAATCTGGCAGGAAATGGCACCTAATGAGAATTTTGGAAAATAACGCCATTCGATACTTTTCGTTGGACCAAAAGCGCGTCTGCTGTTTGAGAAGTTGCTTCCGAATTTTGGAATGATGTTTCATTTATTTTTAGATCGCCAAGTATCGGTCCTGAAAAAGTTTTTCCTGCTATAGGAAAGTAGCGACTCGAATACTTTCTCACCAAACGTTATATTAATATCATTTGTTACTTTAATTAATTATTCGTTGTTTTATGAAGCATATTTCTCCTAGTTATGAGAAAATAGTGTACTTACACGGTATTTATTAGGAACCTAATTATAGTGTTGCTCGGGGAACATCTATAAATGAAAATTTTTATTCAAATCAAATGTTTTTCTCTCAAATTGTTTCTCTATGATATAAATTGCAATGACTAGATTTGGTACAGTTATTGCGATAAATTAATTACTTGCATTACTTTTAATAGTTACATTCACATGTCCTTGTGGCTTGATAGTTGCCTATCGAATTTCCAACGTCCTTTATCAAATGTATTTCGCTAATTTTTCCTAGTTATGGAAAAATAGTGTACTTACACAACATTTATTAGGAACCTAATTATAGTGTTGCTCGGGGAACATCTATAAATGAACATTTTTATTGAAATCAAATGTTTTTCTCTCAAAGTGTTTCTCTATGATATAAATTGCAATGACTTTGCGATAAATTAACTACTTGCATTATTTTTAATAGTTACATCCACATGTCCTTGTGGCTTGATAGTTGCCTGTCGAATTTCCAATGTCCTGTATCGAACGTATTTCGCTAGGTTCTATCGGTTTTTAATTAATACAAAAATTGAGATACATTGCAAAATCGATACGCTATATGTATGGAATTAAAGGATTCTTTTAATTATCGATAATTAGGATTTGCGGACTTTCCGTTTTAAAGTGTCGATCAATTTATCATATTCTTTTAACACGCTTAATCGACTGAATTTGAATGAATTCAGAAAAACGATGCATCACGTGCAAGTCCGTATGAAAATAATTTTTACTACGAAACAGGTTTCCTTAAAATTTATGTTAACGTGGAAGGTACGTAACAGGTGTAACCACTCGACACAGTTTATTTGACTTCAGCATCCGGAATCTTCTTTGTAAACTAACATTTTTCAGTCTCACAATTCTTTTGGACCTCGGTTGATAAATGTTTCTTTTAAGAACGAATATATCCGACGTATGTTGGATAAGCGAATATAATAAAATTATGCGAAACGAAAATTAATTACGCTATAAATCCACTGAATTTTATGAAAATTCTCAACCTACAGACTAATGTACAGTGACGAAAGAACGTTTAAAATTAACATACTCAATTAATGTGAGTAACTTTTGCACTAAACATTTTTTATCATATTGGTTAACTTATTCTGGGGTTTATGTCACATTCGTTCGTTGCTTTCGTCGAATATAATTCTATTTTGTAATATCATGATGCCTTTTTGTGCCACTTCTCTCTGAAACAACCTTCTGCTCACCATGTACAAGCTTAATCGCGTGAAATTCTTAATTGACTTACCAACATTCTTAGATATCTCGTTGTTAAGAAGAATTAGAATAGAATAGAATAAAAAGCGCACAAACAAACGTTTGAAACGAAGTATGTGTGGTTTAATTTGTGACAGGATGACACTAACAAGATGTAATCGTGTTTTAGGTAAAAAGAAATTTCCATCGGATCCGTCCTGTTGCCCAGCGTGCGGAGTAACTGTAAGACCGCAGGAATTGGAGCAACATTTCGCTCAGGAACTCGACCGACTTTATAAGATATCGTCGGCATCCTCTCGAGCGCGAGCGCCAAGGTCGAGTTTGCCTCCTGGCCATCCTCAAGACCATCCCCATGGACCGATGCTTCATGCCCCATCAGCTGCTGATGGAACGCCTCATGGAAGATGGGAGACTTACAAGAGAATTAAAGCCAATAGACAGGTAAATAAATAGTGTGATATCGTGGACAAATAGCCTAAGAAATATCGGGTGAAATGTGGCGAGAAGGTCTAAGTGCCGTTAGGCCAAAAAGTCCTGGCAGTTTTTATCAGGTGAACCATAAACAATATTGCGAGAAGGCTAAGTGTCGTTAGGCCGAAAGGACCTTTTACCAGGTGGTTGTCACCTGCAGAGTTGTGAGGAGTCGAGTTGTGAGTTGAGAGTCGAGTTGAGATAGTTGTGAGTTGAAAGTCGAGTGGCGAAAAGTCGAATTAAGATAGTTGTGAGTTGAAAGTTGAGTTGAGATAGTTGTGAGTTGAGAGTCGAGTAGCGAAAAGTCGAGTTGAGTTAGTTGTGAGTTGAGAGCTGAGTTGAGATAGTTGTGAGTTGAGAGCTAAGTTGAGATAGTTGTGAGTTGAAAATCGAGTGGTGAAGAATCGAATTGAGATAGTTGTGAGCTGAGCGTTGAGTTGACATAGTTGTGAGCTGAGAGTCGAGTGGCGAAGAGTCGAATTAAGATAGTTGTGAGTTGAGAGTTGAGTTGAGATAGTTGTGAGTTGAGAGTCGAGTGGTGAAGAGTCGAGCTGAGTTAATTGTGAGTTGAGAGTCGAGTTGAGATAGTTGTGAGCTGAGAGTCGAGTGGCGAAAAGTCGAATTAAGATAGTTGTGAGTTGAGAGTCGAGTTGACATAGTTGTGAGTTGAGAATCGAGTGGCGAAGAGTCGAATTGAATTAGTTGTGAGTTGAGAATTGAGTTGAGATAGTTGTGAGTTGAGAGTCGAGTTGAGATATTTGTAAGCTGACAGTCGAGTGGTGAGAAATCACGTTGCGAGGAGTCGAGAGTAGACTATTAGTTATGAGTTTTGAATTAACTATTTAGTTACAGCATATTGTTTAATTCACGTTAAGTAACCATCGTTACCTGTTTAATCCATTGTAAATAGATCTATCAATCAATAAACTTATCATATAGGATAAATAAAAAAATCCTATAATAGCAACAAAATAAAACCGTAAAACAATCGATTTATAAATGTGTTTGTTATAACACCAACGGGTCAGTGTATCCTTCGTTACGAAGTAAGAAACTACAATCGATGATTTGACAGAGTAGAGTAAGCAATTATTCTTGTGTTGTATCGGGGAGAAGTCCTGGGTAATTAATAAGGTTTACTTGATTATGGGTCATCCACTTCTGTGGAACATGTGCGTGGCAGATATAAGAGGCAGTTGTTAGTGAGTTGAGGAAGAAGTGTTGTAAATGTTGTCGGATAGTGTTGTCAGCGTTGTCAAGGAGTGTTGTTAGCGTTGTCGAGAAGAATAATGAGAAAAAAGAAAAGCATGGTAACGAGAGTTGTAAATTGACAGTGGAGTGATGAGGAGTCGAGTTATGAGAAGTGGAGAATTGAGTTGCTGCCGAGTTGTGAATTAACTATTTAGTTGTCTTAATTATAACACATTACTGTATTTAGTTCACGTTAAATAACCATCGTTTCCTGTTTAATCCATTGTAAATAGATCTATCAATCAATAAAATTATCACATAGTATAACAAATAATTGGAAACCCTAATTTCTAATATTTCTAAATAAATACAAAAATTCTACACTAGTTAAGTTATTTTTAAGCTACTATACAGTCATAGATTAGCAATTAACCTACACTAAAATTAAGTTTGTAATACGATTTAACAAACTCGGCGTTAAACATCGTATAAATATTGAGGATGTGAAAAAATCAGCCCGAAGTTGAGAAATTCGTTCGTTTAAAATTAAATATCTGGAGGAACAAAAAACTGTCTTTGTCTGCTAAAGATAAAAAGATACATTTCCTCTTATTAATTTGTCGATGTTATTCTTCGATTTTATATCAACTTTTATTCTGAATTTTGTTGATATAGCGTGATTGCGCCTGTTTCTAAAAAGTGGTTCGTAAATATGTGCAGGCTAGAATCCGTGTGAAGAACCGGAAACGGAAAGCGGACGAACCTTCTTGCCCCGTTTGTAGCGAGAGGCTATCTGGCACGCCAGAGGAATTGAATCAGCACGTCGAACGATGCTTGAACAAACACAATAATGGAAATCCCGCTGGTCAGAATAATTTGGACGAAGAGGAGGTGGACGTGGAGGGCGATGCTGAAACTTTCGAAGAGTATGAATGGGCTGGTCAAAGAAGAGTGCGAGCAACGTCGATGCTCGTCGGAGGCTTTTCTGGTAAGTTAAAGCGAATAAATCGTTCTTCAACAAGGTTTCATTTTCGTAATATCACATTTTCCTAGTCGCATTCGTGTTTCTTTTTAAATCCTATTATTTCTGCGTAATTTTTTTTTGAAAAATTAAAAACGTATTCACTGTACCAACAAACTCTTTTTCCTCTCGAATCCATACGTGTGACAATTGTTAAATAGATGTTACATTTATATTATACGTGTATGTGAGCGTCGAAGAATGTCCAAGTTTCAATTGAGACAAAAGCAATGAAAGCAATTAAAAGCGCATAGAAGTTATTAAAAGCCGTTAGAAGTTATTAGAAGCGACCAGAAGAAAACAAACAAAGGAGCGAGTAGGTTGTCGAGTCCTTCAGAGAGTAACGTACACGTAGAGCTAAATAATTTGTAAATAAATTTTAAACTTTTTGTTTTTCCAAATCCTCTCTATATCTTAACAACAATACGTGATAATCGTTGATTTGATCATCTGGCATTTGGATTGAAAGGAATCGACGATTATTGGACTTACACAACTGCATATTACAATGTTGTAGCCTGATTAATTAATTAAAGATTAATTAAGATTAATCCACGTATGGATAATTCTCACGAAAGTACAATTTAACGTCAAATTAATAATTTTCTCTTTTTAACAAAACATCAAATGTTGTATGAAATTTGTAAAAATGTTCATTGCTCGTTGTCTTCGTAGCTGCAGGTTTAGCGACCTCATCGAGCAGTCGTTCAGCCACTGGCAACGGTGGATCTAATCAGCAAGATGAGGAAGACGTGGACCTGGTGGTCGATGGCGACGACGCCGCCGAGTTTGGACCTGCACAGTATTCCGAAGCCGACGTGGTCGCGCCACGTATGGATGGCACGCCGAGAGAGCAAAAGGAAAGAGACGCTCTTCGAGAAGCCGTGATATCGCCGAACGCGTCCAACACGCCTCACACGCCGCACACACCCGAACAAATCGGTCAAGGTTTGGTCGAGGTGAAACCGGAACCAGGAACAGCAACTCCTCTTGGCCAGAACGAACAGGACGAGAGTGCCTCGACGTCGCCTAGAAGGGACGGTGACACGCCAGTGATCGAGGCTCTTCGAGGCAGAATTCGAGAATTAGAAGCAGAAATGCGTGGCCAACCGTTCAAGTGTCTCATCTGCATGGTAAGTTCTTGTTAGCGGCAGATTCATTAGCGTAGATGATTATGGAAGTCGCATAAATCGTATATTTTACGTTTCGAGATATTTAACGTTGTGTGCTTGATGTATAATCTGACTATTATCGTTCAGCGAGGCAACAACCAACTCTATACGACAGTTGAATTTCTGCCACTTCGCAGAGATCATTTCAGATTATCGTAAAGTAAATTCAAAATGATACACGCATTTTTTTTTTAGATTCTTTAGATTCCTGATTTAGACTACGATTGTCATAATTTATTAACTTGCCAATGGGACTACAAGTCTTTCGGTTACATATCTTCTTTTACAAACTGCATCTCTTCCACCATCTCTTCGTACTAACTTATATGGATTCACTGTTTATGAGTATTTTTTGTTGCTATTAGGTTATTAGAGACCAAACAGTAAAATCTAGTAAAAGGCATTTCATTTTCATGGCTATCTTCCAAAATGATTTTTCAAATTTTGGAATCTCTTCATGCCATGATATTTAATACATTTGTATTTGTTACAAAATACTCATATACAGATGTGTACATGTATTGGGTTGGCAACTAAGTGATCGCAATTACTGGTTATTTTTCAAAATGATTTTTCAAATTTTGAAATCTCTTCATGCCATGATATTTAATACATTTGTATTTGTTACAAAATACTTATATACGGATATGCAAATGTATTGGATTGGCAATTAAATAATGGCAATCACTTAGTTGCTAATCCAATATATTAAACCTGCTGTCCTGCATATTTCTTCTTCGATTAGTATCTCTTCGGATATCTTCTTTTTTCCGAACTATTTTATTCATAGAAAGCGTGTAATGCACGGAACATCCAACAAATTTAGTTGGATAATAAAATATTTAAAGACTATGTATATCGTAATAATATCTGTTGAAATTTAACACTTTTGGGTCGTGTAGAACTAAGAAAGAGAGCAGGGTTAAAATATAACATTTTATAATAGACAGTATAATGTTATATTTTGAGAAGAAAAAGAAGAAATATTAAGAAGAAAAAGACGACCTTTCAAGAAGATAAATCTATGAGAAGCGTAACAAATAATATCCACTAAATATATTTATAATAGACAGTATATATATATTTACTGGACATTATTTGTTACGCTTCTCATAGATATATCTTCTTAAAAGGTTGTCTTCTTCTTCTTAATATTTCTGTTCTCAAGCTTCACACCTAGTAATTCTTCCGTTTCTTCTGTTCACGTAGCAAGTTTATTAAATAATTTCCGAGATTGAGAAAACACAGAAGCAATAAATATGAAGTTCGTTGCTTGCTAATTAACGAAAATATTTCATTCTTTTATGTCCTCAGGAACAATATAAAAAACCTGTGACTTCGGTTTGCTGCTGGCACGTTCATTGCGAACAATGCTGGTTACACACATTGGTGAGTTACGAGTATTTTGTTAAATTTACATTTGTAATACGTCTTTGAATATAATTTCTTTTTTCTTTTCTTTATTATAGTAATTCGTATATGAAACATTCTCACCAAATAGAAAGTATGCTTTGAAACAATTTCTCGTCATTTAATTAATTTACTTGAATTATTTATTATTTCCAGAATTTTAATTAATAAAATTGAAATTCCGAATAAAAATTGAAGAAGGCATTGATCCTTGTCTAAATGATATATTAACAATTCTTTCTCTGACATGTTGCTCTCGAATCATCTATGGAATATATTTTAAACTTTTGCTTATTATCTTACGTTGTATAAAAAAATATACCGCAATTGTTATCCGCGTAAAATCATAATATTTCATTGACATTTAAATAAAATTACGTTAAACATGAAATAATTAGTAGTAAATAATTAGTAGTAATAATTAGTAGTAATTTTATATAAACCTCGTTAAAACCTAGTATTATTTCTCGATAGAAATTGTTGCTGTTAAAATTCTCCTTTCTTCTTCCCTCTCAAAAAAAAAAAAAAAAAAAGAAAAAAACGCCCATTGCGATATAAACATTTTTCAGCTTTAATCGCATTGAATTATTTTATTCATAAACACATATCGATAATGTACCATTCGTTTAGCAACAGTTTTAACGCCAAAGGATTACACTTTGATGTGCCGTTAATATACTTTTGCCTTACGGTACAATTGTCAGAGAAAGAGTTGAGAATCGATGGGAAAAATTTGTTGAGGAGAGTTGTCCCTTTCAGGGTGCGAAAAAGCTGTGTCCACAATGCAACATGATAACGTCGCCTTCAGATTTGCGACGTATCTACATGTGAAGGAAGTCGCGTGTGCCAAACAAGAAATTGGGTTGTCCGTAGAAAATAATGGTCGATTTTTTGCCAAAGAATCGACGCGTTTCGATATGACTCGATCGTGTAAATATCTGTATATATTTATGCGTCACGTTAAATTAACTCCTTCTAGATTTACCACGTACGAATTATGCACTTAGTAGCGTTAGTAAGTTAAGCCGTGAAAGGCGCGCGCGAATCATGTCTCGACCATGCTTTATCGCTCGTCGCGCAGACCAATTTTCATCCTGCTATAATATATAGAAAAATATTTCCTCCTCTGATAAGTTATTGTGTAACGTTAGTAGACAAGTTGTTACGCTACTCTTCACAAGTATTTGGACACCTGTGATTCGATCAAAAAGTTCATATTTTTTATTTCCAACCATATGAACAACGTTTCTCTATTCTTCACTCTTTTTCTCTTCTCATAGGAAGCAAATTATGTTAATTATCGCGAAGATATTTTATTTCGCCTATGCGGAATTGAAAGTAAAACGAGGAATATATCTGCGTCACGTAAGTTCAATGTTGTAATAAATAGTTATAACTATTTAATTTGTTCTTCTTTAATTTATAATAGTTAACAATTACTTTCTTCGTTGAGATCAAAAACTTCATATCTTCTATTTCCAACCTCATGAACAGCTTTTTCAGAATAATTATAATTATTTAATTTCCTATACTTTGAATCGTTCCTCTTTAAGTTTTAATAGTTAACAATTACTTTCTTCGTTGAGATCAAAATGTTCACTCTTTTTCTCTTCTCATAGGAGACAAATTATTTTAAAACAATTATCGCGAAGATATTTTATTTCGCCTATGCGGAATTGAAAATAAAACGAGAAATATATCTGCGTCACATAAATTCAATGTTGTAATGAATAATTATAATTATTTAATTTCCTATACTTTGAATCGTTCCTCTTTAAGTTTTAATAGTTAACAATTACTTTCTTCGTTGAGATCAAAATGTTCACTCTTTCTCTCTTCTCATAGGAGACAAATTATTTTAAAACAATTATCGCGAAGATATTTTATTTCGCCTATGCGAAATTGAAAATAAAACGAGAAATATATCTGCGTCACATAAATTCAATGTTGTAATGAATAATTATAATTATTTAATTTCCTATACTTTGAATCGTTCCTCTTTAATTTTTAATAGTTAACAATTACTTTCTTCGTTGAGATAAAAATGTTCACTCTTTTTCTCTTCTCATAGGAGACAAATTATTTTAAAACAATTATCGCGAAGATATTTTATTTCGCCTATGCGAAATTGAAAATAAAACGAGAAATATATCTGCGTCACATAAATTCAATGTTGTAATGAATAATTATAATTATTTAATTTCCTATACTTTGAATCGTTCCTCTTTAAAGTTTTAATAGTTAACAATTACTTTCTTCATTGATATTTGCTAACTGTAATATGGTTGCGTAAAGTAAGATCAAAATTACATTAAAAAGTTCCACTTGAGGAATATTATTTTCTATATATATAGAAAATAAGTTGCTCATGTGGAACTTTTTAATATAATTTTGATCTTACTTTATATATATATATATATATTATTATTATATATTATTCTATAAATATGCAATGATTTGTGTCCAAATATTTATCTACGGTAGCGCATGTTATTTTGCGCGATACTTATTTCGAGACTTAAGAATCGAACATACCGAACGAGAGACATTTAGAATATTACGAACACAGATATTCGAACAATTTAATTATAACACATCATTAATCGTTTCATCTAATTCCGCTGTATAGTTTCAAATAATTAAAGAATCTGTTAAATGGAGGAATGCTTGCAGTAAAACCGAACACGACGAACTTTTACACTCGATCGTCGATTGATAAAAGTTCGTAGACGCATCATCGCAAGCATCTTTGTCGTATCTGCTCCTAATCGAAGACTATTCGCGCGTACCTGAAATTCCTAGGTGTCATTTCAAACGACTAACGTCTACATTAAAGTCGCCCCTTTTCGCCGGATCTACCGTTTTTCTCTTGAAACAATGTATCTGTGTCTACGATTCATCGAGTTCAATTTACAAAGACGAATATTATGTATGTGTAAAATATAATCGACAACTTTGTTAAATCAGCTATTTCCAGTAGGCTTTCCGTAACCGTGAAAGAGGACAAAGAAAATAGTCGGAAATTATCGTATTTAAAATACGAGCAGCACTCACCAACACTACGTGGAAACACGACTCTCTTTATTACAAATATCCAGCAATCTGTTGTTGCAATCTTCTTTTAATCTGACCCCAATGAACTGGTTAATTTAATTCGAGGCGCACAAAGGATATCGAAAAATGTGAAGGATAACGACGAGTACATTTTGTTTCTAATGTATAATATGTAACATTCAGCTACTATATGCGACTTAGACAAAACACTACATAATGTAAAGAGCAGGCAATATTCATTTTCTCATTAGGTTTAATTATTTTTTTATTTTTATCCATGCAGACGTATATTTATTCTATTTTATCAGCAATAAAGAACAATTTATTATCGATAGTATCAGTTCGAAAAAAAAAAAAAAGGAAGAAACTAGATTTTATATTATTTATAGTATGTTTCCGATCGTTACCAGGGTTCAATCGTCCATTTTTCCAAATACAAATTTTCCTTCAGGAATATTTCTCAATTGTCTACGACCAATAGAATATTCGTAATGGGCGATTAATTCGTTGTACGGATAAGTTGCACGTTAGAAAGGAAGGAATTAAAGAAACAATATACGAGGTGAACTTGGTTTTTTTTTTTAATTTCCGTTGTAAAATACGCACTGTTTGCAGGCTATGGCGAAATCGATAAATCACAAGACGATACACCAGTGTAATCCAATCGACCAAAGTTACGATACAAACAAAAAAAAAAGTGGATAAGTTAATAATTGATATCTATTAAAACGAATAACGCAAGCTCGCCTCTTTTCCCCTTGTCTTATGCATGTAAAACGGAAGGAACGTTGTTTATTTTGACTAGAAAAATTCGTGGAGGAAAGTACGAAGAGGGAGAGAATAAAGAAATGCAGATGAGAAAGGAAGGGAAAGACGGACCAACGTGTGTATCACGATCGATCTTCTTTCGGAAGATTCGTTTCTTATTTTGTAAGTATATCATTATTCCATCTACTACAGTGAATCATTGATACACTGATCAGCGATTAAGCGAACCAATGAAAAATAACGAAACATTAAGAATGAAAAATTGTTCGACATTGAGAAGACAAATAATTCGACTCGACATGGCTCGATGAGTTACGTTACATTGAAGATATTTGAAATTTTATTTCATATTAATTTTCTTGTTAATATGCAGCCTTCGTAATATTTCATATTATAATTATCAGTAACAAATTTTCTTTGGTTATTTCTTCTACGTTCGAATTATCAAAATTTAACGACTGAAACACTCCACGAGCGTCGAATCGAATTTTGTCACTCGTTGTTGGTAAAACGTGAAATGAACTTACGATAAGCAAATTGTCTTTGTTTCGAAACGAAGTATGCAGGTCGATCGACTGCAGTGATGTGCACAAGTCCAAGCGTTCCTTGGATGCTGGTCAATGTTTCTTAAAACGATAGAAACGTCCGAATTTTCTCTTCTTCTGCTTCTCTGTCTCTCTTGATCAAGATTTTAGATTGCTGCGTGTCCCCTCGTGCACGCCGAGAAAGTTCTTGTAAATACATACACAAATCGAGTTAAACCAGCAGGAGAAATCGGCTCCCCGTTGCGAGCGTTGTTCTGTAATCGAAATAAAACGATCATGGAATGTAGAACTATCGTTTACAATCAGTTTCTTCGTCGCCTTCTTCTTCTTCTGCGCGAAATTCATTTCCTTCCATTTCAACGATACGCTGTGCATCAATGGAATATTACGATCAACGTTTCAACAATTTTCAAGCTGAAGAGCAGTCAAAGGTACGTACTGGTCATTTTTCTTTTTAACAATTAGTCCTAACAATTCTCAGAATCAAGCGATCGAAATGAAACATTTGCTAATTGAGATTGGAAACTTTTTGGATGATAAATGTTATCGATATTAATTTGTGAGATGGAAAATTTATTTATATCGTCGTTATCAATCTGCTTTTAACTTTCTTTCCCTTTTTTTCAGTCGTAAATTAATGTTATTTATAAAATTTGAATATTCCTGATATAGATTATCAATTTGGCCTTGATTGTTTGCATGTGATAATAGACACTTTCCAAATATTGAAAATGGAAAAGACTTTTAATTGACATTTATAGGAAGATAAAGTATACAGGAAGAAGTGTTTTCAAGGTATCGATACTATTCACAGCTAATCAGCTCATTTTGTTTCAGTATGATAGGAAAGTAATGATCCTGTAATGATCCAGTCATTTATTTAAGCCCATACTAAATAGTTAAGTTACGTATTACATTACATGTTTAATTGTAATACGTACAATTAAAAGCATCAGAAAAATCCTCCCAGTGAAATTGTCCATCTTTGAATTTTGAGTAGATTTCTAAAAAATGATCATTCCTAGTCCCATACTAAGTAGTTAAGTTATGTACTAAGTTACATATTTAGTTGCAATATGTACAATTAAAAGCATCAGAAAAATCCTCCCAGTGAAATTGTCCATCTTTGAATTTTGAATAATTTTGTAAAAAATGATCATACCTAGAGGAATCAATGTGAGGTAACTTTGAAGGGCGAAACCTCTACTTTCATATCCTTTACGCTCATTTCCTTTAAACCTGTTGAACCTACAGCAAAGAATAGAGAGGAAAAGGTAAAGATGGATCTTTCCTTGGAAATTTTACAAAATCAAACGGTTCTTCTGAGATTAATAAATTTCTTTCTAACTGGAATCATTATGAATTTCAATTTGCATTTGTATTTAGATATTTTAAACATAGGTGTAAAATTTTTCTTGTTTGATTATCTTCCATTAAACAGTATCAAGTGGCAGTAGAATATCCTGTTTCCTTATATTCGGATATTACTACTTTATTTCCCTTTTCTCTGAAATATATCGCAGAGCACCATTCTAAATACTTTTGTTTCAACTATTTTCACATTAAAATAGCCCAAACCCTCCTACATTACATTCCAATATTGCTACTTCACTTTCATTTCTTTTAAAATGGAACGAAGGTATATTTTAAATACGAATTTTCCCTTGGAATATTTTCACGTTGGAATAATCCAAGTATTCATATCCTAAGTAGCGCCACTTTGCGTCTATCTCCTCTAAGATAACACAGAAGACAATTTTCAACATTTTTACAGGCAATACTTTTACAGTAGAATGATCCAAAATTCTTCATTTCCATTTCCTTTAAAATATACACAACGCAGATCATTATTTTAAATATCTTTACATAAAATATTTTCGAATTAAAGTAACCTAAGGTTCTCTATATTCGAGCATTACTACTTCATTTTCATTTCTTCCAGAATATACAGAAGATATTTGCATGTAACTTCTGTCCCTTTTCACAGTGTCAAATTTTTACATAAATTTGAATTTATCATTAACCCTGAAGCTCTTAACTCAACTCTGTGAATATTACTATAAATACATCGATCATCTGTACGCGAAGCTTGCAACAATAACCCTGTCCCTGCATTAATAAATTAAATCTCTAAAAAAATGAAAAGCCAAAATTGGCACAAAAAGATGAAATAAGTTTCTGTAGCAGAAGCTGCAGTGCAAACTCCAGCTACGTCAGAGGAAACGTTTCCTTTAATTTCCTCTTCTTATCTAACCGCGAGGGCAGAAAATACTCTGAAAACGATATTCGCGTAGAACAGGAGGAATATGAAGCGCGAACAAGGTCGGCCGAGTGGCCGGGAGGAAAAAAGCTGCCGCAAAATGGCTGTAGCTCGCTAGAAGCTTGTTCCACTAGCTTGGAGTAGGTGGAACTGGAAACGAAGGTGGGGCCGTGCGGTTTGCAGGTGCGCTTTCGCCAAAGGATCGCGTATGGATCGACTCTTTTCACCGTGGATAAAGACAGCCCCTGGCAAGAAGAGAAGAGAAGAGGAGAGGAAGAAGAGAGGCGGGAACCAAGCAGTAGAATAACATTTCGCCAGAGGCAAAAGAAGAACAACATTTTTACGGAAACTGGACTGCTAACCGTGCACCGAGTTCGAGCGAGAACGTGTTATATAATACGAGACAGAAGAAGAGGGAGAGAGAAGAAAGAGAGAGAGGGAAAGATAGAAATGGGGAAAAAGTATAGAAGAGGGAAGGTTGGAAAAAGTCCGGGAAAGCGAGGAGCATAGTAAGAGGTGGGATTGTAGGTGGAGGCGGAACTGAAGGCTCCGCCTATGCTTTCCATCCTCCACCTGCCACCAGTTGACCTCTACTTACGCGCCAATTCACGTGCCACTACTACCTTCCACACTTCACCACCTCTGCTCATTTCCTCGGTACCCACTGCTTTGTTCCCTGCCCGATCTCGTTTAAACTCCTCTTCCACCTGACATCGGTTAACCTCAGCCAAGGGGCTTTTTCCCACACTCGAAATTTCCCTTACTCGTTCGATACTCTACGTGACCCCGGTCGTGTAGCTCAAGTATTTTCACGATATTACGAGGCACTGCCACAAATATACAGGTTCAACTCTGTTCGGTTCAATCCTTCAATTTTTTCCATCCCTCGATCTTGCTGTCGTGTTAGCCACATGGAAGATTTGTAGCGTTTCAAGGGAATACACAACGTAAAATTCAGACGAGATACGAGTCCAGACGCATAGCAATGGCAATTTTTCTACATTTCACTCGAGTATTTTGGAGTAGTTTTTAATGCTGAAATATACCATGGGAATGAAAGTGTAAAAATGTTCCTTCCACGAATTCCTTCGTGTTTTACTCGAATTTGAAGTTTCTCTTAGCGTTGGAAAATATCATCGAGTTGAAAACGATCGAAAGAACGTAGTTTTTCAGCCACCGCTGATGGTACTAATGGCACCTTGGCGAAGATCCCCATTCGCGTGTTACTCGTCCGATTTGTCTAATGTGAAAGCTAATTGACAAAGAAATTGTACAAAGGCTGATTGGACGTTATATCGAGATGTTCGATCAGAGTCAAATGCTGGTGCTTGTTTATCGAAGGATTTGATTTTAATCCTTTGCCTAGTTCCTAGTGCGTAATAAAATGGCCAGAACACTAATTGCGCTTCCAAAGGAACGGTACCAAATAGCAAGCTACTTCCCAAGCCCATTTTATTCTAACAACCATCATCTGCTATGGCCACGATGTAAATCGTCTCTTCGATTACAAAAGAAACAGTGCCAATGAAAAATCAATAGATAGAAAGTCAATGTCTAAGCAAAGCTTATTTGAACAGCCCAGACTGCTCGTCTTCTACAGAGAAGTCGTTTCTGCCAGAGAAATATTGCGAAACAACCAGACTTTGCTCCAATAACTCGAGCGGTTGGTTCTCCTTGGCCGCAAATGCCACCACCTCTTCGACCACCAAAGAGACAGTACAAAATAACAAAGTGATCTTGCAAGACGCAACATGCATATTCATAGTCCACGACAAAATTGTTATCTTCATATCCACAAGCATCGCGACGTATGAGGAAAAAGTATACAAAGTAAGTTGCAAAATAAACAACGATGTGAACGTATCTATTAGGTCGTCCGGAAAGTTTCTTTCGTTTTGTTTGTCCATTTTGTTCTATCAAAGTAAAGATCACAACGTTCGACGGATTAGGTTTCACGTTTGTGTAGAGATGCATCGTTGTAAAAGGCGTGTCTGTAAAAGAGGCACTTTTCGGACAACTTGATACTTTCATAAAAGATATAACTTAGAAAACACGAAGCTGGCACCCCGTTGGGGGTAGCCACCCACTTGCTATATTTATTTTATTTTTTTATTTACCAATGAGATATAACACTTTACCAAATGTCCTTCAGGACAAATTGTAAAAACCAAAATAAAATAAAAAAAAAAAAAAGAAACTTAATACTTGAAGCTGTACAGTGAAACGTATCTTGCAGAGCAATGCGACGAGTGGAGGAAAGAAAATGCGTAATATCATGGAAAATACCATGCAGTAAAGGGAAAAGGGGAATAAGATGGAAATAAAAGAAGCAATCGCGTCGGCGTCTCGCGAGCGTCTGACGGTTGGGAGCAAGGGTGGCATCGGATGCGTCGGAGGCGTCGGCGTAACCACGAGGAAGGGCGTGTTTCTGGGAGGAAAAGCGAAACGGGTGGCCGTACGACGGCGCAAGTCAAGCACCTGTTTTCGACGCCTGCGAACTCGAGCGTAAGGGACCTATGAAACCGGTTGCGACCGCCTACCATCCTATCGAAACCAACGGAATCCGCATCCCTGAAGAACCTCTTCCACCTATCCACCTATCCACCTAGCCGTTTACCCACCTACGACCTCCGATAACTTCACCGACCACCAGATTCAGACCAGTCAGAGACGAGAAACACACAGCTTTTTCCTCGTTTCTCCTTTCTCCACCTACTAACAAATTTCTCTATCTTGCTCTTTTAGTTGTATACACAGATTCGTAGATAGACAGCTCGAACGATATCTTCTCTTTCCAACCGACATACGCATCCCTCGGTTAACTGTCCTCCTTTCTTTCCGCTCTATTTTCGTTCTTGTCTATGTCAACGAGCATATCTTCCCGCTTCTGTTCTACCGTTTTATCTGTGCTACGATTTCGTAATTATTTTTTATGTTTGAGATGTCTAAGTATATGCTAGTAATGAGATCTATAATTTGCAGCGATTAATAGACTACGAATTTTACTGCGAATTCGTATTTCTCGCGATGTAACCGAGAGAGTATTTCGTATTTTTTTTGGGTATTTCGTATAGCTTCTCGTATCGTGTGCATTCTGTGCAATTTTTCGTCGTTAAGTTTCCAGTAACTGCATACAAATTCACGGTCTATCGATTGAGTACGTGGATTGGCAAGTTGAGGAAAACGATGGTTCGAATGCATATGTTTCTGGCAATTCATGTTGCTGTGAATAGGATCGAAGAAGAAAGAAGATGTGTACGGTTCTGTGATAAGAGATACGTATTAGACAGTGTGCGTGATACCGGATATTTCATATATTTTTACGTACATTCTGTATATTTTAGCATCTTCAAGTTTTACATACCCAAATACACAAATATTTGCGTTCCAGATGATGTTATGTTTGTGATTGATGAGCAACGAAAAATTGTTGAGGTTAATGTTGACTGATTGAAGAACGAGTGGATGAATTTGTAATAGAAAAGTATATTGAAATAATTAAAAGCATATGTTGAAAATGACAACGTGAGTTTACGCTCGCCATCCATATGCATATAATAAATAGTAACTAGAAAATAGTTCTAAATATAATCGATAGATTTAATCGATAGATTTTATCCCTAGTCCATGTAAGAAAGTTCAAGAAAGGTTATTCAGCTCAGAACGGTGTGATAGATTTATCCGAAGAGTAAACTAATAGCTATTGTGATCCTACCTCTAAATAGAGAAATAACAACAGTATAAGTATAATATATAAGTTTATGTTGATTCAGATCCTTATTCTCTTAGTGCTACTAGAGAACTAGTGCTCATTTCTGCGTAGTAGCAGTCTCCAGGTTACAGATGTACGTAAATAAAGACGTAGAGTTTTTCTTAAAGTAGTTACTTCAACAAAAATGGATAATCGCGTAGCCAAGAAATGAAATGGGCAAGTTTACGTATAAAAACAGAGTTGATCGATTATAAACATATGTGTCTTTGCGATATAAAAGAGTAAGAGTAACAAGCATTGATCTTGTAAATTCTAAATGATCGTCCTCTATAATATTTGGTGATATCTCGAATAAAACAAATCTTTAATTCCATGTATAAATATGTTCATAGGGAATAAGAAAATATACCGAAGAACCAGAAATGTAGTCATCGTAGTAATTATTCGTGTAATTTGAATTAAGTCAATTTTAACGTGGATTCGTCTATATAATTAATATATATTAATGGCAGATTGAACAACTAAATTTCTCTTAACAATTAAAAATGTGCAAGCTTAAAAAAAAGAAATTTATTACGCCACATTGTTAAGGGCGACGCGTACGATGTAAACTGTACTAAGTTTCACAGTTCGTATGATAAAAAGCCTGTGTATCGTTATTCATGATTACAGGTACGATACATCTAACGATGACAAGTTACGGATCGTGTTCTTCCTGGTGAATGCAAATTTATTCAATGAGAAGCAGCCAACCGTGTTTAAGTGTTCGTTTTATGCGCACTGTTTGACAATGACAATCTATTTTACAGCGTTCTCGTTATCGATACATAAACGACACATCTTTTCTACGAGAAAAAGCTTCCGCTCTCCTAACTGCTATTACGAATCAGCATTTTTGAATGCTTATGGCTGGTCCTCAATTTTTACCCAACAATTCCTATCGGTTCCCGAGACATTCGTTCTGAAACATTTTTCAAAGGTTTTGTCGATTTTGTCGGTTTTGTGGCAATCAGATCTGCCAGTTTCGAAAATACTGTTTTCAAAGAAATCGGAGAAAAGGCAATTATTTGCGTGAAAGTAAATCGAAAATATATATTTTCCCATATATATCATCGAGAGTTAAAATTTTTCGCACAGAGGTCGAGAAAATTAAGTTTAAATATTCGTCGAGTATTTCTCTATATGCATTCCACATACAACGCTCTATTTCCTTTCTCCTACATTCCCAATATTCCATATCCTGCATATATCTTGACGCATAAACCAAGCAAACACAAGAGAAGATGTTTCTAAATAAAGAAGATATATTTATGGCATAAAATGCAGACCAAATTGGCCACAGGAAATCGTCATTTCGCAGGAACAAAATTTACTATCTCGTAAGATGAAATCGCCCCTAGTGTCATTTCGTTGGCAACATTTCTGCGGGTGATGTCGGTTAGGCAGTCGAGGCGCCTGGGAAATCATCGCTTTGGGAATTCTAATTTAGCAAGCTGGAATAACTATCGAACTAGGCTGTAGAAAACTATGTGTGGAACACGGGATAAAGAAGAGAAGGAAACGATATAACGAATGATTTTTAATAAACATATTATTTATTTAATTTTTATATAATATATAATCATCGATACTTTTAATTTGCATTTTTAATCCAATCATACCGATGTAACGTTACGCAGTGGAGAAGGATGCATCTATAGAACGCATTTTCATAGAACAAATATCTGAATCTAACATATATAAGGCACAATTGTTGTATCTTATTATTCTCGAATAAAAATAATTGACTTATTTCATCGCCGTAGTTTAACACGTCCGTATCATTTTTCTTTTTCTTTTTTTTTTCTTTTTTTTTTGTCGAATGAATAATATCTATCGTATATTATTCAAAGACGAAACAAGGCTGTATATAATAAATACACGCTACATTGTACCAACCCCCATCTGACAAAGAAATTGTTTAGACGATTAGAAACAATTTTTCCCTATTTTCCTTTAATTGAACTAGTTTAGAAATCGTTTGCGAGTAAAAGATGAAGACAACCTTTCCTTACAATTATTTGGTTCTTCGTTGCAAGTCGCGAAATTTACAAAAATAATCGACGAAACCTGATTTATTTTACGTTGCTTGATCGATATGAGAACTTGCGTTTGTATTCTATTCTATCAATAAATTTTATTTGTATCTCGACCAACACGTTGTACGTTTCGATCTTTTTACACGTGGTAGAAAATAATTAAACGAATACCATAAATAATCACTTTAATATTCATATGGCAAAAGATTCGTACGATGGCGAATAGAAGAAGTTTCGTTGCCACGGTATTTCGCACGTTTTCAATGAAATTTCTTTTTCAAAATAACAGATAGCTATAACCAAAGTTATTTAGAATGAAGATGGAAGCGCGTAAGGGGTTTACATTCAAACAACGTTCTATATATTAACTTCTGGCTGAACTCTGTGAAAATACTTTCAGCCAGGGAAGACGTGTTTTTATGTTTAATCGTAAATTACGCTATTCGTTTCAAGATTTTCACGTCGCGGGTTTCACTACGTCTACGATACGCTTTATTACTCTATTCGTTTAAGTAGATAAGGATTTAATCGATAATTAACGAAATTCATCAAATGGAACAATCAATGTAACAGAGTCTGGCCAGTACAAAGCAAAATTATCGCACCGCGTTATTGGAATCTTACTTTCGCTTTCTTCTTTCCTTTCTTATTTCTTTTTTCTGTTTAGTTCCACATGCGTTTACTTATACTTCGACTTTATATGGCGATCCAGGGATATGATCGTCTCCCCATTTTACAATGACGATGTATTCTCCTCTTTCGCGGACCAAGTAGTTCACGTTGTAATTGTTGCGGCCTATGTGCTTCATGGATACTTCGTCGCATGGACCTTTGGGTCCGTACACACCAATGTACAAGATATTGTTACCTACAAACAAGGAAAACACAGATGAATCAACGTTTTAAATTTTTTCCTCTTCTTATCAAAATTATGTTCATCCAGATAGTTTCACGCAGTGTTGAACGAAATTGAAACAAACTATGCCCTTTTAATATGCCTTTAAAATTGTTAAAACCGATATATATTGGGTTGACAACTAAGTGATAGCGGATTTTGTCATTAGGTGGTATTGACGAAATCTGCAATCACTTAGTTACCAATCCAATAGATTACTTTTATATGAATTACTTAATAATTATCATTTTGCGATTCCAAATTCGAACATAGTCTATACTCAACGATACTGATACTTAAGGATTGTACGAATAATATATTACCGGCGTCGCCAGCGTTTACAGTAAACACGTTCTGTTTGCCAAGATATGCTTTCTTTAGACCCATTCCTTTGCTCGTCACCTTACTAGCATCTGACTTGAACAGAGGTAAAACTGGTCCGGTGTGCTTTGATTTGGAAATTTTTTGAACAGTTTCCACCACGATCGAACTGGTTTCTTGCGCGCCTCTTTCTGCCAGATCCGCACCTGTAGTGAAATTTGTTAGACTGTTAACTTGCCATTGTACGTGACAATAGGATCTTGTCGATATACATTAAAATAATTGAAAATTAATTAATCACAGTGTAAAATGAATTTTTCGCATTCTTGTTACTTAATCTCATATCAACGAGATAAAATTTCCATTTTCTAGAAATGAACGCAGTAACTAGAACTCCTAAGTACATTAAATATCTGATGATTCAGCAGACATTGCCTATTAATAGTACGTCCATGAAGATATAATAATAGAATAGGCAAGTTCATTGGCGAGTTAAAATTTCGATAGAATAGAGCAGACGGCTACGACGTAATATCAAAAGTATGATCCTCGTGAAACCTGTATTTTTCCATCCTTCGGTTTCAAAGTATTACATTGCCAAATTATAAATGTCGTACAAATGAAAATTTCCAATTAAAAGAAACATCCTTCTTTTCTTTGCAATTCCACAAGTTTGTTCAATCTTCCTGCTGCTCTATTCCATCTTCTACTATAAACAATGACCTAACTGTTATTCGAACCGACTATTGTGTTTTATATTTATTCACATTACTAGCCAAAAACATCGATTAACTTTATGATTGAATCATCCTTGATCTTTATACTTCGCTCAAATCTCTTGCCAAGAATTCTAAGCTCGCTTCTTTTCCAATTTTTCTCTACCAAACATGGAAAGATTTCAGATCAATAGCATACAAGTATACCTAATCGTTCTCAATATACTAACCGGTACAGGGAACCTTAAATGGCGAGCCAACGATGTGATATCCATCGTACTTGATGCTAATGTAGTAATCGCCAGGTACCAAAGGTGTGTATCTAACTTTGTAACCCTCTTCCACTTCTGTACAGTCCATGGCCACTTTGCTAGGGCCATCTACCGTTATGCACAGCACACCGCTTCCCGCGTTGCACGTATCAATGATAAAGTCTGTTTTCTGGCCGGTTTTAATTTCCGTTATGCCATTTCCATAGGCATGTAACGCGGCTGGATCGGCATCCACTTTGCCGACTTTGATGCGGTACGGGCTACCCTGTATGTGCACCCCATTGAACTTCACGTGGATATTATGGATACCATTTTCCCGAGGCATAAACCGCACCGAGTAAGTGTCAGCGTCGATGCCTTGAATGAAGCAATCGTCCTCGATACCACTGGGAGACACGATCTGTAGCAAAAGGAATATACTTTGTTACAGCGATCCAACATTTTTCTAGAATATAATTAACAATAGTAAGTTAGCGATATCTCTAACGATGATACGGTAAATAATACGTTAATTTCTAGTAATGAATTTTGAACACAGAAAATGACATTTTACTGCTCGATGCTTATCTTGCGAGCGCCACCTCGTCAAATTTCTCCATAGTAGGTAACAAATGCTCGTATATTTTCAAGAATATTTTCTCATTTTTTGGCGGGAAAGTATCTACAGATGAGGTTCTGTTTCAGGTTCGTGTCAGGTTTCAAAGTTTGTGAGTAAACGTTGACAGTTTCGTGATTTCGTAAACGTTGAAAGTTTTGTTCGCAGAGTGAAACGTAAAAGATGCGTCGAGTGCTCTGGTTTGCTTTACGTGTTCAGCATTTTCTACGATATCCAAAGAAAAAAAAGAATAATTCGAGGAAATTTAGCAAAGTTAGAACCGTTTTCGAAGAATTTGATAAAGCTACGATCGAACGGAAATATTTGGTCGCATGAATGGAACACGCACGCAGAATATGCGATACGCGCATGCGGCGCAAACCTACGCAATATGATGTGGCATCGTTGTTTCACAAGAGGAAGTTATTTAGAGCGCGCGATTTTCGCAAGGACTTTGTCGCCTAAAATGATGCAGGTTTCTAAGAAAAACGAAGGCCTTCAAACACCTCGGCTATGAAATTCCGCTTGTTTAGCTGAAAATTCAACGAAGAATCTGATGTTTATATTGCATCGTTTACGTAGCGATATCACTAGCGAGGTTTCATTTTTAAAGTAAATAAATCCGATGCTTTATGCGTAGTTTCGTTACGTCAGACGCGTACACGGCATAATTTTAACGAATTCAAAATACAGAAGTATTATTTTTCCAGTCGCCGGGCGTCTGTAAACGATACAGACTGTCGTTTAAAAGTATTTAAATAACCGTTAGTCTCCTACGAAACCCATAAATTAATCCGCATTTATTGAAAATGACAACGTGAATTCGCGCTCGCCATCTATATGCAGATGCGCTAGTTACAATAAATAGTAACTAGAAGATAGCTCTAGATACAATCGATAGATTTAATCGATAGGTTTAAGATATTCTTTTGTTTTTATCCCTAGTCCATGTAAGAAAGTGCAACGAGGGTTATTCAGCTCAGAACGGTGCGATAGATTTATCCGAAGAATAAACTGACAGCTATTGTGATCCTACCTCTAAATACAAAAATAACAACAGCATTATTAGGCAAATAATTAATTAATTAGAATTTTCTATTTGCCAATGAGTTTTGGAAATTATTCGTAAGAATGTGAAAGAAACGCACGTACACGTATAACAAGGTAAAAAAAGAAATTAATTCTAGTTATTACCGCTGAAAAACATAAAATACAGAAAGTATTATCTTTCCAGTCGCCGGACATCTGTAAACGATACAGACCGTCGTTTAGAAATATTTAAATAACCGTTAATTTTGTACGAAATCCACAAATTAATCTGCATCATAAGACAGGTAATTAATTAATTGGAATTTTCTATTTGCCAACGAGTTTTGGAAATTATTCGTAAGAATTTGAAAGAAATTGTAAAAAAAGAAATTAATTCTAGCCATTATCGATGCAAAACATATTGCTCGTAAAGGTGCATGTCACAAGGTGATTTAAACGGTATACAAATGGTATGGTACCTTCGCATCGAGTTCACCCTTGGCACCATTTTTGCGAACGAGGAAGATTGCTGGCTTGTCCGGTTGTACGCCGGATTCCGGAAATTGCGCCACTTCCAGCTTATGAGCATCGCCCATCGCCGGTGATATGTAAAGTTTGTGCGGGGAATCGGGGATATGCTGATCGTTGAACTTTATTCCTACCCTGTATTCACCTGAAAAAAAGAACAAGTTATTGCTTCGATTCGAATATACGGATTTTATCATAGCGTATCATATTACAAGTTCGAATAACATTTATCCGAATTATTTACGATACAAGTACGGACGCTGGTATATTCGGCAAAACAGTATGATTAATACATTCTGGCACGATGTAAATCGACAGATTAATTTCTCTGTCACACCGTGTAGACTAACCATCGTCTTGGCTGTTATCGTCATTTCCCGTAAAGAGTATTTGCGTGGAAGCAGTGAAGGTGGCCATCGTTTTATGTCCACCGATATATTACAAATCCAAGATCGAAATGAATATTTTTATTCGAACGTGTTGCGAGTTCTAAAAAAGAAAAAAGAAAAGGAGCGGCGGAAAGATACTGGGGAATAAAAATATGCAAAATTGCAATTACGATAGAAGGAAAATCGTGCGAGAGAAAATAAAAGACGAAAAGAAAAATGAGAATGTAACACCGAAATTGGAAAAAAATGGGAAAGAGACAAAGGTGAAGGAAGATAACGAGATAACGAAAGCTTGACGACGAGAAGAAAAGAAAGCAAAGTGCGAACGCGAAGAAGGAGGATAAAACGAGGAGAGTGGAGAACCGAGCGCAGCTAAATCGCGAACCACTATTTTCCTCTGGCTGATTCTAACTTCTGATCTCGATTCGTCCACGCTTTCTCTCTTTCAGTTCTCCATCTCGCTCTTCTTCTGTCTCTTCCTCTCCTTCGATGCACACCATCCAAATATAACGGCCACGCTAATTCACGTCCAGCAGCCGTAGCCACCAAAATATGAATCCACCTTAGACGCAAATATAGACGAAGGTATTTCTGGATCAGCCGAGAACAGCCAATGAAGACTGGTGAGAGCCCTTGTCCACCGCTGCTTCAGAATGCGGTGAGTCCATTTTTATCGCTGTTCATTCATTCCGTTACGCATAATACATTAACGGCAAAAAATGTCGAATCTTTTTTTTTTTTTAATTGTCATCTCTATCCAACTTCTGCGATGATCTTAGTATTAATCGAAGAATAATTGTTTTTTACCAGCTCCTTCGTGATGTGAAAAATATCGCGAAAGAGTGAAAATCGTTAAAACGTTGCTTGTCTGGACAATTATATCGTTGATTGTGTCAAACAGATATTTTTCATTTTTTGATATTTTGCATTAATAATCGTATGCTTTCTTTGGATCTTCGATTGAAAATTAGTAGATTCTTATCTTCGAGTTTATTTTGATAAATTTTATTTAAATATAATTAATATATATTTAGATAAATATTATTTAGGTAATGTAGAATTTCGAGCTGATCATTTTTGAAATTCTTAAGTTTCATGAAGCACGTGGTAAATTGAGATTTTTAGCCAATCGTCTATCTTACTTTGAAACGTTCAAAGTTTACCAATACGTAATACTTGCTCTTTGATTGCAATTTCGAATTTCTCTGCTATTTATATCATTCTTCCATCCACATATTTTCCGCGATATAACGAGAGCGAACATTATCGGGAAAATGTTACTCCGTTGTTTCTGTGGGCTTTTGTTAGGCGCATAGAAACGTGGATCACGAATATGGATCATTCAGTTACATATACATTATTATACATGCATACGTGTGCATCTTCGTTCGATATGTAAACAACGTGACTAACGTTGCAAACTTGCTCTTCTTCGTCGACTTGTGTTATAAATTCTTTCTTTGTATAAAATTGTTTCTTTACAAAAAAATGACCGAATCGAACGTTAGAAAAATTTTTAACGAATTGTAAAGATCGAACATCGGAAATAAATGATGAATTATTTTACAATTAATTTTATTCCGTATATTGACAATCCGGATGAACAGCTCAATCGTCTCATTTACTTTCCCCTTGTTCTAGAAATAACCAAATTTCTGGTATTTTTGGTATGCAAGTTCACTGCTTTGTAACATATTTTACGTTTGCTTTCGTTGTTATCCTGGCAGCTCCACTTATTGTCTTCATCTTGTGTAGTAAATTTAAGATGACTACTATTTTGTAAAAAAAACGCAGTAACTATGAAACAAAATTGCCAATTCTGGTTTTAGTACAATTGTAAATCATTTTCCCAAGATTTTGCCAGAAATCTATATCAATGGACATTTTGTTCAAAAGTAATAAACTCTGGATATTAAGCATTGGATGATTCATGAACGAAAGTCGTAAACGCTGAAATGGTTTAATTAACACGCATGTTTGCGTGTGGCTGACTCGATGACGATTTAGTACTTCAAATGAACAATATAACATTCGGAATGATTAACCAACTAAAATATGAATTATCGACGTTGGCAGACATCCATGACTGAAGTGACAGTAAGTGGTAGACTGTTTTATGAACATTTATGTTGCAATTAGTGTACCATGAACCTCATTTTCCATCACTTAATAATGCTGTCAAGTTGACACCTGAGAATTCTATTGTTTCTTTATCCCCTTCATAGACACCTTTCACTATCATAAATCTAATTTACCTTTTATTTCTCTGGATTCATATATACACATATACTATATACACATGGAAATATTTTTCCTAGAAGAACAAGAATATTTTAAACTGACAATACATCAAGAAACACGTGGTACTGACCACTGTTTTTCTCCACCAAGAACATGTGAAATGCATCGATTATAAAATTTGAGATTATGACACCTTGGTCTGTTTCATAATTTCCCCTGTGATACTAGACCATGGATTTCTATGCAAATTTACATTTTTATGAACACAGAAAGAGATGGAACTTAGGTAGAAATTCGTTTCACCTATTAAATATCGCAACAAGTATTATTTTTATATACATATTCTCGTCTAGTATATGCACTCTATTTGCACTTTCAGGTGTGCCATAAATGCACAAACACCCGCAGTCTAATAACGCTGACGACAATAATAAAAAACAACTATAACTATTGCGTTAATTAGAATTCTAATAGCAACTTACCAGGTTCGGAGACGACGTAGCTGACGTAACAGCTGCCGTCCTTTCGATCCTTGAAATCAATTTGAGCCTTGCTAGGTCCTTCCACGGACACGGCCAGAGTACCAGCTCCAGCCTCCCTGGTCCAAATATTAAATTCGCATGGTTCACCCTGTTCTCCTCTTTCCAAACCAGGACCGCCAGCATGCACCCTGTGTGCTCCGCTATCTCTGAACGGACCGACAGTAAATTGGAACGGTGATCCAGGGATGTGGATGTCCTTGTAGCGAACTGAAACCGTGTGTACTCCGAGCTCTTTCGGTACGAATGCGACTGCATAAAGGCCATCCTCGACTTCTTTGATCTCGGCATCCTCGGTTACGCCTCCTGGAGAGGTGACCGTTGCTGTTAGATCAAACGACGTGATGCCAGGTATCTTGAAGGTAATCTTGCACTGGCTGCCGACTTCCGTAATAGGCACGGCTTCTCTTTGTCTTTGGATCTTCTCCCTTTGACGATTGCTACCTTCTCCAGTGACTTTTATCGTAAACGGCGAGCCTTCCACGTGATGATCGGCGAATTTCAAGTTTATTATGTAATAGCCAGGTTCTGTTGGCTTGTACGAGATGTTCAGAGTTCCGTCTTCGTTGTCTTTGCATTGAATCTCTGCTTTGCTTGGCCCTTCCACCGAGAGCGAGAGGCCTCCGAAACCAGCGTTTCTCGTGTCGATGGAGAAATTGTTCTCCACGTGAGTTTTACCTTCTACCAAACCTGGTCCGGATACCTTTACCTTTTTCGCGTCGCCCACTTCACGATCCTTCACGTCGATCTTGAAGGGTGAGTTCTGCACGTGCTTGCCCATCTTTTTCACTGCCACCGTATGTGGGCCGGCTTCTCGAGGAGTGAAGGAGACACACATGTTACCGTTTGGCAACATTTTTAGGAAACATGGCTCCTCGAGACCGCTCGGTGCCGTGATGGAAGCATTCAGGGACTTCACATCCGAGTCTGTTATCTTGCCGGGCAATTGCACTTCGCTCGACGAACCCACCGAGATTTGGTTCCTCTTCCGACCTTCACCTGCAACAGATTCCAACAGAGATTTTATTGCAAACGTTTTTCCTAAACCCTACTACGTTAATTCTCTGCGATGGCTCTCTTTTATTAATCCTCAATTGATTTTCATTTAATATTCTATTGATATTATTTGTCCAGCGAAGGAACAGACGGCTTTTCAAACATACTTATTCGTCGAAAGAGCTCAATCTTTACAAGCAACTTCTTCGTAACTCATTTCTTTTAAGAATTCTTCGTTTCACTTTGACTGTCCTTAAACGTTTAATTTGACAATTCAGGCACTCTGATCTTGTATTTTTCGTTGTAGTTCGATAGAAATGAATATATAGTCGGAAGTAAATTTTGAAGATGCAAGTAAAATAAATGGAGTCACGCATACCTGTGATTTTAGCGGAAAACGGACTGCCTCGGATGTGTTTGCCGCCAAATTTCACGCCGATTTTGTATTCTCCTGGATCGGTTGGCAAATACGAAACTGAAATTGTGCCGTCTTTATTGTCGTGGCAGGAGATCGTAGCTTTGCCAGGTCCTTCAATGGATAGCGAAAGACCGCCAGGTCCGACGTCTTTTGTGGAAATGATGAAGTTTCCTGGTTCACCGCAAACTCCGTATATCAAGCCTGGTCCGTACGCTGTCACATAGCCATTTGCTAAGGAATCCACGTGGAATCTGAATGGTGAACCTAATTCAAAAGAAATATATGATTTATTAACGTAATGAAGCTTCCACCTGCACTGAACCTGGCAAAACACCCTAAATGTATCTTTCTCGTATCGGTTGTCAGTGATTGGAGTATATGCTACTTGAATAACTTTGTTTGCCATATTTCTCGGTTTTTACTTGAAAAATAACAAAAGTTTCTTTCTACTCTATATTCTCATATGATAATACTATATATTCTATCCAAAAATGTCAAAAAATAGAGATTGAGCAATAAATACTACTACTACTACTATAAAATAGTGAAATATTTTTAAATAGCAGGATATAAATAGATGCTACACGTGTACCATAAAATGGAACAATTGATGGATTAACACTAAAACTACCACACACCCCAGTTAAATTGACTGGTTTTACAATCTTATTTTAAAATTCCTACTTCATGTTATATTTTTCTTCCACAACGATGTAATAACTTTCGCAACGATAGCTACAAGAATTATATAATGAATTTTATCTTGTTTTTATGTATTCAAACTGAAAATAATTTTGTATCAGGGCTACTCATACCAACATCAGTCAAAACGTCTGGTACTTATCAAGGCGTAAAAGGGTGCTGTAATCTGTTTATGCAACCCCAATTAACCAGTTTCCTAGTTTTCTACAACTTGCCACACGTTTTTCAAATTTTCACCGCGTATCATTCAAATATGATGATATCAGATATTAGGAAAATTCCGGATCGATCGCTAGATGCTGACACTGGAAATACCACAGCAGTGAAAATGACTGATTATACAATTTTATTAATGTGTCAACCCTCTGATGGATTAATAATACCAAAAATGTACTACATAACATGAAATTGCTTCTGTAAGAAAGTAATAAATCAATAAATATAAAAATATTCTATTATTATAGATAGTCAATCATTTTCACTGGTTTTGGTAGAAATAGCTTCCTGTTAACTATCGGTAGTTCTAGTGTTAATGAAACAGATTGCTTGAAACGCCTTCTCTCATTCTCTTTTCTTCAAGCGTAAAAAAGCATAGCCAATTCCTGGGAAAAGAAGTTGTAAAGGAAACAATTTTATTTGACATTTACGATTGACTTCTTTATAAAAATTGTTCTTAAAATATATCGCATCTTACTACAGCTACGTATTTTATTTTTTGAATAGAAATTTGATATTTCCACAAACCTTGAACGTGTTCCCCGTTAAATTTCACTGCAAGTTCGTGCTGTCCCTCTTCTTTGGGATCGTATTTGATGGAAACAGTACCATCCCGGTTATCTGTGATTATCGGTTTGTCCATGTTCCCGCTCGGCATCTTTACTTCCGCTGAAATGTAACAAAACATCAGAGATTTAATAACGCAATATGAAAATATAGATTATCGGACGAGAAACGATATGCTCACGAACGATTCAATGTTCATCAAAAATTCTCTGTAAATATCTTTTACAAACAAGAGAAACATGTATTTACTTCGAAGCACGTTTTCATTTATTTATCAGAAGATTATTAAATATCATTTCTGTGGTTCGTATTTACGGAAATGTGAATTTAAAATAAACTGAACAAATGGAATCGTGACAAAAGATAATCTCATTTACGTAGACGATTCAACTTGATATCATCTTGCAAGTACAAAAGCTGCGCTCTATCGATTTATACAAATTTTTATTCCGTTTACGTATCATCCCTACTATGTCTAATACGATCTATTGTACTATTCGCCTAACTATACGGAGATATTACAATGAACACTCTAAAACGTTATAAATGTGAAAAATGTATTCTTCTAAGAATATCCTTTCAGCAACGTCGTAAGAATTTGTAAGAATTGTAAGAGACCGACTAAGATTCTTCAATCTCCATATAATTTGAGTGTGTGTGTGTGTATTATTCAATGATACACCACCGAATAGTGGAATATATATGAAAATAAAAGGTATTTTTTTTCACAAAGAATTTACTTATCAACTAAAACGCAATAATCAGTGAGATTATAACAACGCGAAAGGCGAATAACAAATGAGAATATTTGTCTTTTGAAGTATCCCGTGTATAGGTGGCGAGTACCTAAGAGGAATAAATAAGCTAATGACTAGGAATAATTTCCGGAACACTGAAACCTTTTGTCGTTTGTATGTAGAAAACACTCTGAAAAATTAACGAAGAAAAATCGGATCCTGCTGGCTCTGCTGCTTTTCCCGTATAGTTCCAGGTGTAACAGACCGGTCCACGTTCAGGATAATCGTACGAACTGCACGAAATAGTCTTCAATCCGTATCTGTAGAAGGTCGACACCTCCTGCCACGTGGTTTCGACCTCCTCTTCCTCCCAAACCATATCCAATAGTTCGATTCGGTCGACTCACTGATACGAATAACATTATACGATCGTTGACAAAACGATTATAATCGACTGTCGAACACGATACAATGTCAAGTAAATAACAACTGGATATTTTTACGCAACTTTACGTGAACAGAGGAAAGAAACGTTTGCAGAAGTATACGGTAAAGTAAAGATTAATTGGATCGTGTTGTTAACGAAAACGTGTTATTAGAATGTCGATAGAGTTTGATATTCTAAAATTAAGTAGCTACTAATATTAGCCGATCGTTAATGATGTGCCTTAGCGTGTACATGTAGCACGCGAATGATCAGTGTAATTATTATCTGCGATAGTTTGGCATCGAATATTTTCAAAAATTGCGGAATATTCGTATTAAAAGAATATTGTGTGTATTATGTCGATGGCGGGTGGTTGAGAATTTGATCGTAAAAGATTGACGAAAAATTAGAATTAATTTCTAAATCACTGCATTATCTCCAGCTAACGATTAACTGATTCACAAGCTGAGGAAGCTAAGAGGATTTTAAATCACTCGGAACTGTTTGAAAGGACTGGGTCATTTAAATATATCCAGGTGTATCGATCGAATCGAATCTAATTAGGTAAAGCAAACACCATAAAGTTGGTGCGTAATTGCATGATGTGAATCGATTAATCCATCTTTACTACTGCGATTCTCCGCGCCTTTGTAGGTTTATTATTTCATACTTCCACTTTATTTTAATCGAATCGAATTAATTTACGTAATTTAATGGGATTAAAAACGCGAATGTCGCGCGACAGATGGAACAGCGGGTGAGAGAAGAACACGAGAAAGAAGAGGACACTTTCGAAGCACAAACTCTCGACCAAATAAACTACATCTAATTCTGTTTCTACACGATCTCGACTTATCTCGATATAAAAAAGAAAAAAAAAAAGAAAAAAGATTCTTTTCGTACATAATTTAATTCGATGTAACGCGAGTTAAACGGGACCATTTTAAAAATGTCCATTCGAATTTACTCGTTCGCCCACGAGAAGCTTCCCTTGGTATTTTCACGTTGTTTCGATAGACGAAAATGACTTAAAATTCCAGCATTCGATAAAATCCCAGTTGATAAATAAGATTTTCATACCATCTGTTCGAAAACAATGTATCGTTTATTGCGTATTTTCACGTCTGGCTGCGATCTTCCATTTTCCACACGCACTGTATCCCTCGCGCCGGATTTTTACCAATCTACCGTGTAAAAATAGAATTCGATGTGTGTTACGTAATAAATTAGCAAATGAATAAATTAGCCATCGATTAATCAAATTCGCAACTATTCCGCTGCCAGAGAGCAATGGAATTTCATTATTTCCGTCTCGATATCGTCGATGAGGATCCTCGAAAGGGTGTGCGAAATATCTCGTCGAAACGCGAAGATAAGGAAACGTGTAAATGTTTTTTCTTTTCTTTCTTTTTTTTTTTTTTTCTTTTTTTCTAACGCCAATGAAGAACATAAACGAAGATAATACGTTCTAAAGTCGTGGCAGGAGAAGGACCGACCGAACGAGTTACACCGTAAGAAATCGTCTGGATTTCGTCTCCCCTTTAGAAATCCTCGTTACAGTAGAGTTGCTTCCAACACGAGAAAACGTTATCCCGATATCGCTTCCAGCTGGATCACGACGTTTAATCGACTTCTCGAGGGCACATCTCTGGCGCGACTGACGATGAAGCGGGCATCGCTTCGCGAGCAGACGATGCCAGCCCGGGAGACCTTCTTTTTTTCCAGAACACCTACCGTCGGACTTTATATCATGCAGTGGTCGCCTCGTGTCTAATAAATCTTTCTATCTCTGTCACACCGACCCCACCGTACGTATACGGTTTGCTTTCGAGTTTCCCGTGTCTTCTAATTACGCGCTCGTATATAAGAACACATGTCACCCTTTAATCGACATAAGAAAATAGTACAAGAGCTTATCGTCTCGATTTTTCTACCGTTTGTGTACTCCAAGCTCTTGCACTTTAAAAAATAAAATAAAATACGTTCTCTTCTTCTGGAAATTACAAAATTGCGAATAATTTACTTTACCGAATTTAGTGCGAATAATAAAATAGCGTTTACCGAATTCGTGGATGAAAGAGTAGACAAACGATGGAATAATTTTTATTATCCTCGCTGGTAAAGTAAATTATTCGCAATTTTTTAATTTCCAGAAGAAGAGAATGTATTTTATTTTTTTTAATGACAGATTGCTCTTTGTCTTCGTAATGTGTAAAGAGTACGTTTAAGAGGAATACCGAAGAAAGGGGAGCTTGGTATATTTCTAGTGCTCTTAGCGAGAGATCCTGTGACAAAAGTATGGAACAAAACAGTGTTCTCGTAAGTCGAGTAAGAATTTTCCACTTTATAAAAATCTTGCACTATATGCGTACTATTTTATATTTCGATATTTTTTAATATTTTCTGCAACAGGTTCTTTCACCGTCAGTGACGAATGATAGCAAAATTTCACGAAGCTCAATTTTGAATAAAGTAACGCGAATTGTACACGACCTTGCTAAATTAGGAAACCAACAAACTTTTCGCTATGAATACCTTATCTTTGATATTGTGACGAAGTGTCGTCAATCCTTTCGAAGGATACGCGTTGTTTTTCAAATACATTAGCTGCACACGAGTCAGAGGACAATGCGTATCACGTTGTTGTTTCGCCTCGGGATATTGAAACCTTCTTGAAGTACAAAACGTAAGGCAAAACAATGCCACTGCTAAGTGCAACCATCAACCGAAGTTGAATTTAAATCTTCCCGTAATCGCTCGATTAGTACAAATAATTCTTAAGACAATCAATTAATTAGTATGGAGCATTATAGCGATTAACGCTAGAACAACCAACACCAGCCAAAGTGACCTTGTCACAATATAAAAGGGTCCTGCGATCTGTTTATCGAAACCCAATTAACCAGTTTCCTCGTTTTCTACAACTTGCCATACGTTTTCCAAATTTTTGATGATATCAGTTATCAGGAAAATTCCGGATCGATCGCCAGATCGCTAGATGCTGACACTAGAAGTACCACAGCAGTGAAAATGACTGCTTCTACAATTTTATCAATGTGTCAACCCTCTGATGGATTAATAATACCAAAAGTGTACTACATAACATGGAATTGCTTCTGTGAGAAATTAATAAATCGATAAATATAAAAATATTCTATTATTAGGTATTTTTTAAAGACCAGTTATTTTCGCTGGTTTTGATAGAAATAACTTCGTGTTAACTATGGGTAGTTCTAGTGTTAATAATAAATTTGTATACGCATTTTGAGCAACTACACTAAATATCAACTTGTCTCGTCACCAGCGCGTTTAATCGTCCTCCACACATTTAATATTACGCACCGGTGTTTAACTTAATAAACGTTTAATCGCGTAAGATTAGATACAGATATGCAAAAGCAATTTACATTGGTCCATTGCTTAACCTTCGACCGATGTTGTACATTGTAAATTGCTTGTAACGTGAGAAATATGATTGGTTCTTGGCAATACGAACCTTAATAAATCCAATCTTAATGAGACGTAGAGAATCTGGCAATAGAGCCGTATTTTTAGATCGAATGGATATTTATACATTTCGAATCTTTTATAAACCTGTGACTCTGTCGACAATAAATTCATTGTGTCTTCATATTATGTTTAAACTGGAAGAACACTTAACAAAAGTTTCGTGAAAATTAAGCAACTTACAGCCACCCATAAACTCTCTATGGAAAGGCAATTTTTCTTCAAATAAAATGCTATAAAATTTTACGTAGGAACCTAATTATACATATTTATTTTCGTCTTATCACTTTAATCATAATTATTTATATTTAGCATACTTAAAACTCTGCATTCTAAGTCATTTTCGAGCCAATCGTAGCTTCACATTATTTTCAAATCTTTGAAGTTTTCGCTCGTTACAAGTTTGGATTGCAAGAAAACTTCTAGCCAAAGCATCGAATTTTTCCTCTCGTTAAAACGAGAACGAAACTCGGACATTCAAAAGTCGAAGAATTACAACATTATTAAATACAAATTGGAAGCTTGTCGTCTGATATTTAATAAAAATGATCCGTTTCAAATTCGTTATGGGTGGCTGTGTATATTCGTGCGATCAGACTCACGTAGCAGCTATTTGATCCAGTTATATCACTTCGATTTAAACGTTCGACACGCTTCGTCCACTTTGATATTTTTACGTTCTCCAACGAAACGGGTCATTTACGCAGACGGTTACATAATTCTTTATTATGTGGAAGGAATCGCGGAATTCTTAAGATAGAAGAGAGTGGAATTTGGCGCATAATATCCTTCCCTTCCACTGGCTCACTGTTTCCATTTCGCGCAGGGAAATCGTCGAGCAAGAGGGTACGGAATCGGCCGGTTCGTACGCGTTAAACGCGTGCCAAAGGTAACACGAGTCACACGAGAAATCCAAGTGCGAGCCTCTTGATTAATTGCAAAGCACCGCAGTACGTTGAATTTACACGACGTTACGTTACTCACGTGCCTTTAAATTGCACGAAATGTTGCAAAGATATCGACGCGAGAACGACATCCACGAGAACCAAGGAAATTGATCACCGAACTTAATATGTTGGTGATTAACAACATCGATATATCTAATCACACACGTTCTTTGCGATAGTATTTTATATCTGACACATTGCACCGTGCATCAGTGCGAGTTTCTCTGTGAGACGAACCAACATTTCGAATCAAAATTTCATTGAACGAATTCATTTGACTGATTTAAACAAATTGTTGCTCTGCAACAAATGGAGTTTGTATTATTTAATCATCGAACTGTCGTAGCCCATCTTTCTCGAAAATTAAAATTTTATTTTACGTTCGACAGAGACGCAAGACGCTTATTGCAGCGAAAATTGCTATTTTATATAGAGCTACGAATTTTTATGCATTCGTCGGAAATTTAGATACAAAATTCCACATACAAAAATACAAAAAGATATATAAAATATCCAAAGTACGGTACTTATTATAATATTAGAAGATAGAAAGAGGAAATTTTCTACCTTTTTTTAATTATATTCTGAAAAGCGTAAATCGACGTAAAAATCCACTGAACGAGAAGAAGATCACTTTATCATAGAGCTACGAATTTTTATGCATTCGTTGGAAATTTAGATACAAAATTGCACATAATACAAAAAGATATATAAAATATCCAAAGTACGGTACATTTTATAATATTAGAAGATAGAAAGAGGAAATTTTCCACCTTTTTTTAATTATATTCTGAAAAGCGTAAATCGACGTAAAAATTCGCTGAACGAGAAGAAAATCACTTCATCATAGAGCTACGAATTTTTATGCATTCGTCGGAAATTTAGATACAAAATTGCACATAATACAAAAGGATATATAAAATATCCAAAGTACGGTACGTTTTATAATATTAGAAGATAGAAAGAGGAAATTTTCTACCTTTTTTAATTATATTCTGAAAAGCGTAAATCGACGTAAAAATCCACTGAACGAGAAGAAAATCACTTTATCATAGAGCTACGAATTTTTATGCATTCGTCGGAAATTTAGATACAAAATTGCACATAATACAAAAAGATATATAAAATATCCAAAGTACGGTACTTATTATAATATTAGAAGATAGAAAGAGGAAATTTTCTACCTTTTTTAATTATATTCTGAAAAGCGTAAATCGACGTAAAAATCCGCTGAACGAGAAGAAAATGAAAGAGAATGGAGGAGAAGGAGAAAAGATATTTCCAAGATCTCCATCGTTCTAGTTAAAGATTTTGAAACTCGGGCTTCGATTTTTGGGCCAATGACGAATCCGTACATCCGGAGTCACTTAATCATCCAGTATTAATATCACCGCCTCGCTTCCGACACTAGCGTCGACATCTCTCTCTCTCTCTATCTATTTCAGTGTGTGCGTGAACGAAGAACAAGATGAGTGGTGCTAGAACTTGTGTTTATCGTTTCACTCGTCCTGTCTACGGTCAATGTTGCAACTTTGATTATACGTAACAACACGTTACAAGTTGTTTCCAGTGATTTTGTTATTCGTTTGTACTTTCCATCTTCGATTTGATCGAATCGTCTCCTACGATTTTGCACTTTCTTTGGTCCAATCTTCTCGATCACGTAGCAAGCTATTTACGCGTATTGGAATAATCACGTCCGACAAAGATAACGCTATGCATATTAATTGTAATTATTCAGAAATTGTAATTATTTTCATGGACCAAGATTATTGTAACGTTTCAACCAATACCATGCAACTCGTCAATAAATTATCATCGATGTTTCTAAATAACTATTATCGATATTTAATCGTTAATACTATTATTTATCAATGTTATTTATTAGTAAAATAATAAGCGAAAATTCATTCGTCGATTATTATTTGTGTACTTGATCACTTAATCGTTAGGAATACTTCGAATATAAAATACAGTTTTATTTGTTTCGCAGCTACGTATATCATTTTTAATCGGTTTAATTTCGATGCTGCATTAATGAAAATTCTTTTTGTATAATCCGAGAAGCATTGAAGTAGAAATGTGTTGGAATTCTCTATATCTTGCCAAGAAACCTAAATAACATCGTTTACGATGATATTGGTTGGTTAGCGCGCTTAGAACACTGCATCTATTGTTTGGGAAATCTATCGGATCAAAAATATATTATCCTTGAACAAATTCCAATAATGATAGCGAAATAAACGACAGATAAACTCTCTTCGTAATTACAGTTTGTCTGTGCGTAAAATTTTGTCCACCGTAGACTAAAGGAATATAGAAATACCTTGGTCGTATATAAAGACTGTTTGTGAATCTTTTTACAGTGAATTTTAACTTTATTTAATACAAAACGCGAAATAGAGCACGAAAAAAGATCGACAATTGATATATTTTGCATTGTTGTTACGAATATTTTATCAAATATTTTTTCCTCAAAAATATTAACTTTTCTAATTTATTACACATATAGAATGTACGAAGGCAGCAAACGTATTACATTTACTATAATAAACTGTATACAGTTCTTATCGGTTATGTTACATACAACGTGCAAATTTAAAAAGGAAATAAATTTTTATGAAAAATGAATTCCTCGTTACCATCGTTCACACTGTCTGAAGCCCAAAATTCCAAAGAAAATATAAATATAAGAATTACTCTTTGTTAAATAAATAAACTTATTGCACATGATGCGTCGACTATGTTTAGCCGAAAAAGAAATTCGACGAACACATTGAAATCGTTTGTGAATTCTGGAAAATTGTTAGCAATTGTTACTTACATGTTACGGTGCCGTCTAACAGCGGTAAGAGGATGTTGTTCAATCGGACCTCGTTGAAATTCTTCGTAGAAACACTGGAGCTTTCTTCGACGGTAGAACTATGCTGTGTTACAACGTGTTGCTCCTGCTTCTGTCTAGTCCTCTTGGCTCTGTGAGTCTTGTGCGTACTATGTTCTCGATATTCCTCTGAGGCCTGGAACAATGTTTTAAAAACGCCTTGTAATACCTAATCTCGCATATAGATTTTTCTACACAGAATTATTTAAATAAGAAAAAATAATGTCGTTTGTTTAGTAGCGTATCTACTGATAAATCTGAGAGACATCGTCAAATGTAATTACGCGGAACAGAGAATTTGTCATTTTTTTAAGAACCGATAGGTTTCCAGGATATTTGTGTTACACGCTTACGTTTCTTTTCGAGGAAATGGCATTATAAATATGGGTCGATATGTCAACATAAATGACGAAATTACAAGGGGATTTCTGAAATGAGGCGATAGTACTTGTTACAGGTCATTACGATAGAATCTACGTATTTTAAGACTGGTGCCAAGCCAAAGCCTGCTATGTGTATATAATTTATTATGTAACCGCGACAGAATTATTGCAAAACATGTATCACGCGAAAAGTTCATTACAAAATCTTGTAAACACACCTGTAAAATTAAATCCTCTCGGCTTTTTCCGGTCGAAACGCGCAAGCTTTTAGTTTAATATGCGATTCGGTTGACGTACGTATTGTACGAAAGAAAGTACGATAGGATATTACTTGGTAATTTTATTTTTAAAATATTCACTTTATATATATAGTACAACATCTTTATTCCTCGTGTTCTACTTTCTTCCATTCTGCACTCTGCGAGAAATTAAAAGATCATGTACATCTGCCTTATAATTCATATTTTTGTTCCTCAACTATACCAACATTCTAATAATTGGAGGAAATTGAAATTTGAATGGAAATGTTTGAAACGATAAAAATGATCTATTCTTTCTTTTATTCTTAGTATTATATTTTTTTTATTCTCAGTATTCTACTTTCTTTCAGTCTGCACTCTGCGAGAAATTAATGGAACATGTTGTACCTATGCCAACATTCTAATAATTGGAGAAAATTGAAATTTTAATGAAAATGTTTGAAACGATACAAATGATCTATTCTTTCTTTTATTCTTAGTATTCTATTTTTTTTATTCTCAGTATTCTACTTTCTTTCAGTCTGCACTCTGCGAGAAATTAAAGGAACATGTTGTACCTATGCCAACATTCTAATAATTGGAGAAAATTGAAATTTTAATGAAAATGTTTGAAACGATAAAAATGATTTATTCTTTCTTTTATTCTTAGTATTCTATTTTTTTTATTCTCAGTATTCTACTTTCTTTCAGTCTGCACTCTGCGAGAAATTAAAAGATCATGTTGTACATCTGCTTGATAATTCATATTTTTGTTCTTCACCTATGCCAACATTCTAATAATTCGAAAAAATTGAAATTTTAATGAAAATGTTTGTAACGATACAAATGATCTATTCTTTCTTTTATTCTCAGTATTCTACTTTCTTTCAGTCTGCACTCTGCGAGAAATTAAAGGAACATGTTGTACCTATGCCAACATTCTAATAATTCGAGGAAATTGAAATTTTAATGAAAATGTTTGAAACGATAAAAATGATCTATTCTTTCCTTTATTTGCCTATTACATTGTTATACTCGTTCGGTTTTCCAATTTATTCTTCCTACCAATTAAATCGATACAGTGATAATGAAGTGAGCACGATGCAGATAAAAACAGCTAGATTTTCAAATTCTTTTATTGCAAATAGATAAACGAAATGCCCATACAATCGGCCAATCTCCACAAATCATAAAGCGATGCACCTAATCATACTATTTTTTCACATCTTTCTATCAAACTCATGGGAACTACATATTATACAAATTTTGCTCGCTGCTACGAAACATATTCAAAATACACAAAAAATTTCGTGCAAACAGATGATAACTACGTTGATTCACTTTGTAACAAAGTGCAGGTGATTTGTGTGAAATCACCAGCGAAACTTTCCTTTACTCGAAGTGAGAAAGATTTTTTACTCCAACTACATTTAAATTTAAAGGATAAATCCAAACCATCATCGATCATTAACCAAAGCCTCAACCCTCCAGCTACAGGCGATTTTTATATCTTGCTACACAAAGTGGACAACGAAAATTTTATGTACATTTGTCGCAGAGAGACTTTTGATGTTCAATAGAAAAAAGAATGCAAAATAACTGGAGAAAAGAGAAATATCTTTATTCGCGAACTTGCAATTTGCAAAATAGCGTAACCCGCTGAAATGAACAGAAGAAGTAGAAAGGGATTTCTACGTTGACCGCGACTGGAGGGCTAAATCTCTAACATGCATATACATATATACACATACACGTATGTAACTACCGTAGAAAACAAAATTTTGTCTCTCTTTTACCTTCTTTTTTCTTCATTCTTTTTATCTATCCACTTTAAATCACCTGGCCGATAGGATGCTTACCTTAAGATGCGCGTCAAAGCGTTTTGTTGCAATATACAACAGCAGGAACCAGCCAGCACGATGGTCGTCACGAAACTCGTGCAAACTGAACGTAATTTCGGGCACAATGCTGTATTCGATGTTACCATAATAGCTGGCTAGCCCCCACTCACCCACGTCGTAAAAGGGTAAAGGATAGTAATCGCATAAAATTACACGCTAGTACTTCCAATTTCTAATCTTCCATGTCGTTTAGTTTTCCAAAATAAAAAGGCTACTGCCTTTCAATGCGTTCTCTATGATAATTCGTAGCATCGTTGTACGGAATTTAACGTTTCTGTAAACACTGTGTTACATTCTATACCAGAGGTGACAGTACGATAGAATTGCATTTATCTGAGCTCTATTTATTGGAACAAAATTTCAGTCGACGCCCGAGTAACTCAACTTTCACCGACTGAATTTACCAAATTTACTTATCCAAAAAATTATAAAGTATTCCTTTGAATTCCTAATAATTATTGTACGAATTCCAGTTATTTATACTCCTTGTCCTTCGAACAGATAAATGGACTTCTACTGTACTAATTACGTGTTTGAGTTAGAATATTTACTGGAATTGTGGAAATTTCATTCGGTAAAGGTAGCTCGATGCGATTGCCAGTCTCGCGATCGACGCAATTCCAACTTGCTGGAATTCTTGTAGTTTAAATGAGAAATTCATCGTAAGCAGAAGAAGGCTTGTTACTGTGACTGAAAAGCAAAGTGGCGTTAAATATACAACAAGCCAAATTATATTGAATTATAATTTTATAAAAACTGAAAAGCGAAGTGACGTTAAATATACAACAAGCCAAATTATATCTGCGTATAATTTTACAAAAACAGAAGATATTTTATTTTACTAAAGAAAAGAGAATCTATGAATCTACCATCGCGAACCTAAGTTTGCAACGATATTTTTCTGCAATTTCCTGTACTTTCAAACTGTCAGGATTCGTTGTTAATATAGAAAGATGAACTTTTCATATCATTTTAAATTCACGTTGTTTCAATATAATAGCCGGTAAGCAACGCGGCAGACAAATACAGATATTTAATCTCCAACCTCTCGTATTAATTTAATTCTCGGCCCCCTCTTCCACCCACTGGTCCAAACGTTTCTGTTTATAAATTTGGGAAAGCCTGACTTGCACTCGAAATAGTCTAAGAGACCTCCACGGTGGACCAGATGCGTATTGAATTTCAAAGTAGATCAGCAATAGATTCGCATAAAACTCTTAAATAGCTCGTACTGTATTCCCTGTATCCCTTCGATTATTGTTTATCGGTGAGCTTATTCCTTTTCATCTGACCGATCGTTCTGTCGCTATTCTAATAAGCAGATGGAGATTTAAACGGACGTCGTTTCATGCTGATGTGAAATCGTTCCTCTACGAGCATACGTTATGCATAATATTTCACATTACCTTTATTCGTTTCAATAAAATGTTGGTGAAATTATGGATAAACATTGTGTTACATATAAATTGTTGAAAACGTTAAATTTAGTATCGAATTGCTTTTCTTCTCACGTTACACCAAGCTTTGGCATTTACTTTATACTCTGGTTATATAGCGCATTTCTCTAGCTTCTCCTGGCTGCTTTTTCGTCTTTCAAAAGCAACTCAAACAGTTTTGCTATGTGCAAGATTGTTGAGCAAACTCTTTGCCACGTTACTATTGTACTAGCTTTTGTCTACTCTGAATCACATCATTTTTATTCTTCCTTGCTACTTATTTTTCTTCAGAACATCTGAATATAGTTCAGGTAACATTATCACAGAATAAATGCATATAAAGAACAGAAATAGCATTTATAAATATCATCAGAGTTCTAGGAAGATGTGGTTCCCACTAGCATCTTGATAAAAGTGATTCTTCAAAATATTTTCCAAACCAAAAGGCTTTGCCCTTAATAGGATTAAATGAAAAAATAACATTGTATATTTTATTCATATTTCTAATTAATACACATATAACGTTTCTCTTGATTTATGGTGTAATACTTTTTACTTTGTTCTCGTTAGTGAGTTAAAGATAAGTTTAGTTAAAAAAATAAAATAAAGAAATATCTATTATATATATATATAATAAGTTGAGTGCCATTGGTAGAAAATTTGCATATGTACGAGTTAACAGTCATATATTACAAGTCTGGAACGAAGACAACTGTTCCTCTTTACATCAGCTTAGAGATAATTAACGAATTTGCCTGAGCAGTAAAGAAGCGTGTTCTGACAAACTTCCAAGCGTTTATACTAACGACAGCTATATATTTGTAGACCGTTGTAGTCAATTTGATACGGAAGGTAGCAGAAAATAATTTTCAGAAAAACAGTGAACGATTCATGGAAACATTTCTAGCTATAAAAAGATTCTTATCTTAAATATAGAAAAGAAGAAAAAATACGACAGTAAGCGATGAAAAATATGAATAAGATAAGTTGTGTAAAATAAGTTTAAAAATACTGAATACTATTTTCTCCTAGCAAACAGAACAACGATATATTCAACATATTTTAGGAATATTTTGGTTAATTATTCGACTGTGAATTTTGCATTATTCTCAGAATTTTTGAGGAGCTGTTTGAATGATAAATTTGCAAATAGAAAATATCCAGAAATTCCAAGGCGTTAAAGAATGAAATTCCAAAGAAACGACGAAGATCTATTTGAAAGCTGCATACGTCTTTCATTTAAAGTTTAGCTTTTTACTAAAATAACAAACGTTTGCTTAAACTGTTTCCTCGGCAGCAAGTATCATTGTGTTAGAATTGCTTACAACGATCGTATAGTTCGATCGGAGAACACTCTTAGTTGGAATTTATCTTTACAGATGTGGTAATATAGAACAGAGTCCAAAATAAATCAATTAAAATGGATAAATACGATAATTAAACAATTAGACTGTTGCATTGAAATTTCAATTGATTGTTGCAAGTATAAAATAACGTTGCTCTTGCTGTAAATCATATTTTATATTTCATATTTTAAAAAGTAATCCACAAGTGGACCAAAATCTTTTATCTAAAAAATGTTATCATTGCTTGATATATTTTTACCTAAAATTGTCTTCAAACTTGCATAAAATTTTGTTAATAACGTATAAATAACGCACCAATGAAAGAAGAATAACATTATAAAAAGAAAGAAGAAAATATCTTCTTGAATTTGTAAAGAATTTTGTCTTACATTCCTGGTTATTTCTGTTGTCTCGAGAAAGAAAATAGTTTACTGAAAAATATTTTATAGCGATATTTGTCAGAAAAAAATAATTTTATTCGCCTCTAACACGTCATCTAACTAAATCATATATTTTGTTACCTTCAATGAACCATCAGATTCTTTTTATTCCGCCTTTTTTTTAATATCTATTATAAATTTCCAACCTGCTATAAATTTATTATTTTGCAAAAACTAACTGCTATTTTTATTACTCATACTCGTATAAAGTCAATGTAAATTCAGTTAATATAAAAAACCTACGTAAATATCTTTCAAAAGTTATCCAACGAATAAAATAAATGTACAAGTTTATGTTTTCTTCCTGACCAATGTAAAAGAGCGATTTCTTCATTTAAAGAGGTACGGATCATGGAAGATGATCTCGAGATATTTGCCAAGTCAGCTGTCAAGAGGTACTAAGATGTCTGGCCTCCTTTCTAAAAGCTGTTAAGTACTTACAAAGTTTCAGCAAGCTCGATACGATAACACTTGGTACGTTTCTAGTGAGAACGATACTACTCGATAATGCACTTGGACGGAACGTTAGACACTCCACATGGAATGAGTATAGGAGTAATGTCAAATTGACAGACACTATTCCAATGAACCCTCGAAGTGAACTGTTTCACTGGAGACTAAACTAAAGTCGACAATATATCCTGCAGTATATCTTGTCTCTATAGTTAGATGCCTGCCGCCCCACCCATCCTTTAGCAAGAAACCACGCATCTCCTTCATAAAAAATTAATGATACATAATGCAACTTTATTGCACAATTGTTCGAGATGGCAGGTTCTACCATTTGGCATAAGTTCTATTCTGTCTTCAATTAACCACTGTTTTTCGTTACAGAAAATAGGTACGTGGTCGAAGAGTCTGAAACACTTGAAGAACCTGTGCCATTCAATATTTTATGTCATATGTTAAAAAATATGTGAAATGCAAATTATAAGATTCCACTGAAGTCACACTGAAGAAATGATAGGAAGAATAATTGTTGTGATTCGTGCTTCAAACTAAGCAATTATAATTTCAAATAGTTTTCTCGATCGTCCCTTCAAAAAGGATAATAGAAGATTCAATCGGTTTTGACTGACAACGCGTAGGAATTTTAGAGATCTTAGGGACACGCGTTAGGAGACCTTAGGGTACATCTCACACTTGCGATTATCTTATAAATTCGTTTATTTAGATCTATAAATAAAATTCCAAATCGTTCGATGCTTCACAACACTTTCACTACCTAAATCCAGGCGATGAAGCGATGAAACGATAAAACTACGTTTTATACTAGACACAGAGTAAACTTCAAAACATTCTAAAGATAGAATACACAAACATAATTCGTATTCTGTTGTAAGAGCATCGAATAAAATCATGAAATATTCATTCGATTTCTAGCAATGAATTCAAGCTTTGCGGAATATTGAGCTCACATTGTTTATAGAAATTTGCAATTTAATCTAATTGGCTGTTAAAGTTCTTTTATGCTTCAGTTGGATACGCACACCTGTTGTGCTTCTTCGATAGCAACAACAGAGTCGAGATATCTCACTTTATATGCGAGCAAAACTTCAACGATTACTAATTTGCAATTCTTCATGAAAGAAAATCAAACAACGGTACAGTTTACCCAATTTTTGTGTATAAAATTGTCCTCGTAAGACCACTTATGCGCATTATTTTTTTACTAAATGAATCATTTTTTATGGTATACGATGTCAATATTATTATGCGATTATGTGCATGAACATTTTTTATATGCATAAGAGGTTCTAATCTGTAATCGTGTCAAATAAAAATAATAATGAAATAATGAAAAGAAAATGATGAAATGGAAAAAGTAATGACTTACTGTGAACGTGTAAAATCCTTCAGGTATCGGTTGACCACCAAACTTAATGCTGAGGGTGTAATCGCCAGCATCTGCCACAGTATAATAAATGTTCACCGTGCCATCGCCATTATCTTCGATATCAATGTCCACCACCTCACTGAAAGATAGCATACACAATAAAAAAAGATTGTCATACGTGTTAAAATTAAGAGGAAATTTTTTAAATATCAAGACTTTTGTCTTTTTCTTCATTGATTCATACACATCGTTAAAAATATATCATGAATTATAACAGAAGAATTTTTATAAAACCAATTCACTATACTTGTTCCTATTGTCACTATAGGAACAGATTAACGAACATGTGTGTAAATTAAGAATGACGAAAATAATGGTAAATTGATGAGATAGGCTAAAATCATAAAAAAAATTCTTGAAAAATGTTTGTCCCACATGATCGGTCAAATATAACTTTTCTACAATTTTTCACAGATTTTTACTTTAATCTTGTCCTTTTCTCTCTCGTTATCTGTTACATTTCGCTAAAATAACTTGGACGTTCTAGCAGATTTTAAAAATTTCATCATGACCCCGATATTTATTTTTGAATCGTAAATTTATTGATGTTGAGTCTTTTGATACGGCTTACCAACTCCCCGTCTCGTTGGTATGTAAGCTATATTTATAGAGTCGCCAACGTTCCTTCTGATCCCTCGTAAAACGGCAGTAACACACGCGAAAAAGTTTTTCATGAACGAGATTTCCATTGTACACGTGTATTTGATTCTACATTGCATTGTTCCTATGTCACACTCTATATATATATTTTATAATACGCTCAAACTAACAGTCAAACTGTACGTACTTGCTCATATTTCTTATCGCTAAAATGTTTATACAAGCATCTTGTAATACTGTAGAGAAAATTAAGAAATTCAAATTTGAAGAATTTACTCTTTCAACGCTATCATAAGTGGTACTTTGTTTTAATGTTATCGCCTTGTAACTGTCGAGAAATAAAAGCAATACAGAACAAAGATAATCAGAAGAGATTTCCCTATTTATAATACACTAGACTTCTATTGAGTTTCATTATATTTAGAATACATATATATATATATATATATATATATATATATATATATATATATATATCGAAGAGAATTTTATAATTTTTATGTATAATCAGGTACACAATGTGCAAAATGGATTAATTCAAAATAGTGTTCATGTAAAACGTCAATAATGAAACGCGATATATTAATATTTCTATTGGCAATTAGAGATGTCAGGACCGGCATTTCTGCTATTACTTTAAATGACACTAGCCACTACTTTGTGCCAAAACGTAAATCGTTTATTTACTAAGGCGATAGCATGTCGGATAAATGCCAATATTTCAAACACAAGGGATTCTTCGAGAGTTTCGTGACTGACTAATATTTACTCGCCGTCAACATCAACCGAATGATTAATGTTCTCTTAATAATAAATGCTTCTACATGATTTCTATAAACTAGATATTAGCAAAACAAACGAACGATTGTTAGAATTATCGTGTAGAAATTATGGAGTTCTTCCCAACGAATAGAAATACGATAATGCTCATCTGAATTGATCGAAGCATTTATTTCGAAAGTGGTGTAAGTCTATCTTCCTTTATTTCCAGATATTCGATTGTTCGCGTTTTCATCTATTGAAAAATCCACGTCTTTCTGTGCTTAAGTATACACCGCTTCTAAAATAAATAATTATGCAGTTTAACTTAATAACGAATTTTCCTTCAAATAAATAATTGCAATTAAAATTTTATTCAAACAAAGTGAAAATGTTTTAAGATTTAAATCGTGAATTCCTTATAAATAAAAAGTTCACGTGAATGTATGTATTATGTAAATTCCTCGTTTCCTGAATTTTTTCAAAAAATGAGCTTGCACCATTTCTAAAATAAACGATCAGATTATTCTAAATGGAAATTCCCCTACCTTCCAGAAGTAGATCGTATGCGACAGGTCACTGCACCACGTCCTGCATTTTCGGTATCCACGGTGATACAGTACTCTTCACCCTGAGCCAAAGTACGTTGAATACCCTCTTTGATTTTACATTTCTCAGCTTTGCCGGTGGACACGCTCTGAACGTTTATTGGACATCCTGGTACTTCTTTGTCGCCGTATTTAACGTTGACCTTGTAACGGCCGCAATCATCGGGCAAATAGGTCGCCTTATATTTCCCGTCTCCAAGATCCTGAATTTCGACCTTACGAGGCACCTGATCTGGTCCCTAGACGCAATTTAATATTAAGATTCAAGAAAACTAATTGTCAGTTTAAATGTACTTCAAATTATACAGGTCATTTTCTTTATTCGGGTGATTAGAATTGTCAAGAAAGCGTTTTTATATATTATAAAAATTGATATTTGGCATGAATAATTTTTTTCTCGACATAGTAGCGAAGGATATTTCAATGTGAAATAAATTTCTTTTAAACGAAACCTCGTATTTTCTTATTCATAACACTGTATATTTTGTTGAAACTACTTCAAGATGTATAATTTTTCTGACGTCACCATGAAGCTATTGTACGTGGGATTGCATATCTCATTTAAAAAGTTATATTCAATTTACTTGTTCAAATTTGAGTATCCTTATACTGCGTGTTGTCACATCATTTTCTATATTATTTTTAAGAACCTTTCTTGAAGGATTTAAGGAATAGCTATCACTGATTCTAAAATAAGGTAGTTCTAAGATAATAAGGTTTAATAAGACTGTTAGATAAAATTAATTAACGCGTTATTCACTCCATTTATGGTCCCAATTTTGATTTATAAAAATGTGATTTAACGAAAACTGGAACAAAATGCAAATGTTATTAGAGGAGCTGCGTATGAAAAAGCTTGAACGTATTAAGCCAGTGATATGTAACTAATAGTAGTAATATATATTTGCAGTAATATAAATTGCAAATAAAGATGTAATCTGAAGCTATGCAACGTGGAGAGGCATGGATAAAACAACAATAAAGAACAATAAATAACACAGGAGGTTGATAACATTGATTTGTTACTTACCAATACTTGAACCTCCAGATCACCGTAACCAGCTTCGGAGGTGTCTACTACGAAATCAACGGGAAAAGATGCGGTACAAACAGGTGCCACACCAAGTCCCGTGACAACAACCTTATTTGGCTCTACAGTGGGCAGAACATTCGGTTTGAAAGGACTTCCTGGAATATCTTCTCCATCGAAAATAACTCCAACTTGCAGATCACTGTCAGGAGGTGGTGGTTGATATGTAACTTCGAATAAACCATTTCCACAGTTTTTGATTATTGGTTTCTGAACTCGTCCTTTGTTGGTCTTCAGCGTGACATTCAGTTGCGCTGGATTACACTTGGAGGTATTCACCATGAACTTGGTCGATATATTTTCTCTTACTACTTCCAAGCCTTCGCCGTAGGCAGTCACGTTGTTCGCTTGCGTGTCATCCACGACTTGGACTTGGAAAGGAGATCCAGGAATGTGTTCGTCGGCAAATTTGATGGATATCTCGTAGTCACCCGGCGACGGTGGAAAATACTCCACTGTGCAATAGCCATCGTCGTTTCCTTTGCAAGTCACCTTCGCGTAGTCGTTCCCTTCCATTAATAGAGATAATCCGCCATTTCCAGCATCTAAACATTTACAAATCGTTATATGCTATCTTATTATATAGTTATAAATTAATTCGACTAGTAGTAAAGTCGAAAACTAATTTAAATATGACAAATTAATTCAACTAACGAAGCAAGTAAGCAGAAGAGGGAATCATGACAGAGATAAAAGACAATGTAGTTAGGAGATGTTTATCTTTGGTCGATTAAGTTATATAAATTTTAATTAGGTTCTATTGAAATTCCCTTTTATATTCCAGAGACGGTCAATCAGACTACCACAGACAATCGATCGAGAACCGAGGAACAAATATTTTCAATTAAAATTAACTTTTTTCTGTGTGAAGATAACATAAAGAAGCTTCCAAAGACATGTATGTGTAGTTCGATACTACTCGTACAGGTAAATCAGTAAAATTTGCTCGTTTTGTCTCTGAGAACTTTACCTTTCGTTTCTACGACGAACGTGTTGTACTTATTCACGAATCCTTTCTTCAAACCTGGTCCGTACGCTTTACATTTGCTAGGATCGCTATAGTATTTAACGTTAACTGTGAAGGGTGAACCAGGAACTGGAATGTTGTCATAACGTATGTCTATAGTATGAGGTCCTTCTTCAAATGGCTTGTAACTGACGCAATAAGTTCCGTCCCTTTGTAAAGCAATCACTTTCTCAGTCGTATTGCCACTGGGATTGCTAATTATGCAGGAAAGTTTGTCATGATCGTTCTTCGCCTTTGGAAGCGCTCGAGCATCCACTGAGAAATCCGTTGCACGATTTACGCATGGACCTGAAATTTGTCAAAAATATATTATTACGATACGTATATTTATTATGTGTAATTTAACAGATTAAGAAAAGTTCAGTTTTTTGAAATTTCGTAACAAACACTCGTGAGATATTTACACAAATGTGTAGGATAATTCAATACTTATAGAAATAAAAATGGATAATAGTAATCGGAAATATAGGCTTAAATAGTTAGAAGCTATATTTATAGCTTCGTATATGTATCTTGAAACATGTGAAAAATATAAAACGTAACTAAAAAAGTCTATTAAAAAAGTCTTCTAAAAAAGATATTAACAATAAACGTGGTGCACTAAACAATGTACAGGTGCCCGCTGCTTGTAACTTATAAGCAGTGTAATTTCCTTTCTGTGCTACTAAAAATATTCAAAACTCAAATAATAATCAAGTGAATTTGAAAAGAACACTTGTCAAAAATAAGGTAGTAGGAACTACGATGGGAGATGTAAGCTTTCGTGGACAATCCAACGTATGAATAACGTATGAAAGGATCAATTTAAAGAAGCGTAATTTGCTATTCGAGAATTAACAAAAATATATGAATATTTACTAGTTAATTGTCTGATAACTTCAGGATTGATTTAGAGAAAAAAATGACACGAGTAAAAATCTCGGTAGTATCATACATTCTAATAGAAGATTAATTCAAACTTATTGAATATGCGAGCGAAAATTCAAAGGGAAATGTCACAGACAGAATACGTACGTATAGAATGTTCGGAAGGAGATTTGGATCGAAATTCCTTTTATACAAAATTGCGGAATTTTTCATAACAAAAAAGGGCCTGACTCGTATATATTCGACAAAAGCGTATCTGATAGAAATCCTAAGCAATTACATTGTTCGTTTGCTACATTTTCGATAGAAAAGAATATCCTTGGCATTCATATATGATTTACATAATAAATTATAGTTATAATTTATATAAACTATCTCAATATAATGAATTTCTCTAATAAGCAAAAAAAAAAAAATTCAAAATACCACAAAGCATGCATACAGTGCACTTTCTCTATGTATCAAACTGTGTCATGTGCATCTCTGTCATAAGTTGCAGCATAAACACTATCACAAAATCGATAAACAAACAAAAATACCCAAATTACGTTGGACAATAATTTGGATGAAATACATTTCGACGATTCACCTTTATCTTAAATAAAAGACGCACGAATTATTTGCGATTAATAATACTCTTGATTTATTATTATCAATTAAAAGAGACTGCTGTTTGGAAAGATGTTTGCAAATTTTCAAGAAGAGAAAGAAGAAAGCTGAGGAAGAAAATACATTCCTAAAAATGTAGGTAATATTACGTCTAATAACAACAGATTTAATAATAATCGAAAAGCTCGTTTAAAAATATATTCAGAAGCACCAGTAAATTTTCTACTTTAAGTTAATAAAATATCCAGCAGATGAAACGTAAAATTGTCATACGCTTAAAGGAATTAAAACATCGATCGGTTTCAACGACATGGATAAACAAATTAATGAGTCATTGTTGCTTGAAAATTTCTTCGAAATATACTTCATCCGTCTCATCATCCACCTAATATATATACCTACGTTATAGCACACTACACACGCAAAAGAAAACACCCGGAACACTCCTGCTGTTAATAAAAGCGGAACCTTGCAAAAGCACGACAAACGATACCGTTTGGTTGAATGCCGGTCCCAGTGACTTTTATCTTCGACACATCGACGTCTTTTACAACGATCGCCTGGAAGGGCGAGCCAGGAATATGCTTCTCGTTGAAGGTAATATTGATACCATAATCGCCAACTTCCGTAGGTAAGTACGCAACGGAACACGTTCCATCGCCATTATCTCTACAATTAATGGCAGCTTCGCAGGGACCTTCGACCGTCACACCGAGATTGCCTTGACCAGCTCCACGAGTATCGATCACGAACTCAGCCGGTTTGTTTATTATTCCATGGGTTAAACCTGGCCCGGAAGCTCGGACCTTTTCAGGATCCGAGCCATGCACGCAGGTCAATCGATACGGCTGGTTGGATATCGGCACTCCGCCGAAGCTAATTCCCAACAGATATTCGCCTAGTTCTGTCGGCGTAAAATTCACGAGATAGCCTTCGCGAATTGGTATCACGTGTGCCTTGATACGGTTGCCCGAAGGTGCGGTTATCGTCACCTGAAAGTCCGCTGGCTTGCCTGCGTCCTGAGTTATCACGAGGAACTGCTGCAAGCTGTTCACTGGAGCCGCTGTGACATGGATTTAGTTTCGAATTGTTTAGTTTTCTTCCCATTTTTTGCTCTGCCTTTTATCTTTCTTAATTACAAGTTTAAGATCGCATACACCTTCCAAAGTGACTAGCGATCACGATGAGTAGTCAGTGGTGATAAAAACCAATAATCTTGAGGAAGACCAGATCTCTTTTGCAAAGTCTTGCTTTGTAGCATGTTTTTTTTTTTGTGAATTCGTTATGAGTCATGATATGCTCTTTTCATACCGTACTTACTTGGAACAGATAATTAGGATGTGATTGATAGAGTTTCGTTTGGTTAAGTGGAAACAGACGACCTGCATAGACCGACGTAAACGTTACGACCGCTTACTTATTCGCTTAGATTTCTTATTCGACTCGCTCAGAGATTCTTCCCTAGTCTTTAAGAAATCTTAGATACGAGCATCGAATTCACGATATGAACATTTACAAAACTATAAAGATAGGACGATGAGTGTAGCCGAAAAAGATACGCGTGGCCTATGTCTGATATTCTATCATCCTGCGTTTGTTTGACTATGACACTCTCAATTTCCTGTAACGCTACTGTAAAACAATTCTCTTTCAACCAGAGTGTTTCTCGAATTTCTTATCTATAATAATAAACCGAAATCGTACACTGTGTATAGCTCGTAGCGGTACGTGAGTGGTTGCGTGTTCCAACAAACTGCTGTTCCAACGAAACATCTAAAGCATACATTTGTAAGAATTTGATTACTTTGACGTATCGAGTTTCTCAGAACACGCATCCACTGTAACCATAGCCTAAAAGCACTGGTATTTGACCGAACTATTACTAAAAAGAAAATTTTCCAGGAAAAGTGTTGGAAAAATTTCTATAAGGATGCATTTCAGTGTTCTCGTGTATATTTATCGTTTTGGTTTAATCTGACGATTTTGTCCTAAAAAATATTATCAATCTTCCCTATTCGGAGTATAATAAATTAGATTAATCGTAATATTCATAATTATTGAATTACAACGAATTAGACACAATAATAGGCATAATAAATAGGTAATTTTATACTTACTTTGGGCAAGACCTTCCACTTTGACCTCGGAGATATCGATATGCGATTCAACGTTCACTTTAATCGGACACTGAGGTGCGTTCAAGCCTCCATAATTCAAATTTACGGAGCAAGTTCCTGGTTCTCGTGCTACGTAAGTGACAGTATGCGTGCCATCCTTGTTGTCCGAAAGTGAAAATGGAATATCTTTATTGTCAGAATCTTTTATGCTCACGCGAAGTTCACCTGGCCCAACTTCGCGACAATCGACGATAAAATGCGTTGGTATGTTCGACTTGACCCCTTTCTCAAGTCCGGGTCCATATGCTGATAGCATATTTAAGGGTCCTTCTACCTTCACTCGATAAGGAGAGTGTTTCGTAGCTACGCCACCGTAAATCACCTACGAATATTATCATATAATTATATAATATCAATTTTATTTATATTTTTGTGTTCTAAATATGTATATAATTTATCTTATTCCTAACACACAACTAGATATATCTGTACTTCCAAATACTTTCCAATATAACATTTATCATCGTCTTTATTCCCTGGTATTTGTTATTTCGTAAAATTCCGACAATTTTTTGAGTTATAATTTGATATCGTAAAATCAAAGCAACGTATGAAATTCTCTATGAATCAGGCCAATTCCGAAGAAATGTTTGGCCTTTTTCAAAGAACATTTAGCATCGATAAAGTACTAAAATCAACAAATGCAGTAGAATTAATCCGTATATCTCTTTTCCTATTTCAGTTTCATCCATCTGCAGATCTCGTACGAAGCATTCTTCTGTATTTTCTATAGTTTCTAAGATATATTTCATCATCTTGTCATTTAAGCATTAAAATATCCTTTTATATATTTATATTATTCTTATCTTATCTCACGTATTAACTCGTCTTACGATTAAGCGATATTTTATAGAATATCAAAATGTTACATCTGTCAACATTTTCAATGCCTCACCATGATAACGTGATTTGATGCAGACGTAGGAGTATAGTGACATTGCACTGTGCCATCGTGATTATCCTCCAATCGAACGGGTACATCCTTTCCTTGAACATCTTGAATAACGACTTCCAACGGTGCTTGTCCAGCTTTCTTTACATCCACCGTAAAATTTGTCGGTTTCCCAACAGGAAGAGTCTCCGCTTGAATTCCCGGACCGTACACTTCAACCTGCAAATCGTACTTTGTTAAATCACCCGTCGTTGATTCACTCGAAACGATCTCGGGTGTGCACCGAAGAAGCGAACTACAATATTCAAGAGATGTCGGAACAAATAAGAATAGTTAGCAAAATTTTTATTAACCCTCAATTAGCATAGTTGTAATAAAAGAATTAACATAATCTTCGCTTACTTAATTCCACGTATATTGTGTATTTTAATTGACAAGATTTATCAATGGCATTCAGCAACATATAGCGTATAAATTGAAATGAAATATTCTAGAATTAAGAAACTTTAATCCAATGTAAACTGAATGGCCATCTACCCAGCAATACCAATTGCGAGTTAATAATTTAGGCACGAACGAACGATCGAACGAGCCTTGCTAGTGACTTTCTATGTCAAAGCAACGTTAAGATCAATTAAAACAAAAAGAGTGTAATACTGTTATATTAGGACACGATCGAAAGCCGAAGGACCACGAATATATGAAAATCAGACCTTGTCAGGATCGAAGTCCCCTTTCGGCAAAATATTCACGATGTAGGGCGATTTCGGAATATCCTCGTTATCGCAACGAATATGAACCGCGTATTGGCCCGGTGCAGTTGGTAAGTAGGATATAACGCCTGTTCCATCGCCGTTATCGTGACAGAAGATTTTCGCTTCCGAAGGTCCTTCGATCGCGAATCCAAGACCAGCGGTTTCCCTCTGTGTGTCTATAATGAACTTGGCTGTATGATCGACTATACCACCGTGAAGGCCAGGCCCATAAGCTCTGATCGCTGATTCCTTGTAAGGACCAACGTTCACCTCGAAAGGTGACTTGTAAATTTCTTTCCCGCCGTATGTTATCATTACCACGTATCGTCCCTCTTTCATCGGTGTGTAATTGCACTTGTACGTTTTTTGGTCAACTTTAACCATTCTGGAAAAAAAAGATATATATATAAGTGGTGCTTCGAGGTCCATAAATTGGCCAAAAAAATTAATTATAAAAATTTTTAAAAAAGTCAATTAAGAGTATTAATTTACGAAGTTTTGCCACTGCATATTCCTAATTGAATTCTCAACTTTATTTCTTACATCATTCGAACCTCGAATTGCATTTATAAAAGTGTAGAAACTTTCGATGCAAATGTATTCAGCTTGAATCTGTACATTGAACTCACGTACAATTTATGTAATATTAATTAATATGTCAATTTTTTTCGAGTGTCATTTACAGCATAGAGCCTAAAGGTACTTTTATTATTGCATGGAATTAAATTATATTTGTGGACGTTCAATATTAGTGGAATTCACAGTCACTGTAGTTCCAATGATTGAAATTGATGTACAAATCTGTGTGTGAAATTTGTTTGGCTTTGTTCCATGAAAATCAAATCCACACAACTTCGATTAATTCGAAGATCATAAAGAACTAAGCCTACCAAGTTGCTTGGATGATCATGTTCGTTATATTAAATACATCTTGTGTATATTTTCTTCGTCACGAATTCTAATAAATAATTTTTAATCAAGATTTTATCAAGAGGATAAAATTGCTTACTGAATAGGTTGACTGACTCCTCCGGGACCAATAACTTTAACTCCAGGCACATCATCACCTGCATCCTTTGTGACGATAACGAAATCCGCATCGTCTTGAACACGAACTCCATTCGGTAATAATCCTCGTCCATAAGCTCTACATTTCTTAGCATCTGTCGTCGAACCTACGTTAACATTACAAGGACTGCCAAGTATCGATTTGCCAGCAAAAGACATGTTTATCGTGTGCGAACCAATTTCGGTAGGGGTGTATTCGCACCTCCATACTTCTGGTAGCGTTTGACGTAATTTGATAGGTACGTTTGATCCCTACAAAACAGAATTCGTAACAGGTAGTTAGAATTAGTAATAAAAATCGTTTAATTAACAGAAAAATAAACTAATTCATACAATGATAATGCATATCCTCGATTGTGTGTAAAAACTGTTGCTATGCTGCTAATTATTTTCATGGGCAATGTTAATTTAAATGTCGAATCCACAGTCCGTCCAACGAATGAGAAGTCAGTGAATGCAAACAAACGCACCTATCACCTTCTCTGTCCAACACCGCTCATACTCATACCTCTGTCCAACACCGCTCATACTCATACCTCTGTCCAACACCGCTTATACTCATACTCATATCATAATTAACTAAATAGAAATTCATCTCCAATACTGTACAGTAGCACTACCTATTTACTATCACAGTGTTGGATAACCGAACAGTCGAATAATAGGAGTCTACTGGTTCTTGCTATCTTTGCTGCTTATCATTCGTATAATCGAAATTAATTGTCGTATAACTGGATCTTGTTAAGCTAAAATTTATAAATACTAGGGCAAAAACCTTCGTTTGTATGAGCAGTGCGTCGCATGGCTATGAATAATAAGAATTGAGAAACAGATTCGGTGAAAGTTGCTAGGGACCCATTCTTTTTTATACGACTCCAAGGCTGTACAAATTTATCCCAGAGATTAGGTAATTAGTGGATTAGACGTAATTTTTACGATTACAAAATTATTTAATCGTGTAATCGAATTCTACTGTGCAATATAGGTGTTCTCTGTATGAAATTCTAAAATTTTTTTGAATTCTATTTAGTAATTCTATTTAGTAATTATTCTATGTAATTATTTATCATTATTTTGTGTTGATAGGTGTTGATATTATATTAATTGCATTGTTAAGACCAATATGTTGTTTAACAATATACCTGTTCGTCCAAGACTGTAACTACTGGCGCGCCACGTCCAGCAGTTTTCGTGAATATATCAAAGAAAGTAGGTTTGTTGACTAAGACTCCATCCGCCTGTAATCCTGGCCCACTTGCTATAATTTTGCTAGGATCAGCTGCTGGTGTTTCTACATTCACCACGTATGGACTTTTTGGAATTTCTCTTCCGGCGTACAGTATTTTTACTTTATGCGGTGATGGCGTCTTCGGAGTATATAACACGGTATAGGTAAGATTTTTGTCTCTGTTGAACTTGATATCAACCTTTAAGAAAGAAACATTATTTAAATTAAATTAAATTGAATTAAATTTTATTATCAAGATGAGATTAATAAATTTAAATTAAATTAAAATAAATTAAAATTCAAATAATATTCATATTCATTCTTTTCAATGATACAACCCATTGGTGCATCTTAACGGAATATTCCGGTTTAAAATACCAATATTTTGAATATTTTTGCAAATCTATTCCCAAAGGAGTCATAAGACTTTCCTTTTTTTTTATCAGTCTTTTGCATACAGATCTATCAACACTTTATTCAATGACACGTAACTTGCGCAATTCTGATTATTCTCACTTGAAAAAATCGATGAATATCCTCCGATCGTTGATAAATATGTGAGGCAAAGATGGATAAAAAAAAGCTGAAGGTTTCCTCAAAAAAAAATCCCAAATACCTAAACAAGTATCATTCTGAATCAGAATAACTGTTTAAAGCATAATCTTATAAAAACACGGATTGAATTAAAAGCCTATTGTAATTTATAAACCTGTGAGTATTTATTGGAAAGCTGTAGTTGTTAGAAGTATAATTTATACGAATGTACATTTATCCATGTTTCTCGTGTAGCAAAGCTTGTACGTGCCAACGTGTGATTGACTGACTAACAATTGAACTAATCGTGCCAAAATTAGAATCTCCATTCTATTCTTATTATCTTAATTGCTCGTATCTGAAACATTTCGCTGTATAAATTAAGCATCTCCTTCCAATTTTACATATAAACATATATTTTAAAGAGTTCTTTCATTTCACACGATATATCAGATTTATCACGAATAAGCGTGTTATATTAATTCTATTAGTGTAAATCTATTTATTCGTAATGTTATTAATAACTATGAAATCTAATCTGTAAGAGTATACTAAATCTTGTAGCATTTAAAGTTCAAGTATTTATAGTATAAGTTCATATTTGTATATGAAGTATTTGTATAACATCCCATATTGATTTTGTAGGCATAACCACGTGCCAACCCTCTTTTCAAGGCCGAAAGGCGGCAAAATAGAGTTATGTATCTACTAAATCATACATAAAAATTGTTACATATTTTTATATCAAGGTTTTAATAAAATGAATTTCAATTAATTCAAGTACTGTAAATGCTGCAGAAAAGAAAAGAAATGTAGAAAAGTAAGAATAAACTATTACATCACGTATATCCTGGCTTTTAATCAATTTATGATTATGATACAAATGTAGCAATTTCCGGGATGGTGGTCAACCACATTATACACGGCAAGTAGATAAATGGGCACGTAACGTAGCAATCGTAGCGCACGTAGCGATTATAAATTATATAATACAAAAATATTTGGAAATTTAGTTTTAGATTCTTTAAATTTTCCGATGAACTATAATTAAATTGCAAATTTTTTTGGAGACTTATATTTTTATAAATACACCTCAAGAATTAGAATTGAAATAGGAATTCGTTTCGTTTATTAAATCTTAACAAATTAATTTATTTTATATATATTTTATTTATATCTATTTATTTATTTTATATTTTTATTATATTTTTGATATTTTATACATTTATGTAATAACACGCATTAAATTTTTAATAAATGCATAAAATACCATAATCGAGTCATAGTCGTAAATATAGGTATTTTAAATGATCGAAAAATGTTTATGTTACTGAAAATTGTTCTCACCGGAAGTCTAGTTCCTTGAAAATCTTCCACAATGACTTCGACATCTCCTTTACCGGCAGAAAATGTTTCTACAGTGAAATTAGCTGGTGCTCCGATGACTAAACCACTTGGCTCAATACCAGGACCGTAAGCACGTACTCTGCAGGAAATAAAAAATTTAATTAATACACAAAAGATAAAGAATGAAAATAAAAAATAATAATATACAGAAAATAAAGAATCACATTGAAAGCTTACGTTCTAAATTAATTCTTTTTTTAAAAGAAAAACTTAATTTATTATAATTAAAATAAACAAGAAACAACAATAGCTTATATTTAAGCAAACTGAGGAAAAACTATTTGAGTACAGAATTTGTTATAGTAATTCGAAAGTTTTTACACTTTATTACAATAATAACTGTTCTGTACAAGAAGGATGCAAGTTTTCAATTCTCATTGCCTTAAAAAATTTAGCTAACTGCGAATTTTAATTAACCGAATGATTTAAAGTGGTCTATTAGGGAAAAATAGAAAACAAAGTTGTTACAATCTTTGAATCGAATAGCCAGGAATTAATTGCGCCAAACTATGCATAACTATTATTTTATTATAAAAAAAAATATAAATTACTATGAAAGATGCAAGAAAACACGATATTTACGTAACTTACCGCGGTGGCGGGATACTGCAACCGGAAAATAAAATAAATTTATTAATTATACCACTTTGTGTCATTAAAACATTTACACTCTCTCTATTTATACGTGAGACTAAATATAGAAGAAATAATTTACATTTTTGCTTCTACATTCAGATGCCTACTCTACTGTAATTTATACTTCTTAATTATTTTTCAATTAAACATTTTGACATAAAAAGCTTCTTCGCGCGATACGATACGATAATAGTTGACTGCCATTTCATAAAATTTTATCCTATCACAAATGATCGATAAGAAAATTTATTCATCGATTTACCTATTTCGATTGACACGTGGTCGAAGAGGTGCTCCTGGTTTTAGCTTTGCGTTAGGGTATTGACTCAAATATGTCATCATTGACATTTCGTCTATATTTGGACTAACCATTTCCTCTGGCTTGATGAGCTATGTAAAAGAATGACAGAATTAAATAGTAAAGTAGTTTCTAAGTCATTTTCGTTTCATTCGCTTTCGTGTCATGTCTCTCGTTGCAATTTAATATCGTTACTATACTAATTTATTTAATTTCTAAAACTAATCTCATTGCGCAAAATAAAATATTTACAATCTCTTCTCATCGCTGCAAATATTTTTAAATTAGAACGAGAACGAATAAAACGACGAATGATTAATAAAAATGATTTTCTCATTATTTTATCACGTAGTTCTATAAAACTATTATTTAACAGCGAAAAGACGAAGAAAATATTAAACGTAAGAAAAGAAAGATAACAGCTATCAAATTTCAGAAAGAAGGAACAAAAGTCAGAATAAATACAATAGATGATGAAGATAGAGAAGCGTAAAAAAATTTCCCCATATATATTTTTACAAATTTTCCTTAAACAACATAACAAGCATTATAGCATTTACCTGGGGTATATTCAGCCAATCATCCGCTAATTGCATTGCTTCCGATGCATTTTGAATTGCGTCATTTTTATTCCAATCTTGCCAATCAGGGCAAAGACCAGACGCAACTCCATCTACCAAAGCACCGATAGCACGGCCATCGTTCCAATCAGTAGTGAAATTACCGATCGACAATTCTGGTATTTTGTTCTTGACCCACCTGATGAGTCTTTGTTTTGGTCCCTCTGTTTGAGAACCCTCTTCTCCATTCCAGAGAGGCATCGATATCGAATAGTGTAAAATTAGGGTCCATATTAAACCCAGGATTAACTTGAGCTTAGAATCGACGATGTCCGTTGAATCTATAAAATCATTTTGAAATACTAGATGGAATAATGACGAATGCGATTTAGAAAATTAATTCACAATAGATGCAGTTCTTTAATTTTACGCCAACGAAAAGGATAGATAAATATCCACTATTATTATAATTATTGTCGAAAATGACAACGTGAGTTCGCGCTCGCCACCTATATACAGATGCGCTAGTTACAATAAATAGTAACTAGAAGATAGTTCTAGATATAATCGATAGATTTAATCGATAGATTTTATCCCTAGTCCATGTAAGAAAGTGTAATAACGGTTTTTCGGCGTAGAGCGGTGTGATAGATTTATTCCTAGAATAAACTAATAACTATTATGATCCTACCTCTAAATACAGAAATAACAACAATTATCTTGTAAGGTTGGAAATAAAACTATGTTTTCGTCAAATATTTGATTGAAGTCGGATCAGTGAGACTGTAAATCATAAAACTAGAAATAATCTTTGAAATACAGACTGTAATTTCATTTTCACTGGGATAGATTTTCATACCATTTATGGATTAATTTGAAATCAAGAAAACAGAGAAGATGGGTCTGTTAGATAAGAAGTAGTTGTTCTCTATATCAATATTGACTCAAGAGAGAAACTACCGAGCTCTTATCACGGTCAGGGACGGTAGCTAATACCACTATATACACACACGATCGGTGTAAATATGATCTACGATTAATTTAACATATTATTTTTTTATTTCGAGATTAGTATGTAACAAAACATTGATTTCTTAATAAAACATTCACCGATGAAACCACTCAACTTGTAAATAATTTTTTGTAAAAAAATGAGAGAATTCTATGTTGAAAAATATGTATCTTTATTAGTTGGAAACCTGATAATTAAAGAAATATTCTGTCTCGTTCTTTAAAACATTTGCTTCTATGTATTTATGTATCTAATAAACGATATTTTCTATTTATTTCGATTTATTTCGATTTTATTAAATCCATCTCTTCGTTTTCATATTTGAAGATACAAAATGTATGTTTAATTGAAAACCTGCTTTAAAGAGCATTTTACGAACAGATATAAAATACGCGCAGACATATTTCTGACATTTCCGGCCAGGAATAGCCATACAGTGATACAATGGCTAAGAAATGATGCTTACACATCAAAATGAATCAACGCTAGTTCTGCGAAAGAAAGTAATTGCATTTAATGCGAAGTATAGCTGAAAGAAAAATAGTTATTTGTTATATTCACCATATTTTATATTATCTATTATTTATTTTATTTCAGATCGCGTCAGCCATGATTTGCTGTACTTTATTACAAGATATACCACGTTGATTAGACAACGTCAAGTTCAATATTTTTATAAAGGGATTGTGTCACCTGGTATGTCCATAAATATATATATTATGCGCACGCTATGTCATAATAGCTTGTCAGACGTAATCAATATTCGCGATTACACAGTTCGCAAAATTTTTTTTTAATCACGCTCTAATTTTATATTCGGCGATGAGTCATACGAATTTCTATCGCTTCAAACTTTACAATCTTTAGATTTTGATTGCAATGCCAACATAGAAAACAACTCGTAAACATATTTATTACAATTTACAATTGACACCGAATAAATGTATTTTACAAGCAAAAATATGGACGAATCAGAGTTGATATTCTTAGCACGACAGTGCTGCCGTACAAATAACAAAGGAGCAAATGGAAGCCTATATATTATGATAATGACTGGTGCAAAATATTTTAGGCGACTACATCCTCTTTCTCATATTAGAAATGAGACAACTATAGAGTACCATTTGAATCAATATCACGGTAATTGCATTCGCTTTAATCAATTTTGGCAACTTCGCGGTAACCTGAGTATCTGACAAATTTATTTTCAGGAAAACACGTTCGCAACCTTGTCGGTTCGATTAAAATTAGATAAGAGTTTTCTACGTCGCCGAATGTGATATATAGCAATTGACGAAAGCCATGAACTGTATAGCAAAGAAATAATCCTAATTCTTCCAATTTGAATGTTACATTTTGGTATTTGAATGTTCAAAGGACTTGGAATACCTTTTTTCTCTTCACAAATGTATCTATTTAAACGTTGACCTAATTAAAATAAACAAGAAAATGATCGTCAAATATAACTGAACAAATTATAAATGTGAGAATTATGCTTCGTACACAATAGTCTTCTGTTTCGAAAGAAACTTCTCTATTCATACTATTCACAATAGAGTATCTCGTGTTACGTGGTTGCTATTTACACAGATCCGGTATAATGACGAGTATATTTCGAGAAATTATATCAAATGTAGTTCGTATCTGTGTACAGTGTGTTAGGACTATCCAATAAACTATAGAACATGGAGAAACGTACTATACACATATGTGTTAGTACACTTAGAATTCGCTTCGATCTCAAATTTCATAACGCAAGGAAACTGATTCCAGTTGATATAAATAATACACGAGGATCATCATAAATAGCAACAATTGTGGTTTAATTCAATCCTCATTATTCATTTGTTGACTCGGTGTTTCATCCAAATTTTCATCCAACTCCCAAGTTCTCTCGTTGTTATTTGGTAATTATAAATTAGTTGACATCAGATATTTATACGTTTATGGGAAATTTAGATAATGTACAAAAATTCACATGACGACTGTACACGATAACAAATGTCTGCTTTTATACTATTTCTTCAGTTGTAGATCATACAAATCTGAACTTCTATAGGCAGTCTAGAATTAAAGTCTAATTACTCATTTTTAGCAATTATGTTTGACAGAGGTAAGATGAAGTAATGTACGGAGTCAGCGATGCTTGGAAATCGTCTCCTGCACGAGCTCCTAATGCGCGCTCAATCCATGACGTAACCGGTTAGCCACCAATGACGTCATCGTCTAAACTCGCCGCGGAATACGGTCGAGGAAAACGTCATGGGCACTCGAGAAGAAGCGTGATCGACAACTCAATACATATAAACAGTGGATTTTTTAACGAATTTCTACGTTTGTATAGAAGATAAGATAATGATACTAATATCTTGCATGTACGCTAATTCTTCATACACTTTATAAAGAAATTCTAAACTCGCACGAGGAAATACTTTTATGTGATAAAAATATTACTCATTCGATTATTTTTCTAAAATTCTTTCGAGTAATTAGAAAGAGCAAGTTTCTATTTTCTACTTCATCGTAAAGGGTAGGTGATAAATTTATCTACATCGCAAAGTGCAACAGTTATAGATAAACTATTACTATATGTGTATATATATATATATATATATATATATATATATATATATATATATATATATATATATATGTAGGTAAAACAAAAGAATAAAAAGAAGAAATCCAGCGCAATGAAAAAAAGTAAATAAGAAGTTTCATTAACAAAAGATTGTCTTCTTTAATATCGTACGATAAAGATAATTATCAGAATGAATAAAATAATTAGTTAAAATAATGCCACAGCAGATGCGCTACGACAAATATAAATTTAAACGAATGACTTCAGTACAAACGCATATTATACATGAAGTTAAGCGGGTAAAACATTCCATGCCGTGATAACCAGTTGTACTTTAATTTAAGAACGTATTGATAAGTTATAAGACGGAAAAGAATGCCATTATCATTTATCCTCGTGACAGTTATTGTTATGTTTCCACTAAATTAACACATTGTACAATTACAACGAACGAAAAGATTTGTTTTCTGATTTCATTTTTAGTCGATAATTTATAAATATACACACACACGACTAAAACATAATTGATTTAGAATAAAAATGAATTACGTGGACAAGAAGTTTGAAGAGTATTTCTCTCGAAATTTTTTTAATTTTGAGAAAAGGCTATCTTATCGGGAGAAAGAGTTTAGCATAGGTGTACGCAAACTGAAAGCAAAGATGACGTCCCTTGTACCTGAGCAAATATGACCTTCACCTCATCGCGCGCCTACCTACCTGCCTTCCCGCCTACTTTCCATATCTCCCTCTCACTCCCTCTTCCCGCTTCCCAAAATCACTTTCAAGAGCAAACTATTTATAATTTTTAGAATTATTTAGATATATAAAATAATTTACGTACATGAATATACTAATAAATATGTATGGCTACCCAGCAGAGATTAGTCCTTGAAAGAAATTAAAGATTCACGACTGTCATAAAGAATGGATGGAGCACGTTTTATATAATTGCCCATTCCCAGAAATATTTAGTGGGTACAGGTAACAAAACTATCGCTATATTCCTATCCTACAGATTTTGAAGTATTTCAATAAAGCATCATTGATTCGAGGATCTTCTACTATTCCGTGTAATTATCTCTATTTTATTTTCATTTTAATTATTACATCTTGTCCTACAAAAAATCTTCCATTGAAAAATTTCAATATTCATGTGAACTTTCCTTTCTCTTATGGAACTAGCCGTCCCAACCATGAAACTTCTGTAGAAATGCTATTCAAGCCACCCGTTAGAGAAACTAAGTCAAATAGAAGCGCAGCTTCATAAAGCGCGAAAATATTTTTTACTTCCTTGCAATGAGTCATATTACAAGAAATGTAAATTATATTTTTACGTTATCTCTGTTCATTAATAATATAAAGTATTTCAAAGAAAATACGTACGTATATTTATCTAACGTGAAATGAACCCCCCCCCTAACCTAATCCTAACCTAACCCCAATTAGAAATTAATTTACAATTGGTTTTGCTAAACGTTGTTACACCAGAAAAAAAGGAAAGTGATGACATCTGATAGAGTTAAACAGAACTTGAGATATCCTTTACAATTTCGTCGATAACAATATGTGTACTATAATAACATTGTCCTCGTTCAAACTTTTATATACAAAATGATTTTACTTTCTCTTGCAACACAATTCTCTCTGTATGTCAAAAGCATATACGAAACGTGAAACTATTGTATTCCTTAATATTTTACGTCGATTCGTTTGACGCGCACAAAATTTTGTAATGAGCTGAACAAACCACAGATCACGTAAAAATATTTCTTTTCGTGTTATCACTTCATCGCCAGTCACGTAAGGAGATACGTCTTTTCTACGTTATTAATTAATCGTTGGTCACGTACGACTTCTTTTTAAGAATCTAACTGTTTCCAGTTACAATAGCTTTTCGAATATGAAATTTTTAGATCTAAATACAAGTTGACAGATGCGACGCGAGATGCCTACATATATCAACGAAATCTCAACTCGAAAATTAAAACAAAATGAAACAGTTCACACGGTATTTTATGACATAAAGTTAGAAAACTGCAACATCGTGCGGCCCGGAGCGAGGTACTAAGCCCTTATGCCCTCCAAAATGTCTCAAATTATTTGTTTCGATCCGCGAGATATGTAAACTTGAACTCCTAACCGATTTTACGACCTCACTATACTATACCTACCTACTTACATTCTGTTTAGTATCATGATTGTAATTGTATATTTCTATCCGTACATGTTTACAACAGAAGAATAATATATTATTTAATATGTATAAAATCTATCTCCAATATAATCCAATATAATAATATTCAACATTAAAAATTAAATGTGGGGAATGAATAAAATTTATACTACCGTCGAACAAAATAAATTTGTTAAAAGGACAAACGATAATAATTACATTCGCTTAAGTACACCGAGATATACATAACAATAATAGTTAAAGTACTGTCAAATATGCTTTACATGTATACTAGTAAGAATCACTGTATATGTATATTTATACAATGAAAGAAAACTACGTATCACATGTACTCGTTAATTTGATTTATCTCATTTTCTTATTCCTAATTCTTTTTCCCTGCTTTCTTTCCTCTCCGTTCGAAAGGGAAGAAGGAGAAGAGAATGACTCAAACGAATGATATGAACGGAGAAAAAAGCGGAACAGAGAGAAGCCTAAATGAGACAACAAAACACGAATGTCAGCCACTCACCGATATTAACGATTCTTATTCCCTCGTCGTCCAAAAACTTCAACGCTACCGAAACATTTTCCAATTTCTGTGACCTAAAGACGGGCTTCTGACTATGCTTCGGAAGCTTCTTCTGCGCGAGCACCTCGATCAAACTGATGAGTAGAAGACCGTTGGACAAATCACACTCCAAATCATCGATCTGTCTGTTCACCGTTTTCAGCTTCTCGTTCGCCCATCTCGTAAACGTGTTTTGCTGCGTTCGTTTCCACTGGGCATCCTCCAGCAAATCTTGTTCGAACATGTCGTCGTCCTCTTCCTCTGCGTTCTCGCACTTGACTGACTTATCGTTCTCGCACATTTTATCGGCCGGTTCGCTCCTACGGGATGACATTGGTAATGGTGAGAACGATGGTGGGGCGAAAAGTAGAAAACCTTGTGTGTGTGTTCACACGTTGCTGCTCCGTTCACTGTAATCTCCCCTCTCCTCTTAAACCGAGATGAGCTCGCTATACGCTCTACCCCGTGTGTCTTACTCACTTTCTCTCATTTTACTGTATCTTCTCTTATGCATGCACATACTACTTACAGCAGCAAAAGTATCGGTATTACCTTTCAATGAAGCGTTTTTTTTTTATCAACATCTCAATTTTATTTTTATAGTGTCAAGTTTATATGCAGTTATACGAAAGTAATTCTAAATTGTATAAAAATTAGTATTAATTAGTATGTATATGGTAGAATAAATGCAATAGCATATCAATAATATCATATAATAGAGAGAAAGAGAGAGTAGAAATTTGTAAATCTGTAATACGTTTCCTTTTGCACGATAATTCTTTAATCAACCTTTGATACTTTAATCGTTCAGTTACTAATTATATACATCATTTAAAAGATATGTAAATTAAATGCCAAATCGTAAATTATAGATAGTATAGATAGTATTAGGACAAAATAAGAACAGTATAACAATGTTCGTATTGCCTACACGCAAAATATCTTTATCTTAATTTGCAAAATTGTACTTCTTAAAATTCGATTTCTTTTGGTCTCCTTATAAGGAACTCTTTTAAAAAAATGACACGCATCAGAATTATTTTAATGAATATACAATTTAAATAAATGAATTTAATGAATAATGAATATAAAATAATTTATTACAAACTACTAGAAAATTGTTATGAAATAATGGAGATATCTACATATTTCCAACTATGTCGGGGGGTCAAAAAATTATTGCCACAGTGTTGTGAGATTCTTGCAACCGTGCAACTTTGGTAAGCAATATTTCTGCTTATTACTTGAAATAACAAAGATATTTGAGATGAATAGAAGTTGTAAATCATTCCACATATCGCACAGGAACACTGTAAAATTTAATCAATACAAATACTAATTATCCCCATAAAGACACAAGACCGAATGAAATATTTGTTATAATTTATTATTAGATATTCAGTCACGTAATACGAATTACTATCTAATTCCACATTATGTTACATTAGCGAACTAACAATTAAATAACAATTGCACTGTATATAATTTCCCACTTGGTGCAATTTTAAAGTTTATCCCTGTCAAAGTTACAGAATTAAATAATAAAATTTGACGTGCAATGAAATATCTCTCATACGTAAAACTCGACCCTGGTAGTATAATAAAGATAATAATATATGGGATATATAAGGTATATAAGATGTATAAGATATATGTATTTAACTGTATCTGAATGACCAAAAAGAAACTGGAAATTGTGTCGCTAGCGGATAACATCCGATATAGTAAGTATTGCAACACAATGTCCTTTTGTGGAATAGTCACCTTCTTCTTCCTTTTCGGAAACGATTCCAGTTTTAGCAGCGGACCTTACGTTCCTTTTCAGCCAACTTGCAATCAAGAGTTAGGTCAGTGATTTAACCGCCAAAAAAAAATGATAATAAATTGATATACATATCCCGTTCAAAATACGAGGTTATAGTGAATGTATTATTTAAAGCAGGGATCGAAATAAATAGCTTCCTCCGTTCTTTTTTTTTTTTTTTTTAAATTCTGTTGATGTTTCGTTCAAGAAAATATCTGTTCCTGTGGAATCTTTATGGAAAGAAATATTACCCTTAGAAACTTTTTTATAAAGCGTTCTCATGCAACAGATACTTAAGAATATATAGAATGAAAGTTTCATGAGAACCAGTTATCTTAGGACGTGTATTAACAAAGATTTCAAAGGTACCAAATCATTAGACACTAATTTTACTGAACAATGTAACGTCATATCATTCATATGCTTAGTGAATAGAAGATATGAAAATCATAACATGATTAATTCATAGTTTCATAAGTATTGGCTAGAAAAGAGAACTTGTTAAGAACAATACTTGGGTAACATGTTTTTCAACTTAAATACACAGAAATACATAACAGTTCTACCATATAATGTACAGATAATATTGTATATATAAATATATTCTGACTGTTCTTTTCAAACAAGCCTTGAATTATGAATTATCTACATAAATATTACAAATAAATAACATACTCGGGATATCGATTTAACTCTAACGATAATCTAATATTATTATAATACTATTCATTAAATAGTATTTGGTATTACAACAAAATATCAATAACAATTTGAAACAAAATATTTGTTCCCATTGGAACTTATAACGTAAGGACGTTCTCCAAAAAAGTTTCACGGTGTATATTTTGAGTAGAACCTATTCTGAGGTTCCGTAACTTTTCCGGTCCCTAATTTAAAGACTTATATGTATTTATAATTGCATGACAACATTGATTAATGGATTAATTAAAGGATTAATCTCTTAGATTGCAGTATATTTTCATCCAGGACGTCTGCTAGTGGATATACATTTTTTACTATGCGGAGAACTGTTTTTAAACTGAATATCACTTGGTTGGAGGTGTCGCAAATTATCAAGAGATAATGAAAAATAATAAATTTTCTCGTTTTCTCGTTCGTGGTCGACTTCAAAATTCCAGATTCTAATGCATATTTCATCGGCTGTATGAGGTGACCGCTCGCTCCGACTAGTTTTACCGTGGTAGAAATAATGGCATATAAGTTTCGAAATTTGGCAAGCGAACATCTTCCGAAATACTACTGCATATGATATTGCGAGAGATTATTATACCACCCTATCCTGTTGTCGTTATTAAAAGAAATTCAGTAATTAAAATGACGCATATTACATATTTTGTGTTGATATAAAACGGATAAATAATTCTTTATAATGGCCGATTTTATTGTATGAATGTATTTGGTATTCGAATTGAATGTTTATCAGTAAGAACAAAACTCTTACTCCTGATCCATATTTAACTCTCGTGATTCAATGTCTAAGTAACTGTGACTCATCACACGTTAGTGACGGACCTGTTTGTGTAGCCGCGAAATGACGAATGCATAATTGTTAAGAACGGATCATCGACAAACAAAATAGTTGTTTGTAACATTTGAAATCTACGAAATGTATTAATTGGGTCGATAAAATCATTGACTTAATTGTCACGTGTGCGATGTTTCAAAAAATGATAAATTTGTTACGAATATTTTGATGGAAACCGCCATATTAAAACGTACATGAACGTACGAATTTGATATTTTACATACGCTATGTTAGCTATGAGAAAAAATTACAGACACGTGAAAATGGAATCTATCTCGTCGATTTCAATGATCTTGAAATATTTTATGAAGGTCAATGTTCTGAGTAATCTTACACAGAACATCCCACGCAACTAGGACAGCTACACCTTTACGAAGACACGTTGTTAAGTTCCTTAAACATGAATGACAGAAAGAATGAAAGACCAAAGATTATAAAAAGACACATAACTAGTGTATTAAATAACGTAAGGAAATTATGGGGAAATATTTCAAGTGCTATGGAGAAAATAATTTTGCAAATTCCAAATTCTAACATTTTTTAAATCGATAGTTTAAACAAATTGTGTGTGAAATATAATACTTCCAATCGAACTACACTTTCTCTCTCTCTCTCTCTCTCTCTCTCTCTCTCATGTATCATATGTAAAACTACATGCAATTTTATAAATATCCTGTAATTTTGTTTTAGTTCTGTTCAAGATAGATAAGCTAAATTCAATGACTCATTTACTTGATCGCTAGCAAAGTGAAGCTTGTATTATAAAATAAATCTATAGTATACATTCGCGTACACATAACTTGTAAACGGTATGTAACTTACAAAAACGATTAGAATTTCAAATAATTAAAATGTCAATACTATAAGAATATGCACTATATGTACATGTATATTGTATAGGTGTACGTAAACGAGGTTAGGCATTATTTCAAAGTTTTGCCATTAGATTCTAGATAATTGTGAAATAGATAATCTGATCAGTGTAATAGGAAATTAATCAATTCCATGCTAAATTACGATGTGCCTCTTGCAAGTCAGAGCCAAGGTATTTTTAGAGTACGTAGACATACGTGTCTTTTTTCCAAGGTCTAATCTTGTGTGCGTGCAAAAGATAAATTTTATCGTGCGAAATACTGTTCAAGTTAAAAAGTACACAATGTGAGTACTTATTTCATCAAAGTTCACTGAATAGAACAGATTAAAATGAATAGAGAAATAAAGTGCATAGACAGTGGCTGTAGACAAATTTTACTGACACTAGTTCCGATTAATAAAAATTAGAAATTGATTAATGGTATTTACTTGTATTAGCAATCGTTTAACTAAAATGCTTCTGTAAAGTTTTAGAAAAATATTGGTAAGTGACGAGTTATTGAAAATTATTGCATAAAAGATTAGCAATAAACCAAGAGGAATGGGAAAAGATAAAATTATTATAACATATTCGCAGATTATACAGTATGAAATAAAGTTTACCACGACGCTACATAATCTTACTTCGTAATTTAAATTGAATCAATCGTTAAAAAATTATACTTTCCAATATCTATTATCTTGCTATTTGTAACGTCAACGAACTTAAAAACCGCTGTACGCATTTGTCGCATGTTAATTCTCAATTGTTTCACTCACGTGGCATGCATATCATTTCATATCATTATCTGAAGTATAAATTGCCATTCATGCAATCACTGATTAACAGCGTTCATTAAAACACATAGATAAGAATCTTATTTGCAATCTCAAAATCATCGGTTTTGATTGAAAGTATCAAATTATGTAGCAAACAAGTAAACACTGGCGTGATAAAGGATGCATCTTCTCCCGTAAATGTAAAAAGCTTTTTAATTGTGACAAAATTTCTTAAAATTATAGAAGAAAAAAATGTATAAAATAAAAGTTAACAACTGTTTTTCTTTTCTAAACGATAAACATTGTTAGAAAAATACTTTGCACGCTACCTTATTTACAGGATAAAATGGATCTATTAATAAGGTATATATTCGCACTAGTAATTCCCTTTCAAATATGATTTACACTTTTACACTTTTAATATACATTAAAACACAAGCACAATTTACATTTAAACGATGTAATAAAGAGAAGAAACTCTTTGCACTGTTCGATACGATTTAGAAAGGTTTACTGACGTTTACCGCCACCGAATTTGGAAGAGAGGGAAAATGTACCGAACAAACTCCGAGAATAGCTATCCCCTCGTCTTCAACCCTCCCACTCTGGCTAGCAAACTATATATACACACGCCGATCTGTCTGTTTCTCTCGCTATCCCTTTTCCCAATTCCTATTGTCCATTGAAACTTTACCATTTTATTTAAACCTCCTATTCTTACTACAATGTCCGTCGAACTTTAATTCAATCTAATGGCATCATTAATATTTAATAAATGCCTATAGAGTAGTCGTCCTCTTTCTGACGATAAGAACATTCTTCTATCAGATATAACAAATTTTGAAGTAGAGATATAAAAAACTACATATGTTATAATCATAAAAGACATGTTTAATGATTCTTATAAAATTATAAAACAATATAAAATTAGTTTATTTTAAAAGCATTTATATAAATATATTCCATTTATTTATTTATTTATTTATTAAAATTGTATAAAATATGTGCTATTATAAATTAATAATACTTGTTTAAGGGTATTAATAAATTAATTAATAAGAATACCTATTAACGAGAACAGAGAAAACACCTATAACAAAAGGAATACGATATAATAATGGAAAACAATATTTTGGTATTAATAATAATAAAATATTTAATTCAGTCATTGATAGAACAAACCACTTGTTTCACGAAAACGTAAAAAAGATACAAATTAAAAGTTTACTTAAATAATTTACAAACAATAAACTAAAATAAACGATATTATTTTAAAAAAGAAATAGAAAAGGTAGTCTTTGATGTGTTAATATTATCTAGATATGTACTTGAAGCAAAAATTCCCAGTCTTAATAGACTTAATACACAAGAATGTTACCAAACTTATGTTTTTGCTGAAGAAACTGCTTTTTTTGCAGCCTCATCTAAATCATTTGCTGTAACAATTGATAACTTGCTCTCTGCAAGAAGTTTCTTTGCTTCTGTTACATTAGTACCTATTTTAAAAACATAGTGAACATTATTAAATCATATAACAATAAAAATAAATAAAGAGATAAATAAATAATATCCTATAAATTTTGTAACAAAATTACATAGTAAATAATAAGGAAATAATTACCTTCTAATCTAACAACTAATGGAATTTTAAGCTTTAAATTACGAGATGCCGCAATAATTCCTTTTGCTATTGTAGCACAATTTACAATACCTCCAAATACATTTACAAGAATAGCTTTTACTTTTGGATCTAGAGATATCAAACAGAATATTTAAAGTTATGTGAATATAATTCACAGAGATAATATATCTGATAAAATCATTAATTAAATTTCTTAAAGAAATATAATAAAATCATGGAAACACATTACACAAATCACATTCACAAGTTCGTGAAATCTATTCAGGCCATTATGTTACATATATAAAAAATAGAAAAACTCCAATTTTTTTCGATTTTTCGATTTTCCTACGAGTTTATTATAGTGCATACATACCTTCACTAAGAATTCTAAATGCTTGATAAACCTGATCCTCTTTAACACTTCCACCCACATCCAGAAAATTTGCTGGAGATCCACCATTTAATTTAATTATATCCATAGTAGCCATTGCCAAACCAGCACCATTGACTAAATATAATATATAATTTTGAATTTTATGTTAATTAAGAAGAATAATAATATTCTGTTCAAAATACTTTACATAAATTTTTATGAATTAAAAATTAAACAATGATTATTTCAAAAATTATTCCTTTCTTATATATATATAGTATAATATAGTAAATATTATTATCATATTATTAAACATACCCAAACATCCTATGTTGCCATCCATACCAATATAATTCAAATTGAAACGTGATGCATCTGCTTCTCTAGGATCTTTTGTACCACTGTCTTCTAAAGCAAATAAATCTTGTTGCCTAAATTCAGCATTATCATCAAATGCTATTTTTGCATCTACTGCTATAACTTGCTTATTTGTAGTTTCAACCAATGGATTAATTTCAACTTGTAAAGCATCAATATCTACAAATAGTTTCCACAAATTTTTTAATTCAAATATTGCTTTCTGTTGTATTTCTGAATCCACAAAACCAAGAAATATGCTAACATCTTTGGCTATCTCATCATCAATGCCATAGTATATGTCAAGAGGTATTGTTTTTATTAATTCTGGATTCTTTTCAGCAACTGTTTCTATATCCATACCACCTGCTGGTGAAGCTATTAATACAGGACCATTGTGTTGTCTGTCCATAAGAATACAAATGTATGTTTCACGTGCAATATTTACAGATTCTGCTATCATAATTTTTTGTACCAATATACCATCTTTTGAAGTTTGTTTTGTAATAAGACGGTGACCTAACATATTTTTCACAACATCTATGACAGCTTTATGACTATTAAAAAATATGCAATAATTAGTAATACACATACTTTTCTATTATATATCATACTATCTACACTTACTCTTTTGTAAGATGTACACCTCCTTTGAAACCATTATCAAACCATCCTTTCCCACGGCCACCAGCTAGTACCTGAGCTTTTATAACATATTCATCCGCACCTATAAAAGTAAATAAAATTGCAACAGCTTCATTTAAAAACTGAAAGTATAAAACATATCTGTGTGACTAATAATAATAGACTGTTATAAGATTGAACTAATGAAGAATTAAATTTTGATAAATTAAAATGCTATAATCAAATCTGTATCAATAATTTATTATATCTTTATACAAATGATAATTAAATAAATAAGTAAATTAGATATATTAGAAATAGAGAAAAATACCAACTTATTTTTTGTAAAGCAGAATTTGCTTTAGTTAGATCATCCACAATAGCAAAATTTTGTACAGAAACTCCACAATCTCTTAGGAGTTCCTTACTCTGATATTCGAGTAGATTCAAGCTTCTCGTTTGTTTAGTATTAAATTTTAAAATTTTATTCAACACTTGACTTGGACATAACTTTCGGTTTATAAATCGTAACATGTTTAACTTTAAAAATAAGACTTTATAAAATAACAGTGAAAAATGTTCTTTATGAAATCTTCAATACTATTCACGATTCTCAGTCACCGGCATTAATTCAAGATACAATTTATCTCTGCAGAATATGTTTACAACAATTCTTTACAAAATAGGAGTTATCATTTGTATCTTAAGAGTAATCATCGGTTTCTAAAATTAAACTATATGCACATTATCTCAAGTATAACTACAATTATCTCTTATAACCTCTATATTAAACCAAATCTGTATGTATCGACAATAAACTGATATCTACTACCAGACTACTCTATCTGCTACTACGTATTTATATATAATATTTATCCAAAATATTTTATAAAAAATGAAATACGCGATATTTAAATAATAAAATATAAACTTTTTATTATTTTAATCCTCGCAGTATATGTAATATTTTTAATATCCAGATTAATAAGATCAAATATTAAATTTAAACTAGCTAATCATATTTTTAATAAAGCAAATAAAATAATTACAACTTTTTTATTTGAATTTTATTTCGAAGTCTCTAGAATCATTAGTAATTTATACTTATACTTTTAATTTAAAGATCTACATATATAGTTCTAATATAATTATAGAAAATATTCTCCACAATTTTAATTTTAATCCGGTTATTAATAAAGGATAAGGAATAAACTGATTTTTCTGTAAAAAACATATATAAGATTTTATTTATTATAAATGTATTAGTATAAAAAGGTATGTATCCTATTTTCACGAATTAAACATTCTTACATCAATAAGTTATAGCTACCAAAATTTATTATTTTGTATAATTTTAATTTTCCGAGTTAAGTAGGATTATACAAATAATAAACTTTTTACATAATTGAGTAACAAATTTTTATGCATTATGAGATTTTTCTTAACGAAGATTTTTATTATTGTCTATACAAGAATATAATATTAAAAAATATTAATATGATAATTATTATTTACACATTATTTGGATATTTATTTATGGACGGATAAACATGATTTCTTGTATAAAAAAATTCTTAAAAGATCATTTGCTCATAATATCATAAAGTCTAAATAATTTAGAAAAACAATATTAATTTATATAAAAGTTTGTATGTTATATTTTTATAATAAATTATTTTTAAGAGAAAAGTGGCAAACTCTTTTTTGCAAAAATAACATTAATTCGTATAGGCACCCTTGTCTACAAAATGGTTCTGCTTAGTACTTAAGTACTTCCAGTACTTACTTTATTTTTCTAATAAAATGTATTTGTACCACTTTTCCATTAAGCTTTCCATTACTTTTATTCTTAAAAGAACAAGTACTTGTTAAAAGTATTGAGATTTCACTTTATATTTCGCATTCATATTCATATCAACATTATCATACCAATGTCATAAATATTTTATGAAAATCATCTACTGTCCATTTAATGTAAAACTTACTAAATATTACAATAAACAGTATTTTTTTCAAGTGAGCTCTTTAATGTGTTACATTATTTGTAAAAGTTTTGGATATGATTAATATTGTCTAGCAATGTTAGATCTGGTTAGAAAATAATTAAATAATAATGGTATCATAATTTGCACAAATATTTCTCAACAAATTAGTAATTTGAAAACAGCAAATTATACTGGTCTATTTCTATCTTTTCATAAAAATATTTCATACACACACGCGCGCATACACACATACGTATTCTCTCTCTCTCTCTCTCTCTCTCTCTCTCTCTCTCTCTTTCTCTCGCGTTCATTTCTTACTAACAGTTTAGTAAATTTGTGATATATCAAAAGTATCTTATACTCATACTATATGTATTCATAAATTCTCAATAATAATAACAATGATATACCTAAAGTAGCATCCAAAATTTTATTACCAGCACTGCTTCTAAAAGCAGCTGCATCGCCCATTTGGAATGTATGAGTTGGACTCGACATTCGTCCATCTCCTCCGTTGCTAAATGCAAGTACACGTAAATGGTATGCCTTTCCAGGGCTGAGATTTGTGATATAAGCTTCTAATTTCGAGCCACCCGGTATAATAGTATCATTCGCGGTGCTCATATCTTGGTCTAGCTCCCAAACACGTATTTTATAGCCTATTAATGGTTCTTCTTCTAAACTTGGTTGTACATAACGCCAAACAACCCGAACTGTTGAAGGATTTACTCCATATACATTGACAGAAGATGGAGGTTTTTGCGGTGCTTTACGGAAAGTTCTTTCTAAATATCGTTCACTTTCAGGGCCCTCTCCAGCAGAATTATACGCCATGACTTTAACATAATAATAAGTGTCAGGTTGCAAACCAACTACAAGAGCCCAAGGTCTTGCACTTCGAGATAAGTAATATACTGCATCTTCCTCTTTATTACTTTCTTTCCAATACTTTATTCTATGGCCTATTAATTTGCCCCGTATCCTTTCACGTGTCTGTTCAATTGGCAACCAACTAACTTTTAAGCTAGTACTATTGTAGCCATGTGCTATAACTTGCTGTGGAGCTACTTGGGGCATATCTTCAGCACTAAATATCGTAACTGCATTAGAAATTGGTCCAAAACCTAATGCATTAGCAGCTTGGACTTTAACTTCATATTCTGTGTAATAATATTGTTGTTGTATCTGAACAACACTTCTCCCAGTATTACCATAGTCTTTCAAAGATAATGACTGAAACTCGGTTTCGTGATACTTTTGACGCCAGAAAACTTTGTAGTAGATTCCTGGACCATTTTGTTCAGATGATGGTAGAGGATCCCATGTTATTGTAAGATCTCCGATTTTCCCTCCTCCTCCGCCTATGTTGGATGGAACTTTTGTTGGTTTATCAGACGGTGTACTGTACTGTGGGGAAGGTGATGATGGTAAACTGTATCCTAATTCATTAAAAGCAGATACACAGAACTCATATGTAGTATAAGGATTTAAAACATTCTCCAAATAAGCCTCTTTTCTACCATTATATCTATCTACTTCAACAGCAGTTATATCTGAAATAACATTTACATTATGTACGTTTTTATCGAAAAAATCTATGTGATCAAAAACCATAAATAATTTTATTATACATACTTTCTATGATATTAGACCATGTGTGATTCCAATTTGTTCTTGCGCTTACAGTATACATAGTAATGGGTTTGCCATTAAAAGCACCATCAGTCCAACGTAAGGTTGTAGAAGTTTTTACAATATTTACAACTTGTACACCACCAGGTGGTCCTGGTGGTCCCTCTATTGTAACTGTTGTTTTACTAGAAATTTCGCCTACTGCACTTTTAATTATGCACTGATATTCTCCTGCTTCTGCGAATGTAGCGTTTATTATATTAAGTTCTTCTCCGTCAATATGCAATCTAGGATTATTTATTAAATCCTCGTCTCTGATACGTAAACCATTATGTTTCCAAATATAAGCTACATCAAGCATTTCGTCAACTACTTCCCCCATGCAACGCAGTGTTTGATTTTGCATCACTGCACTTGTAACGTGTTGTGGTAACTTTTCAATAAATTGTGGACCACCTTTGATTCAATAAAAATCGATATCTTAAATACAATTCTGTAAAACTATAGTTGTATCGAATGTTCGTGAAATCATAGAATCGTGATATCCCGTTATCAGAAAGGAGGATAATTCTTCACGCAAATATAAGTTTAAAATATAAAGCAACATTTTTTATTTGGAGCTCTGATTCCGAAAAAATTGAGTTTGAAAATTCGTCAAGTATGTCTGGTTTGATTTAATCTACGTTCGATTTCATGAACACTCGTATGTAATGAAGTATATTGTCTTACGTAATACTATTAACCGTCCACGAGTGTCATCGCTTCCATATTGATTTGTTGCAGTGCAAATGTATGTGCCTTCATCATCCCTTGATACTGGGCTAATTATTAGATTACCAGTTTCTAAAATTCTACGTCTACCACCAGAACCAATCACATTTCCATCTTTTTTCCAAACAAATTTTGGTCTAGGTGCAGCTTCAGGATTACAGAATATCGTGACATTACCTTTTTCTGCTGCGTAAGTCTCGGGTTCCATAGGTCGCTTTTTAAAAGATGGTTTTAATGCTAAAATTTCGGAATGATATTTAAAAATAATAATTTTTGAATATGAGTCTTTTTTTAAAAGTTACGCGCACATTTCATTTGGATTGAAACTATATATCTAAATAACAACTTACATAAAATTCGAAGTTGTGCAGATGAATACTTCGTTTTTAACTGATTTCTTGCACGACATTGATACATAGCTTGATCTCGCTCTGGATCTAAATATTTTATACTTAAGACATTATCTTGTATAGAATATCGATCTCTATCTTGTGAAGGAAGTGTTTCCATATTTAATATTTCGCCATTTCTAAACCAACTATAAGATACATCTGGTATTCCAAATGCTTCACAAGTCCAAGTTAACTCTCCTCTATTATCCATATGTTTATCTACTAATGGAATTGTAAAATTCGGAGCTGCTTGAATAGTTAGTCTTACAGAATTTTCAATTACTGATCTGTCATTATAAACTCTACAAGTGTACTCTCCTTGATCATCAACATGTACTTTTGGAATTATTAATACTCGATTATAACTAGTTGTGTATGATCCACGTGGCAGGGATGCACCTCTTCTTGTCCAATTGTATGATGGAATTGGGCTATGTTAAATTAAAAAATGTATTATGTAATAAAATTATATACTATTTCAGACAATAATAACAATTTACTAACTTAAATATTCTAAATTATCGGATGATATAGTAAATTTATTTTGAGAAACAATTAAACTTACTATCCAAATGCAACACATTCAAGTCTAACTTCCTCTCCTGCAATTGGAGCATCTGGAAATGCTTTTGGAAAATTATCAGAGAACTTTAATTGTTGGAAGGAGGCTGAAAAATAAAGAGATTCATCAAAATATGAAATACTGACTGAAAAAATGAAGACAATTAAAGGAATATAATTACAATGTGGATCAACCCTCAAAGGGAAAAATGGCCCATTACGACCAGTATCAGAAGCAACACTTTGAACATTACAAGAATAATTGCCACGATCAATCATTTCCAATGCAGAAAAATAAAGTGCTCCATCATGAGAAACAAAAACACGTTTATCTTCTTCCACAAAATTGGGGAAATAGTCACGTGCCCAATAATATTTGACTCCTGGAAAATGTTGTGGTGGATCACAATATACAACTTTACCCCAATTTTGTTCTCCACGTTCTTCTGAACGTTTTAAATTAAATTCCAATATATACCCAAATGACAGTTCCATGCTTTCAGATATAATTGTGCCAAATTTATTGGTTGCTTTACAGTGGTATGAACCTCTGTCTTCTGTCTAAAAACAATAAATTAGTATTGTGTAAATAACATTTTCTTTTAATATATAATAATTATAATCCAAGATATTATTTACCTGATCAGGTTCATAAATAATTAAAGTGCCACCACTGAGTGTGTATCTATTATTATTTAATGGATCTATTTTTGTTGCAATGAATCTGTCATTCTCATAATCTTCTTTGAACCATTCATATGTTGGTGCAGGATAACCACCTGCTAAGCAGCTCAGTGCAACATCATTGTTTATTTTTCTTTTTGACAAATCAAATACTTTATCAATAGGTTGTTTGATGAAATATGGTCCTCTAGGAATTTCACGAGGATTATCAATTTCAATACCATATTGGTAAGTACGATCATCATCTACTAAGTTATGCAAATTAGAAATTGGTGCTTCACAAATGTATAAGAGCCTATCTCTACCAGTTACTTTTTCCAGTCCCCATCGTTGTAAATTATTATGATAAGAATACACTAAATAATCTCTTTCAAGTGTATTATCAACTGGTTCAGGTAAAAATGCATTTTCCATATTTAATAATTGAGTATTATCAGCTTCATTTATCCAATTTCCATTCTGATATTTTATACCAGTATACCATTTACGGTGTTGTGGATCTTGCCATAATAAGTGATATAATATGAATCCATGTTCTTCTAAGGAATTAATTGTAATAAGATCACTTTGATAAGCTTCACAATTTTTTTTAGCTTCTTGTCTGTCCCTAATAGGACTCTTTATGAAACGATAACATGATTCTTGAAATTTTATCCAATGTTGTGGACACTGATATTGTTCTCCATATAAGACATTTTGTGCAAATGTATAACTTGTTACAATAAGAATGTATGTTATAATCTCTGATACACAATACATTATTACTTCAATATAATTGAAAGATTACAAATTTATCAAATTAATGGTAATCTGAAAAAAACATTACATATTCTACTATAAATAAAATCATTACATATTCTTTTTAAAATCGAATGTATTAAGTGATTAAGTGATTAAACATAATACATCTGTCAATTAAATGACTTTTGTAATATTTGATCTTTTTTATGATAAATACAAATACTATCAAGGAAAATGTGTATTAATTTTTATATCATTAATCACTTCTCACCTCACTTTAATATAATTTATATTAATTATGACAAAAATAATATAAATAATTTAAGAAAGAAATTAGCCGTTTTGATTAAGAATAATGTTGAAAGAATTTAATTACATATAAAAGCATATTATATTTGACCATATAAGCTAGGGAGTGGCACTATAATCTTAAAGTAATTTAATATAATACTTAATGTAGTTTAGACCTTTGCTTTTTAAAACTGTATTACTATTAACTATTTATCACCTTCAATTAGTTTCTATTTACGTATGAAACACTATGAATTGTTATTTAATAATTGTAGAAATTAGCGTCCTTACTGTTGACACAACACATGAATAAATGTAAACTTGAATACAATAGATACATGATGTCAAAATTATGTTCCAGAAAATTACCACAAATTGTAATTTAAAATATAAAATCAAAATGATACAAAATAAAACGATTTATTACATAAATTTTAATATAATAAATATTTTGTTACACATATATAATTAATTCATACAACACAATAATAGATATCCTATTTTGCTGAGAATAAACCTTTAGTACATACGCTTCGATCCATTACTAATAAGGGTGGGGTCCTTAATCAGAGATAAGCGGACTATTGCCGATGCAATGTTAAAAAGGTGAGCCAAAAAATGGATACAAGGAATAAGAGTCTCCAGCGGCCAACGGTTGAACTATACGCACATTTTTTCTCTACTATTCTTTGTAGAAGAAACGTACATGCGTACGGTGAGCAGGGAAATATTTCAATTATTAGCGAAAGAAATTTTTTTAAATAGAGATAACATCAAATTGTCAAAATTGTGTCACCTCCTCTAATCGCATTCTCTAATCACATTCTCTGTTATGTTCTCTTAATAAAACATCCAAATTTTGGCGAGAAATTCCTCCGAGAAACAGAAAATTTTAATTTCAAAAATCCTGGGAATCTGATGTCAGTTCTTCTAATGTTATGTTCTCCTGATAAAAGAAACCGCTAGTTTTATTTTTATATTCCGCTATGGAATGCTTTCTTATTTTAAAAGATTTAAACGCTTTGTTTATTTATAAAATAAGATTGTATTATTCATTTCAATTCGCAAGTTTACAATATTTTGAAACGAACCTATTTCCCTCTTACCACGATGCCGTGTTTATGTACGTTTCTCTCAGCAAAAGCATCGGTGAAGAAATGTGTGCATAGTTCGGCTATTTAACCACTAGAGGCGGTAATTCATGGAGCGTACTTTTGGTTGAGTTTCTCCCATGCACATTGGCAATCTCCCTACTCTTTTCTGGTTTTACACCAATTTACACAGCTGTGCCCCATTCTACTTACATGTTACCGAAGAACAGTATTGTTTGTTTATAGACAAGATTCTTTATGTTATCTTGTTCCTCTCTGTACTAACACTTCAGGGATTTTTTATGCATTTTACAATTACATGTTTTCTTTTTCCATATTTAATTGACACACGTTTCATTCAATTATTTAAACCATATTGTCTAACCAAGGTTAATACATTTCAAATTTTCCATTTCGAAGTACAAGACTCGTAGAACACGTAACTAATAATATGTTATTGGTTTTCTCAAATAGGTACCAGAAGTTTATTTTACTTGCGAATAAAGTTTAAAAAATATTATGCTAATGTTTCAAGGAAGGTAAATTACACACGGTTCTTTTCTTTTCCATGCGTTTCGTAGTAACATTTTTTTCGATTTAGGGTACACTTTTTCACTGTTTAAGATGTTTTCTTTTGTTAGGGTAAAAAATTGATTTCATTCATGAAACATTGATGGTATTGATTTCATTTTAAATAATAATAAAGCAAAAAGAACAATGCAGTGAGAACAGAAATAAAGATATAATTCTTTTAAAAATACATTTATGTATAGAATTTTAAAACATACACAAGCAATTAAAAATATTTATTTCCATAAAATTACTATTTTTGAGTATAGTAAATGGTATATTGTAGTGTACATATTTAAGTCATACGAATCTACGAAAGGTTTAAAAAGGAAACTCAGGATGATTCCTTACTCCCTTAAGAAATTCAAAATCACAAATTCTGCCAGATTCACCAAGATCGAGATTTTTTAATTTCTGCATGTCCTCTGGTTTAAGTTTCCAATCGAATAGTTCTTTATTTTCCTTAATTCTTTGAGGGTTTGTACTTTTAGGGATAACTACGATTCCGTTTTGTACAATGAAACGCAATAAAATTTGTGCAGGTGATTTCTTGTGCTTTTTTGCTATTTCTAGTACTACATCGTTTTGTAACATATCTGGGATATTTTCCGTTTTATTTAGTAATTTAACAAGACCGCGCGAACCAAGCGGCGAATAGGCTGTTATAAAGATCTTTTCCTCATTACAATACTTTACCTGTAAAGTATTATTTTATTTTATGTCTAATAATTTCGTAATAAAAAGAGTGTGTTTAAAGAAAAATGCATCTTACCAGTTCTTTCTGTTGGAAAAAAACATGTAATTCAATTTGCAGCATTGATACTTTTACTTTCGCATTTTTTACAATTCGTTTGATTTGAGGGATATTAAAATTTGATAGCCCAATTGCTTTAGCTCGTCCGCATTCCACTTGTTTCTCCATTTCAGCCCAAACTTTTACATGATCTGTACTAAGATCAAGTAGTATCTGTCCATTTTCATCCTTAGGATGTAAATCGTCTCCAACTTTCTTGAAAGTGAATGGAGTGTGAACCAAATATAGATCTACATATTCCAACTGCAAATTTTTTAAAGATCTTTTTATCCATGTTTCAACATCTTCTGGTCTATTTCCGACATCAGGAAGCTACAAGTGTAAAAAATAATTTTTACTGATCCTTTATATCTCAATGTTATTTTTAACAATTTCGTTAATATTTTCTCGATCCAATTATATTACAATAAACATTTTCAAGTAAATACGACGTTGAATATATAGCTGATATTACCTTCGTAACAATGAAAATGTCAGATCGTTTAATTCTTCCAGAATCAAACCATTTTTTAAGAACGTGACCAATTACTTTTTCATTTTCATATACTGGTGCTGTATCGATATGTCTGTATCCTGCCTCTAAAGCAATGTTCAGTGCGTCCTGTAATTCTTCTTCATTTGCCTAAAACATTATAACATGCTTTTTAAACCATTAGGAAATATAACTTTGTAGCAGAAGTATTTTTTTATTAATTAAATTATATATAGCATTTAAGTGTGATAATATCTAAGATGCAGAAATAACTAATTATCAAGAACTAAATCCCACTTATGAGATAGAAATTAATTAATAATTATTTTCCTTTCCCGCAATAACTGTTTAAATGAAATTATATAATTTGAAAAAAAGATAACTAAAACAATACTGATGTATTTATGTTCAATTTACATTTTAAAATATAGTCAAAAGAACTAAAGGTAGTATATTCCTATACATATTTATTATTAAAAATGCTGAATATTCAAACTATTTATTATGATTTCGAAGGTTTGTATGCTATTACGTTACAGTTGAATGTTTCTGCGCAGTCGCTATTGCATATAGTATGTACCACGGCTATTTACATATAGAGATATGTATATAGTATTCCATATAAAAAACTAAACGTTACCTTCGTTTTTCAGAGAAACATTACAAATATAAGAAGTTGCACATGTACTATTGTATTGATTTTAAAATACTGTAAAACCTTTTTCTCTATCATTTTTTGTACATATTTGTAAAAAAACCCTAGTAGTAATACGAATATCCTGTGTATGGGTAGATATATTGTTTTTAAGTCCTTGTAATAATTTGTTTATTAAAAAATCGGAATATCATATATGTTTGTATTTATTTCCTCGACAGTTTTCAGTCAACGTAAATGTACGGTCAATTTAAATAAAACAAAACGTCAAATCGGTATTTAGATAAATAATTTAAATACTTCATGTATTTTGATAATGTGGTCATTATGAAAATGGTGTTCGACAAATCTATATCATGCATGCGCACAACTATCAGTTGTGTTCAATCTAGTGTTCTGTCATACATGTGTCATTAAACTACGTATTTCCTCTAAAAGTTATGTTCTTGTATTTTATTTAAATTTTATGAAAAAAGTGATATTTTTTTCTTTCTAAGACATGAACTAATCAAGATTATAACTGTGTAAAAGAAATATGTAACCTGTTACTAGGTATAGTATTATTACGTATTACTTATCCTTTTAACAAAATTAATATAAATATTAGTAGACTATGTTTACAGCTTATTCTAACTATTGCTATAAAAATATTGGAGATTAAGAGAAATAAAGCTTTTAAAATTGAATATATAAATTAGCGATACTTGTGCTTTAAAATGTGAGGTTAGAGACTATACTAATTATGTGTATATATAACTTATGAGCACTTTTATTGAAGTTTCTACAGTGTAATAAATTGAAATTGTGTAGTTATTAATAATAAATATTTAATAAAAACTATATGTTACTGGTCTTAATTTTAAATTAAATCTATGCATATGAACATACTATAACATATGAGATTATTTAATTGCATGGCAATATATATATGTTTTATTTTAATTAAAGTTGTATGTATAGTTATTTGTATTCTATCTTTCTTAAGGCATTTGTGAATATAATTTTGATATTCCCTTTTTAATCAAAGATATGTGGGACATCACAAAGATATAAAATATTCAGTAACCCAAATAATTTTGTCAAGATACATGTGTAAATCAATTCTTCATTCTTTTGTTATATATATATTGATATGTCATATTAAAAATGTATGATTATATTAGAAATTTTTATTACCATATTAGGATAATGATATATTTTGATCCACATTTTCATAATTAAATAGAAAACATTTGCTATTACTATTATATCATTGAAAAAAATATTACACTTTAAATCAAGCAAGTTGATACATAGATCTATGTTAAATCTTCATTTACACAATTAATTTATATAATACCACAATATACATATACAGTCATGAATACACATACACAGTAAAATGTTGTATCTCTGTTATTATAATGCTTGATACAATAATGATGTGATATTATAGATATTATTCAAATTAACAGTTTCCATAATTTTGAAATTAAAACTTCATATATGTAATTTGTAATCAAACTTTTCTCACTCAAATAATAGTAGATTTTATAAAATTTCATATTAAATAGAGGAATTACTACATAGGATTGTAAATTAATGAAATTAAATTTACAGACTGTAAAAGAAGTATTTCATTAAGAAGAAGATTATATGCAACGTTTAAAAATTAATCGTAGCGAATGGTACGAAAATGTATCTGTACATTTTAATATTTGATACATTAACGTTTGTATTTGAGTATTTAATGATAGTATTGTATTAAAAATAATTTTCTTTACAAAAACTTTTTATTTTACAAGTTTACCTGCCATGTACCAAAACCGACTATTGGCATCAAGTGTCCGTTCGGAAGCAAAATAGTGTCGTTCTCCATTTCTTGTGTTCAGCATCAACTTTGTAGAGTAACTGAGTAACTGTAATACCGATTCCTGTTTCTTAAAACTAACTTGACTTTCTCTTTAAGCATGTGCACACAATCTTATACAACCTTGATCAAATAGGCATACAGTAATTGCGGCATTTTGTATTCTTCATTAGACAGATAAAATAACTATCAAGAACCTTCAAGGTTAATTGTTCTTTATGTAATCATTCGTAAAACAATTATATTCATATTTCTACGTACGTATCGATCATTGCATGTTATAATTAATTCTGGTAATAATAAAACAATATAATGAGAATAATTGAGAAAACAGTGAAATTCGACTTCTTTTCTCTTTTTCTCTTATTAATCAAAATTATCCAGATTTGAAGTTCATGACAGAAATGATGTAATGTTATGAATTTTAGGTAATATCTGTTTACTGTAGATGATCTGGAAATATTACAGAACAAAACATAAATTAAAACGATAAATAATTTTATAATGTATCGATGTGTAAATTGCGGAGCTGAGGTGGAAGAGCTTTATAGGAGATACTGTCCAAGTGTTCTAAAGCTTTTAAAATGTGTATGTCATATATTATATAAATTTATTTTTTATAGAAATTAAAAATTAGTTTCATTTCTCGAAATAATTGCGTACGAAAATTGTTTTATAAATAAATGAATGGTTAGCCAATTTTTTATTTTATATCATATTTCACTTATTTACAAATAATTATATATAATTATATACAGCTTTACAGAATAATGTTCCAAAATAAAATTTATGTAAGAAAATTATAATTTATGCTTAGATAACATAAGAATAAGTAACGAAACATTTAAAATTGCAAAATATCTAAATGTTCGCTCATTTTGTTATCAAATATATCATAAATCATGTCGTCTGATAATCGCGGACCACTTTACGTTTCCACATAACAACACCAAGTAAAACCATGTAATGTCTGATGATCCGTCTGTATTATGGCAGGAAAACGGGAACGGATTTCTATCGGTATCCGGTAATTGTGTTTCGCCATCGCAAAATCAATAAATTAATATAACCTATGTTTACATTTAATAGCATTTATTTTCTCGCTCAGTTAACTTGTGTTCTAAGCAACAAAGACCATTATTCCTATAACAAATATTCCTTATGTTCTTTATGACTACGTTAGTTTCTATTATTGTTCGTATGATTGTGCTCTTTATAAGAACTATTTTTAAATTTCGGTTTATGTAGTTTATTCAGACGAAGAGAATTCGATGTACTGCTTCGGCGATTCGACCTCAGACAAAGGTATTAGATGATGAGCAGTTTTTTCGTAATTATATATAGTCATCGATATATGATACTTAACGGAACTTCTGCAATCTAAGATTTAAAGTGCATCTACAAGACTCATACAGTTCTGGACGTGGCTGGCTAAACCAATTGATCGCTTAATATATTAATTCATAATGTACTGCAAAGAAGTGCAGCGTTAGTTGACCGGTAGCTTGGAATAATATCTGACCAACTGTCAAAGGAGGTAGAATTCTAGGAAAAGCCGAGTGTTTTTCTTCTTCGTTAAGTGAGAATGAGATACAGATACCTGACACGAAATATCGAGATTAAAATAAATATGTTAGGTGCCTCTCTACGGAGTCACTTCCAAGAACTGATAGAGGTAGTGGCCATTAGCTAACACGGCAAACTCTCAGTCAGCTAACGCGGCACTACTACATATCATTCCTATGAAGTATGTAAGTATTCATATAACCTGCAATAGGTTTGGAGCGGATACGAAGTGAATGAAACACCTGGAAAAATGATGCTTTAATGGAGAATTAACATCAAGTGATAACAAGAACAAAATTTGTTGAACTTTCAGTCACTGCGGTTATAGATAACTTGATAGTTCGTGATGACATCCCCTTCTGGTAATAACACAAGCATAGCAGATCGGCTAGATATCCTAGAAAAATTAGAAGATGGCATGACTGTGAGTAGTATTGCCTGTGAATATGGACTCAGTAACAGGACAATACGACGATACCGGCAGCACTCGAAGACCATTCGCAACTTTGCGGCGAATCCAAAGTACCGAGACATGAAGAGGCAACGGATACCAATATATACCGATTTGGAGATAAAATTGTATCGTTGGTTTCAGCAAAGGAAGTTGTTAGGAGACTGTTTAACAGATAATATTTTAATAAATAAAGCTAAAGAAATAGAAATAGAGTTTCCCAGTACATCGAATTTTAAAGCAAGTCGAGGTTGGCTCCAGAATTGGAAGAAAAAATATGATATTGGCAAGAACACGACAGATCCGAATGAAATCGCCGCGAATAATTTTATACGTGAATTTTTACAAATATTAGTAAAAGAAGATATAAACGAAGAAGATGTGTACAACATGGACGAGACTAGTTTACTTTGGAAAGCACTTCCGTGGAAGACATTAGTTCATGAAGAAAAATATCTGATCATAAAAGGAGAAAACAGAAAAACAGACATAGTGACTGTGGCATTTTGTGCAAACACTAGTGGTACACACAAATTACCATTACTCTTTGTAAATAAATTTGCAAATCCCCGAGCATTGAAACATTGTAAGGATAGGTTACCAGTGGTATATAAAAGTCATTGTAATGCCTGGGTTAACGAAGATATTTTTCGAGAATGGTATACTAATCATTTTAAGCAAAGTGTGAAAGAGCGCCAATTACAGGAACAACGTAAAGGAAAAGTAATATTGCTCGTTGACAATTTCAAGGCACACAAACTTGAAAAAAAGGAACTGGATGATGGCCACTTTAAGTTAATATTTTTACCGCCGAATACATCCTCGTTGATCCAACCTATGGACCGAGGTGTAATTACTCAATGTAAAAAGATATTTCGGCTTGAACTACTTCATCGGGTATGTTGTACGTTTAATACTTCGTTTAAAATAATATTTATAATAATGCAATTTTCTCATATATATTTCTTCTTCATAGGTACTTCAGTATAACGACGGACTTACACAGTTTTATGCTGATTACGATATTAAGGATTGCATCGATTACATTAGCGAAGCATGGAATAATGTTACACCACAAAACATTCGTAGTTCCTGGGTGAAAATTCTTAACAGACAGTTTGAATTTAATAATATTAAAACAGAGAATTCTACGGTCACTGATGAACAGAATGCAGAGAAATCGATCGACGTGATGTCTGCTGAGGAAATAACAGAGTGGATTTCCGGATGCGAGCAGGCGGAAATCATTCCAGAGGAAACTGCAATTTTGAAACAAATTTGCAAATTTGAATCATCTCCTTCTTTGATAGAAGACGAAGAAATTGATCGTCTATTGTATAATTTAAGGATGCTGAGTAAAATCGAACCAGAAATTGAAGCCGATGCAAAACGAATAATAGATCATTTTAATAAAAAGCAAGAAAGATAATATTGTCCCTGTTATAGTTATTGTTATCATTATTTTACCATTTAAATCGTACGTAATACATGGCCTATCGCCAGAAGACTACTTTGATATAACTATTGTTATAAACGTTTAGTCATAGCTTACAAATTTCCAAGTTATGTGATATATTATGATGTATAATATTATATTATAATATATTATAATATATACATAATATAAAAGTACGTTTTTTGTATTCGAGTATGTGTATCACATTTGTATATATTTAGTAAGCAAATACCAAATAATTTTAGTATTCGTGATAACTTACGTTATTACTTATTCCTGTTGCCATGTTTCCTGCACTTCTACTTTTAGACCTTTACGTTTCTATACCTTTTTTGTATTTTGTTATTGATTTCGTAATAAAGTGTTCATAATAAAATTACATATAACATTCTTTTCTCATTATAACTTGACAAATAAACCTAAATCAGACATTTGTGTACATGAACTTCTCTCATTGGTTCAAAATCAATACTCCAAGTTTTTCTAAAGTTACTATTTTGGAACTTTATACTGTAAAATAACTTCTATTATAAAAAAGAATTATTTCTTGCTTCTAAATGGTTAATAATTTATTTTTATTCATTTCAGGGAACATGTGATCTCTTGGCAGATAAATATATTGAATACGATCCAGTAATAATATTGGTTGACTTAATATTGCTTAAAAGACAAGCATACAGACATTTGCTTCACAATTGCGATATAACGTCGTGTTGGAAACTAGTAATAATTTTGTGGCTTATTGAATCTTTCCGAAATTTCTTTCTATGTAACAATAGCAATCAGTATGGTCAATATTGGAAGATATTTCAACTTAATTTTAATGGACAATGTAGTGTCTATCTAATATTATTCAACACTGCTTTTGCTCTCGCTACTTTCGCCTCCGCTGTAATTTTCTGTACTAAAGTGAAGTGGTATTTTTACCCAACTAATTCAAACAAATGTAGTGTGATACAGTTAATGAAAGCTTTAATCATTGGTGGATCTGGAAAATTATTAGGACTGTTAGAAATTACTTGGGGACATATTTTTCTGACGCCCCATTACTTGCTTATATCGGGATATACTCTCCTTTGCTTACTCACAAGCTATTCAGGTAAGAAATTTCATATAGTTCATTATATTTTATTTATTTGTTACGTATGAATCTTCTAGGATGTAATGTTTAAGTTAAAATACCTTTCGGTGCTAAGCTGATGAATGCTTTACGCATATAGCGGTTAAACTCATCCTATTACTATAATCGTATAACCGTACTTATAATTAGAATAAATTATTTATAGTTATTATTAATATATCTATATGTTATATAATTTCAGTGGCGACCAACAATAGAAGACTGGAATCTTTAATAATTTTGGGAATAGGCATAGTGGTTTACAATTGCACACCTAATTTTTCCTTCACGACGTTTGAAGTTTTAAAATTAGTTTAATTATTTATTTTTAATTGAATTTGATTTTGTAATCCTGTTTGGTATAATATAACATTAAACTAAACTAAATAAATATATTTGTAATATACATATATTTAACATTCCTTAAGAGGTATGATACTCCACCCAAGGACTAATCTATCAAAACCACAAGAGAATAAGTTACAGACTCCGCTATCTTCAGCCCAGGCTACAGATGAGACCATTCTCTGGTGACCCTGAAATCAATTGAAGTCAATTTCAAAATCAAATTTAAAGTATTTTTATATTCTGAGTATAAAATACAAATTCTTTTTTTAAATTCACCGTGAAATTTTAAGTCTAAATTATCACAAGATATGTAAAGAGAGATTAAAGTAACGATACTATAGGACATAAGGTGAAATTTTTACTTACCTGTCTGCTAGTTCTAGGCAATCTAGCTAATCGTTGACCGTTAAGGTCAAATAATCTAATTTGTCTATTATCATGTGGAATTGCAACGATGCCAGTGCTTGATACGGCTAATCGGTTAGCGGCACTGTCACCTCGAATTGTAGCTAAAGGACTTCGTATATTTCGTAATTCCCATACTTTTACACTTCGATCATCCGAGCCGGAAACGATTTTATCTTCACGCGTGAAGACAGCTGATGTCACAGTTCTGTATTTTAAAAAATGTAGTGTTTAAGAACATTTCATTTTATACCAGGATTCATCAGATTTAACAAATTCATCATCAATTATTACTTACTCGGTATGTGCTTGGAAAACGGAAACCGAATGAATGGGCTCCCTAAAATCCCACAGACGAAAAGTACTGTCCTTACTCGAAGTAACGCAAAGTCGTTGCGTATGATGAGTTGATACATGAGAAAGTTCTTGATCGTGTCCACATAATGTGTGAATAATTTCTCCAGTTTCTACATCATAAAGATTTGCAGTTCTATCCCAAGAAGCAGTGACTATCTGCTCTGCATCAGGTAACCAATCTGCAGCCATCACGACACCCGTATGTCCTAATAACTCTCGTATTGGAGTTCTGTAATATTTTACAAAGTATAAATATATACTGAAATGTGGATTTCCTATTTAGAACTATGTAAGAACAATTCTTTGTAACAACTTTCATTCATTAAAGTGCAATTTAGATTAAAAATTTAATTGAATGATAAGGAAATTTAAATTGGCTTTCCATAAGTATTACCTTAGTGTAGGTGGTTCTTCTTGTTCCTCATTCAAAGTAATCACACCACTAAGATTTCTATCAGAACTCAACCCTGAAAGTTCTTCAGATGAATTCTGTCTTTTAGGTAAATCCCAATCTACAGCAGCTTGCCACACATGAGCAGAATTATCTCCACTTGACGTGAGTGCCAATTCTTTGGTAGGATGAAAACGTACAGAGTTAACAGAGCCAGAATGACCTATAAATTAAATGAGAAATATTCTATTTATCAAATAACAAAATTATTATTTTATGTATAATGTGTACTTTATAGAACTTATACTATAAATATTGCCACCTAATGACAAAATCCGCTATCACTTAGTCGCCAACCCAATACTAATGGAAATATTTTTATGTGTAGTTTGCAAATGCTAATAAAATATATAAGAATATGTAAAACTGTAACTTAAGGAAGAACAAACCAATATACTGCAATAAACAACGCCCACTGTCCATAGCCCAAACTCTAGCACTGTGATCAGCAGAAGCTGTAGCAATAATTTGACCTGCTCTTCCAACAGAAACTTCCCAAACACCATCCCGATGCCCAAAATATTCTCTTTGCATACTACATGTCATAGTTGGTGTTTTAAAACTGGAAACTATTTTACTAGTTTGTGCTTTTAGCTTATTAGAAGTTGTTTTTGTTTTTGGTGCTGAATTCCCTGCCATAGCTGTAAAAAACATATATATTTTTAATATTTGAACATAAATTAAAAATAATGAGATAACTTTCCAATTATCCCTTGCTTTTAATTATTTACATTCTTACATTTTTGTTTAGAAAGACTTTTTGTATCTGGAAAGTCTGCAACATCTCCAAGAGGTAAGCTCCGTTCTCCAGAACCATAACACTCTCTTTCAAGCCTCTCATTAAGAGTATCTATCTTCTCTTGTACTAAATTGAGATGTTTGGAAACATATATATTAATAAGATTATACTTTTTTTTAGCAACATAAAGTTAATAAGTAAAATTTACTAAAAATTATTTTAATCATCTTATTTGACATTGCTTATTTATATTCTTAAAAACCTCAATTATAAAGATATTTTTTCATATTAAATTATATAAAAAGTAATAGATAAAAGCTTCCTATATTTCATTATAAAAATTAATATTCATAGCATATAACATATAAAAATATCAATATTTTCATACATCCCAAATTTTCTGTGTAAAGAACCTCAAATTCTTTTTCTATTTGTTGAAATAATTCAAAAAGTCGACATCGTAAAGCTGGTGGAAGTATATTATCATCAGGGTCTGTACGAAAAGCTGCATAGTGAAGTGCAGTTGGTTGCAATGGAGTAGATCCACTTTGTGATTGCAATTCTGTATCTGTACTACTTTGTACTCTTGGAATAGAAATCCGTTTGATTTTCCCAGCACTTTTATTTCCACTAGTCATAGATGGTTCCCCAGGCATCTTTGATTCTGAAATATTACAAATTTAAAATGATGTACTTATGATATATTATCTTTGTTTATATTATATGATTATAAGATTATAATTAATAATTTTAGCTCTGCAAAGCACTATATTTTAAATATTAAAATTCATTTTAAAATGTATAATATAATAAAATTGTAGGAATACGTGTAATATTTATAGTATAATAGAATAATTTTCATTATTACACATACTAACCACTTAATAAGTACTCACTGTGCATATACATATATTATTTTCTTCCTTCTTATATTTATATTTATGTAAACACATATCACTGTATAATATGATACAACAATTGTATTTTTTACATTTATATTTCTTTAAATATTTTATATAGATTCGTTTAAAAATACAATAACAACAACAATGTATTTAACTAAATTACAATTAATACATTGAAATTGCAATATGTACATAACACATCATGTGTACATACATAAACACACATATTTCAAAGATATGTGAATTTATTGGAAATAATTAAAATAGGATAAGTACTATCTTATATGTCAATTACAATAGTCTTAAAATAATAGATATTTATAACATCCAGATGGTTAACTGGATTTTTCTTACCATGGAATATTACTTCGTGGTTGCAGGTTCGTCAGTATTTGTTTAAAGATAATCTAAATTGCAATGTCTAAATTAAAATATTTGGAAGCTATTACCAAATTTAATAAAAATATAGGAACACAATTTATACATAATGCAAAATAAAATTAAATGACAAATTCAGTTGTGAATTGATTTCGAGTATACCATACTTACATACGGTATACGGTCAATATATACAGAACAAATCTAAATATAATAAAACCACAACTAAATTAAAAAAGAATTTATTAGAATTAAAAAAATAGAATAAGGAACTGTACATAAATGTATAATTATAGCACTATGAGTACAGCTGTATCAAGTTCAAATTACAGAAAAAACTTTGTATATATAATTACTAATAATACTTTCTACTCGCATAATACACATATATAGAGCCGTAAAAATGTAAAGTGAATGTAAAATGCAGAAAATTTTTAAAACTGTTACAAAGATGTACTAAAACAATCTTTTAACTTTTTGTTGGCTCTAATTGTAACTCTAAACTCTTTGTTGTGTATGATCAAAATGAAATCACAGATTTTGAAATAGTAAAAGTATTTTAATTGTGTTTTTGTAAAAAATGTACGTTTTTATTACATCACATAATGTTTAATATTTGTTTAATATTTTATATATCTTTGTGTTAATACAGATGAAGTATTTTTGTGTTTTGTTAACACTCAGAGGATTTGATATTTGTATTCATATGTATGTACATATGTACAATTTGATATTCGTTTATATCGTGAGATTTATTGTATCCTGAGATGTATTAAATACTAATTAAAATGATTTTTTCGTATATTTTATTGTAAATAAATGCGTTTATATTTTGTAAATCGAATTTTAGTATTTTTCTTTAATATATTCTCTCCTTTCATTTGAGGTTATATATCATTCTTTTATTTGAGGTTATATTTCATTTTTTAATTGAAGCTATACTTGATTGCATTAGACTTAGTAATAATACACATTTTGCAATTCTTTTAATATTTTGTTTTATATAATACTCATACTTTTTTTGAAATATCTTAAATAATGTAATTATAAACATAATAAATCCTTGTAAAAAATATGAATTGTATTTTTTAATAATCATATGCTAAGTATTGTAATCTTTTGTAACTTTTAATACATCTTCTAATAATATAATATTCGTTTCGTTATTATATAAAACTATAAAATTATGTCAAGTATGGGTAAAAAGAAAAAACAAGAAACTTTGGAGAAAGAAGACCTTCAGTTACTCAGCAAGACGGTAAATATATTTACTTTAATTATCTGATTTAATAAATAAATTATATCTGTTAGTAATCTGATAAATAAACTATCAATCAATTAAGCTACATATATTTTTGTTAGATTAGAATATAGAAATCTTATGATTATGTCGCTTTTTTTATATCACTTCACTACTTTGCATTATGTTTTAATATTTAAGTTATAGTTAATAATGACAAAAAATATGCAATTCCTTGTTGAAAGGAACCATTATAATAGTATATGGTATAAATGTTTTATCCTAAGTAACATTTTTGTTAGGAATTGATAGAAAAGATAATAAAATTGGAAGAAGAAAATAAACAACTGAAAGCAGCAAGAAATAAAATAAAAGAAAAATCAAAAAATAAAGATATTCATAAATCACAAAAACCATTTGATTTTTCAAAGTATGTAAATCTATATAACTATAAAAATAAATATTATGATAAAGAAACTATTTATTTCAATATAGACTATTTTAATTTTAGGTGTAATAAGAGACATATTCTTTTAAAATTCTATTATCTTGGGTGGAATTATAACGGTTATGTTGTACAAGAAAGCATTGATAATACAATCGAGGAGCATTTATTTGAAGCATTAATAAAAAGTTGTTGTATAGAGTCACGTGAAACATCAAATTATCATAGATGTGGGAGAACTGACAAAGGTGTCAGTTCATTTTCACAAGTGATTTCCATAGATTTAAGGAGTAAATTAAATCCAGAGGATCAATGTAAATTAGAAGATGAGCTTCCATATTGTAAAATATTAAATAGGCTGCTCCCTTCTAATATAAGATGTATCGCATGGTGCCCAACATCTAATAATTTTTCAGCAAGATTTAACTGTAAATTTAGAACCTACAAGTACTTTTTCCCAAGAGGAAATTTAAATATAGATTCAATGGATAAAGCTGTTAAATATACTATAGGAGAGCATGATTTTCGAAATATTTGTAAAATGGATGTTGCTAATGGTGTTACTAATTATCAAAGAAAAGTTATTGATGCAAAAGTATGTCTGTATCGTCGAGATTTTAGAAATATTTCAGGTAATTATTGCATTTGATCTAATCATATGTATTTGAGTATTATGCCTAGCAATATTGTATTTATTTATATATTTATAGTATATTAAGAATGCATTGGATCTAATTGTAAATTTCATTTAAAATGACTTTACTATTAGTACAAATTTTTGGGATTAAATGTCGAAGTAGTAAGTGTAACAATTGCGATGTTTATTTTAAAAAAATGTGTTTTTCTATCTTTTGTACATATATGTTATTTTGTTATAATATATTTTTATTTCAAAGATTTTTTAAAAATTATAAACAAAAATTTGTTCTATTGCGAATTTTTATAATATATTTATTTATACGTTAGTGTACTACAATTTTTTATGTATTGTAAAATATTGTATGTTATATGTTTCTTTGTAGGATATGACGTGTGTCAATTGATTATAACAAGTCAAGCATTTTTATGGCATCAAATTCGTTGCTTAATGGGTGTTTTGTTTCTTATTGGTCAAGGAAACGAGAAACCGGAAATTATTTTAGAGCTTCTAGATATTGAAAAATGTCCTAGGAAACCACAATATAATTTAGCTCATGAAATACCATTAAATCTTTGGTATTGTGAATACGACACGATGGAGTGGTATATCGATAAGGATGAATTACTAAATACAATAAAATTTTTACAAAGAGATTGGACTTTGAACACGGTAAAGTACGTAGTAAAGCATTCTAATAAATTACGTATTTTAGTTTATTAGTTTATTAGTTTTCAGAAAAAAAATAAATTACACCTGTTTTATCGCGTAAATTACATATGTCTCATGTACATTCCATTTAGACCAGATATTTTAAAATGTTTTATGCAGTATTAATTTTTACTATGTATATCTTATTTTGAATATTATTTATATTTTTTATGCCGATTTTTACAATCTTATATGTGCATATTATGATTCTAAAATCGCCGATATAAACAGAACGAAAATGATTTCTCGTGTAAAATGAGATTCTCCCTCATTAAGAATTAAAACATTTATCTATTTTTTAACCCGAAAAAAGTTTCAAATATTTGTTATGTCAATTTATATTTTTTTTATAAATAAAAACAATGCAATTTCGATTTTAACAGATCAGTTATGATTGAAAATATGTTATCGGATTTGGAAGATACAACGGATTGTAAAGATATGCTTTTTCAAAGTGATTGTCTATTACTTGGTATACAATCTAGAGTGTATCAACGTTTAATGAAACGACCTACTTGTGGTTAGTATACAAATCCGTTAATATTCTTTTATCAATTTTTTGGAGGGAGATAATCATATTAAACGTACAATTGATTTTCAGAAAGCTTAGAAAGTAAAATCGAACATTACGAAAGTAAGAAAAAGAAGAAAGAAGACCCAGACAATAGCGACGATAAGTAAATGTATCAGTCTTTTTTTAACAATAAAAGATTTTAATTTTGTTAATTTATTATACATACTTTATGGCTCATAGTGACCTTCTTATACTTCCAGCCTTGTTCGATCCTTTCTCATCTCTAAACACGCATTGAACACACTAAACACACTAAAAATATATACGAAATACAACCTGCTTGTGATATGCCTTAGGTTGTTCTAATACTGGCAGCACACTTTCATTCAAAGTAGATTAAAATGGCGGCAAAAAATTGTACATCAACTTTTAAGGCGTCACTGTAAAGTAAACGCCTCAATTCCGTGATCAAATTCATATCGACTTATAAAAATGGATTTCGAGAAGCGATGTCGTTTCGTATCAATGGAAAAATGAATCAAAACTATTATACAAAAGCATTTTGCAGCTTAAAGACCTTAGTGCCTTTAATTAGTTTCGTATAATTGCATTTCATCTATATATTATTAAAGTAAAGTCTTAGCTATTGCTCGATTAATTTCTTTTTAAAGTTTTTTCTTAAAATTATTTCTCAATTCATTTATCTGTATGCGCAATCCTATTGATAGAATAAAAAATTTTTAGCTAAAATGAAAAAGATCTGAGTTTATGGACCCAGACAAATGCAATTTTACTGGAACTATTTTACGTTTAATACATTCCATTAAATCGTACAGATTCGATTCAATATTGTTTATCGTTAATTTACCCCGTGGTAGGAAGAATCTCCTATTTCTTCTTATATTTTATGAAATCAAAAGGATTAGAAACTAATATGCCTTCGATAAAAACCACAAAATCTATTTTACAAAATTAATCGCATCAGTCTGACTGCAGCTGTAGCTTTGTTTTGGTTTCTACTTCGATCCATAGACCCGGAGGAACATGCGCTTTTGCGTCTCCCGGCTTCATACTTGCGCTCTTTAGTATCAGTCTGCCCGAGTTTGCGTTCTGTTGCTTCCTTACTGCTTGCCTTTAGCATGGCCATGAAAAATAGACCGTGTAAACTAATGAAAGATCCGTAATTCGTTCTAAAATGGTTAGACGATCACGAAGATTAATTTGACGAGTGCTAGTTTATATGAGCTACCGGACATTGACATCTAGAAAGGTATATCTATCCCTTATTCTGTTTTATTTTTCATGATTATTTGCTTATTTATTTACTAAGTTCAATGTTCTCCGTGGTATATTGTCATTTTTACAGTTTGATATTCATTTTTTTATTTACATAAATTATTCTTCTTAGGATGATACCACATACATTCATTTTCTATTGTTTGAAAATATTTAAGATTTTATATCAACGCACAACTGGATCTTCACTTTAGTTTTTCAAAATTGGACTTGAACAATTTGTAAAAAGAAACTTTTATGTACATTAACTGCACTAAATTGATTAGTTTCTTTGTTTATTCAATATAGATGTTGTTAAACAAGCAGGTGGACCGTATATACATAGAGAGCCTTTTTATCTTTTGTATGTCGAGTGTCATAAAATGCTATAGCGTACCATGTACGTTCAACACCATGTGTATGTGTTGGATTCAAGACGATGAAGATTTCACGAAGATGGATATCAATTGCATAGGAATACCATTTGCCAGATTTCCAGGTAGATTTATTATATTTCACAAACTTAATTTTACTGAATCATCACGTTTGAAAGTTATAGAGATGGATAAAGCTACGGGCACGGTATAACTATAATTATTTGATGTACAACGAGGCAATAATCGTCAGCTTTGATAGCTTAAAAACTATAAAAGTACAGAACAAAAGAAAACTTTCTGTAATAAAAATTACATTGCACAGAAGTCATTGTCTTCTTCTTCTTTTAACGAAGAAAACATTTAATATTAATGAAGGAAAGATATTTCCTAGATCTATTTTCATTTCTTAAGGCGCAACGCTATATTTCTTGCCTTATTTTTAAATATTAGCGCTTACGACGAATACAATAATTTATTCACTGAATCATTCAAAATTGGATGGTCCTTCGTGTTTTCGTATTTTACATATAAAATTCATATTTAAATTAAAAAAGATATATTTAATAATAGATGTCTCCGTAAGTTACGTGGCTCAGTTGGATGTAGTTGGATCTGGGATCCAGGCGTTGGACAACGACGCGCTCACGAGTTCAGTTGGTGTCGAAGCTTTGGGATTAATGAGCAATCGATTGTCCAACATTGGTGATAAATCCTTTTCGTAAGTTAGTATGACGGAAGATAATGAAATTAAATGTTTTCGATGTATGTATTGTTTTGTTTCGTCTGTTAAATGTAATATTTTTTAACAAGATAAAAGAATAATAATTTGTAAGTATCTAATTGTTATATCTTCAAGAGGTGCATGTAATACTTCATTTAAGGGAATATATGTTATTAGAGGTATTGCGGATAGTTTACGTTCACTGGATCTCAGCTACAATGCCTTGGAGGACGTGCCATTTAAGGTCTTTCGCGATCTAAAGAAACTAAACTGGCTCAACATGCACAGGTAAAAATGTAAATTCGACAAAGGTTCTAATTAATTCGATAAAAGAACCAATCTATCAAATAATAAAACTATATAATTATAACAGAAAAGGTGTATTTCTAGTAATCATTTAACATCGCTGGATGGTGACTGGGGACACTCGAAGGATGCACTAACAAACGCCTTCTTCGGAGATAATTCAATCATCGAGATACCAAAAATATTCAACACGTTCGAATCTCTAGCTTGGTTGAATCTCGACAACAATAACATCGAGGAACTATTGGAAGACAGTCTACCTCCCAATATACACACTCTAAGTCTCAATAGCAACCTTTTAAAATCCTTTCCATCCTCCTTGAAATCCTTAAAACATCTCACGTGGTTGTATCTGAGAGGCAACGACTTTAAAAGCCTTGAACTGCCCGATTTCCAAAGTTCAAATTTAGAACTAGTCGACGTCAGCGAAAATTGCATCGAATGGATTGGTACACTAAGCCTGACCAACCGAACCTTGAAGATTAAAGATTTCAATCTGGACAGCAATAAGTTGACATCGTTAACTACTGGTATTTTTGATGGTCTCGAGACTAAAAGGATTCACTTGTCCTCGAATTCGATCAAGAACGTTGACGATGATGCTTTCCGAGGGCTTGAGGATATGCTGGAATATCTGAACCTGGAGAATAACGATCTTTCCAGTGTTCCTACAGCAGTTAGTCGATTGAAGAAATTATCGTACCTGTATCTTGCTAATAACGATATAAGGAACATATCTGGCGATGCATTTTATGAGTTTGCAGAGAATTTGCGGGCTCTTTCATTGGCTACGAACAGCTTGGATGCGGTGCCAGTTGCGGCTGTAACCAGGTGCCTTGTTTCTTTAATTCGTGTGTGCACTTGATTGTTCGATGTTTAGAGTTTATCCTGTTTTGCGATTTGGTAGCAACAGTTGCTTAATATTGGAGAACTGAGAGATCGATATACAGCTGTAAATAATCTTTACGCTATGTAATATCCATATTTAATGCTACGATGTTTTACAAAATAGGTGTCAGAGGTTACTCCATCTTAATCTCGGCTACAACAAAATCTCTTATATTCAGCCGGGTGACTTCGAATGGGCAGAGGATCTTGAAATTCTCTTGCTTAGAAACAATATCTTGACGAAACTGAAAGACGAAACGTTCAAAGGAGCAAGTAAGCTTCACTTTAGATCTTCCTCTGTCGCAATTATTTGGTTTATTACCATATATTATCATAAAATCATAGGATAAGTTGTCATATATGTGATTAATTAAAATACGATCTTAAATAATTTTGGTCACGAGATTCAATGGTCAGTTCAATTTTACATTTAAATATATTTCTCATTTGTACTTGTTTTATTCTTTTATATAATATTTAGTCATTTTATATAATATTTTACAGCTTGTTTATTTTATGGTAATGCCGTACATAGAAAAAGACGAGTAAGCAGGAAATGCCAATCTCACGATCACTTTCAGGGAAACTGAAGGAGCTCAGTTTGTCTTTCAACCACTTAACGGAGCTCGACGACGATTGCTTCGTTGGTATCGAGGAGAGTCTCGACATTCTCGAGTTGAGCTTCGCTTTCGCGACCGACGTGTTCCCTCAACGAGCACTCAGGCCCCTTTCGAATTTACTGTGGCTCGTTTTGGATAACAACAACTTTCAGACAATCGAGGCGACCGCGTTCTATTCCTTCCAGCGATTACGCTACATCAACCTGGAATCGAATCGACTTCACTATCTGCCTGAACGAATATTTCTGTCCAGCGTCCATCCCGAGCTTCGCGATGTGAAGCTCGGTTACAATTTCCTGGAAGCCATTCCAGACTTCAGCTTTCACAATCTGACCGAATTGAGATCGCTGGATCTGACCGGGAATAGAATAAAGATTCTTAATTCCGATTCCATTATGGATTGCCCGGAATTGGTGACGCTATCGTTGGCTTACAATCGGATCACTAAAATGGAGAAGAATGCATTTTACGGTCTGCCTAGCTTGCGTTTTCTTCATTTGGAGTTTAACAAATTGGTGATGCTAGATCTGGACGCGATCGCGGATATCGGCGGACCAGATTTTGCTCTCAACGTTTCATATAATGCGATTTCGACCATAAATTCTGGAAGCTTCACGAATAATTTGACGAGATTGGATTTGAGTTTCAATAACATCAGTCATTTGCCAGCGGACACGTTTTATGGAACACCGGAGTTGAAAAGTTTGGATCTGCAGAGTAATTTCATCGTTGTTCTTGAATCAGGTAAAATAATGTTTTTCTATATCGTTATTTTCCAGTTCCTTGATTATAATGAAACATCGTTAATACATTGTTGATTGGTCTTTTTGTTCTCTCTTTGCAATATGATGCATCTTACCAATAAAAATTTCATTAACTTTATTTGTACATAATTTAAAATCTTATCGCGAAAATTTTTCTAGGCACCTTTACGCTGAGACACTTGGAAACGCTAAATCTGCGAAACAACAAGATAGAAAGCTTACGGAAACAATCTTTCCACGGTTTAGAATTACTGCAACAGTTAGATTTAAGTGGAAATCAGATTACTCAACTATCCACCGAGCAATTCCGTAATCTAAAGAATTTACGAATCCTGAATTTGTCTGGGAATAAAATAAGATCCCTACCAAGAGACGTTTTCGAAGGGACAAAATTGGAGATTCTTGACCTAAGTAAGAATAAGTTCACCGTGGTACCATCGCCATCTTTTCTCGAGGTTGGCTATACCTTACGGGATCTTAATTTAGCGGACAATTTTGTGGATCATCTAGACTCTACTGCTTTTCCAACTTCGCAATTGGTTTCTTTAAATTTGGCGCATAACAGGCTAACCATCCTGCCAGACAATTCGTTTGTTTCTTTGGGAAAACTTCTAAGCCTCAATGTATCTCAAAATATTCTTCAAGCGAATTTTAAGGAACTCTTTCATTACTTGCCTGGGTTAAGGCAGCTGTATTTGGCTAATTGCGGTCTTAGAGACATACCTCTTCTTCCACTGACGAATTTAAACGTCTTAGATCTGTCTTTTAATCATATACACTCGACGTCTGACAAGCAGTTCCAGTATTTGAAGGATTTGAAGATCCTGTGGTTGGTGAATGATTCGTTGATTTCTATGCCCAATGTGAAATTAAGTCTCTTGAGAGAACTTGATGTGTCTGGCAATCCAATAGAGGTGAGTTCTTTGATCGTATTTCCGTTGATTTATACAACATTTTCATTTTCGTTTAAAAGCTTCGAAGAGTAGCAAGAGATAATATTTTAAACTTTGAAACTTATTTTCTATAGACAAATAAAATTTTGTCTACAGTCTTTATAACGAAATGAATGTGTTTTATGTGTTTAAAGAATTGTCAAAAAATATTCGCTAATGAAATTAAAAATTTAGGAACTGACGAAAGAGAGTTTCCTGGGCTACCCAAGATTGGAGAAACTGAATCTAAGAAACCTGAATAAAACCAGATCGGTGGACAAAGATTGCCTTCGCGTCTTAAAATATCTGAAACATCTTCGGATTCAAACGTGGCCTGAAGCGGACGGATTTCATCTCCGACACCTGTTAACTGGATTACCATTAAGAACCGTGGAGATTCAAGTAACAGAACATTTGCTGAAACATCAGATACAAAACGCTTTCACAAAGCAGCTGAGAGAATTGACTATTTCGGGAAGTGATCTCGAGGTAATTTCTTCAGAAGCGTTCTCCACTATCGAAGGTGGTGAATTGATATTAAGGATCAGGGATACTCGAGTCCGGAGACTGCAGTCGGATATGTTTCTTTCTTTGACGAAGAGACTCTCCCAATTGACTTTGGACTTGAGGAACAATCATATCAACGAACTTAGTCCTTCGGTTATTTATGGGAATCTTTCGTGGGAGAGCGTTGGCACCAATATGGTTGCTGGTACGTAAAGCAGTTAAATTATTTAATATTTACGGCTTAAGAAACACAGGCTGATCTTTGGTTCGCACAGTACGCTCACACAAATGTGTATTGTACTGGATACAAACAAATTTTGATTAATAAGTTTCTCTTGAAAATTATGCGACACATATGTAGTATATGCATACGTATATAATGAAGAAAATGTAATTGAAACTTTTATATTTAAAGAAAAAGAAAACAACTGTGTCGTTGTTTTTCAGGCGGTTTACAGGTATCTGGAAATCCTCTTGAATGCGATTGCGAGATCGCCTGGCTCAGCTTATGGTTACGAAGATGGCTACGAGAGTCTCGTCAAATCCATACAGCTTCTCAATCGGATGCTCGACAGCTGAGAACGATCGCTGGGAGAGCCGTCTGTACCGAAACCACACCGTCATATTCATCTGACAAAGTTTTGTTAACTTTAGGGACCCCTCACACTGCCTGTCAAGCCTCTGCTCTTAGCTCTGGTAACTACGAAAGACTAGCTACCACTTGGCTGGCTATAGTGGACATCATTCTCCTAACGATAATCGCGCCTACTGAATCGTTTATTTTATATTAAAACGAAGAGATCATTATGGTTTTACCATCTCCCACATATTTTTTATTTCAACATGTACATCATAAGGCAATTAAATATATTTAATTCCTATATTTATTTAAATATAGGAATTAAAATATAGTTTTTTCATAGTGGTTTTCGAATGATTTAAAATCATTGTCTTCAATGATAATTACAGAGGAGAAATTTATGAGTGGCAAAGTGTTAAATTTGTATTTACAAAAATGTGTAAATATGTTGCCTTAAATAATTTGATTTAATTTAATAGCGTCGATGAGACTTAAATATTAATGTAAGAAAAGTATGCGCACAAATGATGTTACCTTTACTAGTGGTAAGTTTAATACTAGCTGTTTGTTTAACATGTTACTATTTATGTTTGAAAAATAAAGGATTTTTATAGTAAGACTTTATAGATGGTTGTTACAAACTGATTTCATAATTTAATTTCAACTGCGAGATAACTAAGTAGAATAACGACTTAAACTAAACTTGTTATTATTGATAGTATTAATATTTCGGTTTTGAATTAGTAATTATAATTGCAATGATTAAGGATTAAACTTCGCGTTGCTACTTATTTATATCGTTGTTCTTATTGAGTTAGAAATGAAAATAGCAGGGATAAGCTTAAACCAAAGACAAAAGTCGTACGAACAACAAATTATCTTCTTTTTATGTAAAGTTCTTCTTATGTAAAGTTACAAAATAAAACGAAATTACTAGTTAATAGTACGTACAATTTACTTTCTTTCGCCGTTACAAACGAGATATGAATTCTTTTTTCGGAGAATCTCATTTCTTTTTATTTACAAAATGTATCTGTCACAGTAGTTGGACATAGTGCGCGGTTTATACACATGAGAAACGCATAGTTAGACAGAATCAATGGGAGATAGGAGGAGAATTTAAGGGGAAAAAAGTAAAAGTTTTAAAGAGAGGAAAGAGGGGAAATTGGAATAAGGAGAAGGAATAAAAATTCTCGAATAAAAAAAGATTTCTTGATAACAAAACTCCTCGTCGATTAACGATTATCGTGTTCCTGTTTTTTTTTCTTTTTTCGACGAATTGCGATCTTTTTTTTTAATTAACGTTACTATACTAATTAACATCGTGTGAATGTTCTTCGCGTTTTACAGTATAATCGCGAGCCGCAGAAAAATATCCTTAAATAGATATTATCTTTGTTTCTTCCCATTCTGTTTTTTCTTTTTTTTTTACACTGGTGGTGCCTGTGTGTGTTGTACGCATCCGTCAACGTTTTCAGGCCAATCGCAAACATTTTCATTGGGATTAAATACCAGATTTACTGGACAGGGCATGTGATGCTTCCTTTCGCCCTCACACATATAGTACATAGTGCAGTCGTTCTTGTCAGGATGATAAGATATGTGGTTGTCTTCTTCATCACAGCTTACCTCATTCGCTGAAACGATTAACGCACTAAGTTATTCAGATATCTGATTGATCAAGTCCATTTTCAGAAAATTTCTTCATTTCAATATTTGATTACACGATTAGCGATCAATTTTTCGAGAATTGGTCAGTTGATCAGAGCTCTATAAATTTGTGATAAGATAATAAATAATAAACACTTACGATCTTTGGTGGTGTACCTCCCATTCCTCAAATGAGATTCGTAAGGACCATCGTATTCCAATTTCACTTTATAATCTCGTAGCTCTTTCATCATAGCTTTGATTAATGGATACTTGCCAGCCCCGCAACTTCCTCTGAAGTCATCCATATCCACCGACCAGATCATTATACCTCCAAAGCCTTCTTCTTTGAGCCATTGCATCTGATGTAATAAACAAAAATTGTGAGTTAATTATATTAATCGCAAAACAAATTGACGCGCATCTCTGATATTTTCGTTGACTTTCACAAGAAATGTTGACATTAGCGTTTCTCTTACCTTATTTATAAGGCTTCTTTCGTCATCGAATCCAACCCACTGATCTTCTCTGTACGCGAAAGGAACTTGTTGCTCACTATCCCATACTAGCGTGGTGTTCTCTTCACCGAGGAAGGTACAAATCTATACATTCATTTAGTATTTCTGTTAATGCGACGTGTTGGACAAAAGGTTAGTATACGCTGGTGTGTAATACCTCGTAAGACGAGAGGAATCCGGCTTCGTTGGTGAAATTGCCAGCTATTCCACCTCCTGAGGCTGGGGCTCCGATGTCGAATTTCTCTTTGTCCACTAATGTGAAGGATCTACCATAAGTTGGCATACCGATCATTAATTTCTCCTTTGGAGCACCTTGTTTCACCCATTCCCTTGCACTGTAATCCTATAGTTTTTTCATATACATATGAGGTATTCTCATGTATTGAAAAATGTACATTTTATGGTGCTGATCATTCACAGTGCCAAGTTATAGGATTTAATTGAGCATTTAAAATGGTATTTTCTTATAGAATTAGAATATTCGTTAAGAAAGAACATTACTTGTCAATTACATGAAAGAGTGGAACCATACTAAATAAAAATGTAGGAAAAAGTAATTTTCAATACGTACCACTGTCAATTTTTTCTGGTAACTAGTAGCACTTTCCAAAGGATACAGAGGACTATTATGACCAACTTGTCTCTCCCACTGGCCGTGAAAATCGTACGTCATCACGTTAATGAAATCCAGATACTTAGATATTTCTGGTACATCGTATCTGAAATTAAAGAACTAGCTCAAAGGAAGAAGCTAGAAAAATAATTTAGCTGCATTTCGAAACCATACGCTCGATAATAGCCACACGTTGTGAGATATTGAAACTTGTTTTTGTTAAAGATAATTAATTAATTATTAAAGAAACTCAATAACTGGAATTTACCCTGCAGCAATAGCCTCAAAACTAGCTGGTACCGCGGCTGATAAGATTAATTTTGGTTGTCCAGAACTATTTGCTTCACCCTCGAATGCCAGTCGAAGTTCCTTCAAAAGATTCACATAGGCTGCTCGGTCGTCACCACCCCTAATGTAATAAATAAAAAGAAGAATATAAAACGAAGGAACGAGGGAACATTAAACGCGAAGAAATTACTTTTCGAAATTTACCGTGGATATTCCCAATCAACGTCTAGGCCATCGAATTTGTATTCTCTGAGAAACTCGATGGCTTCATAAACGAATTGATTCATACGGAAAGTATTACTGGTCAGTTCTTTGAACGGGGTTGATCCAAAAGCCCAACCACCGATCGCCAATAATATCTGAAAAATCATTATTTCTAAGATATACAGGGTGCGCCGTTAGAATTCGGACAGAATTCAATTTGTAGTTCCCACCATATTAGAATTCAGATGTTTGTGCTGATTGACTCTGAAGTTAGTTAAATATGTCAATAAGTCTTCTATAACCTCAAAATGACAGAACTCGTTAAGCAAAACCCGGAATACGATAGAAGAGCGGCGATTATAGAAAGTCTTCGCGCCGGGAGAACGCCGGTCGAAATTATAAAATTCTTTAGCTACCCAAGATCGACGGTATACGACATTGCTAAGAGATACGCAGCCTCAGAGTGGTTCGAGAAGGGTTCTCCTTCTCCGGCGAGAAAAGTTCAGCGTTGTCTCAAGTGAGGGCGACGTCATGCCTCCGCACTTCTTCCAAAAAGGCGAAAGAATCACAAAGGAGGTTTATTTAGAGGTCCTGAAGACAGTAATAAAGCCGTGGATGGAAATTACGGCTTCTGGAAGGCCGTATTTATTTCAACAAGATGGCGCACCTGCTCACACAAGTCATCTTGTTCAAAATTGGCTCTCTGACAATGTGGACATGTTTTGGTCGAAAGATTTCTGGCCTCCTAACAGTCCCGACCTAAACCCATTGGACTATTACGTGTGGGGCGTTATCGAGAGACAAACTAATAAATGCAGGCACCCCAACGTCAACTCCCTACGAGCTGCTATCGAGTCAGAATTCGCGACAATTAAACGCGACCAGTTGAAGTCAGCGTGCTCGCGCTTTAGAGCAAGAATAGAGCAGGTCATAGAGGCAGAGGGTGGTTACATAGAATAAAAGTTCTCAGCAAGGACCCTTTAAATGAGATATAACAACATTTTCATGTGTTTTTGTGTATTGACTTAAATAAACAACTTTCTGCACAAAACTTCTTTTGTCCGGATTCTAACGGCGCACCCTGTATATCATGGTCTGCTTGATACGTATCAAACTACGTATCAATGTATGTATCAAATGTATCAATATCGATCAATATGTATGAAAAATAGGGTCCAACCTTAATGTCAGGATTCTTATTTCGCAGGGCGATCAATCGTTCATACATCTCCGTGTCCTTCTCGCTTTCTTCTGCAAGCAAGTAATTTTTCAAGGTTGCGAACGAATAGACTATATGTGTGCAGAGAGTTGGATCGATGTCTTCCGGTACAAATTTTCCAGCTCCAGGTCTTCTGTGCGACCAATTTGTTAGGTAGCACATTGATTGAGCTGCCCTTTCTGCGAATAATGATTAAGTTATCTGTAATACGTTAACGCAAATCAAAAAATTCGAGGAGAAAAGTTTACCATTGGTAGATGGATTAACGACGAGTTGCGTTGTCGGTTTTTGAAGTTTCTTCGCCTTGTTGATAACATCAGAGACCAATATCTTGTAAGGTTCTGGCTTTTTCAAGATGCTTTCAGATATAGTGCTGGCCACGGCGCTCCAATCGACGTCCTTGGCACTTGGACCTCTCGATATTCCGAGCAATTCCTCCCTCATCGCTCCGATTAAGGGGTACTTGACATTTCCACCGCAAACCGTGCCGTTGAAGTCATCCATATCAACCGTCCACACCATGGCACCGCCGTAACCTTTGCTCTTCAGCCAGTCCATTTTGCCTCGAATAGATTTCTCGTCGTCGAAACCCACCCACTGCTCGTTCTGCACCAAGTATGGTACTTTCATCTCGTCGTCCCAGATATAAGCTGCGCCGTTTTGTAACATCTCACAGATCTATAGAAAATAGAAGAAAGGTGTACTTATGATTAGCCCCGTGTACGAAAGAAAAATTGCTCTTCTTTCTTCTTCAAATTCTCATTCAAAAGTTAATCAAACTTTAAGACCATTCAAACATCTCTATACTGTGACTCACTAAACACATACTTTGCCTTTTTCCATTTTAAAATCGTCAAAACGACGAATTTTATATTTCTTCTTTTTGCAATAATTTGTGTAACAATTTTACTCTGGAAAATTTTTCTAAATGTGTAGATATTGTATTAAACTTTTTGAAATGTTTTGTGTAACATATTCATAAAGAGTTTCTATAAGCGTTCAAATACTTTCGCGAGCCACTGTACCTACATTTACATTTTTCCTTAAAACCACCATTTTAACTATCCTTTCGAATCGCACAACCCAGTAATCACCATTCCCACTTATTATTAGAATCAAACAGACAGCTAAATTGCTTATCCTTTAACTACCTTCAACTGAGAATAAGCGATAATAAATTTCTAACCGCAAGAAATGCGGGAAGCATCTAATCGATCTATTATCTAAGGACCTCGCGAGTTAAAAAAATTTTATTTAAATTTACGATCCACGCAAGTTTCAATGAGTAAAATGGCACTTTGGATGAAGCAAGAGATCACGTTCAGAAGCAAGACATCGCATGTACCTCGTAATAGGCAAGAAAGCCGGATTCCTTGGTGTATTCGCCAGCCTTGCCACCGCCACTGGCAGGTGCATGAACACGGAAATTGGAGACGTTCGAGAGAGTGAAAGATCGGCCATAGGTCGGCATGCCGATGATCAGTTTCTCTTTAGGAGCACCCAAACGAACCCACATGGAGGCTGCATTATCCACACTAAGCTGTTTCTGCCATTCGGAATCTAACGAAGAAGCGTACAAGGGTGCGTTGTGACCCGTCTCTCGCTCCCATTTCCCGTGAAAATCGTATGCCATCAGGTTGATGAAGTCTAGGTAGCTAAGTAGGTATAATGATTTTTATCAACCCATTGACAATGGAATTAACAAAATCGTCAAAACGACGAATTTTATATTTCTTCTTTTTGCAACTGAAGATAGCTCCATTTTGCAATAATTTGTGTAACAATGTAAAAACGTATAGTCTATAGGTTTTCTTATTTGAAGGCAAAGCTAAAGTAAAGCTAAGACTAAGTAAAGCTAAGAAATTTAAATTTCGTTACGTCAATTTACCTAGCAACTGCTGGTACATCGTATCCACTTTTCACATTGTCAGGACCAACAGGCACAGCAGCTGTTAAAAGAAGTCTCGGCATTTTCTTCTCCTGAGCTTCAGCTTCGAACGCTTCTCGAAGCTCTATAGATGTACATAAATGAAATAGTATAATTAGATAATTTGTGTGAAGTTTTACAATGTAGCAGTAGATTTTGTAAGTGAATTACCTGTGAGCATATAAGTACGGATAATGAGAATCCAATTAGCATTAATTCTGTATTTACCTTTCAACAGAAGAACGTAGTTCTTCTTGTCGTCTCCTCCTTTCGGATATTCCCAGTCGATGTCGAGGCCATCGAAATTTCGATCACGCAAATACGAAATGGCACTGTATATGAAGGTTTGCCTTGCGTACCTCGTCGAGGACATGTCTTTGAATTTTTGAGTGCCGAACGACCATCCACCTGATTAAAATTACCAACGGTAACACTTGAATAAATCTTCATATACAGAAATTTTAAAAAACATTATTTAATTGATCAATTTTTTAATAAATAAATAAGTATACATTTTCTTGCTGACATATTTGAATCTATCTATCTTCGAGGAAGATATATTCCCTAAGATACTCACCAATGGCAAGTAAAACTTTCAAAGAGGGACTAGCCTTCTTTAAATTCACGATTCGTTCGTATAATCCAGTTTTTCCATCTTTCGTTTCGTCGTTCGACTCGAAGCTGGTCAGCTTGTTCTTTTTCAACCAACCGAAGGCGAATATGATGTGCGTACACAAGTCCGGTTGTATGTCTTCGGGTAAAAATTTCCCAATTTTCGTCCGGTATTGAGACCAGTTTGTATAGTAACATACAAGCTGTACAAATTAAAACTACATTACGATCCCTTCGTTGTGTTTCGTCTCCTATTTATTTCCTTTAGAAGGTAAATAACAAGGGAATAACAAGTGGATATTTCTGATATTACGAAGATCAAAACATAACTTTTTACGTTAAAGAGAATTATTTTTGATTTTTAAAATCACTTCCTCGTGAAAATGAAATTTCGTATGACAAAAAGGTATTCGTTTCAAAATTATTATAAATTAAATTTTACTGTAAATTGTATCATAAATTACACTATATTTTGTAATATTCTTTTTTCAAAGAATTCATTTCTTGGAGTACAAGTAACAAAGTTGTTGAAGCGTAAATGTAGATTTTTTTATTTCTAATTATATGACATTAAAATAGTTGAATAGTTTCAGCGAATTGCATGAATCAGTACAGAATTCTTTATACCATTGTATATATAACAATAATTATCATACCTACCTTGTAGTCCTCCGGTTTACCAGTCTGAATTTCATTCTTCTTGTTCTTATTATTGATACGATTTCGCGTGACCTTGAATCTGTTCACGCTTGCTGAGACTTCCTGATCGCTCGATATCGATGGGGCGGCGGTTGCCGGTCTGCGAAATCTTTTTCTTGTACCTGTTTCACGCATTATTTTTATACTAACGCGTTGTAAATTGATTTTTCTTTTTGAAATAGAGATAGGTAAGATATTAGCACTGCATGTTCAACTCTATTTGTTCTATTTACTTAATATTTATTCTGAAATTGTTTATTCTGAAAATGTTATAAAAATTATTCAAAAGAATTCATTATCGCAAAAGGCGAAGAATTTTCGAAACTGCAATCACGAAAGTAATGAATAATACAATAAAGACAAAAAATAACTAACATAAATCATTAATAATAATAAGTTACATATTGTTAAATTTGTCTTAGATTTTCGTACGAACTTTTCTGTGCGAATTGAGTGTCAAAAACATATTTAAAATAGATACATATACATATATTTATGCAAATGCTCTTAGAAGAGAAATTATGTTTGTCCGAGAAAGTTTCTCGAAATATTAGTACCAGTTTACATAACTTTGATCATTTGAGAATATGTGGGCCATTCTTATATAATGACTCATGTTTGTAATGAAGAAACGAAAATGGAGATTAGCGCCTTTCGCTCATTCTATATAGTGCTTTGCTTCCGCAACCTTGTCTTTTGAAAAATAAAAATGGTTGTAGAAATAATTTAAACCGAATGATGAAATATACGTTACATATGCTTTTACGATGAAATAATGTAAAATTGATGATTCTTTCAAAGCGATATCGCATGTTTATACATTGACCAGAAAAATATTTGTCTATACCTGAAATATATAGAATAAAAGTTTCACTTTTAGAACGTTAAAGAATTTAAAAGAAACATTTCTTGAATGAAACTAAGTATAATGTTGGAATACAACGATATTTCATGCATAGCCATAAGTACCCTTACACAGACATCCACACAGGCATTTGAACAGGACACTTATACAGGTCATACTCATTACTGTATAGAGGGTGGGGTTCAAAAGTATTTAAGGGATCAAGGGTCACTACCTACGTCTAGTGTGAAAGTAACTGGCCAACAATTAACAATTCTTGTATGCGTTGTTAATTATATCACTCGCTTATATACATCAGGTTCTGTAGTTTTGTTTAATAAACATCACTGAATATTATTTCAACACAAACATTGTGTTTTCCAAAGATTATTAATCTTAACTTCAAGATTAAATTCTAACATATAAACTCAGAAAATTGTAGATTTTGAGATATAGTGAGTCGAACAATTGATCGTATGTACTCGGATTTGAAACAAAATTATCTTGACAGGGAAACGAATTAACAAGATTAGGAAGACTGAAATTATCGATCGAATTACTTATCGCACTTCCCTCGTCAAGTTGAATTAAAAATGTAAAATCTGAACAGGTCCAAAACCGAAGAAAAAGTTGACACATAGCAGACTAAATTACGGCTGTTTTTCGAGCACCATCCGTTAATTTATACCGTCAATGCATTCATATCACATAATACATACGTAAGAGGTGGCTTGGCACGCGATTAATTTTTTGAGACGCTACGTTTGCAAAAGTAAACTCTGAAAGCGAGTTAATGTCACAATTATCAAATAATAATTAACTATTTCCTACGTAAAAAACAATATTTTACCATTTATCAATCCGTAGGGATTTATCAATCCAAAAATCACTATACCAACTAAATTAAAATGAAAATAAGCTATCAGTTTATCTCAAACCAATTTCCTGAAAAATTTACTTTCCTTGTATTGCTTGTATCGCTCTCTTAGCAAATCGTCGTCGATATGCAGTACCAATTATCCTAGTATTTCGAAACGAGAGGAAACGAACTGGTATTACGTTAAGAGAGGAAAATAAGCCAAAGATTCATATCATTGGAAAACTGGTAAGTGATTACCTTCTGCATTGTCGAGAGTTCCGAGAAGTACGATCAAGCAGACGAGCAGCAGCCAACAACAGGTCGTTCTGCTAGTCGACACCTGAAAAGAAAGTGAACGTGTTACTGATCCGTGGAACCTGTCGCTGCTATTACGCCTAAATGTTTGACCGGGAAACAAACGCGAAATATCGAAATATTTTCATGGATCTTGTTCACCAGGAGCCCATTCAGTCCGCCTCGGAGAGGCCATTTTCTTCTTTGTGCTCGTTCGGGTCGATAAACTAACAAAAATGCGGTCACCGTTGAGGAAACGTTCAGATTTATACCGCGTGTTGCTCAAACCTATCAATCACCTAACTTAAACGTCGCATTTTTTTTTCTTTTTTAGAAAAACGTATTAGACAGGTGGAAGTTTAGCTCATAGATGTTTAATTAGCGAGCAAGCGTTTGATTGTGGTAAGTTATTGTCGCATTACTATTCAGCAATGTAGACGACTTTCAACGAGTGGAAAATTATTCAGTGGTACATGCACGTGTACCATACGGTGGTACATGTACTTAATAGGAGAGAATTCTTAATGCAGAGAATATTATTCACTGATATATTTAATGACGCAGAAATTATTAAACATGCAATAAATAACATACTTTACGAAGTGATAAAAATGTTGCAACGTAATTGCTGGTATTTTGAATAATGCAACTATATAATTTACATGTGATTTTAAAGGGAACTTCGTTGAGAAATACAAAGTTGAAATTGGTTCGATAAAGTTTGATTAATCTCCGCAAGAATTGAAAACATAACTTTTTAGTTCTTTTACGATTAAGCAGTCTCTTTTAATACGTAATACGTATACAGAGTTGTTTCGGAGTATTATGCAACTTCTGTTGAATAACCACACTGTAAACAGAGACGAATCTTCTATCCCCAAAGAATGAATAATGAATATGCGAAATGAAATGAAAGGTATATCGAAAATGTATTTCGTTAAAGGCTACAAATATTATGAAGGGAATACAGAGAAATAGCTGGCCGTTTGATTTGTGAAATTTTTCTGGCGAATTATTCTTACATTCGAAAAAAGAAATACGGGCTTACGATGAAATATTAGTCACGACAAACACCATTACAAAAACCAGAGAAAGTTATTTGTGGTTTCTACGATCAATTACCAAGACCTACTGAATTGAAAATTGAGAATCGTAAACTTCCCTATTTAAGCGAAATGGGGTATAATAGTGTGCGTGGGAAACGAGAAGCTGTTACATTGAAGAAAAGTTTTATGGAAAGTTTCGTTTCATTATAAACAATCGTAAAATTGTAATATCGTTTATTTGTTTAAACGTTTCCTGGCGCCGTGAACAATTTCTCCTATCGAGTTTCACAAGCTATTAATAATTATGTTATCGAGACACTGAATGCTTTCTGCAATAAGAAGGCTTTAATTTAGAAATTTCATTTATATTTAGCACGAATAAAGAGCAACTAGAGAATATGCTATGTATATTATTTTCTAAAGTAATGGAAACAACTTAAGAAATTAATTATGTTTTCAAATTAACATTATAATAATAATAATAATCAAGTATAGTATTAATAATTAATTTTATAAATATTCTATTGTAATATTCCAAATGTTAAATGTTAAATAAGATCGTCTGAGTAAATCCCATTAAAAATTTCTACAGAATTTATACTATTTATTAAGAAATATGTCTGACCTTTCCCATTTCTAAAAAAAAATCGATCCTTTCTTGTTTCTTCTTATTTTCAGAAGAGGACGCCCACTTGTGAATTTATCGTATATTTTATAAATTTTCAATCTCTTACTTAATCGCGATAAAGGAATATTGCGACATACGCGCTCTGAAATATCTCGTGAAAGCGTTTCCAATTGTAATACTGCATCTAAATAGAGTTCTGCTTCACAGAGCGTTCCAGAGTTGTTTCGAGATAAGAGAGGAACTGCTAACTGATTAAAAATCCGATTACATTCTCCGGCGAAGAGAACTTTTTCACAATATTTTCACTCTATTGTCATTTGCGTGGCAATTAGCCGAGTCTTTATTAGGTTTGCAATTATTCCACGTTATACATTTTATGTTCATTATTCGCGTAGCTTAGCTAATTAGCACAATGCGGGTAGATTAAAGAATACAACTAGGAACGGATGCTTTCAAAACCACTTTGTATGTACATTTGTAGACAAGTGCTTTTGCTCCCCTCTTATTTCCACTTCATTCCAGATATAAGGATCGTAGACTAGTTTCATTGCGTAGAAAAATTTATATCTATTATTAAAAAACAAATAAATGGTTTTAACATCATATTCTTAACGAATAACTGAATGTCTTGACTTTGTATTTTGTAGTAACAGTAATTTCAGTTTTCAATTACAGAAAGCAGAAAACGAAGCTATTAAGAAAATGTTGCAGTCGGAAGCGGGGCAAAAGAAGCCAAAATATTAATTACTCTAAATACATCAAAATACATAGCGTAACTTCGGCGTGAAATTTTGTGATATTTTTTATAAAATCCTTTTTATAAAATATACGAAAATCTTTATGAGTGACTCTTTAATCGCGTACATAAAAATTTGCATAATTATCCATAGTCTAGCAACAACAAAATATTTTCTTCGTCTGTGTAACACTTTTGAACAGCGCTGTAACATTAATGCGAGTATGTATTTTGTTTAGGTCGTAGTAGCGAGTTAATTAGCGAAGAAAAAGAAAAGAAAAGAGAAGAAAAAGGAATCGGTTCGTCAGTGTCGCAGTTGGCTGACCAGCCAAGATCGACCATCCGTGAAAATTTCACTGGCGTTACAGATTTTCGAAAGCCAAGAGCCAACGTCGTATCGTTAGCTGTCGCGAGGTAACGTTCGATCGCCGATTCTCCACGATCAGAGAAATCGATTCTCAAGATCGCCTATTAAGGGGAGAACGTAATTATTTCGTCGATTATACAGTTTGCCGATATCGGCCGCAGTAAGCGCCATTCTCCCTTTTTCTTTTGTTTTCTTCGCCGCCGCTATTTTCTTCTCTTCCCTCATCGTGTTACATAAATCCTGTTATTTTATGAAATTTCGTAACTTTATCGTGGAACATATTGAAACACAGTACATATTAAATATTATCTTAACTCGTAGCCATTATGTCCTTACTTTTTTTTTAAAAGACTTTTTGAACATACACAATATACATACATGATTACTATTTATTTTTAACATTTCACTATTTCTCAAAGAAATATATTATCTATTTCAGTGCTATTCGTCAACGCACATATTTTGTTGAAATTTCAATAAATTCAAGGAAAAAGTGCAATTTCCTTATTCTTTATCTCCTGCTTGCATCGACTTTTGGCATTTTTATATTTTACTCTTCTCTTCTGTATATATCTTCACCTTTCAACACCTTTCGTTTAATTAATCATTAAAAATAAATTTCATGTTTTAGTATGAATACGAATAGTGTTTAAGTGATACGAACACCGCTCGTTGTATGATATTTTACTCTTATATTTACTCACGGATCGTTAACAACATTATGTGAGTACAGTTGATATGTGACACCCCGTATATGATGCAAAAGCAAGGCACAAAACATTTCTGTACAATCTAAAGTGAAATCAGAGTGCACATGTTCAGATGCCGAATAAGTTGCCAATAAAGATTCAAAAGTAAATCCATTAAATTTTCGGTTAATCAAGTTTTAACAGTAGAAACGGCGCGACGCTCAGCCATAATGTAATAAGTGTGTCATATTTCTCGATACTGCTCGAACGTGACCGAGCACAAGTGAAACGACACGGAAATGAGCGAACAGCCCAGCGAATGTAATTAGCGAGGCGGGAAGGAAAGGGACGAGAGCCATAAAAAGCGATTTTTCTCTTCGATCAATTCGTTTGTCGATGCGTGAAAAATTGCAGTAGCCGCGTAAAGCCGCGTTCGTAAAGTCTCATTCTACTGTAGCGTCACATTCTACAGTAGCGTCTCATTCTACTTACGTCTGAAGAATAAACACTCTTTATTATAGAGTTATATAGAATTATATTGTATAGATATTTTTTATTACATGTTATATTAGGTTTTACATTATTATTCTTCCTATAAATTTTACAAATCATTAATTATAATTTTGTATAAAGAAGAAGATTTGGAATATCGTATTTAATATTTTCTAACAATTTCATATCAAATTTTAGTTATGTCAAAATCAAATGACGAGTTCAATTAAATTCATTTGAACCAGTCGGAGTTAATAATTTACACAAAATTGCTGTACAAATTTTAGCTCCGTCAATACAAATAATTTGAAATTTCTTTATCAGAATACCTGTTATCTACTTCGCTTGAAGTATTACTATATTTTACTACATTTTATATGTTTAGTAATATGTTTACTCGTACTTCAGACCCACAGCCTAGTGCAAAAGAGATTATTCATATATCCATCACATATACATTCTATATAAATATTATTTATTATATATAAATTTCTACTTTTGTTTGTTCTTATTGGTCAAGTTACTTGACTTTGAATAAGCTGAAATTTTGAACTTGAATTTACTAGAGTTTCATATTAGTGAAATGGTTTCAAGATCCTTGAACTGGATATGGGGCACTTGCTGTCGAGCGATTTAACTAATCTAAACGAGCCTTAAGGTTGAACCACACCTGGAAGTTAGAACCGACCAAAGCTAGTGGTTTAATGGGAAGAAAAAAACGTTTTCTTGTTGGGAGAAAAGTAGCATAAAGTACCGTGAGAGACCGCGTTTAGCTTTCTTCTTCGCCATATTCCCCATTCTCAGTCGCGTTTACCCTTTTCACCTCCTTTCTCGCTCCCGTTTCGTTTCATTCCGTTTCATGGAAACGCCGCCAACGATTACCCGCGAAACCGCGATGCGAAAAATAGCTACCTTGTCCAGTTTAACACTGTAATCATATATCTAGATGAGTTATAGGTGAAGTTTCGTTTTACTCTTTCATTTGTTCATTATTTCTTTATTTTAATGAAATGATGGATGAAAGTTCTAACGCGAAAAGTTATTGAAAATTGTTAAGTAATTTTGTCAAGGTTTATTAGAATAATAGAATAAATACTACGTGGAAGTGATCTATGTAAACCGAAGACACGAAGAGATTTCCACGATTTGAAAAACACTGGCACGTCACATTATTATAAATTCTTCGATTTCTTCGTGCGTGAAAGAAGCAGCGATGGAAAAATTATTAAAAAATGAAATATCACTTTAATGCGACGTTTAAATTCCGCACAAGCACAGGGCATTATTTTATATAATATTTTAACTATTGTAATTTAGTGGTTCAAATTTTACAGATACAGGAATATAAAAGAATTTATTTAATTATAAAATTCAGTAGAGACACAGAAAATTGTAAGGACGCCACTTAACTTGCATCGTACCGCGTTATGAACAGTCTCGATGAAATATTTCTTCTGAGATGAAAGGAGGCAACGTGTATCGTAAATGATCACTTGGATAATGGAATGTCGAGACAAGAACGTGTTCGAATAATAGGGAAATAATGGAATAACGAGATTTCAGATTACAGGCTGTGCTTTATTGAAAGAAAAGTTATGACCTCTATTAACATTGTTTCCATGGATTGGTCAGGGAAGCTTCACATTCCGTATTTGTGCACCAGAGGACACAGCTTATTTCGTCAAATTATTACACGGTACATATATTGGAAAGCAATTTGTGAAATTGATGCGGTGCTTGGATCGACGTTCGAAGGGTTCTCAACCCATAGAAACATAAACTAAAATCATTACGTCCAGTTCTTCGCTTGGAGTATAGCGTTCACCCCATCGAATCATGTTTGCGCGATATTTGTTAGGTTTTGTAATTTTTATTTATTTAATTTTCAATTAATAGTTCGTCTAATATAACGTTTAATAAATAAGCGATAGCACAATTTATTCTATAACGTCTCCCTTTTCCTTTATTCCAATTTAAGTATCTTCATAAATGTTTCTTGTAACTGTAAATGTTCAAGCATATCGAACCAAAATTATGAGTCCACCACAGTATGGCTATTTCTTCTTATCCTGGCACGTTATTCGTTTTATTAATTAACAAACTGTTGTCGTTGCTATGCTGTTGTAGCCAATATCTTCAATCTAAACATGTATCTTCATATAATGTCTTCCTTTTTCTTTAATTCCAATTTAAATATCTTCATAAATGTTTCCTGTACCTGTGAATGTTCAAGCATATCGAACCAACCTCAGTATAGCTATTTCTTCTTATCCTGGCACATTATTCGTTTTATTAATTAACAAACTGTTGTCGTTGCTACGCTGTTGTAGCCAATATCTTCAATCTAAACACGTATCTTCGTATAATGTCTTCATTTTCCTTTAATTCCAATTTAAATATCTTCATAAATGTTTCCTGTACCTGTGAATGTTCAAAAATATCGAACCAACCTCAGTATGGCTATTTCTTCTTGTCCTGGCACATTATTCGTTTTATTAATTAACAAACTGTTGTCGTTGCTACGCTGTTGTAGCCAATATCTTCAATCTAAACATGTATCTTCATATAATGTCTTCCTTTTCCTTTAATTCCAATTTAAATATCTTCATAAATGTTTCCTGTACCTGTGAATGTTCAAGCATATCGAACCAACCTCAGTATGGCTATTTCTTCTTATCCTGGCACATCATTCGTTTCATTAATTAACAAACTGTTGTCGTTGCTACGCTGTTGTAGCCAATATCTTCAATCTAAACACGTATCTTCGTATAATGTCTTCCTTTTCCTTTAATTCCAATTTAAATATCTTCATAAATGTTTCCTGTACCTGTGAATGTTCAAGCATATCGAACCAACCTCAGTATGGCTATTTCTTCTTGTCCTGGCACATTATTCGTTTCATTAATTAACAAACTGTTGTCGTTGCTACGCTTTTGTAGCCAATATATTCCATCTAAACACATATCTTCGTAACAAGTATCTCCATAAATGCTTGCCTTGTGCGACACATATTTAATCTAACGAACATGATCATCTAAGCAACTTCGTAGGTTCGTTCCTTTACGATCTTTAGATTAATTAAAGTTTTATGAAAGCTCGGCAACGATCATTCCTATTGGACATCGAATCGTTTAGATTGAAACGTTCGTCTGAAACGAATGAACTTAATTGCATGACATATTATCTATTAGTTTTCTTCATTTAACTGTTCAGCCGGGCTCAGCCGCTAGTTTTATTTCGCTAACGTTGAATGTAGCCAATCTTTTCTTTCTCTTCTCTTCTCTTCTCTTCTCTTCTCTTCTATTGGGTTGGCAACTAAGTGATTGCGGATTTTGTCAATACCATCTAATGACAGAAGAGAAGAGAAGAGAAGAGAAGAGAAGAGAAGAGAAGAGAAGAGAAGAGAAGAGAAGAGAAGAGAAGAGAGAGAAAAGATTGGCTACATTCAATTAGACGGTATTGACAAAAATCCGCAATCACTTAGTTGCCAATCTAATACTTACTACGCAGGCGTACTTCGCTTGCAGCAAGAAGAAATAAAAATGTGATAAATAGATTGCGGAAGTTGACGCATTTATTTAAGAATTTAAATACAATACAAGTTTATGATTTTATTGACGTAACTAAAGCATTCATGTACGTTTTTGCAATTTATTATGCGTGAATTGTTATTCATAAATGCATGAAGATATACAGTCATTGTAATACTCTTAGTGTCTTCGGATAAAGTAGGGTTATTTGGCAAATTTATTCAGACAAGATAATTTTGAATGACTTAGGTAAAAATTGTAGCCATTTCTGGGAAATTTATTAGCTTGGCAACTAATTGATTGTGGATTTTGTCAATACCACCTAATGACAAAATCAGCAATCATTTAGTTGGTCAATAGAAGATAGAAACTAAATGGATATTTTCTTCCTGTGGGAGTTATTTATTTATTTTACTATGAACAGGTTGACTCATCTTTTACATGTAAGCGAAATATCATAATTCAGACAATTAATATTAATTTAATAATTTTCTAAATATCTAATTCGTTTCATAAAAGAGATATCTTAGAAAAAACGAAGCTGGCACCCCGCTGGGGGTAGCCACCCACATGCTATATTTATTTTTATTTTATTTTTTTTTCACCAATAAGATATAATACTTTAGCAAATGTCCATAAGGACAAATTGTAAAAAACCAAAATAAAATATATAAAAAAAAATCTAATTCGTTTCGAAGAACTTTGTAGTTTAAAAGAAGAGAATTTGTTTAGTTGAAAAGAAGATACAGAGTCACCGAAGAAATGCTGCTAGTCTGTTGGTTTGCTAACTTTGACAATTTGTTGATAACACCTGTTGTACTCTACATTGTACTTTATTCGAATATATCTGTGCTTAACAAAATTATTTCGTCCAATTAAAATTTATTCAGACGAGGCACGTTTATTGCTGTATTACTATGGCATTTTTATTCAACAGACCTCTGTCAACCATTAAAAATTTATCCAGATGAAGCATAGTGTTCAGGTGAATTAATTCCATTTTTTAATTCCATTCAGAAAGATACAGATTTACATAAATATTCATAGTTTACTGATTTATCGTGGAAATTTTCGAAGACCCCTCATGGCGTGACATTGTATAATAAGGTCGTTTATTCGTGAAAGCTTTTAACACCACGAAGGTCGATGTTCTCCGTAATTAATGCGACTGGCATACATACGGCAACTTGATCTTGCAACATGTTACAAATGAATCATCATTTAGTGTAAATACGGCTCGTCCAACAATTTATATAACGATTTTTGTATCTCGTCTATCAACGTGGTAAATTAATTGTTATACTTTATTAAACTGGAAAATGTTAACTTGCGAAATGCTCGCAGACTTATATAGACGTAATTCGAGATTCTAACAGTGTAAGGAAGAAAACTGAGGGTTCAACTAGGAAGATGTAGCAGCGAAAGATCGTAAATTAATCCACCTAATTAGCTTTCTTTCGAAATCAAAATTCGTGCCATTTGTGGATCACGAAACACTAGCGCCACGTAGCGGTGAAAAGGTGCAACTAATTTTCATATCTGTCCTTGTCGTACAGTAGTGCGCTCCTTGTCTACGATCGATTCTGCCATCTATTGAATTTGGCTGGAACTACGAAAAAGTAACAGGAGCATAGAATGAGCGAGGAGGTATCTCAACTCCTGTTAGACAAGGAGCACACTACTGTGCAACAAGGACGGACGTATGTGACGTCACAGACAAGGAGAGCTATATTGTGCGACAAGGATAGACATACTTCTCCTTCTAATTTCACGATTATTCGTTAATTACGCTTTTTCCTGGTAAAATTTATGAACTTTCAGGATCGTACGACAAAGTTAGGACCTCTGGCAAGATTCACACATCAATTTCGACCGGAATTTCCCTTTAATTAATTAGTTATTAACAATTTTCGTTGGAAGTGTCGCGGCTACCGCGGTACGGGCCTGCGATTTTTCATAAATATCAATCTTTTGCGGCATTAATTCGCTCTCTAAGGAATTTTAGAAGCTTCCTTAGATCCTACGCTAAGTTCTTCGTGCATAAAAGTTCGTAAATTAATTACGCGTGGCGAGAATTATGCGGAAATTCACGGCGTCGCCTCTGGGCGACGAGGATACGCCGTGGATAATTATTAAAAACTGAATAATTAGGCACAAATTACGCTCGAAAACGGTACGAGAATGTTGCCATGGATCCCTTCTATGTTCTACGATTCCAAAAGTGCGAGAATTTATTCCAAAAACGGAGCAATTAACGAAAATTCAATGAATTAGAAAGAGACGTATGTCTGTCCTTGTTTCACACTAGCACGCTCCTTGTCTAACAGGGGCTGAGTTACCTCCTCGCACATTCTATGCTCCTGTTACTTTTTCGCAGTTTGAAACATTTCCGATAGATGGCAGCTGTGGACGTAGACAAAGAGCGAACCACTGTGCGACAAGAACAGACATATGTCTCCCTCTAGAGCCCATCGAATAAATTACATAGATTGTGGAGTTTTATGCATGAAAGATAAATACGAAGGTGAGAAAGTTCATAAAATGCGCATAATACGACAGTGATATATGAAACATTCAAAGTACTATGCTTTCCATAATTTTTGTGTAGGTGGAACAATTTTCCCCAAGATTCTATCTTTTTAATTACACTTATCAAAATACGTGTTTGTATACGAATCTATATTTACGAGCCTTGTATTTTTATATTTCCCAGAATTACATAAAAATTCACTGAATCTAGTAACAACATTGTCATTGGTCAATAATTCGTGAATTCTGCCGCCGGCCAATTAACAACCTTCTTCCGGTGTCTTCCTACTTTCACCGAAATTTGAATTTCGAGCACGATCGACGATTTTTACATGGGACTTTTAAAACAGGCCTGCGAATTTTATTAACCGGTACAATTAACGCTTAACCTGGAATCAGGTGAAAGCAACCAGCGAGCCTTCTATTATTCTTCGGCTCGTTGTAGATCATGCTCGACGCCTTTGGCTCGTTCAACGTTCTCAACCGAGAAGAAATTCTCTCACGTTGATTTATGTAAAATGTAGGAACAGGCATCTGTCCCATATATTTCATCTATTTGCTTCCTTTTTGTCATTTCGTTCTTTCCCCTGCTACTTTCCTATCTTTTCCTTACTGATACTATTCCTTCCTTCAATTGACTTCATTTCCTGATTTTCAATTAATTGTAACACTAGGAACAAGTCGAATTCCTTTCTTCAAGCGTGTACCTCTCTTGCTATTTCATTTCGAAGCATGTGCATTGCAACTTAAGAGTTTGCCATCGATTGTAATTAACCTGTGGATTCTACAGAGATTTATATTTTTATAAAATTATTACCAATGCAAAATAATATTCGAGCAAAACAAATATCTGTTTAAATGTGTTTAAATTTAAATGTAAAACTCACTATAAAATTTTAACCTATTTAAATAGACATTCATTTTACTTAAATATTATCTTGCTTTAATATTAAGTTGGCAACTAAGTGATAGCAGATTTCGTCATTAGGTGGTATTGCATTGGAATTTATTTAGATGGAAGATACATTAGCTTGTATTAGGTTGGCAACTAAGTGAATGCGAATTTTGTCATTAGGTGGTATTGCATAATCCGCAATCACTTAGTTGACAACCTAATACAAGCTAATATATTCTCCCTCTAAATAAATTCCAATTAGATAAAATAATTGCAAAGTGTGTACATTGCAACTTAAGTGTTTGGTATTAATTGTAATTAGACTGTGGAGATTTATATTTTTATGAAATTATTACCAATGCAAAATAATATTCAAAGGAAACAAATACCTATTTAAATGGGTTTAAAGTTAAATGTAGAACTCACTATAAAATTTAAACCCATTTAAATAAATATCCATTTTATTTAAATATTATTTTGCTTTAATACAAGTTAATATATTCTCCATCTAAATAAATTCCAATTAGGTAAAATAATTGCAAAGTGTGTACATTGCAACTTAAGTGTTTGGTATTAATTGTAATTAGACTGTGGAGATTTATATTTTTATGAAATTATTACCAATGCAAAATAATATTCAAAGGAAACAAATACCTATTTATATGGGTTTAAAGTTAAATGTAGAACTCACTATAAAATTTAAACCCATTTAAATAAATATCCATTTTATTTAAATATTACTTTTCTTTAATGCAAGCTAATATATCCTCTATCTAAATAAATTCCAATTAGATAAAATAATTGCAAAGAGTGTACATTGCAACTTTAGAGTTTGGTATTAATTGTAATTACCCTGTGGAGATTTATATTTTTTTATTAGCAATGCAAAATAATATTCAAAGGAAACAAATACCTATTTAAAAGAGTTTAATGTTAAATGTAGAACTCACTATAAAATTTAAACCCATTTAAATAAATATCCATTTTATTTAAATATTATTTTGCTTTAATACAAGTTAATATACCCTCCCTCTAAATAAATTCCAATTAGATGAAATAATTATGCTTAGAATTTACTAATTTATTATTTACTATTTAAATGAAAAATTGTACAATCTCACCCTAAATATCAACGACGAGTTTGGAAATTCGGGAAATTCGTATTAAAGTAAAACAAATCGTGAATCACAATGTTGCTTGTTCTGAACCAACGAACTTCGTCTTGACACAATTTGACAAAAAATGACAAAGATATCAAAAACCCGCGTACAATCTCATACATATACATTTCTTTCCACATCAAGATATTCAAGTTCTCTTCTCAAACGATCAAACGTAACAAACGATCTCAAACTTTTGAGCGATAGTGTATCTATTTACGAATGTACATCCGACAAAAGACGAATGTTCATTTTTATTTTTGCTGAAAGTAATGAACTCTTTTAATGGCCTGTGTATGCGTTCTTTTATTCGCTTTCACTTTCCTCGATTGACGAGAGAAGACACGATTAATTTTTTCTTTTGTAAGAAAGCGAAGCCTAGGTAGACTGCGTGTGATCTTTGAGTCGAAGGACATCAAGAGACGTAAAGTTTTGGACTGTCGTTTTAACTTGATATTAAATTACTTCATACGTGATATAATATTTTGAACGCTATACGCTAATTATATCATATCACACGAGTTTCATAATTGTGAAATATGAAGGAACTCCGACAGATTTGACATTGACTGTCTTAAGACACGCTTTAACGTCCAAACTTCCTAATTACGTTCCAGTTATAAAACAACTTATACAATTATGTCAGTTACGTAACTGTTTCCATTGTTTCACCTGACGTATTCTAACAAACAAAATAACATGTAATATAAATCATATAGCGTAATGTATCGAAATATTTGAATATAACAGGTTTCCTATGACCCGTACCTTCCAATGAGCCATTTTTTTTTTATCAAGTCCTACGCTTCATTTTTATAGCGTCAAATTCTTTATACTCATACGAAAATAATGAATCAGCCTGTAAGTAACGCGTTGGTCTTCGTATTACTAGGTGAAAATAAACAATTACCTTTTGGCGGTCAATCAGTGATGAATCTTCATGTACCTTTTTATAATTCACTATCTATTTCTATAAAGTTTCCTTAGGAAATTTTCTATTTCAATTTTTTGAAACTCCGATAGTAACAACTTACATTGTTTTCAACTTAATTTTTAGAAAAATCGCGTTTCGTATTATACGATGCAATACCACAGAATGATACGAAGTTTACTATACTTAGACTTGATTAGTCGATACTTTCTCTAGCCATTCTAGTTTGTAATATCTATGAATCACGATGCGTAATGTGACAAAGGAAAAATGAATTATTTTAAAACAGGTGGTCCAACGAGTGTCCACAATTCGTTTCAAAGTTTCCTTCGTTCCTATTTCGTGGCGTCCCATCCCACCTCGTTCCATTTCATACGGTTCCCGCATAATTCATCGTGGCTCGCCTTCCGACGTTCGACAAACACGGTTTTCGAAAAAAGAAGTTCAATCTCCATGCGCCTCGTGGCCTGCCTTTCTTACGTATATAACGATAAAGAAGGCAATGACCGACTTTCGTGGCCTCGCTTCAATACGAGCACTTACGAAGAAAAAGTACGCGCAAGAAACGCGAAATCACGCGCGTATTTCTTGATTCTTCATTTCCAGACCCCCTGTGCCGACCAATTTGTACACGCGAAAGTTCAATCTCTGTTGAGATTATCCGAGTTGCTTGAGTTCGAAGCGGTTCAGTTCGCTAACTTCACTTCAAGTTCACCCTCGAGTCAAATTGTTCGACTGTACAGTAGAATTCTACCTATCTGGTCAGGAGACACATAGTTGAGCCGATTAGAATTTATAGAATAGGAGCTCAGCAATTTTCATTATCGTCTACTACTTTTCCTTCGTGTAATAAGAACCCACATGTTCGGATGAGTAAATTCTGCTGACAACAATTAAGTTCATCGGTTATTAACTAAAAGTTCGTTCCAATAAATAGATATAATAATTTGTGTGACTTCATTGACCCATTAAACACCGACCAAGCAGTGAAATAATACGTGTTAATGTGTAGAAAAATATAAGTAAAATAAGTCATCATTTTCGGTCAACGTATAACTATTTTTTTGGAATAATAGAGACATCGGACAAGTTCATTATCAATAGGAAAATAGGAAATTTGACAAACTTAGGAAAACGTTCGCCTCTTGCATCATGCGCAATAATCAAATTAATAACAATTTAGTTTTGCAGCTATGCGCAGACCTAACTTGTGTTGAAAGAGTCGTTTGAAGCGATGCGTAACGAAAGAAAATGGGGACGCTTCGTAGTGAAAGAGTTGGAGATGTTTTCTCGATATCTAACGTAATCATAAACAGATATGTTGCTCTATTCTATAAAAAATACCTTTAAATAAACTAACTAGCATTCCTAATGCACATAATCTAAATACGTTATTACGCTAGAAATTATAGGATTAATTTCAGACGAAACTTCGATTCACAAATTTTTCTTCTTGTTCCTGTCGAATCCTGTCTTCGGCTCGTCTCGAATCTTCGACATTGCAATTAATAATAGACCCGTCGTATTGTCTCTAGCATTTACCATTTCCAGATATAGTGGCCGTGTATAATAGCGCGATAATCCCGCGAAAGGTAAATTCACATATAAATACATGCGTACAGGCATATACGTAAATACAATGCACACCAAGTCACTGGTGAAACTTACATAAGGTGCAAGTTGCCGGACCTGTTGTCAGGTTGAAGCGAGCGTATTTTAACCTGAAAACTTCGCCGGCTTGCTAGGAGCAAAAACTTCAGATCCGAGCTCCGTTCGGGCTGGTTCATTCGTTGTGATCGCGCGAGTATTTCTTCTGACCGGAGCAACGTACCACCACTTATCGATTCGTATCGTTTTCAAGCCACGCACGTTTGCGGACCGTTTTCACTCGACTTCCGCCGGAGGGGCCCGCTCGGCCACCGCTTATGAAACTTTCAGCAGTTTCCTGCCGCTACGGGAAATCTATCGAATTTCTTCCATTTCCTTTCTTCCTTTTATCTACATCATGGCATACCATGCAATACCAATGCCTTACTTTTATGGCGATGGAGACTTTCGGCCAACTGTTGCCTTGGTTCTCACGCAAGAATTTTCCCCTTTTTATACCGTGAACTCTTGTTAAAAGAATCTGAAGATGTCTTCTCTTTTTGTTTTCATGACAGTGACAGATTTTTGAGAACTGTTGGTTTGATTCCTCTTCGAAGATCTATTTTTTACATGTCCGCTTAAAATTCCTGGAGTATCTTCTATTTTTTATGAAATTATACTATTTGATGTAGAATATAAACTTGCAATTTTATATATTTTATCTGATCAGTATTTTATTCATGTATTTTATTAATATTTTCATCTTTTATTAGTATCCGTCAAACGATACTCTCAATGTAATAATAATCTATTTGGATTAATTGAATAATTCTTCTCTGTTAGAAGAAATGTAATTTTGTTAAAATAAAGATGGAAATACACTCGACTAATTACGATTATAGAGTAGAGATTTATATTTTTGTGGGCACGTTTTTCGACGTCATCTAATATTAACAAACTTGTTAATTTGAAACTCAATGTACAAGCATTTGCAGTGAATGGTGAAAAATACTTAGCGCTTTTAGGTATGCCACTTTACGCACTACTGTGTAGCTCAGATACCATGCTACATTCCTTTCACCAAAGTATGCAACTTTCAATGTCTGCGACTCGTAGAAAATGCATTCACGAATCTGTGTTGGTAGAAAATGTTGCTATTGTTTGGTCAGTTGCTTCAAATATATCGTCCATACGTATGTAGCTAATTATTTGAAGCTTGAGACAGAAAACATTATTTGTAACAAATATCTAAAAAAAATAATCAAACTACAAAATTAAAAATTTCTATTATAAAATTTTTAGATGAGGTTTATCAAATTATTTTCGAATTAATTAAGTAGATTAGAATTTAATCGAAATTAAAGGACCTTAAGATAAATTAAAATTAATTAGTCTTAGAAGATAGAAAAACTGTTTGATTTAAGATTAGTGTGATGCAAATAAACATTTATAAATTTATAGATCGTAATTAAGAGTTAATTTAGAATGGATTTATAAGTGTGATCAATTGTGATCATTGTGGAGAAAACTTTTAAAGCCAAGAATCGCGAAATTTTATGTCGAGCTATGTCTGCAATATTTTATTCCTACTGTTTATTTATATATATTTAAAGCTGTAAATACATTAATTAAAATTTAAATATTTTAGCAATTTACTGTTTGATACGTATGACATAAGTTAAAGGTAACAAGCCACGAATGATGAATTTCAAATTTTTTAAAATTTTATGTCTGTAGAAATCAATCTGTACGTGACTGAAATTTAGATGTAACACGATATACTCTAGAATTTATGAATGATTTATCTAAATATTCAGTCAGTTATAAATAGCTTATTAAAGCAATTCTATGACGTTTTTACAGCAGTAAGATCAGATTTGCAAATAGGGTTAATACAATAGTAGATCGTAAAATATTCCCAGAAAATCTGTTCCACGTATCAAAGCCGGCATCTTTGATACTTGCTTTGATTATTCGTTACATATCATTGACATAATCCCATTCCATTCGATTGTTTTAGTCATAGAGATCTATTTCCATAAAAAGATGAGCGTATTTAGGAATGATATACCTAATTAGATTAATAATTATAAAATGAATTCAAGTTGATTTATCCATATTTATTTCATCATTTTAATATCATTAATTTTTCGCAAAAATTATGTGAAGATGATATCGTATTATGATAAAAAAGAATTTTTTCAAAATTGCATGAGTGGAAACTTAAAGAATGAACTTTTAGCCACACAAGGTAGACCAAACGATTCTAGTTTTCACGGCCGACTGATTTTTACCAGGAATAGAAACTACGCTCGAAATCTTAAGAGATGTCGCGTTTACTTTTTAGAAAACGTCAACTGAGCAAACGTGCGCGTGCATTGCACCGTGCATGCGTGTTTATCGTGCTGGTAGAGGAACAAACACGGCGAGGACGGGATGGTCTCGCGTGCTTCGATAGAAATTCCACCGGATTCCAACTGCTTTCTACCGAATTTTTTCCTGGTCACTTTTGCACGCATTTTTCCGCGTACGAACGAATTGCTAGATGAACGCGTTCTTTCTTGTCGATCCAATGTAAAGGCTCAAGAACTTGAGGCATGTGTGTAGGATAACAGAAATAGGATAAAACTCATCAATTGGAAAGATACAACTAGATATTCAGGTTTTGCTGCATCAATATAAACTTAAAAATTTGAAAACGATTTTCAAAAAAACGAAACGTTCCGTGTGATTTTGTTAAAAAATTGAAGTTATTCTTTATGGTTGGAATGGCGACAATAGCATGATAGTCGAAACTGTCATTTATTTTTAGAAGTATTTTACGAATTTATTGAGCAACTTTTGTGACAACTTTTGTTATTTGTTGTGTGTATTTATTATCATTATTAGATATTTGTATATGTAATTATTGGATTCATTTCTTCTTAGAAGAGTTACAATTAGATGTATATGTGTTATATTAGGGTGAATCTTTTGGAAAATTGATAAACAATTTTCACGTTGCAATATATTGTAGAGTTCCTTTATCTATTACTAACCCTGTATCGCGCAATAATTTATTATTCATTTGCAATCATCATAAATTTGAAAGAGATCCAAATTTCTTATGTGTCAAAGGAAACACAAATAGAGACACTGCTCAACCACATATATTACGCTTCTTACAACTACAAATCACATATTAAGCTTCTTACAGCTACAAATCTTTCTTTATGGGGATGACTCACAACGTTTGAATCACCAATTCAAGCCTCAATGCAGTCTCGCGATTAATAAATCATGCACATTCTTTGACCACTTTCGTTATTTTATCTTTATTAATCTTTGTTAAATAGCATGTTGAACACAGGTATTTTCAACACCAATTTGTGTAAATTAACTGTAAAAATTGTGAACGCTTATTGTAGCTGTGTATCAAGAATTATTTGAACGATCGCTTGCCAAAAGCATGGCTAATGTGAAATTCATAAAGAATGTAGTATATCTTACGTGGATTGCATAATCGACTATTTTTTTAGACTTATGCGATTCTTCTCGAATGCCTGATCGACCGCAGACCGATAAAAATCGGCCTTCGGTTTCCTTAGCACCGTGTACGCATGTACAGGTAAACTCCGTTTATATCTTACATTACACCGTCTTGCAAATCATAAAACTGTTAATTAGATAACAAACAGATTCAGGAATTATACATCAAATTAGTATTGTTCTTTCACCCAGAATTACACCGTTTAATTTTGGTATTTGAATTGTAAATACAATCTGCGAGACAATCTTAAGAATCATGAATTATGAATTTCTTTTGGCTAGCTTCATCATTTCATCATCATTAATCTCCGTGAATTATCTTTTTTCTTTTTCGAATATTAAGATCTTCGTAGAATTGATATTCGTAAACGTTAATATATTAACTAGGATTAACTAAATTGCCAATATTTGGAATTTAATAATTCATATATACACAAAAATCAAATATTATTGGTAGATTATCTTGTTGATTTTAAATGACGTATGTCTTTAAAAATTATGTATCTATATCTTTAAACCACTTCATATATAAATGGACGAATTTATTAAGCAATTACAGCTGAAAAAAATAAATCAATTAACGTGTAAGAAAAATAATGTACATAAACTACTGGCTATAATCGGTTAATCCGCGTTTAATAATTCTTAATTCCTTGTTCAAAATGTTCCTTTTTACCTTTTTAAAATAAGATGTCTGATACACCCGCTATTTATTTTATGATCATGATCTATATACAATACAATCATTTAAATTTAGTGATACTATGGGTTACTATAGGATACTATATTTAGGTTTATTATGTGATACTCCAGTACTGAACAGAGTAAAAAATAAAGACTATTTAATGTATATTCCAAAGATTATTTGTCATAAATTATTTGTCAATCAACGAATATATTTTATATTCAGGGTATGATTCTTACGTTTCGTCATACGTCGACAACATTATTTGAATGATTATAAGCTGTAGCTAAGGTTGATCAATATTTCAAGATTTTATTCATGTGTGATATTTAAGAAATTGTAAAGTGAAGCGGTTACATAAAATTACATTATGTAATGCGATTAGAAATTGCTCCAGTTAAATATCTAATTAGATAACAAAATTACATAGTGTAATAAAAGACATAAAATTTAAAATAATCTTGAAACTTAGACCCAATTTAACAAAATTCGACAACCGATTAAATTTTATTCAAATATACTAGAATTGATAATTAATTTGCTTCCTACATACATATTTCAATCGTGATGAACTTTCTACCGATCAACTGAAATTTTTTAGGACAGCTATCTATATTTAATTTTAAATGTTATAATGAAAACGTTGCTATTTAATTAATCAGCGAAAACCTGCAAATGATGAATTCAGAGAGGCCAAAATTCCTGAGCGTGCTGACCTGTCGCGAACCAGGTTGTCGCAGGTTTCACCAATCGGTGTCATTGGATGTAGAAAGAACATTTCTCTTTTTCTTTACCGTTACGCGACTAGTCACGATTAGCGATTGCCAGGGACGACCATTAATAATTCAGCGCAATACGTTGCATCCGAGGATGACTACGAACGCTCTTTGTGTGGGTTGTTTGCGTCAAATTTTTCGCCTATACAAAAAACAAAATATATTTCGCAGAATGGAAATGTTTTGAACGATTTGCAAAATAATAATATTTATCATGCGTGAATACCCTGTCTTGTTGCACGTTCTCCAACATTCAACATTCAACGTGATAAACTGAACAGAAATATTGATCTACAGTGGGATCCTTTAGATGGAAACATAGATATAAACATACCAGGTGAATATTCAACATGAATTTCTTTTGGAACAAAACCTTGTATAACAATCATTTTGTAAATCATGAAGAATAGGTATAACTTCAAAACTTCATGCGTATGATACGTTAACACAGGAATAAAATGTCATCAAGCAAAAAAATTCTATAACTGGAAACATTAAAAGAACGAGGAAGAAAAGTGATCAAAATGATTACGCCGAGGGGATTCTAATGTAGCGTTAATGCAATGGAAAGGCAGCAATTTTCTTATTTACATACCCGTTACATCGCTGGTAAATGAAGGGACTCGTTAGCTAAGCATTATGAACAAGCCGAATTTGCATTGCTTCACAATGCAACAAAGCATTCGTGTGAAAACGGGCTAGCAAACGTTATAGCAAAAAAAAAAAAAGAAACGAAAAAGAAAAAAAGAAAAGAACACGAGCGAGAGAGAAACGAAACGTTGGCAATTCAATTCTTTCGAAGGAGGATACCGTGTCAGTTTCCTTCTCTTCGTTTCGTAGACTTCGTAAATCAAGATCGAGAGTTCACTCAGCCGATCGACGTTTTCACCATAGTCCGGTGATTAATATCGCGTCTAGTCCGCACGTTTTAACGTCGAATTAAACCGCGCACGATCGTCGTTACAGGTGTTCACGAGCCATCTTCTTCGTGATTGCAAAAGGTTCTCGCCTCCTATACAAGAAAATGAAGTTTATGATCCGTGCTAGGTAAATGTCAATGAAAGAGAAACAGTTTGAAACAGTAAGTCGAAGGTGAAATCAACACAGTGGGATCGAAATGATGGACAAAAACACAACAGGTGTCTTCTTTGATTATCGTTTAATTTATAAACTTTCTTTTATGAATATATTATGAGTATTGGATTGAGCGGAAAGTTTTTGCATATTTTGTGGGATAAACACTCGTAATTTTAGAAATACATTACGAGCAGAAAACAAGCTGTTGAGTGCATGTGAATTTTATAATTCAGGAAAGATATTAAAGAATTAAATTGTAAATATTCACTCGACGTAGCACCATATTGTAGCGATTTGCTAAATTCAGGAACAAATATTTCAGACTTAAAAAACAAGAACTATCTAAAATGCTACGATGATATTGAAGTCAAAGATCAACGACTGTATGAGATTTAACAGAGAAATTGTAAAAGAAGGTGGCATATTACTTATTAAATAGACAATGAGGTGTATTAAAGTATATGACTTCCTTATTTGCTTAAAAATCCATAAGTATTCCCTGGTTAACCCAATACAATGAAAATTCTGAAGGTAGACAACATTTCATGAAAATAATACGTATTAAGTTCCTTTAACAATACCTGTCAAAGAACATTATACGCAGAATTGTTGTAACATTAATATTAATAAAATTAATTACTTGGGATTATAAATATCTTTTTATATCATATGAAAGTGAACGTAGAGACAAATTCAACCATGTTCGATACAGTATATGTGTAACAGCCTGCAAGGTCAAAAAGAAACATTCTTTTATTACACTACATCTTTATCTAACATTGATTTTCATAATTAAAATCATAATTCGGAATGGCAGACTGGAACTGTCTATTTAGATGTAAACATACGTTTTATCTGTTGACAAATATAATCAATACGCCTACACAGTTATCTTCGTAACACGATAATTTTGAAAAAACGTTTGTTAACCATTAAGAACACCTCTTCGTGACACAAATCTCTATTTCTACCTGTCTTCTCGATCGTGTGCCGTACTTTTTAACGCCCACCTTTCTCGAATCGCGATAGTCAGTTACGCGGTCCCGTTCCTTTCGATCTCGCTTCGAATTTGTTCGATTATCAAAGTGCAGAATCGACACACGAGGTCGTCGCTCGACGAAAGTGAGAGGGCTCGAGTAACCCGGAAGGACAAAAACGAGTTCTTGATACTTGTTACGACGAAGGTCCACGGGAATCGCGTAGGCAGACAACTGTCACTGTTCCGCCGATTTACGAGATACATCCAGATATCGGCGAACTTTCCTCCTTCATTCACATTTCTGCCAGCTTCATTAACCTTGGTGCAAAACAATCCACGCGAAATGCTCTGCAAAACCTTGGCGATTATTCCGGAATAATTAAATTGTCCTTTTGACTGGATTATTCGCCTAGTCGAAATCGGCAATAAGTTTCGTGGTATTTTTATGACATCGTTTAAATGGTAATTTCCGAAATATTTATCAGATAAGGAAAATTCTCCTTAATGCGTGAATAAAAAATTGAACAGAATTCCATGTAACTTTTGTTTTATAGCAACCTAAGTATTTTAATTGATTTTAATTAAGTCTGATTAAATATTTTATAGATTACTTTATTCTGGACATAAATACTATATATAGCCAGAAGGCTTATATATTTATGCATCTGTATTTTACAAATTTTTCGCCTTTTGTTTTATCACTGCATTATTGTAATTTAATATTGCACTATTATACCGTTATCACCATATAGTCATTAATTTTGCTCTTTTACTTCTAATTAATGAGCTGAAACTTCGCCTAATATAAAACTTGGTAAAAACAAAGTTTGTCAGATTTTACGACCGGCAAACTCTTTTACTATTTTTCATACTGTACGCATATATAATCAAAATCACACAACACGCAATTACACACATATAATCAATATTATATTATCCTATTATTTAAATAGAATAAATAGAACCATTAATAGGTATTCTCTGTGCTTGAATATGAGAGTTGCGCGTACTTTCAAACGATCCATATGTATCATGATATCAAACACTTGCTAGAAATCTTCAAACAGAGACCACTAGATTAAATGTCCAAAAAATCATTCTGCCATAGTTTGGTCCGGTCATTGATGCAAGAAGAATAAGAAGAGAAAGAAAAAAGAATAACACAACTGCGTCGAGATCTCGATGTCTGTTTTAATCCTTTCCGAATCGATCTCTTTTCAGACCGGTTCCACGGTGGTCTTGCATGAATCCGCGCATGATGTAATATTGTTCGAATGAAAAATAAAACGAGTTTGAAAACGGAGCCGATTCGATCAGAGAAAAAGGATGGAGGAAAAGATTCTGCAAAAACATGAGCAATTTTTTCAGAAATCGCCTGCGAGACACCGTGAGTCTAATAGCCAATCACGATTCTTTTATTACTGATAAATGTGAATAAATTTATAAAAACCTGATTAAAAAGTCGATCCTTGTTCTAACAAAATAAAGTAAGAAGAACTTGGAATTTAACTTAATCTCTTGCTTTTGACAAATGTGAATCAATTTACAAAAATTGCTTTAGAAACTTACACGTTAAAGTCTGATAGGATAAAATAAAATCTTCGTTAAAATTTACTATACTGCACAAAATTAATATCAATAGCATTATATAATGTACCAAAATAATTCTGTCAAACCTTCCACGAATTTTCTGCATACGATACGAGGTAGACCTGACGATTAATCGCGATTTTGTTACTTTGGTGAATGCAAATAAACTTACAAAAATTGATCGGACATCGACTGACTAATTTTTCTTAACAAAGTAACTAACAGAATAAAACATTCCTGAAAAATTGCCATGTTATACAACATTGGTATCGGCGATACCAATTTACCAATTCTATTAAACTCTCTTTCTCCTTTTTCTCTATTCTCGTTCTCAAATGAACACAATAACAAACAAATTCGGAGTTCGCACGTTTTCACTTACCATGATTCGTCCAGTTTTTCCAGCCACGCGTGACGCTCCGAACGTGGAAAGTAGCACCAATATCGACGGGACACGAAGAAGGGGATGAGTAAAAACAAGACAAGGCGCGGTCGAACGAAACTATACACGAGAAGAGCGTGTGTGAAATGCGGCGAAACTCAGTCCGTGAACGGAAGCGAATGATAGAAAAAGGAAAAACGTAATCGATACGAGAATCAGTGATCGAGGATCCACCGCCACATGATCGAGGAACTGTCACTGACAACAGTTCAGAAAGCACTGACCGTAGTGAACGAGTGCCTCCTGTCATTCTCTCCCTCCTCCCTTTCTTTCTCACTCTCTTGCTGTCTGTTTCTAGTCAGCTCGTTCCAACTCTCTTTTTCTTTCCCAACGGAGGAAGGAAGAACCCCCTTCCTCGAGGAATATTCACAATCACGATCAAGCTGTTTCGATAGAGACTGCCCCCCACAACCCTTCCTTTCCATCGTTTTTGCACACACGCGTTTTCAGCCCGGTATTCAGAAGCCACACGAAAATTTTCGCAACAGGGGCAGACGATATCGTAGACGAACATTGTCCTCGGTAGCCGCGGCGACAATTAAAGCCACCTTTCATTTTGTGTACAGTAAGTGACTATGCGTGCTCTAAGTATATACATATATATCTACACACGTGTATATACCTATAAACACACACAGTATAACGTACGGAATGGTTTAGATTAGATATTGAAAGGAAATGTTTAACTCTTTGTGGTTGGCAGATTTTTCTGGTGGTACCGACTACTCGAAATGATAGATATTTACAGTGTGAAAACAAATTTTGATATCCAACTTCAAAGGGTTAATATTTCATGAATGACTTAACTTGCGACTAATTGTGGTTTATCAGATTCTAGCAACTGTTATTTTTGTGATAGATTGGGAAAATATCTACCGTTAAGCGTCATACGTATCAGTGTTTATCATAATAATTATTCGGTTGGTACTAGATATAGATCAGTGTTGGATTGACAGGTAATTCTCGTTTATACTGGCAACGCATTGACGCTGACAACAGGGCTCAATCGGTTGCTCGGTAAATGGGAACGCGAGAGTGAAACGGCGATCCAGCGATCCACATCGGCCGACTAGAACAGCGTTTCCCAACCTATGCTACGTGAACCTTCCCTACGCTATTCAATCGAACACCACAAACGTAACTTATCCGTTCAAAGTCCTTTCCTTTTCCGACTTCCTTTTCGGGCATGAAAACGAGTGCCTGTCGTTCATATAATAATTTACTTGGAAGTTTGCCTAATTCGATTTTAGAATCGTTTTTTCCTCACTCGTCATAAGAAAATTCGATGTTACGTGATGGAATTGCGCGATGTATTATGAAACGAAGTTTAATAATTTCATATTTCATTAATTGATAATTTTGATAACTTTTATTTAATAACTATCTCTATAAAACTTCCAGTAACAGTTTCAAACAATTGGAGTATCGAATTTTACTCTCCTAAAGTGACGAAATTCGAAAAAAATTATTGTCGAAAAGATAAGAAAAGGCTCCACCTGTTCTTTTGCTTATTATACTTTGAAACGAATCATTTCGATCAATTTAATGTTCACCTGATTGCTTTCACTTTCTTCGTTTACAAATGAAAACAGTTGCAATTAAGTCTGTGAAGGATAGGAATGTCTCTATTTCTAATATAGCGATTGATCTATCATGAAACTATTCGTAAATCAGATTCAACTGCGCAAATCAGATTCTTGCTTCTAGTAAGAAGTGGACCGTAGAATTTGCGAACCGGTTTTCTTGATTGTGGAAATATATACGAATGACTCCTATAACTTTGAACTTTCTAGGACATGGATAAAGTTTAGGAAACCACCTAAAGATCTCTATTAACTTTTACCATCCCATGATTTTCACCTCTGTCAAAACTTCTCTTGCATATGGTTTGATTTACGACATAAATTATATCGTCACACGATTATATGTGCATAATTTTGCATGGTATCGTGCTTGAATGAAATATTATGACACTGTACGTCACATATCTTCATTACTATAAATTTCGAGTAAAATCAACATTTCTTTTTCAATTAAAAATAAATATTCGTACGATTAATGATTCCAAAAATAGGTTGATAAAGAACTATACAATTTTTATAACTTTGGTTAACAATATCTCTCCGACTATTGCATTAGTAAACTATAATTATGTGGCTTTTAATCTTTGCAATCAGAAAATGCCTCAGTTGTTAAAATCGTAGTAAGAAATGGGTCGTAGAATTTGCGAACCATTTTTTTGGTTGTAGAAATATAGACGAAAGACTCGTATAATTTTGAACTTTCTAGGACATGGATAAAATAAATTTGGGAAACCACCCAAAGATTTCTATTAATCGTTACCATCCCATAATTTTCACCTCTGCCAAACTACTTAACTGCATTAAGGGAAAAGATACGACACGTATTAAGAATAGAATCGTACAAAAACGAACTTTAGTTTTTATCAGATTTAGAAAGAAAAACGCAATTTAATTCAATCTCGATCAACTCATTGTCAAACTCATTCACGTTAAACATTACTTTTTAATTCAACATTCTTTCGTGATGCAATACTTAGTAATCTGAAAAAACGTGTTGTTGCAACCAAGAAATATATACTTCCAGCATACCGAATGCAGAAACGCGCAGAGCGCAAACTTTTGCAGAGCGCATTCGTATAAAATCAGCAAACAGGCGATCAAGAAATAGCGACAGTTACAACAGAATTTCACTCGGTCTCACATTATCTTTATGTTAAATCTTGGAAAGGATACGCTACATATGCACACGCGACGCAGGTACATGCACACACGTCGTTTCTGTCAAATATTCTCATTATTGTAAGAAGAAACAGCTGGAGTACAAAATGCGAAAGAAATTGTTGCCCGCTGTCATTCTCACTATTCATTTGACTGTTTTAAAAAGAGGTCTCGTATTTAGGACGAATTTTCGCTGTCCTCGTCTTTTTCTTCAAATTCTTTTGTCGCCTCATTCACCGAAACACGTTGAAAGCTTATATGGGAATATCCTTAATCAAAAGAAAACATAATGCACCGTGTCCTCCACGAAAAGGAACGGCTGCAACAAGAAAGTGATTGTTCAACCTAGATGTCATTTTTACCTGTCACGTAAATGAAAAAGTACCTTTAATTAACCGGGTATCTGAAGGCTTCCACGTCGTTATTTCATCGATATACATATTAGACATTTATATCTATTTATGTCCTTAGTAGAAAATAACAACAAATACAAATATTTGAATTATTATAACATTGTTTGATATCTAAATATAATTACGTAGCTATATGTCATGATGTAAGTTTGTCATTTTAGATTCATAGGTAAATTAATTTCCAAAACTTAATTGCAATCGTTTAAAAATAGACTTTTCTAGTGTTTCTTATTATAATTAAGTTTAATATTTATACGTAAATTAACCGAAAGCGTTAAAAAATTTCAATTTCAATATCTGTTCTACAATAGAAATGTTGTTTGTTACTGTAGAAGCTTTATAAAATAATATATCTGTAATATTCGAGATATGTTTTATCCGAATGACAATCGTTTAAATATTTCATAATAATATCAAATAACATCCTTATATCGCAATGTGCATAATGAAAAAATATAGAAAGTCAACCTCTTGAATTTATGCCTAACAGTTGATTGCCATGAAAATATTCTAACACGCGTTGCAAAATGGCATTGCGGAGGAAATAGTATCAATCATTGATGTTAATCAGTGATACAATAAGGTATACGATAAGCTTGCTTGATACAATTCTATAGAAATTGACTGAGTAAAATGAAATTTTATCGCCATTGTCCTATGTTATTTATTAGACAATAAAAAATTAATTTCATTTCTGAAAATGCTGCCATTCAAAACTTCCGAGTATACCTATAAAGTTTTCCTTTGCTAAATGAATGTATTATTTTAAATATTATTCTGTATTATGATAATGAAGATATGCATATCTAGTTATTCATTTTCTTTTCTTGCAAGGAAGTCATTACATGTTTCTTTTTGTTAGAAAGTATTGTAAGTAACCTTTTTGATATTTATAATTGTCTGATACCCGGACTTTGTTATAACTTTTGAAAATTACTAGTTAATAAGGAACGTACACAAGATTCATGATATATACATACAATTAAGGAGATTCAAATCTAGAAATGGAGGCTGTTTAATTGGACTTTCCTACCACATTAACCTTTCACGAGAAATTTCCTTTAAATAAGACCAAATTTACTATAAAGATGGAACATCGTTGCATATAAACTAGATGGACTATCGCTAATTAAGACAAAATATCCTAAACATAGCGGTAAAATAACCGGTCCCATGATTTAATTACACAGAATTTCTGGATATTTAATCCTCAGCCAGGTGCATAAGTTTGATAAATATTTGGTAATAGATCATATACTAGAAATGTCTTAAAAAGCGTTAATTAAAGTTTGGAGATAAGATAAGCGTTTGTCCTAATTATTTAAACCATTAAAACCGAAAAGTATTGTATGCGTATGTATTTCATTCAAATGAGAGATAGATAGAGTATTAAATCTGAAATTCGTTCCTCATTTGTAGAGATTTTAGTGAAATTTCATGAATAATTCTATAATTTTATGAATAAAAATGTATATTTTCATTACATTTATTTTTTGTTATTTTTTGCATCCTACATATAATACGATGAAAAACGAACAATTTGACTTATTTTGAAGAATTTGAATGATTTTAAATTACGTCTCAACAAATACACCTACAAACTGAAATATCCAATATACTTTTATCATCTTTTACAATTTTCTAATAATTTAACGTATTAATATAGCGATTTAACACACTTTGATGTTATTAAGTGATTAATGATTCAACATTCAAAACAAGTATCTTCTTCCTCAATTATCTATTAGCAGTTCATTAATAAAAATTAACGAAGAAATATTTTCAGGCTTAAATTACATGACAATCACAATGTTCCTTCTTCATATTTCAAGATAAGAAACTACAGTGCCAATTAAAAAAATAAGTACACCGATAACAAACGAATCATAAAATATTTTATATTCGTTATCACTTATATTTCAATAGATATTAACCTTCGAACACATTTGCTAACAATAAATCTTTCTTCCCTCGTACAAACGGATGGGCCACGTGATTTTTTCTTAACGTCTCCTACAAGTACAAACACGTAGAGAAATAATTATCGTGCATTCTCTAGGAAGAAACTTCCATCAGTTTTATTAATCACCCATATCGTCTAGAACGTTTCATGGAAGACGATATCGAAATAAAATACCGTGACCAAAGCATATCCTCGATAATTATTAATTGTTGGAAAGCCAAGCAGCTATCCATAAGGCTTCTTGCATGTAGTAAAAAGTGAAAGTAATTTTTCATTATGTTCCTCTTTTCATCCTTCACACGCGTTTTATTCGATGACACAACGATATAATTCGACATTGTACCTCAACGAAAATGCAATCTCCTCTTTCATTTTCTGCCTTTTTTCTTCGTTCTCTTCTTCTCATCCATCATTTTTACAAATACGTAGCTACATTGTTGCAAACACATTTCTGAAATGCAACACCTCCTCCAAAAGGAATCTCGGCCTCGTTCGCCAGACGTTTCAGGGCTGAAGATAAGTTTTCCTGCGCCAGCGAGCTTAAGAGGTTTGCTTGGTAATCGACAGTGGAAACGGTTGTTGAACAATGAACGCCAGAATCGATACAGAATATCGTGGGCGAAGAATCACGGGCCACGTCAATGGCCGTTCAGCAGAATCGCATCTCCACGGTGTATTCTTCGGCAGTTTCTTGTGGTTTTGAACAACCCTCGAGAGAATTCGAGTTAGGCGTTTACGATACTTTATTTTTGTTTTATCTGTCTGTGGTACATACAGGATGGTCCCTGCAATGAAAATTGCTTTAATAACATTATAAATTCCGTTTACAAATTACAAAGGAAATTGGTACGAATTAATACTGTACACTGCACCGTGAAACGTGTTATTTTTAAGTTCTCTTTCTTATGATCTGTTTTAGAGTATAGACTTTATAATTAACCATGTGTTTTGTTGTTAAGCATACATTTTGGCAGTCTTAGCTATGCAAAATTGTCATTCGTGGTACAATTAAATTGGAGGAAAAAGCAGTGGATTATTTGAAGAAAAAGTTATTCAATGATATACTTCGTCTTTTTTTTTTTTTTTTTTTTTTTTTTAAGGAATTGAATTTAGAAATTACGGAGTATATCCGCAATCTTGTCTGATGTATTTATAAATATCGGTGTTGGTCTGATTTACTGGTGGAGAAGTTTCGAACTTTTTAAGCTTATCGCTGTTGTTTTCTCTTGTTTTCTAAAATTAGTAACGATTGAGATTAATTAAAATAGAACATCATATAAAAATGATTTTTAGATTAATGTACATACGATGTTAATGAAATATGTATTATTATTTGTTTAAATACGCAAGATATTTCATTCGCCATAAATTCTTGAATATTTGCTAAAAATATGGAAAAATATTTGACAATGAAATCACGCGGGTTGGATGATGAAACACGTATAATAATATCAAAATTATCATTTTATGAAAATTTTTAAATGAGCAGCCATCTTATTCCTTCGAGTCGTATAATTTTGCTTCAGAGACTTTTCACATCTTCGTAAATGTCAAAAATATTCAAGATATTCACGAACAATGAAACACCTTGCATTTACCTAACGCTATACTTATTTAAAGCAAAGACGTATCTATCACAGTGATTAAAATAAACACGAGTTTAATCAAATAACCAACGAATACGATTAAACTTTACGATGACCATTTCGGAAACGTTGAATTAACTAACTTAATTAAAAGGTAGAAAACTACCGTTCTTTTGCAAAATAAAAATGTTTCTATAAATTCTGAAGAAACGCTAGATTACGAAAGCACGCGACAGAAACTAATGCCCGATGTAAAGGAACAGGACGAAACAGCATACAATAATCTCCATTAAACGATGTGAATATATTATATTTTCGTAAGAAATTCGCAGAAATATGCATAGCGTATTAATCGTACGACATATGGTATAACGTGTGTACATATAATGACGTTAGATTACATTGTGTACTTAAGATAAATAATCCTTACACGATATAATGAACGATTCAAAAGAGTTTTCCGTGGTACTAGATTCGAATTGCACACGATGTGTATTACGACGCGTAACACGTGTCCGAGTCGAAACAGATTGGATCGAATCAAAACGAATTGAGTCGAATTGGAACTGATATTATTCAGAACTCATCCAAAACTCGGAACTCGAAACGACGACAAGGCGGAAGCGCGTATTCGTAGTGGAGCCCGTTTCAGAAGATCCGTTCGTTTCGCGCCGTTTCGCCCGCTCTCTCGCCTAGTTCTCTTAGATCGATTAAATTTTCACCGTGTCCGTGCCTTTTCGTTCGTAGCCTTGCTTTTCTAAAATCCTCGGATAGATTAGATCGAGCTCACTCAGAGGGAATTCGTTTATTCCGAGAGAAAGGGAGCGGCCCTTCGAAAAGAAGGAAACGAAGGATGAAGAGGCTGAAGAGGAGAGAGAGAGAGAGAGAGAGAGAGAGAGAGAGAGAAATAGAGAGCGATAGACGCACGAGGTGAAAGTTTAACCAATTAATATCGATACACGATACTTTTCGCGTCTTGGTTCGCCGTCGTGCGAATAGATCGAAACTTAGCCAGATCAAGGAACACGTCCTCAGAATAGCTCGAGTAGTCAATTCGAGAGCCGCGGAGATTAGAGAGACAAAGAAAGCCGGGCTGAAACGTGCCACTCGTTCGTTTGCATGCCAAACGGGAAAGTTACCGCGAACAGGTAACCGCGAGGAATTAGATTGTTGAATAATTTGCTCCGGCTACTTTGATTTCGCTTCGCGCCAATCGTGCTCCTCCTTCCGAGACTTTGCTGCTTTCCTGGCACCTTCCTCTTCCAGGATTTCATCCAAATCGCTCCGCCAACGCCTGATTTCTCTTTCTCCTCTTGTCCTTCTTCTTTTGCTCATTGTAATTCCTTCCCATTCGTCACACGTCTTTCCTATCCTTTCTTTAACTCCTTCCTCTTCTTACTTTCTGCCTTTTTTTTTAACGTTTTTCTTCTTTTACGCGTATGTATTTCTTGTCTTTCTGTTTTTTTTCTTTTTATTTTAGTTTGTCTGCTTCGTTCTTTTGGTTTTATTATTCGTTTCGCTGGTTTAACTTGAAACGCGGTTAAAACGTTTTCCGCTTCTCCTGCTCGCTTCGGATGGTATTCGCTCAGATGCTTCCTCGCCTCTTCTCCTTCTCCTTCTCCCCTGCGGTTCTACGTCCTGATTACATGATTATGCATTTGCCTCTCTCGGCCCAGGGATTGTTCTTCTTGTCGGGCGCGTGTATCAGTGGGTCAGTCTTCTCGTTCTCTTCCACGTATTCCCTCATCCTGGAAGCAAGCAGATCGTCTACTAGATCAAGTTTTCTTTTGATTCAGTTGTGTTCGTTCGGTTATATTTTCGACTATCGCTGAAGGTTGATAGGAAAGTTGAATATCTGGAGGAATCTCTTACGAGAACGTTGAGTGGTTCTAAGAATCGAAAAAACGAAATATTTATTAATGATTGAATATACAAAATTAAAAACGAAAGAGCGTAAAATAACGAAGAAATATCAACAATTTTCAACCTCTGATGGGATGATTTCGAATAAAAAGGCAAATTATGTTGAAATAAGCTAAAACACAGTTCAATACAGAAATTCTTACGAAGAAGTAAGAAATTAAAAAGAATCGATTGGAAAAAGCTGAGACAATTGTTTATACTAAAAGGTGTTACAATGTATTATATATTAAATGACGATATTTCTAACATGTTTATGATTGTCGATATAACTACCAATTACTTGTTGATTACGTACACGTTCAGTGATCAATGATATTCCCATATCACCATTACATAATTCTTACATTATCATTATGCAACAGTTACATTATCAATGCATATTGGTTACGACTCTAGATTGTATATCAATTTTAATAAATTTCGTTACGAATTATAACCTGAAAAATTACCAGTTTGTAACTTCAATTTTAAAAGAAATTTCAATCAAAAGATTACATAAAACATTAATTCGAATATCTCATTCGAAATACATTTGATCTAATAAGTATTTAAAATGTATCCGATATTTTCAGGAAAGAACGAATTCCAAAGAATTTCCAGGTGCCTGAGGAGACACGTTGACGAGATATAATACAGGATCGTTGTAAACGTAACAAGGTTGCAAGCGATGCAAGGAAAAGTGCAGCGAGGAACGAATAGTTGGTCGTTTCGTCGAGAAGGCTTGGTGAAAGGGACTCGCGGCCAGTCTGGCCGATTTTGCGTTCAAGGAGAATTCTGTGTTCCGAAGGTTCGCGACTGCTCAATCGCGATCGACCAATTTTTCCGATTTTCTCGCTAAATACCTCTAGATAAAGCAACTTCGATAAATTCTAGTTCAATTCGCGCAACTATACTTTATGACGTTGGCCTAATCAATTCCCCTTAAAATAAAAAGAATCAGAGAAACATTAAGCCTTTGCAAAAAGCTAAAAAGTGTTGTAGTAGGTAGGTATCTAGAAATTGTAGTCTAGAATAATCTAAACTGATTCTTATAGGTGCGTTAGAAATATTGGTTTAGGAATTATTTATTGCAAATTATTTTTTAAATTTGTCTTTATTCAGAATTTATCTATCGCAACGATATCTTAGAAATTTTTCTTAACTTTCTGATAATGTCTTTTGCAATAGTTTCAGATTTCTTGATTAAAACGAATTTATAGCACTTTCTATTGCGCTCTGTTGTTTGCACTGATCTCCAGATATCCAACGTTATCTTGAATCCATCTGATCGCAAAGAATAAGTTGAAAGGATACGGCACAAATTCTTCAGCTATGTCGTTGAATAAAGCAGGTCGTCCTATGTCTAGATGCAATCGCAACTATAATTCCAGCACGATTTTTTCAAGTTGATGAGCTACAGGGGGAAAGATTTGAATTATGTATCTGGTATTGAGATACAGTAGGGATTATGTAATGGTAATGGAACTATTTTAGTTGGATAGGCAGGACATTGTACAGGATTTATTCTGAATTATGAAAAAATTCATTCTAGAACTAGGTATCATTCTTTAAAAAAAATATCCAAATGTATCGCACGTGTTCTAAAACACAGCAATAATATAATCGATTAACGGTAGTAAATAATTTTTGTACACATAGTAGTTTAACTCTGTAGTATGCTTATTATTATTTTTAGTATTATATGTGGTATGCTGTGTATGTTAAAACATTCAAGCAAAGCTATTAATGAATCGGTTGTATTAGTCGGTAGTATCAGTAAATCAGTAATAGTTATAATAATAAGAATCTGCTGTTCCAGTTAACCCACAGCTTAGCGGAAAATGCGAGAAAATTATAAGCTTTCACTTATCGCTCTTTATTAGAAACGAATGTGGGTTAATGACCTGTTACTACTTACACGAGTAACTTTTCAATGCTTGTTTTAGAAAACTGTTTTATGTTAAAATGTTATAATCGTATTATTCAAGATTATTTAAAAATTGTCCAATTATATTAAACTTTATCAATTGCTTCCTAAGATAGGTAAATGAAATGAATGAATTATTATTATTTTTTATTTATTAAGATCTAAATATCTTACCAAGCACACCATTTTATTACACTTAAAGGACCCGTTCATTATGATAGAAAATAATTTCTACAACTTTCACAACATAGTTTCTAGACTTCCACATGCATCCAAACCCTATAATATAGACTATATTATCAACTTCAACGTATCAAGTTTGGAGACATTAAATTTTATGTAAAAGCTCGTTTAACTCTCAGGCAGCAAAGACTGGGTCAATACTGACTCATATAGATATTTCATGTTTATTAGATACTTTCTATATTACATTTACGTATTCTGTTCTATTAAACTGTTAGGTTGAGTAATACATTCATTCACGTTTCCTTAAAAGAACGTCGAACGTTATTCGTATAAAATCTACCTAATTAAAGAGTAACTTTTTCATTCTATTTCTTTATTTTATACCTTTTATTTTAAAAATTCAAATACGTTCCTTTTCACATTCTTTAAATAGTTTTTATAGTATTTTCCGAAATTAAACTAGTATTAATAATTTATTTAATTTTCATCCTCATAGACTAGGAAATGTGAACTTGATTTACATAGTCTTCTACTCAACACACATACCCGTACAATTATTCACTCGTCTTTCTCATCCTTCCATAACTCCATTCATATCATTTATTCACCTAACTTTATTCAGATGACTCTATTTCAAACGCTTACTCCTTATTCTAGCCTCTGCTACTCGCTTTAGAACTATCCTAATCCCTCCACTTATCCTCTACTTCATTGCATCTACTTTTCTTTTCTCCCGCCCTCATCCTTTTCCTTCCTCATTCCTACAATGCTGTTCCACCATTTCACCACGCGTTACTCCCTTCTATCGTATAGAACTTTTTCCACGCTTAAATTTACTGTTTGCACACCTGTATAGTTCTCTACTAAGTGTTTTATCGTTCCTATATTCCTCGTGTATACCCTACACAGTCTGTCCTGCTCCTCCCTCCAATACCTATTTTCTTCTTCCATATTTTCACATCTTGCTCTCATCATAAGGTTCTAGCTTCCCCTTGTACCAACTTCCATAAAGTGGGATGCTCACCACCGTATAAATACCTGTACAATATATGATACCTAGAGTTTCTTACTTTACTGTACTGCGACTGCCTTTGGTTCAGTATTTCTCAGCAAATAAAAAAGAATAAACGCTTGTTTATAATGCATCTTACAATAGCAAATAGCAAATTAGAATTCGAAACAATTAGAGTGTTAATTTTTTTTGAATTTTATTATTTTCTCAAGCAATCAGAACTTCATATATCGACAAAAGTGCGACAATATAAGTATTCCTACTAGATAAAGCTAATACACGATACAAAACCAACTTTTCCTATGTACCACAAGAGCAAAGTTTCACAAGCATAATGCTTCGCGAAAGTATCCGGAATGTTTGCGATAGAAAAGTTTTACGAACACAGTCAGCTTTCTATACCGTACATTAACTTTTTACTAAATACATGTTAGTAGTAAGTACCTTGTAATTTCTACATCAATTCTCAGATTGGTTTCAAATTTCACGAATAAAATCATGACAGTCGTATCTCGCTGCAATATAAATGAAATAAGTGAAGACGTTTTATGTAATACACATGATACAGTGGTTACAAATAGTACTAGCACACCACCTTGTTTATTATAGGAATTATATACTGATTGATTAGATCCAAGTATATTAAATTTCTATAAAAAATTCCTAGGACCTCATGAAAAATCACTTTATTAGAAACTAAGGATACGTGTAAAGACCTTTTGTATATACCGTATGTACGTAAAAATTTGCTATGCTAAGCGTTAGAATAGTTTTATGAGTCGCTGCATACAATATACGCCGTATGTAGTTGGCACGGAAAATACTGTTCCTTCCAAGGAATTTCAAAGCGCGCGAAGGGAAAAAGCGCAGCATGTTTGAAAGAGGAGAATGTCCGGCGTTAAGTGCAAGACGGTGAGCGAGAGATTAGCTCGATCGGTAAGAGAGGAAGAAAAAAATGGGAGGTACCTTTCACTCGGGCACTCTCCGAGTAGCAGACCGCGGAAACTTTTTGCTTTCGCGTACGATTCCCCTCGAAAACCGCAACGAGCAACGTCGTTGCTCGAATGCGGTTCCGCGTTCGTTCCGCAACGCTGTGCAACTTCCCATATGTTATCGAACACTGAACGTGCGTCTCATTAGGTGCACGTCGCCATTACAACCTCTAGACCTCAGAGGAATATTGGACTAATTGTGTGCGTCCACTCAAACGAACCAAGATTGATATATAAACAAGATTATTCTTATTTACTTATTTGTCGATTTGCTTAAGATCATTTTAATTAAAATAGCTGTCTATGTTATTGTACTAGAGTGTAACATATCCGACTGATGATGTAATATGGTTTTTTCGATCCTTTACTTTACGATCGTTAATATTACATACATCGTAGAAGTTACACGTCAGCAGCCATTTAGGTAAAAATTTATTGTCATTAAAAAGAATCATTGGCAAATTTTAAACACATAAAGAAATAAAGAATATTTTCTACTAGCTGCTGCTACTGACAAGGCAAAGATATAACACAAGATTCTGGGTATTGTGCAATAGGTGGTAGACTACGGATTTTGATGTATTTATAGGGAATTTGAGGATGCAAAGGTATACAGAATGCACATAATACGGATATTGCATAGAACACGCTGCGCTTAAGCCCCGTTCTTCGTAACTGTGTCCATAAAGATGTAAATTTGCATAAATATCTGCTAGTAGTAAATATAAAAGCAGAATGAATTTATAATACAGTCCAGTATGTATCCATTCATTGTATTGTAACATACACGTAAAACGTCCTCTCTCTTTGATAAAATTTTTCCAATCCGAGGTAGTCTCCTTCAACTAACATAATATAAGAATCAGAAGATCAACAAAGATGGATCTGCATATCACATTTTGTCCTATGGTTTTCACATTTTTTTTAAATCCTCGTTTATGACGTGGGACTATCCGAAAATTACGCCTTTCTATCATATTAGGAAAGATAGTTAACATGTAAAACTCCTACAATTTTGATACAATTAATTCGTTCGTATGAACCAGCTGTTAAGTACGCACAATGCGAGCGTCTAAAAGTGATCAATCCACGAATATGCGATTAACAGATACTGCACGTCCAAGGAGATCCTGTCCCAACGTGTAATATGGGAACGTCGGTGTAATTTAACCTTGACTGTCGATTACTAGCAGCATGTTGCGGCACGCCGCGCCACGCCACATCGATTACGTCGTCATCTACACTATTCTACACGTCTCGCGTTTCTCGATTCGTCTAGGAAGCGGCTTCTATGATCACTTTGTCCGAACGATTTTTATACGACACCGCGATGATTGTTTCGTCCGAGTCGGTTCAACATGAGTCGATCAATACTGCGTTGTTCGATTTGTTTTTTTAACCACCGTCTGAGTTGCTACTTTATCACAATATAATATCTCAAGTATCATGAACAACCCAGAAGTTACAATAAAAACTACTACGTGGAAAAGGTAAATAAATAGAAAAACTGTATTTTTTTTAAAGCAAATGAAAATTATATGAACAGCTTTTATTCTCTATGATAGAAGAAGTAAATATACGGTTCTTCTAAATGTAAGCAATCGAGAATTTCTTACATATTTACAAAGAGTTCGGTAATTATGAGAAGAGTAACTCTACGTGAAAGTAAGTCAAAAATATAGAATAATTTTCATCGATTATACCAAACTTTATTTTTCCAGGAAAAGTCAATGTAAAAGTGTTTCATCACAAAATCTTAAAACAAATAGATTTGATACCTTGTCTTTTGAATAATTACAGAATTGTTAATTACCTCTTTATGATGGTATTTTTTATTTCTAAAACTAATTGCATTTGTTTGAAAAACTTATAAATGTTTATAATTTGGAATGGATAACTATACATGTAAGACAGCACTAATAGGTACTAATTCAGCGTGGAGATAAAGAAACACGATAGTTCGAGAAGAACTAATTAAGAAAAGCCTTAGGATCAGATGACAATATGTAATCTATGAACAAAGGATTCTAGACGTTTGACATTAAACAAAGTATTAATATGTTACAAGAATGAATTTCTAAAATGAAGAGAATTCATTAAGGATCAAGTACTCATAGCAGCTGAGGGATTTTGAATTCATTACACCAGAATTACTAATATTGATTTGACCTAATATCCTAGTATAATGTAAAATAATATTAAAAATAGTATTCGTCGATAATCGCCTACCTTTTTTGTGCAAATTTGGAATTCTAAGACTAATTAACGCAGAAAATGACAAATCAACGCATGGAATAATATTCAAAATTCCTTTCTTATTTCAGCTTAATTTTATACAGATAACATTTTCCATTCTAATATTATGAATTCGTCACAATACAAATATTCTTTCCACACAAGCACTATAACTTATTTATCCAATTTACTTTCCATTTTTCATTAGATATATATCACTAACTTTCAACCTGTTGATCGTTAAATCAATTTTCCTGGCTCCTAACGACTCGACAGATACGCCCAAGTAATCTGACAAAAGCAAGATGACGGACAACAACAAAAATTATAAAATAATTAGAAAGAGCATTTATATCCTCGTTAGTTGCAATGATAATGTCGATACGAAAGATTCCAAGCTTTTGTGTTTGCTATTTTCTGCTGCAAAAGTCTTCATAATCGTTTTCTTAACCACTCAAGTTCTTTTGATTAATTATCAAAATCAGTGAAATACCAACAAAATTGTCCGTCTCGTCCAGCTTCTAAAGTTTTTCGAGGTCTTTGGAATACGCCATATGAATTTTAAGAAGGAAACAGTTTTTACATGGAAGCAAGCATGAATTCGAATAAACGAATATGTGCAAGAATGTGAAAGAAGCTCGATAAAAAGATTCATAGTATTTAAAAGAACTTGTTATAAATACTATGACATATTAAAATAATAGTAAATTTAACAAATATGATTAAAACGATTAAAATACCATGTTAATAATTTCTTATGATAACTACGGTAATTTTTCTTAAATAGTATGAATAATCATTATTTTCCTTTTGTACTACAAATGTTCTTTTTAAATATTGAAGACAAACGAGAAAAAGAATTGAAAGAAAGAGGATCTCGGATCAATTACAAGGCTACTAGGAATATATGTATTGTAAAACGTATTGTATTGTATATAATTAGTAGATTTTCAAATGTCTAAACTGAATTTTAGAAGATCAGAAAATAAAAATGATTTGCTCCTCACAAGCTTCATCACACTGTTTATGTATTACACGATGTATGTATGTGTTATGAATACCTTCGTAGCTAAAAATAACTTCGAAAGAAATGCTAAGTATAACACAAAATCACTTGGGTCATTTGAATGGAACATTGTTTATTGGGTACTGTTCTAGATTAAGCAGTCTTAAATTAAAAATAATTTAAGACATACAGTTTCTTTAAATATCGTGTCACGTCATTAGATATCATATGTTTACTAAATTTGACTGTGGTACAGCCATTTGAAGTACAACTAATCTTCCAAACTATATTATAAAATTCATATAAAATGCAAATAGGAATGTGGTTTTGATTATTTAAACTTCTCCATTAATATTGTGTGCAATTTTTAGAAAATCCTCATACGATTCACTTTTCCCACTATAAAATATTTCTGTATCTTTTAGTACATTATTTATTTAAAAAGTTTGATGTGTTTGCTAAATTGTAGCCTGGAGAATGGTACAAAGATGTTACTCTGAACGTATTGTATAAAAATTTTGTCTAAATCCTGAACTCTTTTTAACTTCATTTATGCAACCTATCAAAAAATAATGGACTTTCTTTCTATGATACCCAGAAGATAAAAAAATATACAAGATGAACTATTCAGCCTAGAAAATGTGGCATAATAAGTAAACAAGGAATCGTCAAATACATAAAAAAGTCGTTGAAAAGACAAAACAGTCCATCGGGCAAATTGAACGAAAAAATTCGACCTATTACTCGAACAACGATAAAAAGAAATGAAGTGAAACAGGACAGCTACTTATACTGACCAATCAATTTTTATGATAACAAAGATAGATAGGAAACAACATCATGCGTTAATCAGTGTATCAAACGAAAGAAGAAGCAAAATGAAATTTCAAGAATAATTGACGAATATAGGATGAGATAGATGGGGTTGTTGGACGCGTAACACAAAACTTTCCGTGGACCATCCTCGTCGTATCATTGTCTACTAAATAAGGTGAAACAATAGAACCGTAAAAAGGAAGCGGAAATAAGAAAAAATTGAAGAAACAACCAACGAAGGTGGGGCGAAAAAGAGGGGTTAATGGACTTACGCGACAATACTCTTCGAAAGGGGCCACCGTTCCATATCAGCTTGGTACTTCATGTTCTCGATCTGCTTCTTCAATGCGTCCTTGTCCATGTTAGCTAGTACACTGGGATCCATGGTTATAGCCGCGCCTCCCTTTTGCCAGATAAGAACCGAATAGCGCTTGCGCCTCTACGAAAAATCAATAGAACCGACTATGTATGGGGACTCCTGTTATTGGAACACCAAACCTACGTCACACATTGGCAACAGGAAATTCGATTCTGCGAGGAAAAGTGCACGAACTTTTCCCTCGTTGCGACCTCCGCGAGATGACAATGGATCTTGTTCTATTCCTCGTACACACGTGATATTCGAGCCGTGCGTAATACGGACCGAAGCGTTATATAGTTATTTAGCCATTATTTCACTAATCGTTACCTTATAGATCGTTATACCGAAGACACTTGATACTTTGATGTCGCAGAATTCAAGGACATGATCTTGGATTTCTTGAAACTGCGTAAACAAATGGTCTGTCCATAGGTTTGGATAATTGATACAACGTCGCTTATAAAATAGAAGATGCTTTTCTTCATATAGATTTGTATTTTTATGTATCTTGCTCTAGGTAAAGGGATGCTATCGCTACAGTTGGGAAATTATAAATTATTCAATAATTACTTTTTACTGAGTATTTACAGAATGTCCCATAAAGAGTGGTACAATAAATAGCAGGGCGATATTATATCTAAAAACGAATAAAATGTGTAGAATAAAATATTTTAATACGACGCTTCGTTAGAATTATAGTTTCGATTAACTATAAGGTTTGCAAGAATGAGAATTTGAAATATTAAATCTTCGCGAATTATGACCTTTCAATTACTAATACTTGCAAAAACCTTATATGAATAATAATTATTTTTTTTTCAATACTTATTCTTCCATTCGTTGATGAGCTGTTTTTAAGTACTTTCAATCAAGAACCCTTTGACGCTTCCAACGGAAGCAACGAAGCTTGAATCTTAACGAGGAACACATGGAACAAGCACAATGCGCGTACCCATAATAAATTTCTAATGCTCTCTTCTCTTTTTACGGTTTGCACACATTCTTCCCTACCGGTAATGACCATTAGGCAGAGAAAAACCATAGATGAATTAAATTTAAACGTTCGAACAATAAAGTAAAAATACGATAATAACGAGATGATAGTTTATTATTAAATACATAATTATTTGTTTAACATCCCTCCTTCTGAAAATATTTATTGCATTACGCAAAAATTAATTCTGATATTTCTTTACCTTCAAAAATATTAATACGAACTATAATACCGTCAGATTTGAAAAACAAACACTGAATGGAACAGTCTGTTCATGAAAAAGTCGATTCGTTGCTTTACTTACACACAGATCAAGATTATTGTATAGTGTATCGTAATTATCGCATTCGTGGATACATTCCACATAAAATAACTACTATGGCTTCGTTCTTCAACGTTTCATAATTTGCCCTTTCAAGTTTAAATTGTCTACGTTACCTTAAGTCTTATATTATCCTAAATGTTAAAATACTCTATTTTCCTTTTCATATACTATGTACAAAGTATCCGAAAAGGTCGGGACTAAACTTATACTATATGTTAATGAGATCAAGTAGATAAAAAAAGATTCGATAAACTTACGTCCGAAAATGCTTTATCGAAGAGTTATAAGCGTTCAAAAATTTGTATTAATTATTTTAACAGCCACAGTAAATGAAAAATCAAAATTTCCTGCTTCTACAGAGATGCAGAATCCCAATTGTTGAACTACTAATTGTTGAACTTTTTCGAATATTCCTGCTGTTGTAGAAATATGGAATACTAAATGCATTCAATGCATGCTAATTGCGATTCTATATAACGAGTCTTAAGAGTAATCTCCCAAAAATTTTTGAACACTTGTAACCCTTTGATAAAGCATTTTAAGGTATAAGTTTATATGAACCTTTTTGTTTTGTCCTAATCTTTTCAGGCATCTTGTATGTAACAATTACTTTTAGTAAAAATCATTGTTTCATGGTTCTTGGAAGATTCCTATAATATTCCTTTTCGAAAAAGAAACAAGATCACTAAATAAATTCATTTTTTTATTCTAAATAATGTTAGACGCAAATGTATGAACATTACAATGTACGCTTAGAGGATAATTCCATTTGTGTTTCTGTTGATTGTACGAACTGTACTGGCTATGTACTTTATTTGTCATAAAATCTTCCAAGAAATTACTTTCACAATGTCAAGCCAGAACATGCTCGCAAACAGGCTTGAAATTGTTAAAAGACATTTAAGTCCATCGTATGCATGTTCACATAACGTTGTACAAGTAGAAATAACAAAATTTCCTAATTATATTTAAATGAATTTACTTGGAAGAGAAACTAACTCCAAATATACAAAATTTATTTATTTGCGAACAAAATTAAGTTTTCAAACTGCTATTAATCAAAAGTGAAATCGCAATAATGTCACCTTTAATAGAAATTTAGCCGATCATATATGCTAGAGCTATCTCATTTTGGCACAACTTCTTGAAGTTTCAAAAATAAAACAAAGTACTACATTGATCCTAGAATTTACGATATTTCGAGTTTCAGCATCTTAATAGTTACTAAACCTACATATATCTAAAATGTTAGCTGTTACCCTAACACGTCTTCATATTTTTACGGAAAAATTATTCACAAATAATATATATGTGTATTAACTACAACTCACTGCTAAATTAGAAAGATCGAATTAAACAATATTGACGAATGGGTGATTATATTTCATATTATTAAAAGTTATCATAATTAAAAATAAAAATTTCTACCGCTCAAGGCTACGCCTCCCCGCACGCTAAAAATAATCTCCATTTTAGCGATCCTATCATACGACTTGATTTTTGTCACATCTATACTATAAATATCGGTGCGAGTGTCTCTATTGCTATTTATCTCCTTCCATATTTTAAGTTACGATAATAATCATAGTTTACATATCATTCTACTTTTCTATTTACTGTGAAATACCTTGCATATAATTGCTGATTATTATCACATAAACAGTAACCATTGAACGCAGCAAATACCATTCTACATTTTTTATATTTACAACTTATTTTTTCATGCAGAATCAGTTTTTTACTGGTATTGTACTTATTTAGTAATCTACATTACCATACATATGCATTATGCATGCATATGTATGTACGTATATGAATTACAACATGTAGCAAACGAAATTTCAAAATCGATTCTCTCCAGTAAAAAGTCTGATACAAGAAACAAATTTCGCACGTGTTTCTTTATACTTCATAGAAATCTTTTATGTTATAGAATTTATATCTTTTTAAACAAATCCAAACTATACATATAGAGCGTACTCCAAAATATGGTAGTACTATCGAGTAGAGATAATAAATTAGAAATAAAAAACACAATTTTTAAAAATATCTAAGGTTTCGTTTTCGAGAAAATCAATTTTGAAAATGTATCGAGTAGAGTATATGTCTAGATAATGACTTGATGAACCATTTAGATTGATGAAACATTTTGTCTTATTCAATATTTTTGTTAGCTTACGTTGATAAGATAATAGATTGTAAAGAAAGAATGTAAACCAAGATTCATCACGTCATTACTTACGAGTTAAACGCACGTATAGTTGCTACGTTCTCAAAATCTCCAAGTCAGTCTCCTTGAAAACGAAGCTTTATATACACAAATTTTATTCTTCTTATGCTTTTTATTCTTTTTCGTGGAGAATCACATCCTGCTTTTCGTGGGACATCCTGTATAAACTACACAGTAATCCATTTAAAATATGTTGTATGCACCATATCCAATTTTAAGTGCAGGAAATAAACATTCAATGTTCCTCCAACATAAACGATCGTTTAGTTTACGACTTTCCCCAGAATCGTGATTTTCATCTTTATAATACAATATTACACATTCTATCTAGTTTGATATATTATTTGATTAGTGATCAGTAATCAAACATGTTATTTCCAACGAATGAAGCCTTTATCAGGCATAAAAGTTACAGACGTTTGCGGTCTACGACTAATATAATGTATCAACAGAGAAAAACTTCGCAGCTCGAGAGAACAAAATCTGCTACAACCATTTGCCTCGACGTTCACTTCAGTCTCGAGAAATGTCTCTTAAAATGCAAGGCACGTATGTATAGCCAACCTACGCTAAAACTAAGAGCAATGGTATCTGAAAAATCAGCACCGCAAAATGCAGTGAAAATTTTTTGGACACCATTTTGAAATAGTTTGGCGCATCCGCACCAACGTAATTAATACAAATAGATGCAAATATGAATAAATGCCGAGCGAAAATTCGGCGAAATAATTATTATCGGCGTATCTAGATTCGTTGTTTCGAAATCGTCCGCTCGCAGAATCGAATCGGTGTTTTCTCTTGACGATATTTTCGACAGATATTCTCGATACTGGCACTTACCCAGTGAACAGAATTTCGGTGAAGAGAAGAAGTCACGTGCCACAGGAAGTCCGTCCGATGATAGTGGTCGAATATTAGAGAGTAGCACTCACCTTGCCGGAGGTCGGAGAAGTTCTGAGATGCGCTGACTCTTGGCAGGTTTCTCGATTCGCTTACGGAAGCCTCGACAAAACTCGCCAATCTAATTTGCTGGTAATTTACGTGCCGATATTTTCAATCATTGTTGTCATAAGAATATTCCTCGACGAATGTTCCGTCCGCTTATAATCCGTAATGAATAAACTGACCGTGTTAACCTTTCTGCCGACCTGGATGGATCTTGATTCCGTTACAGGCCTCCTATGGTACCGATGAAAGTAAGCTTTCTGTGAAAAAGAAATAATGTTCATTGTTTCTAGAAGTACAATATATCGTTATTATATGTGGATATTCATAAGGATATAATATCGATAGTGGGAAATATTGTAATTTCTGATTAAAGTACGTTTGATGGTATAAAATAATGTTTTGAAAAAAAAAAAAAAAAAAAAACGGAATTTAATCTATTAAAAGAATGTAAGCCAATATGAAATTATATTCTTGGTAACATTGAAGATTTAGAGGAAATTTAATTTAAATTTTGATTTCTGTTTTAAGTAAATATATATTTTAAAGGATAAAACGAAAAGATAAGACGATATTATGTATGTAATTGTCATTGTTTACTGATGATATTAATTCAATTAGAGAGCGGTAAGTTTCGTGAAGTCCCGTTTTAAACGTAAGAAAGTTCATACCCTGGGGATCTCTAATCTGTTGCTTACATATTATATGTATATGCAGATCGTTATGTACGTAATGGTACATAAGGATTACGATGTTTTCGTTGTTATCAGCGAATTTATTGTGGCTCTTTTTACAATTCTGCAAGAACAGTAAAGAAATGGCGTAATTTATATATTAAAAACATATTTTTCAAACAAAATTTGTCTATAAAATTGATGGGTAAAATTTAATACGAAAATTGAAAGATCACATTTTTTAAATATTTCTGAAAATTGATAATATCTTGTTGTACTTTTTGATTTTGTTTATAATGATATAATTGGACAATAATTAGTAATAGTTAATAACGTGTAACAGAGATTTAACAACTTATAACAATATATAGCAATCCTCAAATGAGTCTACATAAAATCAGAAGAACAATATTATTTCATTTTAAACACTTTACAAAAATTAACAGCATGGATTCTCATTTGTATTGCAATTAGTCCTAGTATTAACATATTTGCTACTTACTGTTAATCATTGTTGCATAGTGCAAGCTTCTTATTATATTTGCTAACAAGATTGGCAAAATCTACTTGTAAGGTATACTAGATTAAAATGTTGAGTCATATTGTTTACTTAATTTTTTCCATTTAATGTTTCCTAATAAAAAAAATATACAATTGGATTTGTAAAATATTAAATAATATATATGTAAAAGTTTGATATTAGAAATATACACATTGATTTTAGGCAAATTTTTGATTATTTATTGAAATTAATTAATCAAAACAAGCAATACAACATCATTATACAACATTACAATTTCGATACACAATAAATGAAAGTTAATATGAACAATGAATTAAAAATTCTAATATTATTATAATTGAATTCTTAGTTCATTGAATTTTTCAGGAATTATTTAAGATATCGTATATTTTTAAGTATTTACATTTTAACAAGTAGATCACTTGAGATTTAAATGAATACATTTGTCGACTTCTAACTGAATTTCACGGATAAACGAAAACCGATTAATTCTAAAGGGAGAATTTCATTGGTGAATTACAGGGATTGATTTATTGACTGATGGTCGAGATTTATTACATAAAATTTGTATCGGTAGCTCAACATTGTAAGCAATGAAAAGAATAATCTATTTATTTCATTATTACGCTTGAACAAATGATAATAGACATGTAACTAATTTATAATTAATATTTATTATAATTAATTTAATTATATGTGGACCAAAGATTCCCTACTTCTTTAGGCACAGTATCATTTTTATCCGAAATAAAGTATGTATATTACATACATACATTTACAAGAATTAAAATCAATCTAACAGATATTACTTTTTTTCTAATTATGGGACCATTAAACAGGTTAAAGAAACGGCAGTTATGTATATGTGTTGTATCGTCAAATTCGTTTAATTATTAACTTCACTTTCTGATATCTTTATTTTCCTTAGTCAAAGAATGATAATAAGATAGATACTAATATACTTACGTTTATCACAAGGAAAACTTTTAAATACCAGTGTATGATGTTTAATCACTAAAATTCAAATTTCACGATTTGACATATAGCGCCATATACGTATTATACTGAAGCAGGAAATTTAAATCCTATAAACGAATCAAGTATTTTACAATATTCAATAAAATGTAATAACATAAATAGATATAAGGAAAAAAATTGAAATAAAAATAAAAAAGATTAATAGTAAAAATTCATATAATATATGTATTTTTTGTATGCATACTTTTTGTTAATATTTGTAAAAAAGTCAAGCGAAAATTGTATAATAAAAAAACAACATATAGCAAATAAATAATAAATCATATTATCAATTAATTAATAGTTCCAACATTCTTTATTGAAAGAAAATTTACTTTTTTAAATAAAAATATAAAAATGTTGATGTAATAATGTAATTATGATAATCTCACTTATAAATTAACTTTACATAAATGTATAGAAATTTGTAAGTTTATTATTAACAATGTAATTTTTTATCTTTTTATTAATCTTTGTAAAAAGAATTATGTTTATCTTAAATTAACAGTTGATCCTATTTGAACTATTTTAACACTCTATATATTTAGTGAAGGTACTGCTATTTATGCCTGAAACTTAAAGTTTTAAGTAGAAGCGAATATCAATAATTTATTACACCTTCATATATGCATTTAGTTAAAGTAACGTATTTAGTTAAAGTAACATATTAATGATTAAAATTCAAAACTAGTTAAATTTAATAGACAATATTATACTTCCTAACCTGTATAACCTTAATTTATTCTTCTTTACGTAGGATACATTCTGAAAAGAAATAATCAAATGTCTTTCAAAATGAATAAATACTTGGATCTTGCAAAAACAGGTAGCAGTTATGCCAAACATATGAATCGTTTAAGTAATCGAATATTTGGTGAAGTAACAAGAACGACTAATAAGAAATCGATGAAAGTAGTGACATTATTTAGCGAAAAACCGATAAATAAGCGACCAGAAATTGTTGATTATTATCCACGGCATGTTGAAGCTGATTTATTAATGAAACATCTTAGGAGTTATGGATTATACAGAGATGAACATGAAGATTTTAAGGAAGAATATGAACGTTTAAGAGAACTTCGTGGCAAAAAGAAATGGATTCCTCCACCATTTAGGAAGCAATAAGTTATTTGATTTGTTTAAATTCAGTGTATTAAATCAAACTGTATTTGTATAATATGTATTTCATATAATACATGTGCTTACTTAAATACCAAATGTTATGTATAAATAATAATGTAAAGATACCAAAATACAAAATGAAAAAATAGGTATAATTTTTTAGAATATACAACAATAATATTAGAATAAGAAACAGCTTCAAAATTAAGTGGTAATAACAATTCAAAATCATCTATTTCTATTTGATCCTTATTTTGTTGTACTGTAACTTTATCAAATTGTTGAATGTTGCACAATAATGATTTATTCATAGCACCATTCAAATTTCCTACAATTTGATTCTTATTTTGAGAACTTCCAATTTCTTTATATTTATAAATATTACTACTTGGTTCTTTTGCTACATCTAGATAAGACATTTTATAGTAACCATCGGAGGAAGATGCATTTTTATGGTTAAAATTATTAGAAATAGATTGATATAACTTATTCCAAAAATAAGATTTGTTCATACTTTCTATAGGTACCTTTTGATACTTTATTGCTGTCCCAGTTTTATTATGTAAATGTATTTTTGTATTACCTGGCCAATAACTTATTCGTGAACCTAATTGTAAAAGATCTGAATGATTCCATAAACTATCATGTACATTATTGTTTTCTTTAAATGTACACTGTTTTTCATTTAATTTGGTGTTATTTTCCCATTCTTCTGTGTCCTTGTTATTAAAAACTAAATCATCCATCCATGCCCTAATCGCAAAAGTTCTACATTATAATTCAGTTTCAAATATGTGTCAAATTTTTATTTCTCTAATCTAAAATTTTATGAAAATTGGTAAGTTTATTTTTGAACTTATACCTGAATGCACCAATATCGATATATGTTGGAAGATTTCCACATTCTAAAGAAAAGTTTGTCCAAGATGCAATTCCAACTAGAGCTATCTCATGTTTTTGATTCTCACATACAACTGGAGAACCAGGATTACCAGCACAGGCTCTCATTTCATCCTTAAACTCAACCATTGTACAAAATACATTTGTGTAAGTTGTATTTGTTTTTATCATATATGTACACATTTTCCAGGAATTAAGAATTACTTCATAATATAGAACTGGCTTAGCTAGAACTTTTGAAGATGGTGCAACATAACTTTGCCATCCAAATATCAAACATAGTTTGTAATCATCATCATATTTGACAGGCACAACCTTAGGTAGGATTATTTTATTATGGCACATGTCAAATGGCTTAGTAAGTTTTAAAAGAGCTATGTTATGATCTCGATCAGGAAGAACAGAATAAGCTTCATATGTGGGATATATATATGTAGCTTTTACAGGTAATGTCTGTTTAGAGTCAGTTCCATTTAGTCCAGTTGCAAATAAAGTAATGGACTGTATTAATAAAATTAAGATATGACTATATATATATCCTTTTTTAGCATTAGGTAGAAAAAGTATCATACATTTCTCTTGTCTTGCACACATTGCGCTGCGGTTAAAACCCAATCTGGTGATAGAAGTACTCCACCACATGGAGCTACTGTTTGAAACTGTATCAACCAGGGAAACTGACCATCTTGAGCTCTTTTACCTTTTAACAGTATACCTTTATATTCTTTCAAATTTATAAAGATCAGAAAAAATGAAATGTAAAATGACATATTCATTAAAATGAAATAAAAAATATAATATGTATTTGAAATATATCTTATTTTTATGTAGCTATCTTCAAGTTGATACTATAATAACTTAAATTAAATATCCATGATTTTTACTGACTGTAAAATTGTTTATTTAATTATAAGGTAAACATATTAATATTTTTATATATTAATATTAATATTAATTATGGCAATCATATGGCAGTATTTATATTATTTATAGATCAGGTATAGAAAGATGATATTAAAATTTTTAATAAAAAAAAGCTGGCTTCAGAAAATATTATTACATAATATTATTCTACTTGTATTTTCTAAGTCACTTTATCTTTTTTATATGTTGCCATTAATTTTTCTATTATGAATTAAAAGTGTTTCACTTATGAATTATAGTAATAGCAATAGCAATAATGATGATAATAATTTTTTGGAATAGTTTATAGTTCTTCTTTCACATCATTTTCTTTGTTTTCAACTTTTGTAACTTGCATCTTCTTTTTCTTTTTCTTTTTAACTTCACCACTAGTATCACCTTTTTCTTTTAGACAAGAATCGTCATCATCCTTTAATACTCTTTCTGAACACAAATACCTAATAAGATGAAAACCATATTATGTAATAGAATTAAACTCAATAAATAAAATCTAAATATAAAATATAACTAATAATAATAAATTAGTACCTAGTTAAAGGAACTTTTCCTTGATAGTTATGATACCAGTCTTCAATATCAGACTCATGATTTTCAATCAAATCTTCACATTGTGATTTTAAAGTAGTAATTTCAACAGATGGTTTATCCCATAATTCATATGGGATACCTAGATCAACTTTGACACCTTTGTGCCTATGTAAATATAATATAATTATTTTTAATGGTACTTTAAGTTCAAACTCCTTGTTTTTAAATTATAGCTTACGCAAGTCCATGAAGTGTTTTAAATGTTTGACTCATTCCCTTGGCAAATCGTGTACTATCTGTACGTTCCTTATGAATATTATATTCCAATATACGTTCACACAGATTTTCCATACTTTCTACTAAACGTAATTCTCTAAACATAATAAAACCAATGTAAACTAGAATTTACGAACACATAGAATATTGCGTTTTTAAAAATATATTTCATATTTACGATTTTTTGTATTCCTTTTTCCTCTTGGGTGAAACATCATCAACAGAATATCCAATTTCAAGTACATCGTGCGTTTTACCGGTTTCATCTAATTTAGCTTCTAATTCGATAGCCACAACTTTGCAAACTATAACAAAACAGTGATATGTATTGCTATCTCTGTACATTTATAAAAATTTATCAATGTACACTGCACGTATGTATATATGTAGTTACCTTCGCATTTATTTGCATATTTAACACCTTGTTCCTCTTCCGGACCACCAATTACAAGATACGAAAATAATAAATGTGTCAAAAATATTTGCGTTAGAATATACATTATAACAATTGTAAGTTCACAAAACTATGATAATCATTTAGAGGAACTGTATGATTTTGGAATGATTCGAATTATTCATTCACATCTATGGTACTTCTAGCTCACATTTCCTCATACCTGTATTTCCTTTTATTAATATTGTATCAAATATATCAACAATTTTTATATGACGTACATGAAAGGACCGGGAATAATGATTGCATTTACAATTACGGAAGCTTGGACATCGTAAACATTTTAAAATTATTATTCAGTAGTTTCTTAAGGGCTTTTTCACATGAGTTGGTGCCCATGAAGCACCGAGCCATTCTATAAGATAAAGTGCACAAAAAATTAAAGATGCCTAAGTATTAAGATGCAAAGATAGCTTTTATTAAAAAAAACAAGTAGCTTAAAATTTTTATTATTTAAAATATATAAAAATATTGATTTGAAAAATTTCTCTTTCTTTTTTGACGTCTCTACTTTTGCAGAGATCTTTGATATCTTTGAGATTTTTTTCATAAATCAAGTTTTAAATATCTACTATCCAGATCTATTATCTGAAGAACGATACAAATTTTCAAATAATGTTGTCTTTCAAGTTTTAACTTTCTCCTAGCTATATTAGCCGCATCTAATACTTGAACAATATCTATATATGTTTCGAGTGATGGATGTATTGAGTATTTTAAATTTTCTAATCTACACATCTATAATCATTAAACATAACGCCGACAAAGCAAAGTTCAACTTATATATGTTGAGAGCAGTACCAACAGTATACACTTCAGTATTACCAGATATTACATTTCGTCAAAAGAAAAAAGTTTTATTAGCAGTTAATTTCCGGCAACGAGTATTTAATAAAATGGCGGTGAAAACAAACTAATGTTTTGTTGAATGTATACAAAAATTTCATTGATACGGAAAATTTAATTAATTTATTCGTAATATTATATATCATACATTAATAACAATAAAGAAATTGTGTCGAATATTCTCAGTATATCATAAAACAGCAAAACAGGATTTTTCATTGACTAAATTGATTTAATTTTAGAATTTTGTATATTTATAACTTATAAATTCTTAGTAACTTATTATTTATACAATATTTGCAATATTTATACGATGACTGCAAAAATATATCAACCAGATCAAGAATTAGAGACGAAGGTTAAAAAAGGTTAGGATTCTGTATACTTCTATTACCGAATACATTTAGATTATCATTAATCTTATTTTTTAACATTTTAGCAACTGAACGTATATCTGAAAACATGCATATAGTTGCAAATGAACCATCGCTTGCATTTTATAGACTTCAGGAACATGTAAGGAAGGCATTGCCTCCTATGGTGGATAAACGAGTAGAAGTGCTTACACTTCAACAGCAACTTTTAGGCAGGTGTTATGATGTAGAGTATGCTGTAAGCGCTATTAAGACAATGCATGGTGCTGGGAAGAGTTTTGAGAACACTTTAGAATTTATCAAGAATGCTATATTTTTCAAACAACAATTAAAATATGAAGAACAGCGTAGGCACAAGAAAGATGGAAATAGAGATTCTGTATACAAGAGACTATCTGCACACATTCCTACCTTAGATCATTTACCAGACGAAATATCTGATGTTGTAAGAGAAACTGCCAATAGGGTAGAGTCTATGATGAATCATGCCAGATATTCTACCGAGGTTCAAAAAACAAATTGAACTTCACAATTGACAATTTAATGTATTAAAATATAATATTGTCAAGAGATATAAATGTGGATATTGTAAATAATTGATTTTAACTATAGACGAATAACTTGTTTATAGTTAAAAAATTATGTAAAAAAATGTATAATGAAAGTGAAATAAATTATTGTTCTTATGTTCTGAGGAGCTTAATATTTCAATGTTTCTTTCTATATTTACAGTCTAGTTCAATGTTACTAAAGCTATTCAAGGCTTATGAAAAAATATATACAAAGATATATATAAGGAAATATAATAAATTTCAACGATATTTACATACTTATATTTACATATTCTCGCTCTTTTTGAAAACTTCTGACGGAAACGCTTATTAAAATGACTTTCCTCTTCGCACTATTCTATTATTCGTTGACTCTACGCGGGAAAATAATTCTGCGCACTCAGGTGCGCAGTACCGTTGTGACTTTCGGGCACTTTTCCATGTAGCAGCTACTACAAATCTTTCTGATTGGTCATGATTCTTGAAAATTAAATAAAGTTGAATAAATTAAAAATCAAAGGAAGTTAAATAAATAATATTTTTCTTCTTTAATCAGCAATGTATGTGTAAGAAATATTAGAAATGTAATACAATGTATAAATTTGTTTTTCTTTTTACAATAAAAATTAAATATAATTTAAATATCGACTGAAAGTATCGATAATTATCGATTAGTATCGAAGTATGTAATCTGGTTTGAAAGCTATTTAGAGACCGCCAAGTTCAGTAGATTCCTTACCGTTAAATACACGTGAAGAAATTATACTTGACTTTATAGAACCCTTAAAAATGTTTTTCTCGGTACTCTTTGTTCTATTTTGTGTGACATCGGATGCCTTAGTACACAGATTAAATGTCCCCAGAGTTTTATTACCAGTATTTAATGATTTTGCTGTAAATTTTACACTTGAAGTTACTGATGGTGCTTGTTATAAATGGTAACTACTATTTCTTTTACAACCTAGTTTTATTATTTTGTTATTTATTTAGTTGCAATTTTTAATATTAAAACTTAAATCTTTTCAATTTTTCATTCATATGTTTAATATTTTATTATTTATTCAGAAGTAATTTTTTTCATGAATGTTTCACTCTCCCTCTCTCTCTATCTCTCTCTGATTGTACTATGATTCTCGATACACCTTGTTATGGTTTTATATTTAAAATTAAAAGTATATTTATCAATAGGTCAACATCACGATTAGATATTATTCAACTAATTCCTATAAATGAAAATGTTGAGAGAACTTGTTCTTCTGCTATATTGATTCAAACAATAACGAGAGAGTCCAACAGAAATACTGCAATAGTATTAGCAGAAGATGTTAATAATGGGCAATTTTTAAGATGTGACGTTATAGTAGATGTGATATTTTCTTTAAATCTTGTGACAACTACCAGAGAATTATATATAGAGGAAGCACCAGAAGCATTTGAAGTTAGAGCATACGATGAACAAGGTAACGATATTTGATAAAACCTCATATACTACATTATTTAGAAGAGCATTTATATTTGTCAATATTTAACGTTTCCAGCATTGTATTAATAATATATATTGAGCATCTAAAGGGTCTTTTACATATAGTACTGATCGTCTGAATGTTCCTTTAAACTTATTACTTTAAAGTTTGTAAGCTTTTAAAACATGCATAAATTTTGATTATAATATGATATGTTTTTATAGGAAATGAATTTACTACTCTTGCTGGTGTCGAATTTCTTTGGAGCATAGACAATGCTGATAAACATATGTCAGATTCTAAAGCAAATGATATTTTAAGATTTATGACTTATCAAGAATCACATTATGAAACTCCACCAACAATTGCCGCATTAGATGTAATTGGTAAAAAGGGACATATCGTACTGCTAGAAGGAATAAAAACTGGCACAGCAAAGGTATTAATATATTCTATATAGACGTAAATATTATTGCACTTTCAAGCAAAATAAAATATTTAATTATAAATAAAATATACAAAGAGAAGAAAATATTTTTCATTGCAGGTTTCTGTGAAATTAACTTATCCAGAATATAAACATGTTCCACCAATAGAAGTTGAATTAATTGTAATAGCCAACCTGATTATCATTCCATCAGACACAACAGTTATGGCATATGATAGTTTTAAATATAAAATAATGCAAGTAAGTATCACTATTATTATGCATGATATATTTTGCATATTAATGTTGATTGAATTATTAATATATTTATAGGCTCGTCAAGGTCGTTTGGAAGAAATAACTTTACCATCTAGCCAATACTACTTAGAAGCAGAAAATCCTAATATATTAGAAATTGATAACGATCGTGATTTTGCATATGCTAAATCTCTAGGACGTACCAAGATATTCTTACATGATAAAAATGTACGTGATGAATATCCCGTTATTTTACCATCTGCTACAGTCAATGTAAATGATGTAGCGTATGTAATGCTTGCTGTTTTACCCAATAGAAATTGGGGTTTAGTACTTGGTCATACTCACGAAATTGTTGTTGAATTATATGATAATAAAGATCATAAATTTCACATTGGAGAAGGTGTTGAAGTATCAGTGAAATTAGATGAACACTACTTTGAACCAAAGATGATAACACAAAATGGAACTTATATTGTTGGTGTGCCTATCACATGTGGAACAATGACTGTCGAAGCTACCCTCAATGGTATAATTGATAAACATGGTAGAAAAGTATTTATTGCTTCACGTCCTACTGCAAGAGCTGAGCTTTTGATTCATACTCCAGTTACTATACAACCTAAGGTATTGGCAATTCCATGGGATTCTAAGGCTAAATCAAGGTTATCATTTATATTACTATTATTATGTGCAATACATCATTCTTTTTTGTTAATAATAATATTTTTATTAAATTTAATGTATGAAATTTTATTTTATTATTATAGGTATGACACTGTACTAAACGCAAGTGGAGGAGATGGATCATATGTATGGTCAAGCAAACATCCTTCTATAGCAACAATTTCTCAAAATGGAGGAATGAGAATTTTAACAGCAGGTGTAACAGAAATAAATGTTGCCATGACAAGAAATCAGTATAATAAAGACACAGCAAAAGTGTATGTATTACCTCCTTCCAAAGTAAAAGTAATTGAATATAACATGGAAGCTGCTGTAGGAGAACAGATTTATCTTCATATTGCATTATATGGAAGATTAATTAATGGAACAGACTCCAAAGAAATTCCATTCAGTGATTGTAGAGATATTAATTTTGAGACATACATTCCAGATGGTAATTTTGTACAAAACAATAGTAATGTCATAGAACCTGTAGGAATTGCATGTGCCGTTATAGCAGTTACTAGCGTGGATATCGGAACATCCGAAGTAACGGTAGTATACAACGCTAACGGTCAATATTTGACTGACAACGTTACTGTGTCGGCCTATGAACCTTTAATAGCATTACATCCAAGTACTAAGGAAACTTTATTAGCAGTGGGTTCATCGAGGAAAATAGTTTTTAAAGGTGGACCCCATCCATGGTCTAACAAGCCTCAAAGTTATTCGCGAAAAATTCAAATATCTGAGGAAAAAATTGTTGATGTAACAGAACATGCAGATTCTTCAGATGGATTACACGATATATTCGTTATTGAAGTAATGTGTCGTGCCCTTGGAGAGGTGGATGTAACATATAAAATTTCAAATGTTCCTCTATTGCCAAACTGTAAAAATACATATGCATCTGAAACAGTAAAAGTGATTTGTGGTAAACCTAGACATATTTATCTTCAACCTGAATTTAAGGATAAGAATTGTCCTATCAGCAATCTTAATATAGAAAGAATAATGGCACATAGTGATAAAAATTTGAAGCTTATTACAATAATAAAAGATGAAGAAGGTAGAACATTCGATAATATTACGAGTTTACGAATTGAATGGAATTTAAAACCCTCGACTGTAGGTTCTGTAGAAATGCCTTCTAGTTCTATAGAGGAAACAATCACGGATATGAATGTTATTTTACCAAAAAGTTACTATCAAAATGTCATTTTTAAAAAACATTTTGGCACTCTTATATTAACAGCTACAGTTACGGGTTATCAAAACTATATATTAAGTAAATTAAAAATAATTCCCGAATGGCCGTCATTCGCAATTGAGACTGAAAGAAAAATCTATGAAACGCCTCTTATAGAAACTTCTATAGAAGTAGTTTTAGTCAATGATACCTCTGTTATCCCTGATAAATTAATGGTATTAAATGATCCTACTGCAAAATATTACTTGCAAGTGAATCAAGGTTCTGGATATTACGAATTTGTATTAAGTTCAGATGATATTGCAGAAGTTCGATATATAGAGTCAACAAAAGCAATTAGTCTCGTTCCAAAAAAATCTGGAGTACTTCATTTATCATTGATAGATCTTTGTTTACCTTCAAAACCAGCTGAAGTTGTAATTGAAATACAACAACTTGCCATAATAGAGATAGAAACAGTGAATAAAATCGAAAAGGGAAAGTGCATAGTAGCTGCATTGAAACTTTATGACACGAATGGCCATGCTATAAAACTGCCATCTTTGAATGCTTTAGAATTTAGAGCAGAAATTGATAACGAATACATAGAAGTTAAACAATTACCTGCTAGTGAACATGGCAATCCTCCTTATACTCAACTGTTGTATATGGTATATGGAATGGCAGAAGGTGAATCTCAATTAATTTTCGTCAGCAAAGGGGCCGAAAAGGAGATACAGAGTGAATCAGCAACTATCCAAGTCTTTGTTCCTTTAAGAGTTTTTCCAAGAAATCTAACAATACTAGTAGGGACTGTTTATCAAGTACAAACAACAGGAGGTCCATCAAATGCAGAAATTGAATTCTCTACACAGGATAATGATATTCTGAATGTTGGCTATAATGGTATATTTGAAGGAAAATCAGTTGGACAAACAAAAATTATTGTTAGAGCCATTGGTCTTAATGCTAAAGGCAATAAAGTTATTTATTCTGAGGATCATGCTGATATACATGTATTGTATCTTGAAGGAGTTAAAATTGTCGTGCCAACAAGTAGAGTAAAAGTGGGTGCAATGTTTCCACTTTGGGCATTTGGTATCCCAGAACATTTAACTCCTCTTATTATAGGTTCTATGCAATTACCACTAACTTTTATGTGGTCATCTAGTGATTCTAATTTAATAACATTGCATAATATGTATGAAGGTACTGGAATTAACATTAGATACCAAAATGAGGTATCTTTGAGAGCCAAAGCTATTAGTCCTGGATTAGCAACTATTTATTTAAATGTTACAATGCCATCTAATATGTTAGCTGGTTTTAAAAGCGATGTAACATATACTACATTTATAAAAGTTGAAATTTTTGAGGAATTGCGTTTAATGCATTTGGGACTACCTTTTGATGCACCAGTGATACTAATGTCCCCAAATTCTGTCTTAAAATTAGAAACAAATCGTGACAAACATGGTTCAACTATTTATAAAGTATTGTCTACTGTACATGGAAATGATTCAGTAGATTTACAGGCTTTAACAGTTGCATCTAAAACCGTCACTATTGATAAAAATGGCATCATAAAAGCTGGTGAAAGTATTGGAAAAATAGTTATTTCTATTACAAATACTGAAGCCTATAATTTGAAACAATCAATAACTGTTATTGTTGAAGTAAGATTTATATTATATTATTAAGATGCGAATTTGATTGGGAGTTTAAAAAATTTATATCTCAATTATTTTATTTATAGGTCAAGCCTATTCATTATATGATGTTGTCTTTAAAATCAATTTTACGAATTCGGAGTGGAGAAGAATTAAATATGTTACCCAAGGGTATGGAATTGGATTATATTCTTGAATATTATGATAATATTGGAACAAAGTTTCATGCTGCTGAGGTTGATGCTAAAACTATATTAAATCGGGTTGATCTCGCATCATTTACTAAAGGTTCCGAAAATGTAGTTACTGCAAAATTTATTGAAAATGGAGACCTTGTTGTAAAAGCATACAATGAAAAATATCCTAATGCAATGTTTGATTATGTACATATGATGATTGGTGATATAGTTTTCCCCACAAAGGTAATTTACATATTTATTTTATGTTAAATAAGAAATTTTCATATATGAATCATTTAAATCATTTAAATTTATAATGTATTATAGACTACACTAACAGTGGGAGATATAGTATGCTTTTCAATGCCACTTTTATCTTCTGACGGTGATCCAGGTTATTGGCAATCTTCTGCTCCTGAAATATTAACTGTAGATCCTATTACAGGAATAGGTCGAGCAAAAAATATCGGTTATGCAGTAGTAAAACATAGTCTTGCAACTCACATGCAAGGTGAAATAGAAGTTCACATCCAACCTATTGCAAAGGTACTACATTCAGTGAATCATTTGGAACTATTAATCATTAATTTTTTTCGAAAATTGTACATGGTATATTTTTGTACATACAGGTATCAATTGTCCCACTAAGAGGTCGAAATATTACTGGAACTGAAACTTTTAGTGTTCCTGTTGTACTTAAAAGCAAAGATGAACAAGTCAAAGAAAACAATATCCTATCTAGAGGCTTAGGTGGTTGTAGAACATTTAGTTTATTTACTTTAAATTCATTTCCCTATACCTGTAATATACAATTTGTTTCATCAACTTCATCTATCGGAATAAAAGACCTGTTTCTTGTCAAACCGCGATTTGATATTGCAACTGGTACGTTTAATTTGATCTTCTGCTGCATATAACAAAATTTACTATTATTTAACTTTATATAGAAATTGTTTATTGTAGGATTTTATTATTGTGATGTAATCCCAATGAGTTCTCCAAACATAATTTCTAGTACACTAGAAAGTCGTATTCAAATAAGTGCACAAAGTAAAGACATTGAAGCTGTGCCTTTAGAAGTTACGTATCTTCCTCCTGTCTATGTTGATGCCAAAGAAATTATTTTTATTAATACCCATTCTCAAACCATTCCAACAGCAACACTTGAAATATATGGGTTGCAATCTGTATTAAATCATCTTACTGTAAGTTTATTATTCTATGGAAGTTGAAGTAAATTTTAAAATACAATTCATTTCATTTGTAATAAACTTCTATAGATTGATGTACCAGATGGAATGACTGTAAGTGCTCGACAATATATTTCAAAATCTACAATGCAATACAAACTGCGTTTGATGCATAATCAGGAAGAAATCCAAGGTCAAAAAGTTGTTATTGTAAATGACATTACAAAGCAAAATATATCCGTGAGTAGATTAAAAAAACACTTATAAAACATCGTAATTTATTGTAAATAATAATTTAATTTTGTTTCTGTAGCTTTTTGTACGTGTAACAAAATATGAAAATTTCATACCATTATCTGGAATCCATTGGGTAGATTATATGTACTTCCATCGTTATACATTCGGAACATTTGCTGTTGTTGTAATTACTTTCTTCTACAGTGAGTCTCTTAGTATTTCATATTGGTTTTAGCTTATCGTGTAAATATTTTCTTACAATTTTATCTTTATATTTTGTTTTACAGTATGGAAGAATAAAATAGCAAATGTTGATTTAAACATAAAGAATAGATCAGTTTTTGGTATGTATTTTATTTTAACATAAGTTCTATTCATATTTATAATAAATAATTATTTAACAGCAATTCATCTTTTATAGCTGATAAATGTCCACCACAATTAAAAAAGATTAGTACTCCATGTTCGTCTCCGTTAAATAGTACGACTATGTCAACTCCAAGGAGTCCAGTTACGCCAACAAGATTTACATTTTCTGCGTTTGATCCTGTATATGGTGATCCTCGTGGTCCTTATTCGGCAAGTAAACGAAATAGGTCCATGAATATGACACAATAAAAATGAATAATTTCAATTTAAAGATACATTGTACAGTGTACTTATATTAATTAGATTTGTTTTTAAACAAACATTTCAAAATAGTGCCTTATTGTCACAACTTATCATATTTTATTTATATTTAAAAACTACTTATTTTTTATGTTCATGATCATGAAATGGTTTTGTGTATTACTATTAGATGCGTGTATGTGTATAGAACAGTGTATATTTTGTAATTTACTATTAAATAACTACGTATGTAGGCCAATGTACATACTGTAATATATAATTTGAAATATATTATTATATGTATATGTAAAATTTAAATAATCTAATGGCATTTATGTGGCACCATCTATGAGATAAAGAAGGAACCTAAGCTTTGAATGTATACGGATAAATGGCAGCACTCGTCTGTTCTTAGATAAGAAGCACATTTCTGTGCAACAAGGATAGATAGAGAAATTATTAGTTCCACTTTTCACCACTGCGTGGTGAATAATATTTCTATATCCACGAATTGATGAAATATTGTATTTTGAAAAAAACTAATTAAATGGATTAATTTGTAAACTTTTATGATTGATTCTCCCAAATTAGGCTCTCAGCTTTCTTCCAATATTCCATTTAATGTACGAAATACATGAATAAAGATTTACAAATTTCATTTAATAGATCAAGATATTTGCTTGAATAATATTTCATTTCTCGCAAACTATATTCGGTATTTGGATCAAAGTTGTACCTGGAAATAGTTAAAAGCATCAACTTTTGATACATACGCGTAGAATGCAAATTAATTGCGTGAAAATGTAAAATTTATTTTCTAATTTCGACATCGTCACTCAGTATCACTCCTTATCTCATCATGACGATACCTCTTTACATATTCTATGTTCCTGTTAACATTCCTCAATTTTCAGCCAAAAATTATATTCTCGATAGATAATGATCTCAATCTGATTACTAATTTTTATTGCTTTGGTTAATTTTTGATGTGATAATTCCTTGAAATTATCAATAAAACATAATTTACGCACATTATACGATAATCTAATACATCTCATTATTATTTTATAATGATGTAGGATACAATCATAATTAAATACTATTTAAACTTATTAAAAAATTATCATGATGGATCATTTCTTTTCCACCTTCATATCATTCAAATATGAGAACGTTATGAAAAATGTTCTTTCCTAAAATTGAGTTTATTTTAGTTGATAAAAGGGTTGATTACAGCAAAATGAATTTTTCTTCTTCTATCTTAACGATATATTTTCTTTGTTAAAGGATTTGAACAGATCTTTAGTATATACAAAAGTATTCATGTACAAATAAAGCATATAAAACTAGAAAATAAAGTATGTGTAGACCGAATATTGAACTAAAATTTTATATATTCATGTATGATTCCAATTACAGTAATTATGCAAGATAACTTTCTTAGTTTAAATAATATTGCACAGTATTCTATGTTAGTGATAAAAAGAAATTGGAAATTGCATGTAATGTTACTTACAGTAAAATGTTCATAATCTTTTTAATTTTCTCCTGTTATCTCCCCCATTCTTTTGTTTAAAAACTGAAAAGATTGTTTTATAAAGTGTTTTGTACTATACTTTTTCATATTTACTCCAAAGATATACATACATATGTATAATGATATTGTTCTAATCAGTTTCTTATATTCCATATAAACAATATGTAACATGATCCGTTAATCAGACTACTTTCTCTAAAGCCATCAAAGATATCACATATCTTCAATTTTTGCACTGATTATGTTTCAAAATATGTAAATATGTTTATTTAGTTCACATTTACTTAATTTTATATATTCTAATATTTTTCTTATCTTTTATTAAAAATTTTAATGAAAAAAGATGTAATTGCATTAGATAACTTACAAATACATTAATATATAAAAAAATAGTAGAACATTTTATGGTTCTACTTTTGTAATACAAAAGTAAAGTATAAAAATGCTGTTACAGAAGTATGTTTAATATAATAAAATAGTTCTAGTTCTAGTAAATTATCTCTGGAATTATGTCCATGTGTTAGAAAGTATTTTGAAAGAAATAATACTTGATATTCTCAATGGTTTTAGAAAAAGACAGTTTGTAGTACACTTTACTTGTTCCCGTTGTAACTAAACCTTAAGAAAACTCTTTGTTTATATGTGATTATTCTATAGTTGTCTAAATGACAAGCATTTAAAACAAAATTAATGGTTCAAGATTAGAATATACATTTTCCATAAATGAATAAAATTTCCATGCAAACATAAAATATGATGGAAAATTGACTATTCACTGTAAAAGATAGGAGGTAACATTTGGTATAATTGAGAAAGAGATCATTAGCATAAAAATAAATTAAAAATACAAACTGAAATTTGTTTATTATACAAGATTTAAAAAAGAAATTCATCTTTCAGAATTATTAAGTACACTAAAAACTTATCATTTCTATAAACTTATATCATACATGTATGAAATCTTATATAAAACAAAAATTTAATCTGTACTTTTGAAATGTATGTTTTATTTGTAAGAAATCATCTAATTTTTAGCATTTCCATAAATTACTCCGTATTATGTGTAAAACCTTTTCATTTTGATTATCTGCTCCACGTAATAGAATTCACCAGTAGGCAGAAAATAAAACATTTTTAATATATTTTCCAAGGAATATAATGAAATCTTTGTATATATGTATATATAAAAAATAATAAAATAATTTTACTTCAAAGATTCCACTGTCTCATTAGAGAATAGCAATTAGTTATAATAAAATTTATTGATGTAAAAAGAAATGCAAATATCACTCTGTAAAAATGTTTCTCACATGAGTTTAAAATTGAATTGAATTTTGATTTAAGCAACTAAAATACTAACATTTTTAGCAACATCTTATAATGAAACTACAGTTTTAACTATTTGTAAATTAAATCTGTAATTTTGAACACTTATTTGAACTTTGTTTAGTGATTACAATAATTTGTACCATTTTAAATCTGTAATTGGATTATTCCAACTCAATATAATTGTTTCATTTATATAGATATACTATATAGATTTCATAAATTTGTTGTGTTTGTAAAGAAATAGAAACGTTTTTGCGTTTCATGTCTAATTAAAACTGATTGTTCCATTGAAGAAAGTCATTACGATACAATATCGAGAATCTGTACAGTTTCTAATAATGATATTTTGTAACAAGTCGTTTAAAGATAGTTACATCATATCGTCAGCATATTCTTATACTAGACATGTGCTTTGTTTTCTTCAACAATCTCATAGATGTAACACAACTAGTAAGTTCATAAACTTTTTAATTTTGTAATTAATCGACAGAAATTTTCACAGCTTTCTTATAACTTTCTATTTAAATAATTACAAAACAATATTTTGTTATGTTAGTAAAATATTGCTCACAATCAGTCAAATATACTGACTCTTATTAGATTATTATCACAAACGTTACATTATGAAATTGTTGGATAATGATCCCTATTACCATTTTGTACAATAAGAGTACTCCTTTATCGCTTCAAACAAAACGTAAATTTATCAAGCTTTGTTTTCTGTAGAGATATTAAAAGGATTAAGAAACGTAAATCCAATGATTGTAATATTTAGTACATGATGAAATCATGTTATAACTTATGCATGTTTTATACATTATCTTAAAACAAAAATATTCTTAGAGCCTGAAACATTCGTTTCATTTATTAATTTTACATAAACTTTTGGTTTCACTTCAGTCTTATTGATAAAAATACGATACATGTAGAAAGTATACTATCGAGACAGAAACAATTTGTTTGATTAACTCTTTATTTTTGTTTTTCTTTTTTTTATCAGTGACTGCACAAGCAGTCCTCCATAACGAAGTTTTGATGTCAATATATACTTTAAAAATCTGTTTTTTTTTTTTTTTTTTTTTAATCACTGAGAACATGGAAGCTGCAAGCATTCCATTGAAGTGAATATTGTGTTCGAGAATATGTTTCAAGGAGATTTTGCCTTTCTGTTCCTTTGTATTTTAAATATTCACAATAAACACAACTGTTTTATATATATAAAAAAGAAAAAGAAAAGGAAAATAGAGCAGAAATTACAAGAGTATTGTACTTAAATCTAGAATAGTTGGAATTGGTATTTAGTAATACATAACAGAATGTATAAATAACATAAGAGAAATATTTTACAAAGTCTTATATAAAAAACACGATTAAATCGCGACAATATAAACATTATTAAGGAGTAAATTTTCTACATCAGGAAAATATACATCCGTACTTAGTACAAAGTAATTGTCTCGTGAAAATGAATTGTAAGCTACACAAAGCTAATGGAAGAACATAGAATAGTTCCTGACAAAAATGACTTCATCTCTAGAAAGGCAAAGTCTTATAAAACGTACGTATTACTTATATAATGCTCATCGATCGGCGGTAGCGTTTTCTAGTATTAGTTATAACAACAGGAACCGACACAGGGGCGGGAGGAGTTACGGGTGTAACAGGAGTCATCGGTGTAAGAGGAGTTAAAGGAGTTTCAGCCATTTGGGCTGAAGAGGGGGGCCTGAGCTACCAAATGTAGTTCTCGGTTTGAGGGGCTCGCATTACTCCCACACCTCCACCGAGTCTTCTGTAATTCATACAACCACATAGTTTCCATTGATTTTGTTCTGAATCGTACACTTCAATTGTTTTTAAATAGGCAGTTCCATCAAATCCACCCACTGCATATAGTAAACCATTCACTACTGCTAAACCCACCTGAAAATATAATAAGTGAATGAATTCTTTTGTTAGTAAGAAACGTATGATTTTTAAATTTATCTGCATCCAATATTATGAAATTTAAGTGAAGTATTTTTATTGAAACGGGTTTTTACAAGAAATCAGGTTAATGACTGTTTTAAACAATAAATAGTAAAAGTTAAGGCAACTTACTCCGCTTCTTCTTGATGTCATAGCAACTATTGGACTCCAAGAATTTGTGTGAGGGTTATACCGTTCCGCACTTGAGAGTTCCATGCAGTCATCTCGTCCTCCAACGGCATAAATTAGATTATTAAATACCGCACAGCCTAGATGCTTACGTCTTGTAGACATAGGTGATACTTGAGACCATTTGTTTTGTCTCGGATCATATCTTTCTACTGTATTTAAAGGCGACTGGCCATCAGATCCACCAATGGCATATAAATAACCGCCTAGCACAGCAACAGCTACTCCAAGCCTTCTAGTGGTCATTGGTGATACTTTGGACCATTTATTTTCTTTAGGATCATACCTGTATATAATAAATCCTTTGTTTCGTTTTGAATCCTTTTAAAATTATATTAATTTGTATATTTCATATTGATACATGAAAGTAGATAAAATGAGTAAAAGCTTACAAATAATGTTCTATCATATCATACAGTTATCATGCCATGTTATTTCTCACTTTGTTATTGTGTTTTATAAAGTAAAGAATGGTAGAGATAGCGCTCTAACAATAAAACGTGAATAACATGCATGATAACTAGGCAAAGTTTATTTATACTTGTGATGTATAATTAGTGAAGAGACTCTGAATGAATAAAATTTGATTTTAACTATATGGCAATAAAATATTTATAAATAGGACAATTTACCTCTCAACATGATTTAAACATTGGACGCCATCCTGCCCACCTACCGCGTAAAGAAAACCATCCAATACCGCAACACCTACGCTAGTTCGACACGATGTGGTAGGTGCAACATCACAGGACCATTGATTCGTTTGTGGATCATATCGTTCGATGCTATTTAAATAACTTTGTCCGTCGTGACCACCCACTGCGTACAACAAATCGTTCAGTACAGCTACTCCGACACCACATCTTCGTTTACTCATTGGCGCCACCATTTTCCAATCCGCAGTGTTAGGATCAAATCTTTCTACGCTAGCGATTGCATCGCCAGAACACCAACCTCCGACAGCGAATAGAACTTCACCGCGTCTGGTTGGTTTTCTAGGTCGTGTTCTAGGTCCTTGCATCAGCGGCCTTTCTTGAGGAAGCAGTAAATAATTTTTCGCTTCGTCTACCAAGTCTCTGCATGCGTCATCGGACCGAACTAAAAGGTCAGAACCTACGGTTCCAACTAAAAATTTTGGGCTAAGGAGGGGTAGTCGTACATGTTGCAGAACTTGCGCCAAATGTTGCCTTCTCTCAGTGACATTATATTTGACCCAGTTCATAACTGCACTAAATACCTGTTCTTCTGTTCGAACATTTAACTCGTCCGAAGAAATAATATCTACTAATTGGCCAACAGGCAATAAAAGAAATTCTTCGCTTTCCATTACCTAGATAGAAACAAAAATGTAAACAATTATTATAAATCTAATTATTAGATACATCTTGGAGAATGAAGAATACATACTTCTTGAAAATTGTGCTGTGTAAACTTGTCCGCGATTCGTAAAAGTTCACGACACGAATGAGTATCAGCAAACGCTCGTATACCTAGACAATTAGATGGATCTAATTGGCGTTTGAGAAACTCGCAACATATATCCTGAATCTCTGCTAGCTGGAGAAGGCACGCTGCTGGAAGGAGAGTCTGAACGTTCGCTTCTTCGACGATGATGTGAGAAGTGTAACAGAAGTCTATCAATAGTTCCATCGCCATTTCATCTATGTCACGTATCGTGACTTCAGTTTGTCGAGATTCCGCCAGCTCCCCAGTAAACATCGCTCTACAAATAACACAATTTTAACGATTTAGTCAATTTAAATATTGAAGATTCTAATGTTTAATTACGATAATAGTATCTTACCGGAAGTACGGACTACACGCCGATAAAATAACACGGTGAGCGAATATCTTTCTAGAGCCGACATTGAGAACGACATCGCACAATTCTCGATGACGACGAAGAACATTGAGTTCGGTGAGTGTAGCACGAGGATGCTTCTCTGAAGTGTGACTGAGGCGGGCTGGGGAAGGTGCGCGTTCTACGACCATTTCACCCATCCTCTGTGAGGATGGGGCGCCCGCGGTCGCTCTCCCCGAGGCGCCCCTAGACCCCCCTAGCTGGAGGCGCAGCGGGGGTGACGCCCAACCCCACACCGAGTCTATCTGCAACACCATTCACCAACCACCACGGCTCTCGAACGTGCCCGCACCAGGCCCTCTGATCTTCTCAAATCCCTAAAATCAAAACATTCGTTTCTTATCTGTTTGAACAATTTAACTGACCTTTAGTATCCAAATAATTTGACTTTGAAAATGTATTACATTTGATATATTGAAGAATTTTAGGAGCTATCATGTGACTAACATTCTATTTTCCTATGTAAACCAAAGATTGAAGAAGTGTTTATAAATTAGTGATTAGGCTTCCCAACTAGATCATGCTACAAACAAGTTTCTTTTGTAGTTATACGTAGTAACTGTTTCCACATAAGTTTGACAGAATTTAATAAACTCAAATTTTACTTTTAAATTACATAACAAATTGAAAAAGCTTAGAATGAGTAAAAAAATTAATGGAATTGTGTGGTGACTTAATGTCTTTGAAAAGAAGACTCTTATAATGTAAAAAGATACATATATAGATATAAGATCAATTAATAAAGATTCAAAATTGATGCAGATTATTTGTAAATAATGCAATGCTCTTGTAGTAATTATAGTAACTGCATGACTGTTTGTAAATAACAACATAACCCCAGTAATAACACACAGTAACAACTAATAATGAAATTAATGTTTAAAAAATATCCACAAATAATAAAATTAACTTATCTTTAACTTAACAGCAAATTATACATACATTTAAGTTTTGTGATATATATAATAAAAAATCTCTTTGTTAAACTTTCTTGTTTTCTTTGTGTTAAGTACAGGAGTAAACACATAGTTCTTTTATCTAATCACTTTATCTGTATAAACTTTGAATGAAACTATGTTACTAAGTATTATAGATAAAAGATTTAGTCACCAAAATAAACGATTCTGTATACGCATAACATAAAGTTGGAAATTTTGTTTGAAATATATAAAAAATAGTCATAATATACGAAATGTGTTCTAAAAATAATCAAATTTTCAATATAATTTTAACTTTCAAAATAACACGGATAATACTGATGCAGATCTAATACAACACATTCTAACATAAAAATATATCTTTTTAATTTATACACTGAGACACTACTGCCATTATGAAAAATGAGATTTTCGTTAAGATTAAATTAACTGAATTTTCCTACGTCAGAAATACATCATTGTCAATACAGTTTTACAATACAATTTACAAAGAATCGAAAATGTAGCAAAAGTATTAATTACGCGAATATATTTTTGCATATTGAATAAATGATACGAGTTTTATGTGATATTTTCACCTTTTATACATTTATCTTAACGACGAATCGTGTAAAAGTGTTTTCAAGGAATTGGACAGCTCGTAGGCGTGAGAAAGTGATAGTAGAAACATCGTTGACACTCACTGTATGATGGATACGAAGATTTTTGACGTACGATTAAGAAACTCGATCGAATTTCTGTATAGTTTGGGTAGTTTCCCAGCTAATAAGCGATAAACAAAAATTTGATCACCGTTCCAGCTTCGTTTTTTCACAATACTGTTAAAACAATAGCATGATGTTAGATGTCGAATCAACGTCGCGCTTCAGAACCGATACACCAGTTAAAAATCCGATTCACCAGATTTCCGTGGACGATATCACAAGAATACATTCATTTTGATATCTTTGCTTGTGATGCATAATGCACCAAATAGCGATTCCTTCGTTTCTGAACCGAATCCCCAGGGTTACGCTCGCGTTGTGCCAATTGTGTCACTCTACCTTTGCTTTCCGTCCAACACCAACAGATAGAAGCACTGTATTGTTAGAACTGTCCGAATCGTTGTAACCGTGTCTACGCTTTCTCTTTTCAACAACAGATGGCACAACTATAATCATTTTTATTTAAACTTCTTTCCCGCGTATAACTCTCAAGCAAAACTTAATAATAATGAAAAAAGATTTCATGAAAAAAATGTTTATTTCCTATCTGTGAAAAATTCAACATCTTAAGAAATTAAGTTAAATTAAGAAGTTAATTAACCCATAACATATTCAATAAGATTGCTCGATTAAATCACTATCAGCTTCTAATTTGGATTTTAAAATCACTTACCTGTTGAGTTTCTGTAAGAATCTCAAGGTTCAGAAACAACACGAAATTACAGATTCAACAGTACCAAAAGATAAGAAAGCTGAGTCGATAATATTAATAGAGGATGTTTCAGTTATCGAAGACACTTAAATTTAAAAAACTGAAATGTCGATTGGTTCATTGAGACGAGGTAAAAGCAAAATGATCGTCACAGATTAATAAATAGAGATTTTTATTCCTGTCATGTTGAAATGAATTAAAAATTAATGATGACGTACAGCCATAAATCCATCTTTATCTCGTAACGTAGTCAAACTTGGTTTCCTGAGACATCCTGTATGTCATTAAACATATAGTTAAGAGATTACACGGCGAACAAGGTCCACGATGTTCTCTTCGAATCTCGAAACGCGCAATCACTGTTTTCGTGTTCGCATCTGGTAAACAATGTTCGAACACCGTATCTTGGTTGCGAATCGTGAAAGCTGGCCGTGTTTCGCGGGCATCGTATCGGTTGTATCAAGCCGCTGCTTAATAAAATAGCACGGCGATCGATGCGCTTGGAGCGAAAGCGGAAAGAGCCGGTCGCGTGTCTATGGATATTCCGCTTCCGAGAACATCGGCTCTCATTCTCTGCCGCAAGATTATTCAATCATCACGAACGGGACAAATGGGGCCGTATATACCGCCGTTACACCGTGTGGATCACCTTATTAAGATTACAAGGGCTGGTTGCCTGTGAGTTGGCTAAAATCTAGGTCAACCGTAATAAGACGTAACCGATTTTTATTGGCACCTGCCATCCGAACTCACGACGATCCGCTTAATCGTTTTATCGTATCGCGCGCCTGCTATTTCTGCAGCTTGCACACAGTCACGCTGCGTTCACGGAAGTTCTGCCTGTTTTATTGCGCCAGACGAGTTGTTCCCGTTTCAGGGAAAACCGTATTGCCAGTTTAATTATTCGAATTATTGATGAAAGGATATATCGAACAGACTTCTGCTTGTGATTTAGTTCTCGGTTTGATACCGTTCGAATACCGCGTTACGCATTACGCGTGTATTTCAAAAGCGAGCAACTATTTGGAAGCTTACGAAAGAATTATTTACTAAACTTTCGAATTATTAGGAAAGAAGTCGACATCAGAAGGGTAGATAAAAATATTTGAGTATTTGATAGGTTGATAATAAGTGAAATATCGTATAATAAATATATTAGTTAGAATGAAAGATTCTACTTGCTCAAGGTTTACTTGCTTAACTGTGGAACAGGTGTCGCTTGAATATACGTAATTATAATTTCCATCGCGGCAGTTGCTACGTTTCTTTAAGATACTTTCGATCGGTTGATAAAAGGAGATATAAATTAAAATTTTACCGGTTTTCTGCACGTAATATATTTCTAATTATCGAATATCATGCTTTTTACGTCGTCAATTTGTATTCCTTTTTTTTTCCAAAAAAGTTGCAATTAATTGTTTTTAACTGGAATTTGGTACATTGTTTAAACGATGTTTAAAAAATATAAGAATATATAATATAAAGTTGAGTTTTTATTCAAATCAATTTGAAGAAAAAGACGCGTTTCAAGCGAAGAAATAAGCTCCGCGCTAGACGTCTGACACAAGATACACTCGTACTACTGTGAATTCATAGTCCTTTACCGATCATTGCTACAGCCACTTTACGAACTCTTCGTTAAATTCCTCTTAAGTATTAGATATTTTATTACTTTCAAGGAAATATCTTCAAATATTCGTTTAGACAAATTGTTTGATCTTTGGTGTTATATTTTTTCCCTAGGGTAAGTATAACAACTTCAGAAGACCTATTCTTTTGATTAATTTATCATGCTGACAAAGTCTAGAAATAGATACAACTTAGAGAATAAAGCTTCGTAGTCACCACGCATTTGTAACCATCTATTCCCACTCCGAATTCTTTTTATACCTTTCTGGCAAAGTTTCAAATGATCTATAGTCGATTTACGCAAGACTTTACTCGTACTTATATCTATACTATACACTGTATCGGTGTTGAGCCTGTATCAACGCATGTTCATTCTTTAATGAAAGTTTAAGCATTTAAACAATTTCGATAGAACCAAGGTAACCACGATCTATCGTTCGCATTCCTCACCGCAGAATACGCGTTGATAAACTTAAATTCAGCTTGCGTTCGATATTTGCCTTCAACTCTGTAACGAAGCTTTTACAGCCAGATTTTATACAACGTTTTTCTCTTATTTCCAGCTGAAGATTATACCCGTACGGAGAAAGTAGGAAACACGTCATTTTTTCGTAAAAATGGTAAGCGTTTTTTCTATGCTGGCGTTCGAGTACTTCCGCGAATCACTGTATGTTACACGATTCAAGCTGACATCCATCGTCAGTCGTACGTTTCGTCCGTAATGAAATCGCAGCAATCACTGCGCTCGGTGTGCATGAACGAACAACTAGGCTGCGCTACGATACTGTTGCTATACGCGCACACGCGAGTTTTATCGCGGTTTATCAGTCGGCGCGACCGAGTCAGGCCGGTTTTTGCATCGGCAACGATCTTTATCGGCGCGGACCGAGTAAGTCGTCAGTGTAATTTTAAATTCGCGATGCGTCGATGCGTCATTAAAGTGGTTTAAGAGGTATCGTCGGTGTTACCGCGGTTTTTCGACTTAAACGCACTGCCTGGAGGCGCGTTTAACTCCGATTACAGAAACTCGAACCGATTGCAGCTTTTCGGAACCCGACCCGGACTAATGTCCCTCCGTTCCCCGTTTTTTCCCTTCTTTTTCTTTCGTTTTCTTCTCCTCCTGAGACACGGATTTTAATATTGCTCCGTTAATACGTCATCTGCGTTAATGCCACTCGATTAACATTGATTTTTTCCCAGGACGTGTCTTCAGGTGACAAGCACAAAATTTATGACACAGACTACATATATACGCGTAATTGAAATATACTTACTCCACAGACTCGTAATAAAAGCGATACAATTTGGGAACCGTCCTTTTCAAGTTATCATTATTTCGCGATTCTTTAAAGTGTTTTTGTTTTTATATTATTTTTATTACTTGTCTTGTTGTCGAATTCAATTAACGAAATAACATGGTATTATGTTCAACAGCAACCCTTTGCATTTTTTTTAAGAAGAAATTTCCTCGAGTTTCGTATTGTCGCTACAAATTGATTACATTTCTATCGAAATATGATCTTTAGTTTATTCAGGGAAAGCATGAACGAGAAGCAAAAGATCACTCATATCAATGAACGCTAGTCTAAATATCTTAACCAAAAGGATGAAATTATTCTACTTAATAAAAATAATCCTTTGCTGTACAAGCAACTTTTTAGCTTCCTTAAAATTTCTTTCCAGCTAGATATAAATAGACTAGATTTCTATGCATTTATGGAAAATTTGAAATGCATAGAATGCAGGTAATATACAAAAATAAGCATGAAGTGCGCAAAGTAGGTAGGCTACTTGTTACAAATGTATAATATTTATTAAACGAAGCTTTCTACCTAGATTCTACTCTGTCAGTTGTTCTTCGTTTATACGGTCTATCTATTAAATAGATCAAATTGTTTCACCTACTAAAATATGTTCCTCCGTTGTACCGCCAAGCAACGGATAATAAATATTATCCACGTTCGTTCTTTCGATTGTAACGTTGGTTCGAGCTCGTTTGTCAGGTGTAGACTCGACTTTATATAGGCGGCATCACGGACCCCGTTCAATCGATCCGGGTAGCACGTGCTCGACCATAAGCGGGCGCAAATGAGCGGGCATAAAGATAAATGTCACGCGGGAACCAAGTTGTCGTGCTCTCTCTTCCTCTCTCTTCCTCTTTCTTTCACTGTTCTCGTTCCTTTCTCCCTGTTCCGGAGCAACGAATTCGCGTTCTCTTCGCTCGCTGTCGTTGCTCCTCGAACCGAGACACGTAAATAACAAGGGACAGCTGGAGACGCAAGTACACGCGCCTGCATAAGAGCGTACTTACGCGCGATACACGATCATTGAAACATTTCGAGCTCAGTTTTGAGGTTATTTGTCGAAGTTTCGTGCGTAAGGTGCCCGAAGGATTATTTATTCGGTCTGTATTTGAAAAGCGGATGAAAGTATCCCACGAACGAGAGAAAAATTCGCTGCGACATCGATGGAGACAAATGATTATACGTGCAGGTAAGTAACAGCTTATGGTAGGATTATTTGAGCTAGCTATGCTTCGATGTCTTAAAATTCAACCTCGAACATTGTACGGAACGTTTGTACGAAATAATCAAACTTGTGTATATTATGAGACAGTATTAGTTTTTAATAAGAGAACAGAAAAGGAAGGAGGAAGTATGGGGTGCTTGAGGTTCAGCAGGAAGAAAACATTAAAAATGAGAAAACGACGCATCGTTTGTTTAGTTGAACAAACATCTTATCTTTCACAAGACAAAGTAAACGATATATTTTAATATTTATGGCGACAGTAACAGCGAGACAAACGCACAAAAATTGTTGGTAATAGAATTTTACGATTAGCAGGTAAACCGTTTAACTCGATTCAAAATATCCTATTCATATTCAGATAATCATAAATTAATACGCGTCTGTTTCTGTTTCTATGCATTTGTTTCATAGACGTTTAATAGGCTGCGCTATAATGAACGATTGTTAGCAATTTTTTGAAACACCCTGTATACGCCTATAACAGGACGAGCCTGCGTTAAACCGGATCGAGTGAGGCGTGCGAATTATTTATTATCATACACTTGGCCCAGTTCAAGGCACACTCGTGCTGCTGCCTGCACATCGGGGTTGTGTCGCCAATTTCTGAGTTCCTTCGTATCTCTGTATCGTGTGCCGTGCGTGAGTATAAGTTCCGTACAGGCTGCATCGGCGATCGAATCGATAAAGGATGCTTTCCTGAAGATGATCGAATGGGATTTGCTGTACGAAGAAATTGCATTTTCGTCATTTGGTCGCGGCATTAATCTCGTGTAAGCATAATCATACGAGATCTTATGCTTTCGTCGACTTCGTTATTGTTAAGCGATCGCTTTTCTGTTAAACGTAAGCCACTACGTTCAGTTTAAGCGACGATATCTCCTTCACGATTAATTATTCTTTAAATGACTATTCATTACTCCTTTCATAAAAGATGATCGATAAGATCATCGAATGGTTAACGAAAAAATTAGTCTCCGCTTGTCGCGTATTGCGCTTTGATCGAATTTCGTGGGTAGAACTCGTGTGTAGGTCTTTATAAAAATAGATAAGAATTTGATAAAGTATTTAAGCACTAGACCGAGGATATTTATTATGAAAATATATACTTTTATGAAAAATAAACAGAGATTTGTTTCAACTAATGGATATTATAGAAAGTTCTATATTTTGGTTATTTTTCATATGTTTTTGCATTTGCTGTATTCTGTGAATTTTTGTGGTTTTAATAGTCCTTGTAAATGCATAAATATCTATAGCTTATTTATAACGAACGATGAGCGCAAGGACAAAATATGATAAGTTACATTTTTTTCTGAATTATTTATTTTTCGCATTGATCTCGTAATATACTTCTAATCTAATTTATGAGGAATATTCTTTATCTAAGGTAGCAACACGAATTCTATCAAAGTACTTAAGAACCGTATTTTATCATTCAAAATATAATGCAAAATGAATTGAACAGTTAGGCTGCGTTTCCATTTGAACGTTTCTTTCCAACTCGTTTAACCTTGCGTTGAAATCCTATTTGTGGATACGCTACAAAATTTTCCATTTATTTTTATATGTGTTATCGATATCTTAATAATATTATCGATAAGTTACCGATACCTTATCGCTAATCTTTAGTAGCATCTTCGTAGTAGAGTTTTAAGCGTGTAGCATCGAGCACAGTAATGCCATTTCTAATGAAAGAACAGAGAATTAATGATACAGAAATTATATTAACAAATATATTAACAAGAACTGTTAACGCTAGTGATTTCAAGATACAAGTTTTACGGCAAAGTTTTACCATCGATGATCAAATATGCCTAAAATTCGTGCGAAAAGAAGTGCCATTTGGCTGCATTTTTCCATAGTATACCAAAACGATGGATTAAACGCAATCGTCAGGTGCAACAAGTGCAATCTCATAGTGCCTTATTGTAAAAATACGACGAATCTGTGGTCGCACGTCCGCACACACCACAAAGACGTTCTCGAGATAAACTCGTCTAGTTGTAAGAAAGAAGCGGGACAATCTAATACAACTGCATCCAGTTCATCAGAGACCAAATACAAAGCGGTAATTACGTCAGAAATCTCCGATGTGCTGCGAAGATCGTCTTCGAATTTCACAGAAGCAGGCGAGATAACTCGATCTTTGGTACAAATGATAGCACAAGATGTGCTTCCGTTTTCAATAATCAATGGCAAAGGATTCATAAATTTCGTGAGAACGTTGAACGAAAAATACAAGATACCAAAGAGAAGTATCTTGATCTCGAAATACCTGCCAGACTCGTACGCGCGCAAATGCATGGAGATCAAGGAAAGTTTGTCGAAAGCGACGTGTGTTAACGTTGCGATTAGTTCGCAGGAAAATACGAAGCGCAGTGGCCTGATTCTCGCGACAAGCGTCCATTTCTGTGTCGATAGAGTCCAATACCACAAATTATTGAGGATCTCGTTTCAATCAATGGACGATAAGTTTCCCATATTACGCGAGCTCGATGAAATTGGTGAACTCTGGCAATTCTGTTCGAAAATAAACGTCGTCACTTACAACGACACGTATCGTACTATGACGCACGCCACGCATAACACTTGTTTTGGTCACACGTTGAACCGTGTAGCTCAGATTGCGATGAAAAACACGAAAGTTGTATTTGACGTGATAAATAAGTGCCGAGACATTGTTTGCGACTTTAAAATTAACGAAGCTGTTGCTGGTTCGCAACGATTTGCTACAAATTCTTCGAAAATTTTGAACTTATGGGGGAATGCGGCCGATTGTTGGATCTCCGCGTATTTAATGTTAAACCACGTGTACGAATTAAAACCTGTTTTATCGAAAGCTTTCGCAGAGAAGGATGCATTATCTAAATGGGAAGCAACTTTTGAGACGTCGCCAAAGATACACGAAAGACCTAACAGAGATGTACCATCCGTGTCGGAAGTTGAATGGAATATAATTTCGGAGATAATCAAAGTTTTGGGGCCATTGCACGAAGCGACGAAAGAATTGTTCTCTGATCTTCACGTGACAATTTCGAAAATAATACCTATCGTTCATGGTATAGAGGCTGCTTTAAAAGATATGGATGATTTGTCAGCCGATGGCACGTTGTTCCGTGACAATTTGTTGAGATGTTTCTGTGCACGATTTAAGGACGTCGAAGAGTCGGTTGGCTACGCGATCGCCACGTTTTTGGATCCTAGATACAAGGATGTTGCGTTTCATTCCAAGAAATGTATCGAAAATGTGAAGAATATATTGACGAAATCAAACGTTTCCGACGATGAAAACACCAATTCTGACGAATCTACGATTAATAGTTCGCAAACGAACGATGAAAATACAGAAACAAATATTTTATGGGCGGCGTTTGATAAAAGAGTTGAGGAATTGGGTGTTAAACCTGACAACTGTGGTATTAATTGTCCATCAAGGCACGAGTTGGAGAGGTAATATACAAATGTAGAAATTAAATCGTGTAGCTTTTTACGGCTTAGTAGTATAATACGCGTTTGTAACCTTCTTTGTTTGTTTTTCTAGATATATAAATTTGAAAATAATTAACAGAAAAGACGATCCTATCGCATGGTGGAGTACTACAGGCCACGTGATGTTTCCAAACCTTTCAAAAATTGCAGCCGATTACTTGTGCGCACCTGCATACTCTGTATCTAACAATCCTTTATTTTCAAAACTGCAGAAAATGTTATTTGATCGAAGAGTACGATTGTCAGACGAACGTACTAACATGCTCGCTGTAATAGGTTTGAATTAAAATAAATAGGATAGCGATACAAATTTGCTTTTTCTTACGATTTCTTCCTCGTATTGCCGATAGTATCATCGAAATGTTATTATCAAAAGGTCGAATGATAAGCTCGTACTTTTTGATAGCTTATCGATATTTAAGTAACAATTTGCGATATATCTATCACGTATGTGCGAAAGAGTTTTTTCGTACATAAAATATGATTTCTTATTTTAACAGATGTACGTTAAAATATTCGAGAGTTTAAAAGAATTTACCACATAAATTTAGGAAATTAGAAGAGCTAATTAGAAGAGGAAATTATTAATACTCGAAAATTTGAATAAATTTGAATAATTTGTTTTACGTATGTTGTCAAGTAGAATTTCCAAGTGTGTAGTCCAGGGATGAAGTTAGCTGTCAGGACAACAGGTGAAGTATAGGATACAATTTGTTGGTCGCCGATAAATCAGCGAAGATGAGACGAGTCTAGCTGCCGGACTGTACGTTGCACCTGTTTTATTTTTCACTTTTCAAACTGCCTACCTGCTCCTATTAATCTTCCTTTTGAGAATGCCATTAAACGAGATGATGGATCTTGAGTAATGAAAACGGCACTCAACGTTATGAATTAATTAGCTTGTAATTGATGTACTTTGTTGATCATTCTAAATATATAAATAAAATAAATAAGCATTGATCGACTACAGAAAGATATCCAACCAATCAGTAAAAGTAAACGAAAACGGTCATGTTGCAAAGATTCAACAGTGACGATATCGATGTCAGAACAATTTGGAGATGCAATTTATTCGGCTGCGGGCGGCAAATGAACGCAATTCTCTCTTTGATTCTTAAAATTCACCCGTATGGGACCACAAAACGGAAAAGTATACACGAAAGAAGACGAACTGTACAGGTGGCAATGAAAAACGGTCAGCTGCACGTTCCGAGACACCGACAACTGGCTCTCGTACAGGTATAAAATCGGCTGTACTCAAAGTTGCGCAGGAATGATCGTGCTACCCGCATATTCTTTGCTTGTCTTACAATCCCTGCTGCTGCATATGTATACTCGCGTCGTTAACTTTAACCACAATTTCCCATCATTTCTGACACCTCAACACCTTGATGACAATCTTTTTTTCACCAGCTTTTTGGACTTTTTGTACAAGTCTCTGGTTTTTCCTATGTATCGTAACATTCGAGAGAGAACTGAGCTTTCTTAGCCCGTGAAAAAATTGTTTCTCTGTTACTTACTAATGGGAGAATCATACTTTCTTGGATGATCTTGCGAAGAGTTCGTTTATCTTAAATCGAAAATGCGAAAATTTAATTATTTCATTAATTACTTTTAGTAGTTTCAAATTTTATATACCTTCTTTAAGAAACATGTACATAATTTAGTTTGGATATAGTACGTAAGAATGAATAATTCAGTTAGGCTGATTTCGCACATTTATCGTTGATGCGTGCATACAATATGAGCTGGACGATATTCATTGTCGAAAGTTATAAAGGCATCGGTCGAAAGTGACGTTGATGTACGGTGTTTCCGTAATGCTGAGCACCTGTATACATGCAGTTGCGTCATTATTGTAGAAAGCCTCAATTATTTTAGATAAAGAAAGAAAAATGCGACTTTTAATTATCTTGATGTTTGGTTTTCCACCCGACATTCGATTTGATGAGCTTTTGCACGAGAACATGCACATCTAGAACCGTTGATACGTATTTTCCACGACAGCTTTATAGTCAAGATATAAACCAAAAAAATATTTATCGTGATTAAATGATAAAAAAAAAACTGTTCGCTACACAAAAGTGGAAGGAATAGGTTCTATTCCACATAACGTTAAAAATTGATTGGTTTGCGTAGCTCTCTCGAATTTCTGATTATCTTGATCGATAACATAAAACATTTTTGTGAAGGTTTTCTAAAATGAATAAGGAATCTAAACACTGATCAACGATTTTATAATCATCTGATTATCATGAAATTTATTTCCCATTCTAAAACGGGCGAAAGATTATAAACAATGAGAGAAACTATTTTGACTATCGTGTCGATTACTAATGATTGCTAATTAAAGATTAATAAGGATTATGAAATAGCAATAGGACAGGTTGCAGTGGAAGAAAATATGATCTGAAAAGACAGAGGGGAGGATGAGGTAGTTCTATTGTCTAGTAGACGATTTTACTTTTGCGTCGTTAAATGTCTGTACGGAACGAAACACGCGTGTAACGATATCGATCGATTCGATTAAAAGTCACGTGGACGAGTCGATTGCGATGCAAGCAGCGCGGTAATGCGCATTTAATGACAAAAGTGAAGGGGAACATCGTCCCTGGGGAAAATTTTTGCTTTGACGGTGCCGGAGCGTCGCTTGTCCCTCGATATCCGTGTAAATCCATTTCGGGATCATCACGCGACATTGGCGTTAAAGCCGAACCGAGTTCAGTTGTTTCGCGTATTGTAATTTTATTTTTGATTTTTTAATTTTGCTTGTGCCTCGTTTATATTTTATTACAATTTGTTTTAAGTTTAAGGAACCTTGATTTTTGATGAAACAATCGTTTCTTTTGATTTTTGCAATTTTATCAATTTAAACTGGCAAGGAGAAAAGATAAAATAGTTGAATTCGATAAAATATTGTCATCAATTTGAATGAGAATATTTATCATGGTTTTTAATGAGAAACGACCATTCTTAATGGGATTGTAGTTCGATAAAGCGATTTGAACGATTGCACCTCTTCCTGTTAGTTTGCGTGTTACATATTTAGCTGAATTCCTTTGTATCTTGAATTATATTATTATTGTATTTTATATAAGTATTTTATATTACTATTCTGCTTCTACATACTTGTAGCAAGACGATAATATATACATTAAGTACAAATATATCTTACAATTATTAGGGTATAGATACGTATGTAGAATTCCAAGGAAAAAGCACGTATAGTGGATGGAAGCGATTTAGCGAAAACTTTAATCGTTGACCGATTCTACAAACTCACCATGTCGCTTTCATTTACTATATAAATAAAATTAAAATAAATTTGGTTCACTTCAATAAAAAAGATTAATTCGAAAATACAATGAGTAATATATAAACGAACATTATAATCAATTTTATCTTTCGATATCTACGTATGTGTACGTCAATACTTTAAGAAAATAAAAGATTATTTTCTTTTAGTCAAAATAAATTCATTTCTAAAAATCTCAATCTCAATCTTCTATCGAGCAATAACCAAATTCAGAATCTTAATTCGGTAATTTCGAAATATGTCGCATTCCATCCATTTTGAGCGTGCACGATCAGTCAGAGGGTAAAGCGTGTAGTTGCTAGTCACGTTTTTTCGATATTGGCACGTACCGTGTGTCTTCACCTGCACGACATATGGTGACGGTGCAGAACGATGATCCATGTCGATGATGCCTATATATCGAGGGATGCCAGTTGGATTGAACTGCCGGTTAATTTGGTGCTCATCCCTGCGACCCACTGGTTTTCGAGGGTCGAGTGCCGAGCTCTACTTCCGTTACTTGACCCTTCCCAAGGGGGTCACGCACCGTCGATTCCATTTTCTCTCTCCTTCTTTCTCTTTCGCAGCTTTCTCTACTTCCACTCTTCCTTTCACTTCTCCTTTCCATTCTTCCTTTCTTTTTTCCATTTTCTAACTATTTTTTCTTTTTCTTCCTATCTCATTGCGTTTCTTTACGTATCGTTTTGTATTTCCAGGATTAGGTTTGTACTCTTTTCCTTTTCTCTTTAAATTCTTCCTCTTCTATAATAATCTTTCTGTTTCGTTTACCATCTTTTATCTATCTTTCTTGTTTCTTCTCTTTATCGTGCTTCCACATTTTCCTTTATTCTTTCATTATCATTTACGTTCCTCCTCTCCTTTTACCTCCTCCTCGTTTACCTTCCTCATCTCATTTCAAGAAGATCTTTTATCTTGAAAAAAAGCTTATTATATCAGAACTATATAGAATACATATATCTTTATTTTCGGCTTCATAACTCTGAAAAGGACTTTGTTCAAAGTCTTTAGTAGTTCATAGTCTTATACATACATAATCTTATACATATACATGTATACGTATAATTTTTCTTATTCTACTTGGACTAATTTCTTCACTCTTCTTCTCTCTCTCTCTCATTATCCTTTCACCTGTCCCCTTGCATAAACTTTATTTTTTCTCTCTTCCTTCTTTCTTTTCTCCACTTCCCTCAAACATTTTATTACCTTTCTTCTCTTTCCCTTCCATTCACTCTGAAGTTCCCCCTTCCCAGTTCTTTGCATTCTCTAACACTCTAACCATATGCTCCAACGGGTTCTATCCTTCATGGCAAATCTCGTACTTCCTTTCTTCCCAGTGCCCATAGCCAAAACTTATTCCATCTTTCTGTATTACCACATCTCGCCCTTGCTGTGAACTGTTGATTATTTCCATCCCTAACTCTTTCCAAATATCTCGCCCGTATACTTTGTTGTACCTCACATTACACTTTGTACCTGTTATCTTGTGTTAAGGTTATTCGGTGTATGTGGAATTAAAGAAACGCGTGGGTAAATTGTAAAGTATTGTAAGTATATATATTGTGAATATTAAAGTATAAAGTGTGGAATACAATGTAAGCTGGTCCAGATCCTCACGCTAGCAATGTTACCCGGAGACTAAAAGAACCCCCGAAACAAACGTCGCGCGTGTACCGCTTGTGGTTTGTCATCGACGCATTCTTTTGTCTATGCGCTATCGATGACCTCAGCGCTTGAGAAAACCGAAGACCAGATGTAGAGTTTTCTTAGAAGTGGCGATCACTTCAACATCTTGTTATATTGGACTTGTATTTGCTTCTCCCCGTCCCTTTACCTTAGCTTTTTCGTTTGTTTCTTGACCTTTGCTTCTGAGCTGTTCGACTCCAAATTGGCTTACTCAGTTTCTTCGTGAATACCCTTCTCGCTCGATCTTCTCTCCTTTTCTCTTCTCTCTTCTTCCTTTACTTTCTCCTCGAACTTCATTGCCCTCTGTCTGTCTGCGTCTCTTCCAATATCATGTAGTCCAGTGTGTATCTATCCAGGCTTAATACTGACTTTATCTTCCCCACATCCCTTCTCTTTTTCTACCCCCACATTCCCCAAACATGTACATTCTTAAATTTTTACTTTCTTTATATTCTTTTTCCCTTATGTTCCCTGCCAAACTTCTACTTCTTTAAAATAATATCTGCAGACATGTGAACCGTTTTATTGTTTCCAGTTCTTCCCTCTTCCATTTCCATCCCAACTTCCGCTCCCTTCCTCTTCCCTTACCGTAGGCCAATAAAACATAATTTATTAATGACTAAATTAAATGCGCATATTTATGATTTTTTAGTAAATTATTGTGTAACTATCGAGGTCAGGCATTGCATACAAATATCGATCGAGATATTTCCGATTGATATCAACGGGACTCGGGGGCAGGAAAGTGAACTATCACTCACGATGTATATTCGAGCATTTGGTCATTGTACGGACAAGACTCATTAATAAAAGAAACAACGTTTCAGAAGTTTATGTTTTGCGACGATACGAATTGCAATGTCTCTTCTTACGGCACATGGTACCGAAAACTGGCCCGGCATACATAACTTTAAAACGAAGCACCGAGATAGTACCACCTGCCTCTCTCGCCCATTTTAATTTGTCACCACGTTCTCGCCACCGACGACGGGAGTTGAGACTTTCTCTGTCTTCTGGCCTGGCACCATGAAATCCGAACACCGAGACACCGCACCGAGAATTCTCTTCCTTTTTCGCCTGGAGAACCACGGAGAGGAACGCGCGTTATGCGCCAGAAAACCGGCTGTATGGGAGTGCACTTACGTCTCGCTGCTTCTTCTTCTTCCTTTGCTCGTCGTGCTCGCAAAAAAGCTCATTCTCGACGACGACACTGGTTCGGGTACTACGTTTGGTTATTCGCGAGGAAATTTGGTTGAAACATAATAGAACAGAGATCACTCCGTGTTGAATAAGACTTCTTTGGACGATTTGTAAGAACCAGTAATGAGAATTTTACCAAAAGGTACAAATTAATTATGAATTGGTAATTAAAGTAATACGTAGTGGCTTTTTATTAAGCCACAGTACTATAAATCTAAACTACCTCTTATTGCAATAATATATTTCGCTGCATACTGTATTAGTAAGCCTCGATATTTAATGAAATCGTCCTAAACACGTAAATACGTGTTTAGGATGGCTACTCAGGCCATGTACTAATTTCCTACTAAACGTGTATATTTGCAGTAAATATCTTACAACTTTAACATTCGTGATCAGATTTTTAAGATCAGGTTTTCAGTTCTACCAATATAATCCTGACAGTGACAATGAAATTTAAAATACGTAGAGGTTCTCTATGGTAAGTGTCGGAATACTTTCGTGAAGCACAGTACGTTTAATAGTAGAGTGACGATCATGCAGTTGAAAGTGGAAAGGATAACGTTTTTCGGATTCGAAAAATCGCAGGAACCAGCTGACGGTTGGACGGTAGCGTGGCGGATAGATCGAGCTGGATTACCGATTAACAATTAACTTAGACCCTGCAGGAGTCCGACGTCTGGCCGTGTGCCCTCTCTTGCTGGATTCTCTCTGGCCAGCGGCCCCTTCACCGATTTCCGCTCGTCGGAAACGTCATGTGGCGCATTAATTGGATCGCCACGAAATAAAGGAAGATTCATGTTCGACGTAGTTGCTCGGAAGTCTGCGAACAGCTCTCTATTGAGATATATATTTACCCAAAACCAATGTTGTTTATAGCTAGTGTTGTACTACTCTACTAATAGTACTGTTTAATTGTATCGTATTTAAAGTATTCAATTCTACCGATTTAGACAGAGAAGAAGACCACTGAATGATACGTTTTGTATAATACACGTGTTCGTAAAAATTTTCTGTATCGTTCAAAAATACTGAAGCTACGTCCTATTTGCAATGCAAAGATAGAATGCAAGAACATTGAAGAAAATTGTTACTGCGAGTCGTAGGTTAACAAGTTATCAAGAAAGCGAGTCACACTCCCTTTAAGGGGGAGTGTGGTTCTCTGCATTCCTGCGAGCGTATTAATTGCAAACTTAATTATAGCGTCTGCGAAACTCGATTACGATCTTACGATAAGGTTTTTGCCATAAAGGAACAAAGAGTTTTGCTAATTTCTCGCCAACAATCTGTCTACGGGCGCGTGCCATGTGGCAAACAGAATTTCACACTTTGATCAGACACGCCCGATTTTCCGAGATCCTAATTGGATGAATCTACAAAGAGGAGCCCCATCAACGTTGCTCGATCGCCTAACGGTTGTATGCGTAACATGTATGCGTATGAATTGTCTTCTCTGAAAGATCTTTCTCGCTTACCTGGTCGTCATTCACGAAAGCTTGCGAATTAGTAGGAAATATTATTCGAAAATATTATCGATGTAAATAAATATCCCGTGTCTTCTTCCATAGCGTGTTCACGTGAGCTTCCATAGTTGTTAATATACTATTTATACACCTATTGTATATATATATTTGGATATTATTATTACTTCTTTTGTTGCTACGAACAGAGAAAATTTCCACTGGATTTGTGTTCGCCCTTCGTTAGAGTCTATCGCTCGGATAAAGGTTGGATTTGCTAAACAGTTTGATAAACTGCAACTGCTTTTGTAAGAACTTGTAAATCTTCGTTTTGTGTAATAAGCAGACTGCGGATGTTTATGCAGTTCCTCTTGCGTTTCATCTAATTTTTTAGAGAAATAACGGTAGACTAGAAAATATTTTTTTAAATTAATTCCTTTTTCAAGGAGTATCACTGGTTATATAATTTTTAATTATCCACAGCAATGATAACGACACGTTACGATACATATAAATTGAGATCGATGGTGTACAAGTTGGAAGTTTTCTAGGTTCTTAATTAAATGGCGCAAATATTTGTCATAAAAATGAATGTGACGCGTTCTGATCAAGCTAAGTAACGCGTGAGTATCTGCTTTTTCGAAAGTTCCCATGCATATAACCCACAGCAAATACAGAGTGGCAATATAAAACGTTCTGAGATCACGTGACAGACTATATGGGGATAGATATATGGTTTTAGAACCAATATACGGGACAGATGCTTTGTCATCAGTGATTGCATTTACGTGTGTTCTTTTACCTACCTTCTTCCTACTCGTTCGTTTTATAAAACGGTAAATGCTATAAGATGTTTATATCAAACTATTTTTGCTTCCAAAATATTTTCACAATTATATAATATATAGTAGAATTTTGTGTGTTTCTTAAACATGTATTACCACAAGTACTAATAGTATAATTAAAGTAATAATTACTAAATAACGTTATCTGTGTTTAAGTCGTTTCTTTAAATAATTACTTAGGAAAGCGATGCTCGAGTAATTTGATTTTTAAATAATTATATCAATCCGTTTCTTCAAAACGTGCAGTTAAATGATTATGAAACTGAGCTTTTTATCATTCGTTGCATTTATCGAAATATTCTTAAAGTTTTAGTACAATATAAGACTTCCAATATAATTAAAATGAAACGCTGCAAATCACATCGCGGCGTACCAACGAAACATGATCAGGATATCGAATAAAGCCTAGGAACGCAATCGAAACGCTCTTGAGCGAAAATATATCATCGTTGAAACTTGCAATCATTCGAGCCTGTGACACGAGAAGGGTGGTAATCCTAACAAAATGCCACGCCCGATTGAGAATCAAATTTTATTTCGCTGATCGGGAGCATGAAACGAGGCCGGCACGCAGAAGTACATATATAAGTTTGTTCCTCGAGGATGGCTTTTACCTTTCTTGCTCCTCTTTCATTTTTTCGTTACCTGGCCACGTGGCGACGCGTGCTAGCCTCGGGGGACAGTTGCAGTCGCCCTCGGCTGATCGTTCCCTCCGTCTGTCGCGTAGAACGCCTCGCGATAATGTATCTAGATTGCGGATGTTTATGCAGTTTCATATTTTTATAAATGCAATCGAAGAAATGGGAACTAAAAGTAGAGATTTGTTTCGCCCGCTGAATAAGCGTGAAATGAGAGAAACGTAAATGAGTACTTTGCCTCGGGTATTCTGTGTATTTCTGTACATCGTTTTTTAACGTCAGCTGATACTAACTCACAATTAAAAAAGGTCGCTAAGAAATGTTCAAGTGTAAAAATATACGAAACGTACGTCTCGCTTCGCACAGTTCACTTAGTCTTAGCTTTTCGTCAAAATGAAATTTTTGGAATATCGATAAACTTTTTATCATCCTCCGGAAGTAGTTTTTAGAAATCTCGTGAAAGTAGAAAAATTAGACCAACAGCGAGTTCAAGGTTGTATCATTGAAGAAGAGAATCATAAATTCGAAAACATCGTCTCAAGCATTTCACCCTGTCCATCATTTTCTCTCCCTCGCAATAAAAAAAATCCGGTGCTTTTCATTTTGTGAATTACTGGTTCTGTCAAAACAAGATATATCTGGAGGACGAATAATTTTCGAAACAGTACATCGCTCATTTGTACGAAACTGGCTGCAGTTATCACGTCATTGATCTGCCATATACATATATATGCTTTATATATGAATATTTATCGAAGTGTTCACAGTAGCATGATTAATAGAAGTTGAAGTGGTTGCAGAGAAAGCCTTATTCTTTTGTTGAGAAAGCCATCTCGTCGAATTAACTTGTAAAAGAGAAACCTACCTATCTTTGCGTGACCATTTGTCCAATCGAAGGATACAGTGGGAGTTCATTTATACGAACTCCATTCATTGCAACGAAGATTTATTCGATGTCTGATTTACCCGACTTTGCTTTATTATGTGGACTGCTGTCGAGCGTTATGTCAATTATATATAAACTTGTACAATTTTACTCGTATTAATGATCGAACGAACGGGCACGATGTTGGAGAGAGTTGAAAAAATCGTATCATTTTAGACACATTTTATCCTGTATTTTCTAGTACAAGAAACTATAATCTTTCTTTAATTAATATCACTGGTAATTAGTATTGTCGATATCTTTTTTAGTTCGATGTAGAATTAATGAAATACGTTGAATTTCGAAATTGCTCTTTCGTAAAAGACATCGAAGAAACGTGATCTATTATGTTCTTAATGCGTAATTCTTCCCACTAAATGTCTTTCGATAAATTCGCGTAAAGAGTAGTCGACCGTAAAACACGTTAGAAATTCCGCGATGAAAATGTTTCTTGAAGAGAGAGCCGGTGAAGAGGGTGCGACAAAACTGAGAGGGGCATGTACGGTACAGGGTACGTGGCACACGGCACACGGCTTACGGAAATCATGATGAAACGGTGTGATTGAGAAAACCGGTAGAACATTACATATGCGAGGTATGTCTGCATCGGAACGGCTGTAGGTAGACCGATGCAACAGAGAGAGAGCATATGGTGTCCCCACGAAGTCTGAGCGTGTACCGGGTACCGTCTTCGGCGTGCAGCGAAACGGTGCAACAGATGGTGCGGGAGCCGCATGGCTCGTGCTCTGCTCCTCCTTCTTCTTCGTCCTTCTCCCTCGTCCTCCCCTCTTACCTCATCCTTACATTTACTTTCTTCTTCTGCATTATACACGAAGTGAGCTCTTCGCAATTTCTCTCTCTTACTTCATCTGCTTCTTTCTCTTGTCCTGTATTTCGCGTACTCTTTTCTTCCTTTGCTTTTTATACGTCCTCCTCTATCTCTTGCATCTCTCTGCCTTTTATTTTTCTTCTCTCTCGCTCGTTCTGCTTTTGCTTCTTGTTCCTCGTGTTTTACTTCTTCGCGACTTGCTCTGATTCTTCGTTACATCGCTTTCCTCTTTCGTATTCGCGTTACTTTATTTCTTTCCATCTCCCTCTCTTGTTTTGCTCCCTTCGTTCCGCTCGATTTACTGTCCCTTTCTTTTAGTTCGAACTTGGCCTCCACATTTTTCATCTCTCTGTCTCCTTAGGGTTTGGCTTTATGTCACTGTTCCAGGTTGCGCATCCTCGTCAACGTTTCTTTATTCGTTCATTTGTATTTATTCTCTTCATTCTCTGTTCAGTTTTCTAAGAATCGTTTAGTTTGTCCCGTTTTATAGTGAAATTGACAAAAATGTCTACATGGACGAGATTATACAGCTTGGTACAAAATATAAAGGAAATATCGAAGCGGACGAATATAGCGACACCGAAAGCAGAATTTTTTAACAGATCGGTAGGCGAAGTTTTAAGTTAATTGCAAGGAGGAAATTTTAATAAGTCTACTACTACAAAGTAGAAATTTAATTCCTTATTGAATTTAAATATGATTATTTAAAAGAAGAAAAAGAAGAGATAAGAGAAACTTGATTTATTTAATGGCCACTTAATAAGGTAATATGAATATACTGCGAAAATTATAAGAAAGTTGGTTTTATGTAATTCCGATAAAACGATCGATGTTTAACAGCGATCGATATCTCACGCAGACAACTAGATATGTTCGCATTATATATTGTCCGATCATAATAAAGAGGTAAAACGATACCTTGTAGCATTAAATTCGTTCGCGAGGTAATAAAAATTTATCTTGTAGCAGGTGGTCTAAAACATTTTCACAATGCCGTATATACGTATAGACGCAGGTTATTTCGAAGTCGTTTGTCTCAATCCTTGCAGGCACGCTTTCACCAAGATCGAATTTCTTATCTTTTTTAAGTGACCCCATCGAAAAAATTAAACGATCTCGTCGTTTTTCATATGGCTATTTTCACAATTATTCTACCCTACGGCCTTTTAAACATAATAATAGCGTGTTTGGCAAAGAGACACCACTTACCACGTGTAATAAGTATTTTTTTAACGATAGTTATGTGATAATTTTCAGTAACTAGATAAACATCGATCCGATTAATTCGCTTAAACGCATCTGCGAACTGTGCTTCAATTTTTATGTTCCAACGTCATTCCTCTTTCCAACAAGCAGCAAAGATTTTCTATATTTTGGGAAAAACTGTATCGTTTTTGGTGAAAAGTCAACGATTCTTTTGTACTTTTCTTAAACTTAAGAAACATTCTCAAGCTTTACATTCTCTATCTTTTTAAAACTGTCAATGGACAAAGTACGTTCGTTAGATCATTTCTCATTCTATTCGAGTAAATAAGATATTCAAAGGATTAACTATTCAACCCTACTTTATCGCAAACACGGAAACATGCTTAGCGGCTATTCGAATAAGCGTTTAGGCTCCATTAGCTCTTGCATTCGTAATACCCATTCGTTTTGAATAATCAGCTTCAAAAACGGATATCGAAGGAAGACTACAAGTCTGTTAACAACGGAAGAATACAGGTGTATAGCTGAAGGAGAAGGAATTGGGGTTGCCTTTTGTTGCACGTGCGTGAGAAACGTCACCCTCGACTTTCAAAAACTCGTCGAGAAATTTAAAAATAACTTGGGTTGACACTTGTTGCGTCTAGGTATGCGGGAACTCCTAAAGTATTTTCAGTTTAATTTTTCCTGCGACGCAACACGTGCATTCCGCGGTGTAGTACACGGTTTCTTTTTACCATTTGTCGGTTGCTTCCAAACGATCGTGTTTAGCACGTGTCTTCCGTTCGAGCTGCTACTACTCAAGGTAGAGTAGATCTTACAATAGAATTGTTTATATTATAATATATTGAGTTGACAACTAAATGATTGTGGATATTGTCATTAGGTGTTAATGACAAATATCAGATGACAATATTAGACGCGATAGAATTCAGCGTAGAAAAGAATATTGAAACGAGAGTAAATCATTATGCGATAATGTAGACGTCTTGTCGGGGAATGTCGTTGCGTGAGATTACGCGTTATTTAATCATTACGATATGTTAAGAAATTAACGGGTCGACAATTTATAATAATTCTGAATCTATTAAGTACTCATATAATAACCCACCGGTGCTTTAAATTAAACCAGCACACGATATTTCCACGATATGAAATTCCAGTTGTTTTTAATACTTATACGGGTAATAATAAACTTCTGTCGTTCCCACCGTGGCTATAGATCGGTTCACACGGTCGATCAGTTCGATGTCGCACGGTTCGAGCAAAGTACAGCGAGATAGTATAGGAGCACACCTGCGAAACGTATACTTGCATCTAATTAAATAGATGGTTGTCTGAGCGTATTTTTTATGGGCTCTCGGTACTCGACAGAACGCTATGCATATTCAGGTTGTCCAATGAAGCAGACGATGGTACAGATAATACCTCGTGGATTCCATTTCCGTTTTACACGACCCACGTTTCCTTCCTTTCTGTCGTTCGATGTTGTCTCTGCATACGATAGGTACAGCTCGCGATCAACTCGATTTTAACAGGAGTAAATTGCGTCGGTCTCAAGGATACCAGCTTTGTTTAACTTCGCTTCATAATTTTTAATCGCTATACTCGATCAAAATATATGGAAGATAACTCCTGGCGTTGCCTTCGATTCGAGGCTAGATGTTGCAGGATAATATGTCCTCATAAATGGTAGGGTTGTTACGTGAAATCTATATTGTAGCCTGTTAAACAATGCCGTTCGTTGATGGAGAATTTTTACAACCACGAAATGTGAAAATATAACAACGACATAAACAAGAATAAACGTTAATAAAATTTCTAAAAATCTTATATAATACACATAACGCGTTTATAATAATTTTTCTATATTAAATGTTCCGATACCTTCACGAACCATCGTATACGATTATTCTATGAAATCATTAGTTGACTACCCTTGTTACAGATGATCATAAGGTCAAGGGGTTTGAGCAAAATAACCGTGTGCCAAAAAATAGCAAATGCAAAGTTTTGTACGTATCGGAAACTCATTGGAGTGTGCTATCTTGGACAAATCGAGCGTCGTATAATATATGGCTCTGGTAGTGAGCAATTCGCTGTAACTCCCGTAACGAACGTCTGCTATCGACGAGGTTTATTGGAGCGTGACGCGAAACAGGTCCCTCTGTCTCTGCTCGCGGAAACTTTGGAAATATCAACAGGTGCCCTGCCACGCGGATCGCTCTCTCGCACAGGTAATCGCGTACGCCACAATTACTCACTCTCTCGCTCCATTTCGGCGTGCGTCCGTGAAACAGCGTCCGCTTCTCCTGTGATTACGAAACGAAACGTTTCCGGGTCAGATAAGCTCCCTTTTATTCGAAGCTGTAGCGTACGGCTGATGTATAAGCAGATTCGAAAGTCCTTTCGGAAAATTTATAAGCGTTACTTTACACCTCCGGGCTAAGAGGAAAGTCTTTTTCGAGATAAGTATTCTTGAAGCGTCACGCCGTCGCTTTTGGCGTGTTTGAAAAGAGTTTACATTCTATGGAGCATCGTGATGATGATTGGAGGACAATTTTGTTTCTGTTGAAGTTGTAACGATGACAGTAATGCGGGAAAGAAAATTTAAAATTGATAATTTCGCGTAAGAATGTCTTGAAACTTGGTAAGTTTCGTATACCATATAGTAATATTTATCATCTTGGTAACAGTAATTTATTCGAAGTATAAACGGTACATTATTTTTACTACATATAATTTTGTCTTATAAAATTAGTATTTTTACATGGTTTTATGAATAAGTTGACATAAATATACTTTGTATATTTTTCGTTAATTTCTTCAAATATTTATCCAAACTATTTCCTGTATTCCATCGATGAGACATGATATAGTATAGTTCCATACACGATTCAGTAGCGTTTATCAAACGTCATGAACAATATGCTACATGATGTTTGCAGTCTTAAACGAAAATCCATTTTCGCGATTTCGTGGCACGATCGGATCCGATCGAAATCGGATTCGCGCGACATCGACCCAGTTATTTAACCGTGTTACCGTCCAGCTGACTGGCTAACGTTTCTTCGTCTTTCGTTCCTGCTTATATCCAATTAACCATTAAACACCTCCCATTTTTCTTCGCTTGTTCCCCTTTACGCCACAACTTTATCGCTTTGCAACGATCAGCTCGAGTTTCGATTTGTTTGCACGTTCCGATGCTTATAAACTTATGGTTTCTTTTTTGTTCAGAGTTATCAATTAATCGTGCTTCATTACAATCCTGAAATCGATGTTAATTCGGTAGAAAGTTTTGGATCGCGGAAAGGTTTTGTTCCTTTCGTTCCTTTTCCTTTTCTTCCTCATAAGAATTATTGATTGGTCGTTATGAACTTTTCGACCGAAGAATACGTTACTCGTATCGCGGTTGTAAGGTGTAAACGGAGATACTTTATCATCTGATGCTTTTTCGAGTGTTTGATTAATGATTTGCAACGATATTTTCGTAACAGGAATACGGTAAACCTTGGGTCCCTAGGGATATTTTGGATAAGATATATTTCAGTGATGAACATCGATTAATTTTCCCTACAATGTCTGTCGGTTCATCCAACGTTTACTCTACTTTCGTTGTTTTACGTCAAAATTTTACTTTGCGTTCGTTTTCATTCAACGTTTAGGAAAAGCTGCAGCCAACCCCCAGTAGATAAGAATTGCTTCTTTGTTACTACAATCTGGCGAAGAATTTTAGATTTTCACGGGAAATTAGATTAATATGGAGAAAAATATGGAGACGCAATATTATCTCGTAACACAATTGTGACAATAATTTGCAGATTTCTCCTAATCCTGTTACAAGACAGTACTTAATTGGCAGAAAATCTCAACATTATTAAACGACTTTATCTACCTTTAGTTGTTCCTTTCTAGTTAATAACACACCCTACACACTATTCACTGTTTTACATTCATCAGAGACGTCGATGACTGGAACAGAAGCTGAGCGTGTACCAGTGACGGTACACGCGACACAGAGCCGCATTAGCAGCTTAAGAAATTGCCAAATACGAGGAATATCGCACCGAACGAGAAGCCATAAAAGCATAAAGTTGAACGAAGTAAAGATTGTCGCTGTTGTTGAAGAGGGGGACGCGTTGTACCAAACGGAAGGGGGAAAAAAAAGGCACGGCGTGCCACCGTAAGCCCGTAAATGGCGTACAGCTGCGAATACGCGGCGACGAGTGCGTATCGAAGAGAAAAGAAACGGGGCCCGCGAAAGAATCATCCGGATCAGATATTTCAGTTTCTCGATTGGGCTGGCTCCGCTCGTTTTTGGACTTACCTCGCCGCCGACTCGACCAAAACCGGCACGAGATGGCTACGAGAGACCGCGCTGATTCCTGGAAGCTTATGGTCTTCCATCGGCGACCAATCATTGCGCGGTTGCGCGTCTTAGCCAGCAATAACACGCGTAAAAGAACAGAACGTGCACTGCTACTCGTAATAACGATTTCTTTTCGCGTTAGTCGCCGTCAAACGCTCGAGTATGTATGACGAACGAGTGTTTTATTAGGTCGTTCGGAAACATTGAAAACTGCGAGGATTTGATACCTTTGATACTCCTGACGTTGGTTGTTCCTATCGTTCTAACTCTAAAGTTAATGCTAATCTTCAATCCTAAAGTCGTTCCTATCTACAGTGGCTAGCAAAGCTATTCCAACACATATCGTAGCAAACTGTTATGTATACATGACGTGTATAAAATTTCGTTAACATCGCTATCATTATACTGGTCAAAGTTGGAACTAATCAGAGTTTCATTTGTTACAGACATAGAAGAGAATTTTATATGAGATTATTAATAACGGATATTTGGTTGTTTAACTTGCACTTAATATTTGCACTAAATATGTTATAGTTTCTATGGCTCTCGTTAGAGTGTATATTTGCAAAATGTTTTATATAACACGCATATAATATAATCCATAAAATGTATAAAAAATAATAAACGTTGAAATGCTTTCGTATAGAGCTATGTATATGTTTCTGAATCTTGATTTTCCACTGTGATGTTAATAACGCTCGTCATTCATAAATTCTCCCACATTTAGAATATGTAACTCTCACGCTATTAAATTAACTATTTGCGTAAATACAACGCTATTGTTATACGGTATATTATACAACGTTAATAATCTAAAAAAAGAAATAATCTAATCGCAGGTAAAATACGCAAATAGTTAAAGCACGTCGATCAGACGATTAAAATCAAAGAGGCTGAGATCTCGATCGGTTGCAACTTTCTTACAGACGCTTTTATACCTTTTCAAGCCGTTCCTCCGGTGGTTTTTTAAAGGAGATCGATTGTGTTGTTACGCGAGGCAGGTTTCGTTCACGATGCACGCGAGTTGGTCGCTGCGAGCTGGCGTTTTCTCTTTGATCGCGGTGTCTGCCTCGTTGTTTCAACAATTTCCAGGCATTATTCGCATAAATTGTCGGTTTAAAGCTTCGATGCGGCAATTGAAACGCAAATGCCAGCTTCGGGCTCGGTTTCTCCTTCGGTATGGCATCGATCGTGTGCCCTTTATGATGAAAAGACCGTACGAACAATGTTTCATAATGATGCCGATAATGAACAAAGGAATCGTGATGAACTCGATGCTGCTGCCTTTCCAAATCGAGACAAGGGTAATTTGTAAAGGAAGAAACGTTGCAAGATTTGTTAATGATTCTGTTATGTAATTCCATTTTCGGCTTGACTATTAACGTAAAAATAGAGCGCGAGTATTTTATTTTCCTTTCGTCTGTCGTTATCAGACTATGAATGTCTATGAAAATTCACGTTTTTCTTTCATCTTTCTCGCGTTTCTAACTCAAATTCGCGTTAATAACGATTTGTCTAGCTCATTGAATATTATAACGAATTATATAAATGAATATTTGAGATGCTTTATACGTTTCCATACCTATGCTTTTATACAGTTTCAAATTTCCTACGAGATAATTCAATCGAACGAATATCTTGATTTTGGAAAATTATATATATATTACGTTACTACTTCATACAGTGTAACAATGGAATTTGAATAAGGAATGATCGTAACACTTTCTGATTGCTAATTTTAATATCCCTTGTCCCCAAACGCAGACGTTAATGGCAAACGCGCATAAACGTACACGCGAGTATAAACTATTTCAAGTTAACATATAATATTCGATAATAGGTTTGGTGAAATCGTATTTTAAAGTGAAATTGTCACCTTTAATATATATTCACACGCTGTTTCACTTTTTAATATTTCCTACACGCATAATACGTTTATATAATAAATAACACGTGCTTCTCGGTTGCAATTGACCGATATACATATATTCTGGTAATTGCGAAGACACGTATACAAAGTTTCAGATAATTGCAGCGATAATCGAGGAAATAGGAGGTGGCACGTGGACACGGAGGAACAGCCTCACCCTGTCGGCATTTATCCACCATTTCCAGATACGGGGAGTTCCTCTCTCAACAGCTGCACACGCCGCTTTGTGAAAGTGTCGACGTTTTTCATGGCATTGAGAGGAGAAATCGTAATCGGGATCAGTTACTCCTTTCTACTTTGTAACGACCTCCAGATAAGTACAAGATCAATAATTTGAGCACATTAGTCCGAGCCGTCTTATTGATCGTTCGTTGATAAGCAGGAAGAAGGGTTTACGCCAAAATGTGCGACTGCACAGAGAGAACGATAATTCACGAGCCCGGAAAGATCATAGTAATTGAAGAAATTGCTTTAATTATATATTCGCACGGTCATTTAATGTACCCTTTATGTTGGTCGTGTCTTATACCGCGAGTTTCAAAGAATCTGCAGGTAAGAAGATTTTAAGGGTTGCTGAGAATTAGAAATTATATATTAATTTGACTCGATCAGTAGCTTTTTAATCTTTTTTTAATTCTATTTCGAGAAATGGCTTCTCTTCATTTTTTTTTTTTTTTTTTGGAGAACTTTTCGTTGCAATTGTATTTTTATCAATTAATACTCTTTGATTTGTCAAATTTGGAAGCTTTTCAATTGTCGCGAATACGACTTTTCCGCGATTATCATCTTGTACTTTTGGAAATTTTCCATTTTATTTTTTTCTATCATTTTAATCAGACATTTCCCTATACATTATATATATGTATAACATTTTCTTCTTTATGGGAATATTCTCCATTTCTCCGCTGAAGAAGACGATCGATATAATCGTCGATATTTATTTATTTATCAACATGATCATACGTAAAAGATCCTCTAAGCTCGAAACTAGGCGATCGATGCACACATGTATACGATATTGACGATACAATATTGAAAACCTTAATTACAGGGTGTCCTGCATCATCGAGGAACCGTTTCGGCGGTGGATTCTGCACATGAAAGCAATAAAAAAAGTTCATACGAACATATGCCCTGTTTGACCTTGTTTCCGAGTTATAACGGGTTGGAACAATTCTATCGAAAGATGGAAGTAGGTGAAGTAATTTCACGTACCTATTTACAAACAGAATCCGATATTCCACGTTGGACCTTAAATTCTAAACGCTTCCAGTCAATGATGAAATGTCTCTAATCTCGCGTTCCTACGCAAGCAGATTGTTTTGATCTCGCGACGATACGCAGATGCAGTTTATTAAATAGGAAATTCGTTATAACTCGAAAACAAGGTCAAACAGGGTATAAAATGTTTTTTATTGTTTCCATCTACAGAATCCATCGTCAAAGTGATTCCTCGATGTTGCGGGACACCCTGTACTGGCAATGACATTGGTCGTCTGAACTCTTCTTTAATTTGTACTTTCCGCGGAGTATCGATATACATACTCAAAGTGAAAGAAAGATGTACAGTTATCGCGGATATAGTTCTCTTCCATATTAGTTTAGTGTGTCATTGGAAGGAAATTACTTAAGCATTCTCGTTTCCCATAAAGAAGATTCGAGTTTTATTGCCGACACGATATATAACTCGATTCTGCGGGAATATTTAATCGAGCAACGCTTTAGCAGCAGCCTCGTTTAAATGCAGTTTCGTTCGTTAACTCAATTATCAGCCAATCTCTCGTGACTCTCCCTGAATTTCTCGTTCAATTTCCTTTTTCGTGTTCCTGCAAACTTTTCAGATATTCTGCTCCAGTGACTTGACAATTTAAACATCCTGCAACCATCAAACATTTTTGCTCGATCAATCATCTTTTTTCTTTCATCCTTTTTTATCCAAACATGTGCCTCTCGAACAGATATACATACGTACATACTCGCAGAAGAAGTCAAGACAAATGAACAATTTTTAAACGGAATAAGACTTTTGTTTTGTTCTAATTGATTGTTCGCAGTTGCACCAACCATTACAATAAGCTACTTTCCAGTGAAATTGTAGCTTGAATGTTATCGTTTCTGACTAAATAATGAAACGCATATCTTAAAATTGTCGAGCCTTGAAATATTTTATCTCTGACTTTCGTTCTTCCTTCTAGGTTCACCCTGAAGAAATCTGGAATTTTTTCTTTTCTATTATTTAATTTGTACTTTACAATTTGTCCGGCTGGACATTTGGTAAATTGAAATCTGGAACGTGGACAAAACACATACACTAGCGATAACACGACTGAAAGCCGAGGAATCACAGATATGTCGTCTAATGGCCATGAAAGCTGATGCTTAAAGTTGCAAAAGCTGGAAATAATGGATTGCCGTGCCGAAAGAACATCAAAACGAACGAAGATGGATTTCGAACGTTGAGAACGGAAAATTACAAAGGTAATCGAATTACGAAAATATTTTTACCGTTCGAGGAAGAAAAAATTACTGAAATTGCGATTCGATACGATTTACAATTCGGATACGTTTTCCACGTAATAAGAGCGGGAGAAATTTTGCCGAGTAATTTTTGAAATCTCCTCCAGGTAGCCGTTACCAGAGTCGTTTTTGGCATCGTAATAGGACCGCTGCTCTGTAATCAGACTCAGTTGATCCTACGCTTGTTATTGTCAGGTACGGATATATTTTCGTGAATATTATGCGGTCAGCTAGTTATACTTTTTACCCGAAGCGAGCCGCGGGCCTTGTGTACTTAGCCAGTTTTTTTTTTCTGCCGTACGGTCAAGAAAATACCACAAAGAAGATTACCATGAAAAGTATACGTGCCAGGTTAGTTACCATTTAATTAACGCGACTTCTTTCCGATTGCCTTTGCATCGCTCTCTTGTATCATTATCATCTGTGTACTTGTACCTTTACTTGAATTATTATCTGGTTATTATAATTAGCATGTCGTCTTGCGTTAATCGTACTCAGATTTGTAATATAACGTGTCGATCGACTGACACGAATATATTTGCATATATGTATAAAAGATACAGATGTTATCATAAATTTGTACATTAAGCTTTTGGTTCCGTGCATTTTCATATTTATTGGCATCGCGTCCACTGTCAGATTTTTTATTCCTTTTCATTCACTTGTATCGTAGATTTTCATTATATCGTTTAATTGGTTTTTTGATTTATGTTATCTGGAATCAATTATATACGACGAGCTTGACGACAAAATTGTCTTTTAAAAGTCGATACGTGGTAACCAAAAAGGCGTACGTAGCTGACAGAAATTATGAAACATCGGAAAATCTCCTTACATTCAGATTGCAAGTCGGACAAGTGGAATTAGATATTTTACTATTATTCGATGCTAAACGAAGAGCAGACAAATGATCGTCTCCGGTGATCGCGAATAATATCACGGTAAAATTACTACAAGTGGATAATACGAGAATAAAATTCGTAGAGGGCGGAGTCTCATCCCATGAAAGCCTTCCAAGGCTAATAATATATTCAGAAAATTGCGCTCCACTAAACGATAACGAAAGTTTCGATATCTCCACCCGAGTTTCTAAAAAACGCCACATACGGTTAACGATGTTCCTGTTCTCGACAATAATCATTATCAAAAAGGTTTGTGCATGCTCGCATATACATCGCCGGTATGAAAAATTTGATAAGTCTCTCCGTTGTTTATAGCTGTTTCGTTAAATAAAAGTCGAGGAAGATTCAGCGGCGTCTGGCCGTAACTGTACTTGATTACCATGGACCAGAAAATTCCACGGATAATTTCTCGAGCGTCTTTAAAGTCCCGTCCGAAAATCATCGTCGTCACGTGAATGGCAATCACCGATCGGTAATCAGCCACGCGAATGACCACTCTCGCGGTCGAAATCCCAACTGGAGCGCGATTCAAAGTGCATCATAAATGTCTGCTCCACCTACGGATATTCTCTGTCTCCATCTTCTTCGGTCAGCGATAGTCGTCGAATGCACTCACCACTTTTTCCCTTTCTTGTTCGTTTCTTTGCTTTCGTTCTTCTTTTCTTAAATTTCAGTTTTTCGTTTTATTTTGTTTCCTTTTTTACGTTCTTATGTTCATCTTATCGTCAAATCCCTTTGATAAAGTTATCATGGTAGAACATACAGCTTAGCCTAAGTAAAACTTATCACTTTTTCTTAACGGATGAAACTCAACTTTATTTCTAATATTTTGTACTTTTCAATTACCTTAATCGATGGACTAATTTTTAATACTTACGAGGCGTTTTAGAAATTGATCTTTCCTTTCAAGGACGTATATCCTTTATGATTTATATTTGTAGATTTTTTAATTTTCAAAAGTAGCTGCATTCTTACCTTTTAGAGTCACGTTTTGAAAGGTGTCGAATTAATTTGTCGATGATGAAAGATTAAATACGTAGTGGCGGATGGCCGAAATATCGAGTTTCAGTTTTCAGCGTTAACTTGTATGCAAATTAGTCTGATACGAATGATAAAGATAACGTAAAATATTTTAAGTAGTACGATTTTAGTGACTTTCTCTTACAATGTGATGTAACAGGAGATTGATAAAATACAATTAATGCAAAATATAAGATTTAAATCTTTTATGGCATTATAAAATGACGAGAAGCACCGTAGCTGCAAATTGAATATAAGAAGATGGAAAATGCAAATGACGACAAATTAAAAAAACACATACGGCTGAAATACAGTGTGATTCCAATGTAATTCCCATCAAAATGTATATTCTCTGTGATTCTCTAAACGGTACGAACTCTCAACAAAAACGTTAAAAAATTTCGAATCACATGGAATTTGTAGCGATTGATTAATTAAAAGTGTATAGGATATAATTTGATTTCGGTGTAATTTAGCATTTCCAACTTTCATTATGGAACTTTCATATAACTTTAATACGTTTGCCACAAGAAAGTGATACTTTCGATAAATGACAATCGTATATTACGACGATGGAGCGATAACGTATTAAAGGATAATAATTCATTTTGATAATTTTCTCCTCGGACCAAGATTGGAATTGATGCCAATGAAACAAACGCAATAATAAGAACTCGTTATAAGTACGCGAATTATAATTCCAGATGAGTATCACTGATTTTAATAAAGGCTGAAATGAAAACGTACTTTAATGATTTCGAGATGTAACTTGCAATTACCGATTTATCTGATTAATTCTCATTCTTCCCATAATTCCTTCGCTAATCAATTAGCCAAATATCACAAGGACGATTAATCACAACCCAATTCTGGCACTAATTGATGTTGGCCGTTAACAATTATAAAATCCACGAGATTGTAGGTGGTCTTTAAGGAACGCAGAAATTCCAGATGATTACCGTATTAATAACTATCAATTTTGTGATAATTGGATTAGAGATGAATCGCGTTAATGTAATTTGCCGCTTGAAAAATTCGCTGCAAGTTCCACAGTAGCGATTTAATATCTCGTTTCAAAGAAACAGGAAGACAATTATTCGTTGTAGTTCGTTGATACGAAATTAATTCACTGATGGTTTTTGAGGGTGAAAACTCGCGTTAATTTAAGGCCTCTCTAATTCTATGGAACGTAAAACTATTATTAATTTATTTACGAGTTATATCACAAACGAAGGGAACGAGAAAGTATAATTAAATAATATTAAATTAATAATATTAATAATATTAAACTAGAACCTATAATACGGAATTGAAACAACGAAGATGACTTTCTAATGATCTATATTTGAAGATAGACTATTTGACTTGTGGTTGATTAACATCTACGGTTGATCGATATCTACCGTTTGGATAAATGGCGAAATTAAAACTAACAAACAAAACAAACTAACCCTTTGTACGAACAATTTGTTGATATCTTCTCTGGTGTATGAAGTATCTTTAATGAGTCTGAATTAATTCAGACACACTGTATATATTTCTGCAGAAATAAAATGCAAGTATAAATATTCGATAAGAAAATTCATTTGTATGTTATCTATAAAATAAATTGTTACAAACTCGCGCGATCTTATAGCCGTCACTTGTTCGTTCAACTTCTCCGAAAGCGGAAGCCCCGAAGATGTGGGTCACTTGTGGCCCGATAATGGAGGGAATTAACCCGGTAATCACCGCGTTCGACTGTTCTCCACCCACAGTGAAGAGGACCCGCCGCTTGCCGCTGCTGCCGGCTGATTTTCACTCTCTAGCGAATTTTCGAAGCTGCCAATTATTACCGACCTGGAACCACCGCGACTAACGGGCCTGCATTTCGTGTCCTTTCTTGGATATATAAGAACGTTTCATTTTTACTCTCTTCCACCAAGCTGTTACACGTCAGATGGCTGAGCTTTTCGTAAAGCTGACAACGTTTACGATCTTTACGAAATTGTTATAATTGATATATGCAGAGTGATTCGTAATTCATGGTACGAATGGGGTCATGGCGAGTGACTGATGGCTGGAAACAAGACGGAGATGGGAATAACAAAATTGCCAAGCTCGATTTTATCAAAGACGAAGCCTTCATTTTCTTATTCTCTTAGTTATACTATTAATCGCGGACCACCTTGTAGATCTGATTTAAATATCCAACTTATGTCCTTTATAACGATAGATATAATCGTCAATAGTTGCGAACAGACGATAGACAGTGAATATCTAATAGCAAAATAAGGGTAAAACGAGGTAGTGATTTTTAGTGATCGTTTAGGTTCGTCTTTTTTATCCACAACGAAATCAAATTTCTTTCTTGTTAGTTGTATTTATTGTTATTTGTTCCACAAATACCATAATGATTCCACAAATCAGATTCTTGTTTTAATCAAATTTTTATTCGATACTTTGGATCGTTATGTTCGAGGCTCGCAAAATTAAATAATTGCCTTCTTGGTCATCTATCGGGTTGGCAACTATGTGATTGCGGATTTTGAGGGTGAAAACTCTAGTTGCCAACCCAATTTCACGAGCTTTACGAATATTTCAAATCGAGAAACTTAGTCGAGAATTACTTTCTTGTAATTTAGATTTTTGTACAGTAGTCTGTTTCTTAACCACCTGCGATGCAAATTGGAAGTTACGTCGTTTTCGCGTGATATCGGGTTGGCAACTAAGTTATTGCGGATTCTTTCAATACCAGCTAATGACAAAATCCGCAATAACTTAGTTGCCAACCCAACAGATCGAATATTGTAAGCATCTTATACGACAGAAGCGAGCTTCCGCTGATACTTATGGAAAGAGATGCACGTATCGAACAAATAATTGCAACTCGAATTTCCTGCGGTATTGAAATCTTCTCGTGTATACTTATCACGATAGACACCATGAAACCGTAGTGAATTCCGCTTATCGTGAGAAAGTAACGAGAAAGAAGGATTCACGAGCGGAACCAGATGGAAGGCAGAAGACAATGCGAGTGGAAAAGGGGATGACGGGAGAAAAAGAGGAACGGTCGTAATTACCGTAAGAATTATTCGCGCGATGCCATTGTGAGAATTGCTACCGAAACGGCAGCTGCCTTCGTGTATTGTCGAATGTCTTCAGTATTACAATTCTTACGTTCATTCCACTGCGTGTGTCTGAATATACGCCTACGTCCACACGAATCGATGCATAGTCGGCATGGATCGTTCGAGGACAAAGATACACGCATGGAATCGAAAGCGGAGAACAGTTTGACGCATGGGAACTGGGGCTGCGATTATTTCTTCGATTTTTATGTCACCACGTGTGACGTAATAAAAGAAAGTTCTTTACTGTAGGATCTTTACTACAATTAGTTTATTTACGATAAATGGATTAAACAGACGTTGGTTAAACAGAGAACAATTGTTGTTTAACGCGAACTAATTACAAGAACGTATTATAATTAAGACAACTAGATAGTTAATTTGCAACTCTCGTCACCACGAATCCAACGCTCTCTCTCACGCGGACCACACTCTCTCGACAACGCAATTCGCACTCTCTGACTTCTCGACTCACAATCTCTGGCTTCTCAACTAACAGTGACTGTTAATTCGTCTTTGTCCCTTAGCATCCCTTTGTCTTTTGTCTTAGCCCCACCACGCACTTGTTCCTCAACCGCTCGTGGCCAGGGTCACGCAGGCCTTTTCCGCGAAACTATTCGATCGAAGGACGATACATCGTTGGGCCTGTCGGCGCTTTGGCTTCCTCGCGACATTGTTTATAGTTCAGCCGATATCTCTTAGGCCTTTCGTCCACGATACTACATTACTAAGAAAATATACGTAGGAACGGGAATTTTGGACAGCTCTTCATTGCGAGTTTCCGAGCTTCAAGCGTTAGAAATGCATGGACAAACCGAGTACTTGAAATTAGGGATAAAACGAAGGAAGAATACACGATTAGCCAAAGTTGTTCTTTACATGTGATTCCAGGTTTGAAACGACTGCGTGAGATTAAGGTGTGGAAGAGTTAGAGTATTGAGTTTAGGGCGGATGTGAATGAACGTGTTCTGAGAATGTTTGCATAGTTGGCTGGAAATAGGTGAAACGGATGGTAAAGTAAAGGAAGAAAGGTTATACGATAAATTGAATTTTCTTATTACAAATAGCGTATATACCATAGATAAGATACAATATTTTCAATCTGCAGTATTTAATCGATTGAATCGTTTGCAAGGAAAATTGAATAGTCTGTAGGAATTTTATAAGATCGATCGACGACTTTAGGAAAAGAGCAATTGAAATAATATCTTATTTTTAGGCAGTGAATCTTTATGGATCGATGAGAAATTTGAAGGCGCAAGAATATATAAAATGTTCTTTTCATATTCATAACATTTACAATCTACATATTTCCAGCGAACGATGTTTACTCAAGGTTTGAACTAACGTTTGAAATAATACAAAGTCTAATGCGATGCAAATACAACTCTGATATTATAATTAACGCGTTCGTTAGCATCCGGTTTAACGTTTCTCGCGCGTAGATTCTAGAACATCGTAATCCGATCTGAATTCCCGTATTAATTTTTAGTGGAAAGATAGAAGACCCTAATCGGTAAATCCTTTGTCACTTCCCAACGAAACATCTGTCATGCGTGTTTCAAAAGAACAGAAACGTTTCTGCCTGCCGGACATAATGAACAGTTTGGTCTGGCTACCATATTCTTTTTCAGTATACAATCGTTTTTATCTTTAAAAAGAAAACGCTTAAACATGGTTCTGTGGTATAGTAGCGCGTTTAACGGAAACATTTATTATATTTCACGTTATTCTTTGTACGGTAAATATGTCACGTGAACTCATTCAAGTCGTTCAAATCTTTCGACGATAAGGAATAATAAAAATTAAGTCTAACATTATGTACATAACAATAGATAAAATTATGATCAAATACGTGATACGTAATTGTAGGGTTAAATATATCGAGCAAAGAGAAAATTATTCGACTATCTGAGAAAATTGATTGCCATTGAAGATTCTACGGTACCAAAGATCCTCTTTTGAAATATAATTATTTTGAAATAATATTATTCAATGATATTTGAAAGAAATATTAATAAAAGATGCAACTTTCTAAATCTTCATTTCCTTGTTAATCTTTTTTAATTTCGCAATAAATCTTCCACGATAATCTTAATTTGCACGCTTAAAACTAAGTAACCTAAGTGACGACAAGGGAAAAAAGTTCGATTCCTTGCAAGATAAATGGAGAAAACATGACAAACACATAAACGACGAAGAGGAAGAAAAAGATGATTGCCGGACGGTTTTGGAGGCAATAAGATGAAAGAAAAACGTGAAGGAATACGGCATGTCGTTTTCTCCATAGAAGTCAGAATCAATTGGAAGAAAGTCGTTGACGTATTAATTAGAGCAAACGAGGGGCATCGAACTTACGGAAAGTTTTAGCCAGCTAATTGCTGCCGTGGCTGATCGGTTCGCTACAAATTAAGTTAACGCGTGATACAGCGCAGCGGCCTCCACCAGAAGAGTCGATGAATTTTGCGACGGTCAAACAACAACGCGGTTTCCTGCCAGCGTTTTTTGCACAGAATTACCAAAGGGGAAGACGAATCGTAATTACGAAAATCAGCCATGACGGAGCAGCTGCCGCCTCGTTCGATTAATTGTCGTGCAACATCCCCGAGGCTCTTCAAGACCAGCCACGGTTCCATACCTGACATTTGATCCTTTCTGAGCAGCCGTGTAACGATGCCCGTTCACTTGTTCGCTGGTTCGTTCGTTTATTCCTTCGTTCGATCGACGTCTATGTTTTTATGAAACTTTGCTCGTCATTCATAAGAGAAATCGCTTTTTGCAGCGTGCATTAGTTCCGTACGAACTCTTATTTGTATATCATATTCGTCACCGATGTTAGGTATAGTGATTCATGATTTTACAAACGTTTGTCGTAAACAAATTTTCTAAATATGTTATACGTTATAATATAGTAGGAAACTTTATGAAATTTTATTATAACGAGACGCGTTTATCGCGATTATATTGGACAAATTTGAAACCAATGAAAATAGAAGTAACATGTAGAGATTACGAGACGTTTCTTGAAATAAATGCGTATACCTATATCATTACAGTGTTAATGAAATTTAAAAGGAACTACTTCTACTAACAAGAAATCACACCGACGTCATAAATTTCATTCATTTGGCAAACTCCTCATTTCAACCACTTTCTACGTGTAATCTATATAAAGGAATTATTTTCCTCCGATATATCGTTTTTAATTAATTATCAGTTTCTCAAACACGATCATAAAAATTATGTTTTCGACAAAAATCTATAATTGCATTATATGTACATATTTACCCATTCGAGACTTTTCTTCCTTAAATGCATGTACAGAGTGTCCCAGTTTTATAATTTATAATTTTATAATTTTTTATAATTTATAGGTAGTTCCATTTAAACAAACAAGTGAACTCGAAATCTCCAAGGCGCGATAACATTTGTAACCATCGCGAGGTGTCCCCTCGAAACAAATAAGTTTTATTTGAAACACTTTTTCGAGTAATGTATAAATTTGGCGGATATTTGTGTGGATCGATTAAAATGCGACACCCTGTACATGCACTCCAATTACATATCGCGGAAATGAATTCTCCTCGAATTTTGTCGATTCATAATTGAGCAAAAACTAGCGAAATTTCAACTTGAAAGGTTCACGAGCTTTAATTAATTAGTATTATTAATGCTGGTTTAGCATAAATAAGACACAGAAAGATGGAAAAGAGGTCATTTCAGGCGAAAGGGAAAAGTTACTTATTTTATTACAACCTCATCCTGATTCTGTCGCGCCAATTAAAACCGATAAATTGTATTTAACCCAACGATAAATCCGGGAACAATTATCTGGACCGAACAATTTATACGACAATTTTAACGAGATAAGAATACGATGATTACAGTGAATATTCGATATTTTAGAGCCGTTCAATATCTTTGGTGAAAGTGTAAGTAGTGACAAATGTTCCTTTGAAGCGACATACAGTATCTGTAAGATTATAATTATTAGCTAGCAACGGAATGGAAATTATAGGTATAAAATGTTGTTTAATTCGTCCGAGCATGTTCGATGTGAAATTAAGCTTCATATCCAATGCAACGTTTGTAAATTATTTTAAGCAATAGCGTACCTACCAAGTGTGAAATTTCAGTTATTTATTGCTGATATATTCGATATACCTTTTTGCGCGAGATACAATGTTTCTACAATGTTTCTTTAATGTTTTCTTTATTAATTTCCATAGCATGATTGTAGGTGTTAAATCATATTTGAATTATAAAATTTTCTCGCATAAATGCATAAATCATTTGTATCTTATCTGGTATAGATTTTGGCTAATTATGATCGTAGGAAAATTATGCCATGTCTTACGCTTTTCACAAAGTTATGAATTGACAGATTAATTTTTAACGACGCAAATTGCGTATTGAATAGTTTTTATACCTCGTCCCTATTCTTAACGTCTTGTAAAATACATAATGAGAACTCTATGCAATATAAATTCTATTTATTATAATTATTTTCAATTACTTCATAAATTTGTTCTATTACCAGTATTTATCCATTTTTCACTGGCTATCTCAATTCTCACATTCATAACTGAATTCTTAAATAAATGTCTCTACTTCTACAGTACCATAAACATAACCTTCGAAAGCATTTCCTCTTATGAAATCGCAAGATATTTGGTTTAACCTTACCTGGCATCTCCAAGCGGTACGTAAAATCAACTGCGAACTGGACACATTTCTGATTATTCGTTGCGTAAAACACGAAGAACATGGTGGTCCTTTAGTACTACCGTAATAAGTTCATTTACATAATTAACCGGCTGTTGTATCGACGAGTGGTGAAAATAAAGAAGTAGATGCGTTAATTATCGAAACTCGAGTTTCCACCTGCACATGCACGCGCGAAAAGGCAAGTGATTCAAAGAAATCCCGTTATGTCGTGACAAATTATTAGCCCGGTTGTAACACGCGCCGTCCGTTCTATAAATTATTTTATTCGCAATAAACGAGATGACTGAGTCATGATTATCGGCCGTTTTCAGCCATCGAATTGCGTATCCGTCTCTTCACGTGCCGTTTTTACCCTCTTTATCTTGCTCCTTATCTCCGCCATATTCTTTCTCTCTTCCACTTTCTTCGACTTGTTCTGTTCCACGCGAAGCCTTTTACTCCGGTGTATTTCACCTGCTCGAAATTTATCACGAACCAGCAACTGATTTCCGGTTCTCTCGTTCTTCCTTTTCACCGAAAGTGTAAAACACGGAAATACTTCGAAGCACGAGTGATTCAGATTCTTCATACTCACAAATGTACACTGTTGTGCTGTCTTCATTGATGGAAATGAATTTCCCATTGATGGGAAATGATTCATTTTTGGAATTGTGGATACAAAGGTAAACACTAACTACTTTGTCACAGTACACTATGTACTCTTATACCGTGTTGTAAATTTCAATTTACGATACATTTTCAAACTGCAAAAGTCAGGTCACAGATCACTGTTCTCTTCGTTGACATACTAATCACAGATGAGATGTTGAATAGACCCATCATTTGATGGAGTTTTATGTCACGTGTTCTGAAATACCGATTGTACACGTCAGAGATTTTGTTATGCCATCTATGATCTACGGTGGTGAATATAAGAATTACACAGTGTTCAATCCAACCAATCGTGTAAGCGAAGGTTAAGAGAGTACATAAAAAGATTTATTTTTGTTGCATCCAAAATTCAGCCACACTTGAAAATCGTGGAATTTAGAAAAGCAGGTAAGTGCACTGTAGCTTTTGCTCAAGATTACCATTTTAATCAACCATTTATGTATTTAATTTCTGTCAAATTCCAAATTAAATATTCCTTTTTCACTTTCGTTATTTTTTCTTCGATCCTGTATTTGATTGTTAGAGATATTGATAGCTTACGTTCTTTACTTCTATTGTGACACAGACTTTGTAATGGAATGTATTAATATAATTTTCGCTGGTTTTGTGTTGCTTTCTTTTATATTTGATTTGACTTGATTTGATTGTGTTCATTAATGACGCGACTAACATGGAAGGATTAGATCGTCAATTCAAAGCATGGACGTCATGATGATTAACGGTTAATCTGACTTTTTACAGAGATTTGGTAATGTATCACTTATTGTAACGAAAGCTGTCATATTTTTGCATTGTCTTTTCATTAAATCATTAATAATATTTGATATACATACAGTTATTTATTTCGTGATACATAATTTATTTGATTAATTTCATGTACTTTCTTAGTCAAAACATCGAAGACAACGTTCTTCGCATCTAATCGTAACATAATTGGATAATAAATAAATTCATATTCTTTTGAGAATGCTAATTGGAAATTAAAAAATGATTATACAAATGCCCTTTGATAGGTCTAATATATCAACGTTGTTTATTTAAAATAAATTAAAGGAATAACTTTATTATCTGCATTTGGATTACATAGTAGTGTGTTTCCGGTGCATTTTCTCTGTAACAGCGTCATCTCCTGATATTTTTAAATAACTTTTATTATTTCTATGAGGAAGTCGCCATTACATGTTCAGCTTCCGGCACGTAATATTATCGTACTCTTCGAATCTCATTTTTTAATATCTCAAACTATTATAATATTATTATAATATTTCGCTTCTTAACGTGTTAAAGGTTGTTCACGATCTCCATTCTTTCCTACTCTCCGCAGAGGATCTAGCGATGTTTCAGAAATCAAGAATGTAAGTATCTCTGAATATTGTGCTTCACATTGATTCCAAAAATGAGTTATAATAGATATTTCACGCTTTCTTTCAGATTTTTTCCAGCCTTCACTTTTTCCATGGCGTTCGATGATTTTTATTTGATGGCAGACCCCACGATGATATTTTCTGGATCGCAATGACATCGAAGATGACGTTCCTCGCATCTAATCGTGAGTCGCATGCTTTTCTGTTCCTCCGATCACTCAATCGTATCTTAGGTTCGAATTCGCCTGGGTGACTGGTTGTATTACGTTCAATTTTTGACGAGCATGGTAGCCGCGGATATATTTTATAGCCGTAAGCGGTGACATTTCTTGGCTATTGTCGTTATATTTATAAGCGTTTTTGCGTGTCTAATCAGTTTCGGGAAATATAATTTCAAAAATCGATGGCGAAGCTGACACGAACAGAATGCAGAATGCGAGCATATCTCAGGGTTTGCACATCGATTTTTCAAATTCGTATGGGCGCAAATGGATCTCGAAACGAACCACGGCGATAAACGAAACTTTCATGACAGAAAACCGTCGAATTTCGACGATTTAACGCACGTTGATTTGACACGTTCCTGGACGGGACACGCGTGGCTACGCTCGACGAGCATTCTCGAATCACCTTTCCCCGTAGCGAGAGTATCGAAGCGGCAAATTGACGGGTAACCAGCCGAGAAAACCGACGAGTCGACTTTCGGCGCGTGCCGGCCTCCGCTCGCGGTATCCGGTTGCGTACTTGCGCACCACACACGCCGACACCCGCCTCAGCGGCCGCGTGGGTGCGCTCGCGTGGTCATCATACTGCACGGTGCAGCCATACAAGGTAGAATGCAGCAGCCTTGTCGATTGAGTTACCAACGACTCGTGTATATTAATTACACGTGTGTCAGGTTGGTAACGTTGATGTTATCGATGCCGGTTTAATTACGCGATTATTTTCTGTATGTCGGTTGCGTTTACGAATGATCTGCACTGTTTGAAAATTGAAGTAGAATCTACAATCTCTGGTTGTCGAGTTGAAAACAAATTTTTCGCGTTTCTTTTTTAGTAAAATTGGGGGGCACGAACAAAGTGTGTAATAACAAGCTGATTGGTTGTTTCAATGGTAAATACAGATGCTTCAATCCCGTGGCTACTATTTCGAATTAGTATTAATCAAATATTTTATTATACTTTTAGAAAAATTGAAAGATCTGAACAAACTTGGTATATAGCACCAAGTTTATTAGTTGCAAAATTGTTGCACACCCTCGTTTAGAACTATTAAGGTAATTATAACAAAATGAAATAGATATTGAAAGATACATGTTATTGGATAATACAAAAGCGAGGAAACGACGAGTATGCCATGTATCTCGTGCTAATCGTCGAAAGCTGCAATAGACGTTTCGTTCTTGATGTTCTTGTTGCTGTTGGCATCTGATTTCCGGTGTTCACGATACTTGCATTGTTCTGGCCCAGCCGGAGGGTAGCCCCTTTGCAGAATTAACGTTCCACCACTATTTACGCGACTACTGGCCGATTCTTATCGGAATCGAATCTTCTCTCCTTCTTGTGCCTTTCTCGAAATCGATTAATTGCTCGCTCGACAACGAAGGTCGGCCGAGATTGGTGATTCGGGGACGACGAACTCGAGTTCGTCTGCCGACTGAGTTCCCACGTGTCTATTCTCGATATACTGGGTGTCTGAAAACGTACGATCAAAGGTGTGTAGTATTAATGTAAGCAATACAGAGAACTAATATTTGTGTTCTAAACGATCTTCTACCCAATGTCGTTTTATAAATATTTATAAAATAACTTTTAGAGAGATAACTCGATAGTCAAGAGAACTTCAATGTTTGTTTTCGCAGAGATAATGATATTTGAAGTTGGTAAAAAATCAAATAGTTATATCGAGTATTATAATCTAAATCTTTTACCTATACATATATTTTTCTATGATTTCCATACATAATACTTTTGTGTATTATGTACATTGTAGGCATTCGTGTATCTCTTTTATTTCCTATGGATTTATAAACGTTCATATCCTACTTATTACTTTAAACACAATTTGTCGATGATCGTGTTATGGTCATAGAAAGAAATCAAGTATACTTTTTCCAAATAAGATAAAACACCGTTTTATGAACCACTCAAACAAACCACATTTCATTAAATTGATATCTAGAACGATATTGCCCCAAACGTTTTCTTCGAAATGTTCAACACCAATTTAATACCAATCTTTCTAAACACTCTGTGTACATGTATAGGTCGATGAACGAGACGCCTCGCACGAAACAAGGCCATAGTATTGCGGATCGAATACACAAAATTCGAGCAGACCCGGTGTCACAGCCGTTTCCAGCTCGTATCGTTACTCAGGACGGATTACACGGGCGTAAAGATTTCCGGGCATAAAAAATGAGGAAGCGAGGCGGCCAGAAGCGGCGATGTTACGAGGCGAATCGTGTGCTGATACGCACCTGTCCCGTACCAGAGCCAATCACAGCGTCCTAACGAACGAAGAAGCCCTTTTTGCGGCCTGAACCTTTTTCTCTTTCTCTGCCCCTTTTCACCCTGCTTTCTTTCTCGTTCTTCGACCGTTCTTCTCAATCGTGCCGCCAGCAAATTACCAGCGAGTTGGCGCGGAATTCGCAAGAATCGAACGGCCCTGGCAATCACACGCTTCTAATTAACGAAACTGCGTCCTTTCTCTACTTTTGTCCACCTCGTGTGTTACATACTCCCTGATTAAAGCCGTAATATATCGGGTAGCTAAGCTAAGTTATGCTATGCTACATGTACAAGTATTAGCTTCAATATACGAAATCGTCTTCATTAAAAGCTTCACTAAAACCATTAGCCTGATTTTTAGTTGACTTGTGATGCTTTTCTGAAATTGCTGGTTATTTAAATATGGAGATGTCTTCTTAATACAGCTGCCTTTCTTCAATTTTGTTTCTTCTTTTGTATTTTTAACAGAGTTTCAATGAAAATCCTGATTTATGCATTAGAATCAGTTTGTTCGTCTACCGACGTGAGAAAGTTATCAATAGACTACAGATTTTTATACAAATTTACATCTTTATGAATGCAAATAAATAGAATCTAAATAGAGATTCGTTTCACCCGGCAAAAATTATATTTTACTTTGGCTATTTTACGTATCTTTCGCGCCTTATATTTCAATCTAAAATGACAGTAAAAATTCACAGTCTTTTGATGGATAAAATTAAAATTTGTGTAAACGTGACGTCCGACAAAATCGACGTCCACTTACGACTGTCGTCTTAGCGCATTTTGTGCTCTTGGTTTTATGTGGTGCGTTTGAGGAAGGACGGCTGAAAATCTGGTTCCTGCGAGAAAACCTACTGTTTATCGACATCCGTTACCATCCGCGGACTAGGAAACGATAATAGCCACCGTTTAAACGTCAGACACCCTGATTTTGCGGAAATGAGTGCGATTAATACGCACGTTGAACGCAAAGTCTTGTATCTCAGGAGATTCTGTTCTCCTTCTTTTTTTTTTTTTTTTGATGAAATTATTCAGGTTGCGCTTTTAAAATGTATCGCGCTTGCGTTCTCCACTTCTCAAGCTTAAAATGTGTTTGATTCTTCGAAGGATTCTCAGGAGGTTTTGGAAGAAATTTTGAGTGAATTATGGATAGCGCTGAATGGATAATTTGTGAAGTTAGTTAGCCAGGTATTTTTGAAATTTAGAAATTGTATAGAATCATTGTGGATTACTTTAAGGAGGTTTTAAAATGTATCGCGCTTGCGTTCTCCACTTCTCAAGCTTAAAATGTGTTTGATTCTTCGAAGGGTTCTCAGGAGGTTTTGGAAGAAAGTTTGAGTGAATTATGGATAGTGCTGAATGAATAATTTGTGAAGTTAGTTTGCCAGGTATTTTTGAAATTCAGAAATTGTACAGAATCATTGTGGATTACTTTAAGGAGGTTTTAAAATGTATCGCACTTGCGTTCTCCACTTCTCAAGCTTAAAATGTGTTTGATTCTTCGAAGGGTTTTCAGTAGGTTTTGGAAGAATTTTTGAGTGAATTATGGATAGCGCTGAATGGATAATGTGTGAAGTTAGTTAGCCAGGTATTTTTGAAATTCAGAAATTGTACAGAATCATTGTCGATTATTTTAAGGAGGTTTTCCAAAACTTATATAAAATGTTTGAACTTTTTTTAAAGCTTGAATGACGTAACTGATCGAGCTGTTTAACCGAGCGATAAAAATTAATTCTTAAGACTACGATAAGATAATAAACAATTCCTTAGCTTCCAAGAAATAATCGAAAGCGTCACGTCTGCTACAATGTTACTATATAATGACGTTACGTATTTGTTGCTATTCATGATTCTACAATAACGTTATTTTACAGGGTTATTGTCAGTGATATTGAAAACGTAGTGATATGGAAATTTCGAGGAAACAGGGTACGTCAAAACAGGTGCTGATATGTAATTGTTATAGAAACACGTGCATTCGAGAATCTTCATTATTTCCATTTCTATTCTTTGAATCTTTGAACATTCAGGTGTAATGTTATCCTAATTCTTTATTTGTTAAATGTTTTGCACCTGCAGTTGCAGCTTTTCGTAATAACGATAGATAACGTTATTGTAGAATTGTAGTCAATATGATAATCATACGATAGATATGGTCGTTATCATTCGGTGGCTGTCAAATGTCAAATAATTCTGAATTTCGAAATGAATTGAATCGAGTGGAATAAATTTTGTCAAATTCCGAAGTTCGAAAAATCGAAATTTGAAAAGTCACAATTTCAAAGTTCAAAGAATACAAAATTCGAGGATCCGAGAATTTAAAGAACGAAAATTTGCAAGTTTGGAAAATCGAAGATGCCTACTACCAAAATTATGGGAATTTAAAAATTAGTCTTAAAACAAATTATAATAAGTACCATATTATATTAGATATCTACTTTCTTTTCTGTATATCCACACACACATACGCACATATATATATATCGAGTTATCATTGGGGTTAGGGGCGTTTAACGAATCTTCATTTGGATTAACCATTGTTGTTGTACCATATACATGATAGTTAATGATACAAATATGATTATTACAGAATTCGACAATTAAGATTAGATACTCGAGATGCTAATGACAATAATCTTAAATTTAATAACGAATACACGGTCAACAGGATAGCAAATGCAATTACTTCTCCAAAGTCCAAGTGGAACTGAACTTACTTGTCCACAGTTCAAGTGGAACTCAACTTACTTGTCCACAATCCAAGTGCAATTTCCTATACCTTTCTATATACCTCTTTGTACCCTTTGGGTCAACTATATTTTCAAGGAGAGCTATACAACTACGTCATATCTCTGTTAGTTGAAAACGTCCATCTCATGACCGTGGCTACGTTTAGCGACCAAATGTGTTACTTTGATCCCAAGCCTACTGTCATAAATCTCGGACAAACATAGTCAAATTAAATCATAAACAATCACTACTAAGTTTTATTATTTAAGTACAGTTAGAATAAAGAGTCTAGACTAAAGTATTGAGAATTTTCCTACAATTTCCAAAGAAAAGACCCTGATGTTCTTTCATCTTCGACATATATATATATATGTCGTGTTATCATTGGAGTTATGGGCGTCTAACAAATCTTCACGTGAATTGGCCATTGTTGTTGCGTACTATAGATGGTATTTATTGATACAAATGTGATTATTGGAGTTTAACAAGCTTAACAAGAGTTTAACAAGTAATAGCGGCGATTGGATAATCGAGATGTCGATGACAGTGAATTTAGGTTCTGTAACGAATCTACGGTCAACGGCATGACGAATGCGATTTGCTACAAGATTTTCGTCTGCACTAGTCGAAATCGGACTGACTCTCAGTCCAAGTGGAACTGCCCTTATATACTCCTCTCCGTACCTCTTTGTACCCCTCGGATCAATCTTTGTTTTCAAGGAAAGCTATTTAGGTACTCGTTAGGTACACGTCCCTCCCGTGATTGTGGCTACGTTCAGCTACCCGTTATGTCACTTCGAGCCCAAGCCCACTGTCATTAGTCACGGGTAAACATAATTCAATTAAATCATAAACAGGTATTTCTCAGTTTTATTATTTAAGTACAGTTATAATACAAAGTTAGGACTAAAGTATTGGGGACCTTCCCAAAAGAAAGGCCCGGATGTCCTTCCATGTTCGACATATACAGGGTGCGCCGTTAGAATCCGGACAAAAGAAGTTTTGTGCAGAAAGTTGTTTATTTAAGTCAATACACAAAAACACATGAAAATGTTGTTATATCTCATTTAAAGGGTCCTTGCTGAGAACTTTTATTCTATGTAACCACCCTCTGCCTCTATGACCTGCTCTATTCTTGCTCTAAAGCGCGAGCACGCTGACTTCAACTGGTCGCGTTTAATTGTCGCGAATTCTGACTCGATAGCAGCTCGTAGGGAGTTGACGTTGGGGTGCCTGCATTTATTAGTTTGTCTCTCGATAACGCCCCACACGTAATAGTCCAATGGGTTTAGGTCGGGACTGTTAGGAGGCCAGAAATCTTTCGACCAAAACATGTCCACATTGTCAGAGAGCCAATTTTGAACAAGATGACTTGTGTGAGCAGGTGCGCCATCTTGTTGAAATAAATACGGCCTTCCAGAAGCCGTAATTTCCATCCACGGCTTTATTACTGTCTTCAGGACCTCCAAATAAACCTCCTTTGTGATTCTTTCGCCTTTTTGGAAGAAGTGCGGAGGCATGACGTCGCCCTCACTTGAGACAACGCTCAAAACGTGAACACTTGCTGGAAATTTGGTTTTGCCCACAACAAAATTAAATTACCGTCGATCTTGGGTAGCTAAAGAATTTTATAATTTCGACCGGCGTTCTCCCGGCGCGAAGACTTTCTATAATCGCCGCTCTTCTATCGTATTCCGGGTTTTGCTTAACGAGTTCTGTCATTTTGAGGTTATAGAAGACTTATTGACATATTTAACTAACTTCAGAGTCAATCAGCACAAACATCTGAATTCTAATATGGTGGGAACTACAAATTGAATTCTGTCCGAATTCTAACGGCGCACCCTGTATATATATATATATAAAGGACACCGGGTACCTGTGGAGTTATTTGGAAAACTCCAATACTGTAGCAGTTACGAAATAACCCAAACACAGTCACTCGAAACTTGAGACAATGAGCTTAGACTCGAGCCGACAACCGGTCGCCGAAGCTCGGTTAGCTACGGTCACGGGATGAACGTTCCACCTAACAGAGATATCAAGTTACATAGCTTTCCTTTAAAGAATTGGCAGTACCGACACTTGACAATAAAACATTTCAACAGCCCCGCGGCTCGTCACACACAGCCCCTAATGCCAACCCGACATATGTATATATATGTAATATCGTAAATCTTGGGATAATTCAGGTAATCGACTTTGAAGTTTGAAAATCGAGCTTATTGTGAAAATACTTAAATAAAACTTAATACAAATACCAATCTATAACAATAAATAATAAATAACAAGTTCTGTGAAATGTCTACCTGAAAATCGAGAATCTGAGCTACCGATCTTTCTCCATCAATCTTCAGTATTTTAAATAATTATTCTGTGATCTTGTCTATCTTTGATGTTGCTCTCTGTCCGTCCGTTTGAGAAATGGGTGTCTCTCAAAATTGTTGCCCGTGAAACAAAAGAAGGTCGCTTTGTCCGTGAAACAAAGAAAATCGTACTATACGTAAACAGAGAGAGAGCCCCTATCACACGTGAACTCTAGGGAGTTTACATATATATATGTTTAGTTATTGTTTGCATTGTTAGTTATTGTATTAGTTATTGTATATGTAAGTGTTTAGTTATTTTTAAATAGTTAGCTAAATTACATAAGCAAAACGGACGCCAAACTTCGATACAGCTTTACATTTTGCGAACACTGTTATCTCTGTTCATCTCACGTGCAAACCACATTGCAGACGTAATTGGAAAAACTTAATGGGACATTCTACTGTTATCAATCGTACACACCGAGAAACATACGTACGGAAGAAACAGTTGCATAAGAAAGCAAGATACACGGAGAAGAAATTACGTTTCTAACAGCTGTTTAGTATATCGCGAAGCAGGCTCGATCGATTTGGCTGAAACGAAGAAGCAAATTTCGCGAATAACGCGTGAGCATGGCATACAGGGTAGCAGAGATTTTACGATAGCAATTATGAGGTTGGAAGAGTTTAAGTGGCTATAAGTCTGCCGGTAATTGAAAGGACCGTTTTTTTCATCGAGAACTGACGCGGTTCGCAGATTGCCTCTAACCAGCGCCGCGATCTCCGTTAATTTCCGGCAAGATGAAGTTTTTCTGCGAAGCCGGCGAACAAATCGACGCGCCCGCTGTATTGTAAATCAGCGTAAACGATCGTGATCGTCCAGCGCGTTTTCGAACAGATTCATGGGCCAATTTGTCGAATGTGATATACGTGAACCAAGCGCTTCGTTTCTTATCGGTTTTTTTAGTTTGTATCTTGAGTAACGAGTTTGTTCGAGTTGCTTTAAAAGCCCGTTAACGCTATGTAGAAATATCGAAGAACAACTTTGTTCTCTCTCTTTAAAAGGAACGCAATTTTTACAAAATTGTATTTTTCATAAGGAGGCTCGATGTAAAATGTAAATGTGTTAACGATCGAGGCAATTAGTCTTTGAAAAACAACATTATTCTTGATTGGTATAACGTAGAAATTGCTTGAATATGCGAGTTAAATGATTCATTTCGTACAATACGTCTGTACATTGAAAACGAAAAGAAGGTTTCTCAGAAGCACTAAATATTTCAAGGAATAATCAGCACTGATTCGAAACGCAGAAGCAGTTAAAATTTTTCTACCAGTTCAATCACAAATTGTTGAACACATAATTATACCTGTACTTAATCACGAATAATACCATACCATATCCGGGCTATTATTAGTACTATTATCAACCTGAGAGGAAGACAAAGCCACAGAAACCACAGAAAAAGAGAATGAAAAGAGTATGGAATGAAATTGGTGTAGAGCAAAAGATACACTGTCGTCGTTATAAATGATATTCATCTTATGATGTTATTAACAGGGGAAACAATATCCACAACGGTAACCTTGTCGTTCTCTTGGTTCATATTTCCATAGATATTCGGGAGTTTTCTCTTGTTTGATCTTCTAATTGCTTTGAGCAACGTATACGACAAATACTCGAGAAGAAATCGTAGAGAAAGGAAGGAAAAGGAAGACGGAAGAGTGAATGGAATCGATAGAAGAGAGAAAAGGAGAGATAAATCGGACAGAAAAAGGAAGAATGTATCTTACTGTTCCCCTCGTACGTATTTCAATAGATATTTGATAAATGCCTTTTTACATATGATCCTTGAATTGTTTTCAGTCGTGTGTAAGGCAGATGCTCAGAAATCATAGAAAAAGAAAAGGACAAGAGCGAAGATGAATGAAAAGGAAAGAAGAGGAAATTCAGAAGAAAAAGAGCGAAGGTTACTGCGCCGATGTATGCAAATTTTACACGAGCGTCGATTTAAGCAGGCGCAGCGCGCCAGTCTGTATAATAGCGAGTAAACACGGCGTGTTTAATACGCATCGCGGATGGATGGAACGCGTATGGCTGCGCGGTAATTAGAAACGAGGCGAACGCTTGGTAGGCGTAGGCGATAGCGATCGCACACGAGCCAACAACCAAAGAAGAAGAACGCGGTCCGTGCGTGAATATTCAAGCTCCGCTATGCTTCGCAGGATAGCGGTCACCTGCCGCACAGGTGCCCCCTACTCCTTCGCTACCTCGTAATTCAACCTTCAGGCCGATCCTTACCAGCAGTCACTTCCAGGTGTTGAACAGAGAGCGTTACCCGATTTCCGTTTTATCTCCGCTCTGCCCCTCACCCTTATCTCTGTCGCTTTATCTAGCGTCCCCCGTGCGGCTCCCTTTTCACGTTTTTCCATCTTACTTTTCCCCTATTTTAAAATGTACACCGGTACCGCCTACTATTAGTCCTGCGACGTTACACGGCGTAACGAGTAATTTATGAAACGTGCCTCGATCGGAAAATATTGTTGTAATTTGGTATTTACATCTTTGATCGGATATCTTATTCGAGATTAAAGTGCGTGCTTATCTTCTTGATAGAATAAAATAACGAGAAGAAAGCGAATATGTAATTGAATATGTCGAGATAGTAGGTATGAGATAAATAAGTAAATGCGACGAGGTGCAAATATATTTTTGTAGTTTCATTTTTACATAGCTTGGTTATGTAAATGGTATACTTGTTTCATATACCGGTGGTACATTGTTGGTTGACAATTTGGAATCATTCTTCAAATATATATAGATATATACAAATATATACTGCTAATATATACAGATGCGACGATAGTGATCTTTATTCTGATAGAGTTTGATAGAATTTTCTCAAGGTAATAGTATTCCAAGTTGGCTCTTTAAACTCTCCGCTGTAATACATATCAAGGAATGTACTCGCGTTTGTACGTGTATCGAGTTCATTCTATTGAATTAGCGAAAGTAGAAGTCACGGATTATTCCTTCGTTTCACAAATTACTTTCTAAATCGTAAACTACGAACGCGCCACTGCAAATATGTCCAAGTTATATTTTATTACGTACTTTCGACTAGCAGAAATAGCATAACCATCAGAGATTTCATCGTTTTTGTCCGTGAAAGGTAACTATAAAATCAGTCAAGTGACAGATGGTGGAGGAAATTAATTAAAGTCTATCTAAACGATTAGCTCTATGATTTCGTTTCTTAATAGCGTTGTACGGTAGTTTCTCGTTATTTTACGACTTGGGCCTTAATGAGCAAAGATACAGATTCTCCTTTAAGCACCGGATAGTCGTAAAAATCAGAAAAGTAACATGAATATACGAAAAGAAAAATGATACGAGATGGCAAAAATTGGGAGCAAATTCTCGAGGAGCAACGAAAACACGTTCCAACCGAAGAAATGCGAACGTGAAGGAACCAGCGAATTCCTTTGACGCACCGACACCATACGGGAAACATCTGTTGGTGCACAGGGTTGGTGCACGTTTTCGCAGAATATTCCGTTCACTGAGAGGACAATGTCACATTTGTTACATTTTCTGCGGTTTGCCCCGGCAATCTCGACTCGATCTCGATAGCTGTGTATCTTTTTTACACTCCTTGTGATCTTGGTTTATGTGGTTCGAATCATTTCTGCGTTCTCTTTTTTACGGTAGCGTGATGGTAGTCCTTCGGCTAATAACAGTCTCAATATACATGCATATTATATTAACGCACATATTTGCTCCTAGCAGAGGAAAGATATTTTTCATATTTGTTTACAAGAGATTAGAAAATTATAATTTTTAACATTTTGATGAGCTTGTAATATTTGCTAGTTGAAATAACTTACAAAAGAGCTTAATGTATTCATTAATAAGTCTTCGATTTAAATATTAATCAATCGAATAGCAAATTCTATATTCCAACGTCATTTGGTAGGAAGCGACAAAGATTTTTCAAAATTATTCAGTTATCAGTCGATTGACTATTTTTGCTTCTTCTTCTCGAAATTCGTATGACATTTGTAGGAAATTCATTAATCCTATCGTGAAGACAGAAGGAAGGAAAAAGAGCCGATTAGGAAGACAAACGAAGGAAAGCTGTTTGAAATACGTTGCGACATATTCTCAAGATGATCTGGTCGAATTACTCTTTCTTTATGGTATTAGCAGGCTGCAAGAGCGGGGGATTCATAATCCTCTTTTACCACTCTTGCTCTTCAACAGCCGGTGATCCTTCACGACTGCAGCCAGGATATACTCGGGTGGACAAAAAATTAGCACACGGCTTACATAAGCCTCGTTTGTTCAAGATAAATTGTCTGCTAATAATATACTTTCCTTTATTGTTATTTCGTTGGCAACTAAGTGACTGCGGATTTTGTCATTAGGTGGTATTTGCCAACCCAATAATTTACACGCACATGTAGTTCTACTCTGAGGAGTTGATTCGAATAATAACAAGAGTAAGAAGTAAAGAGTCGATTGAAAATGTAATTGACAGAAGAAGTAATTGACTGGTTGTTTTGAAACATTATGAAAATGCTATAGGTAAATCGAATAGACGCGATAAGTCTGAGATATATTAGAAAATAAGGAAAACGCAATTGTACGCAATACGCATAATAAGAATTGCCTGTGTTAGATGTTCAAATACTTTCCTAAACGTATGTATCACTCGTCTATCAAAACAACTATGTAAACGAAGAATATATATAGATCTATTCAGACAGCTGCTAGAAGAATCATAAAACGTAGGATTAAATTCTGCGTCATAGAAGGACATCTGTAACGGCAGAAGAAACCGTGTAATCAAGCAAGCAACCAAACAATGCCCCGTTTTCTAAAACAAAAAAGGATCGCGTCGTTTGCCGGCAAATAGCTCTTGTTCCTATCGAAGCCATTCCTCGAGGCAATGCGAAAGAAGATATCGTGCGTACGCGACTCGATTTCATATCGCACGACAAATTGTCATTGTCCGCGCATACGGTCGGTGTTTCTGATGCAAATGGCTTGGTTATTAATGTTGCGAAGAAGGCAAGGCGAGACACGCGGATGCAAGTGCGACACGCGAGGCCCGCTGCAGTTTCCTTTGGCCGGGCCACGTGCCACACTGCGAGTTACGAAACCGTGCCCTGAGAGACAACTATATTACACCGTATTCTTACGCCGTTACGTAACTGCCGCGTGGGACGCGTTCCTCAAGTCCGTTTCGTGGTTGATATCGTTTTTATTTAAATTCTAAGCTATATACAGTAGGGAACAAAATTAGGATAAAATTTTATTCGAAACACTTTTTCGGGTAACGTATAGTTTAGAAGAGATTTGGCGATTGATCGATCGTACTTGACAAAGTACTTATTAATATGTACGAAGATGACAAGAGACTATGATTACAGTTTCACCTAGCTTTTGTAGAAAATCGTCGTTAAATGGTTTTTAAGATTTTGTGCAATAACATTGATGTAGGGATTACTTGAGTTCCCTGAGCCTCAATCTTGAAATTCAACGTTGAACTTGGCGCAGAGTAATCGAATTCTTTGTATGCTGTGAGGCACAAAAAGAGACGAAGATAAAAATATCTGAAAAGAAAACGGTGTGGAGGTAGTAGGAGTAAATTTGACCAAAATATAATAGATAGATGAATGTAATATAATAAAAGTACATAAAACGGTTTTTGAGATTTTGTGCAACTATAGCGATGTAGGGATTACTTGAGTTCCCTGAGCCTCAATCTTGAAATTCAACGTTGAACTTGGCGCAGAGTAATCGAGTTCTTTGTATGCTGTGAGGCACAAAAAGAGACGAAGATAAAAATATCTGAAAAGAAAACGGTGTGGAGGTAGTAGGAGTAAATTTGACCAAAATATAATAGATAGATGAATGTAATATAATAAAAGTACATAAAACGACAACTATAGTGATGTAGGGGTTACTTGAGTCCCCTGAGCCTCAATCTTAAAATTCAACGTTGAACTTGATGCAGAGTAATCGAGTTCTTTGTATGCTGTGAGGCACAAAAAGGGACGAAGATAAAAATATCTGAAAAGAAAACGGTGTGGAGGTAGTAGGAGTAAGTTTGACCAAAATATAATAGATAGATGAATGTAATATAATAAAAGTACATAAAACGGCAACTATAGCGATGTAGGGGTTACTTGAGTCCCCTGAGCCTCAATCTTGAAATTCAACGTTGAACTTGGCGCAGAGTAATCGAGTTCTTTGTATGCTGTGAGGCACAAAAAGAGACATAAAGTACACAGAAAATGATATACGAAGATAAAAATATCTGAAAAGAAAACGGTGTGGAGGTAGTAGGAGTAAGTTTGACCAAAATATAATAGAAAGATGAATATAATATAATAAAAGTACATAAAATGGTCAGCACTCGAGTGTCGCATTGCGAAAGCGCTAAAAAGAATAAAAGGGGCACGGCATGCAGAGGTTACTATTATCATACAATATCGGTATTAATATTTGAATCATACAGCTATAGGTTTCTCATTACATGCATAACCAATACTTACGTTAATGACTCGTTCCATCTTCTTGTCCTAGCCTGGCAAGCGCAGCCTTTTTTTTTTTTTAAATAAAATTAGAAAACCACAAGCGAGCGATCTTCACCACTGTACTTATCATGGTGTCCCGCGTGATCGCGATCCCTGAACCGGTCACAATTAAAACTAACGATGGGGCGCCGCCGGAATTACGGAAAGCGTAATAGATTTTGATAACAAGCTTGCACCCGGCCGTTCCCGCAGATTTATACGTCCCGAGGCGAACGATTGTCGGCGAAGATCGACCGTGATCCTTAATAATCGTCGATAATCGGCCGCGTAAGACGATAATTAGGTATAGAATAACCGTGGCTAAGTATACGCTCCGGCTACGCATCTCCCTCGTTTTTCCTCTACGCACTGTCGCTTCAGCGGTATATCTCTGTCTGCGTGACGCGTTTGGGGATGAATCGTGAAAAAGAGAGATACCCGCCGACGGTGGCCAGCCATTTAATTAGTTGGCTTAACGACGCGAAAGTACAGAGGGCCGCTGGTTCTGGCCATGGTTTCGAACCGCTTAAATCAAGAGAACTTATCAGGCCACCGCCGCGTTTACCGGCCAAGCATTTAGTTTAAATTAGCCGCGGCTCGCTCGCGCCTCGGGGATAAATCGACGAAATCATACACCTTGGCACATTCAATTACCGGACCAGTCGTCCCCCCTCATTTTTCCTCTTTCTTCAGCCACTTCATAACCGCCTCTTCGCGTTCCCCTTCTTGCGATACGCGTGGCTTTGACTAACCGATCCAACCTTCCGAAACGCTCTTCCGACCATCGACGTTTTCCTTCACAGTCAACTTTCTTTCGTCTCGTCACGCTAGCTTTGGGTAGTTTGAGTAGCTTTGGTGGTTTTGTTAGGACCGGTGTTCGGTGCGAGCACTTGATAGATCCGCTGTCACGATAGGTATTACGAGATTTCCAGGTTGGTTTTGTAGTTGGTGATTATTATTTTTATTCCCGCAACACGCTGTCACTGTTTAGCGAAAAATATTTGAAGCATTTTATGTATTCTGAGGAATACACTGTATGGGATTTAGGATTTCCGCTGCTCCTATTTTGCAGTGATTTTATTATACACTTACGCGATCTGTTACTTTACTCGCGTTAAATGTATCTTGTAATGTTGCGTATCTTGAGAAGGTAAATTTTCTTGGAATTTTCCAGTAAACGTAACGGATGAATTTCTTGGCACTTTTGGCCTGCAGTGTGATAAAGAACCGATCTGTGTTAACGAGTAAATATCTTCAAAATATAAATATCGTTCACAATACATTGGAAATTTTCACAATCACACGTAAACCAAGCGATCGTTTGTTTCAATCCAATGACGTTTGCCGAGAACTTGAAGAATAACAAAGAAAAGTGGATAATTGAAAACCAGCTGCGTCCTTTTCATAGCACATATTTCTCTATTACATGAGCAGACATGCGGGAACTAATAAAGACGTCCATTGAGCAGGAAATAAAAACTTGTAAAATATCAACCGAAATCCTTAAATAAAAACGAAATCGATGATAGGGGTTGATAGGAATCATAATGGACTATTCTAGAAAGTAATAAGTAAACAAATTCACATGTCCACATTTCTGTCTCGATGAAGCAGCTGTAAAAACAAATAACGAGAAATATACTAATGTAATGATGCATAAGCCACTGTATATTGCGGTCGAGTAAGAGTGTGAATGAGAAATCTATGTAAATCGGTCTCGTTCTGTAACCGATAAGCGGAAATCAGTGAAACACACACACACAATGAATCGTCTTTGACAAAACATGATTTTAATTATCGTAAAATTCATGTAAGAGTTTACAAATAAGTAACAAATATTTCATTTACATAATATTCATATAGCTATCGTACAATTCATTCATTTTACTTGATTCTTTACAATCCGAACAAATTATCAAAATATTTTTATAATGTAACTCATTTATGGATATTCCATAGTCATACGTTGAATCTGTCCATTCGACTGAAATATAATCTAACTCGGGATCTCATGAACCTAATTCGATGAAACTTATCGCTATTGCAGCTATACATATACAAAGTTTCTTCGACCTATAAAATCAGGGGAGAAAATGATTAAAACGAAACCCGTTTTATACGAGAAAACACGGTCGTTCGTAAAAAAAGTGGACGAATTACTGGCAAGAATCTGGTAACAAAAAGAAAAAAGACAGGAAGAAGGAAAAACGTGTTCGTGAATTTTATAACGGTGAAGCTTAAACGTGCTTAAGTTTTGATGAACGTCCAGCGAGTCTGGAACCTACGTATCTTGCAGCCATCTGATCCTTTACGGTCCTGCACAGAGATTTAAAGGGGCGGGTCGGTTCTGGCCGCTCGTTCAGGAAGCATCCCGAGGAACAGCTGATCTTTTCGTAAATGCTGGCCTCTCCGCATTCCTTTATTAAGAACCTGTGCTCTGTTCGCCTCTGGACGCGTCTCGATTCGAAGAAGCCCTCCACCGTGTGCCACGTGTTTCGAATTAGATGAATATTCAACGTGTCGTTTCTATTACATTTTCTCTCTATCGTAATTTCTTTGATTCCGACTCTGCTTCAGAAGCATATACCTCGTGTTGCACTATTCGAAATTATTTAATTTTAATTCGTGAAATATTCGTCTACGTAGTTTCAACATTTTTGGTGAGAAATATCTTATATAGTAATAATATAATAGTAATAATAATAGTAATAATATCTTATATAGTAGCATAATAATGTTGACTAATAAATTGAGAAATTACAATTTCTTGGTATGTTGGATATTAACATACTAAATATGGATATAACGTATTAACTAGCATTAGATGCTAGTATTAGTTCGAAGAAAAGCTTCCAAAGTTGTAATTCGTGAGTTGATATACGTATATAATATAGGGTAATATTACGTGTAATTTAAGGAAATTAGTTAAACTATTTCAACTTATATCATCGACAGAATAAAAATGCGATGGTTGGGATAGGAAAAGCGTTATGAAAGATTTAGGGGAAGAAGTATCAAAACAGTGAACCTGCATTAATCGTTCGAAATTGCTTTAGAATGTTATAAAACAGCGTTTCTTTGTGATTTTTTTTAGAAGAGAAAGAAAGAAACGAAGTTATTAAATTTTGAAGTATGCTTTTATGCTTTTATGCTTTTTATATATATATATATATATATATTATATATGTATATTTAACGAATACAAAAAAATTTTTTTAAAGTAAAAAAAGAATTATAACAGATTTCTAAGCCTATTTCATGGGCGTCTTGTCATTGCAGTCATCAATCGGCGGGAAAGATCCACCTCGTAATTTTTGACGGAAACAAAAAACCAAAAAAGGATTAAATTATTATATATTTTTCTTCTGGATGAACTAAACAAAGGCAGAAAAAAAGTTTATTTGAATAATTATTATAGCACCTTAAAGTTTATTTTCTCTTCTTTAAAACACATTTTTTTCTGCCGTTTCGGAAGTATCAAAACAGTGAACCTGCATTAATCATTCGAAACTGCTTAAGTGCTAGCTGTGAAAGTTTATTATCAATGACTGGATTCCAGAGAAATGACTATCGATCGAAATCGATCATGCTTCTCTTGGCATTTGCTTTTCAGATAATTAAAGACAGAGAGAACAGTGGTAAAGGGTTTCGATGCAATTCAAAGACTGAAATTACACACTCGTTATCCGTTTACAATTGAACGTTCAAGGGTATATAATCGTCTGGGTGTAAAAATAGGAGGCGCTTCAGGGTTAAACGAAGGGTGTAAGAAAACGGCTCGTGCTTCTTCCATCGGTCGTTGGATCGGTTCAAGGGATCCGCAGGCTATGAATGAAGTCGTAAAAGTCCCTTGCTCGTTTTCGTGAATGAAGTCGTGCAAAATTACAGACACGATCCTGCCACTGTGTGTTTCACTACTACTAGCGTACGAATGAAACGATCCTCAATTTGTCAGATGACAATGAGCTTTCTCTTCAATTAGATAGGTACGTGTCTGTATATGCATACGTTAGACAGATACGTACAGAATGTTTCGGTAGCTGTGTTACAACCGACAACAGGATGCTTTTACATGAAAAAACAAGTGGGAAGAATACAAGAAAATTTGTTCATACGACGCTTCGTTTTCGAGAAAAACGAGTTTGAAAATTCGCCAAGTATAGCTCAACTTGGCTAAGCACCGACTACGTACGAGTAGGAACAATCAACACGAGGTTATTACAGGTTTGAAAATAAGTAAAAGATGTGAAATAATTCCCGTTCGAGGTCTTATTTTCAAGAAACTAAAATTTGAACGTGTTTAATTAGGTGAGGGGCAACGCTTTGGCAGATCTTCTGATCGAACAAGGATCTTTCCGCCAACGTTTCAAGATCACGTACCAATTATCATGATATAGAGGATATATTGTGTTGGCAACTAAGTGGCCGCGGATTTTGTCATTAGGTGGTATCGTCAAAATCAGCAATCACTAGTTGCCAACCCAATATTATACATGGTATACGTTATATGGTACATGTTATTGTTTATGTAGCGTATTGGGTTGATCTAAAAGATGGTTAAGAATAATATATGGCTCCTTTATAACCAATATTCCAAACAAGGTAATAACGCTAAAGATTCCAACAAACCCCAGCGATCAATTGCAGTTTCAAATTTATCTGATGTTCTGTAGGTGTCCTAATACTTACGGACAGAGATATCGTATATATGATAATAATATCGATAAAAATGACATTAAAGTACGACAAGGTTCTTTCCTTGAAGCATACGTATTGCATATAATACACGAGCACGATTGGCTCTGACTGTCACGGAGACATATGCATCTAGGTCGCTGTGTGCGCACATCGAACAGATCCCAATCTGTTGGCCCTGAAACGGCAAAGGAAAACCTCTCATTAGAGATCGAGACAGCGAGTGGTAGCGTCTCATTAACGAACCCTCGATCGAAACGGCACGGATATCTGCTCTCGTGCCTGGAAAAGAAGCTGAATGGTCAGGTGCAACTTAAAAGCACATGCGCACAGTTGCTTATACGTAATCTGTTTTCGTCTTCGTCTTACTGGCCATACACGATCCGATCGGTTTTTTCCTTCGCCGTTGTTTTCTTTCCGCGGCTTCTTCTTATCGCCAACGTATCTTCCGGGGAAAGCCTTCGGTCGTTGATTACTTTCGACCTCTTGCGACCAACCAGTCGCTCCAGCCAACAATTGCAACGTGTGAACCCTTCGCTTCAACCGTTCGTCCATCATTTCGTGTCTTCTTTGTGTTTTATCATTTTGTTGCATGTGATTTGATTCGCCAGAGTTTGATCAAGATTTTGTATTGGTCGTTAAATTTGATTGGTTATGTACGAGCGATGGGGAGATGATTGGGTTCCAGCATTATGAAGAGGATTTTTGCGTGTAGCATGTGGCATGGGGCTCTTCATGCAGCTGCGATGTACTTATTAGGAAGTGCTGGGAAATATTGGCTGGTTCGAGACTTTGCTTTGATAAAAATGAAAGGGACGATGAATACGAATACGTAACGAAACGAATCGAAAGTAAATGTTATGTTGATCGAAACGACAGAATTTATCAAACAATAAGTGTCTTACATTCTTTATACTATCCTATATCTGTAAATATGTCTCTATTACATATACACGTATGTAGTTACATAATACATAAGTACCTAAGGTTGTATTTTCCATTGGAAAATTTGTTTAAGGCACCTATTTAGGGCACGGATTTAAGCTGTTCGAAAGTTGGATCGAACAACCATATAAGTAAAAAAAATAGAGAAAAGTGACGATATTAGGGATATTTTGTTAAAGTTACTTTACGATTTACCGTTATTTACACCATTTTCTCATCAAGCGAAAGATTTGTTTCTAGAAAACCGGGGAAAATAGTATCGAGATACTTGAAAACTCAGGAAGCTTGGTAATTCACTGCACCATATGCGTCTCATGATAAATTTCTATCGACTTTGGTATAATAACTGCCAAATGGCTGCACCTTTTTCTTTTTTTTTTTAATTAATTACGGTGATAAGCATAATGCGCGGTTTTGATCAAGTTCCCTTTACATTTTTTTCTTATTTTCGCTTGTTTGACCGGGAAGAGGGAGAAAGACCGCGTACGTCGAAATAATTACACATTTGGCCAAAGAGCGATACAAAGTAGCGCGATCGAAAATTATGGAAATTGGACGACGCGTAACAAACGAGCATCGCCAATGAACGACAAACCACGCCAGTTATCATTCGCCATTTCGCGCGATTATACTTGAAAACGCGGAACACCGTTTTACGGACGTCTACTTAAGTGATTTCACTTCCAATTAACCGGCTATCGGCATCTACATTGATTTCACCGCACCGACCGCTGCCACAATGATTGACGCAATCGTGATAAAGCCGCATCGCTCTGAACCTTTCGAATTCCCGCGCAAATTCTCCTTGATCGACTGCGCCGGCGCACAACAAACTCATCTGTCGCGTTGTCTGCGGTCCGCGTTGTTGTCGATCGAGACAGTGAATTAATTGCTTGGCTGTCTTCCTGACAGATTTGAATGATATTCGTCCGAAACGAGAAACGTAAAGTCAAAGATGCATCTTGAGTAAGAGCGATGGCTACGTTTAACGGATAACGTGATTCAAGTCCTCTCATTCGATGACGTTCCAAGTAAATACTTTCTTTCAAGATGTCAGATAAAGGTAAATTTTAAACGGCCTGGCAATTTGGTATATGTATAATTGCCACTCTTGAAAAAAGATTATGGTCTTAAGGCGAGATTTCTTTTAATGTAACATTTGAAAATGTTTTGAAACGATGTGCTGGATATGCTTAATCTTGCAAAATATATTGCTTTACGTTCGTCTTTCTTCTGGACGATGATCTCTACTTCTGTACATTATAGATTGATTTATCGAATTGATAAATTTTGTTGGAATACGACGATATTTCACGCATAGGCACAATAACTGCCAAATGGCTGCACCTTTTTCTTTTTCTTTTTAATTAATTACGGTGATAAGCATGGACACCCACACAGGCATTTGAACAGGATACTTACACACTTACATTACTGTATAAAGAGTGGGGTTCAAAGCATTTAAGGGATCACGTCTAGTCTGAGAGTAACTGGCCAACAATCAACAATTCTTGTATACGTTGTTAATTATATCACTTGCTTATAAACATTTGGTTCTGTAGTTTTGTTTAATAAGTATCACTGAATATTATTTTAACATAAACATTGTGTCTTCCACAAATTATTAATCTTAACTTCAAGATTAAATTCTAACAAATTTAGTATTGCGACAGGAATAAAAATCGCGAAAGAATGAAAGTTGTTAGTAAAGCTATAGACCATAGTACTTTGCAATCTTTGGTACATACTTTTCGATTGAATTTTAAAGCTTCGAAGATTGCGGTTGTATACGATAAAAAGAGAACGATGTAAAAATGATAAAATAGAAAATGCAAAATTAAGATGACTTTAAAGTAACTCTCTGGCTCTTGGAAATCTTTCCATACCTAAAATTCCCTTCATGAGAAGAACATCCTATCGAGTTAGGTACTACGATACTAACAGAATTAGCAGTTCATAAATGGCAATGTATTAAGTCGTCCGAGAAGATTCTTTCGTCTTATAAGGAAATAATAGACGCACAATGTTTTTTGTTTTATATTAGTTTATTGAATTATGCACGAACATAGTAATAGAAATATAACGAAATGGATGATATCTAATTCAATAAAATAATATAAAAGAGAAATTGTTGTTCAGCTATTATCATCTTATGAAACGAAAGAAACTTTTCGCACAATCTAATAGTAAGACGACTTCCCAGCAAATTATTTTCTACCAAAAATACATGGAATAATTGAACCACCAGAAGCACAGAGGCAAGTTAATTCGTGGTATAAAAGAGAATATCGTTCGCGCAAAACATTATAATATTTCTAGGAAACATGATATACAGCAATGCGTATATTGTGCTCTCTAGTGTAAGTCAATAAAATAATATAAAAGAGAAATTGTCGTTCAGCTATTATCACCTTGTGAAACGAAAGAAACTTTTCGCACAACCTTAATAGTAAGACGACTTCCCAGCAAATTATTTTCTACCAAAAATACATGGAATAATTGAACCACCAGAAGTACAGAGGCAAGTTAATTCGTGGTATAAAAGAGAATATCATTCGCGTAAAAAATTATAATATTTCTAGGAAACATGATATACAGCAATGCGTATATTATGCTCTCTAGTGTAAGTCAATAAAATAATATAAAAGAGAAATTGTCGTTCAGTTATTATTATCTTATGAAACGAAAGAAACTTTTCGCACAACCTAATGCTATAATCATTTGGAAAACAGGAAAGCAAGCTCGATCGACAAATGGAAATAGCAGCACCGTTATAAACGTGCGTGCAAACACGCAAGGCGCAATTTTCGCGCGATTTATAACGAAAATTACACACTCTAACAATCGTTGCCGAAAATAATTACGAATCAGTGATGTTTCACAAGAGAACAGCCAAAAATGAAAGACAATGTCGTTACATAAACGAAAGAAAACGCGGCAGGCGAAGAAAAGCCACACCGGCTTTCGACGATCGACGGTCTCATTATCCGCCCGAATTCAACAACCATCATGTCCAATTAAGACATACGAAACGTGGCCATAATGGCGCTTCTTTTAAGGAAAATACAGGCCAATTCGCACGTATGAAAAACTGGTCCTTATTATATTATAACCGGTAGTTCGTGTACCACCGCGAAAGGTTAACGATTCCTGCGCGTGGCGACATCAAATACCCGCGAAATATCAAATGTACACGTCGTTGCGAAGGAAGTTGAAAAAATCTACAATTGCAATATTCTGAAGATACTCTGCTAAATAGATCCTGATATTTCTATTATCGTATCATTGGAAGGATAGAAAAATGGGAGTATGAAATAGTTTCGATAGTAAAGTAAAAGTATTAGGTTGCCTGAAAAGTTTCTTTCGTTTCATAATAGATGAACAATAATTTCTGCTTTATATTATTTTATTCAGTTAGGTATGATCCATTTCGATATTTCTATTATTAAGTTCGCGCATAATGCCATAAACTAATATAAAACAAAGAACATTGCGCGTCTATTATTTCCTTATAAAACGAATGAAACGTTTCAGACAAGCTAATATAATCGGGCAGCTTCCAGGAAGAAGGGTCCGCGAGACAAAGTTCTGAATCGGATAAACTACGCTGGAAGTTTTCATTCTGGTAGCAAAGAATTTGATAAATGTTATTCAAAAGTTAACACATTTTGTTCCATTGTCAAACTTGAACCTGTCTATTCATCATCGCATCTCTGTGCTTTTTAATTCACCAGCAAACTTCCACTTCTTAATTCGTCAGCTGACTTGGACTTCTCAAACTCGAATTTCTCGATTCATCGTCAAACGTCGATTTCTTAATTCACCGTCAAACTTCCATTTCTTAATTCATCATCTGACTTGGACTTTTCAAAACTCAACTTCTCAGTTGCCCGTCAAACGTAACTCAAACTTCGGTCTTAACTGAATTTCAATTTCCGAAGGTAGAGACACGTTTGACCAGGAATTTTCTAAAAAGTGTATAATTCATCTGTTAACTGGCATAGTCGGCTTTCATTCTGCACCTTTGCTTCCTTATATGGTGAATATTCAGTATGTTGTTCCGTGACTGAAATTCGTTTGGATCGAAGCTCCAGTCTTGCGATTGCTTTCAATTAAAACGGAATGGGCCACGTCCCTGTCGAGCGCACGTGCACGCTCACCTGATTAACCGCTGGAAATCATCGAAGCGGATCTTACGGCGAGTGTCGGTATAGTTGGCAAAATCAACGCGGATGCCCGACTTTGCACGCACAGCTGATGATCTTTTGCTGTGTGTCCGTTTTTTTTCCAAGCAATTACGGAGTATACCGAGCGTCCCGCGAAATATCATAACGGAGGTTAATGGTGATTTATGGTGGAGACGAGGGTATTATAATGAGACAGAGTGAGACAGAAAAGACAAGATTAATGGGAAACGTTTCTTGGAAATGATTATTTTCAAAATTTGTCGAAATTACGTACGTTTCACGCGTTTTACCTGTGCTTTCTAATAACTAGCTATTTTATTTTAAATTACCGTTTCTATCAATGATAATTTTTATAATTTATCGAATTAAAATTCGTTTCATAATTCACTACAATACCAGAAAATAAATTGCAGTGAAATTCAGTCAGAGAAATCAATTAAAGTATACGGATATTTAACTTTAATTTATATTAACTGTGGGTTAACTGCTGAAAATTAGTTTAGTTTGACTCGTGCCTGATTCCTATCTTATATCCTTTGCAAAAGTACTATCGTTGATCTTTCTCGACCACGTAAAATCATTCGCTAAATAAAACACAATTAATTCTCCCATATGGCGGAAGGAACAAAACTTGTTTTCCAAATTTGTCGAAATTACGTACGTTTCACGCGGTTTACCTGTGCCTCCTAATAACTAGCTATTTTATTTTAAATTACCGTTTCTATCAATGATAATTTTTATAATTTATCGAATTAAAATTCGTTTCATAATTCACTACAATACCAGAAAATAAATTGCAGTGAAATTCAGTCAGAGAAATCAATTAAAGTATACGGATATTTAACTTTAATTTATATTAACTGTGGGTTAACTGCTGAAAATTAGTTTAGTTTGACTCGTGCCTGATTCCTATCTTATATCCTTTGCAAAAGTACTATCGTTGATCTTTCTCGGCCACGTAAAATCATTTGCTAAATAAAACACAATTAATTCTCCCATATGGCGGAAGGAACAAAACTTGTTTTCCAAATTTGTCGAAATTACGTACGTTTCACGCGGTTTACCTGTGCCTCCTAATAACTAGCTATTTTATTTTAAATTACCGTTTCTATCAATAATAATTTTTATAATTTATCGAATTAAAGTTCGTTTTATAATACCAGAAAATAAATGACAGTGAAATTCAGTCAGAGAAATCAATTAAAGTATACGGATATTTAACTTTAATTTATATTAACTGTGGGTTAACTGCTGAAAATTAGTTTTGTTTGACTCGTGCCTGATTCCTATCTTATATCCTTTGCAAAAGTACTATCGTTGATCTTTCTCGACCACGTAAAATCATTCGCTAAATAAAACACAATTAATTCTCCCATATGGCGGAAGGAACAAAACTTGTTTTCCAAATTTGTCGAAATTACGTACGTTTCACGCGGTTTACCTGTGCCTCCTAATAACTAGCTATTTTATTTTAAATTACCGTTTCTATCAATGATAATTTTTATAATTTATCGAATTAAAATTCGTTTCATAATTCACTACAATACCAGAAAATAAATTGCAGTGAAATTCAGTCAGAGAAATCAATTAAAGTATACGGATATTTAACTTTAATTTATATTAACTGTGGGTTAACTGCTGAAAATTAGTTTAGTTTGACTCGTGCCTGATTCCTATCTATATCCTTTGCAAAAGTACTATCGTTGATTTTTCTCGACCACGTAAAATTCGCCAAATAAAACACAACTAACTCTCCCATATGAAGGAAGGAACAAAACTTGTTTCCCAAATTTGTCGAAATTACGTACGTTTCACGCGGTTTACCTGTGCTTTCTAATAACTAGCTATTTTATTTTAAATTACCGTTTCTATCAATGATAATTTTTATAATTTATCGAATTAAAGTTCGTTTCATAATTCACTACAATACCAGAAAATAAATTGCAGTGAAATTCAGTCAGAGAAATCAATTAAAGTATACGGATATTTAACTTTAATTTATATTAACTGTGGGTTAACTGCTGAAAATTAGTTTAGTTTGACTCGTGCCTGATTCCTATCTTATATCCTTTGCAAGAGTACTACCGTTGATCTTTCTCGACCACGTAAAATCATTCGCTAAATAAAACACAATTAATTCTCCCATATGGCGGAAGGAACAAAACTTGTTTTCCAAATTTGTCGAAATTACGTACGTTTCACGCGGTTTACCTGTGCCTCCTAATAACTAGCTATTTTATTTTAAATTACCGTTTCTATCAATGATAATTTTTATAATTTATCGAATTAAAATTCGTTTCATAATTCACTACAATACCAGAAAATAAATTGCAGTGAAATTCAGTCAGAGAAATCAATTAAAGTATACGGATATTTAACTTTAATTTATATTAACTGTGGGTTAACTGCTGAAAATTAGTTTAGTTTGACTCGTGCCTGATTCCTATCTTATATCCTTTGCAAAAGTACTATCGTTGATCTTTCTCGGCCACGTAAAATCATTTGCTAAATAAAACACAATTAATTCTCCCATATGGCGGAAGGAACAAAACTTGTTTTCCAAATTTGTCGAAATTACGTACGTTTCACGCGGTTTACCTGTGCCTCCTAATAACTAGCTATTTTATTTTAAATTACCGTTTCTATCAATAATAATTTTTATAATTTATCGAATTAAAGTTCGTTTTATAATACCAGAAAATAAATGACAGTGAAATTCAGTCAGAGAAATCAATTAAAGTATACGGATATTTAACTTTAATTTATATTAACTGTGGGTTAACTGCTGAAAATTAGTTTTGTTTGACTCGTGCCTGATTCCTATCTTATATCCTTTGCAAAAGTACTATCGTTGATCTTTCTCGACCACGTAAAATCATTCGCTAAATAAAACACAATTAATTCTCCCATATGGCGGAAGGAACAAAACTTGTTTTCCAAATTTGTCGAAATTACGTACGTTTCACGCGGTTTACCTGTGCCTCCTAATAACTAGCTATTTTATTTTAAATTACCGTTTCTATCAATGATAATTTTTATAATTTATCGAATTAAAATTCGTTTCATAATTCACTACAATACCAGAAAATAAATTGCAGTGAAATTCAGTCAGAGAAATCAATTAAAGTATACGGATATTTAACTTTAATTTATATTAACTGTGGGTTAACTGCTGAAAATTAGTTTAGTTTGACTCGTGCCTGATTCCTATCTATATCCTTTGCAAAAGTACTATCGTTGATTTTTCTCGACCACGTAAAATTCGCCAAATAAAACACAACTAACTCTCCCATATGAAGGAAGGAACAAAACTTGTTTCCCAAATTTGTCGAAATTACGTACGTTTCACGCGGTTTACCTGTGCTTTCTAATAACTAGCTATTTTATTTTAAATTACCGTTTCTATCAATGATAATTTTTATAATTTATCGAATTAAAGTTCGTTTCATAATTCACTACAATACCAGAAAATAAATTGCAGTGAAATTCAGTCAGAGAAATCAATTAAAGTATACGGATATTTAACTTTAATTTATATTAACTGTGGGTTAACTGCTGAAAATTAGTTTAGTTTGACTCGTGCCTGATTCCTATCTTATATCCTTTGCAAGAGTACTACCGTTGATCTTTCTCGACCACGTAAAATCATTCGCTAAATAAAACACAATTAATTCTCCCATATGGCGGAAGGAACAAAACTTGTTTTCCAAATTTGTCGAAATTACGTACGTTTCACGCGGTTTACCCGTGCTTCCTAATAACTAGCTATTTTATTTTAAATTACCGTTTCTATCAATAATAATTTTTATAATTTATCGAATTAAAGTTCGTTTTATAATACCAGAAAATAAATGACAGTGAAATTCAGTCGGAGAAATCAATTACAGTGCTATACGGATATTTAACTTTAATTGATATTAACTGTTGGTTAATTGATGAATAAATAGTTTAATTTGACTCGTACCTGATTCCTATCTTATATCCTTTGCAAAAGTACCATCGTTGATCTTTCTCGACCACGTAACATCATTCGCCAAATAAAACACAACTAACTCTCCCATATGGCAGGACAAAGAAAACAATACGTTCATTAATAATGTTGAAAATGACTTTTGATTGGTTTAATCGCCGTTCAGTGGTTGACAATTTCCGATGTAGGCTGTGGGTAGACGTTCGCTGTGGAATCGGCAGATTCGACCGTTATACGAAGGCGTACGATGCTTCTACTTCCACATATTAAGCGGAGGCACACACAAGCAGGAGACAAAACACCCATGTGTTTTCGGATTGCTCTGCTTGCCAGATGACACCGGGCAACCATTCTCGATCCAACGTCGGCACACTGCCCTCGACGTTTACACGCGCACACGAGCGTACGCGTGCGACATACGGGCCCTGGAAAAAGGCCCACCGTCTCCGCAAACCTCCTCCTTATCCTCCACTCTGGCGTGTGCCCATCGCGTGCCTTTCAAATCACCCTTCCCTGTCATCCTCCTCTTCCGGGATTTTCCCATTTTTTGCCTCTAGCTTTTTTCCATTAATTTAATAGTTTGATAAATTACAGCGGATCCTGCAATATTTCAATTTAACGAGGAGATACGATGGAACAGATAGGAGACTACGTATCAATCTTTGACTACAGTAATTGTTTTATCCGATACAAGGAACAATATCGAGTATTGCGAAAAACTTAAAATACAATTTATTATAAAAATGGAATATTAGAAAAAGTTTAGTATAACAGGTGTACTGTTTATATCTGATACCATGCAAGAAATCACGAGATTCTTGATCGCTTTATTACACTGTCAAAGGGTTAAGATTTCAAAAGGACGCTACAAAGTTCTGTTCGATAAAGCGCAAGTAATCGTTTAACAAAATTAATGCGTAAATTTAATTCCTTTCCTGCAGTGAATAATTTACTTTTCAAAAGAAAGAACGAACGAAGCATTATTCAGTCAGAGTTTTATATCGGTCAGTTCGTACCAAGATCGCCTTAAAGAATATTTATGTTAACGTTGATTAAGAACAGGTGTAAATGTTTGGCCGAGTCCCACGATTTTACGAGCTGACACAAATCATCCTCCGCGTTGAACGCTCCGCTCGTTCTACCCTGACGTTTCAAGCCGCGATAATAAAGAGAAAAAAGAGAGAGAGAGAGAGGAAGAAGTCAGATGGAATAAAACGTAAAACGATCCTCCAGCTCGCTATAAAGCGTCTAATGAATAATTTCGAAAGCGAGAAGACGATCCGCGGATAGACTGGCGTGGTGACTTCACTTGCATCGACCTAACGTGGCTCACGACAATAAAGATGATGGTTGAAAGTCTAGAATCTAGAGTTTGACACATAAGTTACGCTTATTGACGCTATTTTTTGTCATTTTAGATTGGAACGACGTGTGTTTACTTTTAACGTAGAATGTAAAAAGTACTCTGAAATTATACGATTAAATTTCGTCAATTTACCCATTCGTCTGAATAGAAATAAAAAAAGAGATGTCGTATAAGTATAGTTTTTTAAGTTTCAATTATATTCCGACTGATTAATTAAAATTTACGCGGCGAAGCGTAACGTGTACAAATGTAGTGAATTTGTTCATGGAAAGCTTATCTCGATCAATGGGACTAATGCAAAGCCAGCGATCATTTTGATTAGATAAAATCTATTTTTGAAAATAATTCACAACTATAATCATTTCTAAGTGTACTTAAAAACTTTCGTTTTTAAAGTATAAGTCAATAATAAAGTACATTTTACAAGTCTTCTCATAAAACCTTTGAAGTTTGTCCCATTATCGTCGCTTTACGTCGACCATAAATTTTCGAAACTTCCAAGTTCTTGTTTATTAACAGCGACTTGTACAAATTTAAACAATTCCTCTAACCATATGCCGATACCACCTCTCATCCTCTTTTCCTCAAAATTCTTCAGTAATCTTCGAATAGCCACGAAATTTTGTAAGCAGATACATAATAATCCCGAATCGTATCGGCGGAATCCCCTGAAAACACACAGTTGCACGCCACTTTGATCGTCTTAGCCGTGGTCGGTTAAAGTTTCGGGAGTTGTGCGTGTGCGGGACGGTGAGGGCGCAACAGTGTTTTACGGTTGGTTCCCTTTGTGAATCGTGGTGCTTCATTTAATCACCCTGCAGGGGATGAACGTGCACCACACACGCTCACCGGCCCCTCGCCTCGCGCCGATGAACTAGGTGTCCGTGCCGTGACACTGGCTCGAACCAGCTGCTGTCGTCGAGCTAAGTGCTTTCCACTCGAAATACCACGATTTCCAGTCGACTTCCAGACTCTGGTCAAATTCTTAGACAGTAGATTCTATGGATTGCTCAGGCTCGTTGTAAGGATTGTAATTAGTAGACTTCGAATCGTAGAAAGTCAGATATATCAATCATCATTTATGTAGAGTAGGATTTACGAGAATTGCTACTTTTACGTGGTTATTTTATTGGTAAATACGGGCTACAGTTATATTCGATTATCATCTATTAGACTTTTATCAGAGTTACATAGCGAGCTTCCGATCTTTCACTCGCTTTAAATACCAAACGTAGCGTGATACAATTGAAACATTGAAAATTGCTGAAAGATCAAGCCCATTAGAGGAGTTAATGCTCATAGACTAACCCAGCGATTGTATAATACGCAAATACAACATGACCTGTGTTCAATGATCCGCTGGTGTGTTACTTCGTTTCTTCTTATTAACATCTACCCATTGAAAGAACAAGTGTCTTGACTTTTTAAACGATAATGGATTTTACTACTTAGAAGTGATATTGATAGTAGCTTAAAGCGATGTATGCCTTGACTTATCGTCGAATTAAAATTTTATAGAAATAACTTCTATCAAGATCCCACGCCTTGTGATTTAATTTGTAGAGGATGGTTGGACGTATGATTTAAACGACGAGATGTCTCTATGTTAAAACCGTCAAGTGTATTTAAAATAATAAATAGATACAGAGAATGTTCGCTAAGACGCTCGGTATTGACTGATTCGCTAGGACAGTGTATAGATCGCTGTTAAAATCGCTCGAGACTGGCACTGAGAAACTGATATTGATTCGCATGACTGACTGACTTCTGAAGAACATGGTCGTCCATTTATACTGGTCGAGGGAGCACCGGAAATTCAAATTCGTCTTTGTTTGGCGATTGCACGTAGCGACGACATTGTTTTTCCCGCAGTTTATCTATTATTACATTATGTGTATCCTAACGATATTGATACTCCGAGGCAAAACAACATGATCCGAATTGTGTAGCTTAAGGGAGTTCTAAAACAGCGCTTTTTTGTGATTTTTTTTAAAAGAGAAAGAAAGAAACGAAGCTATTGAATTTTGAGGTATGCTTTCATATATATTGAACGAATGCAAAAAATATTTTTTTAAAGTAAAAAAAGAATTATAACAGATTTCTAAGCCTATTTCATGGGCGCCTTGTCACTGCAGTCTTCAATCGGCGGGAAAGATCCACCTCGTAATTCTTGACGGATACAAACAACCAAAAGGGATTAAATTATTATATATTGTTCTTCTGGGTGAACTAAACAAAATTCAGGACACCACCTTAAACGCGGTTCTACGATATCATTACTATGACGAATACTTTGTTCGAAAGAATGGAAATACAAATGGCAAGCGTATTTAGTAAGAAACTGGTACTAGTTTTTATCATAGTCATATCCCTAGAAACTACCGATTTAACCATCGACGAACGGAAAATTCGCGGTTAGGGTGGAGAAGTTAGGGTTAAAAAGTGGCGTCGCTAACCGGTAGGCGTCGGTGAATCGATGCGTTGGCGTCCACGGTACATCTACACGAGGTATGTGAACGCGCGGGTGTATAGCGCGTGTGGTTGCACGGTCGCCACGGTGCAGCTGCCCGGTGTCTGGTGTCCGTCCGCGGCGCGCGTGGAGGGACGCGTGCCTCGTATCTTCCTCGCCACGGCGAGCGTAGTGACGTCAACGCGCACACGCGCGCCGTATGTACATAGGTACTACATACGTAAACACGGCGGTCGAGCAACACGCGCACAGCCTCCTGAATAATGCATGCCGCGTCTCTCGAGGCTGCGCGAGGCAAGGATTTTCGGATGCTTCCTGCGCCCGGTAACTATCCGGCCCTCGAACCTTGAAAAATGCTGGCCTCGGCCAAGCAGTCTCGAGATGTTCCTTTTTGCCCATACAGACCCGACACCCCGTTACAGTGACGAATCATCGTCGATGAATCTCTCGCCCCTTCCCCTTCTCTTCCTCTGCCGCATTCTTTCCATCCATCGTTACTTCCTCGTCCCTTTTTCAAGAGATCGTATCGAGATTTCGCCATTTTTGACGACTCACTTTATTCCACACTCCACGCACGCTAACCTCTGAACAGTCGTAAAATTGACGAAGGTCGATAAAAAGAGTTTCATCGGCTCGTGTCCGATGGTTTATCAATCGGACGTTTGGTTACTTAGGCCTTAAGTGATTAATGAGAGGTCTACTTGCGAGATATTTTCAGCGTGGAAACAGCATTGGCGCGTGCTTGTGCTTTACGTTTTGTGATTTTGATGGTACATTTGTCTTACTCTTTGTCTTGCTCTTCTTTTTTTTATTCCGTTATTAAATCCTTATTCTTGCCTCATTAGTCAGTCAATGTTAAAGTACATCAAGCTGCACAAGGTAAACGTCTCTTTGATCGATTTTGAAAAAGCATTGGAGAAAAAGAAGTGGAAATACGTATAAGGACAATATAAAATGATCTGGATGAAGCGTAATATGTAATAAACGCCTGTTCCGATAGATTACGAATAAGTGTCTATTAGCTTCCTAATTTTTAATAGCTTTTTCGTTAATACATCTAATTAATTTTACATAGGGACCATCTTAAATTTTTAAAAATTGATAATGTTCGTTTTGCATAACAATTAATATTTCTTTAGGGATGCAGTTTGTTGACGTTAGATACACTTGGAATTCAGGACAATACCGTGGTAATTGCTGCTTTCCTGAATACTTTGGTACCAAGGAACAGAATTATACGCAGTCCTCTCGTAATAAATTTAAACGTTTCTTATTATACACACTCGCAGTACAATCAACAGGAAACCACTTGCTTCGCAAATAGCCATATCTCAGTCACCAGGATCACCAAGAAGGAAGGTTCACGTTGAAGGAAAACCAATAAAAACTCAGGAAAGCTTCATAGCTTTATGGTGCTATCGACAACGTCGCAAACCTTCTGCGCATCTTCTTCTTCGATCCCTTACGTTTTCACCATTCCACGATCAGCAACGACATTTATCAACAAGATTTATCATTGAGAGACAGAAATTCAAGATCGATTGAAAAATCATTTGTGAGATAAAGATCGCGAATAATACTAACGAGGAAATACAGGAATGGCAGACGAGAGAGAAATTGAAAATTTCGGCTGGAGAAAAACGAAACGGAGGAAGATGAACACGGATAAAGAGAAGCGGAGAATGAGAATACAGAGAGAAAAGGGGGATACTGCGTGAAAGAGAGTAGGGAAAGGTAGGACGGGGAGAGTCAGAGGAGGGGATGGCAGAGAGAGAAAGAGAGGGAAAGAAAGACGCGTGCTTTCTGTGAGAAATGTGGCGCGTGCCGGCGCGTGCCCTGTAGTCACGTGCTGTCTGTCATTGGCGTAGCTCACTCCATTTTCTTCCATCGTCGAGGAAGATGTGTTCAGGTGTAGCCGTACATCTTCCCTTCGAAACTTGATCGATTCGTCAATTACTTAAATTAGATTTTATTCTTCTTGGTTTCTTCTTTGCAACGTGCATTAAGCACACGTTGTGAATATATATTAGAATATATTTTAGCATCGTACTAGCAATTTTAATTTGCTTTAGTACCATGTAAGTTGCTTCTGATATTCTTTTCTGGCCAACGCATGTAATGGGAGAAATTTTGCTCGATCGAAACCAACGATCGATAAGAAAACCTTATGGGACGAAGTACAGTGTTTTTACTGCCGATGTATAATCTTTCCTTTGATGGTATCCTATAAATTACATGTGTATAGTACAAATGAAGTTTAACTTGTATCTTATAAATCTTACACCGCAGATTAAATCTTAAACTTGAGATGAAATAGAACGATTGATAATAGAAATTGCAATTATATATATTTTTTGTATCTATTGTTCCAAACGTATTAGGTATATCTATGTATAATTAAATACTCTTTATGTATAATTATGATGCTTAATTTACTAAACGTACTACGTGTAAACTTAATTCGGTCGATACTCGAATATGTACCAAGAACTTATAAATTTCTCTAAAGTAAATCAAGCATAAGAACGTAAAAAGAAGACGGTAAAAAAACGAAACGATCGAAACTCGTATGTAAATACGATCGACGATATGATCCTGATGGCGTCGCTTAACATCAGCCAGATAGGCTCGTAACAGCAATAACGGTTCGTCGGAATGGACGATTTCGGATTTGATAGAGTCCCTGGAACGCGAGCCCCGACATCTGGCGCTCGAATCAAAATCCGGTAATCGCGAAGGAACGGAAAGGCAGGTGATACGCCAATGGAGGATCCGCTCAGCGAACAAGGGAAAGGGAAGCATCGGGTGCTAGCCGGCTCCTCCGCGTCGGGTGCACGTTCCGCTCGGTGCATCCTCGCCTTGCATCCTTGGTGCACGCGCCTTCTTCACCCTTCGTGACTTCTGCATTCTTGATAGATTCTTACCGGCTAATTCACTGGAATTCTATCGCCTGCTCGATCGAAACACGCCACAATATCGGCAACATCATTGCTCTTGCACCTTTCTTATCTGTAGTCCTTTTTTTCTTCGATTAGGGTAGCTTCTGAGATTAGTTAATTGCGTATTGATTTAACTGTTAATTGGTTTATGAGGTTACGGGGTGGGCAGGTGTCAGGGATATTATTAGTTACATAATTTTGTTGGAAAGTAACGCGCGTCGTTGTTGCTTGAGGGCAAACTGTCGTTTACTCGTGTAGAAGAGTCTAGTAACCTGTTAGGTTGTCCCAAAAGTTTTTTTCGTTTTATAAGGAAGTTGAAGATGCCCGACATGTTTTGTTTGTATGTTCTTTCATTCAATTACGTTTGATCCATTTTATTCTATTACTACAAAGTGGATCATACATAAACCCATAAAATAATATAAAATAGAAAATGTTGTGCATTATTTCACTTATGAAACGAAAGAAACTTGTCGAACAACCTAACATAAGCTTAGATCCAAATTTTGTCTGAGTCATCCTAGGACCATAAGTGTCTGTAACGCAAGAGGGAATTTCAGATTTCCTGCTTTTTTTAAGTTTCACGTTGTACTTGGTTTGAGCGCGTTTGGATATTTTGTAAAAAATACGATCTTATCGTTAGCAATGAATTTTACTTGGCCCTCACCTTTCATAAACGCAGCTACATGTTCACATTTTTCCAGCGATATAATTATACGAAAGAAATCGATACAATTTTTTAAAAAGTAAAACACACGAAGTTTGTAACGTGGTCCAAACTGGACAAGAAAAAATATGACGCGGTATTTGTATGCGTGACCAGTCAAAATTGCAGAATTACGTGTGACAAGTGTAGGAACGAGTGGTTGTAAGTCTCGAATGATTTCCGTGTAACGCCACAGGGAAACGGGAAGCGATCGTTGCACGCGAACCACCATGTCAGCCCCAATCTGTCCATCCGCCAATAATTACGCTCGCTCATTAATTGCCTTTCGAACACCTACTTTTTCTACCATTCAGACCCGGAACGGAAGTGTTATTGGATTTGAGACGGTTCCGTTCCTTTCGAAACCGATGAATTTTTATGCCTCTTCTCTGTCGTGTTATACACGCAGATCAAAATGTAAGTTTCATAAACGTGCGCAGCCCATTAATAAGAAATGACATTTTATTTATAGCGTACTTTATATGCTCATATCGATACATTTATCGTAATATACGATTTTAAATAAATAATTTAAAAAATGCGTACATACACGCAGATAGAGGACACAATTTGATGCTGTATTTTTCAATGCTGTTTGATCTTTTACAAGCTGAATTTTAAGCAGGGAAGTACACTACCAATTGCAGTTTTAAATAAGCAATTTAAAAATGCGTACATACACACAGATAGGGGACACAATTTGATGCTATTTGATCTTCTACAAGCTGAATTTTAAGCAATGAAGTACACTACCAATTGTAGTTTTAAATAAGCAATTTAAAAATGCGTACATACACACAGATAGAGGACACAATTTGATGCTATTTGATCTTCTACAAGCTGAATTTTAAGCAATGAAGTACACTACCAATTGTAGTTTTAAATAAGCAATTTAAAAATGCGTACATACACACAGATAGAGAACACAATTTGATGCTATTTGATCTTCTACAAGCTGAATTTTAAGCAAGGAAGTACACTACCAATTGTAGTTTTAAATAAACAATTTAAAAAATGCGTACATACATGCAGATAGAGGACACAATTTGATGATTTATTTTTCAATGCTACTTGATCTTCTACAAGCTGAATTTTAAGCAAGGAAGTACACTACCAATTGTAGTTTTAAATAGGCAATTTCAAAAATGCGTACATACACACAGATAGAGGACACAATTTGATGCTATTTGATCTTTTACAAGCTGAATTTTAAGCAGGGATGTACACTACCAATTGTAGTTTTAAATAAATAATTTAAAAAATGCGTACATACACACAGACAGAGGACACAATTTGATGTTATTTGATCTTCTACAAGCTGAATTTTAAACAAAGATGTACACTACCCATTGTTCATTTTGTCAACTTGAATGCTTTCCACTGTTTTCATGTCTTAACTCTTTCTTTCCTCTGTTTATAAAACCGTTGGTCCGTTCGCGTGTGCTTTATAATGTAAAATACTGCATAACGTAAAATACAAAAAATTTGTTAGAATTTCACAACGATCGCACCGATTGAGTGTTCTAATACTCGTGGTAGCCAGTGTTTAATTATTGATTAATATCGATTCGAATATTTATCCAGAAAGAATATTCCATTAAACTTTGTGAAATTGTCAAGACAATTATCACACGTTCCCTGTAAGTAATATTGTATGCTACTACTAATGAAATCGTCTTGTCTTTATCATCGATAGAAACGACCATATTTAACAATTAAGCGAATGATAAAACTGGAGGATCGTGGTTGACTTTGCGGGCGCAAGCTGTTCCATGATAATTGCTGGTACTCGTTAATTATTCCTTTTACTGCTGCACCTCACCCCTCAAGCTGCGCCCGCTATTAGGTATTCTCCCTTGCACCTGCATTTTAAGCACCGTTTCGTAACGATCCACGGGATCTCGACGGGAGATTAAAAAGCTTTCGCCCGGGACAAATCTCGATGGTGTACCGTTCGAAATAACGATTGATTAATAACTATTGCCTGAAACGAAACAGCTTGTACGTTCTCGTTCTTCGCGATGTTTTTCTTCTTTCGTCTTTTCGTATCCTCCACGTCGTCGTCGTGCTGTTAAATGTAATATACGTGGCTTCATCGACATGCTTCCACATATATTTTTCGTTCGTTTATATGCGAGTAAAATATTGCTTGAGAAACTGTTGAAATTTTTATTCCAAAAATATCGCTTCTCTGGTCGATTCTGGAATTTTTCTTTTTCCTAAGCCGGTGATGCGCTTTCGTAATCGTGCGTTATCTCGCGTTCTTTTCAAATAATTATACCATATGCTTTCTCTTAAAAAAAGATTCAACGTTTACCATTCGCTTTCACTACATTTAAATTCAACGACGTTTCTATCTTAAACGAATTAATTTCCTTCCGTTCAACTTAAAAAATCACATACGTAAAATCTTACGTTATATCGAAAAGAAAGGAACAACAATTTTATATCGATAAAGTCAAGTTAACGTTAAAGAATGGCATATAAAAACCGAAGATCGTACCAGTAACTACATTATACTGGAAAGATATATTATACCTTTGAAAGATGCATCCTTTCGGTCTCAGGCTGGAGTGAGTCGTTCGACGAGAAAGATTTCACGCATCCTCTCCAAATGGCAGGAAGGTTTGCGGTCGGATCGTGGGACATCCATTCATACGTTTTCGCGTGTAAGCACGCAACGTGCCAAAACTGTCAAGCTGCAGGTTGGAAGAATCAGCGCGACAGGAATATGTACCTCGTTCCTTTCGAGAAATCCTGTTTTCTCTTCCTTCGTCTTCGCTTCGTATGATTCCAATGTATCAAAAGCTAACACCGTTCGCCAAATTTTCAATCGCGTAATTTTTATTCAGCTATCTACTTTGTCTTTTTAGATTCGTGATATCTCGTTGAGATTATTAGATGTGTGTAAACAAAGGAACGCGTGTATAAATTGTAAGGTAGAAAATATATTTAAATACAGAAGTGTAAATACGAGAAGGAATATAATTTGAGCTGGTGCAGATCCGCACGCTAGCAGTGTTACCCTATGACTGAAAGTCCCGAAGCCATCGTCCCCTGTCTACTGTTTATGGTCTGCCTTCGTCCCAGTCTTTTGTCTGTACGTTGTCGATGGCTTCGGTGCTTGAGAAAATAAAAAGACCAGATGTAGAGTTTTCTTAGAAGTGGTGACCACTTCAACAGTTCGCATAAAACATTATAATATTTGTAGGAGACGCGATATACAGCATTACGTATATTGTGCTCTCTAGTGTGAGCCAATAAAATAATATAAAACAGAAATTGTCGTTCATCTATTATCATCATCATTCATAAAAGATATAACTTAGAAAAAACGAAGCTGGCACCCCGCTGGGGGTAGCCGCCCACATGCTATATTATTTTTTTTTCTTCACCAACAAGATATAACACTTTACCAAATGTCCGCAAGGACAAATTGTAAAATAACCAAAATAAAATAAAAAAAAAAAATCTATTATCATCTTATGAAACGAAAGAAACTTTTCGCACGACCTAATAGCAAGACGGCTTCCGAGCAAATTGTTTTCTACCAAAAATACATGGCATAATTCAACCACCAGAAGTACAGAGGCAAGTTAATTCGTGGTATAAAAGAGAATATCGTTCGTGTTGTGGTTATTAGATGTTTGAACAAAGGAACGCGTACATAAATCGTAAGGTAGAGAATATATTTAAATACAGAAGTGTAAATACAAGAAGGAATATAATTTGAGCTGGTGCAGATCCGCACGCTAGCAGTGTTACCCTATGACTGAAAGCCCCGAAGCCATCGTCCCCTGTCTACTGTTTATGGTCTGCCTTCGTCCCAGTCTTTTGTCTATACACTGTCGATGACTTCGGTACTTAAGATTTTATTTTATTTTGGTTATTTTACAATTTGTCCTTGCGGACATTTGGTAAAGTGTTATATCTTGTTGGTGAAGAAAAAAAAATATAAATAAAAAATAATATAGCATGTGGGCGGCTACCCCCAGCGGGGTACCAGCTTCGTTTTTTTTTTTTTTTTCTAAGTTATATCTTTTATGTCGGTGCTTAAGAAAACTAAAAAGATCAGATGTAGAGTTTTCTTAGAAGCGGTGACAGCTTCAACATATCTGAACGATCGAGAATAACGAAATTAATGGAACGCGTGGTCACTTACGAATTTATGTCACTTGTGGTCTATTTTACGAATAGATGGTGTGTGTTATGCAAAATATTTTGAAATTTCATTGACGCTGTTAGGAGATCCGACTGTGTTTTTGTTTCCGTTGATTTACGGATTGGCTTCCAATCGTATTAACGCACAACTGGCGGACAAAAGAAAACTCCATAAAAGATATAACTTAGAAAAAAAAAACGAAGCTGGTACCCCGCTGGGGGTAGCCGCCCACATGCTATATTATTTTTTATTTATATTTTTTTTTCTTCACCAACAAGATATAACACTTTACCAAATGTCCGCAAGGACAAATTGTAAAATAACCAAAATAAAATAAAAGAAAACTTAAGGGAGAAGCTGCGCAAAACGACAGCATAGTTTTACAAAATAGAATTATAATTGACAATAGCAGCTACCGTAACCGATACGATGGAAAATGACTAGTAGACGCACACAGGGTACACCAAATTGTAACTTATTTTCGCTCATCACCGTAATTATGACGAGACAGCGAACGTTTGTGCGTTTCCGCTCGCATTTATGCAAAATTAAAAGCACAGAAACCAACACAACGTGTATAGATAATACACAAAAGTGTATAAAGTATCCAAAGTAGACTCCTGCTTGTTATAATATTTCTTATATACGAACTAACATAAAACAGCGCAATGTTTCGCAGTGTAATCATGACAGACAATGTTAATGAAATTTCCAAATATCCCATACAACACATACGATATAGTACGGTATATATACGGTATAGTACAAATTTCCTATAATTTTTAATACATTCGCACACGCCACATATACGAGCGTATATGAAACAATCGACTAAGAAGCAACAATTCGAATACGCACGACCAATCGTACTTCCGTTGATGAGCGTGATTCGGTGGGTTCTTCGAAACGTTGAACGTTCGAGGCTCCTTTGATCGTTCGTCCGGATGCGGTGGTCTCGTTGTAGAAGCACACGTTCCTCCGGCAAGCCGGCCGGGCGCACGCGCGCACCTTGGAGACATCGCAGGTGCAGTTACCTGCTGGTCGAGTTCTTTCTTCGTCCCTCCTACGGTAGCCAATTATGCAAGTTTCACTTATCCGAAGTTGCCAGGTAGCTCGTTATCGCGGGACGCGAGACCACGAGTGGGTTAAGGACATCGGGACCTGCTTTCAATACATTCTTCGCCACGCACTCCTCGCCACGAAAGCACTCCGTTTCCGATAATACACCGTGGCCAGGTTCTTTCCTTCTCTTTTCCATCTGTCAGCATTGTACTCTCGGCTCGAAATTTTTCTTTTGTCTACCATTGTCTCCTTCTATTTCGACGCCGCAGGAATCGCCTCGTTTTGTCGTGAAAGTGTGCTACGCTAAAGTTGCGTTTTAATGGGTCATCAGGATCTTGGAATATTCATTGCCTGCTGCAGGACTGTCAAAGAATCAGATTGTAAGCATATGGAAATAGGGGATGTTTAAGGCCTTCGCTGCCAACGAATTATGCTTGCTCCTCCTTATTTTCACTCCCTTGGTTTATCCGTTAGAATTATTGTAGGAAAACGCGAGTCAACTCCACGCTCGTTTTCTCATGAAATTGCTATAACAACTTTTCCCCCTTGGCATATATATTAGCATATATGCACGTGTAAGAGATACAATTCACGTGGAGTAAATTGGAAATCAATTGATTTAGCTTGACTACCTGATTATCGAGGCTTTCGAGATGGCCTGGTTGATAGGTCGAAATGTCCTGTTTAACGTCTTTTCGTACTTCAAGATAGTGGTTCACGACGCGATAAAAATTTACTCGGCTCGCTAATTCTCTTCGTTATTTATGATCTTTCGTCCATGTAGGTTACAGTTAGAGTTCAAGTTCGGCCAAGCGAATTCAATCGATCGATTGAATCTACGATCTATCGAAATTCAATTTTGTATTTCAATAAAAATATCGCGGTAAGTGGAGTTCCATAACTTGTAAAAAGTGTCTGTAATTTACAGAATTTGGGTAGAAGAGTAATTTTAATCGTCGGATATTACCCTTGCTTCTTGATTTTCTGCTTGAAATAAGATATTTATTATACGAGCAAAAACAGTTTACATATGTAATAGTAGATGTACATTATACATTTCCGAAGATTGCAATCGATATTTTGTGACAAGCGAGAAAGTAGTTTAATTGCCTGGAAGCAAGTATTCGTCGTGACTGACAAGGTAGGAATTAATGATTCCGAACTGGTGGTCAAGTGTAATTCACACGAAATTAAACTGACTGCGTGAGTTTTTCAATTCTTGGCCATTTTTGGAGAAAGAGTTACCTGCGGCAAACGAGTATTTTGGTATATTCGCGAAATAACAGTTTGTAACGTGCTATTATTTAAAAAATTAATAAAAGTTTTAACGCCAAGTAAAATATACCGATTTATATAAAATTCCATTCTTCCATTTTATCCTTCGCATCATTTTCCCACCAGTTCGATACTTTCCTTTCTATATCATCGAGTGTACATATCAAAGATATTTACACATCGAATATATAATTAGTACTAATAACATTAATTACATTAATCTCGTGGGCAATTTATTGCTCGCGTCGAATTATTTATTACCCGTCGAAGGTAATTTAAATGTAAAATAATCGCTATACAGGATTTCAGTTTTTAATCCGTTCTTCCACGGACGTATTTTTCAAGCGGACGTTGCCTAGAAAATGATTTAATAATTTAATTTCAATGTTACGAATAATTCATTTTTATCCATTCAATTTCCAAAAACGATTTAAACGCATTAAAAAGTTGATGAACTTGTGAATACTTACATATAGTAGTAATAGTAGACGGTATTTCACCGCACCATCCTTACGTCTCAATATTCTTCCACACGATACCTATACGAATACTTTACGTATAATACGTAACATCTCGTAATATTTAAAAGCATCGAATATTTCTATCAAGAATTATCTGTACCATTACGTTCTCGAATCAAAGAGTTTGTCACATGTACCGCTAAGACTAAAAAGGAAACACCCAATAGACCTCATAAAAGATATAACATAGAAAAAAAAACGAAGCTGGCACCCCGCTGGGGGTAGCCGCCCACATGCTATATTATTTTTTTTTCTTCACCAACAAGATATAACACTTTACCAAATGTCCGCAAGGACAAATTGTAAAATAACCAAAATAAAATAAAAAAAAAAAAAAAAAAAACATGTACCGCTGCTCCTTGGAAACCCTGAATTTAAAAAAAAAAAAGTAAAGGCTCGACTTGCGGAAGTGAACAATTTTCGTTTCTGAGAACGCGGGAGATCGCAGCAATAGCGTGGTCCTGACCTACATCGACTGGAAGTCGATTGTAGTGCCACGACGACGACAACAACGAGGCGTTCGATTCCACTTTCGGATACGTTCTCTCGATAACATTTACCGTTGCGGTGTCGATGGAAGACGTCAAGGTCACGGATTGGTGATTGCCTAATTCAAATTCGACTAGAACGTCGCACGTGATTATCGAAGGTGGACCCGGTTCTAGGAAGGCGGCCCAATAGAACGTGTTCGGTCGGCGCAGACGCACTGGCTCTCCTTCTTCGCACGACACACGCCGAATCAAATCTACGCCGTGGCGCTAGTATGCGCGCGCATCGCTTTCGCTCCGCCGTCTCGGCTGCCTATTGGTCTCACAAAATCGTCCCGGTCTTGCTGCTCTCTCGCAGATGCGTAAGATCAACTAATCCGTACACAGACAATTTCCTCTCCTATCCAGCTCTTACGATACGCCATTTTCTATATTTTCGTACGTTCAAGTTGTTCGATCTACAATTATTTGCGGTTAATCGAGATTTGAAATTTCGCGCGTAATCTTCCCGAGGTTTCGATCTATGGGTTCTGATTCATCGGTCTATCGCTTCTACCTTTAGCAGCTGTTTAATATCCATTTAGTACCTGCGTATGATTATATAATTATATTTATAAATATTCAAATTGTAATTGTGATATAATTTGAATATTTCAGCAGAGGTTAGGATCGATTTTAGTTTTCGGAAACTGAGAAGGATATTGCGTTTCTCGGTTGGGTTATCGCGATTTGTATGAGGAAAGATAAGCTTAGATGTATGTGGATAGAGACTTAAGATAAATTAAATTTAGACACCGTGATTGCTAAGAAACGTAGAAAGTAACTGATTTTCGCGGGAAAAATTGTAGTCTGCGTATGATAATTCTTCAGCAAAAGTGAGATAGAAAATCAATGAATTTCAAAGTTACGTTCCAGTGTGTAGGTTATATAAGTACCTGGCGTGCTAATTTAATGGTTAAAATTATAATAAATAGCATGAATATGTTTAGTCCATATTCGAGTGTTTCTATCTACAATCAATAGAAAAAAAAAAAAAAAAAAAAAAAAAATGGGAAGAAAGTTCATTCAACTCCCAGCGTTCATTCTCAACCAATTCCAACCAAGGTTAGGTATACGATTCGATGCGATCGCTATTTGACCCTTTAATATTCTCCTTCGGAATTGGCAAGATATTCGTCATTTTCACGAACACGTATGCATATGCATTTATATTGAGGTGTAAGAAAAGGTGCAATAGAAACAACGCAGATGCATTTCAACGACCAAGCAACCTCGCCCAAAACGATTTCCGATTTCAAATTTACAACTTTTTACAACTAATTTACAACAATTAGATTTCATTTTTAACGCGAGAAATCAATACGAAACCCCTAGGCCCCGAGATTGGAGAATTCGATGCAACGGTTAACGTCCGTGGAAGCGTGCATTCGTTTGCCGGAAAGAGGAAGGAAGATTCTCTGCTGTCCGGCTATCCTTGCAAAGAGGGGATGAAGCAACGCGCACCCCACCAGCGCGCTACTTCCCCTGGCTTAAAGTTAGCCGCATGCGGACTCGGTAGGCGTGGCTTGCAAGTAGTGGAGAAGCGCAGGTGAGAAGAGAGAAAAGCCGAGCAGGTAGGCAGCAGAGCCACGGCCAGACTGCGACGCGCGCTCCACGCGAGACCGTGCGTGTACCCTCGTCGGTCAGACCGGGGTCAGTCAGGGTCCTGCTGTTAGCCAGGACGCTTCGAGAGTATCTTCCGGAAGATCAAGCAACGGACAGCTGTCGAGCTACCCGTGCAACTCTTCTTTGCTCTACGGGTCATCCGATTCCGTCTACTTGCTCGTTTCATCGACCGTCTGTGGCGATTTCACGAAAATTACTCTGTTACGAACTGCGTACAACGTTACTTGCCTGTGATAGAAAAATCATCTGGCTGGAAAGAGTGTTGAAGATACGTTTCTTAGAGAAGTGTTACTCGTCTTGCATCTGGAATAATCGATTCCAAACATCGAACTGAACCGCCTTGGACGCGCGAACCGGGTACCAGACCGCGACCTTGGCGAACCACGTGGAGAATCGCCAGAGAGCAACCCAGTGAATGGGAAAACTGTACGTGTGTCGGGACTGTCTGTGGGGTTGATACCGATTGTGTACGTCGTTTGTGAGTTGCTGGATCTAGTGTCAATAGAAAGAGACTACGATTCGCTGCTTGCCTCCATGAACAGTCGCAAGACTTAGGAGACTGATCGATCGACCAATCGGACGCAATGTGCGGTGAGTTTCTTCCGCATTTCTTCTCTTTTCTCTAGTTGTTTCGCTGTAATTCGCGCGAATGTGATCGATGGATTGGCGCGAAACGACTTAGTAGCAGAGAGACGAGTTTCACGAGGAGATGATACGGTGCTTAAGAAAATGAATTTTGCCTTCGGTTGAATTTACCTTGAACATACTATCGACCTTGTGTTATTTTTGACGTATTCCAATGGAAATTTATGACAAAATTATGATATTAAATATGGTTCTGCGATTATCTTGATTATGTTAGCTGATTTGATATATGACACTTGGAGATATGGAAGTTGTTTTCCTGATATTAAATTTATTTTCGCAATTCTGCTTGGCAAATTTCCCCGTAGAAATATCGTAGCGATAAAATATCGACAAAACCATGCGATTTTTTCCCACGTAAGCGCATATGCAAGCTGTTTCCTTCTTCTATTTTATCCGCTCTAAGGAGAAAATATCGGTTTTTCGATGATGTCAATTTACTAAGGAGGATTACGTATTTCGTTAAGCCGAGAGCGGATTACGGTATCGGTTTAATCAGATTACTTCTTTTTTTACCTCTTATAGTTTTGTTAATCTTTCAGGAAGTACCTGGATTCTCAGGTTATTAGTTTTTGGCGATGAAAAAATACCTTTTGTATTTAGTTTGTCAGGTTTAGTTTTTAACTGTTTTTGTAATCTAGAGAAGTTTACAATTATCGCTTCTTGCAAATTGAAATTTATGAATAGCTATTTCGAAATTTCAAAAGTATCGTCTTATTTGATGGAGATTTTAAAGGAATCTCAACTTAAAACCGATACAATCGCAAATTATTCTCTACTTCTAATTACAACATTGTTGTATCGCGTGAAGATTATGTAAATTTTTAATAGAATAAATAAAAGAAAAAAAGAATTAATTATAGCGAGATATCAGTTTTAAAATAAGAGATGTTCCTTATCACGAAACTTGTAGGAGATACTCGAATTTTCAAGGCTATTCAAAATACTCGTATTATCGCGACCTTGTATATCTGCCGCATTGAAAGATATATTAAAAGTGTGCATACAGAGGAACCAGAATGTTATTAGCGCACATCAATGGCAACAGCAAATATTTGTACGTATTGCCAATGACGTTAAAACAGATCGAAGTAATCGCAAATCCTGTTCCAGAATGTCATAATTCAAATTCACATTCACTCCTTATCTCCTCGATACATTCGCTTTCCACGAATTTCAACGTTAGTTTAATATGACAAATATTAAAACTTAGTATAATATTGGTACAAAAAGTTATTTATAGCATTTAGAAGCCATAATATTATATCGATGGAAAATTTTGCAAGAAATAGCGTTATAATTTGGTGGAAAAAATATAAAATTCTAAAAGAGAATAGACGTCGTCGTAAAATTTCTAATATTAGCTTGTCCGAAGTGTCTTTCGTTTATAGACCCGTCTTTTACAACGATGCATTTTTATACAAACACGAAGCCTAATCTATCAAACGTTGTGATCTCTATCTTGATAGAACAAAATGGATCATACGTAGTTCGATAAAATAATATAAAACGAAAAATATTATGCGTCCATTATTTCCTTATAAAACGGAAGAAACTTTTCGGACGACCTAATATATACAAATCATAGAATTTCGATGGAAAATCCTGCAACAAATAATATCATAGTGAAAAACAGATTTCGTTGTAAAAAAGAAATTGTAGCATTTAGAAATTATAAGTGTTCGATCGAAAATGTTACGAAAGAATAGTACGACGACTCGTTAGAAAGATAGATTTCGTCATACGTTTACTTTTCCTTCGAATAAATTCGGTTTCATTTTGTTGGAAGAAAAAGACCAAGTGTTTGCATAATCTCTCTAGTAACAGAGTAGATATATGTCAGATTTTTACCGGACAACTGTTCCTATCAATGGTTAAGAATCTCTTAGTTTCGTGGTCCCAGAAGCGTTCGTTAAAAGAAAGAGACGGAAACGCTGATGCGTACACTTGTTTATACATATTTTAACGAAGCGAAGAATCGGTGACCCGATGGATCGATTCTCACCTACGATCACGTTCAGGATTTCCAATGAAACATCTTTTCGGCTACCTTTTTCGTAATTAGGTGACAGGCGATGAATCGATCGAAACATCTGTCATTCGTAAACGTTGATTTCGAAATGTAAAAAAGCTGGAATGTAAATCACTATGCGTATTGAGTAAATCATATTGATAAATCGTATCGAATGAATCAAATTGGGGAAAATTGTAAAATTGAATCTCGTTACCAACACGTTTTTTCTCTTTTCCGGACCATCAGAACGCCGATGGTACATCCTTTTGTTTCCTTGAGAATTCCAGTCTCCAACGACCTATTCAGTCGTATTTAGCCAAAAGTCGAAACTATAATTTTTTTTTTTTTCCTTTTTTCATATAACAATATGCAAGCAATTTTAAAGCTGACTTGTAAGTAGGTAATGGTCGGTGATTGACATCGAACTCGGACATTATCGTTCGTTATCTATGCAAAACAGGAACCACTCATACAGTCGTGTTTGCAAATCGCATTACAGATTTATTCAAACAACGAGGCGCGATTATTACCTGCCTGTGTATATGTTCGAACATTATCTATTACCTGAAAACCTTCGACTTTAACGATTCTCGTTTTCTTCCATAGTTGTGTGTTCGTGTCTTCGAATGCCTTTCGGAGAACCTCACTCTGCAAGAAAGTTATTCAGTTTCGTTTTGTATTAGAATATTAATCTTATTATTAATATTAATGCAACTTCGTTATTTTTCTGACCGATACATTCGTTTATAAAATTAACCCTGTTATCTCTTGTTTCACTCATTCTCTTATTGCGTTCTCCTTAGATTACCACTTCTACGTTGAAAGTAGTGGAAATTGATTTGCCGCAAAGGGCTTATTGCAATCGCGTAATTAAATTGCGCGGGAAATTTGTCTAAGTGGTACGTGATAATGGAGAATTCTTTGAGTCGACCGAAGGAGAATTTAGCTGAATGTTAGAAATAGAAGAAATATTGCTACAACGCTGATGGTAATAACAAGGGTAATAAATAGAAAGGCAATTGTTTTAAAAGACAAGGCTATATAATTTTCTTTCACGTTATTACAAATATCTAAGGTCGGATATACTATAAAATGATTAATATTGCGAAGGATAGAGAAAAATTACAGGGTTAACAGAGACAGTTAAACAGCGTTAGTTAAAACATCGTAAATGCTGATAAAAATGTACACTCTGTATATATTGGTAGAAACTATTTATAAGATATCTAACCGTAGTGCAATTTGTTTTTACTTTGTTTTCGATTTTTAAGCTTTTAAAAGGATAGATGATGGATAGATGAGATCTTATTGATTGCTAGCTTATCAGAGTTGGCCGCGAATAAAGTTCGTCGGACAATCACGTCCGTTTCAGCGTACGATCAGATTAGGAGCACTGTCTCTTGGATGGACACGCGCACGCATGTTCTACGATGTATAATTCATAGTTCTCGTTCGGGGGAGGAGCATGTTTGTGATTTTCCCTATAAATCTGATAGCCGTGGCTACCTATGACTCGCGAGAATAACGCATTAACTCGGCTCCCATCTAAATGTAATAGAAATTCATTTTAAAACAGGACACGCGCAATTTTCTTTCTATCCTGCCGTTTGAATGCAATAAAAACAGAATGCTTCTAACAATTGCACACCGTTTCCATATTCTTTCGATCGAGTATACGATCTGATAGATACTATGCATTAATAACGCGATTTTAGACACTTTCGTCGGAAATAATCAAACGTTCTTCTCGTCTTCGGCTTTCGTTAAAATATTTCAGAGATACTACCGATTAATTATTTTTGAAGATTGTTGAAACTTTTATTCTACAGAAAATACCGAACAATTGGCACAATTTCGTTGCAACTCCCAAGCAGACTAATAATTTTATGGCGACTCTCTTCGCAAGCAGAAAAATATTTATTACTCGATCGTTTCTATGAAAAACGTATTTATCGCCCGTAGGATGCGATTCTCCATTTGCATTAAACAATTTTTGTAACGCCACGATAACGTTAAACGATAAGTAAATCGTGAATGTTTATTCAAATTTTTACGATACCTAGAATTTAGAAATTGGAAGCCAGGTGGACAATTGTCTTATCTACTACGTATCACAAAGAGTACCATATTTTGAACATTTCATGTATTTTTCAGTATTACGTACCTTCTGTCCATTCGTGCACCTTCAAATTTCCCACGATCGCATAAAAGTTTTCAGTCTAACGACAGCAGGAGCGTGTAAAAGATGTATAAAAATATTTCTTTGCACGGTTTGTTCATTAGAAGCGGTGCCGCGTACTTGGTACATGAAACCGGAACTTCACTACAGTGCCATTGGAGTTCCGGCGGGCGCTCTGTCACCCCCGGCCACACTTTCACCGCCTAGCAGCCCTAGCGTCACGCTGCCGCCTTCGCCGTGGAGTCCTGGCGCGGCAGGAAGTAGCTTGAACACCGCGGCGACATCCTCCAATCCTTCGGTTTCCTCCTCGAGCCTCGGCCAACCAACACCGGACCGTTTCAGCGCTTTCACCCTGGTCTCTACCTGCAATCCCGACGCCAGACTTCAGAATCTACCACTGACCACCACAACTACGGCACGAGGTAACACAATCGCCAGTATCCTTACTACTCTGCGGGTATTTATGCAAATTCACACGATATTGCATGGTTTATTCCTTTATCAACTATTACGTACGATTACCGTAATGTGTTGCTGAGGTATAATATCGTACTGTCGTGTGACTATTCCATTGCCTGTTTCAGCGTTTGAAATTCCTTTCAGATATGGCCAATATTAATATTAGATTTATTATAGTATTATAGATCAGTATTGCAATAGTATGAATATACGTTGCACGTATTAGAGATAGGAGGATGTTGGAGAATTTTATTTTTCATAGAAAATCGTGGAATGCGATTAGATTTTAATATTTAGCTTCTGTCGAGATGTTTGTAATCTGAATAGATCGACCGATCATTGACTGTTACGTTCGTAGCGCGTCATTTTTGAGCAATTAGGTAAATGCTCAAAATAGAAATTCTTATTTTTATATGTTAGAATTTAATCTTGAAGTTAAGATTAATAATTTGTGGAAGACACAGTGTTTATGTTGAAATAACATTCAGTGATATTTATTAAACAGAACTACTGTATATAAGGGAGTGGTATAATTAACAATGTATACAAGAATTGTTGATTTTTGGCCAGTTAGTCTCAGATTAGACTTAGGTAACGACCCTGACCCTGACCCATGATCCCTTAAATATTTTGAAAGCTACTTTCTATACAATAATGATATGACTTGTACAAGTGTCCTGTTCAAATAACTGTATGGGTGCCTTTGTAAGGGTGCTTAGTCTATACCTGAAATATGGCTGTATTCCAACATTATAGTTATGAAATTCTGTTAATGTTTGGTGTATTTACTGATTGTTATTTTCGTATAACCATAAAAAGGTTTCATAACATACGTCTGACCAGAATCAGTTGTGACTACTTGACATGTCCGATTGAGAAACAGAGCATGAACAGACCATGCTACTTCACAAATATAGGATCGTATTCGTGTCAATGCAGTCAGTCAAATTTAGAACTAAACCATTTTACCTGCTGTTCTTGGTTAATACGTGTATACTCGTAAAAGTGTACCGTATCCAGTGAGTGTTTAAATACTCCAGCTAGTAATTGTATAATTTATTTTACATATATCTGCAAAGAGATTGTCTCATTTTATGTTACTTCGTAAATAATAGAAGCTTAATCTGTATCAACGTTCGGTCAGTCAAATTTAGAAGCAAACGTCAGCCCATTTAAGCGCTCCTATTTGATCTCCTATTCTCGGTTGAAATATTTATATCGGTTATAGCTCACCTCATTATATCGAATAGTCGTATCTCAATCGTTAACGAATATCCAATGTTGTCCATCTAAAAATAAACGCCCTTTTTTACTCTATCCAGAAATAATGACGGGAGTTTCCTAGGAATGAAAAAAGAAAATATAAAACAAAACAGACACAGGCATAAGAGAATAAATTCAGTTGGAAAGTTTACTGCAATAATAATTTCTTAACGCTTTTTTACGTTATTTTTGACCCAATCTTATTTTCCTATTATCCGAAATTTGTTCAAGTTTGAGGGAGATACGAAACAATTGTTTTCATTTATATGTTTAAGTTTTATCTTAAAGCATTAAAAGTATTTTTTAAATATTTTTAGAAAACTTAAAAATGTCTCTTTGATTCGTTGAAATAGAAAGATTGAAATGAAAATTCGAAGACTAAATGGGATTAATATTAGCTTTGAATCGGACAACTTTATTCTTCCCATATTTACAAAATAAATAAAAATTTCATAATAATTCGACTACTTAAGAAAACAATACACCTTTTCGGAAAATACTTGTTACATGTTTAGCATGAACCTACGGACCCGTTGTTCGAGAACTTCCTGCCTAGTAGGAAGATGATAGAGTCGAGGATCATCAGATTTTTCGTGCTGAATAGAAATTTTCTGGCTTCCAGAGATGCGTTGTGGTCTGATGTATGGTGGTTATGGGTCGACCGGGGCTGCATGGTGGGCTGCTCAACACCAGTTGAGCCTCTTGTTGCCCCATTCCCTGTTACCACCCTCGAGGATTTCTAATCAGCAAACTACACCGGTTGCAAATTGCTCACCTATTCAGCCGGAACCCCTGAACACGTCCAGAGCTGGCTCGCCACGAAGATGCACCCCGGAGAAGGCGAAGTTCGGTGAGAATTTTAATTAAGAGGGCAGTTTGTGGAAAATTATACGAGGTGACTGTAACGATCAATTTCGATGAAGGTTCTATGGAAATGGTAGCGTGAGAATAAATGGGATGAGAGAAACGTGTTATAGTTTCAGAATATTATACTACATTATAGTTTGAAAGAACGTTGATATTATTATCACTGTGGAAATATTAATATCTTTTTCTACGAGTAATCACGTTACATTTATCTTTGTTGCTGTTTAAAGTCGAACGAATCTTTTGGAGGAATAAATTGTCGATCGATCGAATATTTGTTTAAATACACACGGGACGTCCACGAAAACCAACAAAATTGCCACGATGCTTATAGAACGCGATAAACATTGTCCTGTATTACGTGCTAATTTTGGAATTGTATATTTTCTGTTTACTTGATAATGTCATTTTTGTCAGTCAGTTGTAACGTCAACAGTAGGCTGTTTCCATTTCCAGAATTATCCCGCGTACTTTTAATGGCACTTGCTACGCACGTGTTTGCCCACTGCTGCGATTAACTTTCATTTTCCAAAGTTAGAACTGTGAAATTACATTTGAAATCCTACTCGGCACGGTGTTGAGTTTAATAAGTAATAATCGCGTCGTCATTTCCACTTGAACCAATAATTTTGCTATTTACGTGACAAAAGATTCAACTGCGAGCATTAAATCGCTCGTTCTAAAATAAATCATTTTTGGTATACGTGAACAAGCTTTATCAAATTTATTCTTATTAATTCAATTTCACCACTCACGATTCATAAATCGGCTGCCAGAATAAAAGAAACTCAAGTTTCCTTTAAACAAGTCCGAATACGTCAACCAGATTTACTGCATTTTATCTTAAAATTCCATTGAAGTCCTCCTTAAGATTCCCATGAGGTTTCTCGACGCGACCAGTCGGCGAAAAAGGCGTAGAAATACGCGAAGGGCTTAAAAAAGGGGACAACTGACCGACAATTTTGTCGTAAGCACAGTAAGTAGGTAATATCGATCCTGTTCTGCGAGCAGTTGGCAAACGGTCGGTTATCACCACCGACGTTTACGTTTATCGGCATCGATAACAAAGAGAGAACCTGTTATTAAACTAATTATCACGAATCCCTTTCGGTACTGTGTAACGTTCCGATAATTGTCGGTGATTATGCCACGTAAACGTTTCTGCGCAGTCTGCTGAACGATAACGAATTAGGTTCGTATTCGTCGTTTGTGTACCTACGACAATAGAGTACTTTCGTGATATATGCGGGTGACAAGCGTTAGCTTAGAATCCTCGTCAAACAAATTGAAGAATATCTTACGACTTGTCTGTGATTCAAACAAAATGAAATATAATATTCTTTGACTATTTTTCTGTATGGGGCTAAAAACTGATTGGTTCTATTATTTTCTAGATGTAGAATAAGAAGCTTCAGATTAAATGCTTTATAATTTGCGTAATTATAATTTGTAGATTTATATTTCTATTTTAAACTGAGTACCGAAAATTTGTAATTACGATGATATTATAATTATAACGATTAATTGAATTATAATGCTATTATTGGAAGCAAGAGTTTCTTTATATTATTTGAAAGAAATTTCTATCCAAAAATCGACTCTGTTAGAATTATTATAGAAAATAAAACATTTTTGTAACATAATTTTCAGAGGAGGAGGCGCCGCTAAACTTAAGTACCAAACCTAATGACGTTTCGTCCACCATGAATCGAAAAAGCGAAATTTGGTCACCGGGAACAGTCTGCGAGAGGGAAGCGAAAGAAACCAGGATACTATCATCCAGTAGTCCATCCTCGACACCTGTAATCACTCGACAGATCCATCATTCACCATTGACACCGCCCTCCTCTTCGGAAAGGACATTCCAGGTGAGTTTTCCGTATCAGAACGTCTTCCTTTTTTTAAACCTTGAAGAAGAGAAATTCGAGGAAAGATACATATATGAGAAGAAATATAGTTAATTGTTTTACAAATGTTGTTTTACTAACAGATATCTAGCTCTAAATTAACAAGTCAGGTATTTTTCATCTAAAGTAATTAACTAATGAGAAAGTGAAATAAGAAAGAAATAGAACCAAATCTTTTTGTAAATTATCATCAGATTCTAGTTCTTTCTTCGATCCAGGTGTCTTATACTTTTAATGGGAATATTAATTCCAAGTTAAAATTAATTGAACGATTCAAAGATTATTCAGAACGGTACCTTTGTCCCAAAGAAATCAATAGAGAAAATGAAAAAAAACAATATCACCTGATGGAGCTAACTCGAATCGTCGTCAGACAGTAAGGTGGTGAAATGTTTTTCACAGAACACGACGAGTATCGCTCTAGGAAATCTCTACACGACTACCGTGTTCTCTTCTTGACCACTCGGTTGATCGTCAAAAACAAATATTTGCGTTTTTGTATCCACGCGCAATGTTCTTTTACGAGCTTCGTAAATACTCCAATAAGCTTTCTTCGAGGTTCGATACTCTCCAACTCGTAAACAAAATCACGGTCAAGCAGACACCTACTCGAATAGCGTCAATTTTTCCAAGATTTTATCTAGATTTATCCGTTTTTTCATTCCTTTTCGCGTTATTCCATTCTTCCTCGTTTGCTTCCTTTTTCTTTCATTTTTCTTCGTGCAAGATGTTTTAATATTAAACGTTCAGTTGTTTTAATATTCATATTCAGCGAATATATGAAATTTCCAAGAGTCACGTTAGACGAATGATTTTTTGAAACATCAAGATACTTTTATAACGTTTTCACTCGGAAGAAACAATTTTTCTACAAGTCGAAGAACGCTCGTCCAGCAAAGTGTATAATTGAAATATGTAAAAAATAATTGGATATATTTTATTGCGTATAAACAATTTTTCCATTTTTCACTTGAAACGACGTTTTTAAAATACAACAGCGAGGACAACATTGTTGACAGTCCTTTTCTGCTTGAATTTATATCTCTATCAATATTGTCACTCCCTGCGTTGCTTACGTGTATATTCGCTTGTATAATAATCTTGTCACGCATCTCTGTAAGTAGTCATTTTTCTTCTGGTAGATTCTGTTGCTTTTGTCCTAGCTGAAATGAAAATGTGTTTTATCGCGCCACAAGCTTTGAAGCATCATTCTGGTTGCATAATCGTATTCGCAACATTTAATAACGAGGAATAAGAAATGAAAAATTATAGTTACGATTTTCTCTTCCTTTACCATCGAAATGATCATAACTTTATTGCAAGAATATTATAAATCAGTTTTCATGTCTCATTTATCTTTTCCATTGAATCGATCGATAAATCAATGAAATTATATATGCATGTTGTGCTATTCTAGTGTATATCATACTTACTATATTATACTTTACGATTAAGCAATAATAACTTTTCTTTTTACATCTTCTATAACTGCAATTCGCTATATTATTAACAATTTTTATTCTCAACTTTCCTTATCGAGTCTCAGTTCGTTCAGACGCAATATTTTTACCATTATGCTCCTATTACTTTCGTTGTAAATATTATAGGAATTTCATACAACGATAAGATCATATGTTTTTCAAACTAGTAATTGGAAAATTAATACCAAAGGTATTAGATTATACGCGAGCAATTTCATCTTGAACGATATTTAATACACTACACAGCACCACAAAATATCCACAAAAATATCAAATCTCTGCTTAGCTTTCGTTTCTATAGTACGACTAATTGTGAGTGGAACAGAGCTCGAGGAATTTACATTTCGTTTTATTTACATCGTCGATAGCTACACAGTAAAGCCGTTTTTAGTGGCCATCTTCCAATTTCGAGCAGCGCCTTATATAATAACCGGAGCGCGAATTCTTACGCATCTGTGAGAAATTTGGAAATTTCACAGAATGCAACGTAACAGGGAAAATTACGTAAAATAGCGAAAGTACATTGTTTTCTATTCTATTTGATAGGCGAAACGATTTTCTACCGAGCTTCTACTTCCCGATAATGCACTGCAGGATCTTTGCTACAATTAGTTTATTCACAATAAATGGATTAAACAGACGTTGGTTAAACAGAGAACGATTGTTGTTTAACGCGAACTAATTACAAGAACGTATTATAATTAAGACAACTAGATAGTTAATTTGCAACTCTCGTCACCACGAATCCAACGCTCTTTCTCACATGGACAACACTCTCTCGACAACGCGATTCACAATTTTCTGACAACCGCTCGTAGTCAACCGACCATTGAGGGACCGACGATACAACTGGGCCTGTTGACACGTAGGCTTTCTCGAGATATTGTTTATAGTTAGTCCGACATCTCTTAAGCCTCTTAAGATATTACAGTACTTTGAAAAGTATGAATTCGTGTGAAAGTCCACGGTAGATTATGTTGATGTTTATACAGGAAATACGTACATATTCTCCCGAATACCTCGTTTCGTTTTACCGGAGTCGTGGAAGGGAGAGTGAATCCAAGTGTGGAGCGTGCGGTTTCCGTGTCGTGGAACCCTGTTGAATTTCCGACGCTCTGCAAAAGAAAACGATGCGGTTTGGGAAAAATTTTGACGGCGAGCTCGGTTTCGCGACGCGGTGCTGTCAGGGCGGGCCTTTTTTCGCTCAGAATCAGGATCGTATGACGCGCGTGTGCCCCAGATATCCTAATATGTCCGGTGGCTGTTACGTGTCGCGCGTAAAACTGCGGCCAAGCGAGTTTCTACTTCCATTCAATCAGCCGTAATTTCACCGCCGCCTTTTGTCGAGTTCCGACATTCGTCAAACGCTTGACCCGCTTCTTCGCCACGTCATGTCACGGTGCACTTTAGGGCACTTGCGCCACCGTTCAGCCTACCATTGCGTGACTCCCATGGATTTCACCTCGAACGTATGCAAATACGAAAATCGAAGGGATGATACGCGCAGCCAGAATTCACCGGCTGATCGACTCACCGATAAAGAGGACAGTGTTTTTACAATAAGCTTCCAGTGCCAAGCTTTGGAAGTTCTAGTCGTAGCTCCAGCTCTGACTAGAATCTTTCGTTCTCGTGTGTTTGATACTTTGAGCACTTGGGCCGTTCAAACTGCTGTCCATACGTTCGCTTAAAATTCATCAGACACTTTCTGTCTTTCATAAAACTTCGATATTTCGTGTGCAATCCAGTTCGTAGGAATTGGCATCTCCTGTTTGTAATTCACTCAGGCTATTAGAGAAGCCATTAATCAGTGAGGATTTTATGCTCGTGCGAGGTAATGGTGCAGAAAATTGTCGTTGATTTCCTATCCCCTAAGAATTTTCTAGTTTCTCTTCGATCTTGTTTCAATATGTTTAAACGATCATTTTCTGCTGTACCACTAACTTGTACCGTATCCATTTCTACTGTATTCATATCGCAAAGGCAACGTTTCGAGAATGTTAAAAAATAATGTTATACGTATACGTAAGTATACAACGCAATCAGTTGGGGATGAATAAAAACGAATGAACGGAACCAGCGGTTAACCATTTTTCTCAATCTTTGTAAGCGGCACATTTTGACCTGAATTTAATACCTCGCTTACAAACATCCCGCGATATTTCGACTGCAGTCATTCGACGTGTTATACCGTTATGTACGAGAACGCAGATTCCGTATATTGTTCGAAGATATCGTTGGAAATTGTACAGCAACAGCGCAGCCCATAATACTTATTACGAGAGTTTCGTACTTTATTTTTCTGGCATTAAAAGTTATGTCTTAACTGCTTAATTCGGTACGAAGGCAGAAAAATTGTACGACATTAAATTTTATACGCGCGATAACACTGGATCTTATCAGGTATTTTATTTAATTTAATGTTATTTAAAAATGAATGATAGAAGAAGCGAACGTAACATAAAAATTCTGTATATGAAGATACAGTGAGACACGCGAGATAACAATCTTGCTTTTTAACAAGCGAAATTTCTATCAAATATTTACAAGAAAAATTGCTAAATATTAACTTGAAATTTGATTTCGATGCCTAAGATATTTATTTCGATAGAAAATGAACATTAAAGTAATAACGAATATTTTATAAAATACAGTCGTTGTGAAAAAAAAAAAAAGAAAAAGAAAACACACGACTATTTGAAGCTGCTATACTAGGGGGAAAAATATCATCGCTGATCCATCTTCTTATTCAAGATGATTAATGGACACTTTGCATGTCGTTTAATCTTTGAAAGAATTTATTTGAAAGCTACAAACTATTTTAATAGATAGAAACTTTAACAGATACTATAATAGATGCAATGGTAACGATTAAATACTAGCAGAATACGTAGAAAGTAGAAAGATACGATAATAAATAAACAAAATAATGTTTTTAATCGTTTCATCCACCTTTTTAGTAAATCACGTGTATGTAAAGTATTTGGCAAACTGTAAGAAAGAGAGAAACAAATTCTCGTAATTCTTTTGTCATCGAGACTAATGAAAAACCTGCTGTATTTTAAACAGAAGAAGAATGAGTTCTCGTGACGTCGTTGAACGTCATGCTCGAGGTCGTTTTGATCGCGCATTAAGCGTTCCAGAAAGAAAATGAGATCAAAGAAGACACGGGACGTTTTTTTGCCACGGTCGATACTTGTTCGGGGAAACCTCGAAACGGACGATTTATAAGCTCTTCGGAAGCCATTACACGTTCTACGGTCTCCCAGAGGGGCACGCGAACGAGTTTCGGTGAACTTCTTCGGTGTCGTCCAAATGCAGCAAGCGGCGCATCGTAAGCTGCATTCTGCTGCTACCTGATGACAAGAAAGCATTCGAAATTCTTCGAGAGCATTCGGTTTCATAAAACGAGTAGTGAAATTGGGATGCATATGAAATTATGTAAAATGGATATCGTAGAAGATTAATTATTCCAAATAATTCCATTTCTATCGATATACGTATAGCGATATCAAGTATACCGATAGGAAAAGAAAATGAACAAAATTATCCATCAATCGAAATTATAATCTGATATTGAAGGGTTAAAACAAAATTACGTTTCACAAGTAGACAAGTGTTTCCGCAACTGCTTAAATATCGTATCAAACGACGTAAGGGCATGCGAAAAGGATTGGACAAGCTGGAACATCGCGGCAAGTTAATATCGTAATATCGTTCCTTATTATTGATCGGCGAGGGATGTGAATCATGCGTAGTCGTAGCTCTCTACCGGTACCGGTGCACGCTCGTAATAATATCCCGCTGTAGCGGTTTCGTACGCGATTCCACGCATGTACCTACGCGTGTATCGTGAAAAGAGACACGCCTAGGTCGACAGCATTGTCAGGACTGGCGCCCATGTGACAATAAGCCCGAGGAGAAAAACCGAGGCTCCGTGAACACAGGTGCGCCTGCCAGCTCGGCGTCGTCCGCCTTCTTCCTTCCACATTTTTCATCATCTATACCGATTTCGATTTCTCCAGGTCGAATTGTCCGTTTATCTTCATCGTTCAACAGTAATCAATTTCGTATTTTCCTTTCTCCTTTGTTTCTACTGTAATTCCTTTAGGCTACGTTTCAGTTTTCGTGAATGTTATATCAATTACTAGCGAATATTAATTATTTCCTTGATTTTTCATTTGGTTGAGCGATAAATTGCGAGGTAAAAAGAAAAAGTCGTGAAATAATTTCGTTGAGAAAATTAACTTCTCGTGAATTGATTCATTGCGGTGGCAACTAAGTGACTGCGGATTTTGTCATTAGGTGCTATTCACAAAATCCGCAGTCGCTTAGTTGCCAATCCAATACTATGAATGTTATGAAACTTCAGTTTAAGGCATCGTGGATCTAAAAGCATAGAGATCAGGGTAAATCTTCCATCAATTTGAAACGTGTTTTACGATAAAACGATTTAAAGTATTCCACGAATATGATACTATGCAAAGTGTATTTTTATGATGGGAAATTTCAAACACATGGAGAATATGATGATGATATGATACCTAGTAAATAGTTATTAGACTTGGTTCAACTTTCTAAGATACCCTTTTATTCTGTTACAGTGTAAACAATGTGGAAAAGCCTTCAAACGTTCAAGCACTCTCAGTACTCATCTTTTAATACACTCTGACACTAGACCGTACCCTTGCCAATATTGTGGCAAGAGGTTTCATCAGAAATCAGATATGAAGAAGCACACTTACATTCATACCGGTAAGTCTCGTATTGAATTATTACCTAAGCTATTAAAGTATACAATGCTCACAGGGGAAAATATAGTGAATCAGATTTACCGTGAAGTAATTTTACATTTCGATACAATGTTGATCGACTTCGTAGCATCAAAAGCGCCCTTTTATTCTATCTATTTTTAACTATAACTGGAATTAACTATAACTTCACTAACTGGTCGTTATAAAATGAAAAAGTCAACGAACGTCGACTTAAATATTTTAATTGTTAAAAATGGGATCGTTTTGAAACAAAAGTATAATTGTTAAGACAAACAATAGTTTAATATCTACTAGAAAAAGAGAAAATATTTTTTTAAATTACAAAGCAGCTGGAAATATACGTGTTTAGCTTTAAAATGAAATAGAGAGACAATTTTGATAAACTGTTACTCTGTGAAATAGAAAGTAGAGAATGCGATCTTTCCATCAAGTCTGTCTATGATTCTTCCTCTGTAGTCTTTAAATAAAATATTGAATTTTTCGAGCAGTATCGTTGCCAATCGATGAAACAGTTGCCGTCAACGACATGAAAAAACATATTTCAGAGAAAGTTCTTCTCGCGTTGGCGCGTCTGCAAGCGCAACTAGTTCTGTAATTGAAGAAACTTTGACGTTTGTTTTTCAATTATTCACGCGACTCGTGCCGCTTCTAATATGTTCGCTCGCTTCCATTATTCAGCTGACCATCGTTACGATCGTCGAAAACTGCAAATATACGTTGCAACATGTCGGAGACATGGCAACTAGAGTTCGCAACTTTGTCAAGCTCACCACTGTCTCGCCACTTGTTACCTCGTGAAATTCCCATTGGAACGAAACTCCTCAACTTTTTTCAACTTTTCTGCCCCTCGTTAGTTTCGTCAAATTTATATCGCGATGATACCTTTGTCCCCGATGCTATAAATTTTCATTCCTTTTTTTCATACAATTCGTCTCGTCAACGCTACGTTTTTCACGTCGAAACGATATCTTTCGTTTATACGCGAAATTATTCACGTTGAGTCAATTTTCCTAAATTTTTTACCATTTTTCCTGTTGAGCTATTCGAGGCGAATCGGATCAATGACTTGAAACGATAGCGATATTTAACGTGAACCGAATTCTAATTTCGATCTAATATTTTCAATATATTCTCTGTTTCAATATATTTTTGAAACAATATGTTTCGTGTTTCAACGCTTTATTACAAATTAATCGAGCCTCGAAAAATACCAAAGAATATAAACTATTTAAATTGTTAAAGAAGACCACAAACTAATTCCAAATTTCCGAAAATTTATGTTCCACATATACCGAGCTAATATTACTTTCCCTTAATCGACCATTCGATTTCCGTCGAACAGGTAACGTAGCTGTCGTCGACGAAACGAAATTACGCTTATCACGACGGATACGTGGCATGCACGTTCGTTGGGTGTAACGATACCGAAAAAGCCGGTGTCGTGGCTCGTCCTATAGACCGCGCCTTTTTGATCGACGCGACGCGTGCATGTTAATGCGCACTATATGTACAGTAGCGGACAAAAGTTTAAGACGAAATGGAAGAAATAAATAATTGATTTACTTTCCATAAAAAATATAAATACGGTGTTCTACTTTTGGTATTAACTAATTGTACATTTGTTTGTACACTTAGAAAAAAAATTTCATTTTGATATTTTGCTCAATAGCTAAGTTATAAAAAAGGAACGAAATCTGTATAATATTTCGTCGGTCAAAAGTTTAAGACTATACAAAAAATATTAATTTTTGGTTAAAAAATATACACAATTTTTGTTTAAATTCAATATTTTGTTCAATATCCGTTATTTCTTATCCCTTCGGTACATCTTCTTAGCATAGAATCTATTAATTTTTTATATTAATCTACCGTAATATTATTCCAGGCTGTTTCAATCGTAGAGTAAAGTTCATTTAAATTTTTCGGTTTATAACCTTGTACTGTCTTTTTTATGATGCTTCACAAATTCTCGATTGGGTTAATGTCTGGTGATTGCGACGGCCACGGCAGCACGGTGATATTTTCTTCTTGAAAAAACTGTTTCACAACCCGAGCCGTGTGCTTCGGATCATTATCATTTTGAAAAATAAAATCATCACTCATATTGTTGCGTGCAAAAGGTAACATTGTGTTCTTGAGTATGTCCTTGTATTGAAAACGGTCCATAATTCCATTGATACGACATATCGGACCAGGGCCGCTTCGAGAAAAACACGCCCACACCATAACGTTGCCACCACCATGTTTAAGAGTTTTTAAAACGCACTGTGTTTTCAAACTTTCGCCAATTCGACGTCTAACGTACCGTATCCCGTCAGAACAGACGCGATTGAATTTCGATTCGTCAGAAAACAATACCTTTTGCCAATCTTCACTTGTCCAATGCTTATGAGCTTTAGCAAATGCAAGTCGTCTTTTTCGATTCCTAGAACTCAGCAGTGGTTTCTTTTGGGGTTTTCGTCCTCTTAAGTTAAAGTCTTCTAATCTTCTCCTAACAGTTCTAGCACTAATTTGTGTATCGTTTTCATAGTTTATCTCCGCAGCAATATTATTTGCACTACGAAAACGATCCTTTTCGCTCAATCGATGAATCCGGCGATCCATTTTCGGTGTTGTTTTCCGTGGTCTTCCGTTTTTCGGTTGATCGCAATACATGCCTGTCTTTAAACATTTATACCAAGCTTGTTTACAAGCTGTTTCTGACCTGTTCACTATATTTGCTATTTCGGTGAAGGTTTTACTTTGCTTTCGCAGCCTTACGATTTGTTCCCTTTCGTTTTCAAGTAAATTCTTTGATTTACCCATAGTCTGTTCCTACCTAAATGAATTTTAAGCAATAAAAGGTACACTAAACAATGATTTTGACATTCCAGAATCAAAATGTTCAAAAACTGTACTCGTACTCACGTTTTACACAGATCGTCTTAAACTAATGTCCACTGTTTCCAAGTGCTAGGCGGTAACTAACTGTTGTAACTCCTACATTGTTTGTATTTAACAACTGACTGTCTGAGGTTACGAAGGTCAAACATACAGCTACGTTATTCCAAAGAGACAAACCGAATAGAAGAACAATATGCGTATAAGATGTTTGTAATCCGGTTTACAAATCATCGTCTTAAACTTTTGTCCGCTACTGTATATGCACGTGTAATAGAACGCATCCTCGGCCAACCACGGTGATACATACGTCCTCGTCCCTCTTTTACGCTCTAATATACATACTGTTTACGCGTGCACCTATGCACGGGCCTATCGCCGACGCTTCCTGAGTGTCATATGCCTGTGAATCACGCATGGTCATCGTATACTTCGCTATTGCGAATTGATCACGATAGAAGTTATGGTTTGTTTGAAAGTAGAATGAAACAGGATCGTTAGGTATAGAAAATCGTGAAATTCTTACATATTTTTTTGGTATTAAGTTGTAGTTGAATTTTATTAATGATAGAACTTTAACCCTGTCAATGTTAATTGAGACGACGATGTGGTGAAATAAATGTGCCAAGTAGTTGCGATGAAACACGAGGAACATATCGACAAATAATCGACGTATATTTTAAAATGGAAATTATATGGATATCCATACATCTTGACATGTCATGCAAAGCATAGATATGCTGTTCCCTCGTGAATTGAAACGGTTATCTGTGGAAATATTTTTTAAACCTTTCAGGAAGGACAAAATAAACTTGGACAGTAAATTCGACGCACACTTGATACGACATTAATCTTAAAAAATTCATCGTTTCGATGGTAAATAGCTTTTCAAATGACGAATAGTACGAGTTCGATGATACGATGCCGTTTAAAAAACACGATGACTTGGATTTCTTTTATCAAAAAAAAAACTCTCTTGATAAAAGTTTAGAAACAAACGTTTCAACGTCTCATATCGAGATAAACGTTTTTATATTAAATGTGAAAATAATGAAATGTGAAAGCTTATTAAAGATTTGAGGAGGATCTATAAGAATATAAATAAATAATAATTATGCAAGACGTGTACGAATCAAAAATAACAGATATTAAACAAAAGATTTTTTCCTTAGACGTTACACGATTATTTCTTGAATTATCATGTTAATGTATTAGGAAATAAGATACATAAATGTGTCTATAATATCCGTCACGAGCAGACCTTAATGGACTTTAGAACCGACCCTGAACACATTTGTTATTTGTCTAATACAATACTCGAATCATATTCATGAAGATGTACGAACACATTCTCAAGAAATCGCTGATACAATAATGCATTAAGCATACATCTCTGTTATAGCCCTTCGTGATATATCGAAAATTATTTATAGATAATTTATCGAAGAAGATAAATTGCCAATGGAATAATTATCTCGACGTTTCGTTGCTCGATTATTTTATGAAATTTGTATAAAATCTGCAACTGTTCAAAGTAGGAAAATCACCGTTCATAAGAAAGACGAATGATAAACCAAACGACAGTATTCGTGTATTCGCGTGTTAAAGAATATAGTGGGAAGCTTTTCACTTCGATTTTCAACGTATGTTGTTCGTGTTACAATGCTCGTCATTTTCGCTTAATCGAATTCATCGTTTCAAATGCACAATAAAGAAAATTATACCAAGCAGCACGTACAGTGGCTCTAAAAGGTACTTGCACGTACCTTATTTTCCATTGAAGTGTCTTTTTATCTCAAAATGATAATAAATGATATGAAATTTAATATATTTGGACCAAATTAACTGCTATTTAGATATTATATCAAATTCAATGGCGTGAAAATACCTTTTATAGTCCAGAACAATAGAACCGGGGTAGTATTGGAGTATTGGATTACTAAGTGATTATGGATTTTGTCAATACCATCTGATGACAATCACCAACCCAACATCTAAGAAAAGAAAGGAAGTCAAAAGAGATACCATAAGAAAGACGTGGGAATTTAAAAAATTGGAATAGTTATTGGAAAGAACAATGTGTAGCCTCAGGTCAGAATAGATCGGGATGAATCATGGGGTAAATTCGGGAACCCAGAGCATTCAACAAAACACGGCAGAGGAAAACGTAAAAGATGTCAGGGTTGAAAGACGTAATGAGAGAAAGGCAGGATAAAATAGCTGGAGGAGTTGCAAAACAAAGGAGTAAAAGTCAAAAGAAAGATATGGGATAAGCAGACTGAAGAAAGTTTTAGCGAGGAAAGAAGGTTGAAACAGGTAGGATAATTAGCCGGTAGAGTAAATGAAATAGGAGGGAAAGAGAGAGTAAATGATTCAAAGTGCACGGATAAGATAGCTTTGTAAATATAGATATTTGTAAAAAAAAAAAAAACGTGCAATTCTCAGCTGCGAGGCCGAATAAAACGTATTCAATATTTTTTGTAGCCATTGTATAAATATCACGATGCCTATGTCTATTCCCGACGAAACGATATTACGTAGTAATGTAGATTAAAAGATGCATAAATAAAAGGAAACAGCCAATTTAATCTAAGAAGAAATCTTGATCGGTCGCGAGGGGAACATTTTAGGGACGATTTAATCGCGTTTTCCGATTCGAACGACCGGAAGGAGATAGATATACGAGTGATGGGAAACGTGCTGCTTGTCACGGATCGGGGAGTATCCGGTTAGCCACGTGGCTGACCACGAGGATCGCCGCGTCCCTTTTTAATTAGCATCGGGCGTCGTAAGGGTTCGACGTGTGCTTCCAGACACCTTTTATCCATTCGCGTAAACGATTCTGCCCTCGTTTCACGGAACAACTACTGATGCAAATTTAATCGCTCCTCGTCGCGATTTCTTCCTATTGATTCATCGTTAAGAAAACAACGGAGAATTTACGATGGGTGCTTTACTGCTTTAACGCTCCAAGTGGTTCAGGCGGACATTGAATTTGGTTGTTGGTGAATAGACCGCGAAATGTGATTTTACTCTTTTATGGATATTAATCGAAGGTGTGGAATCTACCTAAGAGATTTATCCTGACTGTTAAATTTTCTAACGAGTACTTTGTTATGGAGTTTACGTAACACGCGTTCTATACATTTTTGCAACATTATTTCAAATCATTCGTATACCGTGTACGTTGCTTTGTCGGAATATTTCGAGAAAATTTCTTTAATAACGATTTTATAGAAACTATGGAATCGTAAAGTTTTGCATTGTGAGATATCAATCGAATAGAATTTATGGATAGAAACGAGCAATTCGTATTTCCTTGTTACTATTTTTCTATTCGAATAAATAAATGGCACATTAAATAAACGTAAGTATAAATTCTAGTTGATTTGTTTCTTTTAACTACCGTAATTATCATTCGAATAGCATTTTAGAATATCAGTGGGAAAACCGATACCAGATTACACGCAAAATTATGAAACGCGAAATATCGATTAGGTTTCTGTAAATAGGTACATAAAATATTGATAGCACTTTTTCCTTTTAGTTAATTTCATTTTAATTAGAGTACTTAGAACTGCGAATATGAAATGTCAAATAGTGTTAGGTAAAATTCATTTTATTGTAATATTTACAGAAGTTATTTAATGTATATTCGATATTTTATGAACCAACACTTTGGGTATTATTGTTAGTTTTTTAACTGCGTTTAAAAACAACTGTATGTGCTTATTTTCACACATATACCATTACTCTACTATATACTCGACATAATGGCGATAATCTACAAGGTAGCACATAATACATCTACGGTTTTAATTATCGCTAGTTTTATCAATGACAATTTATGTTATCCAGTTCTCGGTTGTAGCAGCATGTATACACACAAAATACTACATATGCAGTATATCGTGAATTGGTCTATACTTCAAAAACGTGCAAAAATTGACTAATTTGTCATAATTTTAATTTATCTACAAAATCTGCAAAGTAATTTACTTGGTTGGATTTTTTCCCGGCATTATTTACCGTATTGTTTGGTTAGAACAAAGAAGACGTTACGATCAGAGGTTCTTATTTTGATCTACTAACTAAAAACCCCATCATTTCTTAAGATATACGTAACCTGTGAGAACTAAAAATCTACGAATAGACTGCTTACGATATACAATACTTTACAATACATTTTACTTTACAATACAATAATTTATCGCTTATAAAGAAACGATGAGAACTAACAGGATAAACGTTATTTAATAATGATATTTTCAGATCTTAAAAATCCCTTCACTCGTTGTACAGACATATCGTTTGATCGATACATTCGAAAGCATTATAAAATTTCTTTGTTCTGTTTCTGTGTTTGTACATGGAATTAAAAGCAACTCCTTATTCCAATTCATTATACTTTGGAATATTCCTATCTCCAATTTCCTAGCTGGAAACAAAACTCGTCTGTCATTGGAAAATGCCACATAATTAACGGATGGGTGAAATATGTACAGAGTTATTGCGTAATGCATAACACCGAGGCATGTGCACCGCACACTTGCAATGTTTTCTTTACGTCCTTCTTCCCCTTTTTCTTTTCCTAAGAATCGCTGAATTATTTTAGTAAGTAATTTAAAAGTTGTGGGTTCCATAGAACGACAAAAAAATTTAAAACAGACTCTGTAAGCTTGAGAATTTCAAATAAATCTCCGTTTAGGTTTTGTTTCGTAACTGCGTTCGTAAAAATATGAACTCGCTGTCTACTCGCTATTTTCTCATTAATTTATTCATACCGTATACATTACATACCGTGTACATTAATTTCTATATTTTAGTAATAATAATACGTGATCAAAGTGTTGGGACTTACTAGCGTACGTACGGCAGACCTTTCAACGTGTATTGGCTTCTCGTAGCGTTCCGATAAAAGCAGCCTTGACGGATAATTGCGCTTAATTGCTGGGGAATTATAAGAACACCGCGTGGACGAACGAGCATCGAATTCTAATGGATCGGCGGAAAGTAAAGCGATTTAAACGTCAGATAACAGGCGACCAAGCTACGGTTTCTTTCTGAATATTATTTAGCTTTTTCGTTTTTGCGATTTAACTTGTTGATTAGTCGCTAAAGAGACGGACACCTAATGTTATGTTTTGTTACACGTGTAGCATGTTATCGTTATGTGTCACGTTTGAACTAGTATCAGTATTTAATTGTTGCTATTAATAACGTTCGGTATAATGCGACGAAAATTGTAAATGGAAGTCGCGAAGTACTGGCTGATTATATAAAAGAAATTGTAGAAACTAGATTGTTTATCATAAAGAATGATATGTGATTAATGACTCCACTTATCTATATGTTTTAATGTATGCACAATGTAGAAATAAAATATAGGATATAAGTTATGTTCAAATATGTGAAATCTACAATAAGCACATTGCAAATTAGTGCCATTTCCATGTACACAATGCTTCTCTTTTACTTTTCATATTCATATTTAGTATTCTATACTACGTTATTTAATTTTTTATAATAATTAATAATATCAAATTAGACGATAACGATTACCTGGTAATTTGTACAATATGTTTTTACTTCTTTGCTAGTAAATTTATCGAGTTTTATAAAATAAACATGTCACTAATTAAACTAATTGTATATAAAATATACTTTTGAGGCTAAAGAAGAGATTTGAAATTTTCCGAAGCCAAAACACGTTCCATCCAGATTATATTCCATCTCTACTTCGTTGCCAATTTTCTACAGAGCCACCTAGTATATTTGCATAAACATCTCCGGTCTAATCGTTACAACCGTTCGAACAACCAAACTTTTATATCATGGAGAATATTAACTAACCGGTTTAAAATTCATACGCTTCTCGACGTCTGTTTTTCTTTTTTACTATCGTTGAGGAGAAAGATATATAATCTCATACAATTCACCGGCATGATATAAGACTAGGGTAAAGGATATTCGACGACTACCGCAGGGCATAAATGAATCGTGAGGAAAGATTCGTTGAACTCGAAGAACAAATTGTACTCTAAAATACGGCAGCACTGTAATAATCCTTTGGGTAATAAGTAGAAACCCGGGCTGAACAGTGGTTACACGCAGTTTGTAAATTGTTTGCCGGACTTTTCTATAGCGAAACTTCGCCGTATAAATAATTCCTGTGGGAGATACGACACGCCTCGTCGTCACAGTATCCACCCTGTTCTTACCTCTTCGCGACAACACATTTGAAATTTTATTTCACATTTAATTCTCAACAAAATACAACAGATACGAAACATTCTCAGCATCGTTCCTCGTATGATCATTGTAATAATCTCATTTGCGTTATAGCTGAGCAATTTTAAGTAATATTACCATATACATTTTACAAGAAAGCAAAGTTAAATCTTTTTTAAATCTTTCTATTCGATCCCTCGATGATACGAAGAAATTGGCGAGATTATTTGGATAATAAAAATAATATGAACTTTTTGCCAATAAAAATTGATGATTAAATGAAAGGAATTAAAATGTAGAATATTGGAATAGTAGAAATAGTAGAAGGTAAAGTGGAATTTAGAAAACGTTAAAAGAATAGAATTATTCTCAACGATACTTAAGTTATAAAGTACAAAATACACGCAGAATTACGATACATTACGCGTCATACATTGTTACATCTCTTTCTGATTGTTCTGAAATTTAAACAGAAAATAAGGAAAGGAAGAATAAGTCTGGATAGAGAAATAATATAGCTATAGTTCTTTCGAATAGACAATAGGTGAGCAAGTTTCCCCTCAAACCACCGATATAAGCAATTGAAAATAAATATAAGAAAGACATAGAACAGGAAGCAGCGATCTAAAGAAGGTTATCGCTAAAGTTTTACATACATGCGATGGTCTTTCTTCGTTGATACACGCACATCATGGTAAATTGCATACCCTAACGTGTATTTTCATTGAAATTGTCCTCTTGCCTGGCAATAGCCGATGAAACATCACTTTATATCGAAATGAGTATATCGAGGAATTTTATTGTCGTGTTCGCATTAAAAAGTTTCGATTGCAGATTCTTGTACTGTCCAGTCCACTAATCTATCATATCGAGTTATCGTTGTTAGACGATAGTTTACTGCTTTCTTTTCTCTATCGCTTACTAAAGCAATATTTCAATTAAGGCTAAAACGTTCAATTTCGTCTTCATATGAAAATTAGATTTCCTACTTTGCATTTCGCTCTATTTTATTATATATTCGTCGTATAATAATAATAATAATCGAAAGCCGTACTAGTCGACTGTATCTTGTAATAATTTCTTAATTTTAGTATCAGAATACGTAAGCAATATACAAGGTAGATACTCAGACAAATCACTGACTCTGAAGAAACTTTGAAGCAAGGGACGAATAACATCCCGAATCGGACGATTTCCGATACATGAAAATCCACTGTTGGTCGGCGACGTTGGTCCCAGATAATCCATGCGACGCCATTACATGAAGTTCATTAAGCGGTCGCTGCATAATTAAACTGGCGGGCTGCTACCAAAACACACGCACGTGTCGACACACACGCGAAAAGGCCGAGTATCCAGTGCTATCATTAAAATCGGCCACGAAGTAAACGTTTCAGACGGTAAATATTTAAGTCGACCGCTAAGGGCTCGGTAATGAGAGTCGAGATGGATCGATACATGGCCACGTACGCGTACAAGAGGACGAATACGCGCGTTCATCGGTTGCTGACACACTTGATAAATATTACCCATCGGCTGAAATTGCTTTCAAATTTCGTCCCTCTTTTGATACGCCTTTACGCGATTGTATTGGCTTGGCAACTAAGTGATTGCAGATTTTGTCATTAGGTGGTATTGATAAAATCCGCAATCACTTAGTTGCCAACCGGCTTCCTTCTTAACATATTTTCGCCGCGGTGCTCATGCACCGAGAGATTTTCTAAAAAGAGAAAGATGAAAGGAGTAGGTCCTGTGTAAATCTGTAAAATCATCATCTTTCAGTTGATCATTGTGCGTATAAAATGTAACTTCCAGCAGTTGGAAACGATTTCGCTTCTTAAATTATGATTCTGTGAAACTTGTAGTTTAGATAATTGTTATGTTTGTAATGCTATATTCGCCCTAAAGGGAAGAAAAGATTGTAGAATTTTACAATCGAAATACGATTATGTTATATATTTTGCTAACAATAGTCCATTATTTTTAATTGTATAACTGTTTACTGACAATGATTTTCGATATTACGTTAAATTCGAATGTTAAGTTTTACTAAAATGTTGATAAAGAATCGTATGTTAAATTTCTATTTTTTATTGAATGTTTAACGTACGGTAATTGCGTTTATTATGTCATTACAAAACCAAGGTAATAAGAACCACTTGAATTACTTAATCAGTGGGATTTCGTGACTTTTTCTACGATTACGCGATAAATACCGATACTGTTCGTATTATGACGCGGAAACAGTTGGACAAATAGAAGGATCACGATTTTTGCTGGCTGTGTTTTCGAATATTTTTTCGGCTCTGATCGCTAGTTGCAACGTCGAGTTTATCACGCCCGCATACAATTTCACGAGTACACGTCACATTTTTGGCGTTATCTATCGCGCAAACACGGACAGGAATCACGAAAGGAAAAAATAAAAGAACGCAACGCGGTGTACAGAGATCGCAGAGTCCGTTCAAGTTCAAGTATAATTAATTAACATCACAAGAGAAACGCAAACACGATAGAATTAGACTGGAACGATTAAACGGTGAAATTTTAAGAATCGAATTTGTTAAAGGCGAAATATATACACGTGTTAAGCCTCGAACGGAAATTAAAATGCACAGGTAATTTTGCATTTGAGTTGCATAAAAGTTGCATTTGAATAACGAATATTTAATAATATCTATTGCACTTAAGATAAACTTGAACGCAGCTTTTGCATATTTTTTAAAGGACGCGTATTTTTGTTGCTTTAAAATTATTTTGAAAGAAACTTCTATATATTTTAAGATATCGCAATAATTTGTTACTTTTCCTAGCGATCTGCTTCATTCACCGTCGTATAATAATCGATACGTTGATATATAATTATCTTTTATATTTTATTCGGCAATCGCCTTGACTGAAACAGAGAATGGCCTCTTTAATTTTGACACATAAAATAAACTTAATTTCAATAAAAATGATAAATTAGTTGAAAGAAGTCGTTATTTCAGGTTGTTACGTTTTATTTTCATTCCAAACAAAATTTCTCCAAGTACGGTCTTGATAACTCAGTTTATTTTAAATCCAACCAACAGGTCAACTAAGGCAAACAAAATCAAACAAAAGATTCACAATTGATCGGAATTTCCTTTATCGCTTTTATTTTTAAATCATTTCATTTCAAATCAAACTTTTCTTTGTCTGCCTGTGTTGTCAGTGTGCTAAACGAATTCGTACGACGTAAGAAGATGAATTTGACGTTTTTTTTTTTTACACAAGGCATAGTCTAGGAAGAAACTTCTTGCAGGGTAATGAAAAATTTATTACTCCGTGACGCTTTCACTCGGGAAACTACAAGATGAAAATCGTTTGCCCCCCGTACACCGTCGAAAGAGCTTTTGAAAAGACATTACACTTCCGCTGCAATATGTTGTTCCTCTGATATGCAAAGTGGAACTCTTCAGCTAGCCATACAGAAAGTTTCTGTGATCGAAATACATATAAGCACGCGACTGATTCTGTGTCATTAGGTGTTTCCTCCTCTTCATGGGGAATTTTTCCTGTTAGATTCTTGCACACGTTATAGTAAACGCGTAGAACCCAATGAATGCTAATAACTAGATCGCGTATATTTATACAAATGCATATTTCTAAGAAGATAATTAGAAAAATGGTACCTGGATAGAAAATTGGTTTACCTATTAAACATTATAATGGATATTTTTATATACGTACTTGCAGTGATTTACAAAACAAATTTTAAATAATACAAAGAAACAGCATAATTTTAGAAAATAAAATTGTGATTGACAGATGAGAAAGAACAAGCAGCAGATGTAATGCTCCAAAATGGACTTGTTACCAACATAGTTTTCTGTTGTTCGCCATTGTAAGTGTAACAGAACATACTTTACTGGTCAAAATATCTCATTTCCTAAAAAATAGAAACTTTGTAAGTAATACAAAGAAACAGCATAATTTTACAAAATAAGATTGTGATTGAAAGATGAGATAGAACAAGTAGCAGATGTAATGCTCCAAAATAGACTTGTTACTAACATAGTTTTCTGTTGTTCGCCATTGTAAGTGTAATAGAACATACTTTACTGGTCAAAATATCTCATTTCCTAGAAAATAGAAACTTTGTAAGTAATACAAAGAAGCAGCATAATTTTACAAAACAAGATTATGATTGATAAATAAAAAAGAACAAGCAGCAGATGTAATGCTCCAAAATAGACTTGTTACCAACATAGTTTTCTGTTGTTCGCCATTGTAAGTATAATAGAACATACTTTACTGGTCAAAATATCTCATTTCCTAAAAAGTAGAAACTTTGTAAGTAATACAAAGAAACAGCATAATTTTACAAAATAAGATTGTGATTGACAGATGAGGAAGAACAAGCAGCAGATGTAATGCTCCAAAATAGACTTGTTACCAACATAGTTTTCTGTTGTTCGCCATTGTAAGTGTAATAGAACATACTTTACTGGTCAAAATATCTCATTTCCTAGAAAATAGAAACTTTGTAAGTAATACAAAGAAACAGAATAATTTTACAAAATAAGATTGTGATTGACAGATGAGAAAGAACAAGTAGCAGATGTAATGCTCCAAAATAGACTTGTTACCAACATAGTTTTCTGTTGTTCGCCATTGTAAGTGTAATAGAACATACTTTACTAGTCAAAATATTTCATTTCCTAGAAAATAGAAACATTGTAAGTAATACAAAGAAACAGCATAATTTTACAAAATAAGATTATGATTGATAAATAAAAAAGAACAAGCAGCAGATGTAATGCTCCAAAATGGACTTGTTACCAACATAGTTTTTTGTTGTTCGCCATTGTAAGTGTAATAGAATATACTTTACTGGTCAAAATATTTCATTTCCTAAAAAGTAGAAACTTTGTAAGTAATACAAAGAAACAGCATAATTTTAGAAAATAAGATTGTGATTGACAGATGAGAAAGAACAAGTAGCAGATGTAATGCTCCAAAATAGACTTGTTACCAACATAGTTTTCTGTTGTTCGCCATTGTAAGTGTAATAGAACATACTTTACTGGTCAAAATATCTCATTTCCTAAAAAATAGAAACTTTGTAAGTAATACAAAGAAACAGCATAATTTTACAAAACAAGATTATGATTGATAAATAAAAAAGAACAAGTAGCAGATGTAATGCTCCAAAATGGACTTGTCACCAACATAGTTTTCTTTTGTTTGCCATTGTAAGTGTAATAGAACATACTTTACTGGTCAAAATATCTCATTTCCTAGAAAATAGAAACTTTGTAAGTAATACAAAGAAACAGCATAATTTTAGAAAATAAAATTGTGATTGACAGATGAGAAAGAACAAGCAGCAGATGTAATGCTCCAAAATAGACTTGTTACCAACATAGTTTTCTGTTGTTCGCCATTGTAAGTGTAATAGAACATACTTTACTGGTCAAAATATCTCATTTCCTAAAAAATAGAAACTTTGTAAGTAATACAAAGAAACAGCATAATTTTACAAAACAAGATTATGATTGACAGATGAGAAAGAACAAGTAGCAGATGTAATGCTCCAAAATGGACTTGTCACCAACATAGTTTTCTTTTGTTCGCCATTGTAAGTGTAATAGAACATACTTTACTGGTCAAAATATTTCATTTCCTAGAAAATAGAAACTTTGTAAGTAATACAAAGAAACAGAATAATTTTACAAAATAAGATTGTGATTGACAGATGAGAAAGAACAAGTAGCAGATGTAATGCTCCAAAATAGACTTGTTACCAACATAGTTTTCTGTTGTTCGCCATTGTAAGTGTAATAGAACATACTTTACTGGTCAAAATATCTCATTTCCTAAAAAGTAGAAACTTTGTAAGAAAAGTCAAACTTTCACCACTCAGATAATTTTATTACACGGAACATTTAATGTTCGAGTTACTTCCCGCTATTCTACCCGCAAAGTGCTATTTTTAACGGTACCGTACAATCCTGTTCGACTTATTGGAAAGCATCGTTAATAATTCCTTTGTGTAATATCGTCACCTTCGTCTATCAATCTATTTAGAATTGTGGCTAAAAAATCGTACGCTGACGTAGCTATGTTCGCCATGTTTAATTTACGGGAAAATCATTTCGATAATAACGTAGCACCACTCAATGAGGATACTCGTGTAGACAACCATCTTTCATTAGTTATAAAAGGGTTAGGTAGATCGAAAGCCGAGCGAACAATTACGATAATGGTATTTTTCCTCGCGTCGTCCTAAGCGGTGACACAAACGAACCAACGCTTGTGATAACAAGGCGTCATCATCGCCGCGTTCCGCCATTGTTCGTATTTATAGCGGACCCGATAAGTCCGATGATATATCGATGCAAATCGATTCGCAAATAATATATGTACGCTGACTGAGAAACGAAGGAAAATGAAAAGGAAGCCGTGACGATTGCTGGTGACATTTTTATTGCTGTACAAGAGAATGTTATCGGTCGTCTCTTCCGATACCCTCACGCTTTTTTATTGATTGCAAATTGGTACTTTATTCTCTTCTTTATTCCCCTCCATTTCTAATTACTTTCGTATTCATCTATTTTTATTATTTATGGTACGAATGGTAATAGGTATAGGAAAGATAAGAAGTTTTGTTTAGATCAGTTGTCGTATTTTCCTATCAATTTTTACTCCTTTCCAATTTTTCATGAAAAAGATTCGTCACGATTACATTGACATTCTGTTCATTTCGTTCAGACCAGTTTTGTTTATTTTCCTATCAATTTTTACTCCTTTCCAATTTTTCATGAAAAAGATTCGTCACGATTACATTGACATTCCGTTCATTTCGTTCAGACCAATCGGTCTGAATCGAAGCATTGGAGATCTCTTCATTGGTAGATTCCTCATCCTGGAACATAAAGGATACAAGAATCGTGAATATTCTTTTCTCTATTACATATTGCTATTTCTCACCTCTCTCTTTCTCTCTCTTTTGCTTTTACTATCCGTTTTCCTTTCACTGCCATACTTTTTCTTCATCTTCTCTACTCCTTCCCATCTTCTTCTCCCTCTTTTTCTCTTCCCCTTTTTTCTCTTCTTTTCTGCTGTATTCCCCAGCAATCTTCTCTTCTCACGCTGCTGTTCCGTTTACAGTTTCCCCTCTCAAAATTATTATTATATATAGCAACGATCTTTATACATACTTAATAATCTTCTCGTCTCTTCTTACACCCCGTGCACAATTTCTCTGCAAATAATTATTGTACATATTAGCCCATACTCGATGGAGAAAATGTCACATGTTGGCCGTGGATAATCGGAAAAACGAGCAATCCACGAACCTAACCGCGATGAGAATTCCCTCCTTTTTTCCCCTCCACACCGCGAGTTTTTGCACCCTCAGAGATAAATGTCGTACGATCACGGTGACGTCGGCCAGGACGAAAATTAATTTCTTCTCGATAGAATCTTAACGACGATGGGACCCCCGCGGTACGCAACTTACGTATGAGCCGTTTTATCGGCATTTTACAATCGGTTCCAGTGTTTGCCTGGAATTTTTCGAAATAGAGAAAGAGAGGTTAACCGGGGCTGTTTGCACGATTTATCGAGACGATCATCGTTAGACGACCGCTCGAGGTCTCCTCCGAACGAGTTTTTCCTCTTATCGGTAGCCCGATCCGCATAAAAGATCGTTCTTAAAACCAGGCTGATAATGGTTCTCGAGCAAATATTTAAGTTTCCTGGAATTTTCTTCTGCACGGTTCGCCAGCGGAACTTGGCGGGCGTTCGCGCTTAATAGCCATCCTCTGTTTGCTCGGAACATCGTGCGCACTGAATTACGCCCTGATATCCCCTCGGACATATTTAAAAACAGGTATTTAAAAAGCAGTTAGAGTGGTACACTATGAATATTTAGAGACAACCGTATTCAGCATGTATCGCGATGTCGCGCCACTTGAAATTTATTCTTTGCTCGCAATCTTTATAGCTCGTGGACTGAGTTATAAGCAATATTCGATTTTCACTCTTTTACTGGCCTTTTTTTTTTACAGGAATTTTTATTATTGATATTCTAGTTGAGACATACACCGACAGTCGAAAGACGAAAGATAACAGAACCTACCAACCGACTTACAACACACAAAATAGAATACAAAATTGAAACGTTGTTGCGTGTTATCCACTGTCCATGACACAATCTCATGTATTAAATTTTCTGCTGGACTCTAGGCAGCCAGTTGTAAATATGTCGTAAAATAGGAAAAAACAGAGATATTTTAGTTAATATCTTTGGTTGAATCGGTGAACTAATAAACTCTGTTTTCTAGTAGTTCATCGGGCTTGTTTAGTAAAATATATTGTATTCAAAAATTCTTTTTTTAATTTGCAAAAACAGTTTAAAGGTTTGAAAGGTTGAATCGCCTGAAAGAAAAAGAAGCGCAATGGAAGACACTTTTCTCAGCGTTGACGTAAACAGATTGCTCCAACTGTCGGCGACAAACAGATCGCCACGATTTATAGGTTGATTCAGGTGCGCTCAGCTTCACCTTGACTCATTATTCCAAATCGCGTTCGACTTCTTTCCTCGCTCGTTAATCGAATTTGCAACCTGCTTCACGATTGTTTGTCACGATGAGTAACTGTTAACAGTGACATACTTTGTTGCCAGAAATACTATGTTTGCAGTTTATGTTAAAATGCTCTTATATGTAACATAGTATAGATGAAAAATCGTTAGGCTTAGCAAATTTGATCTGACGGAGGATTTATTAACCATGATGCATAACTTCCATCATTTTAGCCTCGATCGTGCCTCTGTTGCTATTAATCACGCAAAACTGAACTGTTATGAACTATTCCACACGATGTAACTATGAACCAAAATTTTCCTTAAAACAATTAACATTTTTTTACTTTGCATTCGTATGTCGAGTGTGACTGGACACCAGTTTTTATTTCAGAAGCTCTTTTGTCGCTCGAAAAATTCTTGGAAATTGTTTCAAGATATATCATATACTTAAAAATTACAAAATACAAGAATAGTGTGAGCAAAAGTGGTATTTAAGTGAATTTCGTTCTTCCTTCATTTATTTAAATTCTCTTATTTTTTAGTTAAAGTAAATTTCAAATAAAACGCTTAAAAGCGTTGGGAGCTGCTGGTAACGAAATTGAAATAAGATTCAAAGGGTTAAAGATCCTCTTGCTCGTTGAAACAACACGTAGAACAAGTAATAAAAATTCGAATATCGCAGCAAAGTTAAAAAAGAATAAATATAAATGTTGAAGCTTAACTATCGCGAATTATAAGCACAGAGAAAATTATAATATATCATAGGGAAAAACATTTTGATTTATTCAATTCTTTGTCTATGAAAATAACCAACAAATATACTAAAAATCTGGGTAAAGTCATCAGAAATGATAAATAATTGTTTAAATAACAATGTGAAAGTGTTACGAGACAGAGGAGACAATAAGCTCGTAATTGGCTAACTGTAAAAAGAAAATGAGTAAAAATAGCGAGTTTCAAAGTTTCTCAAATTTCTAACGTGAAACCATCCGTAAATTGCTGTTGCAGGTGAGAAGCCGCATAAATGTGTGGTATGTGGCAAAGCGTTCTCTCAGAGCAGCAATCTGATCACGCACATGCGCAAGCACACGGGCTACAAACCGTTCCAGTGTGGTCTCTGCGACAAGGCGTTCCAGAGGAAGGTGGATCTGCGACGACATCGAGAAGGACAGCATCCAGCCGCCCCGGCGCTCGATTATCGCTCCCTCCAACTACCCTCGCAGCCCGCCAATGTCAAACACTCTCCACCTCTACAACCTGCCCCCGGTTATCACATGATACCTGTCCCCGGTAATAGTTGAGATTCTTTCACGATTTTGTCACGAACACCGTCTGCCTGTCATTTCCTTCTTCTTGCTCTTTGTCCCCGCGTAAATGCTGAAGAGGCACAGTTGAAGAGAGAGAAGAGAATCGTTGGAAAGTGATTGTGGTGAATTTGAAATAGATTTGCAGATAAGTACTATACATAGCAAAATGAGAGATAAGGAAGAGATGGATATGCGGATCCAAATTGGAAGATAATGGATGGATAGGATGATGTAGTATGTGTGTAGGATGTTGAGAGGTTTATTGGTAGAAAGAAAATAAAAGGATAAGAAAAAGAGCGTGTGTTATTAGTATCAAATAGATATGAAATCTATTCTTGTTTCGATGACTGCGGTAGATTTGAAATTCAAGTATTCTTTAGGGATGTTGCTATAGCTACATTTAGTAAAGCTACACTTTGTTCAGATTTTAACAATTCTCAGAGAAATTCCTTAAAAAAGAAAAATTCAAATCGAAAGAAATATTGTAATATTAGAAATTGAGTTTTTTACAATTGCTATGTCACGAATAAAAGAATCATATTTTAACAAATTTCATAATTTCCATTACAACCAACGATCGTACAAAGAGAACTATCTTCTTTCCAAACGACTCGAATCACATGTTTCCACATCTTTGGAATATTAAATTTTTTCTCAACACCCTCTATTCACGCTCGTATACAAAATACAGAAATAGAAGACCACAAGAACAAACGAGGAAGAATGCTCGATTATACGATGCACGGTAGTTCGATAGAGATTCAAAGCGGACAAAAATACGTGATCAAAGAATCACACATTCCACAAACAATCGCTTGTATTTCGAACGCAACAAATTTGCATTTTCTATCATCAAAGGAGGATTCGAACTGCGTAACGAACATATTAGATATAGGCAGACACCTGTTCCAAGTGGCTGGCTCTACTAATAACCGATTCTTGTAACCCTGCGAGCTGTTCAACAAAAAAATGCCTTAGGGGAGGCACGCTTTTGCATATTTCTCGAGCTAAACTAGCGGTCCTCGGCGAGTGTTACGAGATCGACCACTGTTTTGAGAGGTAAGGAAACCTTCAGCCGTCCATTATTGCTGTACTTTCGGTATGTAACGTACGTGTATATATATAAATATACATCTTATGTAGATATAGATTGACAAAAATTATATATATATATGTGTGTATAATTATATATATAATTATATATATGTATATATATACACGCATTCAAGCAAGCAGATACGTGTGTATACATATGTACACGTATATACATATACGTGTAACGTGCAAAAATACGTATTTAGGAAAAGTTAAAGAAATTGTAGAAGACTTAACTAATTCTTTAGTTAAAAGAAAAAAAGTACTGATTTTCGATATTGAATTCAGCAACGTATTTCGCGAAAAAGAAAGAACGTTATCGTGTGCTTGCATGTGTGTACACATATATCGGCGCGTATAAATCCGTATAATATTATATCCGAGCCAGCGTTACCAATTGCACGTGCAGGGTTTTCAAATACTTAGTTGTATGCTCATTTACATTTAGAAGCGATTTTACTAATCACTTAATCGCTCGAGTGGCAATCTGTCGAGTGAAATATAATTCCGTAGATCTTCGTATTTTATATAAAAATATAAAAACGATTTGTTAGTGTTGTAAGAAAAATGTACAAACAATCTTGTAACATATCTGATCTTTAGAAAACCTCGTTTTTCCTTTAAAGATTATTAAAATGAATATAAAATGAATTCGTGCGACGATTAAATCTGTGGGACGAAAAATAATTGAATTTGAATCTTGTAAAACTCGTCTCTAAAAGAGACAACAATGACGAAGATACAGAATAAAGTGTAGCTAATTGTAATTAAATTGCCACTCGAGAGATTGAAAAGTAAGAAGTTCTTTCGAAGTGTGTTTTTATATAATAATTAAATATCGATCAAGTATCGATTAAATGTACAGTTGTGCCGCAAAAATCACCATGCTGCCCGATATTTTTCATATTTTTTACTATTTCTACCTCCTGCAATCAGACTCACGAGTGCACAGAAGGTCTATTTCAAAGGAACGTATCTTATTTAAACTAATCGTTTTTATTAATAACTCTATTTCATCGTACTTTTTAGTTCAGGAATTTTTTATCGCAAATACGAAGATGAATTATTATTAAAAATAAGTGGATTTTTCTTAACAAAGCAATGTAATTGTTTAGCTACTATTCGCGAGATTTTGTTTTTTAACAGCGCAAACATTTAATTATTTTAGGAAATATATACGAAATTCATATCTAGAATTGTAAAAAATGTGTATGGATAATATTAATTTTATGTTTAGGTAGAAATCTTATTTTTTATTAGTTTGTAAAATTCCTTTTTCGAAAAGTATAGAAATTATATAAAGAATTATATTTTCCAAAACCAAAGAAATGTTTATTCATCTTGTGCAATTAATATTAATTTTATTTAGATTCTCATAGCGAAATTAAATGACAAAATCTCGTGCTTTTTATTTGCGATAAAAATTTCTGTTTAAATACTGAAACTCCACTGGTGCCATCGAAAGCAAAAAATAAAATTTTGTCCGAGCAAATTAACAAAAAGACGCACACTTTTCAAATGCCATAAATAGGAAACTTGTAACTTTTTATCAGCAATTTCTCAAGCTTAGAACCACTTGTTAAAGAAATTATTAGCTAAGCGTTGTTCTTCGATACGTTCCGCCTTCAAATTGAACTAACTGCACAAAAGTTATTGCGAAAGGAAAAAATTCGAGAACGATGTATTGTAAATAATTTGATGTTCTCGTCGAATTAGGAGAGAAACGAGGCAGAAAGGGAAAAAAAGGACTAAACGATTTCATTAGAAATTTGATGTCTGGCAAAGAATCATAGCGGCTAGAGGACCAAAGATATATTATAAGTCGGACCTAGTCTAATGGTATTGTTCGGGTAGAGATAAAAATTCAGTGAAAATGTAAATTGCCACTCCCGAAAATTCACCAAAGACTTTGGTCCTTTTTTGCGTACATACGAATTGTATTATATCTACTATTAAGATTAATCGATCGCCCAATTGAGAGCGCAAACTTGTGAAAACGAGACGTCACCGTAAGAACTTGATATTTTTTCAATGTCTCTAATTACAATCGTCGAAATAATTGTTAAACCGTGCGATCGCGTCTTATGGTTATGACCGTAATTATCGAATTTTAATACGTCGATGAACAAAGAGTTGTATTCGATCGAATAATCAATCTTAACCCTGCAATTATTGTAATTAATTCGTTCTTATCACCTGTGGATCTTTAAGATCTGCCTTCTTGGAAAATATCACAGCCACTGATTTTCCACGATTTTTCAACGAAGTAATCGTAATAATTCTGTAAATTTCTTTGGAACGTTTGATTATGACAAAATGATAATTTAAGGGTTAACGATTAGTAAAATTTAGATAAGGAAGAAAGACCGATAGATCGATAAGTAGATTTAATCGTGTGAGAGCGTGAGAGGCGTGCGATTGTCGAGCGTATTCGCCAGGGACTTATATTAATAGGTAAACCAAAAAATATGTTCATAATTGGTATAAAAATGGTATCAATTGAATAAATTGTTTTTCTTACAAAATACATATATATACATTTTTTTTCTTTGTAATATAGAAAGACAACTTTCGTTTGATTAGAAATCAACCTTATGATCGCTACGTAGTAAAATATTAGAACGTAGCAATTTGCGAGAATTTGTACGAATAAAAGTCATCGATATTTAACAAGCGAATAGCAAAATTCTCTGCCTTGTCAATTTTAATTATTCCACGATATAATTTACGAAATTACCATAAATGACGATTAACATAGTCAAACCGTGACATTACTGTACTGATTTTTCTATACTTCTTCGACGAAGAAATAGCAGAGAGGAAAAGTGACTGATTGTAAATTTAGCAGAATTTCTGAAATTATCATAAGTAGATATTAAGTGAAATTGCAACATTTCTACGCTAATTATTATTTCACAGTTTTTAAAAACCTAAAACGCCTGATTGTCGATGAAAAGTGACTCATGGTCGATGAATAAGTGACTGAACAAGTGAAAAGTTGGAAATGCTTAAATCAACTCCATCATGAAAGTAATTAAAACAAAAAATAAAATTTATCACGCGAAGCACGTTTCCTAAATGAGAAATGACCGTGTAAATAAATAATCGCGTTTTATTTGGAAGAGTCGCAGCTAACACTTCTTCACGAGAGGTCCTCGAAAGGTATCATCAATAATTTCTTCCATTCTCGCTGCTGGTCACGTGAGGCGAATAATCGTGTAAAAGTGTAGGTTCCATGGCGTTTCGCTTATCTTTGTTATAACTGTTAACGTAGTTCGCTGCGACACGTCGCAATATAAATAACGAGTCGGTAAACAATAGCGTTTTTCCACAGCCATTCGCGTCACGCTATGCGGATGGCGAGCTTCATGCTTCTACGATACAATTACTATTCGCGTTGTTTCATAATCTTAATATTTTCACTAGGTGATCCCGTAACTTGTGGTCTGTAAATGTATAACGTGTGTTTTTTATAAGAAATTTTTTTATAATAAAGGCCAGACGGAATAGCGTGAAAGAGAATGAAAAGGTAAGTAAGAAAGGAGAGACGAGCAAAGTGAAATAAAATTAGAGAAAGAGATGGCGTAAAATTGCGGATGGAGAAAATGGGATCTCAAGTGAAAAAGTATAAGAAGCGCCGATCTATCGTCGAATAACACAGTGGTAAAGATAATTATAAAAGTAACGTAATCATAATTCGATAAATAAAATGTAAAGAATTATAACGTATTACTTAGTATAATAGAATCCCTGTTATAGATGTAACTCTAACGTTTAATTAAGAAGAAGAAAAGGTGTTCATTAAAGAAGAAGGAGTCACGTTAAAGAAAGAAAATTCCTTTTTGTTGAAGTAACTACTTTAAGAAAAACTCTACATCTTTATTTATGTATATCCGTGACCTGGAGACCTGAAGACCTACGCAGAAAGTAGGATTTAGTGAAACAAAAATATTCTAAACAAGGAGAGTTGCATATTATTGCACCCTTGAATATACATTATGTTTTGAATTACAAGGTCTAGGAACAAAGGAACTAATAAATTGATTTCTATTTATGTTCTTTGTAGCTTTTAGCTAAAGCTATAGCGTTAACCTTTTTGGTAATGTCCTTTTGCAATAAATATATCAACGTGCTCCCTATCGATTCTATTGTATTGTCACACTAAAAGAATAAGGATCTGGATCAGTATAAACTTATACATAATACTTATACTTATACCTTTATTTATTTCAATATATTTTTCTATTGCGAATTTATCCACTCGTTCTTCTATCAGTTAACCTCAACAGTTTTGTTCACCATCAACGACAGATTAAAATGGACACTGTAAACAATAATACGATGAAGAGAAACTGTGTCGATCTATGAAAAAATACACACATTACGAATAAGCGTTTCTCGAATGGAATAATTTTCGTTCGTGTTATTTAGTATAAGTTGAACAATGTTAAAAATATATTTTCAAAAACACGACACGATTAAAATAACATATTTTCAAGTATCTCATGTGGAATACGTATCCGATAGGACCTAACCTCGAAACGTTTGAAATGGTACGGTTGAAAGACGATAGTTCGAAATTGAAACGTTTCTGGCGGAAACTTTAGAAGCCTGCGAGCGAAGCAGGTGAGAAAAAGGTAGGTAAAAAAAGAAGCACGAAACCAGGATCGACGATGTAATAGATTATCGACGATTATCTTTCGCCTTAGGGGCGTATTACCAACGGCGGATGCTTCCTTGCAAGGATATGCGATGAAAGCGCGATAGAAAAAAGATAAATTACCTCAGATATCGTGTTCTTCCTTTATCTTAGCCGACGTTGGTCCACAGATTCTTGTCAGAACGTTTTATCAATCTGACACGGCAAACAATCACCTACCAAAACGTTTTAATAAAATCTGCAGATCGAACGAGCAATCTTTTGAACTATCAATCGACCGAAGAGTAAGAACTGACGCGTTAACGAATTTTCACATTTTTCAGCCGCTGTGTATAGTTCAGAAAGTAATTGTCAGCTCAACTGGAAAATTTATGGCAATCGACGTCTCGCAAGTTATCATGTGGCACAAAATTCCATTTCAAAATCGTGGGACCAGAAACGGCTGAAAAATAACCTCACTTTTGCCTCACTATTTATTCCAACTAAATTTTCAGATAAAACACAATGGACAAGTAATTGAAATACGTCAATGTACCCTAGGAATTTGCAGGAAAAGTTTACGCGATACGCTTACGAACAGGCGATCCCTAATTGTTGAAGTTGACTGATAGAGGAACGAGTGGATGAATTTGTAATAGAAAAATATATTGAAATAAGCGTAGGTACATAGTGTATGCTGATGCAGATTCTCACTTTTACAGTGTTACAATACAATAGGGTGCACGTTCATATATTTCTAGGAAATGACATTAGAAAAAAGTTAGACTTGGTGTGTAACTCTAGCTGAAGGCTACAAGAAACAGCAATAGAAATCTACTTATAGCTCTTTTGTTTCTAGACCTTGTAACCCAATACATAATTTATATTTAAGGGCACAATAATATGCACCTCTCTTTGTTTTGAATTTTTTTCACTACATTCTAATCTCTTCGTAACAGGTTATGGATATACAGAAGAGAAGGTATAAAGTTTTTCTTGAATTATTTCAACATTAATATTTAGAAAATTTATGTTCTTCTTGTTAAGGTTATTAGATGTATGTGAACAAAGGAACATGTGGATAAATTATAAGGTAGAAAATATATTTTAAATAGGAGTATAAATACAAGTCAGAATATAATTGAGCTGCTGCAGGTCCGCACGCTAGCAGTGTTACCCTATGACTGAAAGCCTTGAAGCCATCGTCTACAGTTTATGGTCTTTCTTCGTCCCATTCTTTTGGCTATACGCTGTCAATGGCTCCAGTGCCTGAGAAAACTAAAAAGACCAGATGTAAAGTTCTCTTAGAAGTGGTGACCACTTCAACTGTTCTTCTTATTGATTATTAATTAATTATTACTCGAAATTACAATTGATTGTAATTAATTAGAGAAGTTTCAGAATTCAATTAAGCGTACAGAGTTTAGAAAGAACCTTAGAACGTTCTTCCTATAGTTTCTACTACTGTTTTTCATCCTCGCACATATGTTAAAACAAGTGCAACCGTAAAAATCAGTTTTGCCTGTGAATTCCATTCTATTCTCCGTTCGTTTCTCCTGCGTTCGCCTAAGCAACAGAAGCATCGTAGCTACAGATTGCTTCCGTTGCAATGAACGTACGCGAAATTAAATATTCATACGCTTGGAATTTCGCTACGACTGGCTAACAAGATTTACGATTCGACATGGTCATGTTCGGCCGAACTATGCGTATCGCGCCACTAAATTAACGACCAGAAGTTTCTTTATCATCGTAGACGTATTAACATAAAGGGTCACGTGTTCGTCTCGTACGCACGAGCAAGTTACGAGAATACGCGGCCACGCTTTTCCAATTATTTTCCTGTTCGTCGATCCACGTCACGACCCACGTCAGTTGCAATCTCTCGACCTGCTTGCGAATCTACGTTTGTACATAGAACAAGCTTGCCAAATACCGTCAAATATTTTTCTCTGCTACAGTCTATAACGTTTGTTTCGTACGACAAAATTTTATTCTATATCTTCGACTTATTTTCTATCCAGTTGTACTATGATCGGCTCCACTCACTATAAATAAATTTCCTAGATGTTTGTGAAGAAATAATGACTTGCTATTCTAATGAAATATCGTATAAATTCGTGTGATACGATTGTTTACGATTGTTTAACTTGTCACTGTTGGTAGTAACTGCCAATTAACCTTCAAAGGTAGCTACAACTTTAAATAAAATAATTTAGAGAAATAATAATTTAGAGAAATAATTATTTACGTACCTGGTTCACGTTTAATCGAATAAATCGTCGATATAAATTAATAGAAGCAACAAAATATGAATTAATTGAAATCGATCGTAATCGAGCATAAGTATAGGTTAGGTTATGCATCGGGTAGGCAAAGCGATAAATACGCTACTGAGACTGCAGTCGCTGAAAATTGAGAAACGTTAACAGGAACGTAGAACGTACAAGAAGGTACCAGCGGCTGTTAGTGCGACAAGGAGCACCGTATTGCGCGACAAAGACAGATATACTTCTCTCTCCAATCCTACGGAACGTTCATCGATCACAGCCTTTTCTGCGAAACATTTGGACGATTTTGGGACCGTGGAACAAAGACTGGACACCAAACGAATTTCCTACACGGTTTTCAACCTGAATTTCTGTTCAATCGATGGATAATTAACGATTATTGCATCGAGTATCGAGACTAAGGCGATTATGATGATGCTCTGTTAATGCTGAACGTCTGCAAGAATAATGTCATTCAAATGTAATAATACAGGTTTCATCGGGCTCTATGCTTTAAATTACATCCGAAAAGGTTGTGAATTAATTAATATAACATAAAGTATACGTGAGTTTGTTGCACAGAATCTCGTTCAGTACATTTGCATAGGAAAGTTCGTAAATTGCTCCTCTTAATTCGCTTTTCTTTTCACATTTGTAATTCACTTGTTTGCCCGATTTATGAACCTTGAAGCACTAGCGTCACGTAGCGGTGAAAAGGTGCAACTAATTTCCTTATCTGTTCATTGTTGCAAAATGGTGCGTTCCTTGTCTACCTGACCACTGCCATCTATCGGATCCGGTTAGAACTTCGAAAAAGTAACAGGAACATAGAACGTGCGAGGAGGTATCTCAACTCCTGTTAGACAAGGAGCGCACTACTGTGCGAAAAGGACAGACATACGTGACGTCACAGACAAGGACAGCTATATTTTGCGACAAGGACAGATATACGTCTCTTTCTAATTCGTTAAATTTTCATTAATTGCTCCGTTTCTGGGACAAATTTCTGCACTTTTGGAATCGTAAAATATAGAGGGGATCCCTGACAACATTCCGGCATCGCTTTTGACCGGAATTTGTGCCTAATTATTCAGTTTTTAACAATTATCCACGACGTCCCCTCGTCACCCGGGGGCGATGTCGTGAATTTTCGCATAATTTTCGCCACGCGTAATTAATTTACGAACTTTTACGCACGAAGAACTTAGCGTAAAATCTAAGGAAGCTTCCACAATTCCTTAGAGAGCGAATTAATGCCACAAAAGGTTGATATTTATGGAAAATCATAGATTTGTACAGCGGTAGCCGCGACACTTCCAACGAAAATTGTTAATAACTAATTAATTAAAGGGAAATTCCGGTCGAAATTGGTGTGTGAATCTTGCCAGAGGTTCTGCCTTTGTCGTACGATCCTGAAAGTTCATAAATTTTACCAGGGAAAAGCGTAATTAACGAATAATCGTAAAATTAGAAAGAGACATATGTCTGTCCTTGTCGCACAATATAGCTTTCCTTGTCTGTGACGTCACGTATGTCTGTCTTTTTCGCACAGTAGTGCGCTCCTTGTCTAACAGGAGTTGAGATACCTCCTCGCACATTCTATACTCCTGTTACTTTTTCGAAGTTCCAGCCGGATCCAATAGATGGCAGTGAAGGTAGACAAGGAACGCACCACTTTGCAACAATGAGCAGATAAGGAAATTAGTTGCATCTTTTCACCGCTACGTGGCGATAGTGTTTCGAGGTCCATAATATTGATCAAATTTGTATTTTGAAAAAAGGTAATTAATAGAATTAATTTGTGGATTTGTGTACTGCGCATCCCTCTAATTGGGGTCTCAACTTTCTTCTTAATCTAAGAAAACGGTCCAATATTGATGAAAAGGACAAATACAACTCTCGTTTCATAGAATGTATAGCGCCATAGGCATGGTGCTAGCCAGGCTAATTGTGATTTATTCTTCTTACGATTAGTTTACTATTAATTCATGCGTTTGAATAACATTCATGTGTTTTCACTATAGAACGACGAAAATAACCTAATATTTATGAATAAAAGTGTACAGGTCACAACCAGGTTATGTAGAGAAATTTGTTTAATCGATTGATGCCTGTATTATTTAATGACAATTAAATAGGTATGGAAATATCTCTCTGGATGTTCTTGTAAAATGAAATAGCTAATCGATCCATGTAGAATAATATTCTCATTTGATTTACATTTACATTATTTAATAACACCTAATTTTGACTGATTCAGATACGTTTTGGTAAGATTTTAGTAAGCTATGTCTTTCTCTGGACTTTTTTGTGAAAAGAAATGTTTAATTTAAATGTTATAAAGGAATATTCTCAGTTAATTTAAAAATACTTTGTGTCATAACAATTAATCAATTAATCGATATAAGCACTATTAAGTCTTCAATAAGGTATGATGATATTCCAATTAATTTAAATTTATTTTATTCGCTATTACACTTGACTAATTGATTTAAATAAGTTTCGTTAATACTTCAATAAGGCATGGAACTATTCCTTCAGATGTTCTCGTGAAAAGAAATACCTAATCACGCCATGTAAAGGCATAAGACCCATAGAAGCATAAAGGCACGATGAACTGAGAGCGTGGAGTAGAAGTTGGAGATTAACGACGCGAAGGAAAAGCCGTGTTTCCAAATGACTGCGTTGCAACGGGGATTTACTACATTTGCTGCATCTATAATTATAGGTAATAAAGTCAGAGACGTGGAAACCAGAGCAGCATCGGACTGTTGCACGAAAATGTTCGTTATCGAGGCGGCTGCAAAAATTGCTTCCAGAAACTCGTGGCTGCGCCTCTTTCCGAGTATAAACCTACCGATTTCTCGCACAATTTTAATGCCAATGCTTCCTAATAGGAGAGCTCGCGTTATTATCGAAAGTCAAACTTTCTCGAGCGTCTTTACTTGTTTCGTTGAATAGAAGCTACATAACAGGGAATTCCTAATTAAACTGGAAATAAAAATTGTCCGTGTCATCAATTAGCGTAAAATGAAAGTCTGTGGTTCTTCCATCTGATCCTGATTATTGCTTCTTCTTATCTTTGCTAAATATAGTTCATGCTCGTGCAAACTAATGCAATTAACTTCACTTTTTGAATGACTCACTTCTTGAGGATGACATGTAAATAATAACAATTTCTAGAGTGAATTGAAGAAATGGTGTTGGTGAAAAATCAGAACTTAATTGTATTATTTATAAAATTTTTCTGATAATACGGAATACATGGATTATTTCTAAGCCACGATTTCGAACGAGATAACAATCAAAAGATAATAATCTATTAGTTATAACCACTATTAGTATAACCATTGTTAGACATAAATGTCCAATGATCTGTTTTCCAAATTTATCTCACTATCACAAAGATCTCAATGGAGGAATAAAAATTATTGTAAAATACAAAAAGAGAGAGGAATTCAAAACATGAAAATTTCCGATTATATCCATTCATTGGTCTCCAATGGCGTAGCTCATGATTATTCGAGCGGTGCTAGAAAATGTCACGAACATATGGGGAACGATTATTTAGAAGGAACGACACGATGAAAGAAGTCAGCTTATTTTTTATTCACCATCCCCACAGGGACAATTCTCTGTCGATATTTATCGAGCATGTTTCTTACGACGTAGAAAAAGTCACGATTAAAATTATTGTTCTTAGAAAAGGAATTCCCTGACGGGGAAGCAGATAAATGTTTTTGCAAGGGTCTCCACGGGAACCCGCGCGATCGTGTAAAATTTTTATTTTAATCGTTTGTTTGTAGATAATTCCAACATCGAAGAACACCGTCATCGCGTGGCTTTTATTTATTAATTATTTATTAATAATTCCACCGGGAGCATCTTGTCTAATTGACGCGATATTCATACCGGTTGAATTGTGTGAAATTATAAAATTATGCGAAACGTGATCATTCTTACGCAATTATTAAGATCTTTTTATTCCTAATAGTTTGAGAAAATACGATGTATATAGGGTGACTTGTTAACATATAATCTTTGCATATTTTCCGATCTAATCGCGTTTTCCTTTCTCTTAAAAGGTTTCCTAATTTTGGGACGAATCTTCATTTAATATACAGTTAATTACAGCTTTTTCATATTATTTTTTTCGAAAGTAGAAAATTTCTTAGCGGAAAAATTGAGTTGGACTAGATTTTAGAATATAGAATAGAGATTATAGAATTAGAATAGAGATGAACTAAGATTTCGTACTATTATTTAATTTAAAAATATCCAGGAGCAAAAAATGTAGAAAGGTAATGTATTATATTTAATATTAATCTCATGTCATCTTTTTCTTTTACCATAATTGTTTCCTCTGAGGTCAATCCATCCGCAAGGGTTTATGATGAAAGCGTGTCGCTCTCGTGCAAACGATTAATTCTATTCCCAGTGGTATGAAACTTGCGGCGAGCTCCATTATTACAGCAAACATAGTATTTTCCACGGTGGAAAATCCCTTAGGAGGTATTTTTCACGGAACTATGTAGGTACCAGAAACATTAATAATTCAGAGAAAGCCATCGTCGACTGCAACGTTTTTAACTAGGCTTTTAAAACACTACTTATATCTCAATATTTTTCACGTTCATATTTTTCTATAAAAATTTAATAAAATTTGTCTGAGAAATTATATAATTCTATCCTTACAGATAATTCAATAAATTCAATAATTAGATCTATTTAAATTGCATCGAGACTGCAAATAGAAATCTTGTATGCAAATTACCATGAGTATTACCATGAGTATTACCATGAGTCTTCTTATTTCGTATTCGATCATTCGAAGAATGACAAACAAATCATTAGTGAAATATTCGATATCGTCAGCCTAGCGATGTTTCAGTGAATCGACCAAATTTCACTTTTCAGAGAACCTTAATTTCCATAAAAGGAAATTCTGAAGCTTGACATCGATTTCAAGGTGCATTTCTCAAAGATGCGGCTTCGGAAACCCTTGAATATACCTGTCTAATGAAATGTAACAGAAATCTACACAATATTAGGGTGGAAATCATGAGGCTAATGTGGTTGTTTTATTATGCTAATATAACGCAGCTTGACATCGTGTTTCAATTGATTTTTCTTCGCGGTTAACGTACAATAGTATAAATAGTTTCTCCAATGTGGAATTATCTTCTATTTCCTAGAATTTCGAATAAGGGGATTTATGAAATTTACTCAGGTCTTTAAGATGCTAAAGTTACTTAAAAGAATTCGTTGCGATACCGTAATGGAGATAATTATTAAAACAAAATTATAATGGACACAAGGAATGGGTGCAAAAATTAAAGAGACCTGAAAAACAATTCTCTAAAATGTTTTGAAATTCGTATTTTTTTATCCTCGTTTAATTTACAATCTATTAAAAAATAAAAATAAACAATATCAAACAGTATTGGTACACTTACAGTCTTACAACAAACGAACGAAATGTGCAGAGATAAAATGAAATGACGTAGAATAACTCCATTCGACGCTGCAGCATTTGAATAAGGATTCGGGACAAAAATTCGTTGGCATCGTTTGGATTAAACATCTTAAATATTTGTTTCTTTGTCTAACCACACACGGTGAAGTTCGAGCATCAATTAGGGGAATATTTTTTCCATTTATTGTAAATATCATGCAGAGATCTTTTATCCTCCATTCTCCTTCCATTTCCTCAGATATCATGCTGACATTTAATAAAATACAGCGTTTTTATGTAACTTTTAAAATTTCCTTGAAATAGGCGTGCTAAGAAATCATCAACCAGGTCCTGATTATGGATGGATTTCACTAAAGAAATAAAAAATACTCAGTATAACCGTTTGCAATAGAAGAAACACTATATAGCAATGTAATATAATACTTCCTTGACACAGAACAATCAAAATTATAAGATGGTTTGAATCGTTTGTTTGATTACTCTTTACAGAAAGAAAGAATTTTTTAATTGGAAATTAGAATTATACATATCTTTGCTCGAATTCTCCTTATTTAAAATACATCAAACACTATTTAACCAGAATTAACAAACAAGAATAATGAAAGAATGGGCTAATTTTCAAGCGATTAAATTTTGATGTACAAACCATTTTTAGCAATCCTCTATCGATATTTTGAGAAACCATTGTTTACATTTATATTATTTACAGACTGAGGATATTATCAAATAATAAGATCAATATCAAACAATGATTATTTCGATTTTTATCCACTACATGCCATTCTGTGCAACGTAGCAAATTGGAAAAGCACTTTACTAGAAAATTCGCGGAAAGCATCGAGCTAGGATTGAAAATCAATGCGCTGTTTTATTGCTCACTCCAATTTCGGTGCGTCTTCTTCAAGGAATCCAATGATCTTTGTAATAACCACGGAGTCTGTTCTCGCGAAATTCGTGGTTTTCCCTGTCTTGACCATACTAGGACTATGCTCGAACTTATCTTGGTACCATAACCGAGGTTTATGCGCCTCCGTTACCTCGCCAACTCCTGTATTCGTGATACTTGCTCGCTGACTGCGCTTCATAACAGAGACGATGCGTTTTACTATTATTGGTTCTATTTTTTGCTTTTCCTCTCTTCTTTTTTAAACTATCCAGTTCCAAGAACAACTAAAAAATAGTCTCGTCATCGTTAACATATCAATATTCGTTACAGCAATACTTATGTACAATTTGATCTCGATGTAATCTCTATGTGGATATTTTTTGGAAATTAATTTAGATAGTTTTTAAAATCGTTGGTACCATGTATAGAGTAGATAGAGAAAGATGAGAAAATGAATACGACGTTTTTCAACTTTTACCTAAAATATTGAAATATGTAAGCGTATCTTTGTATTCTTTCCTTGTATTATCTTTGCAATCACAGTCAAAATTCTGTGTATGTATATGTATATTGATTTAGAGAAGTTACAAATAATGTTAATTCCTCTAGGATTCGAATAACAAATTTATTTACAAACTATCAAATTGTTTGAAGCAATCTCTGATGACTGTCATATTTTGTTGAACACTTTATTACTGCCATAATTAATACAGTTAACATAAAGTAAATAATATTAAAATAAACTTTAAAAATGGAAATAATACTTGTTGCTTTGTTGAATATGTTCTCAATAAAACGAACAAATGAGATTCGTCGTTCACTAAACAAAAAAGTGTAATCTTACACTACATATTTCTCTCGAAGGAATTTCTCAGCAGTGTATCAATAGCTATCCCATAGACACGTTAATGCGAGAAACACTTAAATCGAATGCTCTACCGAGAAGCTGATTACTTTACGAGGAACTTTTCATGGAATACATACGCATTTACAATTTCCTTATAGCGAAAATGGCTCACTAGTTGATGTTTCCTTTTACCAATAATCGAATATTCATCTCGGGGAAAGCGAACACGAAATCTTAATTATAAGTAATCATTCCAAGATGGATGTCCAATCGCGACGGTGACATTTTACATTCGTTAAGTTACATTTTAACCACAGGAGTGCCATTTGTTGCATTAACGTCTCATTAACCGGTGAAAGTTCGCCGCTACACATTTTTTTCGTCTTTCCGAAAGCGATGCCACCTGCTGTTTCGTCCCTAGGACCACCGACTTCATTATTCTAAGCTTTCTTTTTCTTATAAAATCATTTTCCTTTCCCGACTTTTCATTCTAAATCGTTTCATACGCTTTAAGAATCGCAAAGTGATATTTAGTAACATTTTATTTGGTAATTAACTTAGTAATACTGTAGTAAACAATATACAACATTTCTTTTCACTATTTTGTGTTTTGAAGAAACCTTCCAAAACTAAATTATTCAATTATACAAACGTTTACCTTAACCTTTCTTTCCCATGATATTAAACGAGTATCACGTTTCAATTATTTATAATTCTTTAAGGGAAATAATTGTAATTAACCTAAATAGATGAAATTTTTTAATCTCCTTAAGAGAGTTAACATTATATACATATAGCATGTGTCTCAAATCGACAAAGTTTCTAATCTCATTTTATGTGCATTCTTTTTCATTTTGTAAATATAGATCATCCTATATATTATATACATTTTGGAGTTATTACAGTTTTCGATTTTCAGTCGCTCGAATTTCTTTCAAAATTCTTGTAGACCCTTTTCAGGGATACGAGAAAGATTGTCTTGTGTCTGGCGGAGGGTTCACTTTCACGGCTATTCAACACATAACGTTGGTTTTGGTTCGTCGAAAATTCTTAAATGCGCATAAATTGCCAGAACATAGAAGCACAATGGTATCATTAGGGTATCGTTGACTTTTATTCCGTTAATTTATTCTGACAAGCGTGAACGTTCCATGTGGCTGCTGTTTAGAGTTTAGATCCTGAATAGTCTCGTTTACGTTAAGTTATACCTTCTACAACCATACAACATTTGATTATTGTTTACCACGTGATAAATCACCGTATATTACGAGTATTTTGTATTGTCATATATTTTAGAGATTTTGGGGTAGATCCTTTGGTTTACTTTACTTTGAATTTTCTTATACGTATGCCTTTTAAATTTTCCTTTCTTTACTCGTTAATAAAATACAATTCAAGTATTAAGATAAGAGAATTATTTAACATAGACTACAAAGTTCATATTTCATTGATCCTTATAAAAAAAAATGTCTAAAATGTTACTAGGATCTAATAACAAATTATTAAATTATAATGATTACATACTGTGTGATTGATTAACTGTAGATAGGTATAAAATCTTTGTTTCTGAAACCATTTCGAAGTAAAATGATTATAATATTTGTAAATATTAATTTCATAGTTTTTAATTATTATGTGTTACTGACTACATATACCTATATATAAATACATATTATGCTAGGTATAAAACACTAAGTATGAAATCTGTATCAGAAGCAATGTTCGTGTTCATCGCGATTTGCGCTAGCCTAATAGCACGCAATCATTATAGAACAGAGGTATCGTGAACTAAATTCGCGTTTCCTCCTATCTTTTTGATTTTTAATCAAATGTATCATAACATCAAGAGTCGCACTGTTATTTACCCTGCCTGGTACACTATTTTTGCGTGATGCTTTCTGGTACCAAACCAAACAAATGAGAATTTACGCCAAGTAAAAAGGTTTCGAAATCAGACTGTTCATGTATAAAATTAACAGTAAGAAAAGTATTTTGCCTATTCTGAAGACAATCTTCATTTTTCCAATATTATGGAAGTCAGTCAACCTTCGCTGTTGTTTCAATTCTTGTATGATGTACTTTATAATAACAGCCAGATGAGGAAGGAGAAAAATATTTTTAAATTGAAAAAACACCATTTTACAAAAATATATTTCAATTTTGTTATTTTAATATTTACAGAAGTTCAAATAAATATTGTACACGAAATTAACTATATATATATATATATATATATATATATATATAGTTGGTTTTATAAAAGTATTTATAAATATATATATATATACACTTTTTACTTAAAATTCTATACTCAGATTTTCCATTAAAGACGATAAATCATACATGTTTGTGTCACTTAGTAACTTCCGCATAGATATCTGTTCCTTTAAAGTTGTTACAGAATTTTTAAATATATGTTTCCATTCAATATCGTCAATTTCATTTAAAGAACATATTATAACTTCATTTACTTCATCTTGTACAGAATAGCATGCCATAGACCGAAAAACAGACTTTAGGTCGCTCTTCACTTTCTGTTTGATATTTCCATCTCGACTAACTAAATTTAAAATAAAAAATCCATCATTCATTAAACATTTTGCAACTGATTTTATAATAGGCATCTCTAGAAATTGTTTAGGTGGACAACTCATTCCAACTGTATTATCTTTACTGTCTACATCAAAAAGTATAGCTTTGTATCTTTTGCCATTCGATGTACTGTCTTTGATAATTTGAATACCATCCGCAATTTCAACCTTCATTCTATTGTCAAGAATGAGACCAAAATAGTCAGTGGCGACTTTTAACATCTTCTCATCGATTTCAACTGCTGTAATTCGTAACTGCAGAATTACATATATATATATTATTAAATATTTGTAACAATGTGATTAAAAAAAATTAAATTCAAACATGTAGTATACATATACCTTAGGAAAACAATTATATAAAAACGTGCACAGTCCACCTCCACCTAAACCTATAATCATTATCTCGTCACATTCTTTAGAATTTATTGCAGCACTAACACCAATGCTCATATATACATGATGATCACACGCTAAAAATCCTGAATCAACAACTTTTTTCATTTTACCTCGTCTAGATTTAGCTAAAAAGAATTATTTATAAATTAAAAACATTGTGTGGTAAGATGATTCTGATAAAACAATAAGAAGTAAAATTATATACCTTGTTTAAGACGAGCTTCACTCTGAACAACATATGGATTATTTAGAAAAATTAATCTCCTAAATTCACTACCATCTCTTTCAATCTCTTCAACAACGAAGGGACCACTCAAATTGCTCTTTCCTTCAAAACATATTGTTCTGACCCCAACATCTGAACCCAGTGATAAAAATGGAATATCATTTTTTCCAGATAAGCCTTCTGGTGCTAGATTCAAAATACAATCTTCGATTTCACTTTTTACAGCTTCCCAATTTTCAAATTTATGTTCCCTGCATAGTGTGACAATAGCAAGTCTATCACGTTGGGAGCTCTTAAGAACCTGTTGTCTACCTTCTTTTGTACTAAATAGCCAATCTGTTTCCCTAACAGAACAAAGAATTTAAGATTTGTCTCAATTTCATCTTTGGTATCATTAAATATGTACTTATACTAGATATAAACTCACTTTCCTTGTGGTACTATAAAAGCTGCATAGCTTTTTGTACCATGTACCTTGGGCTGATCTAAAACGTAGATTGTATAACGTGGATGTTTGTTATCAGGAGAATGCAAATTTAGTGAGATTTCTCCAATATCAGCCACACTACGCTTTTGAAGACTATTAAATATAAATGCAGATTGTTGTGCTGACAGTATAGCTGATATCATTTCATCTATTGATGATAATCGTCTTGGTGCACCATCAACTAGTACTACTTCTAGAACCTATTGTAATTATACAATATTTATTTTATAAAGAAATTGTTAAAATGGACATTAGTGAAATATTATCAATTACATTATAAGAATCTGATAATTTAAATATAAATTTAATATTATTAGAAATAAGCAACTTACTTTTTAATAATAACATAAAACTTACAGTCTGTGACAAATTTGTAATCTTCGTTGCAATTACTGCAAAAACTGGGATTGAACTTCCATCTTCAAGGCGTGTTTTTTCTTCTGCTTCGTGACAACGTACTATACGAAACATGAACCCAACATTTGGAAAATAAGATAAAATTTGCCTTAAAATATATTCCTGTAATAATGAGATGCATATGTATCTGCCGCCATTGCGTAGAATTCTTGTAATTTCCTAAAAATTATTATATAGTAAGATATATTATTACTTTACTAAGACATATTAAAAAGTATAGTGCATATATACATTGTAAATAAAACATAGTGTAAACATGATTTACTCATCACTTAATATATATGGTGTACCTTAAAGTATTTGTTAACATTAGATACTGTCCCTTCTTTAGTATCTGGCATAAGAGCATCTAAAGTACCTTTATCCAAAACAACGCTAAATGTATTATCAGCATATGCCATTTGTGTAGCATCCATGTGTTCATAAACTAATTGTGGTCTCATAGTTGCATTAATATCACGCATTTGTTTAATAACAATATGTGATATATCAATATTAGTAATATTTCTGCAATTAAGAATAAAATTTAAAAAAATATTACTAAAGATTAACCAACATTACCTCTTATAAAAAAAGCAGCTGTACAAAAAATTACAATCTTTAAAAAAGTGATTCTGCTTTAAATTTATGAATATAAGATAAACGTGATTAAAAATCTCATACCTGTACCCAGCATCATACAAACACATGCTAACAGTAGAATTGCCACAACCGACAATTAAAATATTGTCTTTCACCTTGATGTACTTTAAAAATATACCACATAGTTCTGGATATTCTCCATACCTAAATAAAAAGGAAGAATCATATATATGTAAAGCAAATATGTGTTTAATACTAAATTGTGAACATCCATTAATAAGTAAGACATACCATTCAAAGTTTTTTTTACCACGTTTCTTGAAAAACGTGTTCCAATATTCAACTTGGCTAAATTCTTCGTGCGTTTTTGGTAATATATTCATATTTTCTATGTTTTAGTTAAATTTACAAATTGGACAACATACAAACAAAATACGGTTAAGTACCCTTTTAAATTAATCCGAGAACAACAATTGTCAACCACAAACCCTAAAAAATATTACATAGTAAAGTTTGTTAAATCATAGATGTATTGCATTTAATATATTTCGTTTCGTATCATGTTTTCAGTTACAAATTATGTTTATATTTACATTAAATAATGTTATCGTTTCATATCATTGTAATGATATAATTATTGAATATTACACACTGTATATAGGTTATTTACAGATATATACATAAATAAATGTATAATTATAACGTATAATTATATATTTCTATTTTCAGAAATTAATAAGATATTTGTAATACATTTATTTTTAAATATAAGAATTATTTCACTTAAATTTTATAATAGCATTTCTATGTAAAAATGTCATTAAAGGCAGACTTACATCGAGGTTAGATTTGCGACGATTATATACGATTTACCGCAGATACTTTCTGCTCAATTACATGTTAAAATGACGTATAAGAATACATTAAATGACATATAGATATAATTAATTTTTTATAAAAAATGAAGATGGATTTTGGATAAATGAAGAACGTTTAAACATTTTATTTCATTCTGAAAGCATGATAATTTATTAATAGAGATTCAAATTTGATCCATAGATATAAATAAAGATAAGTAAAGAGATTGTCAGAGTAAAGTCACGGACCTGTTTCTCATATATACAGTAGCGGACAAAAGTTTAAGACGATGATTTGTAAACCGGATTACAAACATCTTATACGCATATTGTTCTTCTATTCGGTTTGTCTCTTTGGAATAACGTAGCTGTATGTTTGACCTTCGTAACCTCAGACAGTCAGTTGTTAAATACAAACAATGTAGGAGTTACAACAGTTAGTTACCGCCTAGCACTTGGAAACAGTGGACATTAGTTTAAGACGATCTGTGTAAAACGTGAGTACGAGTACAGTTTTTGAACATTTTGATTCTGGAATGTCAAAATCATTGTTTAGTGTACCTTTTATTGCTTAAAATTCATTTAGGTAGGAACAGACTATGGGTAAATCAAAGAATTTACTTGAAAACGAAAGGGAACAAATCGTAAGGCTGCGAAAGCAAAGTAAAACCTTCACCGAAATAGCAAATATAGTGAACAGGTCAGAAACAGCTTGTAAACAAGCTTGGCATAAATTTTTAAAGACAGGCATGTATTGCGATCAACCGAAAAACGGAAGACCACGGAAAACAACACCGAAAATGGATCGCCGGATTCATCGATTGAGCGAAAAGGATCGTTTTCGTAGTGCAAATAATATTGCTGCGGAGATAAACTATGAAAACGATACACAAATTAGTGCTAGAACTGTTAGGAGAAGATTAGAAGACTTTAACTTAAGAGGACGAAAACCCCAAAAGAAACCACTGCTGAGTTCTAGGAATCGAAAAAGACGACTTGCATTTGCTAAAGCTCATAAGCATTGGACAAGTGAAGATTGGCAAAAGGTATTGTTTTCTGACGAATCGAAATTCAATCGCGTCTGTTCTGACGGGATACGGTACGTTAGACGTCGAATTGGCGAAAGTTTGAAAACACAGTGCGTTTTAAAAACTCTTAAACATGGTGGTGGCAACGTTATGGTGTGGGCGTGTTTTTCTCGAAGCGGCCCTGGTCCGATATGTCGTATCAATGGAATTATGGACCGTTTTCAATACAAGGACATACTCAAGAACACAATGTTACCTTTTGCACGCAACAATATGAGTGATGATTTTATTTTTCAAAATGATAATGATCCGAAGCACACGGCTCGGGTTGTGAAACAGTTTTTTCAAGAAGAAAATATCACCGTGCTGCCGTGGCCGTCGCAATCACCAGACATTAACCCAATCGAGAATTTGTGAAGCATCATAAAAAAGACAGTACAAGGTTATAAACCGAAAAATTTAAATGAACTTTACTCTACGATTGAAACAGCCTGGAATAATATTACGGTAGATTAATATAAAAAATTAATAGATTCTATGCCAAGAAGATGTACCGAAGGGATAAGAAATAACGGATATTGAACAAAATATTGAATTTAAACAAAAATTGTGTATATTTTTTAACCAAAAATTAATATTTTTTGTATAGTCTTAAACTTTTGACCGACGAAATATTATACAGATTTCGTTCCTTTTTTATAACTTAGCTATTGAGCAAAATATCAAAATGAAATTTTTTTTCTAAGTGTACAAACAAATGTACAATTAGTTAATACCAAAAGTAGAACACCGTATTTATATTTTTTATGGAAAGTAAATCAATTATTTATTTCTTCCATTTCGTCTTAAACTTTTGTCCGCTACTGTATGTACTCCTCTGATTAATTGTATTCAGACAAATTCAAATTAAAAATATTTTTTTAATATATAGGAATATAGGTTGGAGAAAAAGAAGGATATGGAGGAAGAGAGGCAAAAAGAAATGTCTTGTCCATCCAAGAGTGCTGGATTAGAGCCAGGTTCTGTCAGAGCCAAGACCTGATAGAGGACACATCAGTAAAGCTACCTTTTTAAATATAATTGAAGTTACTATCAGCTTAATTATGAGAATTATATTTATTTTACGATAATAATAAAAAACAGGCAAAACTTGTAACATGTCAATTTATTACAAACAAAGTCAATACATTAGTATGTACAACTACTCTGACACATTTAATATATATATGTACATTATGTATAAATAATATGCACACACATTCATGACTCACATTCATATATATCATCAATACGAAAGCTCCTTCTTTTGTTTGAATATGTAAATGTAAACAATGCTCTCATTTCTAAATGATTGATAAAAATAAAATACAAAGAAAATATGTATTACATTACATTTTAATTAAAGGATACATGCACAGCCTAAAACAAGAAGCAATTCAATGTATTCTATCACCATGGAAAATATTATATTTGCTATGTAATACCTGGTAATGTCCATTGGAACTAAATCCCCTTTAGAACTTTAAGTTATAAAGCTTTGGTCTAAATTCTCCATGTAAATATTTAGTTTTAGCTTTTACATAAAAATAACATCTCTTATAACATTTACATAGAAATATGTATATGCATGAACTGCATATCTTTTTTTAGTTGTAATAGATTTACGTGTTATAATCTGACGTAATACAAAACATGTAATGTATGCAACATTACTTAATATATCTAGCAACATTTCCTATACGTTTAAAATAGATCATATTTTAATAGTAAAGAATTAAAAATTAAAATGAAAATTATCATTTTATCAAAAAACATTACAAGATATATACTATTGTAATTTAATATAAAAAAGGTTGAATGCTTTTAAGTTAAAAAAACTTAATAAAATGTAATCAATATAATTAATACAATTTATTTGCCTCATTATCCTGATATTGAGTTACCTGTACGAATATTTCCAGCTGTAATGATTTATGTGAATTTTTACAAGAGAAAATATTAAATACTGAATTACTTCAATAAGAATAGTAATTGAATCTTATTTGAATTAATATATTTAGTATGAGAACTTTTACTTTCCTTTTCAACAAATTAATCCTTAACTGTAAAACATTAATAACTAATCAATTCTAATATATCTGAGTAATTGATAAATAATTTCTAAAGGGGACTGAAAGTTATCCTATAATTGTAAAGAGGACTTCTTATAACTGTATGTTTATATTAAAGAATGGTATCTACATGAAAAATGAATGCTTCATTGAAGCATTGAAAATGATAGTCTTCTTTCATATATAATAAAAAAGCTGAGTAAGCATGACATGCTCAGCAGTCACTCTCAACACTATCAAACTATCATGAACTATCATGATAATCAGTATTGCACTCAGTTAGAATTAGTGATAATGAGTTTGAGAAGCTTGAGTAATAGCCCTCTTGTGGTGCTAAAACTGGTGACGGGCTACATGGCCCCAGAAGTCTGTACTTCTTATTCAATTAAGAAAAGCTATTTTTTAGTAATACAGACGAAGTAAACAAGACATATAAAAGATAAGAAACAAAGAATAACTTAGCAGTAGAAAATTTTGATGAATGATAAATAAAAAGAATTTTAACAACAAAACTTTAACAACAAAAAGAATATTTTTTTATCAAATTCCAAAATTAAATGAATAGTAGAGTAACAACATAAATAAAATAGATATTTAGAAAAAACCTTAAACGAATGATATAATAAATGAAGAATAAGATTATAAAAAAAATGGTTTACTTGTCAATGTCATCAAAATATGAAAATGAATAAATCAGAAACAAATCTCATTTTTAACGAAATTAACAATAAGTATTTGAGATGAAATAAAATATTTGGAAGTATTCCAAAGAAAATGACTAGTATGCTGGAAAGAACTGTTCAAAAGTCTAGTTAAGATTAAATTTAGATTTAAAATTGGAATACTTGAAAATTTGTGAAATAACTGATAATAAAATTATTTGTAGAGTTGGGAGTAGCAAATTACATATCAATCAACAACATAATAACGCATATGAAAATATTGAGTCGATTATAACAAATTATAAGAAAAAGCTATAATAGTCATAAATGTTTCCAAAATTTCTCAGTTTTATCCCGTCACCAATGCTTTATTTTACTCTGCAATGAGTTCTATTTTTCAATGTTTTATGAATGTTATATTCAACGAAATACAAATCACACATTGCATTTTAACATGCAAAAATTGTATTCAAAAAGATGTTTGAATATAAATATTTTGAACCGATCAAATGCTCTGGCAGTTTTTTCGCTTTATTCTTAATATTTATGTCATTTATCTTAAACCTTAAATTATCAAATCATTTAATGATATAATCCATGGTGAAAGAATTATAAAATTTTATAACTTCTGTCAGAGTAAATATAATAAAATTCTTTGAATATTCTCTTGACTAAATAAAAATTGATATTTGTTAAGTTAAGTATTGTCATTTTAGCAATAAATTATTTCTCATAATAATTTTACTCCTAAAGTTGTGAAAACAATTATGTATCTAATAATTTCATTGCTTAAGTAGGCATAACATTCAAATTAGCAGACTCTGTGCTATATGCATTTTTTTAAACATAAGAGAAACACAAGAGTATTTGGTTTAACATTGGTATTTGTCAAAAAGTATCATCTATGATATGAAAGAATAGTTGTAACCCAAAGAAGCCGTTGCCAAATCCAACGTGGTATTCTGCAAGGTCCAAGACTAGCCATTGCACTGGCTATATGACGTAACCAGTCACGAATACCCCGTGGTGCATGGCCCCCATTGACATAGAGGACATACGTAAAACCATCTTTACATTTGCCATGAATTACATAATAATATGGTAAAAAACTATGTAATCGAAAGTGACATCTTTGATAAAACAATATAGCTGGTGCATTGCTGGATAATACATGCAGGAAGACTGCTTTTACGGAAGAACGTTCTGGAGCAGTGACATGTGCTAATAATTGTTCCAATAATAATGATGCAATCCCATTTCTTCTATATGCACGACGGACACCTAAGCTAAGAATGTAACCCACTAAGCAATCATTTCCTAAGCCTGAACACAAAATACCACGATCTTCTGTGTTCAATTTAGCATAAGGCTTTATTTCTGCAACAATGAGTCCAATTATTACTCCACCATATACAGCTGCAAGTGCATAAAACCGTGAGGAACTTGTTATATCTTCATACCACGAATAAGGATAATCTATGACAAAATAAATTAATGCTTTAATATAAGTGACTTTTGATATTATCTTTAATACAAGATGAATAATTTATAAAATTAACATATAATAACATGCACAGTTATATTAAATTTTTGATAATTTTTTGTTATTTCATAAAATAATTTATAACATATTTATTAATTAATCCTTTATGGCCTTATTCTAGTTCAAAGATATATGTGTATGTATAATATAATTTTTAACATTTTTAATTTATTTATAAATTATTATCATGCTTTAAAATATAATGTACTTCTTCTCTTTGACAAGTATATTATTTTGTATTTTATTATAAAGTGAATAAAATATGATAAAACATTTAAATTTATAAAGTATTATATTCTCAAATGATAAAAAATATACATTATGAATAGATGTAATAAGTTCTATTATTATTGGTCTATATTTACTTTTTAATTAATGTTAGCTGCTAATTATTATCATACTTGTACAGAAATAAAACTAATAAGACTTATTACTAAATAAAAATTGAACTAAGAGGAAATAGTTGCTTATCAAATTGATAAGTATTGATAAGATACAGTGGTAAAAGATAATAAAGATAAATATTATTAATTATATAAACTATTACTATTATATACAAGTCTTATATCCAGTTCTATATGAGTTTATAAATAAATAACATAAAATATGCAAACAGACTCATATCTTATAATTCAAATAAAAGAAACTATTTGAAAAATTGTTTGATGTCATCATTATATATATAATAGTAATAATAGAATATGATATTATATATGTTACAAATACTTGCCAAAATTGTATATTGGGTAAAACAAATTAAACAAAAGCAAATTAAGCAAATAATTTCAGAATAAATTTGTTTAGAAGCAAATTATAACAAAAAGAGTATGTTTCTATAAATCCAAATTTATAAAGAAAAGACTAGATAAAGCACCATTTAACATTTCTTTTATTTAATATTTATAATGTCTAATAAATTTATAACACTAATAAACTACAATTGCATTAAAAATAAATATTTTTAACCACATTAGATACAAATATTATAAGTTAAAAAATAATATACTTTATTATTGGTATTACTTCCTTATTTAAAATAATTTGACATGATACTTATACTATAATAATTTAATGGATTTAATAAATAAACTAAAAATATAAAGCAAAGCATTAAATGAAACACACTTTATGCTAAAAGAATTGTAAATGACTTATTCAACTAACATACAAAAGCCAAATAATGAATGATTAAGGCCTCATTATTCTAAATACGAACTTCACTTACATCTGAACATAAAGATTATTATTTTTGAAAAAATAGATAATTAAGAAAATTATGAAGTTCTCCTTTCTTAATTCCAGAATTAATGCCAAATCAATCTCTTTTTAAAGAGTAATCCTTGAAACATTTACATATTTGGTATAATACTTTGTTGGAACTGAAATGTTATGACAATTGAGTCAGCAGCCACGGATAAAAAATAATACAGAAATATTGTATTGACTAAGTTCAAAGAAACTAAATATAAAACCAGAAAGGATTAATTGCATGTGAGAAACAAGTGTAAATTACTCTTTATATGAGGTGTTTGTAAGATTTAATCTTAAAACTGATGGGAAACTTCGTACCAATGGGGAACCAATCTTGACAAAGTGCCCGTACTTCCTCCAAATCATCTGGACACAGGAAACGTAACTGGACATCACCCAGAACACACAAAGGTACAGTTGCCGGTATCACGGAAGTCTTTTGATCATTAGATAAATTTCTTGTGGTATTTTCATCCGTGTATTTATGCTTGTTTTCTTGAGATATTTTGAAGTCACTTTTCTCGATTTCCGGCAAAATAAGATATCGATTAAAAGATACGGCCATCACGCCACAACTTTTCTACCATTTCATTAGTCATTTCTTGTACAATGTCAAGCATGTCACGTTGGATGTAATCGTTTGCTAGTAAACATATTGAAATCTGCCGACATTTTGTTTCCCTCTCTATAGCTCCCTATTGTCATCTCTTTCCTGCTCACTCGTTAACCTCTTTCTTTTCTCTCGAACCATCTGTCTTTTTCACCTTTGATTTCTAAGATCTAACACAATCATAATATGATTCTTTAAATTTTTTGTAAAAGGAAATTTTGCCTTATAAAAAGATAACTTTTTGTTACAACAATAACTCTTCTAAATGTCAATTTAACGAATAATTTTATCGTCGTTTGAAACTTCAAGAAAAATTATTGTTGTAATGTATACGTATAGATATGAATGCGTATAAAAATCCTTTAGAAAATTCAAATTTTGTATCTTTATTAATTCATATTCAAAAACAAATGTAACGTTGTTTACCAAATTTATATGATCCTTTTGTAATCATTTAATAATACTTGATACGAATATAATTATTAATTAAACAAATTTTATAATAAAGTATATATGTGTGTGTGTGTGTGTGTGCGCGCGCGCGTGCGTGTGTAATGATATGTATTACAGTATCAGTTTTTGTTATAATTTTCACTCTTTTAAATTAATATAATACACATTTTATAAAATACTCTGGTATTTCTTACACTAATTTAATCGTAGAAGGGTGCAAAATCTTCAGAAGAGAGCGGTTCATGGATCAGGATTCGAATTTGCGAGTGTTCCAGTATGTAGCGCTATTAACTATCTGCCGCCCTTTTTAAGAATATGAAAAGAGTTGTTTTAGCTTTATCAGTCGTGCAACAGTATCAAATTATTGTAAAATTATACAATTACACAAATTACTATACAGAAAATTACGAACTCATAGTAAAATTGTACAATTATTATAAACGTACAAATTGAATTGAATAAAACAATATTATTTTGCATATGAATCCTCAAATCTTTTATTCTCGATTAATCCTCTTTAATCCTCAATTCTCATTAGTTTAAGAAATAGGTTATAAAAAGTGAAGAAAAAGTTTGAGAAAATTGATAAGTATTGGTAAGTATTAAGAGAATAAGATAGCATGATTCAAAACCTTCCGAAATTTTTAGAAATGATTTCCTGGAAATCATTTTTCGGGAAAATTCGAGAGCAACAAATTTTCGAACACGCCAACTTAGCAATTTTTTTATCAGGAGAACACATAATATAAGAGATAACACTTTTTTGGAAATTCTTGGAAATGACATCATATTCCAATTGAAATTCTCGGGTTCTTGAAGAAAATTTTCGTTAGAATCTCAATTTTGTATCGGGTGAACAGAATAGCCTAGGAGGTGACACAAAAAATTTACGAGACCTATTTCAGAATTTTGAACCAATTTTGTGATTTTTATACGATTCCTCTTTAAATTCCGTGTGTTCTTAACTGTTTTTCCATTTCATTTTTTAATTTTTTTGCATTTCTGTGGGATTAGATAGAGGAAAGAATAAATAACAAAATTGTAAAACTCATTCAAAATACATTTTGTATAATTATCTTACGATAAATAATCTTATTTTTTATTGTACTATATAATCATTTTCAAGAAGATATTGTCGCTGGTTACTCTTGATTGTTACTGATGCTAACTGCTTGTAGTATTCTGATTGTTGTTTCTGTCCTAAAATAATTTTTCTGTAACCAATACAAATACTTAAATGTATACTGAAATACTTAGATGTATAATTTTTGAGCTATGTCAATGATTCTATTTCTCTGGAGATTATAAATATATCTAAATTAAATTAGTTATTTCAACTACATAATCTTTTACAGGAAATAGTATATTTATTAACTATGGTGGCAATACTGGCAATACTGTGATACTGATAACTAAATGTAGATTATCATGAAGTTACCTTTGTAATGGAGTATAGATTTTTATGTATATATATTTGTTAATTTATAGCAATAAATAATATCACTTGAAACAACGTTACCTCGCATAATTTCTTTTTGAAATTTTTATGCTTACATCTCCTTACTTAATTAAGAATTTAGAGTGGAATGAAGTTGAACGTGTGTTAACAATGTAAACGAATATTTATATTGAAGTACTATATTGAACATACATTTTACATTTTCTTATTATCTTTTTCGTAATTTATGACTGCCTAAATTATCTGTATACATTTGTATATTACATATAAGTATAGGTATAAAAGATATAATGCAGTGGATGTAATATTATATATAATATCGAACGTATGAGTGAAACATGTTCCTCATGTCTTATGAAAATTACCCATTAAATTGGGTTATGAAAGTTATAAAACTCAACAAAATTCAAAGGATTCAGTTGACATAAATTAAAATAAGAAAAATGGTTATACCAAAAAATCATTCAATAAGTCGGTCCTCTAGTTGTTTACGAAAATATCGAATACTGTTTGTATTTTGTATTACTGTACTTTGTGTACAAATTTATTTAGCTCATATATTCTTCGGTTTGGAAATCGGAAATCGAAAATTTAGTCGGCTGTCTTCAGGGGAAGTAAGTTTTAATATGATTTTTACTATATATAATATAAATATTATCTATTAGTCGCATTATTAACATTATTATACCAATTATGTATATATTGCTTTGCATATAGGACTCATCTCAACCTACAGAAGATGAAGGTTTACCAAAAGGTTTACGTCAATTGAAACTTCCACCTGACAAAATTAGTAATTCAAATAAAATTCTACAATTTCAGCGAAACCGTACTACTAGAGTAAAGCTAGATCGTAAATCATTAAATTTTACTCCACCTTGTGAATTTACTGGCAAAGAAGCAGTGAGTGCTGTAACACGTGCACAAAGTCAAGTATGCAAACAACGCATTGTCAATGTGACGTGCCTTAACCAACAAGGATTATTATACCCAGAAAGAATACAGTCTCTGTGCCCTCATTCTCCAGGATTTATAGATAAACCAGTCAGTTTAGGATGTTTTAAAGATGATAAAACATTAAGAATACTTTCTGGTTATTACCATGTTTTTAAAGGGAACAATTCTCCAGAACGCTGTGCTTTTCTGTGTCTTCAGTCAGGATATTTGTATGCTGGTACTGAGTATTCGTAAGTTTTTCAAATATTTAAGAAATTAAATGAAAAATTATATCAAGTATCAGTTACTATTCTACATCAAGATTTTAAATGTATGGTATTTAATTTTAGTGTTGAATGCTTTTGTGGAATGGAAAATCCATCTCAACTAAGACGATTACCAGATTCTAGTTGTAATATGAAATGTTCTGGTAATCCAAAATATTCTTGTGGTGGATATCTAACAATTAATGTATTTTGGACTGGAATTCAGAGTAAGGAAGTAAAGAATTGATATATCTATAGCATATATATTCATTATTGCTTGTAACAATGTAGATTTTTAATAAATCTCATCTTTTGTTTAATAGAATTTAAAGCACAAGAAGCTCGAAATACAAGTATAGATAGTGAAAATGAAAAGCCAGTTCGAATAGCATATTTATTAACAGTAAATGGCAGGGCCAGTCGACAAGTAAAACGACTTATCAATATTCTTTATCATCCTTCCCATTTATTTTATATTCATGTCGATGCGGTAATTATACTTTCTGATTTTAAGATATTCAAGACAACATTGTCAACCGGTAACGCACTATATACTCATGCGTGCATCATCGGTGGATCATGTCGTTGTGAACATGTTAATATGATAGAAGAATATGTTGTAATCCATGTACTTCCTATTTTCAGCGACAAGATTATCTTTATCGAGAAATGTTAGAAGTAGAAAAATCTTGCAAAACTAATAATATTAAGGTGGCAAGAGGAGAAAATTTAAGACATGCAAGCATTTGGGGAGGTGCAAGTCTTTTAACGACTCTTTTAAAATCTGCACAGCAGATGCTTGCACATCATCACCATTGGGATTTTCTTGTAAATCTGTCAGAATCTGATTTTCCTATAAAAAGCAATGCGCAATTAACTCAATTTCTTAGTTTGAATAAAGGTATGAATTTTGTAAAATCTCATGGAAGGGAAGTCCAACGATTTATCACCAAACAAGGTTTGGATAAAACTTTTGTAGAATGTGAAACTCGTATGTGGAGAATAGGCGATCGCAAATTACCAGATGGTAAATGTTCTTTCTTTCATTATATTTGATAATATTTGTAATATTCTCAACTTATTACAAAAAATGTTTTTATAGGTATTCAAATAGATGGTGGTAGTGACTGGGTAGCCTTAAGCAGAGAATTTGTAGAGTATGTTGCTAATCCAAATCCGGATAAATTAGTGACTGATCTCTTAAAAGTATTTAAATATACTTTATTACCTGCTGAATCCTTTTTTCATACAGTTCTACGTAATTCAAAATTTTGCAATACTTACATCGATAATAATTTACATGTTACTAATTGGAAAAGAAAGTTAGGCTGTAAATGTCAGTATAAAGCTGTGGTGGATTGGTGTGGTTGTAGTCCAAATGACTTCAAACTTGAAGACTTTAGCAGAATTCGCAATACAATAGATCGCAATTTGTTTTTCGCACGAAAGTTTGAATCTATTATTGACCAAAGAATCATAGACAGGGTAGAAGAATGGTTGTACCCTGAGAATTTAAATAAATCTGTGAATGCGAAAAGTTACGATGCGTATTGGCAAAGTTTATACCATGCAGCAGATTTGAGTCCTTTGAGTGATGATGCACAATTGACTGTTTCAAATTCCTTAGCAAGATTAATTTTTCGTAAACTAAATATAGATTACAAACATATCCGTCTTTTGGAAACAACTGCCTATTTTAAACAAAATCAGTTTGTTGGAATACTAATTCGTGCTGAAGCTGCATTACAACAACAAACTGTTCAACAAGAATATTTGGAACAAATAGAAGCTTTGATCTACCTAAGACAGAATTTTTCTACTAGTAGAGAATGGTTGGGAAAGATACAAAGTTTATCTGTTAATACTGATTATGATCAAAAAGAAAAGACATTTAGAAATTTGATGGGAAGTATAGGACCATATTCATATCCAGTTTTATCATACGAATTTGATACTACACTGACCATACCACAAAATCTGTCAATACTATGGGTGGATCCTTATGGTCGATTAGCAGAAGTTAATTATATACAGCTTGAAGAAACGACATTAGTAAATATAAGAAATTTTTAGTTATTGTTTTATATTTAATATACCATAGATAACTAACAGTTTGGTTATTTTCAGACAGGGTATGTTAAACCACAATTCAATGAACATCTAGTTGTGGGTACTTGGCATCTATTCTTAGTTGCTGATTCCTTATTAGTGACAAAAATGAATTTTTTGGTGACTCCTTTAGGATATTGGAAAAATAAAAAGATTGATGCAGAGAGAGCTAAGGAAATAAATAATGCATCTGCCAACAGTTATCATATTACTGAAGCAATGAATAAAAAGTGGTCACATTTATTAAATTCTGTAAATTTTTACGAACGAACTACACATACGACAGATAATGAAATTAGAATTAATTCTAACTTGGATCAATGGATAGACAAGCTAGTACAGGAACATTATGAAATTGATAAAATCTGTAATACTAATAACGCTAAATTAAAGTTACAAAAGTGTATTAATACTTACTGGAGCTCATTGAGTCCAGATTCAAAGGCTGATATCAGTAACCTATGTTAAAACTATCAATTAGTTTACTAAATATGTGCCATTCTCAATATTTTTAAAGTTTAACTTATTAAATACGTGTAAAGGTTAATAATCTTTTTAGATATTTTTATATCAAATACATGCTATACATATTCATATGGTCTATTTTAAAAGTATTTTACATCCTGAAATTAAAAAAATTTTAAGCTAATATAAGGAAATTTTTGTCTTTCTTTGGATATCCAAAGTTCAGTAATCTGATTATTTCACTATAGTAAAATGCCCCTTTTTCTATTGTATATTTGTATAAGTTTTGTTAATTTATATTCACATAGTAATGTATATACAAATTGTGTATAGATTTTCCTTAATTCTTATTTCTGGTAAATTTATATGAAATACAGAAAATTCAAGTTTGTTTTCACACACAGATATAGAATATTTAAAATTTTTGTTGAAAAAGTAATTAATTTATTTGCCATAATATGATTTTCATTTTACAAATTAATGAATTATGTTTTATATGCTGTAAGTAGAAACTATAATTTCTCAATATACATATTTATACCAAATTTGAATTACATTCCTACAAAATATTGCTACATGTGCCTTCAATTTTGTTAATTCATAGAAACTTGAAATTTCAATAATAATTGTGCGTGTATATTGCGAAGTGATTTACATTACGATTTGAAAGGATGCCCCCTGTTTTTAAACAAAAAATAAGCTAAGAACATTAGTTTAATTATTATTGTGTACTCTTCTCTAAAAAGATCAATCTATGAGTATGTTTTATTTTACATGATATTATTACATGTGTATTATGCAATTTATCTGTGCATATGTATGTTCACCATTGATCTGTTAATCTTTTTAAAATATATAAATGATGGTTAACTACACAAAAACATTTATGCGAATATCATTTACAAATGTAAATATTTATAAAAATCAAAAAGAAGAACTGATTTAAGAATTGTCTTATCATCTTAAATTAGTGCGAAATCAAAATAATACAATGTCCTACAGTTAATTATATGATATGACACGACGAGAATTGCACTAATGTATTAAATAATGGGTAATTAGCTAAAATTGGCTACAAAAGATATTTTATTTACAAACGGAAGCTTTTAAATTGAATAAAATTAGTAAACTTTTCTTAAATATTTCGAAACACCCTGACACCCAATAATTTTATAATAATACTTAATCAATTTTTCATTGCTTCATTATGTTAATGTTTATTTATAAAAATACTTTATTTATAAATAAATAATTTTATATATAATATTGTTATTCACGTTAAGTAAGACTAATAATAGAAAAAGTTATTTAAAATTACGTTATTGCTTTTACTATTAATATATTTACGTGCGTCCAGAAATATATTTATATTAAATTTTGTAAACATAAAATAAAGTTATATAGCTTACAATGCATGCATATGTTATATATGATAATACTTTTTGTATTTATCCACTTAGTAAAAATTCACTAAAAGATATACAAATATCAATTTTAAATTTACCGCTAAAGGAACGTTCAAGCCATCGATTATTGTGAATCTCTACATTGTGCATGTGCTCTCTATGATGCGTAAAGTAAATGTGATATTATGTTTAATACAATATAATTAGAGCCATATTGAAATATTACATCTAATATGTGACCAGTCGATATAATACAAAAATTATAAGTCTTATAAAAATAACTGGCATTAAAATATTTTATATACAATAATACACTAATACCGTAGCAAGCAAAAGTAAATAATTAAGAATTGAAAATTCAAAAAGTTCATCAACTCTTAAAAATCATTAATAAATTCAATCTTCTCGTATTTTGTATTTGTGGGTTTTATATGTTTAGTTGTTTTTAATAAATTATGAATTCATATATGATATAACATACCGAATAAGACTAATAGATTGAATACAAAGAAGTTAGTTTCTGTGATTGCAGTGTTTAACATTCATAATATAATGTATTAACAATTGTTTAAATAATAAAAGAGTGCCTTATTTGAAACTAGAAAATTTTATAAATACTATGTCATAAGTATAATATCTCTTTAATACTTCTACATGAAGAGAAAATAGTATAAATATTAATGGGATTAAGAAACATTATATGCCAAATGATAATTATAAATAGTATTACTAAATACTTTTATGTACAGAATATGTATTAAATATATTTAATTTAACATAATAGCATTGTCAATTCTAAATGGAATTAAATAACAGGATTTAACATAACCACAAGTAATGTTACATAAATAGAACCATGAAAATGTATAGACTAATGCATCATCAAAGATATGTTTTTCAAAATCAAAAACTTTTACCTCTCACATATACCTGTATGCGATTTCAAATACAAGAAGGGAAAAAGATAGAAAAACATAGAATATCTGACATCAAAAGTTATTGGTTTGATAAATATATAAATTATATTAAGAATTATGAACAAGTACTGGAAAAAAATTTTCCAAAGACAATGCATGTATATCGTATATTTAGTATTGGTACCAAAGATTTTATTCAAGAGGTAAAAAAATTTCTTCTGGTAATGAAAAAGCAAAATATTGATGGAGATGGTAATTTAACTGCAGATGAACTAAGGTTGAACTATACAATGCGTAAAGATTTAATAAAGATATTTCCTGTGTTACTAATATCTGCCATTCCTTTTACAAATTACATCATCTTTCCTTTAGCATATTATTTTCCAAGATATCTTTTAACTTCTCATTATTGGACATTACAACAAAAATTGGATTTTATGCTACTGGATCATAAGAAAAGATTAAAACATAACAGACCATTGTTTAGGTGCATGCAAGCAGAGCTTAACAATGTTAAAAATCAAACACTGAAATTAAAATGGAGTGGTATTATTGCATGTATTGGCAGTGGTACACATCCTAATGTGAAAGATATTATTGCCTGTTCTGAATTATTTACGGGTCCACCATATTCATTAAATAGTCTTAAAAGAAAACATACAGTATGTTAACTTTAATATTTAATTTAAATTAATATTGTTTTTATATATTATTCAATTATATTTTAGTAAATTAATTTCACATCTATAACAATTTTTTGAGAGTAAAATCTTTTATAAATATTAATATAATGCTGAATTACATTTTAGAAAGAATTACTTGGTATATATAATATATCTACTTGGACACCTTTTAAAAGAAAAAAATTAACAGAACGGGCTATGTTAATAAAACAAATGGATCAAGCAATACAAAAAGAAGGTGGACCTACTACAATGTCAAATGATGCAATACGTTGGGTGTGCATAAAATAATATTCTAATATCTTTGATATTTTTTATACTATTTATTCGATGATTTCTTTACATATTATACTATATTTATTACATATATTCAAATTATAAAATATTTTAGGCACTTTCATTTAGGGGTGTAAGTCCTGCAACTATGTCCTTAGAAAGTATGAGAAATTGGCTAGAACAATGGTTCATAATATCAAATACAGTCGATGAAAACACAGTTTCATTATTGTTACATAGCCCAATACTGCTGGCATACAATCATCCTACTAACTGGATCCTTTTATACACTTAAAACATTATCAAATATTTGTTCTTTTTATTGTAAAAAAATGTATAAGAATTGTAACAATACAAAATTTAAATATTTGTGTTTGAATTGTTTGTATAGCATATATGTAAATAAATAAATTGTACATTATGCACTGTACAAATGTATCTATGTCAGAAGGATACAAAAATGTACACTTTCTATAGTATTATATAAATATTTTATCGTATTTTCAGAAAATTTTCTTTTTTATATAGCTAGCAATTTTTTATTTTTTTTAAACAGAATTGTTATTTTAGGAAAATAAAGCAAGAATAACATGTACATAAAATAAAATAATTATAACTTGTACACAGATGACATACTTTCATTTTGTCAAATATACATCTTTCATTTTGATATTGTGTATACATTACAAAATATAATTGTCACTTTTTACATATAGCTGAATATAACATAATACAAATGTAACTCTTTTATTAGCTACAAGTATAAATTTTTTCAGTTGTTAAACATAAATTATTTTGTCAAATTACACAAACATGATATGTCATTTGAAATAAATGATTACTAAAGCCATAAAAAGTATCGAAAGAATTTTACCAATAATTACATTCTTTTTCATTAATCAATAGGTATATAAGCAGGTAGAACACCAATTGGAGGACGTTTCAATTTTTTTGGATCAGAAACAGCTTCTAATTCATCACTATTTTCATTTATTTCCGAATTTGTATTATTATTAGACGTTTCAATTGATGTATTAGAACGAACTATAGAATCTATATTTTTCATAAGATTAATTTTTTTCATAATGATTTCTTTTTTTTTATCAAGAGATTTATTTAAAGCAGGTGCTTGTTCATAATATCTAAGTCTGTTTTCAGCAGATAAAGTATCTTTTGTAACAGTTGTTACTGTTTGACTGCAATGCGTATTGTATTTTCTTTTTAAATGATTTTGTTTCTTAGAAGGTGATTGTGTTTTATGTGGATAAGGACAATACTTACCTTTATTGCATTTCTCTGTTTTCTCAAACTCTGGACATAGATTTTCATGGCGCTGCTTACACTGTAAAAGAAGAAACTTCCAGCTCTTTGAAAAATATTGTCTTGTATGTGTTATTGATATATTAATTATATACTTAAATTTTCCCCCACTAATAAAACTAATTGTCAAGATATCAATATTTCATTTAAAAATTAATTAATAAATGAATAATTATTGACAAACTATAAACATATAAATTACTATTAAATATAGACAAAAATAAGTGTATAGGAAATAAATTATAATATGTTAAAAAAGATATCTAAGATTCTTTTAAATACTTAAAATTTGCATTAAAATTTAATTCATATTTAATAAATTTATATCAGTATATTTTTACTGATAAGTACTTATGAAAATTACTGTAAAAATATTTATATAACACTCTATTTATATAAGTAATAAAAATTGTCTAATTTCTTATTAATCTTCTGAAGACAAATTTTCCATAATACTAGTACATATGAGTATACAGAAGTACAAAAGAGAAGGTTATAAAGATTTAATAGAAGATAGTAAATATTTTAGTTCAAAAAATAAAAAATGAGCACTTACCTCACTACCTTTGGCACAATATCCTTGCAAGAAATCTATACAAATTGGAGTACTGGAAGAAACTTTGATGTGACGATAAGGGCAAGCATCCCGAGTACAGCAACCTTCCAAGAAGTATTTACAAGTTGGCATTTTTTCTGGACCTATATCATGAGATAATGGACATTTATCCAACAAACAATTTCCTTGAAGAAATCTAAAAAACATATTTTCTCTATTAAACAAACAATGTGCTTTTTTATATGTCATATAGATACAAAATGTTACTTTACTTTTTACAGAGAGAAATTTGTTTCTTGTCATGACGCTTTACACAAATCCCTTTTTCATGATTTGAACAATATCCAAATTTTTGAAATATTAAACATGGTTGGTTATTTTTTTGCATTTTGTTGCGTAATATTTGTATACTCTTTTGTTTGACTTTATTGCTACAAAAGAAAAAGACTAATAAAATGACTATATAGCTTCTAATAGTATTATATTATATGATGATGTAATAAAAAAGAATTTAATATGAAAAAGATTAAAGAATATAATATGTATAGAATTATAAACAAAACAATGAGGAAATATGAATTTAAATGTTAAGAGAGATATAATTAATGAAATAAGACTATGAAGCTAAAGATAACCATATACCTTATATTATTTTTATAACTTATTTTTTGTGACATATTAGATGGGGATTTAATTGCATTTGTTGAATTCAATATTTTTTTACTTGGACTATTTGAAGTTTCTTTCATAGATTTTACTCTACATAATTTTTTCCCATTGGTAGCTATTATAAATTTGTCAACTTTAAGATTTATTGCCCGTTTTTCTGAAATTGAAATGTAGACAATATGAAAATCTGTTCTATATTCACTTATACAATTTTATGTAATATAGTATTATCACTTACTTTTTATTCCATAACTTTTACGTACTAAATGATTTTTGGAACATTTATAAACAATTCCTCCAATCGTAATTAGTTCCATCTTATTATTTCTGTAAAATTTTTCATAAAAAAATTATTATTATTATTAAATTAATTTTTAGGATAAAATTATAGAAGCTATCTAAAACTTAAAAGAATGTTATATCTTTTATACATACATTTTAGATACATCTGCAGTCTTTTTTTGACCAAGGCTTGCATGTTCTCTTGCATTTGTAGTTTTTGATGCTGTTCGATCTATTCTGTATTTATTTATTTTAGGTTTTATCACTGGTGATTTCACTAAGTTAATATCTTCATTAATTGACTGTTGCAAAACATTTGTTAGCTTTGTTTTCATAACTTTTTGAGGTGTAGGTTTTACATTTTTTACTATTGAATTTGAGGATCTTTTGATCTTAAATAGTTCTACTTGAGAAGAATTGAAGGATTTTCTTGACCCTCGCCTTACACGCAAAAGTTTTCTTTGTGATAAAACTACAATACTAGAATTGTTCACTTTCTTTTGATTATGAATAACCTTTGGAGAATTTGTATTCTTAACAAGTTTTAATCTTGAACAAACAGGATGGGTAATATTTTGTATTACTTTTTCTTTCTGCTCTGCCGGTTTAAATTGTTCAGAGGAAGACAACTTTTTGATTAATTTTGGATTAACATGTACTGATTTTTGTATAGAATTTGTACCTGTTATATTTCTAAAATTTCTTTGTACATCTTCATTGGAATTAATATTTTTCATCATTGTTGGATTAACATGTACTAAAGGTTTCTTATGTAATTTTGGATTAACATATATTGCAAAATTCTGGCGATTGAAGTTTGGATTAATATATACATTAGTACTTGTTAATACATTGCATGATTTGCTACTAGATGTTCTGGACAATTGTTGGGACTTATGAAGTAAATTTATATACGTCTCAGATTTTGCGGAATCCAAAGGTTGGTTTATAACAGGTTTATCGACACAGCACAATTTATCTGATGATTTCTTCTTATGATTTTCTATTAAATCTAAAAATAATAAATCATAAACATATAGATATAAAATAGCTTGACATGTGTGTATACGTGTGTGTAGATTCAGAATATTGTTGAATTATAATATATATTATTGAATTACAATTATATAATTAATATATTATAGAAGTTATAGATCATAAATTATAATTTACACATACATATTTATTATTACAATGATATAAATGTTCAGATTAATAAAGAAATATTATAAAATTGAAAATATAGATACGTTAATTTGTGGCATATGAGTTAAAGCATTTTAAATATATCAATATTTGTTATCAGCGAGAAGTTCATAATTTGTTGTTTCTTATTATTGTTTTGTCTTATTTTGTTTCCATATTCCGCCCGAACATTTACACAAGTATGGTTAATGAAATGACATAATTAACAGCATGATTTTATCTTTTGTTAAATTTATTTTAAATATGATAAAATGTTTATTTGCTACTATAGTTAGAACTGTAAAAAATTGTAAACTTACGAGTTAAATAGCGTATTTCCTTAATTAAACTTTCATCCATATTTAGTAGCATAAAATGTTATTTTTTATTACTCAATAAATGAAGAAAAATAGATTAAAGATAACAACTTCGCAGCATAAAAGATTATTCTATAAATTAGTATATATATTTCACAAATTACAATGCGTTGATGTTCCTTATGCCACAGAAATAAACTATTTAAAGCTAGATGTCGTTTTCTGAAAATTACAAATACTAGCGCTATATGTGCACGATAAGTGAACTATTTTCTATTATGGTTGAATAGCGGGATATTTTAACTTATAATTTTCGATTCTGTGACTATAATTATTACATCCAGAATAAACAATGTTTTTGACCACAGATTAAACAATATTTAATGGCCTCAGATTTTTAATGTTTGCAATTTAAAAAGAAATGTGATTTTATAAAGGTTGGATATAATATTAATGTAACTATCAAGGAAGAATTTAAATTAACAAATAGTCAATCAGTCATCGCGTACTTGACAGTAGCTTTGTTTACCTAACGTGTATAGGGTACTCAGAGTCTAATTTATATACGTGTTTATATGGAACGTGAACCCGAACTTGTTGTTTTAATTTTTAATATTATTCAGTGAACGTGTAATAAATTTAGATAATTTCTGTTTAAATAATTCGCGCTTTTTCATAAATGTTTCTCTTAACTTACACGCAAACGCAGGAGATATTGATCTGTGTCCATGAATATACTGGGTCGCATATAAAAGGTCTGTAACTTACCACTAAACTTATATATATCCACTTGTGGTATTCAAAGAGATACCTTTTTTATGAAGAAAAACCGAAAGATTATTTTATATATATGGAGGTTAGTAGTATGACGCGCTTAATTGTATCTGTCTTTGCTCTTTATACAGAAAGAATTTCATTGTATATTTTCGTCTAATTTGTACGAACGTTTTCTTCATTCACTTTAATAAATTGCTAGTAACTCATTTTACATTTTAATTAATATTTGTTTTAATCATACAAATCTTGTATTATTAATATAATCTCATGAATATTAATAAGAATTTATAATAACTAATGTTTTTTAACATAAAGAGAGCTATATATATGTATGTATGTATCCCTGTATGTTTTTTATTTTGAAAATATTTCATTAATTATTATATATTACGTTTGTAATGTACTTAATAAATTTGAATAAAAATTATTTACTACGCTTTAAATGTTCCTTTACGTATTCAATAATTTTTGAAAACAATAAATAAGTAAGCAGTGGCTAATTCATAGAATCAAATATAGAAAATCATATTTATATAAACATGTAACACCAAGAAAAAATTTGTTTTACGAAATAATTTTTAATAATCTGCTATAAATTGTAGTAATTTGAAGGTGTTAGAACATTGTAATTTTTTAAACTGCATAATTGTATACTTCATATAAATTTTATTTGTAAATTTCATAAGAAAACAAAACCAAATATTAAATCTCATGTTACTTATAAATCACTAATATTTGTAATTAATACATGTAATATACAGTTTTACTTAATCTCTATTAAAATTAAACATTTACTTATACGTACCTATACGTTTACGAAAGCACGGCACAATGCACAACAATATTTCATCATGCAAGATTGTTCCTAATTCGTTTTTGAAATGTTTCATATTTATGTCATGCACAAAATGGAAATGAAAAGGTTATTTCAAATTAATTGCAAACTAGAAGATTTCGCATTGGTTAAAAATTTATATTTATTATTGTCACTTATAACTATAATTCGAAATTTTTAATAATTTAGTATCTATTATTTTTGAAAATACATTAAAAAATATATCATGTGCCATCACAAAAACTAGAATATTAAAATATTGGAATCAACATTTTTACTTTTAAATTCATGAATACAGAAATTATTATGACAAGATTATAAACCAATATTCACCTTCATACTTTCAAAGTAGATTAGATCTGATCATGTTATGCCGATAATTTAAATTAACATAATCCCCAAATATAAAATGTGACAAAACAAGCATTGTTAACTTAAGTATATTCAATAGAATTATTTTCATTCTTAAAAATGGCTATATCAAAATACATTGATTTATGTCGCTTTGTTAATATCAAATTTAGATGAAATAAATCCAAGAGATTTTAATTGAGCATTCGTAGAATGCAGTATCTATGATAGAACGGGTAATTATTAATGACAGAAACCCGATGATCTCATTCACGCCAAAAATTAATTTAAAAATAGAGGAATGAAAAAAGAAAAGGACAGAAGCGCGCAGCATCAATAACGCGCAGGCTTCGTTCTTCCAGCATCAACGGGGACAATCTCCATATCAGTAATTCAGTACTGAACATTTTGCACGGTGCAAGGTGGAAGGTGGAAGTCAGCAGGTTGCAACGTGCTGCAGGATTGTTACGCATATACTGTATTTACCTTCGTTCTTCGTTTTCCCTCGTTTCTTCCGTTGTTGTGTTTCTTTTGTTTTACATATATGTTAGTGTGTGCTTCTATATGTATCACGTTGCCCAAAGGACTACACTACAGCGTTTATCGTAGCTTCGTAGAGGATAAACTTTAACACGATCTTCTGTTGTTTGCCTTCTTAATTCAACATAAGCATCAGGATATCGATCTCCTTCTCCGATGGCAGATCACGATAACATTTACGATGACGAGGTAATTAAATCGATTTACTTGCGTTTCCTGTGAAATTTTCGGTTTTCCTTTCATCCACTTTGTTTTAAGAGGACGTGGAAATTATGAAGCTCCTTGATGTTGGTAAACTTTGCGTGTAAATGCTTTGCTAGAATGAGATATACTATTATAATTATATGACATAAAAAGTGTTTGAAGGATGGAAGTTTGTCCTCATGTTGGATGGTTTTCTTAAACGTTAATCATTTCTTTAAAATGGTAATACTTATATATGAAGCTTTTTGACAGATATACGTTTTTTATATTGCACGTTCTTTCTTCTTTAATGTTAATAAATGTGTCTCGAACATTTAGATAAAAAATTTAGGTAGAAGAATAATTTTTATGCCTTACGCGAAGAGATATCTTTTACTAGCGCTATATTGAAAATTAGAGCAAGAATCTATTGATCGTAATTTTGAAATTTTGTTTTTATAAAAACTGTAGCTTAAGTATGTCGGTATTTTATTATAAATGTATTCGTACTGCTATATTTTTTAATTATACTGTATGCATTTAACATTTTATTTGAAGAAATTATTCCTTTTTGACGACTTCGTATAGAAGTGATATTATATAGAGTAAGATGAATATAAATTGCTAACATATTCATTTATAACAAGAGAGAAATTGTCATATTTAAGATCTTTAATTACAACAAATTACTGTCAGATATTTATTATATATTATCTACATATTAGTATTAGCTACATATTAGTGTCTCAAGATTAAGTGAGAGTCGTGACGGAAATATATAATAATTGTAATCAAAAAAATTAAATGAAAAATATCACAATACGTATTAAAAAAATAATTTTTTGGAACATAAATGAATAAATTATTATTTTTAGCTATAGTACTATTTTTATCCAACATTTTTTGAGCCCTTTCATTTGATTTACATCTAAAAATGAATTACTATTTTTACACTGCTATTAGATACCACGATGGATACACAAGTAGGGATTACTGTATGTTTCTTATGAATCATAATATGATTTTTATAATAATCGATATATTTTTTACAACTAGATAAAAAAATTTTAACCAAATATGAGATTTTTATTATTTCATCCAATTATCTTTATTCAACTTTTGTTTTATTATCAATACTATTTTAACTCTCTCTCTCTCTCTCTCCTCTCTCTATGTCTTTTTTGTTTCTTAAAAATATTTTTCTACATTGTATGTTTAAGAACTTGCTTTCGAAATAAAAATTATTATTTAATGCGATTTAATATCAATGACGTATATTTTTAATAAGCTTGATAATTTTATTAAATATAATTGCTTCATAGCATGACGCTGACAACACAATGAACAATACATTAATATGTGGAATTCTATAGTTTTGTTTTTATATAAAAATGAGAATTTAAAAACAGTCACTCTTATGTTCCAAAATCAATAATTACCTTCCCCATAAGTGTCTGTAAAAAGTTAACATTGACCTACTGATACACATAATCTAAAATTAATTACATTAATCAATTAATTAACTATACAATTACTTTCTTCAGTAGTTACATACATACATATATTATATAGCAATTTATTACTATTGCAAAGATATTTATATATAATTTATATTTTAATAAATTTATTAAATCATACAATTTGTCATGTATCGCAGAAATTTATTTAATTTGCTTGCTATAATATCGCTATTTTTTTTTTCGTAATTTTCTAAATCGAATAGAACAATGTAATACTTTTATCTTCGATATTTTTTAAAGATTTTTTATTATCTTATATTTTAAATAAATTAGTTAATAAATTTTTCTATGTATATAATATTGTACAATTATTTGGCATTGGCGTTAGTGAGTACCTTTGTGATAGGAGCTTGTATCAGCGAATCCAAATCAAAGGAATTGGCGTGGCATTTTGATAGCTCTTCTTGTGATCGTTGCGGTCCTGACTTTAATTGTGACATCGGTTGTCTTATTAACACCGCCAGATGAGGGTCCCAGGGTACGAGGTGATAGAATAAGACTTTCTGAGGTAAACATTTGTGCTTTTAACACTAATGTTCTAGCTTTAAAATTATTTCTTTATCGTCATCTTAAAAGTATCAATTTTAATAAAAAAGCATCAATTCTGTGTAAACGTAGAACAAAAGCTCTATCTTTTTTATCATGTATTAATATTATTAATGCGATACTATTAATCATAAGAGTTCTCCAATTTTATTCATTCTTTCTTATTAATGAGTCTCTTTATTGCTCTTTTATATGCTGTTTCTTAATATTCATGAATATTTTTTAAACTAGCATAAAATATTCTCTGGCACCTTGTTCTACATCCATAATACTACAAATTATTAGATTTTTGACGGTGTATAACATTTGATATGAAGATCAAGCAACAATCTGTTTCAAAAAATTCTTCAATTAGTAGACGTAATACATCGCCATTTATTTCATACTTACATTTGAATTTAATTTCAAAATTTAACAATCGGAAAGAAGAAGCTTTGATTTCAGATTTAAATGTCTTCGTCTATATTTTCAAAATATTCTTTCAATAAAATACTTCTTAGATCAATGATTAAATAAAAAATTTGACTCTTTAGCAAATGTAATTCGATTCGATTTTTTTAGCAAATTCAAACGAATACTCTCCTAACTAATATTATTGTATTAATAAAAAGAGTGTTATGAAATAATTAATAATAAATAAGTAGTTAAAAAATTATTGTGTTAATATAAAATAGATATTTTGTAGGTACTCTCTGGAGAATTAACACCTCTCCTCTTCAATGGAACATGGGTAAGCGGGCAGCACATTTGCTATCGAGATATATGGGGTGGAATTTCGCTATTGCACGTTTCCCCAAAAAACATCACTTCCCGCAGTTTAATGTCCAATGAGACCTTTGTAAGTTTAAGTTACTTAAATATTTCAATTAATTTTATGTGTTCTTAATTTGATAAGATAATGTAATATAAAACAAAGTATTAAACTTAACAGGTACGTATATAATTTTTCTATATATAGACGAAGAAAATTGTGTTTGTTAGAAAATATTTGTATATTTACACTTAGGCTTTCTAGCAAAACAGAACATTAAGAGGTATTTTGCATACAGAGGAGACTGAATCCCAGCAAGTTCTCATTGTCACCGGATCGTAATTATTTACTCCTTGCGTACAATGTGAAGAAACTGTTCCGATACTCGTATTTAGCACAATATAGAATTTATGACGTAAATACAGGGTTAGTAAATATGACTTAGATGATAATTTTAATTTAGAATAATCAAGAATCTTGCGAAAATATAATAAAGTTCTAGTTGTGTATGTTCTTGTAAATTCTTCAATTATTAAATAAACGTAAATTTTATTCAAACTTAATTTGATATATTATGTAATATATAGTGCTAAAATTTTGACTTTAATATTTTCTTTACTACAAAAATAAAAATTAATTCGTGTCTAAATATCTACACAAATATAAAAATCATTTTGTCAATTGAAAATTACTTCAGGAATTGGGATTTTATTGGAACTTTTAATTAGTAATGTTTAATAATTAACATTAGACATTAGTCACTTTATTGTTACAGAGAAATTATACCATTGACTCCATATCCTGAGAAGGATATCCACCCTTACCTTTTGTTGGCACAATGGACTCCACGTGATCATGGTTTAGTTATGGTTCAGGATTATGATATTTTTTATATAACAAGCCCTAGGAGTAATACAGGATATCGTGTTACTAATACAGCAGTTCCTGGTATTTTGTCAAATGGATTGTCTGACTGGCTATATGAAGGTAATTTAATTTATATTTTTGAGGAAAATGTTTGGTCAATCATTTTATATGCATAAATATTTATACATATGTTTGTAGAAGAGATTTTACATTGTTCAGAAGCAATTTGGATGTCATCAGATGGCCATATGATGCTGTATGCCTCCTTCGACGATTCACTTGTTGATGAAATGTATATATCTTGGTATGGGGACGGATACAAAGCTTTGTATCCTCATATACGATCTTTGCGTTATCCTAAGGTAATTTTATTTTCATTTATTATTTTGGATTAATTATTATAATTTTGTTTTCCTATGATATCAATTTACTGGAAAGTAAAATATTCTAATATGATTGAAATATTTCATACATGATTGTATAGCCAGGAACACCAAATCCTATAGTACGGCTCTATGTAGCAGACTTGGCAGATCCAAAGAACATTCATACGAAGGTAGTGAAACCGCCACCTATCATCGAGCATGTGTGAGTTTACTTACAAAGTTTGGAGTATGGAGTGCTCGAACAAATTCTCTCTTATTAATTTTTCCTCATTAGGTGTAATTATTCGTCTTAACAAAAAAAAAAAAAAAAAAAAAAAAAAAAAGAAAAAAAAATAGAGAATGAACAAAATTGAAAATGTCTTGAATAGAGATTGCACTTTGTTGTTTTTTACAAGAAACATTTAGATGTTTCTGCGGTGACACTCCCAAGGTACTTCAAAAAAGGAAGCATATTCTTTCGGCAAGATATTTTAAGATATACATGAGGAGTAGTTTCTTGGTTTAAAATGAGCTGGCTTTTAAGAATACTTTTTAGTTTAAAATAAATTTGAGTGGGAAAATCTCTGCTTTATTTCTTAAAGTAAAATTTTTTTGATCTAATATTTGTGTAGCAAATTTCACGATTTCTATGACAAACAAATGTTTTTTGTACCATTTTGTAAAATATTAGTATTGATGCGTTTTCTTTTAGTTAAACTAAAAAGCATTAAAAATATTATGCATTTAGTTTTAAAATAATTTTGATAAACGTGCGTTAACAGAATTTACATCATTTTGTACCAAGACATGATTCATAAAATTTTGTTGAACATGTAAACATTCTTAAATTATTATTTTATTCATATACTTTTATTCATATATGGATTTTTTACACATTTATCATATAATATTTATATACATATGTAAGTGTTTTTATGTATGCCTATTATAATTAATAATTTAAATGTTTGGAAAGTTCTTGAAGAATTAATTTTCATAGAGTTAATCTTAGAAATCATCTCATTTTAATCCCACTAATGTGATATATGTAGAAAATATTTTGAGTTTAAGCACATAAATGATTATTTAATTGAGCTTAGTAATTTTAGTTCACGAATTATTTTAGTGTGCATTATAGATATTTTTTTCATTTGCTTTCATTTCTTTTTGCTATCTTGGAAAATATAACATAGCTTCCTTTTTATAACTAAAAGAATATAAACAACAGGGAAATTTAGGTCATTAAAGAAACAATTCATATGTGTTTTATTATCATTAAAATCGTTAAGTTTTACTATTTTGCATAGATATAATCAGCTAATGGTAGTAATATATTAAGTTGCATTCTTATAGATTTAACTGCTATTAAATATCATGCAAATTGCTTTAATCAAACACTCAGTAAATTAAATTAATTATGAAATATTATTATACACAATATTAGCTATAGATATTATCAATATTTATATCCATTAACAGAGAACATTACTTTACAACGGCTTCTTGGATTTCATCAACGGAAGTCTGCATAACATGGTTGACTCGTGCACAAAATCTTTCTGTTGTGACTATTTGCAAGAGCCCATCGTGGCATTGTCAGGTACACCGCAGTTATTCCAGTTATTGTCATTTTATTTATCAAATAATTATTTCATTTATAAATCTACTTCTATCATTTCATGTAGGAAATTCAAAAGATAGCAGCTGAAGGTCGTGGTTGGGTAGATACTCCTCCAGAGGCACCTATTTTTTCAGCAAATGGCAGTAGTTACATTGCTATAAGCCCAATAAAGGATGGTCCAACTGGTTATTTCAAACATATTGTTTGGGTAAATGTTGCCCAAAAATTAGTCGTTCCACTTACTCATGGAAAATTTGAAGTTACACAAATAGTAGCATGGGATCAGCCTAATAATACCATGTAAATAACAAATTCTATTGTTTATTAAACATTGATTGATCATTACCCTATCCAAACAATATTTTTCTTTGAATCTAATTTATTTCCTTTATATAGATACTTTATAGGTATTCCACCTATGAGACCAGGACAGAGGCATCTTTATTATGTGAGTTCATTGTTACCACACGTGGGTTCGTCTCTACATCCTGCTGTTTGTGTTACTTGTACAGCAACATCAGAAGGAAATCGAAATAAACATAGAACGGCTTCATCTGGTATTCATAGTGCTTGGTCTGACAATAATTATATACATGATCATTATGAAACACAAACAGAAAGTATACAAGATAAATATGTCGGACAGCCAAAGGAAAATGTTACAAAGAAACAGAAAGCGAAAACATACATTACGCCAGGTAAGTATACACGTATATGCGCTTTTTAAAGAAGAATTAATGATTGACTTATACAATTACAATATTATAATATTTCTTTTATTTTCAGAATTTACCGATCAACCTTGTCAATATCATAAAGTTATTTTCCCACCAGTTGGAACTGATTATTTTGTTTTGGAATGTTTTGGGCCTGGTATACCCACTGTTACTTTATATAAAACTAATTTTCCTATGCCACGTCTTATCCATGTCTTACAGAATAATACATTATTACGTGTAAGTTGTAATAATTTTTATACTTTTATACTTGAAGTATAAAATAGTGAAAATACATATAAAATTAAAGATTTGTTTTAGGAACGAGTTGCTAAACTTGCACTCCCACAAATAAAAACATTTCCTGTTCAAATAAGTGGTGGATATAATGCACAAGTAAAATTGCATTTACCACCTGGACTAAGAGAAGATGAAATCACCAGATATCCTTTAATTGTACAAGTGTAAGCATATTCTTCAATATTAAACTCTAACATTATTTTAGGAAGAAAGTATATAAGATCAGAAATATTTTTATTTTTAGGTATGGTGCACCAGGCTCACAGCTAGTAACAGAAACGTTTAAAATTGATTGGAATACTTATTTGGCTAGTAGAAAAAATATGATTGTTGCACAAATTGATGGGAGAGGTAGCGGAGGCCAAGGCTATAAGTTTCTTCACGAAGTGTATTATAGACTCGGCTCTGTAGAAGTTGCTGATCAACTTGAAGTGACTGAGTAAGAAAAATTTTTTCAGAAAAAACGTTAGATTACCGAATACTAGCATAAATAAAGTTAATATTTTATCAAGTTATTTAAAATTTTTAGGTATTTGCGGGATTCATTGCATTTCGTGGATAAGCAACGAGTGGCTGTTTGGGGTTGGAGTTATGGAGGTTTCGTAGCTGCCCTTGCGCTGGCGCATCCTGGGCAAGATGTTTTTGAATGTGGTATAAGTGTAGCACCTATTGTTTCATGGAAACTTCATGGTACACTACTTGAGTTCAATATTTTTGAATTTTTATTATTTTCTTAAATTTACATTAAATTATTTGTATTAATTAAGAAACTTAATTTTTATATTTAAACAGATTCAGCATATGCTGAAAGATACATGGGTTTACCAGATGTTATAGCAAATTATAAAGGATACGCCGAATCGGACGTGTATGAGAAAGTGGAAAATTTACGAAATAAAATGTTTTATTTAGTGCATGGCACTGCAGATGATAACGTCCAATTTCAACAATCCATGGTACTTACGCATTACCTTGCAAAAAAAGACATACTTTTCCGACAACAGGTAGATATTTTTAGATGTTAGCAAACGCATAGGACCATTCTACGCGATGAATACATAACTTGGGATCATCCTGCTTTTTACAATATTAATTGTTCGTCTCCAGATATATCCAGACGTGGGTCATAAATTGACAGGAGTGAAAGGTCACCTCTACTTATCAATGGCTCAATTTTTGGATGATTGTTTCCAGAAACAAGTACCTACTGATGCAAAACCTGGTCTCATCAGTGGTGGAGTTTGTCTGTAGTTGTAAATAATGTGATCTAAAAATGATCTACTTGTGAAGGAAGTCTATACACAAAAATTACACCTAAATATCTCCAAATTGTGTTCCGTTTATTGATACCTTTAGGAGAAAAATATTTTCGCATTATTTTGTATATCGACTAAATATTATAAGAAAATGGTGTAAATACATAAAATTATGTTTGTTATATTTTAAATTGGAGATCAAATCTAAATGAATGAAAGTGATAAATTCTAACATTATTAAACATATATTAAAATACATTACATGTAAATATAATTTTGTTTAAAAACTGTTATAATATTTTTGTTGTGAACTTAAATAGGACTATTTGGTGTTTTCTTTATGTATGTATATCATGTAATTAGATTAATTTAAAATATTAAAAAGTTTCGTTACACGTTTTCAATTTCATTTTACAATTATTAGTTAAAAACAATTTTTGATTGAAGATTGTGATTACCAGGATTTGTGCTTTAAATAATCGTAGTTTTTTTTTATTTATGAGGTTCATAAAACGTTCACTTTGATTATTTAGTAATATAATGCTTTTATAATACAAGTAATTAGCAATAAATACAAAACTTATATTAAATATTAGCATGAGCAAAAAGAAAGAAATATGAGCCAAAGGTAAGTGAAAAGAAGAAAATACAAAGGCATACATTATTCATTGTAACTAAACTTTGATTAATTTTACAAATACTAACGACTTTTATTCATTTAGATATTGATTGTTCTTCTGCTATGGCGAAATCTAAAAATATAAAGATTATTTTAAACATCATATAATTTTATCAAAGGTATGCATATGTCATTCGCTGTAATTGCGAAACAAATATTATCGGAACGAGGTAAAAAGGCAATTACTTCTCTTCATCGAGTTGAACGATATGAAATTGTCAGGAACGATGAAAATTCATGAACCGTCAAGCACTCGATGTAAGGGTAACTTTTTCCTTCTTTCATTTAGATTCTTGTAGTTAAACAACGCGTTTATTCCTCAATGTATATTTCTTAAATTTCCTATATCATAAGAAATGAACGTTTCACTCAAAGTTCATGTGATTTCTCTTACATACATAGATCTATCTTAACACGATCTATTCACTACAATAATAATCAACGTAACACTTTATAAACAGTATTAATTAACTTCGAGGAACAATAAAGAAATTTTATAAAAATAACATTCAATTAATTGTTCTAAATAAGATATAAAAGTTAACGAAAATGGATCTTATGGCGTGATAACAATACGTACTTACATACTAATTTTACCTGAATGTAATGAGCAATTGAAAACGTTACTAACAATAAGATTAAAGTGTAATTGTGCGTCAAATTGTATTGTGCGCAAACTTTGCGCACGTGTTTCTTTAAACAGCGATATAAATAGGGAGAGATGTTTAGACGAGTAATTTTCATTTTTATCTCGTACAATAGTATAACAAAATACGTATAGATTTCTCGATGGATTTTCTAAATTATCGAGGGGGTGTTATCGGTTGGTCAGTAGTCGGAAATGGATTTGACAATCTTCTTGTTCGAACACCTGCCAAGATGTAGCAGCATGTGGTTTTTAAGATTAGTTGGTTTACTGAAACCACGGCTACAAATATGGCACCTGAATGGCCATAGTCCATTATGCACGTACATATGACTCTTAAGATCTCCCGGTGTTGGGAACGACTTGGAGCATTGTGAACACTTGTGTGGCTTCTCCTGAAACATAAACGTTAAGAGCACCCTTCACTGCGAATTTATACTACGAATAAATTGAAACAAATCACTGTTTTGCGAAACAATGTAATTTCAACTTGTAAAACTTTTAGTTCTCGTTCATAAGATAAGATTGTAAGTTTTACAGTAAATTCAAAACGACATTACTTCTTGTGCTATGTACTATTACTCGTCGTTTTCAAGCGTTTGCTGGTTAATATTTATATTTAAGTTTTCTTCAAGGAAAATATTGTGAAATATGTACACTTCGATTATGAGAATCTTCGATGAGGAATATCTTAAAGGAAGTTCGATAAATATTATTGTAACCCGCATATTTTTTTTTTCTTTTCATTGAATACTAGCACCAAAAAATAGAACATTTCTTCTATAGTACAAACTACTACCTAAATAAAGATAAGATTCTAAACTTATTTTTATTTCACCAACTCGCAAAAATATATAAAAATCTATGAAATGTTATACCGATTTACGATGAAATGATATTATAATAGATAGAAAGAAATATAAAACAACGGCATTGATTGCGAAGAAATTTGTACAGAAATAAATGCTGTTCGTTATTGTATAAATTGGAGTTAAAACTGTTAACTTTGAACGAATAAAGGAACTCACAACACGAACTGCTTTGCATTTGATTAAAAATCCAATTAATTTTTACCAACACGATAAATATTTAAAAGAATTAATGGAACTTGTCGTGGTCGCTAATCGAACACTTCTATCATTTTCTTTCCTAAATAAGTATTCTAATATTTAAAATCTCTTATTTCCCATCCAAGCTCACGTTACTTTTTCATATACTGTTATTTTTTATATTATAATTTTATATTCTTTTATATTTTTATACTGTCATACAAGAATCAATACAACCAAGAGATAGATTGCTGAATTTGCGAAAAAATTCTTCCATTAAAGATAAGAAAAAGGATAGAATTTCCAAGCGATGAAATACAAGAAAAGCAATCCGCAGATCATACTTTTCCTACGTTTATCGCAACGTCATAAGGGACAAACGAGGCTGAAAGACATCTACGGGATCACATGCTCGACAGCAGCAACTATATTTTGCGGAATATCCTATATATTGTAATAAACGGAATTCTAAAAGATGGAAATCAGCAAACTGATTTTTCCCCGTACGCAAAACTACCATCGAGTGTGAAAGACAAAGTCGAAAGACACGCGTCGTATTTGTTATCCCGGTTCGATCGACTTGCCGAACGACAATAAAAGAACGCGTGGTCTCGCGAAAACACGATGAAAAGGTGGCAAGGGTAAGTGGGATGAGCGGCGGAGCACGTGAAAGAGGAAGGGAATGGAAGTCAGTAGAAACGAAGGAGAAAGATGGCAGGGGAGATAGTACACCGGCGAAGGTAGACGAGAGATAGAGGCGGAAAGCGATGTTAACATAAGATCGAAGAGAGAACCAGAAGAGTCTGCCTCCGGGTATATTCTCCGTCTCCCTAATTGGATTGCATTCCAAGCAGTAGCGAGTAATGGACCAATTACAGTAGCTGATGGCAAGAGCAACCTATATGGCTCCCGAGATATCATTACTTCGCTGGATTAGAGAAACTCATACGGGGGTTTCCGCTCTGATAAATAAAAACTCCGACCGATCTTTTACCACTCGCGCCTCGCGTTACCGCTTCGCGTACCGGTTTCCTTGCGTTTTCCCGATCACAACCAGCTTTACACCGACTGGGATAACTACGGCTAAAATGAAGATAAACTCCCTGAAGGGACTCGACCTGCACCGATTCTCAAAGGGATCCATCTACCTTTTCTTCTTCTCTTTCATATACTTTAACTTAATCGTGTTTTCAAATGCGTGTGTTTCTTTTTTCTTTTTAGATATTTGTCACTTTGTGATAGTATCGCTCATAAATATCTGGACGCTTTAAGTAACCAATTATCTAGCCGATTTAAGTAACGATGCGCTAGTGACAAATTGATGAATTTTGGATTTTAACTTCCGCGATGATCGAGGGTGTCACGCTTTTGGGTCTTCAGCATCGATCGTGTTACGCACTTTTGCGTAAACGTTACAGCTGCGTCCTGAAAAAGTGAGTTATAACGTTGACGAAACATTGGCGCATAAATGCAACACATAACAAGATCGATCCTGACGAGTCAAAAGGATAGATTAATGATTTATTGTTCTCTTACGCATTGTACCGATGATCGTTGAAACTCCGGATGAGGAACTGTTGCAACAATATCATTGGTAAAATAGACGTTGTAATTTCATTAAAGAATGAAATGTTGTTTTGCAAGGTATTTTCTATAATTATGTGATATCACTGGTTCACGGATAAAAATTAAAGACCACATTTTATATCGAACTACGATGCTACACGTTGCTAAGTTTTGACGAGTACTACGAGTAACTAGCGAAAGAGTATCGTACCGATAGGATATGCTCGCAATATAAGAATATTTATCTTTTTCAGTGAGAGCAGCTTGTTGGAAACTTACCTTGATGTGAGTCATACGATGATAGTAGAGGTTGGAAGAGGCCGTAAACTTCTTACCGCAAACGAGACACTGATGAGGTTTTTCACCACTGTGGATTCGCTTGTGCGTATTCAACGAGCTCGACGTTGAGAAACCCTTGTTGCACACCATACAAACATGCGGTTTCTCTCCTTCAATTTAACAACAAAATCAAATTACTTGGCCGATGTTCAACCGTCGAAAGGCTTACGTTTTTAGACACCATCCCTTTCCATCGAGTTATGTTAAAATATTCTTTCTTGTATAGAAATAAAAATTTCCTCACTGTCATTAGAAATTGTAATCGTAAATTATGCGACTACTACTGGTCTTTAAATTTACTGCACAGTTATGGTTAATTATTCAACAAATTCTTCTCCTCGTTTTAAATCTTATTGCTTCGCGTTATTTGTTTTTCGTGCAACGTTCGTATAGCGTTAACTTCGAGTAAAATTAGAATTATTTGCTTGAAAGGCACTAATCGATATTTCACTCACCTGTATGCGTTCTCATATGACGTTTTAAAAGGGAAGGTCGGTCAAAGGATTTCCCGCAGACTTCGCACGGCAACAGAACCCTTTCTCCTCTCTTAATCGTCGTTAAAATACTGCAATCTAAATGATCCCCTGTCAAGGATAACGTCGATGACGAGGATTCCTCAGATGTAGATTCGTATTCGTCTACCTCGTAGTAGGGATGTGAAATTGTCGATGACGAATGATGAGAAAGCAACGCCATGGATAAGTCTAATGGGGATTCTTAAACGCAACATCTGGTTACTAAGCGTTATCTTTGAGATCTTATTAAACGAGGCACTTAAAAGAAAAGAGACGTAGACAAAAATCTTCGATTCGAGAAGATTACAGGCAAAGTTAAACTCTGACAGAGAAAGTTATTAAACTTTTCATTTGCCAACATTCTTTCTCGCTTCCAAGCGCATTCTACTACGTAATCACAAAGGTTTGGAAATTTATAAGAAAATCCGCTAGATAAATACAAATTTTATATCTCGTTCTCTGTACTCGCGTTACTTTTGGAAAAACAAGTAAATTCGCTACTTTTCTATCAAGTCCCTCGTGTATTTATAGGAGCAAGAGATTCCTACTGATTGCAAGAAACATCGTGCATCCGTGTAACTATGTATCATCTTAAACAATAACGTTGTAAAGAGCCTAACTAAAACAGCGTTTCTTTTCTTTCGTGTACCATTCTTTCAATTGCTAAAATCGCTATCCCGAACGAATATCTTTAAAAAGTGGTATTTACGTTAAAATAAACATTTGAAGATATTTATACCCCATATTTGGGTTTTGATACTTAGAAGTTTTAATCATTATGCGAATATTCCGTCGATTTATACCGTTTCCTTCTCGCCTACGTAACATAACATATAAGCCACGTCAATTTTTGCACGCGTCTGCGTACCATGATACTTCATAACGTTCTAATTCCATCGAAATACAACGTTTTCTTCTCCTCTTTGGAGATACTTGCGCAATATCGAGCGTGCTTCTACTCTTTACGCGAAACTTCACCCTGTCTTCGGCCTTGGCGCAATTGTACCTTATCCGATATAATAATATCCATTTTCTCGGATTCTTTCAAGGCCAAGGATCTCCTAGCAAATATCCGCCACTGCAACCATCCCTCATGGTCACCCGTTTATCCGGCGGTTCTCCTCTTCGGTCGGCGAGCCCTCCTGTTCGGAATTGAAGGTTCGCTGGCATTGTACTGTCCTTTATATCCCCCGGTAAGCGCGGGGGTCTGCGCATTTGAATCATGAGCGAACGAACGAGCACCTTGTGATCCAGCCGACAAAAATACCGGCGCATATTTGCATTTCAGATTTGTTAGCCGACTTTCTTTACCTTCTTTTTTGATTGACCCGCGATTGCGCCGATTAACGCGATTGCACCCGCTCAAGATTTCGATCGCCAAACACAGCCCCACAGCTCTGCCTCTTTCGCTCACTGGTCTTTCAGAGCGATTCTTCTTGAACGCATCGACTTACGTATAAAAAGAATTCGCGTGTATCGCGTTCTAATAAATCCTACAAAGGGACGAGGAGAATGATCCATAGCGTCTATGAAACGTTCTCGGGCAATGTTTCAGAGTTTCTATCTTTTTTTTTTTTTTTTTTTTGTAGATTTTTATAAGCTTTCTTAGACAACTTTCTTTGTTAAGTGACTTTGTTAAGTTTCGTAAGCTTCGCGTGCTTTTGACCCTTCGCAAAGGTATTATATAGTCTTGGTTTCGTTTTGCTTTAGTTATATTACGTATATCGGAGTATAGAGAGATGGAAGATGATTTGAAATGCGTTTGGGAAACGTATAAATAATGTAAATTGACGTATTTGAGAGGCTGCCCGTTTACGATTCTCTGTATTATTTGAAGCTAAAAGTCTTTAGAGACTCACCATCTAAAATGGAGTCAATGGTGCATCTGTACAGAGCAGACCTCGAACACATGTCGTGCGATATAAAGACGAAATCTTGTTCTGCCGTAGGAAGAAACCAAGCCACTAATTCTGTATCCGGTTGGACATCTTTTATTACTTCAAAGATTGGATCCCCTGAATTGCATAAACGAACAGAAAGAATACAACGAACGTTAATAATTCGCATTGATGGAAAATGAAAAGGTAGTTAATTAATAAAGGAGTGTTAATTGGATTTATCGAATTAAACGTATTATCCACTAAATTATGATAACGACAAGAAATATTAAACTTTCTACGTATAACTATACGTCATGTGATTATTTATATTAGCAAAAATTTCAATTTATTAATACTCGAGTTCTGACGTACAGATAATTATTCGCGGATAATTTAGTTACTTATGCACATACAGAATCGTACAGATAGATCGATGTAACTCATCTAGATTACATAATGTGTCACATGTGCGTAACACTGATCTCAAATTTAGATATTCAAAATAGAGTTAGTTTATTCAGACGATGAGAAAACGAGAACCAAGAAAGGAAAATCAGGTGATGAAAATATCGAACGTTATTCGTTACTGTATGTCGCAGGATAGTTCACTAAGCAGATATTTATAAATTGAAATACAGGAAACATAATATTAATTTTGAATGGCAGAAAACTTAGCGACATCAATAATTTGCATGGAAAATTTATCACGACTGACGTGCATGTACGCTATCATTTGCTGCATCATGTTGATTCTCATGATTTACTTAATCTTTTTTCTTCTTCTTTCGACGCATACATTAACTTACCTTTCACTTTGGTACCGATTAAGTTTACTTGTTCGTCGTAAGACTGAACTATACGGAGGAATCTTATCCAATTGCACTGGCGCTTGTTAAGACTGTAATTCGAAAAGAAGACTTCATCGTAGCAGCCGTATTCGCGTCTGATCTGAAACAAATCGCAGTTGTGAGAAACTTGAGTTTAAAAAACCGCATGGGTTGCATTAACTGTAATTGCTATCTGTAATACGTACTTAGCACAGCGTGATCTTCTTACGTTTAAAAAAAAAAAAAATCGAGTTAAGGTAACGAGTTTCTCCTTTTTAACTTAAGCAGTTTTTCTTGATAGAGAGAAAATTATTTTTCGGTATAAAGTGGAATGAATTAACAAATAGAAAATATTCAATTAACCGATATACTGTTCTTGAAAAAGCAATTTGTAATTATTTTCCATTAGTAATTTGAAATGAAATGTATTTAAATTTAATAAAAAATAAAAATAAAAATTATAGAAATTATAAAAAGATCATGTCTCGTAATTCAAAATGTTGATTTCCTTGTTTAAAAATGTATATTCAGATTTATACCTTAATAACTTGTAGAAATATTTATTATTAAGTAAACATAATGCAAATTAATTTCACGTCTGAGTAAATAATAACGATCAGGTGAGTTTCAGGTACTACGATATTACTATACCTGTAATATTTCGTAATATTAGCTAGTTCGATGGATAAAAGTTAATATCTATTTAACATTATTCATATTCATCAATACTCAATTATGTATTTTGATATTTATCGTTGCTGCTTATAGTTAGTCTCTTCGTTTTCTATTATTTAAAATCGATTAGGACGTCGCACTATCATTAAGCTACAGAAATTCTACCAATAGACCATATTAAAACGACTGAGAAAATTGTATATAAATGTTGATTGAACAATTAAAAAACACTTTAATGTTATTTTAACTACTATGTTTATATTTTCAATACCGGATGTAAATAAGTTATTCTGATGTCTTGTAATTTAAATATAATCGAACACCGATGTAACATATTCGCATTACGTATAATAAATCCTAATTCTAAGACGTTTCAGACTTACATGCTTGAACTCTTTAAACCAATTTAGTTCCTTTCCTTTATAGTCGATACTTAAACTCCTACTTAAATGGAAATTTGAATTCGTAGCTTAATTTATTCGATAAAGGAAGGAGTTTCAAATTTGAAATTACGGTCTGTACTGTTTCTCGTGTTTCTCCGAACGAATTAATTTTGAAATTCATACGAGGGTGCAATTCGAGGAATCCTTATCTTAGATATCTAATAACCAGAAGGCAAGTTCGTGATTAAGAAAATTATAAAGTGAAATCGAATTAAAATGACGATACGATGACTAATACTCGATAGACTAACTTATACTTAAAACTTTTTGTATTTCTTCTACACTATATTTATGAAATATATTTGAGTTTCTATAAGACATACTTATGCTTGACGAAACCAGAATCTGTTCGTTATTAAATGTTATAGCGCAAGCTTTTAGTTCCACTTCGATCTCATAAGCGAAAGATCTCAGATGACGATCTCTTTACACAATAAGACGTAGAAAGAAGCGGTCGTATAGAATTATTATTCACATACCTCTAGCTATTATACCCTATTATCTTACGTTCAGACTCTTCCATAAGTTTAACGCACGAAAACGTTTTTGCGACCATTCTAGCTCGATACCTATATAACATCGGAACCATTTGCAACTGTAAGCTGTGTTCCATCGATATTCTAACCAATTTACGATGCTGAAGAAATACTCAAACTTTTAACCAAGTTTTTGGCTTGCACGCGAAAATCAGCATTACCTCGCCCCTTACAATCCGAGTCACACCCGACATTTTATCTCGGCTGATTTACATTCAATATCACGTTTCGTCATTTATCCGTCGATATATTTCTATTGACGCTAGAATCATCAATTTGCAGAATGTGAATACATATATAATATAGCTGTATTATAATTTCTATAGCGTTGAAATATAATTCAAAGTGTTGAAATATAATCCTTGTTTAAATTGTACGCCGAATTACAATTAAAGGATTACTTTCACAGCTTTTCTCCCGATAAAAGTCAACTAATTCTATTTCTTATCTTCTATTCTATTCTTTAATTCTATTAAAACGCTTGCATATTGTTGATAATTACAAAGAGAAAGGTTTGAGAGCTTAAACAAAAGTGTGGTACAAAGAGTAAGGTTTTCCTGTCGACGGAAAGAAACGAGCTCGATACAGGACCGAAATAGATTAACGGCTAAGATCAATCGCAAGAATCCGAGCAACGAAAGTTGGAAGAATCTTACGACGAAACACGTTACTTACATCGTTGTCATCGAGAAGGGAGTAAAGGTCGATCTTGTCGAATCGAATGGAGCCCTGAAAGGGGTAGATCAACGTCCCTGCCGGAATAAGCACGTTCGACCATACGGATATCCTGACGTCCGTAACTAAACCGCCTGAATCATTCTTGAAGAGGCCCTTGTAGTTCGATCGATCATTCGCTAGTGCCAAGGAAAATTCTTTGGGTATCAGAACGCAGGTTTCCATAACAAAGGGCCCGCAAAGGGTGGCTTGGGGAAAATCACAGCTACCGTTGTCTCCACTGTTGTAAACACTTTTTCCCACACAGCGACAAGATCCTCGATTCTTTCTTTTTTATCGAACGTTTGTTACCAGACGATCGTGTAAAATGATCAAACGTCGATGCCCTTGTCTCTTTTTCTTTTAACAGTCTCTGCCAGAAACGTAGTTTTCGGCAAGAGAAATGGTAACTCGGGATCGATCGAAGAGGGTGGCGAAAACAACGTTCTGAATTCGAGGGGAACGATGTTAATTATTTTCGTCAAAAGCCACCACGACGTTGAAACGCACTCGAATCGTTTTTTTTAAATACAAGTACAGAGAGACACTGTGTGTGGAGCGCACTCGAAACTGTCCCGTGTTCCCCGGTCGTACGTCGTTTTCGTGTCCGCTCCCGACTTAGATCTAAATGAGGAACACGATCGATCGATATACCCTGCGGGCGGGGGGATCGAGCAATTTCAAAAATTGGAGCAAATCGAGCAAGTGCGGCGTGCGACGATCGCAAAGTGAAATTTCAGTTGCGAGCGTGAGGGTCGTTCGTCCTCCAAGGTGCAAGGGCCTCGGCTGACTGGATAGGATTAACCGACTGATCTTGACCTTGCGACGGGTTACCAGCATTTGCTACCGAATGGGTAGCCCTTCCCCTTCCTTACCTCTTTTCCCACTCACATGGCCACAGTACATGGCCCGCTGCAGACTTTTTCAGTGGCGTAGCCCTCTGCTAGTATCCTTTGACGCCGTACTTCGCCCTCTCTTGTCCTTCTCCTCCTGACCGTTCAACGATTGCCACCTCTTCTTTCATTTTCGTTCGACTTCTTCGTTCGACTATTTATCTCCAACGACTTCACTGTCTTCGTATCTCGCGTAATGCTGTTCTCTGTTCGCGTTTCACATAAGGAAGAAGTATACGACGAAGACTCGTTAGAGATAAGAGTAGCCAAACGGTATACACGCCAATGGATCTCTTTGCCCCACTATGTTCATCCTGTGGCGAGTGCACTTGGTGTATAGAACGAGTATCGGCTGCTTCACCATTACAAGGAAGCCGGCTCGTCGTCCTCGTCGTCGTCATCGTCGTCTTCTTCACCCTTCTACCGTCGCTGCAGCACCGTAAAGAGAGAACCCACGTGGGCGATTGGGCACCTGTCGCTCCCTGTGCCCTTTCCTTCTCCTTCGCGCGTTCTGTTCGCTCGTGTCCATCCTCTTCTAGTTCCCTACCATCTTCCCGCTTCCACGCCCTACCATATCCTTTTATCCGCCGCTCTCCTGCTCCTCGCCATTTCTTCCACCTAACAGCCTTCTGGACTCTCTTATTTCTTTCTTTCGTCGCGTTTCCTCGGGCCTGCACCTTGGCGATCTTCTGCCAACCAGCCGAGGCTGCCTCCCTGATTCCACGCCGTTCTCTCTCGCTTCAACCAGCTTCTTCCTCTACCTCCTGTGTCCAACTTCTTTCCTTCTTCCTCGTTCATCCTCTTCTTCCACTTTGCCTCGTCGTCGCTCGCCGCCACTCTGATCTCTTTCTCTCGCCCTTCTCGTTCACCGCCGTTCGCTCTACCCGTCACCTGAAAACCTCTCCTTTTATTCGTTCGTTACAACCAAACGTTGGAACACCGAGGAATATAGTTACGAAATCGATCGGGGACCGATCCCTACGCTTTTACCTCGCGATTACTCGCTCCTTTCGCTGATTAGAAGTTCTTCTTCTCGCGTGTTCGATCGTACAGAAGAGTTGACGAGTTTCCAAGGTTTCCAGTTCCTCGGTTTTTATTTTGGAATCGATCTACGTAATGGTAAACGAGAATGTTCGTTTCAGGCGATATTTAGAAGATGTACTCGAAGAAATGGTAGACTGGAATTTTCGTAAACGTAGTAGTGTCTTGTGGGATAATTTTATATCGTATTTTATATTCATACTGTTACTATACTATACTGTATCAACGTGTACCGATCGTAAATTACCAACATTTGTATTAAATATAATTATAGTAATTTGTATTAATTGTACAATAAACATTTTATATTAAGCATCTTAAAAAAGCGATGGTTTATTATGTAGCTTAATCATTGATTGCCGCTTGATGTTTGGGAGTTTCTTGATTTTCGGTAGTCGTTTGATCTTCAGTAACTTCATCTTCAATAGTCGCTTCGTCGTCGGTAGTTATTTGATCGTCAGTGATCGCTTGATCTTCGGTAGTCATTTCGTCCGTCAGTGGTTCATATTGTGTGCCTCTTGGACTTCTGGGTATATTTTTCAGGTCAAATATGTGTTTCGCGGTTTCTCGAATTCTAATTGCAGGATATATTTGTTCATTTAAGTTTTTAATCACCAAATTATGGCTTGAAAAATATAAGACATTTGTACATTAAGAAAAATAATACATTGGATAGTGAAAATAATTACTGTACATACGTTATGTAATAATAAGATCCTACGATTATAGCTGCGACTAAAATCAGAAAAAGAACCAATACGAAAACACCGACGTAATCTTCATTTGGCAACCAACCAAAAAAGAAACGCGTTGCCTGATCTTCCATCAAATGCGTACGCCAATTTGGAGGTCCTAAAACTTAGAAATGAACTTTAAAATAAGCGAATTCAGCTAATATAAAGTAAATATCGTAAAATCAAAATATCCTCATTCAAAAAACTATATCAAATTTAAAACTGGGTCCGCTATTACATCTACTACAAAGGTAGTTCGCTGTATTATCATAAGTGGATAAATTTTATAGAAATATTGTGTTTTGACAAAACATTCAGATAGAAAAGCTTTAAAGTCTATGAAAAATATCGAACGCGAGTAAACAACCGTGTGAAATTCACTTAGGGAAAATTTTCAAATTATAACATCCCTAGAAGATGTTGAATGTAATGTTACCTACACTGTTACCGGTTTTTCCGGTTCCCACAAGTTTCTACCAAGACTCGTTCAGTAAACTGTGCATATATCAAAAAAGTAGATGATTTTACATAAAATAATGTTTTCTATTCTATATTCTATTCTAAATTCATTTGGAATTTTCTATGTTCTTTCCATTTCGTATTTGTTACAGATGTTAATTACAGATGAACATCGAACCTTAATTATTTTTTTGTATCGTTACAGTAGAAGATCTATCTTACATTTGTCAAGATTTATATCGGAAGAGTTTATCATGTCTGAGGTAATTGATGGTAATTATCTTATCATGGGAACAGGGAATTTTTATTATAGTACGATTTATTAGTCACTTACTACTGTCCGAATACCCTCTCATTAAAATGTTATTCTTTTAGTAAAGAATGTTTCTTTGGAGATAGTGTATCAGTGATGCGCATTATATTCTCATTATAATAATATTCTTTGATGAAAGATCAAAGTACAACGTAAATTATGTTACATACATATACCTATTACTAATTGAGAATACAAGTTATGCAAAATATTTTTATACAAAATATTCAGAAATATTTGCAGCACAGCTTATGATTGATACTAGTAGAATGATTTAGACGTAGTAGAATAAAAATACGATAAATATAGGTAAGATTAAAAATAACAATTACCTCTGATATATATCATATTTGTTATCCATACAAAATTTAAGTCATTTTGCTTCACGACACATTGCCACATCCCGTTATGCGTTTTATTAACTTTTGTAATGTGTTCAACATCGGCTGCCATTGGAAGCGTGATGCCATAATTCTTCCACGTTTTATTGCGTACTAACCAAGACACTTCAAGTTCCGAATAAATGTGTCCTAGGATTGCACAGTGGCATTGTATGGTTGTGTCTAGAGTTTCCCTTATTTGCATAGTTTCCTCTGCTGGAATTACTGCCAAGGTGACCACTTTGATAATCGAATACGTTCCATCGATTCGACGTAGTGTCATCGCATAAACGCCAGAATCATTTAGAACCGCTTCCATTATCTCTAAATAAATAATTGTTAACTATCTCTGAACGAGAGATTCTCGGTGACAGCGTGATTTTAATAAAAACCATGAGAAATTATATTTTACCAATATTGTAATCTTTTAACTCCAATCTTTCAGGCTCTATCTCTACAAAGACACCATTTAAGGACCATTGTAATTCGGAACGAGGAGATTCCTTAGTAATTAACTGCACGATATCCGAGTCGGATTTAATTGTGATAGAACGATGTTCTTTGGCAGTAAGAGCCGTGTGGTTCATTCTAATCCTTCGATTTATCAATTTTATCGTATCTGCACGCAAAATAGTTTACGTATCGTTTTTACAGAGATGATATCAAGTTTCATTTTGATATTTTTATATCTAATCTTAATACGATTGTTAGACTGAAGATATTCATGCATTTATGGAAATTAAAGAAAGTAGAAGGACTTGATTATATTTTTGTATAATTTCTAATTTTACAAAATTTTTATTTTTAATTTTAATATATGCATACGCGATAATTTCTTCTGACAAATCAAAGATAAATTTATTTGCAGCTGGTTCCAATAAATGACAATACGTATACCGTGTGGAAATTCATAGTCCTCGAATGGAATTAGAATTTTTAAAGTTACCTTCGGTTATATCGCCACAAAGAATTTCGTTGCAACGTCCAGTCATTATACTCGGTCCTACACACGGTTCTCCTCTGATGTTAGGTGTTGGCGAGTCGCAACGTCGTTTTCGAATTCCTGTACCACCATTGCAGCTCACGCTGCATGCCCATGGTCCCCATTCTGACCAACCTCCATCAACTGATGGTCCTTCTATGTCTTTCAAGGAAAAAATTTCATTTTATCAATAATGTTTTAAAAAATTAAATCTCTTCCTAAATCTTCCTAAATATTTAATAACAGAATACAAGCACATGTGTCTCTACCCGTTGGAACGCAATTGACAGACCAAGTAACCCAGCTGTTGGCATCGACGCCGACGGAAAAGAAGTAGAATATGAGAGGACTGGTATGCTGATAATGAAACACATTTGTGGCGTTGGAGTAGACGTTCATCGTATTTGCAGACCATCTGCGAATTTTAAAAAGTAAATGTCACTCAACAAAACTTTCTGAGTCGTTGATCCTACTGCAGATCGTAAAGATATTTATCTTTAGTGCATAATATCGAATTATATTTGCCAAGTAAAAATTTATACCATTTTTTACCTTATTGTAATATTAGTCCATGAATTCATTGTGAATAAAGGTACACGCGATTTTTGTTTGTGGAAAATCGTCACTGTAGGGTACGTAGTTTTTGCGAATAATATCCAACAATCTGGGTCATTAAGCTTGAGCATAAAATATCTGTTAAAATAGTATATATCAGTAAATTACGTTTACTGGAAGCTCTAGTGTTTATTAAAATTAGTATATCACAAGAATTTAACGTCGTTGGGTAACGATAGATCTTTGCGTGTAACTTACAGAAAATCGTGAGTACAATTTTGGGATAGCAATGCAGCCTGCTGCATGAAAACTGAATATTCATCTGCAAGAGATGTTCGGGTTTTTAAGAATTTTTGAGGAAAAAATTAAAAAAAAGAAGAAGAATTTATAATATGTAAGATTGCCAATATAACAATAATTTGATTAATATATTACAGTATTATATAAATTACGGAAATTATACATGCGAAATTTAGAGATTGAGAAACTGAAAACAGGTGAGAAAATTTATTACATTTACCCTGGAGTCTCAGGCATCAGGTAGAAAGGGAAATGAACTGCACCTTCCCCTCGAAGATGAAGAGTCACTTGTTGAGGAAGCAATATTTCTTTGTCAATCCATGTTGATAACGATAGAATTCTGGTGTATTTATCAGTTCTCGTGTTTTCTATATGACAATCTATTTGTATGAAGAATCATTTATATTTATTTTAACTTGATACTTGTATCTAGATTAAAATATGAAAGGATATTCATGTAAAACATTAAACATTTCTATGTACCGATATGAAACATTCGCCTCTATATTTCTCGAGAACATTACTAACATTAATTAATAGACTGCAGATTTTCGTGGACTTATGCGAAATTATAATATTTAGTTCGTTTCTTTAATTGTGAACGTACTTGATCCACGATCGAACGCGAAGCCAACAGCTTTTGACTGTTCGCTGCCATAATAATAATACTTTGGTAGGAAAGCATTGGGAGGATCGGGATGAGTCCATTCGAACAATGGTGTAGGATCGCCTTCGTAATAAAGCAATAATTGTCCGCGTGGTATACGGATGATAAAGCTGCTCCATTTTCCGACATAAAGCAAATGTGGCAGAGTTTTCCTTTTGACTAAGGAAATTGCTGTAATTAAACAGGCTTCGGTTAAAAAGCGAAATAATTATAACAAGTTATTCTCAGAAGTATTAGAAAAAGAAGTAGGATAGAAATACACCGAACTTGAAATTACAATGCCGTGCATTAAAGATATTAATTATACGTTCAATAATAGAACAAATTAATTAAAACTTCCTCTTATCCAGTTTTCCTTTAACCGGTTTCCGCGTTAACCTGTTAGCTGCGAAAGACTAGTTAACTCGTCGGGCTACCAATGTTTTAATGATTTTCAGTTAATAATTTGATTAATCGAAGTTCTTTAGTTTCTTTAAACATACAGACATATTTGTCAACTTCCAAAGGATCTCCTGATTGAGTGATAACGGTTAATGATGGTGAAGGATTAAAATAAATTATAAATTACTATATCAACATTTGCAAATTGGAAATTGCCGACTCTAAATTCGATCACTGAGAAACAAGAAAGTATTCCGAATGAATATATTCGCTAATTACCTGTAGTTTCCGATTCGTAAAAGAGAAGTACTTTTTCGTTGTTCGACGTTCCTATTTTGAGGATGTAACGCGATTTTAATCCATCATCAGCTAAAAAGACAAACACGACAGAATCTGGATTATCCGGTTCCCAAGCTTTCACAGAAAAGTGTAAACCTTCCGAACGATATTCGGGTAAAACGTACAGACGCCTATCTAGGCCATCTCCCACGGCAAGAAACGTGTACTCCTCTGTAAGAACGACGATTAATTATAATTTTCATTGTGATTAATTAGAATTAGATTTTATATTGGTATACTTTAATTGCATCCCAAGAAGAGAATCATTACTTTTTAAATAAATAACAAAAATATTGGAATGTCTTTTACCATCATACTAGAACGCGCTTTACTATTATTATGCTTTAGCTAATAAGCAAGGAGGTTCCAAGTCGTTTGACATTTTTTTTCGATTCGTTCTTTCCTAATGAAAATTCACCGAGGAAACTATTTCATACGAAAGATCTTGAATAAAATATGGAAAATAAAATATGTGAATAAAATATTAGCTAAAATAATGTCGCGATATTTACCTGGTTTCTCACAATCTCTAACGTTGCATAGATCATGGGGCACCAAAGGATCCTTGGTGTAACACCAAGTGCCGGCGATATTACGCGACGGATTTCTACAATAATTACTGGCATTCTTGGCACTTCCTTCTGGGAAGACGCTATCATTGAAATATTCTCGACCGACTGTCAAACTGGTTTTGGGAACTGCTACATTTGCTCCAATTTTTGCAGATCTGACGCGAGTCGATTTGGTGGTATTTGCTCGAGACGCATTTTGGGCCATTGCTGGTAATTTGGGTCTGATTGGCCATTTGTCACAATCACGTCCTGAACGTGTTTTCGAAAGTGTTCCCATGTAATCGTTCGCCGTACCTGCCATTCGACATTCTGCAAAGGAGAGTTAATCATCTTTGTTTCATACTTGTTTTAATGTACGGTAGAACTGCGTCGCTGCACTACTCAACTCCACTTACTACAACGAAATTTTAGGTAACGCCCTATTAACTGAACTTTTGCTGATTGAATTCGCTTGTCTATGCGCGACCTCCTATTAGGAGTTTTCGTTATACGACCGAGAAACTATGAACGAAAATAAGTAGCGAGGAAAGTTGACGAGCTTCTATATAAACTGTTTCTCCTGTCTGACAAATTCAGACGAATGGAGCTCTACTGTATTTAAGTACAAGAATTTTATTTATCGGGACGAAATTTTAATTAACGCTTTAATAGAATCATTAATTACCTGACGATCTACATTTTCGAACGGAGCAATATCGTTTTGAAATCGTTACACTCTCCCAAGGGGCGTATGCGTAACAATAGGGACCATTGGAGTCGCGAGTGGGATTTCTACATTTATTAAGTGCCTTCAAAGCAGACCCGTCGATAAAATTTCTGTCACTTTTGTCCTCTGCTGGGATCTTATTAAAAGACACGCGTATACCAAAATGAAAAATTTTATGTTTACAGTAATTATAACAATTATTGTTGTTCACTGTAATACAGATTTACGTGTCTACTATAATTGCATGTGCTATGTAAGTATGTCTCAAAGATCAAGTGTCTGAATCATGTCAAAATCATTTATCTTTTAATTAACATCTTTAGCTTGATATATATATATTTCTTACTTCTTTCGATATCCATGGAATACATGGAATTTCTTTAATGCTTGTCCATTGTGTACCTTTGAATTGAAAATCTCCTATATCGGACAAACAATTTGGTGGCCAAGCATCCTCTACCGCATCTGATTCTATTTAAACGTAAGTTTCTTATAATAGTCTTTCGTATCGGCGTATAATCATTTATTGAGTATATTTTCTTCAGTATAATTGCATTCTACTATGAAATTTAAATTACGCACATCTGACGATAAATACGCGTAACAGGAAGATTTAAATCGAGGAATGTTACCTTCCGGAGAACAAAATAGCGTCCATTGCGCTATTGTCTTTTCGCTTCCAATGCTAAACCATCTCAAACTAGCAAAAAAGATTTCGTTCATGTACAATAATTCGATAGCACCTCTCTGCTTATGTGAATACACGCGTAAGTGTCCGCCAAAAATGCTACAACGTAAAAGAGAGCAGTAAAGTACTAAGGTAGCGAAATGGACGAATGTAATAAAATTCGATTGTAATATACGAAATGGTCAACCTGATGCTGAACTCCCTCCATGACCAAAAATCGAGCAAGCCTGAGGTGGAAATCTCTTTTAAATAATGTTTGGACGATTCTTCGAATTCTTGATACGTAAGTGTCGTGACGTCTTTGCTTATTATTACCTATATTATATCGTACGGTAATTTAAAAAAACGATCTGTTAAGACTCGATTATTAGAATATTTACCGTCACACAGGGATATTCTATCGATGGAGTTTGATACAAACGTATTTGGATATTTTGGCTCGCACGAACGAAGAGCCGAACATCGATCGTATCGTTATTTTTTTGCATGGCCCAAACTTTTGAAAAATCAATGCCGAAAGTCGTATGCGTCTCGCAATCTGAAAATTTTAGTATATAGCTATTATTACATATAGTTATATAAAACGATTTAGTATTTACTGTAGTTAAGATTTAGATAATTTTCTGGCCATTATATTCGAGGTTTAAATTTTAGAAATTTTAGGCTGTGCTTTAACCATATTTAACAATAACATTTTCTTCGTATTCTACTGATTTTGATTTATCGAAAACGTACGAATGTGACAGAACGAGGTGCTCCATAAAACGTTCGTTCCTCGAACTCCATAATACAGAAATGTTTCTGGGTACAAGCTTGTAATTCCATGTTTTTTCTTATATTCCTGCATCACTAAAGGTTTCATTGATCCCTCGATACCAGCGGAAATGAAACCACCACCCCATGTTATCCATATTCCCGTCCACTTTGAACCGATCAAAATTTCAGGAGTATTTTCAGCATTTTCTTCTTCCTGATCGGAGAAAAGAGAAATGTACTGTTTCATAATCATTAGATCTTGCATATTGTAAATCTTTGGCTTTTAGTTTAAGTCACAAAAATTTCAACTTTTTATTTAAGTCTAACGAGTGCTTTTATTTCGGACACTCTATATGTATATTTTCTTAAATATTATATCGTATTCTATTTTCTTCTCTTATAAATCTTCCTGTGAGAAAAGGCATGAATATTCATACTCTATAGATTATACCACGTAATTAGGAATATACAAAAGTTAAAACATCGTATTGTTACGAACATCATCTGTTGGAAATGTTTGACGGCTGCCAGAATTTGCAAACACCAATTCAACTCCTGCAGTCCATATGTCTGCTATTATTTCAGCGGAAGCGGGAATCGGTAAAAGACTAAGCAATATACCAGCTTGCCCCTGTACGTATGCATTATTCTGTTACACTAAGGAATTCTTTTGTCACAAAGAAGAAAAGTAACTAAGATTTAAACCCCAAAATAATTCTCTATCAATATTCCCTATCTATAGAAATTATATATGCGTTGATCTTTTATCTACATTTATTTTATCTTATATGTTCTATTCTTTCTCCTGAAAGAACATATAAAAACATACAAAGTTTTAACGATATACATATATGTTGTGATAATCGAGCATTGAAAATAAATAAATAAATGTGTATACCTTCTTCTCGTCATCTGGATTCCACAATTTAACCCAAAACGAAGTGTTACCACTGGGTGCGTGTAATTTTGTGAGTATTGCATAATTAGACGAATTCTTCGTAAATGCTACGCAATCTAAGAAATGTAATAACAAAATAATAATAAGAAGAAGAAGATCGTGTAGATTAGAATCTATGGAATAAATACAAAATCATGTAAAACCTCTATCGTCGCAAAATGGAATATCACAATACTGTTTCTGAACATATTCGAAACCTTCTTCGACGTAACACCATGGCCCTCCGACGTCACCTGACGGATTTCTGCAGAAATTTTCTGCCTCCCTACGTGATCGATCAGGAAAGTCCTGATCTCTGAATTTTTGACTCTATAAGACAATGTTACATTGTCGAAGAAAAACAACAAAAATTTCTTTAAATTCTATTCGCTCAGTATCGCATTAAGGTTTATTTTATTCACCTTCGAACCTTCAAGCTCGTATCGTTTGTGCCATGATTTACATTTACTTGCAGACGTTGCGATTTCTTTAGTCCCTCCATATTCAGCTCCTGGTCCCGATAGTTTGCATTCTACTCGTTTATACATAATTATAATTGTTATTGTAAATAACCTACCTTTATCGATAATTATAAACTTTCTCAATTTTCCTAATAAAATATTTTCTGTCAAATTATTTTATCTTATCTATTTTATATGATCTTTTACACAATATTCTGTTACTTAATAAAGTAGACAAGTTGCAAATAGCGTGCTTGTTAATTATAACTCTTATATACGAAACTCGATATTTTATTGATTTTACTTATCACAAATTTTGTAGCATTTTAAGTTTCACTTTTATTATATTACCTCCAAAATTACAAAGTGGTACGTCACATTCGTCGTCTATAAGCGAAGGTTCCAAAGTATAACACCATGGCCCTCTATTATCTCTCGTTGGGTTTCTGCAGTAATTTTTTGCAATTTTTATCGACCTTTCGGGAAAATCTTCGTCACTTATATCTTTACTAACCTGACATCAAATATTATGCAAATATAGAATCTCTAATAAAAGTGCCAAATTTATTATTAATATAAACAGTTTTTACAGTTTAAGTTCATAAATACGTATTATGTAATTGGTAGATTGCGTATGAAATTTGCCAATTGACTGAAATTCTCGAAGGAATAATCGATAATTAAAAATTTTAAATTTGAAAATTTAAAAAGTTTGCCTACGACTTGAATGATTTATGAAAACACTTACATGCCCTACAAAAAAATGGTATTGTAGTAGTAACTACAGAAATTAGTAACATTAACGAATATGAAAATTGCTTACATCGATACGATCGATTATCGTAATGAATATAAAAGAAAGAGAAAAATTAAAAAGAAAAAAATAAGTAAATAAAATAATTTTGAAGATTTTTAATACTTTTGTAATGATCTTTTTAATTTATCTCAGTTTTCATGAATATTCAAGTATCTATGAATTTTCAATTAAAAAAAAGATAAACGACTTAGATAGAAAAATACTTCTTTGAAATTATCATTAATTTCTAATTAATAATTTAATTTAGATGAAAGCTACCTCGTGTATTGGTTCATCTGTGTACCAAGATTGGCATCGAATGCCACCGGAAGTTTTGGCTATTGTTCCTCTATATTCCATTCCTTTTTGCGTTAGTTTGCATCTCATTAAATCAGTAAGGATTGCATTACGTACTACAAAGAACAATGAATAAATATTTCCATTTGACAATATTGTGTCTTGTAATTCTATCTTGTTCGAAAATAGTACTAATCTTTATTAGTTTATCGTTCGTTTTTAAGGAGATATTCGTGATCTATCGTATTTACCTTTTTGACTTGTAGTTAAAACTATCAAAAAGAATATGAATATAAGGTTATAGGTCACATACAAAACCATACAATGATGCATGTTGTTTTTTATTGACTTCTTTTAAATATACTAATCCTTATTCTTTATTACTTTATCCTTATTCTTATTATTTATTCTATATCCTACATTTTTAATTGACTCTCACAATATTTCTTCTTTTTGTTCAATGAAACGAACACTAAAATAAATACGTGAATATCAATTGTGTTATTGTTTTATCTGTCTGAAACTCGTTCTAAAAACGAACGTAATTCAAAGGAAACGAAATTTGAGTAAGGAAATGAAACGAGTGGAAAATTTACCATAAACATAGCTGTGATACATTTAAAAAATTATATACCTATGATTATATTCAGAACCTGAAATATTAATTGGAGGGAGGGAAGAGAATTTTACAAATGGTATTAAAATTTCAAAAAGTTTAATGGGGGTATTCATAAAATAAAAGATTACATATTATAACGTTACGTATCAGTTAAATATAAAAATCATTGTTATAAAACTTGAAAAATTGAAAAATTAAAAGTAAACAATGTCCTTTGGACATAATTGCATTTTGTTAACACTATATTAACCCTTTTGCTACGGTACCCTTGGAATTAAAAATATTTTAATAAAAAAAAAAAAAAAATTTTAAATCATGCGAGATACACACTTAGAATTTTGACAAATGATCGTACCTAAGATCGTATATGCACGTACTTCGCAGCGAAAGAGTTAACATTGCGAAGAGCAACTTCCTTGCTCTCGTTTTTTAACTTAAATAACTAATTTCCTTTAAACCATTACTCTTTAATATTATTAAGTCCTCTCTCTTTGATATTTCTTAAAGAGAGCACTACTTCATTATTTTAGAAATGAAAAACGTAAAAAATAATCGCACACGCATTCTCCAATTTTCATTTTTTCTTATTTTAAAAAAAAATGGAACTGAAATTGGACTGTTGCGTGCTCGTCAACGATTCACTGCTTATGCCAGTGCGCAAGCAAATTAATTAGTACCAATTATAAATTTGCTAAAATGCACGACTAGATTACAGCTGGCATGATACATGAGCTAGTAATCAGTGCCACGCGTTTTCAACATGTTGAACAAACGTATAACAAGTACTTTAAATTATAAAACTCTATTAGAAAATGATGAACGTAACGTGAATAATTCTCTATTTTTTTTCTTTTTCCATTTTTTCTTTTTTTTTTTTTTACGACACCTCACAACTTGTAATATATTGTTAAAAAGAAACAGTATCTGTTTCGAAACATCTTTTATATAGTAAAAAATTTTTCGTTGACATACAGAATCTCATAAATTTTTGAAAAAAATTTCAATCTGTGTTCGCGATACTCTTTTCGTTTAGTTTTGATTATTATCTTTTTAACACGATTATATAATAATATTTCATGTCAGAAAAGATGCATTTGCCTCGCAAACATGTCAACTTACTATCGCATATCGAGCATGCAACATGTACAAATTTTGACAGCAAACTGTTCTTAAAAAGTTCAGCATGCTAAAAATATCCCAAAAATCAATTCATTTCTTTTTTCTTTTTGTCACAGGAATATCTCATTTCCTGGATAATATCATAGCATTTGTAAATTATCTCGTATGCAAGTTTTGTAGTACTTTTACGTTGTTTAGTATATGTACCAGGTATATTTATATATACATATATACGTATATACATATATACCTGGTATATATCTACCATATTTTGTTTGCCGAATACACTTTCATACATACGTATTATAGTATAATGTATACAATATTGGATTCGTAGCAGCATCATTCTGTTGCAGTATAACTGTAACAAAACATTTCTGTTAATCAAATATCTTATACAAACAAACATGAATTTCCTTTTTTTTAAATGGACGTGCAATGCTGGACAATTATTGCCTGCTTTGCTCTCGTGCTAGAAGCCATATTAAATTGCGTCTCTTTTGAGAAATACTCAATCGAAAATAGTGTTGTAACTTACTACTGTCCCTGATTAGTTAAATGTATATGTATGTAGATATTGAGCAGGATGGTACATATTTAAAATCTCAACATAATAATCTTTGTGTCTTAACACAGCATTGAGTTAAACATGCATTACATAAGAATATTTTGCTAAAATTGTTTTATATCAGGGACAACATTATTGCTATATACTCTAACGCTAGAGGTTCTTTAATATGAAGAAATTACTTTTTGTAAAAACTTCATCATGTTTCGTGTGTAGAAACCTCTTCGACAGTATTAATGTTGAATTGCTGATTTTGAACGTGTTTAACGCAATGATTGGCTATAATATTTTTTCTCCTCCTGAACATTTTTCTCTTCTTAATTTTTTAAATAATTTTATTAGTTTTGAGAAGAAGTTTCTACACAATGCCATTGAGATCATGTATCCCTTGAACATAAGTTTCTAGAACAATATTTGATTGATTGCTAACTGTGTAAACTATTACATTAATATAACTCGGTTATTTGGTAATATATCACTATTTTCCCAAAGAAAGAAAACAAAAGAAAATAAATAAAATTTGATATACTATGTATAGACCAATAAAATTATTCTATTTAAATATTCGTCAACTGAAGTTATAAACATATTAAAATAGTTATTCAAACACAAATCCTTCTTTTAAGTTTCTGTAAAAGAAAGAAATGAACTAGGAACAAAATTTGACTTCTATTAAATCAGTCTTATCTCAGTCTTACAGAGTGCAAATGTAACTAATGCTTTCGTAAGTTCCATTAACGTCAAACTAAATCAAATATTCTCACATTCATTAGACTGATTACTGACACAGAAATCTTACACGTTGTATAAAATTCAGATCTTATGGTACGTGCCGTTTTGTATGTTTTTACAATTGTGTGATATCAATTAGAATAATTAAGATAATAGTAACGATATTACTAGCCATGAATGTGAATACAAAAGGAAAGTCAACAAGAATGGTAGATTTTAGAATTTTAGAATTAATCATATGCCAATAATAATTGTAAACAAAATAATGATAATCATTATTAATCAATAGATGCCAGTATGACGATGCCAGTACAAAAAAATAATTTTGGAGTCTGATATGTTAGAAATGTTACTACTTGGCATTTTTGAATTAATCGTGGCATCCTTAAGAGACGATGTTATTCTCACTCTTTTTTTACGTAAATACTTCCTTTGTAATTCTATCCACATCATCGACTGTATATCTAACTTTATCTTAGTGGATTCCATTATTCCACTCTATTATACACACAGATAAAAATTTTTATAATCACAAAGACCTTTCATAAATATACTCACTCCAAATTGCATTTATATTTCTTTGTCTAACCAACATGAGACGGTTATCACTTCTTTGAACAATTTCCTCAGAGCTGGTCAATTTAACATTCTACACTATCATTATTTAATAATGATTTTTTCCTTATTAAAAAACATCTATGGATAGCGAAAAATTTCGAAAGTAAAGCGAATGCAAGCTATAGGATGAAGTAGAATTTCAGTATCTTTGTTACTAAATATCTACTATGTCAGAGAAAATAGTTACATTTTCATTGAAAATGACAATTATTTTCTTCAGATACATACATACATACACATATATATGTATATATGTATGTATGTATGTATGTATGTATATATATATATATATATAGTTTTTATATTACTTGTATTGTGCTACTCTCAAACTTCCGATCTGACCTGATATCAAATATCAAAAAACAGATTTTTTATTTATTAAAACTCATTCATCGGTAAAAATAAATTATAAAACAAGGCTCTACTGTTTATAAAACAAAAAAAAAAAAAAAAAACAACTCTAAATGACCAGCATTTTATAACACAAAGTTTGTTTCTTAAAAATTTGTAATTTTAAATATTTTATATCGCAAAAAATTTTTTATTATTAACCATCCCTTCCCTGTGTAAATCCCATACCTCTAAATCTGTGTAATTTTTCGTTTTGTCATTATTCGCGAATTTATAGACAACGGCAAGTACGTATGAATACCGTAAAAATAATATTCCTCTCCAAACGGAACATCTATAGAGAAACGTTATTTCCACGTTGCTTTTATTCACCACAGATGAGAACATCCATAGCAATATTGATTTCAGAACAAAGTTCTGAAAAATTTTTTAAAATTTTTCTTTCCTTTTCTTTGTACTTGTGTATTTGGCACATAGGCAATCCGAAGTTTCGAAAAGAATCTATACGGATTCTCATAAAATATATAATCAGTAGGAAAATATTAGCTCTCATGCTTTGTCACACTAAAGCGTCATACGCTTACTCCTAATCTCGAAAATAGTAGTTGTGTTCGCAATTGTCGCGTAATTTTTTTTTTTTTTTCATTATCCCCCATATATAAAATCTTACTCTTACTACCTTCTTCTTCACACCATCCCTTCTCCTATTCTTAGAATAAATGGATCATTTAATAAAGAAGGAGACGATTGTTACCAAAATCTATGACAGCGAGTTTACCACCGGGGAACAAAGCTATTCCCGATGGTCTGTCCATTTCTTCGTCGCCCTTACCGTAGCTACCGAATCGCCCTATCAACATACCAGATGCATTGAATATCTGTATTCGATGGTTTCTAGAGTCAGCAATGATAATGTTTCCTTCGTCGTCAATCGTCAGACCTTGTGGTCTCAGGAATGGTTTGCTGCCACCTGTGTTCTTGCATTCCAAAACTCGGGCGTTCGTGAAATCATGATCGATGATCACTACTCTGTGATTATTAAAATCAGTGGTAACGACGTTGCCTTGGGGATTGAAAGCAACGCCACGCGGTGAATCGAAATGCTTCCACATATTCGGCATGGCCTCGTAGCCGTATTTTCGTAGAAAAGTGCCCTCAGAACTGAATAATTGGACGCGATGATTTCTAGTGTCAGACACCACTATCTGGCATTCGGCGTTCACAGCCACATCCCATGGATAATTGAATTGACCATAGCGGCTGCCTTTTTCACCGAAAGTTATAATAAATTTGCCATACATCGTGAAAATCTAAAAATTGACGAGAATACGAATTAATCGAATGATTCTTTCTTAATGCTAGCAAATAACACTAGCAATTTAAATTATTTATCGATTTTTTATGTTAACAAGTGTTTCGATCGCTTATTTTTTATGCTTTCCTATTGGAATTAATCATAACGACTCTTGTCGTGAAAAAAAAATTTCTGTAATATCGGTATAAAAAATAATAAGACTGAAAACAGTACTTCATATGGCTGGAAATTGTTATACATTTGCTTCTGAAAGTTGTTTCTCGTATTTCGCTATAATAGTGGCATGTGATAGAATCATTACAGATTTGTTTAATTGATTTTTAATTTAATTAATTCCATTAAAGATGAGCAAGTGTTCAAATACTTTCAAACCCGCTATTCTCACTACCTAATTTTAATATTATATTTGAGAATAATTTGAATTACCTGTATACGATGATTATCTTTGTCAGCTACAATTATACGGCGACGTGCATCGATGGCTACGCCAGCTGGACGATCAAAGTTTCCATGCCCGGTTCCATATGAACCAAATTTTTTTACAAGGGAACCATCTTGTTTAAATACTAGAACACGATTATTTGACCTATCTGCAACAACTATATTTCCTTCTCTATCGCATGCTACGCCCCATGGTCGGCACAAATTATCATCACTATCACTTGTGTTTCCAATAATTTTTATAGGTTTCGCTGGCACATCAATCTTTTGATTTATTTGAACTACGACTGGATAACTACTTGCAGCAATGGCTCTTCCTCGAATTGGTGCAAGGAATAAAAAGGAGAGTCCACGTCTAAAGAACATACGAGGCGAATTTCCACGGCCTCTCAGAGCTCGTCCAGTGCCTATAGGTCCCGGATTATTTACCATAATGTTTCCAAGATTCGCTATAACGGCCATTATATTTGCCTCCGAACTATTGAATGAGATCCAATTTTCATCATGAGATGGAAGAGATAGATAGGTCTGACGGATTTGGAAAATCTGTATTCGATAAAAATCATGCGTTAGTAAAGTGTCTATGCATCTTAAAGTAACAGAAAGGTATAAAATTTATTACTATAACGCTAAAATTCAGGAAATTAAAGTAATCGATTTCAAATTTGATCTTTATAGCAGATATTTATGAGACGGTGTTAGTGATTTTTATATTCTTTTATGAAACCTTTAATATCAACATTATTATGAAAAATAATTCAATATCGATAAGCATTCTATACTAAATACTAATATAATTTTTTCATTAAGGCAGTGACAAAATATCTCTAAAAGAATAATGTAAAAGCCACATTACAATTATTAAATAACAAATCAATCAAATCTGTATTAGATTTTATATAGAACGTATAAAGAAAACGTGTATATGCAGAGGAATATCCGCATGATTCTGCCCGTCTTTTTCATTAGCCTGTAAATTTATGAATATCGGTGATTCTAGAATTAAAATATTTCACGAACGTTATCGTTACGGTTTCCTCGCTGAGAGGAAACATTTGTCGAAATATTACCGAGATGTTGGAAAATGATTCACAAGCGCAGGATCAGAGAGGTAGAAAAATGTTTCGTGTTATATTCACGATTGAATATCGGAAGATTGATAACATGTGATATCTACCAATATCAGATTTTAAATATATCTAGTTACAGTACTAGTTTTTGATAACCAGCAATGTCGATAAAATGATAGTAGTGAAAAGGTTTTTAGTACTATTAGTTTCACTACGGATAACGAATGTTGGGAGGATATTAGTTATCTAGATATCGAAAAACTGAAAAATATTAGATATTTGATTTCATTAATCAATACCTCAGCTGAAGCCATATCTTTGATCATTATTAGACCCATTGGATTGTTAAGATAAGATCTGCTCTCCAGAACATCATTAAGTTTGTCAGCAACTCGTGATAGTCGGATTATTCCATATCTGATCCCATCGTCTCTTCTCTGTAGCGCAGTGTATTTTAGAGTTCTGGCTTTCTCGATTCTACTCAACAACTCTTTTTCTCTCGCCTCCAAAGCGGCAATTATTCTTTTCGTGCACAATGTCAAATCTGCAAATGCCTGTCTTGCTTTCTGTTCCAATATTTCTGCCGATATCTGCGAAAGAAATAAATCAAATTGTAGACACGAACATTTTACGAATATACTAACCCTCCATCTGCATACTCGTTTATTTTCGACCAATGATTTCAAGTGAATTTTCATTTTCCCCATATTTTTGTCTAAATTTTGTTCTGCTTAAAAAAATCGAAGTAACATGCAGCGGCAAAAACTATCGGAGTATACTGGAAACTTGGTTAGAAGAGTATTCGGAAATTTTTATGTTGAAAAATTTTTGAAAACAAAATCCCAAAAAAGAACAGCTGCATGGATTTAAACCCAGTAAGCAGATGACGTCAAAGATAAGGTTGTAAGCGGACGGTTAATAAGAGCATTATTTTGTATATTTAATTTTTCTAAAAACATTGTATCTAATTATATATTTCGACATAGATGTTGATAATGTATCATTCTTAATTTAAGATATTTAATATTAACTGTTATTACTTCAGTCAATTCTTTGTGCTTAATTTTTCTAAAAGGTATCGACACAGTAATATTAAACATTCTCGATGTAAACTATCATTATATTTTATTATACTTGTGATAAATGAATTTCTCACAGGATAACTTACTTGCACATCATCTAATTCCTCTCTTAGGGCCGAAATTCCAAGCCTAGTTTCTTTCAGTACTTGACCCGCTTGAATGCAAGCTCGTTCAGTGGTATCATTGAAATGAACAGTAACATGATTGCCATGATCATCGTATCCACAATCAGCACAAATAGGTTTGGAACAAGTCTGACAAAATAATTTTCGACCATCATGATGAATATCACAGTAAAATGGCTTTTGTAAAATGTGGAAGTTTGGATTAGGGACTACAGGGCTTAGTAATCCCGATATATCGGACAGTGAGATACGTTCGCTGTCGTTGGTTGCGTCCGAATAAGTCTGTGTACAAGAAAAAAAGATATTTTATTAGCATATAACATAGTTCTATGGTAGAAGTTCAGATGCTATTGAAATTTTTATTTTTTAAAATTTATTTTATTCGTCGATAAGAAACCTATAACGAACAAACTTAAGTTAAAGATTACACATAGAAGTTAACCGTTTAAGGAATGCTGTTAGATCGAAATATACTTACCAAACGATGACACCTAATGCACCAATCGCAAGGTTTGTCATAACATTCCTCGCATCTAATGTTAGAAGAATTTTCAACGTGTGCGAATCGGGAACTGCGGGCAGTTGGTGCACTTAAATTAGTGCTGCAAACTTGTAGTAAAGTATTAATCAATGCATCCATTTCCTCTGGGGATGCACTGTGACCTTGGGGGGAGATCATACTGTTTGGGGACGATGCACTAGTACCCGGTGGACTTGCACTCGAATGACCGGATCTGTTATACTGCCACCGGTATCCATTTGTCATCTGCAACGTAGGAAAACGTATAAGTGTGATAGAATAAAAGTAAAAATCCTTTACTTCATAATTGAATACTTTGGATCCGTTAGTACCTCGTTAAGGTTCGTATAGAAACGGATATGAAATGAAACTTACATTAAAAAAATCTTGTTTTTGCTTGTTTTAAATGGAAGGACTAGCTAAGAAACTTAAAAATGTGTAAAAATAAAATTTAAAAATTCAATATTCATCTTGGACGTAAGTGTGAATAAGAAGTTTCTTCATTATTAACACTTCATACCTTAAGATATTCTGCATTTGGATCTTCTGGTCTTGCGGTATTTAGTACATAGTCTGGAGTATGAAAGAAGTGATTTAACGTAGGACGATTTTGATCCATGATAATGTAGATGTGTAATTAAAGTACTCTGGGGAAATAGAATTCTCGTCGTAATAACTTCACCTGGAACAAAAATAATTCAAATAATTTAAATCAAGACTTAAGTAATTATTTTCATTATATTACAAAAATTTGTTAAACGTGAAAGTACGTTGCCTCTTTGTACCCCCAAAGTTGTACTCTAGCTTACACGTTGTATCAACCACTACACCGTAAACATAATTCAAGGTTCTGTATGTATAAAATCCTAAGAAAATGAATATTAATTTCTTTGCTGATTTCTATAGAAACTTTTACTTTTAAACAATATGGTGTATATATATGTACACATACATATACAGGATGTCTAAGTTATTCTCAACGAAATTTTGTCAATACGTTTTGTAGGTAGAAATTTTATTCGTATCAAACGACGTATTCCTATATAACATCTTTCCCTTACTTATATCGTAGAAGTTCTTACGTAGAAGAAATTGACGAAGATCGACTTGGAAAAAATTGGGACACTTAACAAGACATAGAGATACTTCTCGTTGGTCCCTTAAGCAGTCATACCGTATCGATTGTGATTTATGGGTCAAAAAATATTGGATGTATTTACAGTATCATAGTTACAAGCTGAATGAAGATCGATTCATAAGGGAGTCAACGGAAAAGCATTTTGAATCGTACGGATGGCCCCTTGATCCAGTTTCAAAGACGAAACACCCCTGCACAGCTGGTTCAAGGTCATCGCATAAGTCCTGAACAGGGAAGAATCGTGATACCCTTTTTAGTTCGGGGATCGAGAAATGGGGTCCCGCTTCCATTGGTGGGACCTCGCAGAAATCAATAACAGTAGGAAATTCGACGTAAGTACACACGTATCGCCGTCTATGTGTTTCTAAATGAATGTTTCAGTCAGCTTCTAATCGTAACTTTCTCCATCCGTTAACGTACTATTCGTGACTCAAATATAGAGACTTCGATAGAATTCGTTACTTCGTTTCATCGTCACCTCTGTTAAAGGTATTGAATGAAAATGTATTTCTAATTTTATTGTTATGCAAACTTTTATTGTTGTTTATATGAACTAGTCAAACCATGGGATTTCTAAAGAAAAAAAAACAGAATTCTTATGGAATTGACTTTCAGTTTTCTATGAGGCCACGCGGCTTGAAAGTTACTTATTTCCTTGTATCATTATTGCATTATTGCTATCAGATGACTTATCTATAGCAACGAAAAATCTAAATTAATGCGAATCTCATCCTAGTTCAAAAGTTGCTACTTCAGTTACTCGCGAAGTTAGAAATTACACACTATAACTTCGTAAGATGATGCGACCACAGTATAAATCACGCTTGCGTCAAGAATAAAATGAAATTAACATCTCAAACAAGCTTCTGACATTAACATTAATGTATGAATATTTGCATTTCTATTTCTAGAAATAATCATGCATCTACTTATAATATATCATAAAATAGCATATTGTAATATATTTAAAGAATGTAAAGGTAAATATTGTTAAAAACGACGTAAACCGAGTCCTATTCTGTGACCCTTCGGGGTTGGAATTACGTAACAAATAAAAAAATATTAAAAATAATATTTGCTTTTAAATATTATTAAAAATATTTCCCCTGTAAATTATATTCCATATTATACATAAGATCGAATGCAACAGTTATATGGAGCGAGTATTTACGTTATGAAATTATGAATTTTAAACTACATTAAAATTTCCACTTTATTTTTATCGTACATTTATAATAATAAGTCAAAAGAATTCCTCAATGAGAATTAATAACAGCGTTTAACAAGAATTTAGTCTTTTAGTCTTTCAAATTTTTTAATTTAACGCATACTTCAAACCGAATATTTAATATGAAAGGGAAATGACTCGTGCTGCCTTCATAAATGTAAAATCTCATACAACGAATTCAATACTGACAACCGTATGAATGAAACTTCATCGTCTGGCCGATAACACTTTGTTAATTAGTTTTCAATCGTGTGAATTCCGTTCGTATGTAACCACATAACTCAGTAATTGGCGCGTTTATCAAAGAGTATATTAGAAAAAGGATTTTGAAATCTAAATAAAATTATATTCGTTACAACTCTGTAATATTCGTTCGACTATAATTAATGAAATATCAACAACGACAAAACATATTGCACATTATTTCAGAGTGAGTATATCTCTTAATTATATTTCAGAAATTTCTCTAATACAAAGCGTCAATCAATTTATTTCTTATATAAAATGACTTCTATGCGTTATACGTTTAGGAAAAACTGAATTTATTAACTTTCTATCAAAAGTTTAATATAATACCATGCAATTCTATTTCTTTTTAGATCGCGGTTACCAAACGTAATTTGTATTAAATAATTTGTAAAATGTTTGCTAATAAAATTGGGTAGGTAAAATTCCAAAATTATTGAACAATCCAATTTTAATAAAATGCAATATTGCAATATTCACCTGATCAATTCTGTATGACCCGCTATTATAGTATAAGGATGACCTCCTCTCACCTTTGTATGAAAAAACTTCTATTTATCGAATAAGGATATAAAATCGAGAAAGAAAATGTTTCAGGAAAACGGAAAATTTCTCATCTAACATTTGACTAAAAATAGAAATTCACAACGCGAAAAAAAAAATAGATTTCTATAAATATTCTACATTTATAATAATTTAATAAATTAATAAAAACAAATCTACTAATTATTTGCTTAATAATATGTTTATAAAAGTTGGTCCACTATGACCGTTAAGAATCAGGATGGTATGTCTATGAAGAAATGGCACGTCTGGTTTACAGTAGTGTCAAGCGAAAACCTTACACATTGACCTGCAAACTTTCCCTTTTTCCGTTTTTCCAGCAGCTGACCTGCAGCAGTTGGGGGTGCTATCCTTGAAATTACCATGGTGACGAAGGTTAGACCTGCTATTCTTTTCGAGGGTCAAAAAGAAAGAGAAAGTGAAGTATGTGTATCCGTTATTCTCTGGGACCCCCAGTAACGTATAGCAACAAGAAATTGCGAGGAATTGTAAACGCGGTTAGTAACAGGTAACTGTCTCTGTCCTATGAAATATTTGAAAAAATTTTCCGATGTTTGAAATTTAAAGTTGTCTCTGGGTAGCAAAGAAAAGAAGATAAGAAAAATAGGAAAAGAAATTATCTACTTGTTTCCTGTTTGGGTTATTGAATATATATAGGATGTTTCCTTTGTAGGAAAGATGCTGAGAATTGTTTTCCAAGGATATTGTTTTCGGAATTTTACACGACAGTGAAATTCAGAAGTTTTTACTTCTGATGAATTAATTGATGTATAAAAATATAGAATGGAAACAAATTAATGAAATATCGCATGGTAGATTTTGATATTCTAAACAATTCATCTGGAAACAGAATGCTTTTCGTTTCGATCAAAAATAGGATAAGTAAAATATGGAACCAATTTGAATTTAAATTGGTTTTAATGTTAAATTGATTTTAAATTGTATTAATATTGCAGTTTTCAATATCGATTGTATGAATGTTTTAAAGAAAACTACGCTTAGAGTATAGCAAAAAATAGTTATAAATTCATACAATGTTTTGCTACCTAACGAGCAATATTGTGTACGTAAAGAAAAATAGCTAGACATTTCATGTAAATCGTTATTTAAATATGTAATGTAATATATTAAAAGTTAAAATAGAAATATAAATGGACAAAATATAAATTCAAATATTTGTATAAGATTTGTTTCTCAGATAAGAGAAAAATACATGCGTCTGCGCATCTATCGGACATATGGGTGTATATACTTATTTTATTATATTAAAATATAAATTTTTCACTATCTTTTCAGTATACTATATCATTAAGCCTCAAAATTTTTGACAATTTTCTACAACATACAATCCATACTTACAGTTCGAAAAATTCAGAAAGTCCTTTCAAACATGCAATGTTGATATTTCAATGTCTTCTATTCAAATTATATTAAACAAATTCATTTATATATACTTGTACGTATAAACAAAAAAATAAAGAACGATTAAATATAAACTTCACGATACCATCGTATTCTTATTGAAAAATATTTTCAAAGTGACAGAAAGTAGACGATCATAGAGACGCATTCGATAAACCGACAAAAATGAACGAACTTTCCAAATTTCGTTTTCATCGTTGGATAGCGTCGTCGTAGATACTTTCCCTCTCGTTCGAATTTCAATGTCGTTCGAGAAGAGCACTTTATGATACAAATAAAGGAATGTAAACGAACAACGTTCGACCTGAGTGACAACCAATTTTCAAGCTATCTAATGAACGCCCTACGTCGCGCTATTCGATCACAACATTAATAATAATACCTTTAAACTGACCGAGAGTCAAGAATCGATGGAATCGTTTTCACTTTCGTTTCATTGCGGCAGCGTACACTCTCATTTATTCCAAGTTACATGGAACAGGAGAGTCGTTTGCCTCTCTTTGCCTAACGATTTTCATTCAAATTACAAAAAAAAAAAAAAAAAAGAAGAAAAAAACAACAAACGAACTATAAACCCAACATAGAAAGTACGTTAAAATATTTAAAAAAAATGTAAATACCCTTACCTAGAAGTTGTTCATGGAAGGTAAAGATCAATGGTTGAAACAAGAAGTGTCAACCGATCTCGACTACTGGAAGCTGAGACGATGACAAGTTTAAAAAATGGGAAGACCGGAAAAAGTGTGAGCACGTGGTCGTCGAGGAATGCAACTGCAGAGGACGTGCCGAGCCTCTGGATGTTTAGTGATCTCCCGAATTCGACAACTCGAGGACTGAATGTTGGTTTGAAACTCGGATCCCTCTAGCACCCTCTGCCCCTCTCCTTCTCTTCCTCCGCCGCCCCGCTCCAACCCCCGGCCGCTCGTTTAGCCAGGCAAGCGAGCTTTTCTCGACCAATCGAGAGAATGCATTTTTACTCCCACGTTCGAATTGGTGATTCACACCCCCGCACTATCTTTCCACGTTGGAGCAACAATACACAATACTCCGTTTTTCTCCCTCTCTCCTAACTGTTCTATCCCTACCATCCCTTATCCTCTATTTTCATCCGATTTAACGTTTACGTTTCTCTACGAGGACCTAAGACTTTTCCTTAAATCGAACCTTTCCAATTCGATATATATATATATATTCGTTAAATCGAACCATTCTAGTTCGAGCTATAGGCAGCATATATACAGCCCCAACATCACGTATCAGTTATTACAAACATCAATTATTAAGATTTATAAGTTATTTCGTTTGGAAGTGAATTGGATGAGATCGGCGCCTTGCAGTGTGAATGTGACTATACGGAAGTAGTATCGTGCAACAATATGTATCCATATGCAATGAGGCTTGGGGTCCAGTTGAACGTGTTATTCACCAGGTGTAGAATAAATGAATAACCAAGCAACGAGGAAGAGTGGAAGCCAGTTCTTCAGCGTGTATGACTCTAACGCGAGAATGATGTAGAGCTCGTGGTCGTAAACACGAGAAATGAGAGCTTTTCACCGAGAAAAACACGATCACATCGCCCTATACGTGGTTGCTGTACAGCGTTATTATGAACGATTGCACTCGTGTGTGTACGTACGTGGATTCGATAGATCGTTAGTATTTGATTTCTCTTACGAGGGATTTTTAGCTTTTGCTTACCGCTGTGGCGGCATTCCAGGGCGCAGACGGTTTAATCGTAGCCACCTCCTTCAGAGCGTACGTGTGCATGCAGCTACGTAGCCCGGCACCTATATACTCAGTGGAAGAGTTTTCCATGTCAAGGGATGATAGGACGCGTGCGCGAGGAAATCATGAATGGAGCCCACCGCTCAATGCGAGGGGAGTCCAGCTACACAATCACAATCATACATCCACTCTACTTTTATTTATATCCCTCCAACGGCGACCTTCAACCAAGGTAGGATTGATCAGATAAATCAGGTTCTCCATTCTGCGGAGAAACAGGTGTCATCTCCGATTCTTCACGATTTTTATACAACGATTGTTCTCGTCAAATGACACAAACCGATGATCAATTATGACCCTGAAGTTGGTGACGCTGGGTCCATGTGGACATTCTATTTGTACAAGGCAATCTATGATCTCTGTTATGAATCATGCTTGCTAGAGCTATTTGTAATAGGTATAATTTTCGGTCCCTCTTGGGAAAAGAGATGAACTATGTGTCAGATATTTACAGTTACAGTTCTTTGATGTATTTCACTAAATTTCTTCTTCCTGATAGGAGTTTCTTTTATGAAATTAATTTTTCAGTATCTTGTACTCTTTATGAGAATATCGTATCAGTTATTGATAAACGTAGAATAATCTAAAATTAATATTACGTTATAGGAGAAGCCTGTTGAACATTCAAATCATTATATCCCTGATCGAACGAGTAAATGAATATTGGTATCAATCATGGAAGTGTTTACTAGTATTCATGTGAAAGATATAAAGAGATAAGGAAAGAGAATAGGGTGGGAGATATAAATCTGAATATCCCTCTTTACTTTTCACGTCAATTACTAATTTACCTAACCAGAATAATGGTCGAGCTTATACACATATCAGGTGATTGATGACTCTTTTGAGTTCATGCATGTATTAATATGCAAATAAAACTGGACGTAAAACATGAAAGATATGAATGGAAAAATATTTCTATTGAGAGTTGTTGGCACGATCAATTCCCGAATTGCATGTGATACACTTTTTAAAAGGTCACCATTAGTAGTAACATTGACGTATGAAGAATTAGCGCAACCTCAGGTTTATGAATGAGTACCTTGGGCGTGAGGATCACGTGGCGGGGCGCTGTGGCGCTTTAACGATCGAGAACATCCTGTCTCCTCCCTTCGTCGAGCTTTATCACACACTCCCCTCTTTTCTCCTTTGATATGACCAGTACAGGATGTATCATTTATAGGATCTGGGTCGTATCGGAACGATCAGGATTCAGCAAGTACAGATATCCTGCAAACGAAATATCATTAGTTGGAAACATCGTTGTTCAACGGAGAATATCTTGAGACTTAAAGCAAAGAATTTTGTGAATGAAACATTTGTTTATAAAGCATATTTAATTGTCGAAACATATAGCAAAGGTTGAATTAATATCATCTCTTTTTCTGTAATATCTTAAGTTTAATTTTGGGTGGTAGAGAAACTATGATTTTATAGGAATATACTTGTCGACAGTAAATGATTTATGATTTCATCGTAATTCACATTTAAGTATTAAGCATTTAATACCATCTTTCTATATCATTACATTGTTATACAATCTATCAAAATAGTTATACAGAGTAATTTACGATTACTTTGAATTACATTTATTATGGACAATCGAAATATTTCTTATGTTTTAAAATGGCAGATTGATCAAAACTTTTTAGTAAGTTGTAGGATGCAGGAAGCAATTCGTGGGCGTACCTAAGTGCCTGCATAGTTGTGGGTGCACATGTGGGTGGATTTAGCAGGAAAGGGTAAGGTCATTGTTTTTGGCAAGATCACGTCTAACGCAAACAGTTAATTCCTTCATACAATAAAAAGATACAAAGTATTTAGACAAGCTAATATCTTTCAAAATATACCGTACGTTTCGCTCTACCACATTAGTTTATGTAACTAAATAAATTGTAACTGTCTCAAATTGAATAAGTCTGTATGAAAGTATATTAATTTAAAGCATATTATCATGACCCAGTACTGTTACGAATAAATTATCTTTGATTAACGCTGAATAAGTATATAATAACATTTTGCCTGTTTAATGTATTTCTATAAACTGTTTATATATTTTGATATGAATAAACAATGCGTGATGTCAGAAGCGTGATGTAGCAAACTGACATTTTAATAATAACGTGTACGAATTATGAATGTGATTAGCACAGTATTTAATAATTTTGAAATCTGCAGGAAAGTACAAATGTTCAAAGTATATGAAATATTCTAATAATATTAAAAATATAACAAAATACATTTTTTTCAACCAGATAGCTACATTTATAAACAGTTTATCGACCGAAATGATTGAAACTTTGAAACGAAAGTTTCCATGTAAAATTCTATGTTATAGAGTAGCCTTTCTTTAACGAAAACCTTGCACCAATGACCACCGTGACGAAATTCGGCGGAACGAATTTTTCTCAAAGCGTCAAACTTTCCATCAACAGGCACTATACTAAACTACGATGTAGCCAACTTTCTAGAAGGAAAGTTGGGAGCTTTTCTTCGCACTGAAGTCCGATATATCTCAAAATTTATTATGAGGGAAATTTGGAAGTTTCGATCGGCCAAGGCTGCTGTAACGTTCCATGTGTCATGAATTTTCGAGGATAGGATAGTTGAAACTTTCCGTGAATGGACCAGTTCGATGAATTGAAACGGCGTGTAGCGCTTGCTATACATAAGTACACGCGTATATATTCTCCACCCACGCTTTATGCGCGGGCGTCGCGACGAAGGCGTCGTAGCAGTTTCGCTCTTGCGATGACCTTGGAAGCACCCACGCGCCAAAAGAGACCACCACGCGGGGGTGGTTCGTTCATCGACGTTCCAGCTACTCTTCTCGATTTTCCTCCCCATTCTCTCTCTCTTTCTCTCTCTCTCTCTCTCTCTATGTACTTACGTATTTCCTATACGCAATATAGAATGCGCGTGCGCCATTCTAGCGCGTAAACGGAATTCACCTTCATGTTAAAATTCACGGTTCCCATTTACGTAAGTAGCTTATTATGCCCTCTCTTATTGGTGAATTCGTTCGTTCGCCAGTTTAATTTGACGATAACGCTTTCCAGTGTCACAGTATATATTGCCAACGTTTGACGTATCATGATAGAAGAAATGAAAATTAGTTACGTCTGTGACGCCTTTGTCTCATGTAAAGGAACTGCTTGGTACTTCGTGCAAAGGAATTATTTCCTTACCTATAAAATAAAGGAATTGGATTTTAAATTGTTGCAAAATTGAACGTTAGAATTTTTTTACTTATAGGTAAATAATTATAGCATGTAAAATGTAGAAATACTTATTTGTATATTCGCTGCTGTATAAGTTATTTAAAAGATGAGGAGTATATGTGCGAATCGTCCCTTATACAGGACTCAATTTAGTCAGAAACTGATAATTCTGCTTGAAAAATATACGTTATAACGGTATAATTTAAAAATTATCGCTGCCTATACACTATACAATTATACATCTATTTTTTATATAATTTATATATATTAACTATACAATTAAAATGTTTTTTTCTGGTAAATATAAAGTACAATTGCTATGCTACCACGAAAGCTGTTCTAGAAAGTACGAAATGCACATCGTTATGGTGAAACACAGTTTGGGAACTGTTCCTTCTGACCTGCTAAATCGTCGGTTATCTACTGCCAGCTTAACAATACGCACAAACAGTGTAAGTGGTAGAGGCAGGTATAAAGAGTGTTCGCCAAACATTGCCGAACCTATCTGTTAAGAATTTTTCCAATTAGTTCCGGCAACCTTCTAGAAGAAATTCTTTCAATCGTCGTCAAAAAATAAATATTGCGACATAAAATTTCGAAGATCGTAGAAACTTAATATTCTATGAAAAATCTTAAACAAATTGAAGTAATTTTTAAATAAAAATAAAATTGTTTTTCCATATTCCTATATCTTTATGATTCTTAACGTGTAAGCTAAGAAAAATGTCATTGTACACAAAGTATTTACTGAGTACTGCGAGTACATCCCATTTAAAAGACTTTTCCAGAATTTCTACGAAAACACTTACCGAGCGCAGATGTTTGCTACGGACTATTGTACCTTTTACTATGCATTTATGACATGAAGCAAAAAGCGTAGGACAAAGGTCGAAGGCTTTGAAAATTCTTACTTTTGTGGGGGCGTGTAAGAAGGCACAGGATTGCAGTTTTCGTTAAAATTCGGGAGAAAGATTTCATTATTATAAAGAATTTAAAAATGTTGCACTTCTAACAATTGTAACATAAAATATATCAAGTCATACATTATAAACAATATTTATATTAAATATATAACTATACATATATATTGAATTTCAGTTAGAAATAAAGATTTGAAGTAAAGTTAAATTAAGAAGTAAAATTATTTCTATTTAATAAATTATATACTTTCCTTACTAGGTAATATTTTTGCTTGTTAATGTTACATTAGAAGAGTAAGATATATATTTATAACAATAAAAATTAGAATAAATGAAACAAGTATTTTCAGAGACTTGGCTTTGTGAGTTAGCAAACAACTTTTGCTCAAATATAGCCTGCATTTAAATTAACGATACAAGTCAATTTGATCTACTTGTCAATTCAACAATAATACAATGAAGTTGTTAAAATTTATGACTCGCAGAGTGAAATTTGACCATTTCGACACATCTGTTACAACCCTGGAAACCTCTGTTCAACAGTATTTTCTTAATCTCTTTCTGTAATTATACCTGTTCGGACCGTAAAAGGAATTTTCGCCAAGGACACAAAAGATATATAGTATGCATGGGTCTATTCTCTAGAATTTCTTTAAATACACTAAATCGTAGTCGTTGGGTTCTGAAGGTCTAAAATTCATTATTTTGCCAGTGCAGTAAATCACTGTTACACGCAGTAAATCACGAATACGTTAACTTTATTTTCTTATATTTATTAAAAATTTTGAAACGTTTATTAAAAAATTTAAAACCAAAATAAAAAATATACTCCTTAAAAAATGCTCCTAATAATGTAATAATGATAAAAATATCTTGTACAATAAAACTGACTAAAAAATTTGTAATAAACTCTTTTGAACATTACGCGAATTGAAAAATGTTATAGTTTAAAATAAAAAATATTATATATATATATATAATTTATATATATTATATATATGTCGTTATATATCTCTCTCTTATTCATATATATATATATATATATGTAAGAATTAACGAAACTTGAGTTATCTGCAATATACGGAATAAATTCTATATTTGACGTATCATATAATATAAATTGGAAGCACAATTTTCTATTAAAACTAGCTATTACAATAAACTAATAATGAAAAATGCAATGCATATTTCATATCTGGAAAAATTACGAATTAATCAGTTTTTATCCTTCATACATTTTGTGATTGGTACTATAATGTTTTGAAGAAAAATAGGAAATATTCAGAGCTAATAATGAGTAGTGTTCAGGTGTTTGAACATATATACATATACGTGTAGCTTTCATAAAACAGATATAAATAAAATTTAAAATTTTGTTTAAATTAATAACTTAACTTTTTAATTTAACATTTATAATGGCGTCGCAGGTGTTACGGTTATAAATGGCTTCAGTTTTCTTTTTGTTTTATTTACTAGTGACGCTTGCCGCTTTATATTTGATTCTAAAAAAGATTAAATGTTAATATACATATAATAGATTATTATTAGCTTTTATACTAAGAAATAACTTTAGCATTAAGAAATTGCTCTTTCGTATTTACTTTGTTATATTTAAAATTCGACTACTTACTAATTGTAGAATACGTGTATAATTGCTTTAAATCGGCAACTGGTCTTATGGGTTTCGTATCGATTCTAGGTGAAACTTCCAGCGTTTCTTCCTCTATAAAGTAGAAAATAGTTATAATTACACTCTATATAAATATAATATTAGAAGGATAAATATAGCAGTAATACAAACCTTCTAAATTTACGTTCGGTAACGATATACTCCGCTTTGTTCTGAATTTTTTTATTGGGCTATGCTCTTCTTGAAATTCAATTGCATCATAGTACTCTGTACTAGAGTTTGATTCACCTAAGTAAGGTAAAAGAAAGCTTTTCTTATTAAAAAGTACTTCATTAATTTTCAATTTTAAAACTGAAATTAAGTTGTATGTTTGTTATATATAATTATATTAAATAATATTTATACTGTATAACATTTTGTTTAGAATGCGTTTAAAGTAATTTTTGTGAACTTATTTTACTTCTATTAAAAAATTTTACTACTCACGATCCCAACTTTCCATCATTCCAACTTTTCTTTATGATTGCTGGCTGCTTACTAAGAGATGGAATGTAAATCCTATACTATTGCGGGACAAAAAACGTTACATTTGATTTACATGTTGTGTTTACCAACAAACTTTAAAATACGTGTAAATTTGTAGCTAATGATACTCTTCACTAAAAAAGATTCTATTATGCCATAAAACAGGATTTGCTTAAAATTTTAATTTTTAATATACATATGTAAAAGATAATGGAAAAGATACAAGATTTTTTTCGTAGTTAATTTCTATTGAAAAAGTCATATAATATGAAAAGAATTGTATTTCCGTTTTATCTTTCCCGCGTATCGTTACGTCACTGATAGCCACTGGTAGCATTGATGATGAAGTGAGCCCTTCATTTCCTCTCCGGTATATAGTGTTTTGAAATATCACGTGGCTTTCTATCGCAATTGTATCTTTGATAATTAATACTTGATACCATGATCATATCTTAATACCTAAAGTTTTATTCTGGTAATTTATAGAATTTACAGTTAAGTAAAAATAAAATATCCCTATGTGGCATTGTTTATTTTTTTAGTCAAATCGCTTTTCATTTCATATATGGTGCTTAATTCTAGTTTTATAAAGTAACGATCAACACATGTTGATGACAACAGAACATAATATACTGAAATAATTTGTTACATATAGGAAATAATTTATTATGCCGTAACATAAATTGTAAAATATCTTTACAATTTATAAATATTTTAATGTTTAAAAATTTGAATTACATAAAATATGTGCTTTTTTAAATATTATAAAGTAAAAAGGTAATGTTTTCATTCATTATTCGCAATGGAATGTTGTGAAGATACAGAAACAACTACAAAACCTGTTGTAGATATGGTAAATCTTAAAACTTAAAATTAATATTTCCTCGATAAAAAATTTATAGAGTAATTATTAAATTTTTATCAGTATAGTATTTTCTATTTTATTGTATATTTTAGCCAGAATCAGTAACGATTAAAGAATCATCAATTTTCAAAGATACAAAAGTGTCACAAGATTTTCAAAAAGATGAAATTTTAAGAGAGAAAAAAGTGGAAGAAACTACAAGGAAAATACCAGTAGTAACGGAAAGGATACGGGAAAATATTACAGGGAAAATACCAGAAGTAACAGAAAAATTACAGGAAGATATTACAAGTAAAATACAAGAAGTAAAAAAAGAAGTAAATGAAAGCTTGCTACTTACTAATGAAAATGAATCTATAAAAAATATAGAAGAAATATACTCAACCAACTGGTTTTATTACAATTGGAATAATTCTCCAAGATTATTATGCGAAGCAACTGCAGAATATCAGACAACTGAATCATATGAAAATTTTACAAAGGGTTGTCAGTGGTCTCCTGATAGAACATGTTTACTAGTACCTTCTGAAGATTTTAGGATTCGAATTTATGAACTCCCTAAAGAATTATATTCTGAAAAAATTCCTTCAAATTTATCATCCACAAAATTTTCAGCAGCTTTAACAGTAAAAGAAGGAGGACTTATATATGACGCTTGTTGGTATCCTTTTATGAATTCATGGGAACCCGCAAGTTGTTGCTTTTTAAGTACAAGTAGAGAAAGTCCTATACATTTATGGGATGCTTTTAATGGTGAATTAAGAGCAACTTATCGAGCTTATAATCAGTTAGTAATATAAATAGTTTACCAATATATTTACATTTTCATTAAGTTTTTATTAAATATTCTATTCTGTTGTTAGAGTTGATGAAGTAGAAGCTGCAATTAGTATTCAATTTATTGACTCTGCTAAAGAAGTATGGGCTGGCTTCAAAAATGCTTTAAGAGTGTTTAATATGGAACATCCAGGTCGCCAAATAAATACCATTGAATTTAAGAGAGATTTTCCAAATGTAATAGGTCTGGTTTCCTGTATTCGAGAAAATCCAATTATGCCAGGATTAGTTGCTTTTGGTACATATTCTAAGAACATTGGTAAGTAAATGATATCGACAATATTTCATTATGAAAATATCACTAATGCTAGCAATATAATTCTGATAATTTACTTATATACTTTTGTTAGGTTTATATAGAGATGGGCCATTATGTACTTTTAAAACAGGAAGCGGAGTGACTCAAATTGAATTTAGCCCTTGTGGAACAAAATTATTTTCTGTAGTTAGGCGCAGTAATGAATTTTTATGCTGGGATTTGCGTAACCCAGGTACTGTTCTGTACTCCCTTGAAGGACGCCAGTCTGATACGAATCAGAGAATTCAGTTTGACATTACATCTAATGGAAACGAAATAGTTTCGGGTATGTTAATAAATATTTATTAAAATATGTTATATTATTGCAAAGATAATTTCTCTTATTATTTAAAATTTTTTAGGTGGTACAAATGGAGATATTAAAATTTGGAAATTACCACAAAGTTCAAATTGCGAAGATCTTAATGCATCACATAAAATAAAATTATCATGTGACTGTATAAATGGTATAAGCTTGCACAAAAGTTTACCCATTATTGCTATCAGTACAGGACAAAGATTTTGTGATAGCGTACCACAAGGTAGGGACAATAGTGTACGACTATGGTTGTGTTCTTAACTTGACAGTATAATAAACTATTGTAAAAATAGATTTTACTAATATATATAATATAATGGAAATTACTATTTTATAAGTGGAATTTTGTACAATACCTTTCATGATTTGATATATGTATAACAAATTTTTAAATAAAATATTTATATGATTGCATTTTATTATTTAACTATACAGAACTAAGTTTATCTAAGTAATTTTTAAATAAATTGAGTATTTACTTGTACCAATAAATGACATAAAAGTGAAATTTTTAATGGATATAAAATTTATAATAAAATACATTTATAAATAAAAATTATATTTCTATTTTTTAACTTTTTATAATTGAATAACTCTAATTTAAAAGTAAACTAAATAAATAAATGTTTGTAAATCAATTTCTTATTATTTTTAATAATTTCTAGAAAAAATTATGTTTGAAATATTTCAATTTATTTCCAATATTTTATTTACGAATATAAAAGTTCAAATCTAATTACTATAAATTTGGTATTTTCTTTTAATTAGTTTGATGTGTATATTTGGGAGGAAGTACAACAAAAGCGTACATGGTAAGTACATACATTGAAGTAGCATATAAAGGAAGTACAAAGCTTTTTAAAAATTATTTCAAGGAAATATAAAAGTTATAAATATAAATAATTGAATGGAATCTGTTAAAATTCATATTTAAATAAAGTCAAATAATATCTTGCCTATAAATAGAAATTGTTAATGTTTTTAAACAACATTAAACAAATATTCAATTTTATCTTTGTTCTACCTACATAGTCATGGATCTGTACATTACAATTTACAATGTACATTAGTGCGTCACAGTCGAGTGAGTCGAGTGAGTCGAGTTAACTTCAGTTTCAGTTTAATATTTGAGCATCACGTGGTAGGGATACATATTTTGGCGGACAGACGATTTTTACTGATACGCATTTTTCGAATTGTATTACGCAGTTTACAAAGTGCCTCTATAATTTAGATACGTAATAAAATAAAGGATATTTTTGTCTTAATAATTAACATAATTCCTTGATTAGATGTAGCGAAAATTTATTGAAAACGGTATCTGAAGTTTACGTGCATGCAAACTCGCCGGGAATGTGAAACGTTAAACTGTTGTATACCCAATTGTATCTCTTTCCAAAAACAAAACTTGTTTTCGTTGGTTGCATTGTGGTTTCCTGATACAAAGAAAAAAACGGGGAGAGGGAAAAAAAGGTAGGAGAAAGGAAAACGTAAACAGAGAAATGAAGAAAGAGCTGAAGTAGAAGGTGTGTAGCAATATGCGCTATGTATTAATGCGTACGAATACTTAATAATTGCTTACTACAACCTGTTTTCTCGGCTGTTTGTAGGAGGTAGTCTTTGAAGATATCGAATGTCTATAAAAAAAGATTTCCAAAGGGAATCAGTAAACGATTTCATTTTAATTTCATGCGATATATTAGTAAGAGCGCAGAAGATCTTATTTTAATTTTCGTGGACAATTCTTCGTAGACACATTTTTGATGAGATGAACGAAATTTCATTGTAATTCTTTGAAAGACGAAGATTCGTAGAATGGCTTCTAACATGCAATCTTTCCTGCGAATGCTGAAAATGCTGCGGGAAAATAGCAATATCAAGGAAAAACGTGAAGCTTTAACCTATATCCGCAGGTACGAATTTCGATATTTTTATCTGTAAATTCATATATATATTATATTATATTATATTATATACATATATATATATATATATATATATATATATATATTTTATCTATACCATACCATATTTTAATTATAATATTATTAACTTTGTTATATAAAATATATTGTATTGTAATATGTAGATTTTGTTAAACTTGCCAATAATTATGTTACTTTCAGCAACAGTAAAAAATTAGAATCTACAAAATCTATTAAAGAAGAGCAATATAAGGAATTATGTAAACTGGTTATAGATGCATTTGCAAATGGAAATAATGACATACAGAACGAAGCATATGAAACATTAAATGTAGTTATTCAGGACTTCAAAGATCATACTTTAAATTTATTTGAAGCTATGTGGCAGATAAGTCCAAAAAATAGGTTTGTTTATATAAAATATTTAAATTTTAATAGTTTTTGTTATTGGAAAACTACAATTTTATTGGTTTATGTAAGCATTAATAATTTTAGTAACTTCTTTCAATCATTGCAATTTCAGATTAAAAATTCTTAAGTTATTAGAGGTAGTTGAAGACAATGCTATATCAACATTTGCTTATGACGCATATGCTGTAAACTTCTTTAATAATTGTATGTGTACAATACAAACAAATACAATGCCATGGACGGCATCAAATGCATGCGTAGATAATCTACAAGCACTGATAGATGCAGAAAGTAAGCCACTATCAGATGACCAAAGGGTAGAAGAAGAAACAATTAACTATTGTATAACTTTATTAAGAAGATTGTATAAAGTGGCTGCAACAACATCAGATATTAAAGTTCAAAGAGTATGTAAGCAATATTTGCAATATTACAAAAATATAAAAATATAAATTGAATGTCTTTACAGTTTCATGCCTTGTTAATGGATAAAGTAATACTGTTAGCTTATATGGGTCATAAACGACAAAGAGGTCCTGCTTTAAAACTTTTGCAACAAGCTTTAGCTACAAATATAGTATCACATGTTCGTACTAAATTAGCACCTGCATGGACTCGTTATATAGCAACATTACAGTCTACATACTGCAAACGTATGTTACTTTTAGTATCTACATGTGAACTAGATTGGGCTACACAATGGAATGTCAGTATTCAGTTTCTTGGTGTGGACCTCCATCGTGGTGCTGGTTTAATAAATAATTTATTAAGTGTTGAAGAAAAAGCATTTAAATCTACAGATACAATTATACGCAGGTATATATAATGCTTGTATCAAAAATTATATTTTTCAATAAAAATTAGAAATAATGATGATAATATCTTATGGTACAGGCAAGCATTTCTTTCATGGAAATTACTGGTGGACAATTTTGCTTTAGACCCACAAGAACTTGCTACTGCTAGACGAGTAAAATTGTTATGTATTCCATTGAATGCCAAAAATAGTAAAACTGAATTAATAGCATTAACAAAGCTAGAAGTTTGGTGGCATGTGATTATTAGGCTTTATAAAGACATTCATAAATTTGTTAATCCTGTAATCACACAGTTTTTAAATTTTTGTTTTGGACCTCTTGGAGATACACCATTATTATCTTCAAAGTTTGATGTGGTAGCCTCACCAGGAAAAAGATTTTTTAAAACAAAAGTTGTTGCTGTGGATGCTTTATGTCAACTTCTTGTCACAAAACAAGAAAGTTATACTGCTCCAATTTTGGAAGAAAGACTTCCGCATCCTATATCCGATACTGTCTTTCGAGAATGTTATAAAAGTATAATTCACAGTGTAGGAGAAGCTCTACTTGTACTGAGCCAACTTACAAATGCAGAAATGAAAAACAGATATCAATTTGGTAAAATACTATGGACAAGCTTAGTCAGTTATGTAAAAATTAAAATTAGATCAGAATCAAAAATTGCAGAAAAGGTTGGTTTAAATATTATTAAAGAAAAAATACATGACTGTTTTAAAATACATTTATATAAAATAATTGCTAAATGATATTTTACAGGAGATTATGTATAAAGACATGACAAGGGTTATTATAGAATTAACAAACTATGCTGGGGATAAACCAATGATTAAAGATTTGATTCTTGACACAATCTTATTTGAAATTGCTGATTTAAGTACAGATTTTGATTTCCAAGATGATACATTGTCAAAATTAGTATTCAAACTTCTACAAACTTCAATTCTAAATAAAGCTGAAAAGTGAGTATTGATATAAATATATATTAGTACTAATACTAGTGCAATACTAGTACCTAACCCCAATACTAGTGCAACATATGTTATTGTTATAAAAAGATTCACTGAAACATATTATAACTGTCTCTTTAAGGAATCATTATGAAGCATTAAAATGTCTTATTTGGCAATGTATTAAGTCTCAAAAGAAAAACGTGTATTATCTACATGCATTTAATTGTCTGAAAGAACTGCATGAAAAGATATATTTACTATTAAATGCAGAAGATAAAAATGAGTAAGTTATAAGCAATTTAAAATAATAATTAATATTAATTATAAAGTTAATTTTATCTTACCTTTTTATTATTTTTACAATATTTTCCAGATCTGTTGTTCTTGAATTATGGTTTATTTTGGCACATGTATTAGGAGAATACATGAGTGATATACAAGAAATTAATGAAGGAAGTATTACAGAACATAACTTTAAAACTGTTGAATCTATTGTAGCATTTCCATTTATGTATATGCATTTGGAGGACCACAAACAGGTTAATTTTATTAAATAATTCATAACTTCTACATAAACTTTTACATACATAAACTTTTATCTTAGTTTGTATGTTATTTATGGTAGGTTCAAGAAGTAGCAAAGGCTTGGAAACGTTTATATAAGCATTTCGAAATGCGAACAGATCTTATAACAACAGTAAAATCAAACGAAGTTTTGTTAAATATTGCAAGTATTATGCAACATTGTTTAACAGAAAACGGAGAATCTTCTAATCTTATTTTAAGCTGTTTAGACATTTTGCTGAATACTATCAACTATAAGCTTTTATTGGGTATGTTAATGATTTAACGGAAGTTTGGAAAGAAACAACCTTAATGAATGTATAAGATAAATATTTAATTTTCAATCTAACTTTCAGCGGATACAGAAGTTCCATCTATTATACATCTTGTCGTGGATCTTGTCATGTACTTTTTATCCCATAAAAAAACTAAAGAATGTGAACATGCTCTTAAAGCACTGTCAGCAGTAATTATTACTATCTATGGATATAATGCAGAAAAAGCACTATTATATTTGCTCATTTGTAAACCTGCTATTGAACTCATGCTTCAATCTGAATTAGAAATGCTACATAAAGAGGTATACATACTTTATAATATTCTTTTATATTTAATTGATATAATATTCATTTACTTGATGAATATTCTACAATATTTAATTGAATATATAGCAAAAATACCTATTAACCTTAAAATATTTCATTTGTAGATAGCAAGTACATGGGAAAGTGTAATTATAATTTTTAAAGGACTTGGTAAACTAATAAATTATAGTCTTCTTTCATCTTACAAAAAAATAATTATTAAAGCATTAAATCATTCAAATCTTGACATACAACTTCAAACAATGTCTCTTTTCCAATTGAAAAATGTGTTATGTGATAGTCCTAAATTAATATTGGAAGAAATTGAAAAAGAAGTAGGGAAAAATAAGATATTAAGCAAGGCTGAAATTACAAAAATGAAAAATGATCAAATTGAAAAGTCACTAAACCAAGTAAGTACTGTTAGTGGTTTCTTAAAAGGAATTAATAGCCAAAAAATAGTTAAGGAATCAGAACCAGTCAAAAATACAGGAAAGAAAGTATCAATTGACGCCGATTCACAGGTATATACACACACACACACATATATACATATATATACATATATATATATAAATTTATGTAATAATTGTAAAATGTTTCTTCTGTAATTATTATACTTTGCATTTTTCAATTACAGGATTATGTTTTTATTAAAACAGATTTAAAGTTTGATGTCAATCGCTTGACAGAACACCAGAAAGAGTCTTTGAAACGAAGAAAAGAAGATATTGCAGCATTGTATAATGATTTTTCACAATCTTCATCACAAGATAGTCAAAATTTACAAGAATGGTTTGATAAAAAAAGTAAAGGTTTAGGAGAAGCAGAGAAAGATCATAACAAAAAGGATAATATTTCAATAAGAAATATATTGGACGATGATGCAAATAAAGAAAACAAAATTGAAATGAAGGAATTAGAAGCAGTTAGTAAATCAACCGCTGAAAGTGATACAAAATCAACAGACAACGTTGAACAAAATATACCATCAGAATCCGTGCAAAAAGCAAAAGATAATGCTTACAGTAATGAAAATTTGCTTATAGAAGAAGATCAAATGATAACAGTCAAAACTGCTTATGGCAATGCAGATCCAAAAACTTCAGCAGATTTAGATGATAATACACAAGAGAAATCTTTAGAAAATAAAGATGACAAAAGTCTATTTCCATCTATTATAGATAGTAGTAAACGACGCAATCGTAATGTTACTCTAAAGCTTGCTACTCCGTCAAAACTTGAAGAAATTGTTTATAATCAACCGGGACAGTCAAACACAAATAAGATTTTGCGAAGCACCTTAAAGACGAAATTAATCCAAGACAAGTCTGAAATAATTAATAAACAAAAAGCATCGGAAAATGTAGAGAATAAATTGACCAAAGAAGAAAAAAGAGGTATTAAACGAAAATCAATTTCAGATAGTGAAAGCGAAACAACTAATGCGCGTCAACGAAGGAAAGTTCTTATAACGGAGACAGCTAGTGATAGCAATAGATGTAAATCTGTAGAAAATGATAATGCAGTAATGAGTATAATAGCAATTGATGAAGCGAATTTAAGCCAACGTACTAGGAATGAAATATCTCGTTTACGTATAAATATGGTATTTGACAGTCCCTTATCACGTAGTCGGCGATCCAAGTATTGTGATGATAAAAAGCAACCAGAAGAAAACAAAGGTGCTAATATTGGAAAGAGAGAAGCGAAAAATAGAAGCAGATCTAGGAAATCGGATAAAATTGAAGTTAAAAAAGGTGAAGATACAAGAAAGATCTTACAAAATAAAAAGAGTGGATTGGAAGAACAAAGAAAAGTCGAAGAAAATACAAAAGAAGAAACTGCAGAGACAGAAGTTAATTCAAAAAGTATACCAAATAATAAGTGCGATTTACTTAATACCGAAAGAGTTATTGAAATTAATGATACTGTTCAAAATATTAAATTTACTGAAGGTAGAAGTCACACTCAAAATGATATGGAAGATGTAATAGAAGATTCACAAGCATTATCTAAATCAGATAAAAGTAAATTATCAAAAATAAGAATTGAACTTAACAAAATTGAAGATACAAAAACTATTTTACAGAATAAAAAAAATTCATTAGAAGGAGAAAAAGAAGTAGGGGAAAAGAAACAAGAAGAAAATGTACAGACAGAAATTACTTCAAAAAATATATCAGATGATAAATGTGATTTACTTTGTACAAAAAAATCTACTGAAAATAATGTTGAAGTAGTTAATAATAATAAATCACATAGCAAAACACAAATTTTAAATCAAGATCTTAAATCTATAGAAGGAAAAAATCAAACTCAAGATGATGCAGAAGATATAGTAGAAAGTTCCCAAGAAACATCAGAATTATTAAAAAAATGTACTGAAAAACAATGTTTTATTAAAATTAATAAAATGGACGATATTTCTCCTTTGGTGAAATGCTGTGATGTTACAGCTGAGGATGAGGAAGTAGGTAAAATTGTTTCAATTGATTGTGATAACGACAATATCGAAGTTCCTAAAGATAATGTTAAGGAATTTGAAGAAACCAATGAAATCAGTATCAGTGGACCAAAGATTTCAACTTCTATTATTGAAAATAATTTATGTGATAATGAAAAGGATAGTGTATCTGAAGTGCAGAAAGTAAATGATAGTAAATCCTTGCTTGAGTTCTCATCGCCTAAAAGTAATATCAAACGCCAGACAAAATTAAAAATCTACTCAACACAAGGACGTGCAGCTCATATGTTAGGGCTAGTAACAAAACAAGCAAGAATGGAAGCTGAAGACTATGTAATTATTTTAGATGAAGAACATACAGTTAAAAGAGTAAAATCCAAAGATACGGACAATGATATGTTGCTTGGGAAAAAAGAACAAGCAACTATGTTGAAAGAAGTTGATAAAATAACAGCAACATGTAGCAGCAGACAAGAGAAAATTTTTAATAATATGAGATCAACAGATTATTGTTCTTCTCCCCCAATAAAATTATTTTCTAATTTGAAAAATGATGGAGAAAAAGTTTTTACAAAAGCTGACAAATCAGTAGATTGCATATCTGCACAAACTGATGCTCAAACTGATAAAATAGGCGAAGAAACCATGCTTCAAGCAGATGAATTGCCAATTCTAGAATGGTCAAGTGCAAATCCACCTTCATTGACTGCATCTCCAAGTGCAAGTATATTGAAACGTCAACGTCAATATATTCCAGAACCTGATCCTGAATCTGTAACTCCTAGTAAGGTAATCTTTTTCAAATGTATAACAATAGGCTATTTGATAAAATATAAAAATATGATTTTATTTACAATTTTATTTATAATTTATATATATTTTTATATATATTTATATATTTTTTATATATATTTTAATTTATATATTGATATATAAAATAAAGTTTCTAAATATGTAAATATTTTCTAACGTAATTTTAAAATCGATTAAGACATGTTGATTGTGATATATTATATTTTATTATAGCGAAAAAGAGTAAGCTTTGCGGATCCTCCAGTTTCAAAGGAAATGGGATATGAGACATCTACTGACTCAATCTATAAAGTTACTAAATTTACTTCACGTGGACTAGTACGTAAGGATTCGCCATCAAGGTTGAAACAAATTAAGCAGAAATTGGTATCAACAGACTCAGATAAGTTGGAGAAAGATGAAGAAACTGATGTGACAAATGCGTCCGAAGTTGACATACAATGTGAAAGAGAAAACGAATTATTAACAAAAATAGCTGAAGAATTAGAATATTCAGAGAATGTTACTATAGATACTGATGTACAAATGTGTAATTCTGTAGAAAATGAGTCGACAAATGTAGTTCCAATGCCAAATAATATTAAAATTAATAATTTAAATGTTGAACTTGAAATTACGCATGATTCAACGTTTTCCAAACATGTAGAACCAACATTTACAAGCAAAATAGATCAAAGTATAAAAGATGAAATTTTGGAAATATCAAAAGATTGTGATGTTAGTTTAGAAAGTAATGAATTTGATCATTCAATGACACAGGAAGACATGTTTACCAGAATAGATACTAAACATAATGATTTTGTCGAAGAAAGGACTTCTAACGTTGATACAAGTGCTATACAAAATACATCTATTATGAATAATTCATTAGATCTGCTGAAATTCAATGTTCAGGACAATTCTATAATAAAACATTCATCAGAAAAACATGCGAATTCTGAATATTTGGATGATACAATAGATGCAGCAAACTTTACTGTATTGAATTCTTCAGCAAACTCAGACGAAATTTTCTGTGGAAAATTAATAAGGACTAGTACACAAGCGACTGAGAATACGCAAGAGAATATGCAAGAACAAGATACTCTACCCGTTACAGATTCAGTTTTTGGAAGCTTACCTTCAAGTCAAGACAGCCAGAATACAAGCGAATTTAATGTAGAAACTCCACATCCAGAATTATTAGATTCTATTCAACCTATATATCCCACATTAATACTGTGTAAAGAATCTATAACATCTATTATTGATCATTTGACTAATCCTCTTTGGGTGCAACATTTATTTAAGTATTTTAAACATAGAAATGTTCAAACCATTGGGGATCTCGCACAATTATCTGAACGTGAAATAAACAGAATTCCAGTAAAGAGTAATTCAAAAGTTGAATTTGTAAAAAATGTTTTAAAATGCTTTGAGAAAAAAAATGCTGAAAAAGTATCAAATAACAACGAAGTATCATGTTCTGTAAATATTAATGTACCTGCATCTACACGGAAAGTAACGACCGAAGATCAAGCAATGAAAAACAGCACTGATGAAATACATAATGAATTAATATATCATATACCATTAAGCCAGTCAAGCTCTAGTACAGTTTTTAACAATGTTATAATTGATAAGAATGCACGTAAGATGTTTAAGGAAACAACAGAATCAGCTTCAAATGAATTGTCAAATATGCTTACAGTTGATACTTGTAAAGCTAATTTTCAAGCAATGTGTGAAGTTGCACAAACGACTAGATCAGAATCATCAAATGTGACAACTAGGTAATCTAATAATAGTATTAAATTATGTATTTATTTTTTTCCTTTATGATGAATGTATAACAAAATTCTGTTTTTATTTAGACAAATTACGAATACGCCAGCATCATCTAAGGTTACCATTTCTACATCAGAAAGTGGTACTGAAAATTCTAGCTCTTGCGCTGGAAATGCAGTGACAACAACACAAGCAACAAAAACTGTTGCAACCTGTACTAGTATTGACTCTATTTATCTATCCAAAGCAGCAGCGAATAAAGCGACAAAATCGGTTGCAGCACAAATGGCTTTGGAAGACCTTCTGGATGAGATAGATGTTAACTTAGTGCTAGAGAGTGCAGTAAGGAGATGCACTCCAGAAAAACTTCTTCTACAATATAAAGTAAATATTTTGTTTGTATTTCTATATGGCGTTTCATTACAGCTCTAATATTAATTAAAAATTAAAAGATATTTAACTGAAAATACAATTATTTGTTCTTGCAGAACAAAATGAGACATGTATCACAGGTAGAACTGGAAAGTGAAACCATCAGAATGCTTGGCACTGAAAATAGAAAAAATTCTAATGAAGTAATATTGAAGATGGCATGCCGTGCTTGTGGAGTGAATAAAGTTTTGCTTCGGCTTCCTGATATTTTCAGTGCTGACAAACAATTTTTTGTAAAAGTATTGAATACATATAGAAAAAAGATAAAGACCAGTGATTGTTTGGATATTCTCAATTTTAACGAAGTTAAGGATGCTGTTTATGAAAAATGTATATCTTCAGAACTTGCTGAAATGTTGTCCAAAAAATTGAAAGAAGAAGAACAACAGGGGATAAGGAAGCCTATGACAGAATTATCTAGTTTGAACGCTATGTTAAAAAGAATGCCAATGGACGTAATTATTAGCCATACAGTCGCAAATGATGAATTAATACCACCGCGTGTCGTTTTAGATATAGCATTGCAAAATAATAGTCCAACTGACATAGCGCAAGCTTTAGAATCTCAATCTTCTCCTGTTCTGGAGAATATTTTTAGTAATCTTTGGTCTTCCCAGTTTGCAGTCGAATGTATCGAACAATTCTGTGAATCGAAAGAGGATTTATTAAAGATTTTTGAAGCTGTCAGTTCGAAGTTCAGTCAGGAAGATCTTCTCCAAGCATTCTATGAATCTATGAAGACTAAACTAATGGTAAAACAAGAGAACGACTAAAACAAGTGTTTTTATTTGCTGATCGATTCACGATCTTTGTGTATGATATTTATTATTAATATTATTTGTAATCATTCTCGATGATATGATCCTTGACAACACTGACATGTATTATAGTATCGTTTTCTTCGCAAATTAAATTTTACGGAGAAATCTGTCGATAGTATTATGTTATGGCATGACATATATTAACAACTTTGTACTAAGTATAGAAGGTATTTATTAAGAGAACAATTGTCTCAATGATTTAATATTTTAAAATTCTGGTTGTAATTATATTGAATACCATTAATACCTGACTTAACTAAATATGCTTATTATATTCGTTATGTTCTCATGTATTATTATGTAAAAAAAATAACATTTTTTATTACTTAATTTTCGATTATTTTCACATTTATTTCGTCTATTTTGTAAAATCAATAATGTAATATGTAATAGCTCCAATCATAATTGGATGTATTATTTTTATTGATAATTTGTAATTCCAATTTTGAGAATGAAAAAGTAGTTACTTTGTATTATGCTAGATCACTCATACAGAGAAGTACTTGAGACGTGATTATAAACTGAACCTTTTTGTAAATGTTATGTCATATAAAAGAAAAATACCCTCTGAGCAAATAAGGATACTCGATAAGACTTAATGCAATAAAATACTGACTGACAGATTAATAGAATATGTTTCATTTCAAATGATGATCGTGCCACTACTTTGATTTTGGTGCGTTTAAAGAAAAGTATTCTATTTCAGTTAAAGTTAGAACTGAAAATTAAACTTATATAAATCTGTTATACAAGCTACGCATACAACGTCTATTAATTTTAAAGTATACAATATTGTAAATATTACGGATGTAGATTAACTGTAATAATAATAGTAATTGTTGAAAAAATATCAATATCAGTTTGCTATATATTGGTTACTATGTTAATCTGTTTAGAAGTCAAGGATCAAATATGAACATTTAACACCTAGTTTTTACTAAATTGAGATAGAAATTTCAAGTCTTAGTTTTTACAAGATTCCTTGTCTTAATTTGGGAAGAAAGGAAGAAAAAATTTGGAACAAAGTTAGAAAAAAGCTTTTGTTTCAATGTAAAAGTTGTGTTTGAACTTTAAAGTATTTTGCACAGACTGGTACTTCAGAGATTATACATTTAAGTACTGTTTTGCGTATAAAGAAAAAAAATCTATTTTGTAGGTAGTGTTTTTGCGAGTGTTTGCATTGAAAATGGAGGAGAGAGAAAGGATAAAAGCATAAAACAATGCATATGTATTTTTAAACGTGAATTGACCAAAAGACAGATTCAGATAAGTTCATATTTTTTATTGAAAGCTTGTTCATAATTAACAGTAACCTGAGAAGTTAAATTTCTGATATTAAAGATATTTTATATCAGTAGTTTCATGAAATCTCTCATTGTTATTAATCATATCTCCACTGATTGTAGAAAAAGCCAGCTATTTTTATTAAATGCTTTATTATTCTTTAGGATGTATATGAATATGTATAACATCTCAACATTACATGATCTGTGAATAAGAAAGTTGTTATTATTTGACTGTTACCATTCTTATATTATTGTTAATTGCCAGTTATTTCCTCTCGTACAAATAAGTAAATTTGTTTGTTAAAATGTTTCTTGTTATGAGATTCAATTGCAATGGATATTGAGCGAGTACTAACAATTGATTTGATCTGAAATTTTCATGTTGAGATGTTACATAGTTTAGAAGTAATTTTGTACATACGAGATAGGTACCTTGACACACAAGATGTACTTGTATCTATCATATCATTATAATAATGATAAAAAAAAAGTATACATATAGTAAAAAATATAAAAAAAAAGAACGTTAAATATACAACAATGGATGGTTACGAACATTTACTACAGATTATAAAGAATGATAAGCTTTAAATATTAGAAGTAAGCATTTCTTCAACGTTCTTTAGATATAATAACGACATGTAAGGGCATGCTAATATCGATATGAGATGTAAGAGTGCCTCGAACAAGCAAATAATTATACATTTTCAAAGTTTGACGTTTTGCATACGTTTAGGTCTTACTTTACGAAAAATGAGATCTAACAGCAACAATAATAATTTTTTCATTAGTGCAAATCTATAGGTAGGGATAAATTGATATATGTTCTTGATTAGTCATTTTCTCCGTATGTCTCACAAGTTAATGTTTTAAGTAAAATATGTTAAAAAAGACAGCCTGCTCCTTTCTGCGTTATAGTTTGGTATGATTTTTCAGCACGAAGGAAAACAAAATTTCTTCAGTTTTATTAATTGGAGCTTATGTTTCAGAATTTAATTTTTGGAAACTTATTTTTCTAATGAACATTCTAGCCACTAATTTTTAAAATGAAGATTCTAAAAGAGAAAGAAGATAGAAGAAAAAGGAGGAAAGAGAGATTAATCAAAAGTTGCATCAATTTTTTCTTTTTTAGGATTAATAGGCACAGAAGCAATTTTGTTGCACGTATCTTTCCAAAGAAGTCTAGTTTATGTAGTAATTCGTGGCTTTTAAATCCTCAAGATTTGTTAATTGGAGAAACTCCTATGTGATAAAAGTAACTATTTATTCCTGTGAATATAAAATTTAAATTATTGGCAAATATTGTACTTCTCTTTATCTAATCTGATCGAAAGGAGCTATATACTTCTGCTGATGCATTAATCATATACATATGTGTAAGCAATTTCAGTTACAGTTTAAACGATATATACATAGGTTTTCTTGGGTCTTAAACAATATGATACATGTAACAATGATAAATTATATAATAGATTATACACGTATCTATGTGTGACCTGTAATGATAAATCAATATTTTATATAAATTGATAAGACGCAATAAATGAATTTTATAGTCGTCCTGTGTGCATTTTATCTGAAAACCTGCTTCGCAAGATTTGCAGACATTTCGCGAGTAATTTTGATTTTCTCCGTTTCTATTTTTAAAAGCAAAGTCGTGCTCGTTTCCGAAAAATCTACTATTATTATATCGTTCATGCATAAAGATTACAGCGGTGATTTTATCAAAATTCAATTTGTATTTATATTTTATACTTGTAAATTATCTAATTCGATCTTTTTTAATTTAAATTAATTTTAAACAGCGACAAAATTCTCTTTCGCAAGAATGTAGGTTTACTAGCGTCTTTACCTTTTATTTCCTCTTAAAAGGTCAATTTTGAAACGCGAAAATAATTTTTTCCCTATTAATATCTATCATTTATAACAGCGAGTATCTATTTTTAGCTACGGTGCTCCATAAATACGTTTTCGTGTAAAGCCGTAATCGCGTACGCGTCTTATTTGAGACATTATCCACGCTTATTGGATCGAAATCAGAGAGATACGCGTTCAATTATATTTGAAATTGTATATTCCCAAAGAAACTTGTATCAAAATACGATGCCCGCTCTTCGACGTCAGGGGATGCGCGCCATATTCTGCTTCTTATAGCACGTGTAATCGATACACGAAATCCAAAGAGTTCTGTATTTATTATTCACATTCTATTTTTCGTCTAACAAACGCAGAGAAAAAATACTATACGTATGATGCACGTGTTATAAAATAAGTCATCGAATTAAATCGTACGTGTATTTATAGGAAATTCAAAGGTGCAGAAGTGCGTAAAATATCCAAAGTAAAATTCTCGTTATAATATTTATCATACGAGGCAAAACTTTATTTTGATTCCATTTTTCTGGAGGTGCTCAGAAGGATATAAATTAAAATATAATAAAAGCATATACGGACATCTTTTTTTCTTCAGGAATGACCGGAAAGAAAGGCTGCTAATTATGAAATTTATATTGTTATCTATATTAGCAAAATTATTAAAATGTTCTTTAAGATCAAACAGAAACGTCCTTTCCCATTTATTTCAAAGTACTATAATAATCTTTATTATGAACAGAAGTTTCGAAGCTATTAACTGACTTACTTTTAATAAAGAAACATAATGAAACTTATGAAACTAATTATCTTTATATTTATGGAGGGAGTATAAGTTTCAGAAATATCTATCCCGAAAAAGCGAAGGGCCTGATAAATCTAAATTAAAATATTCACATTTTTGTTAGTTTCGTCCAACACCTGTTTGCAACGGCAAATATTTTGTTAGAACATTTCTACTGCAGTGTCAAATATCATAAATTTATCGATATTTCGTGAACTCAATTTTCAATATTGAACGATAAGTTATCACGATAAATACCATGAAAATGTCGATATTTGTAATATCCTATCTTGTATTTGTATCAAGCTGTGATCTTTATTACTAAATCATGACTCGGCCAATCGGCTATTAAACGATTAAGTAAAGCGATAAGTAGTTTAATTACTTGGCTTATAATCACTGTACTCGGAAAAAGAGTAACGTCACGTCAGTGGCAAATGCTTGAGAATTTGTAAAACGAAGAAGCTCGTTTTATAAAAATGTTAATGCGTCTGGCAATCGAACATCGTCAGACGATATCGTTAAAATTATCGTTAAATAAAGAGAAAGAGAAAGAATCGAAGGAAAGTGTAATGTTATATAAAGAGAGAATGGAAAGTATCGTTTTTGATAGAATGATTTAAGGCTTAAGGAGAGAAAGGGTATTTTCCACTGTTTTTAAAACAATATGACACTATATCCGGGCACTGCATCGATCCATACAGTTTTACACAGGTCAACATCGGCGTAGCGCGATTTTTTTTTTTTGCAATCGCTCATTTTTTTTTGGTAACACTTTTTTTTTGGTCCACATTCTGTGACTTTTCAATGCCTAACGTATTTTCATTCTATCGTTTCTTTCGTATTTATATCTTCGTTTCAACGAGGGATTTATAAAATTGTTTAAATTACACAAAATAAAGAGAATAATCAATTTAAGAAGTGAAAAAATAGGTACGATTTATACAGGCCGGTTTAAGGAAGGATATACTGTGACTGTATAAACTGCTATATGCTTTTAGATCAGAGTTTGAGAGGGATATTGCATAAAATTCGTCCGTTTTCAAGTTACTTCTTTGTTTATTATTTTACCAAGAGAATGTTCAGTTCGTGCTCTTCTCCATTAATAGTCATTAAACAACTTGATGTTCATTTGTTTATTCGATATTAATTTTAGCGATTTCTGTATTTATTCGGATATGAAACATAATTAAATAAAATAGTAATCTTCGATAATTATTCCAAATTTTACATTATTACAATTATTCCGTTACGTCAGATCTAGTGCGTGTTTGATAAATGCGACTGAGTATCGCCATATGGTATTAAACTAAATTTCATGTATGTTATATCGCAACAGAATTTAAATTTGACACGGTGTTTAATAGCTGACTTAAACGGTGCATTATAATTAATGGTTGATTATACGCTTTGTATAAAACTCTTTGGATGTATTTTATTAAAAATTTCATTCCATCGTAGTTTGACTTTTTCAATGTTTCAAAAATTGGACATGAACTTTGTAATAAAAAGTAAAAATAAGAATACTTTAAAACAATATTTTTTAAATGAAAATTATCATCTGCATTTTCACGTCCTTTACACGTTTCCGCACAGATAGCTGCGTCGCGTACATCGAAATTCCGGAACACGAAGGTAAAAACGGACCAAAAAGTTTCCATTAAAGATTACTTTTTCATGCCTGTTAATTATACATTTCAGCGCGATTCCCTTCCCTTTACCATCTATTCCCCTTTTCCCTTAAAGGAGCATCAGAAGCTAATTTCAGACAGTTTCAAACCCCAAGCGAACTCGAAAATAAAACCGCGAAAAGTTACCGACAGCTTTCGCATTTCCCCTCGGAACAACCTCGGTATACCTATCCTGCACAGTTCCTCAAATAAAGTCACAGAAGGTCTTTGTCCTCGATTCAATTATCAAGTGTCGCTGACAATGCGACTCGCTACAATGTGTCCGCTTCTTCGACGACGGAATCAATGAGCTATTCATCGGAGGATAAAAAAAAACACGCGAAATAAAAATAAACAGGACTAAAAATAAAAAGAAAGGCGAAAGGGAAGTCAAAAGTGCCAATAAAGTTTCCGCAGGAAGTTTTTCCTCGTTCGAGCAACCGAGTCATCGCGTTTTCCCGTCGACACGCAATAATCCACGGGCATATTAACCGAGTCGTAGTTAAAAAATCACGTCGTATCTCTTTCTTTTTTCTTCATCTCGATTTAGCTCCCCCTCTCTCTAGTCTCCCCTCTCTCTCCTTTTCTCTATTCGTTCTTCCTTTTTAAAGTGGTCCATTGGAGGAGGATGAGGTGTACACGGTACAGGAGATCCACGCATATTGCGTGATCCACCAACAGAAATTCTCAGCGATGGTGTGTGTACAGCGTGTACCATCCGGTGTAGGTGTGCTCTATGGGGGATGGAACGCCTGCGCGGGGTGAAATGTACCCTATATAAGGAAGCGGCCGCGTACATAGCCGGTATTCAGATTTGGCGAACCGCGTTGGAAGGACACTGTGACAAAGTTTACGAAATGGGTCTGACCGGAAACCACCTTGTCAGCCTCTTGCTCTACATCTTCGTCGTCAACGAGATCCGTCTTCCTTTGGTGAGTTTATGATTTTTCTTCCTTCCACTTTGTGCCTTTCGGTCGTTTCGTCGCAAAGTACTTACTTTAGGTACTTAGCGGGCAACTTTTCTTTTCGTACGCGTTTAGCGTCAGGTGGCGAGGAAAGTTGGGAGAAATTGAGGGAAAGACGAAGTTACTGTAAAGTTACTGCGACTTCGTTAAGAACGGAATATGTAGAGTCGTTGCTAACTTCTTTGGTATCCTTGTTCGTTAGTTTGTCCACGATGGGGTTCGTAATCGTTCGAGCGTGGTTTAATAAACCGAAGAATTTAAAGTAAGCAAATGCAAATGTGTTCAGTTAAAAAATAGCAATGAACGTAACCATCGGTTTGTTGGATTTTAAAGTGCATCTTTTATGCGATATTTTTATGGCTGGCAATTTTCTAATTTTTCAATTTCTTACGGTAACGTATCCTTTCAGACTATGAAAGGAATACCTTAATCTGATTCCACGCTGCGATTTTTATTCGTGGAGTAAAAAATTTCATTTACGCGAGGTTCGTAAAGGGACTTTTATATTTTTCTTGTAAAATTTAATAAAACATATTTTCACAAGTATACCTTTTTTCTCCTATACGATACAATGACATAGTTTGAACATTCTTGATGCATTTTGTTACTTTATTAATGTAGTATTAACATCACGGGAATTTAAAAATTTGTAGAATTATTACGATTTAGGAAAAGCCAAATTCTGTAGAAACGTGCTACGAAAAGAATTTTGTAAAAATAACATGATCGTTGAGAGCGAATAATATTTATCGAACAATAACGTTAAACGAAAATTAAAAACATCGTAAATTAAATTTCAGAATATTCAATGGAATTTAATAACTTTTCGAGTATCAGACATTAGCAGAGAAGATTCGCTAAAATAACAATTTTTAGTTGTAAAATAAACTATCAATATGTACGGTAATATACATTTATTTAATCTTTTATTAAATTAATTCAGAAGTATACGTACTTTCAAGAAATTTGTTATTTTTATGCAATAAAATTTTTCTAATGTATACAAATATACTTTTATAGAAATTAATAACAGAGAGAAAGAAATAATTATTCAAATGATTCAGGAACGTTGAAATTAACGAGCGTACGGAACACGAGAACTTCTTGATAGAGTACCAGTGCTTATTAAAAATTTTAGATAGCTTGAAATTTGATGGTTGGGTAATTAACGCTCTCAAAATGCGATCCGAATTTCGGAACAAAGGGAATATCTTGATCAAATGGATTAGCGTTCGAAATACGGAACTATAGAGATCGAGTCGCATGTTCTAGTAATAATTAAATTCCGTAGTTGAAAATTGGTAATCTTATTCCGACTTGTCCGCGTGAACGATTTCCCTCTTTTCACAGCGATCGATTAAAGAATTTTTCATCTTTAATTGAAATTATGTTATATTATCTAGTTGATTAAATAGTTCACCATTTGGAAAGAAATCGCAGAAACTTGATAGTAGATTCCTCATGATTATGATGCAAGCATGTACATAGTTAACATGTCAATTGATATACTATAACATTGATACAAAGATTAAGATGATTGATATCGACTATAATAGATTATCATTACGTTGACAGATTATGAATCGTAATACAGTTCATTAATTCACAACTGTTCTAATTGCAGCGTATAAATCTAGCACTTTCAAAATCCTAATAATTCCTAAATAATTCTAATACATTCTTATAATAGTAATAATTTAACACCTACGTAATTAAAATTATGCAACATATTTTTCTACGCAAATTGTCCAAACGTCATGGCAAAACGTCATATTATATCGGGTTGGTAACTAAGTGATTGCGGATTTTGTCGTTACCACCTAATGACAAAATCCGCAATCACTTAGTTGCCAACCCAATAGCAACAGTAAGTGAGTATGGAAATCTTTTAATAAATCGATCGATTCTTTGGTGATAGAATGCTTGATAACCGTACGTCATAATTGGCATTATAAGATTCATTGAATATTCAGAATATCATTTCCTTAAAAAGCTTCATTAATTAGTGCGTTTCTTTGCCCAAGGGTTTAAATCGCAAGTGTTTCTGTGATCCGATCCGAGTAATAAAAGGCACGTTTCAAGGGAGGTAAAACGATGGATAACACGGATAAAGTATAGAGATTCATTTTACTCGAGAAATTACAAGTAATCTTTGATGTTCGAAAAAAGATGTGTTCTAAAAATTTCTTTAATTATTCCAATAAAAAAATTAATTCATTTTAGAAACATAGAAACATATGGATGAAAACACCGAATGATTCAATTGCATAAACATTTGTTGCAATTTTTCTTGTAACTGATTCGATATAAAACGTTAAGTATCATATATCATATAAATGTATCATATAAATGTGCAATTTTTTCCGCAAATATTTATGTTGCCTACCTTCCCTTTATGTATGAATCTAACCCTCGTTTCCTTGTGTCAATTTGACGTGTTGTGATAAATGGGAAAAACCAATATGGTACGCACTCTCTTTATCTTATTCCTGAACGATACCAACAGTGTTTATTTCAAATAGAAAATGCGTAAATTAAATACTACCTATTCTCTATTATATTATCTTCTTTGCCATTGCGTTAACTTAACACGAAGGAAGAAATCAATAATTCGTAAATATGAAATCAGTAGTTCGTTGTATCAATAAAATACAATTGTTCGGCAGATATGGAAGTAAAAATCGGCTTTAAAATCTACTACTTTCTTCCAGATGAAATTATAACAGATCGTGCAATATGTTTTTAATTAAAATCTATGTCATCTATACGATGAAAAAGAAAGGACAAATATCAGCTGCATGTATGAAAGAAAACAGACAGAAGCGTGGTACCTATCGTCCGAAAAATCGACAGTTTTTAATCATCGTCAGAATCATTATTCGATGCTCGGGGGCGTAAATCATGACCATCGACATTTGGATGGTGTACAATAAAGATCACGTAACTAAACCGATCAATCATAAGGAATATGAATTATAGCGATTGTGCGGCATTTTTGTGTGATCTTTTACTAAATATCCAGCGGTATACTTGTTGAAGAATGTACGCGTTTTCGATGAAATAATTATTTACGACAGAAAGGGAATTATATGAAGTATTTTTAAACTGTACGTTCCTCCCATCAATCTTTCTACGACGCTACATCGATACTTTGTTAATTTGAGATAATGTATAAGTCATTTATGTATTAGAATTCGGATGAAACTTACAATTTTATGTAAAATTAATTAAGATACTATACTTGGACTTTTTCTCCTCTTTGCGTAAGAAGTTACACCGCGACAAGGTCTCAAACACGTATCTAAAATTTTAACATGGTGTTAAGTAAAAAGTTTCATAAATTTGAACAAATCGCTTACGACGAGACTGTTCTTCGACGTTTCGGTCGAATTGCTCGTAATTAAAAATTGCCATTTCCAACTTACTCTCCCACGAAGAATTCTATCCATTTTCGCATATAAATGATTTCTAATATACCCTGTGTCTAAAATACCTATTTTTATTCATGGAGATAAGAAAAGAAGACTTTTGTAAAGGCGTGATGTAACACGCGTATAATTTCACTGTGATTACGAGATAAAAAGAAATAGCAAAAAGCTATCGATTTCTTACACAATGGTCCATTCGAGAGCGCCATTGTTCTTTACTCTAGGCAATTCCCAACTCCATTCATCGTCAAGTTTTATTTGTCACGAAGTAGCGAAATTTTCCCAAGATCGCGACAACTTTCTCGATGCAGCAAGTTTTTTAATTTCACCGTGTAAATTTGTATAGAACGTCGATACTGTCGCTGATTCGTCTTAAAGTTCTCTAAGGCCATTGTCAAGCAAGCATCATTATTTCTGCATCATCTTGTTTTTCTTGTCCAATTTATTCTTTACCTGTACTCTTTCCTTCAGAGTTGTTTAGTTTCTTCCATCGATTCTTTCATATTAATTAATATCAATAGTATCAAAGAAAAGATCCTCCTCTGGAGAACATTATTTTTAACCTTTGTAACAGAATCTCGTTGTTACTTCAAAATTATTTACCTTCTTGCTATTATTTTCTTACTGTTACTGTTATTTTCTTACAAATAATTAATTTAATAAAAATGTGTTTCCGTGGCAATGTATTATATTCATTGCGCAATTAATAGGAAAAATAGCGTAAATAGGTATCGTTCGAGGTAGTTTTACTATCGTTCTTGCTCGTTTTACGCGTCGAGCACGGCCAATTGCCAGCAAGGAAACGCAGGATCCTTGCAGGAAATTTAATTAGTTTTCGAGAGTGGTTATTCATTGTCTCTTTTATTCACTGCGACCTGTGGATGACACGCGCCCAACTTCATTTACATTCCGAATATCCTTTGGAAATAAACCGGGACAACGCGTTTACTAGCCATTCGATCATTAGCTGAATATGGTTTTTATTATATTTTCTACTATTTCATGGTTGCGATCTCGTATTTAACAACGTTCTATCGAATCGTATGTCGTGGATTGATTTTAACGAGTAATCTCATCGGTTTCGAGACACGAACGATGTTATAATTCAATGAAAAAATGACTGTTTAACGAAACAATAGATCTGTTCGACATTATGGACAAAAAGTTAGCGAAACAAAGTTCTGCTTTTGGGAAAATTGAAGTCGATAAAGATGTATGTTTTTCACAATTCGTAATCGACAATTAAAATTATATATTTATATAACAATTATATAATTATATATTTCGTCCAATTTCTTAAATTTGCGAATAGAAAACACCAAATGGTCGTTTACTCTTCTCATAGAGATCGATTAGTTTTCTCGTAAAGATGTTCGCAATGGGAAAGATTAAGAATATTCTTTTCTTGAAATTTCTCAAAATTCTGAAACCCTATCTTGCGAACTTTTCGTGGCATCTACCAGTAAATGTTCAGGTGGTTTAAATACGTAGTTACTACCGACCGACATTTCACGACACACGATCCAGAACATTTCGCATTGGCACGGGAAATGGTAAAGCATACGGAGTTTATCAAAGTGCAAATTCAAGTGTGATCCGCGATGAGGACCTTCTTCAAGACATCGCGCTGGCTTTTATCGACGATCAGTAATTTCCGTCTCGTGAAAGCGCGATGAGAGTTTACAGGAGAGTGGAATACACATTTGAAAACATAGTTGATCAAAGATAATGCTACCGGTGGCAACTAGCATAACATCTACTCGAGTATTTGAATAACAATTTAATTGTTTAACTCAAACGCATATTTCACAGTTGGTAATGCATGTGCGTAAGAATATTTTCTATAAATTCCATTAGCAGCTTTTGTCACTAAGAATGAATAGAAACGAGTAAGAATGAAATCCAATATTGTGGAAAAAAGCAGAAGTATACCGATAGATTCGGAATGTATTTTCTAAACGAGGAATATCATATGAATATCGATTGGAAGTCAATAGTGGACAAGTTAATTAAAGTTGGCGATTTAGATGAATTTTTATGTGCGCAACTGTCATCAGATACGTTCGATAATAATTGTCTTTTCTAACATCGTTTAGGAGTCAAACAATTCGATCGAAACTAGTTCGTAGACAATTATTGTAATATTTCTTTGGTATCAAAATTTCGCAAACGAATTGCAATTTTATCGGTTAATTAAACATAGTATCGAGTCATCGACTAATAATTGTTCACGTCTACGCTCGCATCTAAAATTATTTTCGTATCCCAAAACGATCAATCTTACTTGCAAACGGTTAGAAGTTTCCTACCAAATAATCGCAATTGCTTTTTCCCGGATCTTTAATTGAAATAACTAAATCATAAATAATGGGAAGCGCGCTACAAGAGGAATAAAAACGAGTTCAAATGACCTTTTCATTCGAACATTTGCTTCCACCCACCCGAGGGTTGCTGCCATTAATCTACATCACTTTTAGCCCGCTCAAAATCGTGTAGAACAATTTCTTCGAAATTCCACGTCACAGTGATTTCGTCGAGCTTTGCGCATATTAGAGTTGCTATTCCACGTATCGGACGATTTACGATTTCCGGTGAGCGGAGATATTTTCCACGAAGCAACCCTCGCGATGTACCGGAGTGCCGAAAATGGTCCAACCGAGCAGATTCTCGTTGACCTCGACTGTCGTGTTCCGGGAATCAAACGATAACGAAAAGGTCACATCTCTTTCGCCGGATTATGTGCGAAACTGGCTCGTCGTGCTTTTCGTCCGTCGAGTTTTCGCACGAACGAGCAACCATTGAAGGTGCGGATCTGTCCTTGCTACATCGTCATCCATGATCCATCCCTTCCTTTCAGCTGATCCTTTTTTTTCCCCTTTGCAAACGTCACTGTCGGTTTACACGCGATAAGCGGAGAAATGTGATTCGCGTGGAAACCTCGATGAAACCCTGTTGAGTGAAACATAACGAATGATATTCCACCTTTAACCACTGCGATTTTGAACATGTTTGGGAACGAAGATGGACTAGGATCGGAGCTCGTTAGCAGGGGAATTGGCAAATTGCCTTGTGGAAATAGATCTCTTGCATCGAGCGTTCTTTATTCGTTGTCTTGTTTGCAATTTGTCCATCGGGAAGATTTGGAGAATTGCTTTTAGACAATTCAGCTTCGTGTATTTTTCTAATTCGTCGTTCACAGCCGCATCAATCACTATAATAGTTTGCAGATTATCAATAATCGCTATTATTGTCAGGTAGAATTATGAACTGAGCTTTATAATATTTGCAAGAGACTGGTACTTTTAAAAAATTTCAGCAACTGTAGTGTTCGATCGGAGTCTTTCAAGTTAGCTCTTATGAAATTAAAGTATGAGTCTAGCCTCGCAAAAATTTAAGATATTTCTCTCAAGAAACATTTACAATTAACACAATTAACTTTTAAAAAAAGTTATGAAATTATTTTTGGGAAATTGACTCCCGGACAGGGTTTTAAAATTCAATAGCTGTAATCGTAAAAACGATGAAAAATGTTACTGTAACTGTATGAAATTCGATTTTAATTAAATACACGTAAGCTAGTAATTAACTAGAGAACAAAGATTGATTTCTGTGAGGGAAGAAATACGAATGCCAGTCTTCTGTAGTATTTGCATGGGACGTTATCAAACTACAGTTTAAAATATTTGTCGAAGCATAGAAATTTGGCTGATAGGTCTTTAATTATACGTGCACATATGTTACTGTGAGGAACGTTATTCAAACGATTTTGTCGATATTTTCTCGGTTAGTCTGCGAGGTTGGTGCAAGTGACAAGAATAAATCATAACACAGAGCAATACGATTCACATCAGGTGACAACACGCGGTGTCCCTATAGTCATGATTAATATATTTTATTTACAACATTCCGTTCCTATCATTTATTATAATCTAATGAAAAGAAGGGAAGTTGTACGGAACTTATATTTTGGAAAAAATTGTATAATATATAATACAGTTAATAGCTAGACAGGTGATAGACAATAGATAATATGTAATAGAAAAATAAGGGTAAAATAAGATTGCGTCTGTGAACGAATGGATGTGCGTATAGATGAATAAGTGAGAATGCAAGACGATACAGAAGATAATTGTGAATCGAGTTATTTTTATTCCGCTAGGCTGAATAAAAGGCTCTGCTGTTGCTACTATTATGTAAAACTTAAGTAAAAATTCCTCTCGACTATTAAATGTTACAACGAGTGCCATACTTTGGATATTTTATATATTTTTCTACATCAATCTGTGCATTTTTACAATTCTGATTTTTCCAAAAAGAAACATCCGCAATTTAGAAATTATATTTTAATTTGAAAACAAATAAAATTAGTTGCATTGCATAGAACTAAAAATCTGTGAGGATTCTTTTCTTACACTTCTATGCATTTTATATATTCATTTTTGTAAATAAATCTTCTAATGTCACGGAAAATTCTCGCGTAATTTAATAAAGAATAACACAAAAGAAATCCTCGTTCTTTATGTATCATTGACACGATCTTATTTTACCCACGTCGAGCATAATCTCATTCGCAACATTACAGCGTCGATAGGCGGGTTGCAGGTTTACAGGGGCATTAAATGATTTCTTCTGCAAGACCACGTGATAAGTTGCGATACGAAACGCTCGCAAGTCGGTAAAATAGAGAGACAGTTACACACGTAGAATATATACAATTGCACGTAAAAAAAGAGAAGACGCGCGTGGAGAATGCGAAATGTTTGCGCAGTTTCTTCTACGAAGGAAGGAACTATGTCTCTCGAGTGGCTGTTATCGAAACTCGTTCCAGTAAATTGGAAAACGCTTTGTCACTTGTCGCTTCAGTTGTCCAAACGATTTCCTGTCCCTCTGTCGGTAAATTCTAATCGGATAAGTTTCATATCGCGAAATCCATACCGACTTCAGAACCAATTTAAAATTTTACGAATGGATCAACTTGCGATACAATTTCCTTGGAGATTTAAAAATGGTTCATCGTTTTTTCAATTCTTTCTCTTCTTTTATTTCTGTGCTTTTTGTATTTTGCGATTTCTGAGATTTTAAGGGGTAGGCAATGAGAGATTCTCAATGCAGACATGGCAATACTTGTATAAATAAATTAATAAACTTTCTGATAATTAATATTCCCATGTAATAAGGTAAATGTAACTTTTCGTCTCTCTACATTCTTACTTATATTTGTAATCCGCCAATTACCTAAATAATAAATAATAATAAGCTTTTCGTCTCTCGTAGCATGAAGAAAATTAATAAAAAGTCATTTAAACAAAACCGTGTAAAAATAGCTACTGGAACTCGTACATTATTATTATTTTTTTTTTAATTATTATTAATTTGATGGACCTATTTTCGTTACGACATATAAAAATAAAACAGATAAGAGAAATTCGGTTCAATTCTTCTTTCCCAAGGAAAATAAATATATCTCGATCAATGGAATTGGCTGTTTCCTTTGACAGGGATGATTTTCGCTCGGTTAATTTTGTCGGGCTTTCTCTGAAATCGTTCTTGATTTATGTAACGGAACGAGAAACCCGGTGACTGAAATAACTCAAGGGTAAGCCTCGAAATTACAGAAACTTTAACAGTTTATCCTGTAGAAACGAGATTCAAAAGTAAGGAGTCATCGTCTTTGGGGTTTGGACATTCAAAGAACGCGCTTTAGAATTTCGCTCTTTGACGAATTCGCATTCTTGTCGTTTCTAAATACGCGAAATATCAGGGCTGTATAGATTCTTGTTGACTTTGAGCAGACGAATACGAGGCTTGTGATAAATTTTACGAAACCCTTTGTGACTAAGGTATGGAATTTTATTTTTAACACTATTTTTAAAATATTATTTTTAAAATCTTTAATAACTCGTATTTCATAAAAATATAAAAGTATAAATATTCGCGGAGAAATATCTGGTTATTATAACGAATACTCAAAATTGTGTGGTCTGTCAGCAACAAGAGCTGAATAATGAACATGACGCGACGTAATCTGTTGAACAGTAATGAAGCTACTTCGTGGAATTGGACTAAATTGCAAGGACAATGGCTCAAAGCAAAATTGCAAAGTACACGTTTGCGCTTAGGTTATTATATGGTGGCTTAGTTAGGTAATTCGTTGAAATATTCGTTTAACTTTTAAATGCCAGTCGAGCGTCGCTTTAGGAATGCAATTTAATCTACGCGACCAAGGGCAACGTTGTTAAACGTGTACGAAGAAAAGGGGTGAGACGAGGGTAGATTTAATGAGACACGCTCTTGATTATCGGCGACAATACCTACTGCCAGCTAACATCAACAGTGGTTTCCCTTTAATATTGTCAAAATGTGCGTATGATACGCGTGATACGTAATTTTTAAGTAAACGAAAATATATTAGAATTTAGAATTTGCTTCTGAAGTTAAAACGTTTCTGGTACTCTAGGATGTACGTGAATCTGCTACCTCGCTCTTAAGTTTGAAATTCATGTTTATCGATGAGAATTGATTTTGAAACACGGCAAATTCGATACTGTGTTTCGGCTAATCAGATAGGTACGTAAAATGTGACATAGAGAGGAGATCAACATTTCAATAGCATTGCATAGTGTGTCAGATGCATAGAATATTCATTCGATATGCAGCGAATTCATTGATATGCATTATGCATAACTTGTTTAAGTTTCATAAGATATTGACGAGTTTTTTAATTATTTATATTAGTTGTATAAAAAAATGCACAGCTAGTAACGTGAAATATGCTTGTTATAAATGATGGGAAGAGAAATAATAGCCGCAGTGAATTATTAAAATACATCTACTACAATAAAATGATCACATCTTCGTTATTCGACGTTACGAGGCATCAAGAAATTCAAGTGGATAATTTTGTGTATTTAGATCTGGAAAATTAATCGTAAGCTTTACCAGAAGTATTCAGTATGTTAAGGAACAACAATGATTTGTTAGCGATTTAAGACTGATAGTCTTTCATTGAAATGTAAGTCAAGTGAGAGATCAGAAAATACAATCAAGAACAATGCTGCGTGAAAGACAATTGAAAATAATCCAGGGCAAACAATAGCAAGATAATACTTGAAAGAAAATTAAGCTTTCCGAGAAATGATCGTCACTTAAAAAATAAAGGAAATTGAGAGATGAATTCTATTTGAGTTACACGGTAAAAATTTTCTATTTTTACTTTTTATTTTATTTTCCTAATGCGTATTTTAATTGTAATATGTTTGTTTTTCAAATGATATTTAAATCAATGAACAGAAGTATTTGCGATAATTTTGATAATTCTGATAAACAAATAAACGAACAATTAGAATAAAACGAAGGTAGAATAGTTGTTTTTCCTTTTGTTTAATTCGCGAATAACATTTCAATTTTTATTTAATAATAATTGGAATAAATCTCAATGTAAACTATAAACTTTAAATACTGATATGAAAACATACAATACGTTTTACTAATAAAAAAAGATATAGTAAACGTTATGTAACTAATTTCTAATAGATTTTGCTATGAATTATCATCCTGTCGTCGATTTCTCATACTTTTAGTGTGATAAATACTTTTGCTTCATTGTGGGTTAGCGTATAATGAAGTTTGTGTAATATCGAGCAACTCGGCTGCACGAAATTGCTGTTTAGTTTCACGATACGCAGTTAACGTCCTCGACATTTGTCCCAACTTCATAAAATGTCTGCACCTGCCAGAAGGCGTGAAGTTACGTGTGTTTATTTCACTATTTCCCTCACAATTAAATATAATTAAATATAGTACACAAATATCATCTTTCGTTATCATATATCTCAACTACTTTCTCGGCAAATGAATATTAGTACTACCACGACAGCAATAGGATAACAATGCAACAAATTTGCAGGAAGTTTGCAGAAGTAAACCAAAACGAATTTGTTAAGGTTATTCAGTGGATGGAATTAAAGAAATGCGTGGGCAAACTGCAAGGTATTGAAAGTATATATATTGTGAATAGTAAAATACAAAATATGTGGTACTATGTAAGCCGATCCAGATCCTCTCACTAGCAACGTTACCCTGAGACTAAAAGCAACCGCCGAAACCAACGTCGCACGTGTACCGCTTATCGTCTTTCCTCGACGCATTCTTTTGTCTACGCGCTATCGATGACTTTAGGTGCTTGAGAAACCGAAGACCAGATGTAGAGTTTTCTCAGAAGTGACGATCACTTCAACAGAATTTAACAAGGATATTATATCGACTAAACTGACAGAAATTTATTTTATTTTAATATTGAAGGTTTTTTTTTTTTTAATTTTATTTTGGTTTTTTTACAATTTGTCCTTATGGACATTTGGTAAAGTGTTATATCTTATTGGTGAAAAAAAAAAAAATAAAATAAAAAGAAATATAGCATGTGGGTAGCTACCCCCAGCGGGGTGCCAGCTTCGTTTTTTCTAAGTTATATCTTTTATGTTAATATTGAAGGTAGATATATTATGTTACCTTAATACTTTGCACATTCTTTTCGTGTATTAAGTTTCAAATGTATTAAATAATAGACGTATTTACATTGTTCACGATTATGAGGTTGGGTTAGTGTTACCGAGCTTTGTTAACTAGTTTGCTCAATAGAATATGTCAAATTGGAGAACATGCTCGTGCTTATCGTAGCTGACTTGGCAGGTTCTGAGGAAACCTTGCTATTAATTAAATGGATCCTGATCGGATGAAATACGAATATCCAAATGAATTATCAAATAATATTTCTCTTTGTTTAAAATTTTCCTTCAATATTTAACATTTTCATTCGCATGAAAATCTAGAATACAGAAAAAAGGGTAGAATAAAGAAGAAGCGAAATATGTCTTAGAAGAACTATATCACATTGGCCTCAGTATAGGGGAATGCGTTATGCTGAAGTCCATTGTATTTCATCTACTAACCAGCCATTTATTTTCTACTTTAAATTACCTTATCTAAATATTATTCTGATAAGAAGCGATGCTTTCTAATTTAACTTAACAATAGCCTAACCACGAATTTAACTTCATTCAAAAACATCCTATTTAATTGTAGATTTAATTCTACTTACAGATATCTGCTAATGTATCTCACCTAATTGTAAATTTAATTCAAGCTTCCTTGTCAAAAAGATGGAAACGTTGAAAAAATTAAAAAAAACGACAAATATATTTATTAAAAAACCGTTTAAGACTCAATGCAAATATCAGATCCAGTAACACAATATTTTATTCAAAGTTAAATATTAATGCAAATAAAATAACAAGAGCATGTTCGAATCTTGTTTCTTTGATTCCTAAATTTGCTTATCGCGAAGTTCCTTGCACAGAATATTAATTTTTATTTTAAAAGTTTATTGTAGTAAACATATTTTCAATCCGAGATACTCGAATTAATATAAAATATCAATCGTCAATCTCATCTTAAATTCTAAAATTTTTTAAATTTTTATTTAATACCAGTCACTCGTGTCGAATCGAATCTTTCATCCTATGACACGATTGACTGACAGGAGGAACAAAGATGCATGCAACTTACGATTAGACGTGAAGGTCGTTATCGATGCTGTGATATGCGAGAAGTCATCTGAAAAGCGGTTATCAAGTAAGAACCGTCGAGTCCCATGGTGGAAGTGGAAATTGTGAGAAATCTTTAACAAAACGCGAATATCATAAATTGTTATTAAACAGTGTTAATTATTTGGAATATGCGAAATAATGAAAGAAGTTGATCTTTTTGGAATTGAAGTACAACATGCAAGTTACTTACATTCTTGGCTTTTGAAGCATTCATTTAATTACGGATTAGATCCTCTCCAGAGAACGGGAAAAAGTGGAGGTTGTAAAAAACCTTTGAGAAAACGTGAAATATTAAAAATTGTTCTTAAAAACAGTGTCGATTGTGTTGCATATCAAAAGTGATCCCGGTGTAATAGCGACCTCTTTATGAGAATAATAAAAATTACATATTTAAAAAAATCAGAAGATGACACTACTATAGAAAATTCGTATAGGAAATGTACATATCAAGATATAAGTTGGAAGCTCATGGTCCTTTTTTCCTAATCTGTAAACTGAGCTCAATTTAAAATATGTTATTTCAATTTCTTGCGAATATGACGAAATCTAATGCATCTAGATTAAGTTCAGACATTTGTTAAGCAAAGCTACTCTGTTTAGAATTTCGTGCGAAAGTATGAATTAAAACAACAAAATGACTGCTTTAATTTATTTGGGATAGACAAATAATTTAATATACTCGAAATAGCAAATTAATTTCTATAATCTTTTATAATTTCATCTTAGTATTCTTAACAAGCTATAGATTATCCATTATTCAGCTATGACATATCAATTATACGTTATAAGGTTATGTATCATGGAATGAATAATTGTATCAATAACTAAATATTACCAGCAATCCGGAGAGCAATATGATCACGAGAAGACAGCTTCCGCCAAATTAAACGTTAATTATCATAGCCTCTATATTTCGAATTCCTGTTTCTTTCATGTCGATCTCGCTATTAACCAATAATCTGTGTAAAAGGAAACAAATATACAATACCAAAACTAATTATATTAAAACGAAATAATATACGAGTACAAAATCTGTTTCAAAAGTAAATAATGCGAGCTATCGATAACTATAATAGTCAAATGTACGATCGAAGAATAAAAAAATAAAAAAGAACTTGAAAGGATATTTAATTTTGTTACAATAATGTTCAATAAATTAATAAATGAACGCGTATTAATAAAACAAACCTAATAGTGGCATATAAACGTAGAAGAATAGCATTGGAAACGTATTACGCAGTTAATGACCTCAAGTGTCGATCGATACATCTTGACGCCACGATTTTCGACAATCGAATGATGCCCGTGCTGTGGTTTCGTCTAACATTCGTATTGGGGTGGGGATGTTTAGCTTTGCGGGAAGTCGAACGTATTCGAACCGACGAATTCTTGGAACATACTAGAATATGTCATATAGCATACAAATTAGTAAATTCCTTAGATGCAATGCGTGAGAATATATTCTGACTCACGAAAATATTTAAAAACTTACCATAGAAAACTGTACATACATATTATGATATATATACATTATATATATATCATATTACATACATATGTAAAACTTTTCGGAATTTTAGCTAACCATTTATTTTAAATTTTCCACAAAATATCATTTATGCGATCTATCTCTCGTAAATAACAGAACAGCATCGTGCATGATGAAATCTGCCTTCAAATGATATGTTCTTTAATTAGTAACAAACCAAATTAATTTTTGATGACACGACGAACCTGTTTAATTACGACGCATCTGTCCACTATTTCACACATCACGCGCGCACCGATTAATTAATTTCCTCGTTTCGACTATGAATTAGAATTGAAAGATTCTCGCTGATTCTTTGGTCTTTTTCTCCTGTAGCGTTCCATCAAATATTAAATGTCAGACTATGACACTTGCCAAGTTCACGAACGTGTGTCAACTGTTTAATTTATTTCTTCGTTAATTAATTACATGGAAAATATTCGTCTCGAAAGTTTTATACCATTCCAACGAAATATAATTTCTACAATTTTCGTCTCGCTTGTGCGATCTCATTTTATCGCAATAAATTCAAGTTCAAGTTTTCGTGTTTCCATCTTATTCCAATATTCCACCTTATATTAATTTGCTTGCGTATTTGAATAGTGGTGCTTAAAACTATGTAATTAAATTTAGTCTGTGTGGGTGTAGCTCGTATGGGTGTAGAATACAAATTATATTCACATTCAAGTTATGACGATTGCAAGGTAAAAACAAAATAATTTCAGAGTAGGAGGAGCGACGATACTTTAGCAAATGTTCTGTTATAATAATTTGTGATATCTTTATTTTGTTGGAGTAAAACATTCTGCTTTCTTCTCAAACGATACTTATCCCCTTCTGCATGCTTGAAAAAGAAACATATAAAAGCAGAATTTTTTCTTCTAAGGACTGAACTTTCTCTTCTTGGAAGCATCATTTATTCATATTTTTTCCGTTAAAAAATCCAAGTTTTCCTCTCATCGAATAAACGGTCGCAAACTTTTCTAGCTACACTGCATAAAATACGAGGTTTACTCGGGCAATCTTTATGCATATTATGGATATCCGTTATCCAGTTAGAAATTATTTAGTTTCCCAAGATAGATCGTTCATGCGATACCAGGCGTAAAATAAGCTTTCAGTAACGCGTTATGCATGTTATTATGCGGTTTTATACTGCACTGATTTTTCCAATTTTGTATGTGCGATTAAACTAATCTTTCTGAATAATATATCAAAATTTGTTTACGTCAATTGCTTATTTGTTAGAGACTGATACGTGTAAGTTTATTTCGAATTTTGTGCCTCGTTGCATTTGTCGAAATGGTTGCCTGCTTCTAATTAAACCAATGGCCAGAGTTCAAAACTGACTCTCGAATTGAATGGATTGATAAATTCTTTGACTTTATGAAAGCTATTCGATCGATATATTCCAAAAACGATAGTACAGTCTATGGAATATTTGAAACACCAGGCTTTGGTGGAAATAAATTGAATACATAGTTTATTCAAGGATGATTAGTCGCAGTTGTGCAACTAATCAATTCATTATTTACAATTTAAATAATAAATTTAAATAATAAATTAAAAATATAAAATTTAAATGTTATTCGATACGCTATAAAGTCAAGAATTGTTTTCTCCTATGTAATGGTCTTAGAATTGAATTTTTACTTTCTTTTGATGATTAAGAAGGTATACGATATTGCTAACAATTTACAATATCTGCAAAATCGATACATATTAGCGTCGATATTGGAGCTACAACTACTTATAACCGATATAAACGAAGGGGAGGTAATAATGGAATAATCGTGAACGGGATTTTCTTATTATACTTCACGTAGTAGTATCAATCTTCCCTGTTATAAGGATCCTTATTGAGAAAATTGATTTTAAAGAATTATCGACGATACATAAGCGCACAATATAAATCTTCAATGCTGAAAGATAAAATAGCTTTTTAAGTTTCCAATTAAAACAGTTATTTCCTCGTTCGAGACGGGTCCAAGTATAAAAATGTTGCAGAACAACGAACATATTCTTACCAAGACACAGTAGATAGAACAAATTATTGCTCTAATGTTATTTGATAAGTATAGTTTAATTAAACTATCGTTTCGACACTTTAACATTTATGTCAAAATTGATTTCTGTCGCGAGAAGACAATGGATTTCCAATTCCATTTAATTTCCATTGGAAAGGTATTTAAACAGTTATCTTCACAACGAATCCACTGAGCTCAACAAACGCTGTTTTAAATTTACAGGTGACGTGCCAGGATGAAGATAACACTCAATGCATGCCAAAAGCAGCCTTCCTGGCTCTGTTGCGCCATCCGGAAGTCAGCTCGAATTTAGCCGCATATTCTAGAGCAGCGAGAATAACTCAGGATGCAAAAAGTCGTAACGACATGGCACATCTGAGAGCTTTAACCGAGGAGACTGACGACACGGAGATCTGCGTACCTGGTCGCGTTTATTTGCAACTATTGAAGGATCCGGTCATGCGTGGTGATCTCAGCATTATTCTCAATGGAAGAACACAGAAGTTACCGGATCTCCTTGGACGTTTGCTCGACGATAGCGACGAGATGGATGCGAGGGAGTTCCTGCCTGAATCTCAGAAAAGAAGCCTCGCAACGTTGGCCAAAAACGATGATCTACCGATTAGTATCCAGGATCGTATTGCTGAAAACGAAGATGACGAAGAAAAAAGGGCTGCAATTTCCAGGTACAATCGTATTTAGTACGTACGTATTTAGCATTAGTTTGGTACATATGCAACATCTTATCAACCAAGTTCCAAGTTCGTGGTAAATTTTGTTCTATCCTTTGTCTTAATGTCTGCTATTCCAGCTAGATCATTTCTTAATGCATAAATTATCTTAAACGAAATCGCAAATGAAAGGACTACAATAACTTGGTGTTGTTACATTTGAAGAATGTTTACATTCAGAACTGATAGTAATTCTTGTGAATCTGAAAAAGAATGAAACTAGTTAATCGTTGAAACAGAAATTAGAAAATTAGAGTAAGGATAAATAATCATCTAGAAGTTTCGATCAATTGTTTAGCGTTGATTGTTCAAAAAATAAACGGAATGAACGAAAAGTCAGGAATTTCACAATGTACAAAATCGGAGTTAATCTTCACTGAACATTTGTCAAACAGCGAGCAACCAGGACAAAACGACGCAGGAATCTCCCGTGATTATCTCCTCTCTGGCGGTCGTTCAGATTTGCAAGCCTTCGCACGAGACTTCCAGATGGAAAAACGAAATGTCGGCGCATTAGCTCGGGATTTCGCGTTGCCACCTGGTAGACGTAATATCGCGTCCTTGGTTCGTGACTACGACCAGAGCAAGAGTAACAACCGGGAATCTACTTTGCCTTACAATGGAAAAAGGAACGTCGCTTCCTTGGCGAGAACGTTCACTCTACCTCAAAACGGGAAAAGGAACGTGGCATCCGTAGCCAGAGACTACGGACTCCCTTATGGGAAAAGATACGTCGGTTCCTTGGCCAGAACAGGCGATTTTCCCGCTAGAAACCAGAGAAGCGTCGCTTCTCTGGCGAAAAATTCCGCTTGGCCAGTTTCATTGAAGAGAGGAATTTTCTTGCCCGGAAGCGTGATCCTGAGAGCTCTTTCCCGTCATGGTAGATCGATGGTGGACGAAACGAATGCTAGAAACGACCTGTTAGATCTTCAGGAACTGATTAATCTGGAACAAAGTCAGAGAAACGATTATGAGACTGCGGAGGAAAAGTTGAACGATTCCTTGACGAAAATCGATTCGAACATCAGGAGACCCAAGAGACAGATTGGCTTCTCCGACGAGTATCCTCTGCCTGTTATGCAAAATACGAACGGTTTTGATTACGAAGAGATGATGGAGGCGCTCAGTGGACAGTACCCGAACGCAGAGAAGAGGTTCATGGGTGAGTAAAGAGTATTTGCTTCTTTGTGCAATAAGTTGGAAGTTTAGGGAGTGAAAATTGTAATTCGATTCGAGTGTCCAGGAAATTCTTTGTGGAAAGATGAGATTGTTGATTCTTCGAGGGAAATTTATTATTTCCTTTTTCTTTGAAAGAAAAATGTATTAATATATCAAGTAATTTAACAATTGCTTTAAACAGAGAAAATGATTCGCGTCAACTCGTATTTTCGAAAAATAGCTGAACAAAGTGTTAAGAATGGAAATAGTTTCTCAAATACCAAATAGCAATCACCAATCACCAAATAGCAAGTTCCTATCTTTTTCTATTAAATAGTCCATCCCATCCTTACGACAGATTAGATTAATTAACTTTTCAACCGAATAACAGCAATACGACACGCTATGTCCCTCGTAAGCATCCTTGTGCACTCAGAGTCCGATAAAAGTAGACCTCGACCCGTTCGAGCGAGTGTATTTCATGTCGTCGGGAATGGACATGTCAACCACGTAGTTGAACGTGAAAGTCAGAGATCGAGCGTAAATCGAGCGCTATCTGTGAATGTCAGAAACAGGTTCTGCACCGGAGATGCAGCCAGAGGTAGACCAGTTCGGCTACCCGGAAACGTTTCAAGCGAGTAAAAGACACATCGGGGCCCTGGCACGTCTTGGTTGGCTTCCATCTTTGAGGGTCGCGCGATTTTCGCGCTCACTTCGGTATCCGAATGGCAGGTCAGACCATTAGGTTCTCACCTGCTCCGTCGTTCTAGGGTAATTCCGGAAGAGATGGACCTCGTTGTTAAAGAAACATCTCAAACTTATGTATTTTAAAAGATTTACTGGATATTACATTTCCCCGTATAGCGAACAATTCTTTCTAAACTTCATGTGTCTTCGTTTCCTCCCTCGCTATTACGGTGTAGATGGATTGGTTTAACGATAGCTATATTATCTTACCAAATGGATTTCCCAAGTTGCCTCTGAAATCATCATCGTAGATCGAATAAACGTAGTTAAAGATTCCTTTACGAGCATGATGTAAGCAGCTCCTTTAACAATAAATTCGTATTAATTCCATAATTCTTAGTCTTATCAGATAACGAAATATCGAGCTTTGACAAAATTTTATACAGATACGACGAATGAAAATCTGCAGACGCGTCCCATTATATAACAAAGCGGCGCTGACGGATAGTTTAACAGATAGTTTGAGAAATACCTGGTTCGTCTCTCCCGATGGTCCATCGTATCTTTTGAATTACTCTATATCTCTCCTATGTCTCTTTGTGTCGTTGTCTTTCTCCGTCTTTCTCTTTGTACTGTCCTCCATTCTCCCCTCGTCATGCTGTCGCGAACGTCTACGGCCGAATAAAAGTGTAGAAAGAATGGAAAGAAAGAACGATCGTCGGGAAACAAGTCGTCGAGTCATCGGGAATATTCGAGTATTTCGCAGAGGGAGATTCTGCGGATCGTAGAAAACGCGATGACCATATTACGCCAAACGTTTGCCAATATACCATCCTCTGCTTCTACTTCTTCTACTTCCACGTGGATCGTTCACGGTAGTTAAGTAGCAACTGCAATGTAGGTGTCTCGATGTGGTGCACTTATCGATGTTATGGAACTGTGTACTCGATGCTACGGCCAATTTACAGCGCTGATGTGGTAGATGTTTTAGATTGGCTGGGATATAACAACATTATTACTCTAGTGCGAACAGTCGATAGTCAATAGGTAGTTCTTTGATCATAGTTTTAGAGCTGTCCTTTGTTAAATTATCGTTGCTATATCTATACAGTATACAGGGTCATCTATCTGAACGAGCGTTTCTAACTTCGATTCGTATTAACCTGTAATTGGTGATTTATAATCGATACATTAATTTCACAGGAAAATGGAAAGGATGGATATTATAAAAGCAGAACATACCTTTTTATGTGACTTCGACGAGAAAATATTTGATTTACAATGTGTATTTATTTTAGCGCTTTCTCGTTTTCTAAAATCGTAAAGTGTAAGTAACGTTCTGATCTTGTCGATGTTCCTTTTAGTCGAAGAAGAAACGAGTATAGGTACTACAATAGATTACCCTATTCTTTATCCTTTATTCTGTAGGCAGACAATGTTTTATTACGAATAGAAAATTTATGTTTCTTTTTTTTATTTTTTTTTTGTTTCGGAAAGTGTGTTAAGGTTATTTCATACGGATGCGTATTTGAGATTTTACTAAAATGTCAAAGTTCTATCGCTAAAACATTGCTCTGTCTTTGCTGTTAAGTAGTTACGTGTTGAATATTAGATATGTGTTTAGCTGCCAAACTTCTTCGCTCATCGAAATTTCGTTTCTATCAACGAACAACTTGAGTGTTTTGTAAGCTTATATCTGTAGAATTTTTTATGCAGAGACTAGTTAATAGATGGCACAAGCTGTTATGCAAACATAAAGAAGACCTACCATTGTGTTCGTTTTTTCCTTAGATATGGCAGTTACACGAGACGCAGTCGATAAAATGATACGTTTGGACAGGAAGTAATGCCTCATGCGAAACTAAATCAAAAGTGTAAAATAAATTTTCTTGAAAATTTGTTGCCTACATATTACTATTGTTATAGCATTTAGACAATAGACGCGATAGACATCGCATAAGTAGTATCTCTCGATAATACTTATTTGCCACTTTTGATTTATTTTTACGCAAGGAATCACCTCCTACTCGCTTGTACCATTTTTCTGACCGTAGTCTGTATTTAGTGATATCAATGTTTAAGCGCTGTGTAGCGTAATAACGATGACTCTATGTAGACTATATGTGCTATATAGACTAGTAATTTGCAGTGTAACTAGAGAAAACGTAATTTCGCGATTTGACACGAATTTTGAATCATGTATTTTAGGGAGAATCCCGCAGATGGGCCCTCGTCCGACTACTCCGCCAACTCGTCGACAAGGTCGCTAAGACCTAACTTCAAATCAAGGAAACACTCCGTTCAAGCCTTGCATGGGGATTGTCGACACGGCTTCAAAAGGTTTCTCGTCTTACCGACTACGGATAATTATTTCCATGAAAAACTTCCTTACTCGTTGCGATCCAAATCGTCATAAATAGTCTTTTTTTTACTTATATATCACACGATAAATATCGATGGATTAGTCATTCTGTTCATACTTTTGCTCGTACATCTCTGGAATTGAATAACGATTATAAATACGTAAATACTTTGAGAAACGAGATTTATTTTCGAATAATTTTCGATATTTATCTGTAACCGGTACGAGATTATTTGCTGGTAACTTTTCTCTTGATTTAAAGTTATCTGACACTGGTAAATGTATTTTCGAATCATCGCGTTTAGCAAGTAAAAGTATATGGGGCGCGTTATGGCTTGTTTTTGACGAACTACTGAATGAAAATCATTTCTAAAGATTCAGGGAAATAAGTAGATTTAATTCTCAACTGGTATCGAATCGTAAATGAATTTACATTAAGTTATTTAATTTTTATGTTCGAGTTTAATTTTTATTCTATGTTACTCTCATATAAGATAGTCTAAAATTAAACAATCTAGCGGAATCTGTTGCAATTACTTACGATCCAAATATATCGGTTGAGATTAAACGATGGAAGCTCAAATCTGTGGAAACTTCAGAAGTATTATATGCGATGGATGACTGGTACTGTATTTATTATTACGGTATGCTACATTTAAAAGCTTTTTCGTGCTTCAAACGGCTATCAATGTTTAACTAGCTCGAAGTATTAACTAACTATAACGGTATTGTTAATTTTCACTAGCAACCGAAGATTTTATAAAGTGAATTATTTACGCTTCCTATCGACGTATAGTCTGACACGTACTGTTTTATATATATATACATGTAACGACTTTATATACTGTATTTAATTTAGTGCTTACTAACTTAATACTCTAAGCGTACGTTTAAGGGAAAATAGCAGTCAATACGAGATAAAATTCAGAGTGACGTTCAATTCTTTACGAAATGTTGCTAATAGATTAGCAAACACCAATTATTGCAGTAATTTATATCACATTCGATCATGTAGTTTTATTATTTTAGTATTTTATAGTCTACAAAGAAATTATGTTTACACAGAACGAATGGCCCCTTCTTGTACGGCAGCACACATCCTTATCATTTGCAGGAATTTTATTTACTTTCTGAGTAATATTAACGGCGTGCAAGTATAATTATCAGAAATATTAGAAAATTGTACGTTGCTCGGATAATAGTTACCTAACCTCAAGCCTCTACTTTCGTATTAATTTCTCACGCTGTTTACGTTAGATTAAACATATCACGTGTACCTCTTAATGTTTCCTGCGACTTCTATTAACGTTAAGAAACTTTCTCAGAAATATTTTTCTCCAAAATTAATGTAATTGGACGATAACCAGCGACAATAACGTTATATTAAGAATAATAATCCTAATGTCTGATCTGATTCGCGAAGCTACCTTACTTATCGTTGGATACATCTGTTTTGCAACGTAAAATATGTCTTAAATGCAAATGTCTTAATAATATTTAGGATTGCTTTTAAATTATTTAGTAAATTACTCACAATTCTATTTGAAATTTTTCACATACTGTTTTCTTTTTTAACAAACAGTTTTACATAACATTAGTGTTTACTATTTACGTTCAATGCATTTACTTTGAAAACACAGATGTATTCGTGTGGTAGTAAGTAAAACGAACAATCAGATAGAATTACTCGATGGTCTGAAGCATTTCCGTATCCGAAAGGATTTCATCGTTCGATTGAGAGATGTTCACCGAGCAAGTTGGAGATTTTTTTCGAAGTTTTCACTCGATATTTCTACAGCCGCGGTTCACGATCGCAAATAGAAGAAAAAATACAGGAAGCCGTGACGCGATCTTCGACGTATAACAGTAGTCGGTGTAAATGTTATAGCGCTGAGGGCTTGCAGGCTCTATAGTAATAACGCAAAATTCAGCTTTCTTTTTGTCCATGATACATGTTTCAGTACTTATCGATAGATCATTGTGTAATACGTGTATGTTAAATGTAAAAGCGCGGTCTCTGGAAGAATTGTGGTAATTACAAACCGATCGATATCAACGATTTATCACTAATGCAGATGGCGTTGTTCGATCGCCTTCGATTTTATCAGAATGTATCAATGTGTTTGTCTAGACAATAACGAGTAAACGAGATGACAATAAAACGATAATAATAAACGATGAAATACAGATCTTGTTTGTCGTATCATTAATTAATATCTCTTCTTTTCTTTTCTACTTTCCCACGGTTAAATACGTTCATGTAAAATTCATTTATTTTAACTATAGCAGATCGTGTTTTTTTTTATTTTAAATATAAAGTTGATTTGTATATTTATAGCAGAATCATGTTTCGTATTTATGAGAATACTATTTTACGGCTTTTCCTTTCCTTTAAATCGCCCTGTATTCAAGATACGTCGTAGTACTTTAAAAGTAATCTCCTAGGGGAGATTAACTCGTTTCATGATGTTGTAAGTGTAATAAATGTCTCGGGTGGTACATAATTTTTGCTAAATTATGTGCACCTTATTCTCGTATTGTGTTACTTCCGTATTTAATCATTGTTAAATAATTCCGCTGTATGAATAACGATCTGATCCATTTCTGGAGCATACGTGATTCATGTGGCCTACTTGAATAGGAGTTAAGAAGACTAAAGATATCGTAGCGGTAGAATGGTAGAGCTACACTTTCTTTGTAAAATGAATTTGCTTATTTTATGAAGACACCTACTTACGTAGATTTTGTGCAAATGTTTCAGTTACAATCGTGGTTACGAATAGGAATGGAAACTTACCTTAATTTTAATCGTTAAGCAATTTTATACTTTGTTTTACAATTTAAGTTATCCGTCTCAAAGAAATTTGAATTTCATATGGGGGAAGAATGGCGCAAAATGTAAAGGATGTTTAGAGAAGAAAGGATTCGATAAGAATTATTTTCTTTGCATATCTAGAAGAAACATTTCGTGCTTATGTCTTATGTATAATAATAAAAATATAAAAATATATCGATTTATTTACAAAAATAGACACATCTTGAAATTTTTACGAGATTTTTCCATACAAACATTAATTTTTATTCTTCATCTAATTAATTAGCGATTGCATTCCTGTACTGAAAACGTTTCAATGTTTCCTATACCACACTTTTTCTCTAATTTAGGGACGATGTTAAATACAAAATATTAATTTTTTAAATAAAACAACTAATAATTTAATAAATAATTTCTTTCTATATTTTACAGATTATTCTTTGATGCTCATACGACTTATGCAGTTTGTATAGGATTTGCTAACTGTATTACAATTAATGTTATATTAATACAGTACTAAAATGCGTATTGTGTCAACATATTGCCACGTCGCTTACTCTTCATTAAGAACTGTTGAAAGCTTTGTCATTCTTTGGAATGTACAACGATTTAAAACTCTTGTTCAACAGTGTAAATGCCGCATTCTATCTTGCATTATTTACAAAATGTACAATATAACTCGAAGACCACGAGAGACAAACAGGATATATCTAAATCCATCTTTATCCATTTTCTTTATTTTTATTTCTCGGACTCTCGACTGTCTAAAGTAAAGACAAAGCGAACTTGCTAAACTCACAGGGATTATTGACGAAGAAGATGGAGAACCAAAAAGTTCTCTAGAAGGCGAAACCCATAATGCGCGATAAAACGTCGATCGATACCTAACTGACTTTTACTAATGCCCATGCAATCATCGTCCGTTAAAATATGCCGCCCACGCTTCGATGATAGTTCAACTGAGCGTGTTGGGAATAATCGTAGCCCTGGTCGTACCACTCCGCCGCCGATGCAGAATTCCCGGTACCAGAAGACGGTGTACCAGCATGACTCGCGTGCGAGGAATGTTGATGACTCGAATGACTCGACGTATATTCACCTTGGAAGTGATTGAACTGTCCCCAGCCGAGTTGCGCTCTGGACCAATCGGTGTTACCTGAAATTGGGTCATCGTCGTTGCTCATTATCGTGTCTCAAGTATTAAAATTGCGAATACGAGTAGATTTAAGATTGTGCACGTTAGTTTATAAATTATAACTTTTGTTAAACGTATTGCACTTTTTCCAAGAAGGTGGTTCAATTCGAGGAACATGTTATGGCTATGAGAAAATTTTCAGAGATACTCTTCAACCAATAAAAAATGCGCGGAGAAAGATGATAATAAAAATTGGAAGTTTTCACAAAAAATTGTATCTAATTCATAGTGATTTTAATTTTCGCACCACGTATTACGCACTATGTACTATCCGCAATAGATTTTTTGAATCCATCACAACCCCAAGCCAATCAAACCTATTGCGATTCGAGTATCGGGTAGCCGAAATTGTCGAGTTCCCGCACGGGTCCTCGCACTCTATTAATCATGTACCTGGCTATTATGGATAATGTGAAATTGGTAACATTATAAAAAGTAGAATTGATCAATTTGTCTTTGGAGGGGCTGGGTAAATAAAAATAGTAAATAAAAATAATATTGCCAAGAGAAGAACGAAATTTCAATATTTCCATAATGTAACACAACTCACCAGGATTATGAGAGAGGGTCGTAGGTGCCCCGTGAGCCACAGGAGGCTGAATCGTCGGTACTTGTCCAAGTTGCATCGCGTGTCCCTGTAAAGAACTTAAATGTCCCGAAATCGACACCGCGTGTCCTTGAAGGGCACTGCCGATCGTGGAAGGTACTTGGGCCACGGAAGTGGTGCTTGACATTTGTGCATTGGTTCCTGGAACCTGATGAACAGCAGTGCTTGCTTGTTGCAACGTCGTTGGACTATGGTGCAACGTGGTTGGAACTTGCGTTATTCCAGGTGGTATTTGAGGGACCTGTGGTATTTGCGCAAGCTCGTGGCTCGCATATTGACAGGGAGTCAATGGCAAGTTTGCTACCGAGTGAACTATGCTTCCTGCATGCTTTCGTAGTCGCGCTCTGCGATTGCTGAACCACACCTGGAATTAGAGGTGTGTAAAGTTTGATTCAAATATCGAGTATAGAACTTTTTCGATATGGATTAATTTTTTATGCAACATACAATGGTTACGAGAAGTATTGGTACATACCCCTACTCTTTCAATAAAGTGTCTTTTAATCAGATTCTACATTTGATTTTCATAGTCAAATATTTATAGTCATATGAAAAATTAAATTATACGAAAAATACAATGGTGTGCCAATAAATCTTGTAGCCATTGTATAAATATTGACGTGGTGTTTAAAGTAGTAAAGTATTCTTTCTAATTAACAAATGAAAAATCTAATTAAGAGTTGTCCCAGGAAAATTTAATAATTGTAATACTTTCTAATAAGTAAAAAGAAAAAAAGAAAAAAAAAAGAAAAATTTTAAATTGTACGATGAATATAATAATATCTTCATGTGCTTCTTTAAAAAATGCGAATAAACTCGTTGCTCGACCTAATATAGTTGAATAAACATCCTTCTATTCATTCCTAAAATTGAAATATTTCCATTCAGTACATAATTTAAGATTTTCGTTCAGCTATTGTATAACTCACCCTGTAACAAGGAACTAGCTTTCCATTTGAATCTCTTTCAAAGTGTACTATTTATTTTAACCATACGAGGCATTCTGTGAATATACATGTATATCTTGAATACCTCAGTAATTTTCACGTTCCTCGCACGACTAAACGCAAAAAGGGTAAATTGTCAGGATACTCGACAAAAGGCATGAGACTCACTTGAATTCTTGCTTCCGTGAGACCAGTCCTCTGAGCCAATTCTTCCCTAGCATAAACGTCCGGATACTGAGCACGCTGGAACGCTGTCTCCAGTTGTTCTAGTTGTTCCCCAGTGAATGTCGTCCTGCTTCTCCGTTGCTTTCGCTTTAGAGGAATTCCAGGTTCGCTTTCCGTATCGGATTCATCACCACAACGACCTGTGGATCGTTGAATCATGCTATCATCTTATTTATTCTGCGTTATACGGATTAATTTCGAATCGATGCAGCTTTATGATTAATTAATCACGTTCAAGGATACGCAATTTACATGGTAAACGATATACCTACTTATTATTAGCTTTTTAAATATAATATATATTAGAATATAATGCTTTTACGAATTTTGAAATTAATTAATTAAGTAATTAATTGCGCGAGAATCAATTGATCGATTATCGATCGGATCATTAATACATAGGTAAAAGTTACGTACACGTAAAATTTTTGAAGCGCGAGATTCAAACACAAGATTTTCATATCGCGTTATCAAGGTAAGAAATACAATAGTTCCTAGTATCTACAGTAGTACCTAGAACTGTAAATACTTAATTATTTAATACTTAAATAAATGTAATTATTTAAGAAGAATATTAAAGAAAATATACTTGGATATTAACTAGGAAAACGCATAACCTTCCAAGATCGAAAGAAGAAATTCTCGAACTCGTAGGTTTCTCGAAATCGAATCGAACGATTTTTCCGCGTTCCCTGAAACAGTCTGCAGCTTTCACGCCATTTAATTCCGCTTCACGAAGCAAATCCACAGGTAGGTAAACATCAGGAGAAGTAATCCTCATCAAAGGTACGTAAACAGTTTCCTGTCATAACAGACTTCTCTCCTTATTCTTGCATTCATTCTACCAGTTAAAAGAGCACGCGAAATGCGTCAGCGATTGAAAATGAAATCGACCGTGCCAGAGCTCCGATTTCGTTTTACCCAAACGATTCGTTGGACACGTCCGATGGAAGCGAAGAACAGTATTTCAATAACCTCAATGACCAGGAATCGATCCTCGATCCAACAATGGGCCTCGTTTCTGGACGCTCGATTGAACGATAATAGCGGACAATCGATGATACAATAGAGAGTCGACTTAGGAGCAAACTGTGCTTCGATTGATCGCAATGGTCATCTTTATTGGCTTATTTCGTGATCCGTATATTGTTGTATATTCTTGTGCTTTTTACTGCCATTGAGAGAAATAGACGCACGAGCTGTTTGCGTTCTTATATTTGGCCGAATAAATACGAAGGAAGTGTTTAAAGAATACGAAGAGAACATTTAGTTTACAAATCATGAATACAATGAGTAAGAGGATATGAAAATTGGCATTACTGGTTCGAGTATCGAATTGAGAAAGAGAAGACATCTTGAATGTTCTTCCGAGTGTTGTTTGCGTGGATAAAAGAAGGTTTCTGAAGGAAGGAATTTTGCGTGACGCACTTTGATCTCCCAGTGTGATTCCTGGAAGAAATTTGGGTAAGGTGAGTTATAGAAATGCAGTTCGATTTATTTGTTTCTAACGTATTGGAATTATTAATCATACGCATGGGCTGCTTGGCTCTTATTATTTGTTTTATTTTATTACTTATATTATTACATTTTCTATTATTACAACCACAGTTTAAAAATCAAACAACGATACAACGAGCAAGAGGCATTTAACAATCGGCATACCGGTTCGAGCATCAAATCGAGGAAGGAAAGACAATTTGGATGTTTCTGGTTCTGAGCGAGTGCTGAATGCTGCGATCAGACGAGTGCTGCCACCTACTCTTACACCTGCCAAGTTCATGCTGCCTCTTCATTCGACAGATGACAGTACCTGGTTAATCACAGGTAAGAAACGCAACAATGTACGACAAGAACAAATATTATTAAACTTCGTATCGAGATGAATATTTTTCATCAAAACGGAAAGAATCAGGGAAGAGTCAGAATCAGGAGAGAACGGACGGAAAATAGTTTCATTTTTTCATAACCGTCTATCAGAACCTACTTGTAAATAATGTTTCTACATGCGCAAATTGATCAAGTTTTCACTTGGAAAAATCCCATTCAGTGGATTACTTTGTCAACTTTTGCTATTGCATCTTCCCAGCTAGAATCGTAATTTTCTTCTTTGTATCGTTCGAATTTCGAAATACGTCTGTAATGGCGTAAATGTTTACGCATATGTAGGCATTGACTATATCGGTTGAGTCATTTTTTGGAATAACATTTAATTACTCGATAACTAGACTCGAAATTCGAATGAAAATTGCACGCGAACATACTTAAAGCTACAAACAACAATTTCCACGGACAATTTCGAGGATGAATTTCTATTTAATCGATCGGTTATTAACGATTATCACGCGCGCCGCTATTAAACGCGAACTATACGATGAACTCGCGCGCAATTTGCATTATGTACTTAATTATAGATTTTTTTAAAAGCAACGTAAAATTTCCAGTTTATAGAAATGCCTATAATTACGTGGAATTAATTTAATTCCGCAAAAGTCGAGTGTTAATAAAAAACCATACAAGTATTTCGTATTATATGTATATATGGAGTAAACTTATTCATTTGGGTAATATTAAATAACGAATTAAGTACAAAGACAGCGTATTGAAATTGTATTGAAATAATTAAATATGAAATAAATATTCGCTATATGTTTTTCCTTATGAAAAGTTTCAAGGCGAAGCAATTTTTAAAGAATACGATATGGAAGACAGTATTCTATAAATCTCCATTGAGAATTCTAAAAAATTCTATTAAAATTCCAAAGAAGAATGTTAGAAGCAGAGATTTTTTTCCTGTAGAAAAAGATAGTAATATTTCGCAAAGAAGAGGGATCAAAATTTGACAAATGTGACGCGGCCTCCAGAAAGTGGAGCCACTTCAAAAGACCGCCGCTGGGAATTCGACAGGCAAATTGCACACTTCTGTCGCAGGCTTGGCCGTTCCCCGGCACAAAGTGAAAACCACAGGAAAAGAGGGTATTGTTCATAGCATGGCAAACGATTCGAGACAGGTTCTACTGTCCAAAAGGCAAAACATGACTCGTCGCCGTTTCTCAAGCAAAAGGATTCCCTTTTTCTCGATGACACAATGTCGGTACCTTTGTGGTTTTCTACGTTTTGTTACCATTTCTAAAGATTTATTGAAATAAAATGAACGAATAGGATAATATATGTTTTGGAAAAGTATACGAGACGAGTTTCTAGATATTGGGAAAAACATCGTTTACGTATAAAAATGGCCGTATTCAAGAAATACATTTAGAAATAATTGTTCTTAATTTTCTATCAGGAATAATAACATGTAAAAATTAGGTAGGATATTTTAGTAACTATAATTACGTATAATTGTGACTATATGTAGATATAAAAAAAAATTCAGAAACGCACCCAGTAACATGGTAAAATAAGAAGCTAAAAAAAGTAGGAAAAATCTAAACAATCTCCGATCCTCGAGTTTGACAATTTCGTTTCGCCTCGGATTATTATAAAAATTTCAGGATCGTCCTTATAAAGCGATCCTAGTCGTCGTTAAATATCCAATGAGTGTATGAAACGTACGCGTCTCGATGATCATGGTAGGTTTAATGTGCCGTCGTGGTGAAATATCGAAGAACATTTTTTGGTCTGTCCGAGTTGGTCCGCGGTGTCCCACCACGAGGTGACAGGAATTTAAACCGGGTGTCCGTCGGCTTTATTGTAAATGCAACTTGTCTCCGAAGCATTCTTCCATTCTTCCGTTTGTCATAGAAGAAATGCGTACGGGACCGGCAAAGGTGCCGCCAAAGGGATCACCGAGTCTTCTCTGTCGTTCGTGTCCAACGCGGGAAATTTTACTCTTGCGACCGGTAGCCTTCGGATCGAATGGAGAAACGCAACTTTCCAAGCTTCTTCTTCTCGCGTTGTTAGTTAAAAGCGGACCTTGGAACTCGCTACGTTCTTTTATACTACGTGGCGGTGATTCCATTTAAATTAATTTCATTTCGAGCAACGCCACTTTCGCAGCTTCCTCCTTTTTGCTTTGTTAAACAAAAGCGGAGCTTTGAATTTTTAAGAAGCTTCTTTAATTTAATTTAAATTAATATTACAATTACAATTAAATTTAAGCTTAATTTAATTTAATTTAATTTAATTTCGAGAATCATTATACGCGTAGCTGGTTAAAAACGGAGATTGGAATTCCAATAATAATAAAAATTAATTTAACTGTATTTTCCAAGCTTCCTCTTGCTTAGTTAGTTGAAACTACGTGGAAAGAGATCCTGGAATTTAGGAGACTCCCTCGTACGCTGTTCATGTAGTTTAATTTAATTCAGTTTCATTTTATATTCATCATGTTATACGTATGGTTAATCGAACCAGGAGATTGGGACGTGCCAAGCTGCCGTGCTATGTTCGTATAATTCAACCTGATTCAATTTCGTATAATTGAATTTTGAGGAACATCACTTCCTGAGATTCTTCTTTATATTATGTATAATTAATCGAAAGCAGAGATCGGAATTTATCAAGTTTCCTCCATAGAGGATCCGCACTTTTCATTGAATTCCATTTCCGTTTGTACTTTTCATGGCATTTAATTCGTTGCATGGCTGATGACGAGTCAGTTTCGAAGCTTGTTCAGTTGGATAATTGGCAAGAAGCGAGGATTGGAATTTATGAAGATAATTACAGCGAGTTTATTAACAACGTTCGCGTATGAGGGCAACGTGGAGTCAAATCCTATACAAAGTATACGCGTATCGCGTTACTTTCATTCTATTTAACACTTTGACTGCCACGCCAAAATCACATGTTTCGCTGAGGACTCCACGGGAGTATTTTTATTATTCAAAGCATACAACGGCAAAATAATAATAAATTGACGATGTAAGACGACATTCTTCCCCGATCGACCGTTTGTCTTATTGGTGGTCACGGGTGACCACCGTGGCGCCTTGATAACAGTCGATAGCGACGTATTATAACGAGGCTTCGTTTATTTCAACAAACCATTCGCATTCGTTATTTCGTCGTAGGCAAAACGTGCAGAATATATCGTTGAAACGTGTAGAAGATACTAGTAAACGGTATTTGCTCATTGTATATATAATAGTAAGGCATGTGCACGCTTCTAACTTCAATTATACGATTATAAGGCAGCATTTACGATTATTTTCTAAGCTGTGTTTATAATAATATTCGTAGATTACCTCAAAGATATGGATGCAAACACAGTGCACCGTTAGATGCAAGATTCGTTCTCATTTCTTTTTATTGATGTTCGAATAAAAATTTAATCGTTCAATGGGGCACTTTTTATTTCAAAGTATCTTCTACTTATCGGTTATATTCAAAATACCTTGACTGTCAATTTTCATACAATTTTTACAATTGTAAGAAGTTCGAGCTCTCCGGTCACCGATGACCACCGTGGAGAAACCGTGGCGGGTCATATATGACCAACGTGGCAGTCAAAGTGTTTTGTGAAAAATCAATAGAACTCACGCAGAAGATTGAACAGGAACGTCAAAGTGCGAACGATTTTACTTTACACCGAAGACATAGAGAAGAAGCTTACGTAGGTGACGAGTTATCTAGCCATTTACAACTGTTGTAAGCGGTCGCGCACAGATATCGATGTTCGTTGTACGGCGCAACAGTCTCTCGTTCATATGTAAACGTACAGGACTTTGCTCAGCAGGGATGCTGACCAGCACATTTCAGGATGACGTTGCTTCGAAAGAGATATTTGCTCTCGACTTCGCGGCCCTCTCTAATTGATTACACGCATCTTTTCACGCGTTCTATTCAGCCAATCGCCTCTCTTTTCATCTCGGTTGAGGGCCGATATTGATTGTGCCTATCAACGAGTAAACCCGACCGACAGCCGGAGATCGTCCCGTGTGAAGCGAGTAATTCACTGGTCAGGCATTTGTCGTGCGTCAACCAACGTCGTATATCAGCTTCTGATCATGTGCCGTGGATATCGATGAACGTCGTGTCTGTGTATTCACGTCGCCAGAACAAGCTCGAATAGAACGATCGAAGAATCGCTGATTTTAAGCGAAATTTCTCTTAGCAGCTTTGAAGGAAAAACAATATCAACAATAAGAATCCTTAGCGGAAATTTTGCAAGGGGTAAATTTTATGGTAGTTTTTCGTCCGCCCAAAACCACCTTCTTCAAAACCGCTCACGAGCAGAGACCTTAAAGTTTGTCGAATTTTTGTATTAATTCGTTAGAAGACTATTTTGTATTAATTCAATGGAACGGTAATCCTTCCTGATCCTCGCGATTCGATCGCTGCTTGCAATTTTTCGAAACTTACGAGTGGTCGTTTGGAGCTTCTCAGGCAGCTTGTACAAGTTCGTACAACGAACGGATTGGTAATTGAAAATGATGGAAAATCACGGTGGAGGATAAAATTTTGCTGCTCGAAAGGACGACGGAGGCGTCGAATCTGCCCCCTCCCGTAGTAAAAACGAGGCAAAGCTATCGCGTCGTAAGCAAACAACGTTGGTTCCTGTTCTGCATCCGTTGTGTCGTAGGGAGAATCGCCGCTTTCCTGCGCCTCCCTTTTGCTTTCCGCGTGTCGAATCGCGGCCTGAATGGTGGAAAAGGTGCCGCACCTTCGTAGGTTATAAATCTAGTCGGGCCCTCCCTGTCCCACCTTTCTCTCTCACAGCGGTCCTAGGGGGTCTTAGAGCGTGTGTGAGGTCCCCTAAATGGTAACAAATGTCTACAAAATGCCAACAATGAGCCGCGAAGCGGTTGACATCCGAGAGCGCATTTTATTTTCCTGTCAACGCTCCCTCGTGGTGAGACGAGCAAGAAACCATGTGCTTGTCATGGCAAACTGGTATATGCGTCGTTGTTTAAAATATCGCACGCGAACTCGTTGTCTGATTATTCGAAACAGTTGAATAAATTTCATCTACAGCTACGTTCCGTTAGAATCGATCGTATTTGCAATTCTGTTAGCATCGTTGCCAGTCTCAATCTTTTTGGTCGACGTACCTTTCGTAGTTTTTCTAATTTTAATAGTCCCACTATCTTTCACATCAATTTTACGTCTACTTGCGTTTCATTCGAATTGCGAGAGTTTCACAACTGAATGTATTCTACTCTTCAATTTTCCATTTCCCATTTATATCTCGTTACTTTTCACGTAACGAAATTTCTTTTCCAGAAAACCTATCGCACCTATGAAAAATAGGGAAATTCTTCGAGTTGGTTGATTCTCAATTTCGCTTTTCCTCGCATCGTAGAATATATAGCGACGATGAAGTAGCTGTTACGTAAAGGGAAATCAAATTTTGTGGATGTAAAGTGAACCAGACCGAGCCGAAACCGCGTCGAAACCATAAAATGGCGTAGAAAGAGCGAACCGCGTAGATGACTATAATTTATCTTGTTGTCAGCGTTGGTCGCAAGGGAAGAAAGAGGAGGTCGATGGGACAAGACTGTCAACACGAAGGACTATTCTTTCCCCGTGTATCGACCTGACCGAACCACTATAGCGCAGTTCTTCAAGTACAAATCAGGGCACGTAGGTACTCTTGGGAATTGTAAAGAAGTCACCGCCCAAGGATCATTAACCGCGAGCATGGTGGTCTCTGTCCATGGTGGAAATCGCACGGTAGAATTTTAAGCTCGGATCTTAAGGCCCGTTTCCGTCTTTTGCCTGGCAAAAAAGGAATTCACAGCGAACGTTGACTCGAAACGGTTTCATCTTCCAACGTTTCCCAAGCAGATAGAATTATAACATCGATCATGGTTCTGGATAGCAGATTGATCTTTCCGAAGAATTTGCAAGCGACGAAATGCGCATTTAAAATTTCTATTTTAATTTTCAACCCGTGCTTCGAGCTTATACTTTGCTTCTATAGAGTTGATCGTGCGAGTTTGTGCATTTTATTTCAAGTAACTTATATTTAAGCGATTATAATTTGAATTACTAACATATTTATTGGAAAATTCCGGAAATATTCGTCGTGGGTGAAAATGTTTTCGTACCAACTTTACGTTCAATTATCTTACATTTACTTTTATTCGTAGAACGATACGTTTGTTCTCTGAGAAGCTCGGTTGATTATTCTTCGATTCGATCGAGCATTTTGCGCTTGGTAAACGTTATTCTGCAGCTGCATTTATAAATCTCGCAAATTGCCGATTCCTAGAAAGCACCTATGTCTCTTAATCGAAGGCAGCGGCTCGCATGGTTTATGTACCGCAATGATTTATCGCTATCATTTCGCCTGGTGGTGTTGCAATGCTCGAGCAACGTATATTGTGAAATTTTTACGATTTCATCGAATCCACGATTCTTCGAGTGTCACACTTCCCAATTCGACGTAATCTCAAACTACTTTTCATCCGACCGCCTCAATCTCGCCCGGTTGCATTAATGTTTTTACCAGGTACCGTTTCACAGATTACAATCAAACGTGAACCATTACATGGATCGGTCGGTGTATTCTCGATCTGAAAAGGATTATATGCTCGCGTGACAAGGACCGCAACAGCTTGCAGCGTAACATATTAGATACACGGCTTGATATCACGCCGGACAGGCTGCTCCTTTTCTTTGACATTGCTCCTTTTTCCATTCTGACACACTCGCCCCTCGCCTCCTTTTCATTTGCTCCCATTCTTTTTTAACGTTGATGCTTCATTGCATCGAAACGCAACTGTCTCTCGCCTGTCTTTTTTTCCCTCGATCGTTTTGATAAGGTTCGCTGGGATCAACATGGAGCGAACCATTGACATTTATTTCATACTTTTAGCGATAATATCGTGTCTCTTATAGGTTTATCGAGCGTTGTTTCCGGACAACACCGTAGCCCGCGTTAAGGAGGCGGTTCAACTCGTTGTTTTATATTATTTCTATCAAATTATGTATTCAGGTATGATTAAAATATGAACTGAAGGTTTACGAGCGGTTTGACACGATGTCAAACACCAGTGCCAACACACGCGGATATTCTGTAAGAAGTGATAAAACGAGCAACAGAATACCTTCCGCTAGTAAGATAATACGCTATGAAATTATGGTAATTACAGGTGGGAATATTAATATTTATCGAACAAATTTACTTCTAACGAGTAGAGATTCTACCCTCGTAAAAATTCTACCCTCCTAGAAAATTATGGTCGTCGATGTACTCGTAAATAAGTGTTTACACAGCGCTAATAACGAGTTAAATAGTCTGTCTTCGAACGTGGGATTCGACGAATTGCAAGGCGAACTCGCTCGTTGCTAGCTCGATCTCAAGTGTCTTTGCAACTTAAATATCCTCCTTCGCCTCGTAGCTCGTCACGTTCCGTGGATCCTCAGCCTTGCGTCTTTTTTACGACGACTAAATGCGTAAATAGATCGATTAAAATAACCCTATGCTACCTTACAATGCGTTAAATTTGCCCGATTTTCAACACCTGTAGCACAGCCTAATGACACGTTCTATCTCTTCTCGCGTGTCAGTGTACTTAGGTGGATCGGTTAAATCAATGTCTCGAATTCTCAGCGGCGCGTCGATCGTCGATACAATCAATAAACCTGATTGTGAATCACTTAGCGGCGTTGCTCATCGGGTCGGTTGGTTCTGATTACGTAGGAGGTCGGAGGTGGTGTAAAGTGTAAAGCATCGGAATGGATATACATATAACACACGTGGAAAGGAATAAGAGAGAGAGAAAGAGAGAAGAGCGAGAGAAGGAGAGGGTGGGCAGGACCCATTAGGCTAATCCCTCGTCGGCGGCCTCGGCCAAAGGAACGGAATAAGAAGGAATGAGAAAGCCACAGGCTACGTGTCATTCCTGCTCGCCTGCCGACACCTATACTCGACCGACACCTTCGTGGCCGAGCTGTACGAGTATATCCGTTCAGAGGTGCTCCCTATCACGACCGCTCTCTCGTATTCCTTCGCCATCCGCGATGGAATTCGTCCATTGTCCTTTCTCTCCGTGGCGCGAATCCGCGTACACCCCTGTTCTCCAACGTTAAAACGCTTACCATGCATAAAAATCGGACGATTCGGATTATCAGTGAGACGAGGTATTCCTACGGAATTAGGATAGAAAATTGCCAGAAAAATCGATCGCGACTGTATCACCGGTTAGACATTTGAAATCGTCTCTTTTAGTTTTCCAATTTTATCTACGTTTGCTATCTGTATTTGTTGGGAATTCTATCAACGATTTGAAACTGATACTGCAAGTATTACGTAGCAGTAATTTTCTTCGCGTGGATATCTAGGACTTGGATGAAAGCGTTTTCGAAGGTAGCAAAGACGCGAGTTATTTGTATTATATTTTTTTAAATTCGAAGGATCTGTGCGCGTGGTGAGTCTGAACTTACAGTGCAGCGAGTAAGATGTTACATGGGATAGTGATTCTTGGATCGTAATGGTTATGCAATGGGGTGTACATATTTGCACTGTGTGAAGGTATTGGAAGCTAGCACGCGATCTATACAATTCGCCGCATCCAGGAAGGAAAATGGTACAGCTGACAGAATCACTAGCCCTATCTATCTGTGATCTTCAAATTTGTACGCTGCAATTCCAGTCTTATTTCAACGCTATTAATGTTTTAGCCGTTGGATTTCCATAGGCACCACCCACGGGTGTGGCAGCTATAATACAAGCAAATTGATAGTTTATGGGTTCTAGTGCCTTCCACTGGCTAGTTTAGTGTCTATTTCGATATGCTAATTCAAAACATCGCATGATCGTTGCTTTCGTTTAAGAAACGTTAAAAGTTGCGAATGTAATATCTCTCGATAGTAAAGTATAGCAGTTGTACCACTATATCAGATAATCATTTATTCCTTTGCTAAACAAATTACTCCTTTCCATAAATTTCTCTTAATTCACCGACATTACTGTTTCGAATTAAATCAGAAAACGACGCGGACAGAATCGAAGAATTCCTACGCAACATTCGACTGACGAAAGAAGACTGAGCTACCGGAACGAACGTTTGTCACACCTTGCGTTAAAAATTTTGCAAATTGACGGACGCTAATTTTTGAATTCTAAAATGCCCGTTTAGGCGATTTAATTTGGGTTTAACGATCGCTCAACCCCAGCGACGATTAAACGTGATAATTACAAGCGTTCTCGCGAGATCGCGGTGCACGAGAAAGAAGTTTGATGGATTAACTTTTAATTAAAAGGTATTAAACATTAACGACGGTCATTTGCAGGGACGATGAATGCTCGAGCACGGTCTATGCCGATGGATATCTGTAATTGAGGGGTTCAGTTTTAAAGCGGTCCGTAACACTTCGTTCACGAAACGCTTCAACAACAGCCCTCGATGGCTTTACACCTGTTCCGCCTCGCATTTTATTAATATTCATTTACCCCTATCTCCACGTTGCATCTGATTAACATACTTTAACGTTAATCGTAACAGCTTTATTAATATTCGTGTCGTTTAGGTACTTGCGGATCAGTTAGCAGTTAAACGTCGGATTATATTTCAATATTTCTTTGCGTTGAGCTGTAGCTTTCATTCGAGTAATTATTCTTTCAGGACTACATCGAACACCATATCCAATGTGAAATTCGTAAGTAGCTTATTCGTTCTTAGATTATTTAGATTTTTCATTATCTGTTAGATGACTGTTTCTAATTATATAAATTAAACTTGATGTATTTTCATTGAATACCCATTATTATATTTACAATTACGCCGTTATCAATCATTTCACGTCTAACTCGTCGTTACATCGCCTGGATCAGATCTATTTTCAATGGAGTAGGCAATTAATGCTCTAATCGATCTTCGTCCACGAAGTTTCTTCGACGCTCAATATATTAACGGTACTGCTTCTACAACATTAGCAGCGATTCACGTAATTTCATTAGTTTCTTTCCATTTACTGCTACGGCAAGCGTTGAATCGCGAAGAAGACGTAGCAACCTTTGTTCCTTCTTTCCAAATAAATTATTATCCGATGCTCGGTTCAAAGAAGGTTCTAAAGTGTCGTGTATCTTGAAAATTATGCAGATCTATTTACGTTCATATTCTATGTAGTCCTTGCGACGAATATTCTAATTAACGTTATTATCAGAAAGAAGACATTACCCGATACAGTTCTCATCTGATATTTTACGATAATCGTCGAAGAAAAATAATTGGCATTTCTTCGCAAAAATATCCAACCGATTAAAAATAATCATCGTTTTCGTCATTTTCAAAAGGTCTTGCTCACAGCTACACGGCATCGACAACGAAAAAATTCCATTGTCTTTTCATTTCCAGCCCCTTTTCTTCGTAACCGTCGAAAGCCAACACGTCGAAAGACTCGCATGAAACTTATTCATCAATAGGCTGCATTGCAAGGTGTCACGGTGCTTACGGGGGTCCGTAAATGAGCACCACTGCCGACGTGTGGCAGGCGGCCCGTTTGATCTCCGCGGGACCCTCGCAGGGCCCTACAGTCCCTTTGCCTCTCGCCTCTTTCCTCGCATTCTCCAAGATCCACGATCGAAGGATCTAGCCGTTCTTCTCCCACCTTCTTCTCCTGGGCCCGTTTCCCTCTCGTTTTCTCTCTAAAAATAAACGCACGTATACGCGCGTCTCTTCCTCCACCGTGTCTTCCCTCTTCGTCTCTTTCCTTGTCCGTTGCTTCTTCTTCGTCTCTCGTTCTCTTTCCGTTTCCTCCCTCGCTCGCGCAGACTATTTTTATTTATGAGAAGCCGTCTCTCTCCACGTTCGATCGTCTCTCTTTCTGCCTCCCTTCTTGACCGCGGCAACGCGCCTGACGGTCCCGACTTTTAAGACTTCGGAACACCTGTACCGCTAATTCCTCCTTGTCTACCTGTATCACTCACGAAAACAAATTCCCGCCTCGTGTCAACGGGCAGTGACTCGATGTCGCCTAAAATCGTGTCTGAGTGCTTGATACTCGTGCAGGAATTTTGTTGCAGCTGATTGGTGGGGAACATTGGCTTTGTAGTATTTTTCACGCTGGATGTTAATCGACGAGGATATACCTTGTTTCTATGCTACGTACGAACGGAACGTTTTTGTACTTGACTTTTTTTTCCTGGCTATTTGATCGATCAGATGGCAAGACGAAATTGACTTGTAAGTAGGATCAGTTTCTTGCATCACTCACGTACAATTTCTGATTTCTTCATTTGGACATCTTTTATCCTTTCACGCGTCGTTTCATTTATCTTAAGAATAACTTGATTTGTAGCTATTTTTTCATTAACCGTAAATATTCTCGATTAAATAATTTCTTCGATCTTGCATATTTTTGCAACTTCAAATAAATTTCGTTTATAGAAAATTTTATTGGGGTAACTTATCGAATATTCTCTACATTTTCGCACTTAAGAATTTTCTATAAAATACATTATTTACAATAATTTGCTCCATTTTATATGGTATACGCCTAAGAGAAAGAATAAAAAGAAACAAGCGATCTGTCGCGTGATCTGTACATTTTTAAATATCCGCGATGGACCATCGACACGTTCATCGCGTGTATCTGTAATTTGCTCCATTTTCTGATACATATCCGCGAAAAAGAATAAGAGGGAAGACGAGCAAAATAATCCTTCAGAACTTGAAGAAGGAAGTCTCGAAAAGGGGAGTGCACGGATCGCGAATGAAATGAGAAAAACGACGAGAAAGACTAAGAAAGGAGAAGAACAAGACGAAGACGAAGAAGACGAAGAAGAAGAAGAAGAAGAGGGATAATGCGTGCCCCGTAAGATATTGACACTCCTGTAATCCGTTTGTCGGACGTGTGGGCAACCTGGCTAATCCTGCTCACGCCCACCGAAGATTAAATCCTGAAGGCTTCCCGGCTCATTCGGACTAACTTGGCCTAACCGACGACGTAGGACCGGACTTAAAGTCCTGTACACACGCTCGCGTACGTCAAACTTCGTTCGTAGATACAGCAGAGGTTAAAAGCTCTTGATGCCCTCCGACGATGGATCGGCGGCCGTGTTTTTCTTCTTTCTTTTCGTCTTTCGTCTCGCGATATCGTCTCGCATCGCTACCACGTCCTCTCTTTTTTACGTTTTATCACTCGTCATCATTCTCTGTGTCTAAGTTTCTATCCACGGGTTTTTCCTTCCTCCGGTCAACGAATAATTAACACCCCGATGACGCGCGCCACGTCGTACAACGTATCTTTCTGTATCTTGTGGAATCGCGACCTTTGCGTTTTAATTATGCGATCGAATCTTGAGGCGATTGTTCTGTAGCGAGGTTCGAGTTTGGGGCTGAGATTGTCGTAGAGATTATCTTCGATAGCCTAATTACTTTGGCGAAGTAGATCGAGGAACATTGCACGGATGATGTGACGAGGATTTTTGTTGCCAAGAGAATCTTTACTCTCATGGAAAGAAGACCAAAAAGGAAACACCCCACTGACCTTACTAAAGAAATAAAATAGCCAAACTCGAAGATGGTACCCCGTTGAGGATAGCCATCCACATGTTGCTTGGCAATTAAGTTAGAAAAATTTACCGTATGTCCGGCTGGACAAATTGTAAAGTACAAATTAAATAATAATAATAATAAAAAGAGAATCTTTAGTTATCTCAATGAAATGAAAATGCAAGGGGAAGTATAGTAAACGTAGTTAGCTCTAGTGATAATTATTAGAAATTGTTGGTAGTTTGATATTTCTAGTTGTCGTTTGTGACACGCACATGACGAAGAAAATGAGTTTAAAGCGATCGTTCAAATGTCTCTGTTTAATGCAAAGAATTACACTAAATTTGAAATAAATTTTATATACTAAATTCTAATCGTGTACTCACCACCGCCTAGTATACCATCGATGGTGTAGTCCTTCTTCCCATCATCACCGGGTCGTCCACCGCGAAGTAACCTGCTGATGGAGCTGACACTTGGAGGGTCTGAGAAACCTTCCTGCTTGAACGAAATTTGGTCAACGATTAGCAACAGAATAAATATCCTGAAAACAAAATACAAAATAAATGTTCCATTCTTAATCGATGTGGCGATAATCGAGAGTCTACTCCTGGTAATATTATTTCAACCGAAATCCATTAATATCTTGTCGAAAATCTGCTTTGTCATTACCTAACCCGATCTTAGCTATATATCCTAAATTTAATGTCTCCTTTTCGTTTTATTTTCATTACTAATTCGCGAGAACAATGCAAGCTCGCTGCCGGCGCGCCGTGGGTTGCACTTTGCCTGGCATTTGCGATTTGCAAATGCAGCCTACTGCACTACAATTTCGCGCGATCATTTTCAAAGCAAAATATACATTTTGCGCCGCTGAGATTCAGCGTTATTACACATCGCGTTGTGCACCGTTATGCGCAAGTATTTACTACGCTTGAATTCTTCGATGGTACGGTTGGATAGATCGTGAAATCTTTTTTTACGTACGAGACACTGAGAAGGTTTGCTCGAAAAAGCTGGCAGAATGAACGTTTTAGAGATTGTACGCGCCTTCCGCGTTACGAAATTCTAAGCAGATTTACAAATGAGTAAATTCTCTTTTGCTAGCGTTCTCCGGTTACTCTTACATACGATTATTTTGGTCGAAAGACTTGAGAAACTCGGAGACTTAAGAAATTGCTGCGTTTTTTAACGCAGGCAAACAGCGTGGCTTCGTTTGTTATATTTTATTCTATAAAAATTCTAAATTGTAAATTATCAAACGTGAAATTTTGTGATATTTTTGAACGATCTTCGTGGGATTAGACGATATAGTAGAAGGCATGTGGAAATTTTTTCCAGCAAGCTATTCGGATATCTGTACTTGGAGGAAATTTAATATTCTCTTTTCTGGAAGCGATACCATAATTATATTATTCTAAGAATTAGTAATTATCGCATAAATCATTCTGCTGAAGAGCAAGCTTCGACAAATTGGAAATTTGATATATTTATTTTATCGATATATTTTATATGATGTGATATATTTTATATTTATTGATGATATGATATATTAATGATTATATATTATGATTAATGATATATTTCATATTTATTTATTTATTGATATATATATTATTTGATATATTTATTTTGATATATATATTTTAATAATACTTTAAACAAGTAGATATAATTACTTGAATGTTGGTCTCATTATATATGATAAATACGTTTCATTATCGCATTGAACAAATTTCCTATACGTTTTATTTTACACCACAACTATTTGAAACGCATAAAGTTATCGATCGTCGTAACATTCGACCAACTTTTTAACGTAGAATTAGCTGATTAAAATTTTACGACTAATCCATCAATTACGTATTTCAACTGTATATTTTGCAACGGTGGCATGTAACTAATTATCCGATATAAAGCTATGATATCGCAATCGAATATTTACCAGAAGTTAATCATACTGAAACGGCCTTTTTACGAGCCTCGTGAATATAGTCACAAAATCTGTATTTAATTTTGAGACAGATCAATATACCAATAGCGTCGCGTCTACAGGCTGCGGACATATTTTATAGACTATAAACGTCGATAAACGTTTTCCTGGAGCAGAGGCGTGAATCGAGCGAGGCGCAAATTACAGAGCCTTCGATTATAATAGCAACAGTAGTTGGGTATGGCCATAAAAGTGTTCAAGTTTTTAATTCGCAGAACAGATTTTTCATTTGCAAAACAAATTGAGTTATTAAAATTGTATTAAATACCTTCATCGTCGATATAAAGCAAGAAATGCCTAATCGACACTCCATTTGTTCAAACACTTCGATACGTATTATGAAAAATGACGATGATTTCGCGTAGGAACGATAACGAAGATCTTTGATATTCATAGTGAAACGACAGGATACTATGGTATAATACGCTATAGGTATATATTCTAATAGCTATAATATTCTAAATATTTGATTACAAAATGTCATAGTTCTCGATATTATACAAAATCATCCGTCTTCGATCGACGCGTCCTACGATTGCTAACCCTAAACAGCGTCTGATCTTTAATCTCTCGATGCCTCTATCGCTTCACGAAGCGTAGATTCCGACCTACTACCACGCGCAACCTCCGCAACGAAACGCCGATACTCATATACATATTACCTCGCATACCCGGCGGCATCTTGAAAATCTGTGAAAATCTGCAAGCTATATCGCCGCTTATCGATCTTCCTTATCTCATCGACGAAGCCTGAGAGATAATCCGAGATCTTACACGGTTAAAGGGGAGCGCGAGGAAAACCGAGAAATCGATAGTGGCAGAACAAAATAAATGGAGGAAATAAGAAGGAAGATTTCTGAGGAATATATCGAAATAAAAAAGAGATCAAATGAAACAGAAGAATAGAAAACAGAAAGTAGAAGAAGCTAGAGTGTCCTAGGTCTGAGGTGAAGGAACCGTATCCCTATAGATACAGTCGGAGCAAAGATAAGTGGAACAAGGGTAGTGGAACAAGGTATCGATGAATTTTAAACGTACTACTACTTAGTGTTATGTATTCGAGTTTCGTTTGCTATGTATCTCGCAAGTGCATCGATTATTTAGTAAACAATTGAAATTGACGTTCAGCGTGAAGGAACCGTATTTAACGAAACTTCGTTAATACCTATTGCCGCTACCTGTCAGCTTATTTTTGCCCTCGACTGTATATTCGACGAAGATGAAGAGAAAGGTGGAGGCCTGACGAGAAGAGTAAAAGAGCCGGGTCGGAGTAAAAAGGGATGGAAGGTGAAAAAAGCGAAAAAGAGGGTCGCCGGTGTCGATGGCTATCTTTCGGATCGGCGATCTCAGAAACAATAACGATCCTTGTGCCCGTTGGTGGCGGTCGAGGCTTTAGGTCCGGGGCGATGACAGCGCGAGAGAGACGAACCTCTCTGTCGAAGAACGAGCAGAGAAACGTTGCGAGAAGGTGGATGAAGAAGGATGGATGCCGCCCCAGGTCTTCGGCACCAGGAACGCCTCCTTCCAACATTAAATGCCGTATTAATGCCGGCCACGACCGCCCGCTTCCACGACTCTGCAACGGCGTACGCGTTCACGAAACCGTTTTTCCTCTTTCGGCCTCGTCCTCCGCCTCTCAGCTTTGCCTCCACGCGTAGCCCGTCTCTCCTGCCCTTCTCTGCCTCTCTTTGTCTCGGTCGATCCTGTGCAGCATGCGTATACCAAGCTACAACCTTCTCCTCTTCCAACATCCAAGGATTTATCTCTCTATCGACGATCGCCCTGGGTTGTACCACGTGGTTCCGCGATGGATCGGTTCTATTGGTTTCGTTGGTTTTGACGAAACGGAATGGAGGGATGGAATTTTTTCCTGGGCATCTCGTGGATTGAGAACCGTATAGCGATCTTTATCTTCGTCGCGGCAGAGATATGCGGGGTTGGTTCTGCCTTTTTTGTTCATGTTACCAGGCGAGTGCTACCGCTACCCGAATATCTCGATCAGTGGTTTCAGCGGTCGGGTCCGGTCCCGTTTCGGCCACCTTTGAATTCTGGGTGTTCGCGAACTGCGACTATGGTTTTCGGGAAACGCAACATGCCGTGCATTCGTTGTATCTTAGAAGCTTAAGGGATGTTCTTAGAGCGTTGGTCGAGCTTCTGCTAATCGAATTTCTGTTGCGATAATTTAGATAGAAATCGATTGCTAGGGGATACTGATCAGGTAGAAATGTCTCGAACTATTTGTGGAGATAGCCTGTAGCGGTGACCAAACGCTAGATCGAGCCAGGCGGCACGTTATTCCGTTACATTCTCGGAATTTTTGGTATATTTTCGAGCGAATTTGCAACAAATTCGTTTGACGTTTTAGATCCTCCTGTTTCGAAGGCCAAGTTTTTATTCGTGTCGATGATAGATGACGGGAAATTCTATTAAACCAACGATGGTAGTTTTCACTCTGCGGGATAATTTTTGGCAAGGCCTGAACTACGAACACGGAGTTTTGCGCTTGGATTAAAATACAGGGACGTGTGACAGGTATAACGCAACAGCTGGTCGCACGATTGCTCGAAGATCACACAACACGAGTATAACTATGAAAATATACATATAATATTCGAAGCGTTGCAAGATTAATATCAATCTTACATCCCTACGAATACGAACGATTGGAAGTCTATACGCCCCGGACACGATTCACGCCCTCGTATAATCGCATTACACGTTCTTTTCTTTTTTTCTTTTTAACTGTCCTCTCTATCGAACATCCAGCGAGGAAATTATTATCTTCCGCGGAGTTCCAGCCGGAACATGGCTGTTCGCATGGTGATGCTTACGATTTCTCAAGGTGTCGAGATAAAACGCCGCACACGGAAGAGGCTATTCTTGGAAAAGTCGTTTTGCATACTCGAAAATCGCGGCACGAACGAGGGAGCGTTACGCCAATGAGGTGTGGGTGTAGGCGGCGGGCAGTAACGTATTAAAGGACACGCGAGTCGCCTCGGGGCGCTCACGTACACCCCTGCCCACCTCGTGCACGCCTCGTGCACAAGATTAAAAAGCCCCACTCACTCGCGATCTTTCGAGAGATAGAGGGACCCTGCGGAAACGTCCACCCCCCGATCTAGAGGTCGGACGACGACGCCTTTCAACGTTTTCCACCGTGGAAAACTGGATCCGCGAAATTGCTACTTCGGTACAGAGACGGCACGGCTAGCTGTTACGCGTTCTAGAGCTCTTTCTATCGTCAGACGCAAGCATTTGCATCTTTCGTGGACATATTTGTCCATTGGTTTATCGTCGATTTAAACTGTTATATACTGACACGTTCACTTCTGTATATATAAGTGTAAATCGTGTATGGCAGTGAATGCGTCGAGGATTCATATGTTAACACTTTGACTGCCACGCAAAAATCACATGTTGCGCTGAGGATGCCACGGGAGTATTTTTATTATTCAAAGCATACAATGGCAAAGTAATAATAAATTGACGATGTAAGGCAACATTCTTCCCCGATCGACCGTTTGTCTTATTGGTGGTCACGGGTGACCATCGTGGCGTCTTGATAACAGTCGATAGCGACGTATTATAACGAGGCTTCGTTTATTTCAACAAACCATTCGCATTCGTTATTTCGTCGTAGGCAAAACGTGCAGAATATATCGTTGGAACGTGTAGAAGATACTAGTAAACGGTATTTGCTCATTGTATATATAATAGTAAGGTATGTGCACGCTTCTAACTTCAATTATACGATTATAAAGCAGCATTTACGATTATTTTCTAAGCTGTGTTTATAATAATATTCGTAGATTACCTCAAAGATATGGATGCAAACACAGTGCACCGTTAGATGCAAGATTCGTTCTCATTTCTTTTTATCGATGTTCTAATAAAAATTTAATCGTTCAATGGGGCACTTTTTATTTCAAAGTATCTTCTACTTATCGGTTATATTCAAAATGCCCTGACTGTCAATTTTCATACAGTTTTACAATTGTAAAAAGTTCAAGCTCTCCGGTCATCGATGACCACCGTGGCAGTCAAAAGTTAAGTGACATATCTAAAGAACTATCTAAGTGTAGAGGATGGTTGGTCGTGTGGTTTAAATGACGAGATTACTCGATATCGAAACCGTAAATATATTTAAAAATAATTAATAAATACAGAGAAAGTTCACTAAGACGTACTAACTGATTCGCTAGAGACTGTGTATTGATCGCTATTAAAATCGCTCGAGACTGAGACTTAAAAACTGGTCACCTTAGGATCGCGTTCGTTTATTTACACTGGTCGGGGAAGTACCGGAAAGTTTCCATTCGTTTTTGTTTGATGATTACACATAGCGACATTGTTTTGCCCGGAGTAGGTTTGTTATTACATTATATATATCTTAACACTGTTGATACTCCGAGGCAAAACAGCAACGTAGCTCGAAGTGTTCTCTAGCTCGTGTGCCGTTACTTAAAAAAGACAATTTTGAAATTATCTTTTAGAACGAGCGTTTCGTTGTTCTACCCGATACGATTGAAGGCACGAGATGAGGAAAGCAGTCGTTACGCTTTTGGGTATCGATCGCTAACGATGATCAAAGTTAGAATTTAGTGAGTATTACATTAAATACTAAGCTTTGTGCCCTCTGCGGGATGAAGCAGGTTTCTATAAAAGAAGGTAAAGCATTGCCAAAGTATCTTCTAAGAGTGTTTAGTGGGATGCAAACCTAATTATAAAAAGCTTAATGTATTATATTATAAATAGCTACAGGTAACATATTGGATTTATCAGCGGTAATGATACTGATTAATATATCTTCTAGAGTTCTATTTATGACGATATTTATTACCTATTTTAAACCTGTGTTATCTTAAATCGTATATCCAATTAGCAATTTAACGTGTATTAAGTTGCAGTTTAAGTACCTACATATAATGAAATATATAACTAGTTGGAATTTCGTACAATTGTGAAATTCAAGTACAACCACCTAATACCTGTAATTTAATTATCTATTTAATTATTTCATTATTTAATATCTATTAATTTAACGTAATTTTAAACGTTCTATTCGATCGAAACAAGATAATACATTACGAATGATTATCGTATTACACGTAAGAGGTAGAAGTAACTTTTCAAGTAGATCCAATAAAACGAATGCAAAACCGTTTGTTTCTTACCTTCACCAATTTTTCTCTGATCTCCCACGAGAAGATCGCCGGATTGTCCCTTTTCATTTCTTCTATCCTCGCCTCGATTTCAGGGGTGGCTACCCTCGGCTTGCTACCGCCGATGACTCCCGGCCTAATGGAGCCAGTTTCCTGGTAGCGATTCAAAATTTTCGAAACGCAGCCGTGAGAGACACGAAGTTGTCGCGATATCACGCAAGGGCGGACTCCAGCCGCTGCCATTTCGACAATTTTCAGGCGAATGTGATTCGGGAGAGGTCGACCGTTGATGAAGACGCCTCCCAATTGATTCATGCGTCCCTGTCCTGTCGGAAACATTCCATCAGTCTTCGTGTATTCGATTCAACGTGCACGAATGTCTCAATCGGAGATTGAATACAGACAATCGCCAGTTTGCTGCGCAACATCGTATTCTTCGTCGTATTTCTGATTTACTTTCGTAGCATATGTTTATGGAAAATTGATAGAATTTATGGGAAATTTAAAATTGCAAAGGCACGTGTAGTGCATCAGAAATACGTCAAATATTCAGAGCGTAGCAAATCGTTGCAAAATTTAAATAGAACGAGTCTCTGCGCAGGATTTATTTCTTTAATCGAACGAAAACAGTTTGTACATTTAGTATTTTTTTAAGAAAAGACAGTTTGTTACAGTGTTCCATAAAATTGAACGCAATTGTTGTGTCTAACGTTATATTGTCTTGTGAAGAAATATCTGCAAGCAGATAACTAAACCATACTTTACGAATAATTCAACTTTAATTCATAAAATGTGCTACAGATCCTCGTTCGAAGTTTCCACTGGATTTACATAAAACATCTCAAGTAGTGTAATAATTAATCGTATCTATGATGAATTGACAAGTCTTGAAACTCGTCTAGCACTTTTCCGAGCAGACTTCGATATCCGATGATGGAGCAGCATGCTCTTCCGAAAGTTAAAAGCGATTGAAAAGTGGAAAGTGAATCAAGCCATGCAGGATAGACGCGAACGTTCGAGTTGTGTGAAATTCTATTGCTAAGGAGATTAATAGACACACGAGTTAGTTCGTTCGGATTCTTCGACACAGGTAGGGGGATCGTGTCTAGATTTTCTCCAGGGTCAAAGAATATTCAATTACGCGGCTGCTGGATGAAAGACGGTGCAAAACGATCGACGATGAGGATGCAAAGAATTGCGCGAGAAAGTAGCATGATTTGGTGGCGGGGATGGAAAAAATTCAGAGGCGCAATTGCAGTGATTGGGCTTGAAATTAGCGGCTAAATCCGCGTTCAAGGCGCAAACGTGAAATCAGATAACAGGGAATACTGAAAAAAAAAAGAAAACGAAACGGGTCTAACAACCGTAAAATTGAAGAAGTTATGCTCGCAGAAGGCCATTTTCAGAAGGCTAATGGGACCCAAATATCCGATATCGTTAGTCCAATTAGCCACCCTTTCGTGCGCGATATTATTTTCATTATCACGCTCGATTATGCTGCTTGTAATTAGCATTGGAGAGCCGGAATAATAGGCGAATCACGCGGATTGCTGTTTATCGGTACACCCTTTAATTAACTATAAAAACTTGATAAGTGGATTATCGTACGGAAATATTGGTACATAAATGCGATTTTACGGTACATGTGAAAAGTATCTCCGCGTTGTTTCTTTGAATATTCAAATTTAGGTACACGTTAGGTTGTTTGAGTTAATTAAACGAGAGAGATATTCTTTCATCGTTTTCGAAGAGAGTATTTTTGACCAAAAATCAAAATGGCCTTTGTAAGAAATTTTACAAGATGTTACAATTCCCAGATAGGTTTGATCGTGATTATTAAAAGAATAGGGCATCCAGCCTATCTAGCTAAGGCATCCAGGTATAACGTTATACGTTTGACAGATAGTTTGAGTTATGCAAACCTGGTTCTCTTCTTGCGGCGGTCTACTTGAAAATTGAAACTGAAAATTGAAAAAGCCCACGTTTAATCTCTCGTGAGAGATACAAAAATACAAGATTCCTAACATTTTTAATATAAATCTATAAACATTTCTATAAGAGAATACCACTATAAGAAGAGATATCTTAGTTTAGTATTTTCTACAAATTTTCCCAAAATTAGTAAAGAAATTTCTTCTTCTTTCTTCTGACGTCTCTACATATAAAATTTATTTCGAACGAATATGTAACATTATAAAATAATATACGATATTACGGAGAAATTATTTAAGGGAACGTAGTTTAATATGCACCGGTTTAACAAAAGACAAGAGAAAATTTTAGTGAAACAATGGCTGTATAAAGATCAGGGAGAGACAAAAGATGAGGAAGTTGTGGAAAAAGGAAGCAGATAATGGTGCTCTTCTATGTGTCTCTTATGTCTTATGTCACGGTATGAAAGTTGGCAGCTTGTGCAAGAGATTGCGCAAATGATAGTTTTCTAATACCCGACGCTGGCGAGTTTATTCTATTCGTATATGTACGAGCGGTGAAAAAGACTGCTGGTAAAATATTGTTGGTACGGAGTTAGTGTTGTTGGGAAATCGGTCAGTTCCTAGAGCAGAGGACTTGCATGTCAATTACGTGAGTGTCGGTGATGTGGTTCATTCGAAGAATAAATGATGTTTCGGTAGTAGCGGTTTTAAATCGTGATGGATGGTTTCGAACGGCGGGAAGCGTGGAATCTTTCAATTAGCTTCAGAATTTAAGTTTTCTTCGTGATTTCAATGGACTCGTAATTTAAATATTCATTTTTATAATTTAATTAGAATTATTAAGTGAATATCATCGATGATTAAAACGTAGCTAAATAGTTTTTGTTAAAAATTTTCACTATCTTTGCCACTCGAAATACAAATCGTATTTACACGTTGATTTTCTAACTGTTTCTGTAACCAGAAATATTCTCAATTTTATAAACAAATCTTTTCAAACGACAGGCTTGATTTCTCGCGTTCCTTAATCGCGATAAAATATTCTTCGAAACTTAATTAGTGTATTTAATATTTTCGACGTGCGTATTACACAGCCACTATGAGATAAGAATTCTAATGACACGATTAATTAAAATTCTATCTCGCGACGTCTTCCTGTAATGATATAATACAAATGCTAATTAAGAGTTCAGCGAGATCGAATATTGAATATTTATCAAGCAACGAGGGTAAAGCAATCATTGTAGCCACATCAAGTTGCGATCTGTTCGCGTAACTACAACAGGCAGAATGAATTTATCAGAATTACGACTGCATAATGATCCGAAAGTATCTTGTACGTTCTCTGATTGAATAAAAGAAGTTACGCGTGACTAGGCCTACTCTTTATATATATTGTTGCACGTGTCATGCAAATGTCACATAAATTCCTTTCACCTTTTTCACTGTCGAAACAGGTATTCTGATTTTTCCCCGTCTGGATACGTTTATATCAAAGAACGAATATTTTCTCTTGACAAATCTATACGAGAAACGATCAACAATCGTATTTGTATAAATAAAATACTTGCTCGGAAAATTTAACAATATGTATAGCAAAACTGTGGTCATCCAAATTAATCGTGATAGACCATATTTCCTCTTTAATTATTTTTACAAAAAAAAAAAAAAGCAAACTAAAATTGAATTTCCATGGTATAGGAATTTGAGCGTGATTTATAGCGCGGAAAAAGAAACAACTTTAAAAACAATTCGTTTAGACTGTGTTTTGTAAGGAGGACATTCTGGTTTTTCTACCTAAATCCTTCCAATTACCTTTATTGCTCTTTTACCATTCAGACGTCTTGATTTAACAGGATCGTAAAAAGTGCTTGTGTCGTTTCGATAGTTTCCTTTGAAACTTTTTTATACTATAGGTAAGTACCTATACGCCGACCAATAAACACTTGTCAAGCAACGAATGATTTTTAAACTTTATAAATTTTTCCGTGTCACGTTGCAAGATCGATAATTTCTTGAATCTTATAGGCATTTATATTATACAGACGCATAGCTGTTTCTTTCAAGACTTTCCTAATAATAAAGAATTTATATACGACGCAAATGCTAATCAACGTTTAAATCCCACGAGCAATTTTTTTCTAAGAATATATATTGAGAGAAAGGGTCTGCTGTGACATTTATCGATATTTCAGCGATTATAGGGTATTCCAACGAGAGTTACAGTTCTTATCGGTTCCTTAGAAAAAGATATATCACGTGATATTCGAACTTCAATTCTATTAGTTACATTTGTCAAACTTCAATTTCCACGTGTCATAGCAAATAAAAAGAAAAAACATAATATTTTATGAAACATAATAGTACGTCCATTCTTAGGAAAACACTAAACGATGATTCAAGGTTCTTTTCCTCGAACATATCAACCACGTGATATTAAAGTTTCACATACACATACGTTAATTTCCGATTCTATCCAACTTCCCTGTTTCAAGAAATAATTACAAACATTCGTCCAAGAAACACTCGGTGAAAATTCAAGGTATCCATCGGTTCCTGACGAAACAATACCACGTGGAATCCAAACTACAATGTTATTCGTCACATACGTGAAATTCGAATTCCATTCACCTCGTGTCGAATACGATCTCTCTTGTGGCAAAAGAAAACCTGAAATCTGCTACGATCCTTAAGGAATATTCAAACGAAACACGCTCAAATCACTTTGTCCAATTTTATACACGAAGTCACATGGATCAAGTCTACAGATGGGAAAGAAGAAAAAAGCGACGATAATAAAATGATTCTGAGGGACATTCGGTGGAAATTCAAGGTATTTATCAATTCCTGACGAGACGATACCACGTGACATGCAAATTTCAATTTTATTCGACGCATACGCAAAATTCAATCCAATTCGGTCTCTCATCAACTACAACCTGTCTTGTTCCACAGAAACGACCTGAAACCTCTTATGATATTTAAGAGACATTTCACTAAAGCTCACATTATCTGATACACAAAACCACATTGATCGACCCACAGGTAGAAAGCTAGGTGAAAGTGACCATGTTGCAAACGTTATATCTAAATTGATCCTAGGATTTTCTATCGTTTTTGTCGCCTTTTAGTAACCAATGAACGGACATAATTTATCTCTTGAGACTAATCGTGTATTTGAGTAATGCAACGGAGAAGCTGATAAAAAATGAAGTGGATCGGTACAAAGAAAGACTTCGGAAGGACTGGCGCAACGGTACCAACCTTGAAACGGGTATCCTCCGAAGATGGGTCTCATTCCGCTGGTAACGTCCATCCTTCCACCAACGTAGGAATTCCTCGCAGCCCTCCAGGTCTGTCGCGCGTCTTGGTTACTCGCGTCACCCACTTGTTCCCGATCTCACGTTGGACCACACGACTGTCCGTTTTCACTAAACGCGAAACTATACGGCTAGCAGACAGGCAGAAGCACGCGGCCGGCACCGTTGGCCCGAGGCAAAACGACTGCTTGGACAAAACGACTGCTTGAACGAAAACGGCGGAGGTGGAGAACGACAAGGACAGACGGGGCACATCGGCGTCTCGGGGCGATGGGGGCAGGGCACGCGCGCCAGGATGAAAGGGGGAACGAAGCTGACAAGCGCCAGACGAGACGCCGACGACTGGGAAGAAAGGAAGGAAAATAAGAATGGAAGGAAAATGGATGGAAAAACTGGCTTGATAGGGTGAATCGTGGCGGTACAGCACGCCAAGGAAGAAAAGGAACAAGCAGGTAGCACGCGTGGCTCTCGTTGCAAGGGGTACCGCTGCAATAACGTGTCAGTTGGGCCGCTGGTCCCCTCGTGTCCCTCCAACTGGCTCTGCGAGAGCAATGGATGGCTGTCTCTTTCTCTTTTCGCCACGACTGCTCCGGAAAAAGGGGGACTGTCGACTCGTTGGGACTAACGGGGTTCCAGTGGGGTCCCATCCAGATGGTTTACGCCCTGTTACTTGGTTGGCAAACCGCCGCTTTCCAGTGGGCGTTCTTTGAAGCGGAAACGCCTACGGAGCCGCTCTTCGACGTTCACTGGATGTTCACCAGGGGTTTACTTTTTTCTCCTTTTCCAAGCTCCACGGGCAGTTGATAGCGTTTTCGTGGTACAGAGGTGGTCCACTTCTACAGGGAGCGATATTGGTATTCTGAATGGGCATTGCGAACGAAGAGGTGTAGATAAGTAGTAGTTGATGCAATGAAATATGTTGGTGATTTACTTGGGTAGACTTTAGGGTGCGTTTGAATGTGGTTTTAGGGTGCTCGATTATCTGCAGAGAAAGAGAAAGAGAGAGAGAAAGAGAGAGAGGGAGTTTGATAGGATGTAGGCTTGGAATTACGAGATTGTTAACATTTAACAAGATTTGACATAAATTTCCTCCTCCGTTGTTTGCTTATTATTATTACAGCTACGTACAGTTAATATGCGAATGTTACGATTCGTTTCAAAAGTAGATTTTTGCTATTGGCTTCCAACTTTGCTATTATATAGGTATGTATGTGTTACTTTGAAATAAATAAAAGAGGAATAGCTACGTACATGCAAATACAAGAGTTATTTTAATTTAATCGCAGCATTCAAGGCTTCGTCTGAAGCTGCTTCCAAATTAATATTCCATTCAGCGGTTATGGGACATATATTCTATCAACGAAATGCCAATGTACGATCATTTGCAGTCGTATGACTTTTCGAATTTTTATATTGAGTCCATCACGGAGTTCGTCACTAACAATTTCCCGTAAAGTGAGAGCCGTACCAAGATTGAAAACGAGCAATTCATCGATGATTAAAGTCTCAAAGTTATGCATATTTTAAGGCAGAGAAGGTTCTACTACTTCAAACGCGATATTCAGATCCACTCAAACGAGTCATTCCTCCGACTTCCCGAATCTCTGTTTGAAATCTCTGTTTAAAAGAACCTCTGTTTTTCCAATTGTCCACGGTATTCACAGGAGATGATACCGTAGCATTCGTGTATCTTCGAATAAAAGCCGTAGGTACCGGCGGACGAATTTCAATTTGGACCCCGTTGCGTTCGATCGCGTTCTAAGGAGTTCTGGATGCTCGAAAACAGCGAATATTTACGGCCTCCACTGTCTGGAAGTAAAATCATAATGAACGCATGATGGACTGCTATAAATTTTTACGAAGGCCTTTCCTTGCGAGTACGGTCGCCCTGTCTGTAAATCTTTCCGTACGGTAGCGAAACGGACGGACAGCGGGAGGTCCTGCGCAATGAGCAAATGCACGTAATGTCCTCGTCTTTTAGGACGGCGTTGTATCAACCGAAGGACATTTTGTACGTAAATGCTCGTGAAACATCGTACTTGTCGTCCGACACCGAACTTTCTCGAGATTTACGATGTATTTAACGCCATGACTCGTGATAATTGTTTTATGGGAATGGATAATATGCAGTTCCTTTGAGAGCGCAAGATATGTCGCAGGAAGACCCTGAGAAATTTTCTTCGGAATTCTTTCATTACCGTGATGTATCCTTACGACTTCTTATCAAAGATAATGTGCCAGATCTGCCTCGTCATCCATACGATCATTTCAAAACAGTCGTTCTGACTAGCTAGAGAAATATCAAAAATGACCAGTCGGAGGACCCCACACGTTTCGTAAATAGCAAAAAGGAGGACCCACGCCAGGGCAGGAATAAAAATGACTGGACAATTTCGTTTCTCGGTTGAAAAGGAGCGTCTCGAATACGAAAAAGCTACAGAGAGGTAGTACAGGAGGCTGTAAGGAAGCTTGTCAGCGGTGACAATAGAGAACGCTGGAAAACGGACTATCGATCCAACGAAATCGGTAGGTTTGCTCCACTCTTTGGTCCCGCGTGACCTTGCAGTCTCTGATCGATGTAAGGACTTTCTCCTGCTAACGCGAATAAGAGGCATAGATCTTTGCGTTCTTCGACTACCGGCACTTGGCTGCAGTTCACGCCGAATTTACCGATTCCTAGACAATACCAGTGCACCCCCGACACTGGAAACATCGGGTCTCGTTTTGTCTAGCGTTTGCAGCGTGGAAACTACGCGGAACTAATAAGAGTTCGCAACACCTCTTTCTCGCATCCGATGCATCGTCTACGGTTTCGGTAATTTCACAATGGACAGCTTTTTCCTCGCGTTAAATGGGACAGGTATCGAAATGGATAAACCAGTTTGTCCTGCTGATGGATCTGTGATCCTGATACTATCTGCATTACGGACTGTTTGTTTTTTACTTTAACAATTTGCTGGTTCGATGTTCCATTGTTGACTTGTCACGTGCGTTCTTGGGAGTAGTAGAATTTTGTTTCTCTTGGTAGTGTTGGGATTTAGAACTGGTCGTTGAGCATCGTTTAAGGTGCTGAGCCTCGTTTGTGGATCAGATAAGCTGGAAATTGGTTTTTATTTACACGTAGATTATACGAGGTTTGTCTATGGACTCGATTTGTTTTGGTTCTCGATGTCTCACGCGATGGGAGTGTTTTGCTCCTGTTAGCGATGTCCAGTGGTTTATTGCTGGTTATCGGACATCGTTTAATCTTCTCCGATTTGTGGATGATACAATTTGGCAACTGATCCTTACGATCTTCTGAGAAGGGTTGTGACTCGAAGTTGCGCGAAGTCTGTCCCTCTCGCGTGCTTTTCCCTCGCGGAGATACATAAACATAACGTATTTCGCAACCATGTAACGTTATTAATTGCCACAGGTCATATTCTTCTATTTTTTCTCTTATACATCAAACGTTATGTGTTATCGTTACAAATCGACTAAAGCGTTCGGACATTTACGAGCGATAGATCAAATCTGATGAAATGGAGATGTTGGAAAAGTATTTATGTGGTATGTATGTATGTACATTATAATTCAATAATATAGAACGATTCTATGGAATTATTCATAGAGGACTGTTGGAACTGTGAAATTTGGATGTACGACGAGCACTGTAGCTAAATAATTAGTCAATTAATTGGACAAAACAGAACTGCTATATCGTTTAGGAAAGTGGTAACTTTGAAATCTCAATTATTTTGCAATAAACTGTAACATAAATTTCTTTCCATTCTATAAAATACGAACAAAAAAGTAAAGATTAGAAGGAAAAGTAAGCCTCGTGAACCTTATGAAAAGACTTATTGTGCTTATTATGAAATCTCAAACACAAGTCGAAGGCTGTGTACTGGGTTATAACGTCTTCAAGGTTGATCATTAGAAAGTAACGTTTTCATTGGAGTTAATGGACTTTGTTAATGATCATTAAATTAAGTTTACACAGAAAAAAATTAATTTCTTGAAAATATCTTACACGATTATCGTACTAAGAAATTTGTCAAACATCATCTATTAAACACACTAAGCGCGTATTTCTTAGCTCACTAATTTATTTGCAATTATTTTTAGTCAATTCACGTGATCGAATTCTGTTTCTTAAATATTGCGGCAATGAAAAGGTATTTGTACTACGATTCTATAAAATTTGAAAATATCGTAGCGTATAATTTCTTGCATATTACGATCAACGATATCTACGTCATTTTTTAAAATCTCTAAAATCTCTGTCTGTGTCTCTTCCTTCGTACAATGATTGTACCTTTTGCGTGTAATGACCTTCCATTAGAAAGAACTTATTACTTTCATATGTAAGCTTCTCGTACCTTGACAAACCGATACATAAATTACTTTGTTTACGTTTTTCGATGATGTTGCATTTACGCTACATATTATATATTATTACATTATGTTGCGAGAGTGAGAGAATTCGCGGTGGATAACGACCGATCAAGAAGCGAGATGAAATGTTAGAATAGAGCTCGGAGTGCCGCTAAACAAGAAGCATCGTTCCTAAATGATGCGCCGGCCAATTTTTCACGTAATTCCCCCCGCGTTATCCGTGATAATCGTTCGTTGAATCAGCTTTTTTCTCACCATCATCGGTCGGTTTGACTTGGAACACAGTGAAAAGAAAAAAAGAAAGAAAAACGAAAGACGAAGGAAAAAGAAAACTAAGAAAGGCATCGTGGAAGGGTCGAACCGCTAAGTAGACCCTCTGTAAGGCCGCACGAATTTCTATTAAAAGCGGCAATTAGTCTAAGTCTCGATAAATCTTGATGAGTGATACGCCGACATCAGTCTGCTTGTCAAAGACGCCTGTGGCGAGGGCCACACCGATTTCCAACACACATTGTTTCCATGACCGTGCTCGTTGGACGAAAATAGGAGAACGGAGGGATTTCTTCGCTGTCCTGCGGCACAACGACCACGAGAACTAGCCTCGTTGTTATGTTAAACCAGGTGAGAAACGCGTGATGCGTGTACGGCACCATTAGAATTTTTAATGCGACCGTTTAGCGGCTGCTGGCTTCGAGCCGCCGATCTTTGCAACGAACAACCTTAGAAATATATATATATGTATTCAGCTACACTTTTCAACGTGTTCTTTATAACACGTTCTCATTCAGATTCGTTAACTGCCGAATTACAAGTCGAATAAGATTTCCCGAAAATGACAAAAAGAAATATATTGGCCATTAAAAAAAAAAAAAGATAGAAATCGGAGATACGTGAAAAATATTCACAAATATTTGTAAAATCGTAAAACCGCTGTAATCGTTCTGGTATCAACTCCTCGTCTTATAATATCGTATCGTACCTACCCTATATATGATATGCATCGTATTTTCGACTTAACAAAGACGAACTATTTTTCTAACAAAGTTTGCTTTCAACCGCGATTCTAATTCCAATTGTTTAGATCTGTAGATACAGCGTAATATTTCAATATTTTACATCCGACACGGTGTTAACAACGGTGACTGGCTAAATGTAATAGACATACTAAAAAATCATATGGTAACGAAGAAAGTGTGTGTCGATATACGCACGAACGTAACTTCGTCAGACCATTACGACAAGTTCCTGACGACAAGAGCAATAATAAGAGGGTGCAATATTACTCGCGCGTCCCCGGATTTTCGAATAGGCCGTTTCGCCTGCCTCGAGTTATTTAAATAAAACCCTTTGTCGGCTGGCTGGAGTCCATTACCGAAGTACCTTTATAGCCACGCGTGTACGCCGATATGCCGGATTACCGTTTCCTTTTCTAACTCTTTTTACAACCTTTTGCGCCTCTCGCTTTGGTCGCTGCTCGCGCGCGCATACGTCGTTCGCCAATTGAACAGAACTTCGTTGTTGGTAACACTAGAATGATAATTTAACGTCGTCCAACCATGCAAAGCCTATCTTCGTCTCAAATGGGAAAAACTTTAATTAGCAAAATAAATTTTTTAATGTTTTCCTTTTTTCTATTTCAAGCTACTAAATAATATGGGAACGTGAAATGAAATTTATTTGATTCTCACGTAAATGTTTCAGGTCTCTGCTTCGTGGATAAGATATTAAGAATTATTTATTCCTATCGATTTTCTCGAAACAGCAATGTAGGAATTAATGTATTCTGTTATAAATTATAACTTGCAATATGGGAATTATTTCTAGATATCGATTCATCCGCGTATTTCGCTATCGACCCATTAGCAAAAATAGTTGAACTCGTTGAATGAAGAGCGAATACCTAAGCTAGCGTGTGGACGTATTTGGAAATGACAAAATCTGGACAGATAGGTCGCGTAATAATTTGTATTATGCTAATTCCTAATGATAATAAGACAATAAGAAATAATAGAATATCCCCTTTCTATGTATATGTTCTTCTTGAGATCTGTTATAGAACGTCAAATACGAATTAAGAAAATAAATAACAAAAGAGTGATGAGATTTTAACGAGGGGACGATAGTTTCATGGAGAAAGGAACGAACCAACGGAACATAGCGCCGAAGCAAAAGTATCGCGTAAATCTAAAAGATCATTCTATTTTTATACGAGAAATTCGCGAATGTGACGTCACCATTTTTCCGCCTGACATATAACTCATATTTCTATCGCCGAAGGGAAAGGCAATCAAACGTTAATCTTGAAAGACTTGTGGTGTTCGCGGGTGGTTTCGCCCGAACGACCGAAGAATTCATCTTGCAAATAGAGAATGCGCATGATGCCAAGGGTCGTCACATATCTTATTCCACGCAGCTCCAATACGTATCGAGTATCGCGAATTTACGTTCAGGACATGGCTACTGCGAGAGGAACGAGTCACTTTGAACACCGTTTCGACCTTCACCACCACGGTCGCATGTCTGCTTATATTATTGCAAAAGGTGTCGCGTAAAGCACTCTCGTTTCTACATATCCTTCGATCACAAAGAGTAAGCTATATATGGTCTTCTTGTGTGTATCCATTCATTGACAAATAACGTTAAAATCAAACGTTAAGAATATTTTTCAGCCGGTCAAAGTATTTTCGAAAACTTAGTCGCAGAAGTATCACATAGTATTTAACGTTTCTGAACTATATTTATCGTGCTACGGTTTATTAAATTCAATTAAAATTAAATTCTTTCGATCTATTACAGCATATCTTTACATTAAGTACGTTTACTCGTCCCAAACAGATAGTTAAAACCAGGAAAATGATCAAATAAAATAGTAATTTTATATTTAATATTAACATAATATCTATATCGAATAATATTTGAAGAATATCGCGATAGGCTAATGTTATGATACCCAGCGATCGTTGGAAGTTGTTTTGGATATTCTCGAGTGGCGATGAAAACACAGAGAGGGAACAAAGAAAAGAAGCGGAGAGAAAAGCGAAGACTCGGGACAAAGGTGAAAAAGGGGAAGCACGGTCTACGTGTGGGGGCTTATTGGCGATGCATAGTCGCGAACTATGCAACGTGCAAATGTTGCAGAAGCAAGCGGTGCTGCGAACATAATTCAGCTCGTTATACGCAACGCAAGGTCCGGTCGAGCGTTATGGCTTGGTGGTGGAGCTTATGGGGCCTTATGGGCCATACGCCCCGCGCACGAGGTCAGGGGGTCCTCTGTTCCAATTTTGTGCCCAATAAGACTAATTCCTTCAAAGGTGCCGGCGCGTCTGGGATACGGCCACCTTGCTAGCGAGAACTTATCGGCTAATTTTATGTAAATTATGTGACGCCACGGATTATAGCTTACGACCGTTTCTCCTCTAAAAACGCCTTTTTGGGAACGGAATCGAGCTGGCATATGCGCGCAAGAGCTTCGTTCTTGGGAATCGTCGAGGACTTCTTCGTAAATACTGTGTATGCGCGTGTGTGTATGTGTGTGATCTTGAAGGAAACGTCAATCGATAAATTCCTGTTAATTTGCGAATTTCTGTAAATTGTCGAATGATATAAAACGTAAAGCAGAAAACGAGAATACTTAACTTCGCAATGAACAAAACGCATCTGGGACGTTGCATTTTATACATATACAGTTATATATATACTTTTATACATATACAGTTATAAGTAACAAAATTTGTCGAGTAAAATAACTGTGCAGGTACTTACGAATAATGGACGGAGAATTTCAAAAGTTAACTAATTCTAATACCTTCTACGATATTCTCTCAAATATAACCATCTACTTGCTATTAGCATAACGACTATTTCGACTTTCGAAATTCCACGTTATTCTCAAACAAATAACGAGAAAAGTCTTTCACGACAGGCACCTTGAAAAAATCGAGCAAATAAAAAGGCTCGAGTCTATACTCAAAATCTTATCTCTATCGTTGTCCCGTTCGTTCTAAGGAGCTTCAAAACAGCTGCCTATGAATCTTCCTATTCTCGACGAAGCGTACCAGTGAATACCTGTTCGTGGTTACGCGTTTTTCGAAAGACAAGATACCAATAATTTACGAGAGCGCCCGGACAATGCGCGAAGCACAGCAAACAGGCGATTTTGCATAATTTCTGGCTGCGTCCTCGCGTTCGAGAAACATTGAGAAACAGCTCTTTTTTCAAACGACGGCTAAATACCGGGTGGTCGACTTCTGACGGTGTCCCAGTTCCAAAGTTATGCAAAGGACTCATTCATCCGGTCAATAAGGCAATCAGGAAGATATTTCGGCCATTTGGAAGTCTAACGAGGAACGACCACGCTTTTAAGAGACCCACGGTCGAAGACTGAAGATGGAACGCGGTACGATGTTTCCATCGCTATTCACACTGACGACTCCCTCGTTCGGTTTTCAATTAGGGAAGGAGTCCACGCTTTCTCTGGATCATTTGTCTAGGATGATACCAGAAAAATATTATTTCTCTTTTTTTTTTGGTAAGAAATTAAATCCAATAGATTTTATAAATAAGAAAAACGCCATAGTTCACCGTCAACGCCAAGCTCACAGACTATGCGAAATATGTGATATGTAATTATCAATCGTATCATCCTGGAATGTAAGAAATATAATCAGGCAAGAAGAAAATGAAACATCAAAGACAATCCCAGCTTTCTGCAAGATTATTATTAGAATTTTCTGATCGCTAACGCTTACCTGTAATGTTTCTTAATTCGGTCAATAGTCGCTAATGATCTTGAACGATGACGCGACTGTAAGCTCGCGAAAAGAAATATACAGGGTGCGCCGTTAGAATCCGGACAAAAGAAGTTTTGTGCAGAAAGTTGTTTATTTAAGTCAATACACAAAAACACATGAAAATGTTGTTATATCTCATTTAAAGGGTCCTTGCTGAGAACTTTTATTCTATGTAACCACCCTCTGCCTCTATGACCTGCTCTATTCTTGCTCTAAAGCGCGAGCACGCTGACTTCAACTGGTCGCGTTTAATTGTCGCGAATTCTGACTCGATAGCAGCTCGTAGGGAGTTGACGTTGGGGTGCCTGCATTTATTAGTTTGTCTCTCGATAACGCCCCACACGTAATAGTCCAATGGGTTTAGGTCGGGACTGTTAGGAGGCCAGAAATCTTTCGACCAAAACATGTCCACATTGTCAGAGAGCCAATTTTGAACAAGATGACTTGTGTGAGCAGGTGCGCCATCTTGTTGAAATAAATACGGCCTTCCAGAAGCCGTAATTTCCATCCACGGCTTTATTACTGTCTTCAGGACCTCCAAATAAACCTCCTTTGTGATTCTTTCGCCTTTTTGGAAGAAGTGCGGAGGCATGACGTCGCCCTCACTTGAGACAACGCTGAACTTTTCTCGCCGGAGAAGGAGAACCCTTCTCGAACCACTCTGAGGCTGCGTATCTCTTAGCAATGTCGTATACCGTCGATCTTGGGTAGCTAAAGAATTTTATAATTTCGACCGGCGTTCTCCCGGCGCGAAGACTTTCTATAATCGCCGCTCTTCTATCGTATTCCGGGTTTTGCTTAACGAGTTCTGTCATTTTGAGGTTATAGAAGACTTATTGACATATTTAACTAACTTCAGAGTCAATCAGCACAAACATCTGAATTCTAATATGGTGGGAACTACAAATTGAATTCTGTCCGAATTCTAACGGCGCACCCTGTATAACATCAGCGTACGTACCCGATAGATTTTCAAAGCTATTTTTCTCAAAAACGAAGCAGCACACGTACGTGGATATTTTGAGCACTATCAACTTATTTTCTCGCGATGAATCTACTAATCTCTGATGAATGTAGTAATATGTAATAGAATGATATTACGATATGTCAAAGGACTTGTGTAGAACTGCAGAAAAATCTGCGTCTTTAATACCTTCGTATCGTATCACTAATTTATTGCACGATTCATAGGAAGAAAGCTTGTCTCGGAAGAAACTGAAGAAAAGAACGAGTTAATATTCACCTGAAAATAATTTGCAATTTAAGCGATAAGTATGTGACAGCTATTAAGCAAATAACCACGGAATTATTCACTCGCACGAGGCAGAGTAAAAGGATTTAAAATTACTTGCAAAGATTTACTAACGACGAATGTAAACGTCGGTATGGCGATATGTTTGAGCTGCGGTGAAGCTTTGCATACACTTTGACCACCGTAGTACGCTTCTTATTTTTTCTTCTTGCTCAATCTGCGGTTGTTCTTTCTCCCTCAGCGAATGAACTTTGGTACAGTTACGTTGTGGTTGAAAATTACACGGGACTATAATAGAAACGAATCTAATAAAACATTTTGATGTTCTTAAAAATTACTACAAATTTCTCTATTCCTTTTTCACTCATCATCGCTGTATAGATTTATTTTTACCGATCAAATATTACTTTCAAACGCTTACATACGTACAGTTACATAATTATGACGCTAATATCTTTAGATGTATTGGTCGAGGATTTAAAGAATCGAACAAATTTCAATGTTCAATGTTTTTACATATTTACTTCAAAAATGTAACGAAACTGCCTATTAGTTGTTTCTGTTACCGAGTCCTAGGCGTTTCTTCTATACGTACGCGCAATTCTTGATCAAAGAGAAGGTACAATTCTCTAGTTTTTCAAGAAAGACAGACAAACCCTTACTTTGGTCTGCAACTCGGAAATAAACACGTCATCGGAGGATTGAAAAGGATGTGGAGATACCTATCTTAGGTACCATCTTGCAAATAAACGCCATGAAAGAATTCAGAAGTATAAAAACGGTGATCGATAGCGAGCGAGAAAAGGGAGAAGCAGCGGCATCGTCTGAAGAATCTGTGAGGTGGAAATCGAGGCGGCCGAAGGCAATCGAAAGGGTGTCGTATGCACCGAAACGAAGTAATCCACTAAACGATCGTTGTCGGAGAGGAGGGTGCGTCGAATGGCCGGAGGAAGTCTAATGAAAGGCACGCGCACTCTGACGGTCCGGCGTGAGAATAAAATAATTAGCTGAGCTGCCCTCCGCGCCGTGAACCCTTCCTCATCCTCTTTCTCTCTCGAAACGGCTGGCTGAGAAGGCGAAACGAGAGTTGTCGAGGAAGATGGAGCACGATGGAAGCGGCAAGGTGGAAGGGGACGACCGCTCGGGCCAGGTGGGTCGTAAAGCCTTAGAATGATGCTCTAATAAATCCCACTGAAAAATTGCGAGGCCTCAGGCTCGTCGAGAACTTTCTTCTACCATCTTCCTTCGTTTCCTCTCTGCGCCTTCTGCATCCTCCTCTGCCAACATCGTCCTTGTCTTTGTCATAGTTCACTCTCCTCTTGCTCTCGAGCCACGTTGGAGATCCGCTGTTCCTTTGGCTGAGGGCTGAAGCAGACCAGACGAGAGCCTGGCCTCTTTAGCCGTTCTGTTCCGTTCCGTGTTCGTTCGTGACTTTAATGTCTCGAGAAGAAACGCGTTAGAGATGAGTTGTGCGAACTGAGACACGAATGGAGGTCGTCTAGCCTTCGACGCGTTAGCTGGAAACGGGCAACCAGCCTGTCTGGTCCTGGCGAACTCGTGCTCGGTGACTTTGATGCTTCTTAGGGTGGCGTTCTTGGCACGTCTTCGGACCGTGCGTTTATCGGTTCCCAGTTAACATATTTCTCGTCGACCACGTGGAAATACGTTTTTATGCTATCGTTTAACCTGGTCTCATAAAAATGCTCTCTTTTTCTATTTATATTCGATATTTTTTCCAGCATAGGAATCTCTTTAGCGAATAATTTTAAAGCCAAATGCGAGGATTTTATCAGTGTGTTTCTGTATAACCGGTGGTTAATATTCTCCTAACACAGAGAAAGAAAGTCTCGTACAATATTTCGATTTACGACGAAACCTTGCATAGCGTTTCTACTTTTCGCTCGCATGTTACGTTCTTCTAGTCTGTCTAGAATAATTTGGACCGCTCTATATAATTTCGCAATTTATTTACGAATCGTCAGGAGCTCTTTTCCCCAACAACTCAACCACGTAAGCGTTGCCAACACCTACACAACTATACTTAAATCAATGAATCGTATCTGGAACCTACCGTAAGTTGCCTTCGAGCTATCGTACGTATACGTACTTTCGTTGAAAGCAATTCGATCAAACGCCAACGCTATCCGCATTACTCACACCGGATTAAATAAATCCTATCGAGTTGACTTTCCCGAAGAGGGAAGAAAAAGGAAACGTTCACCGCGCAGTCTCGTGCCTGCCATATTTTTCCCCGGCGGAAGCGGGGAGCTTCCAGGCAGAGATCCTTTATGTACACGAGCCAAGTCGCGCGTTCTTTGATTGCGGACCGTGGAAAAAGCTAAAAAGGATCCTTCGATGCCGAGGCGAGTCTGCTGTTTCGTCACAGTCCGCTTGCTCCGTGAACGCGGATTGGATTCGGCCCGGTGTAACTTGCCCGCGACTTCCTCCCATTTACACATTATTTGCCGTATCCTCCTGTCCCGCTCTGTCCTCCTATCCTCGTAGCACCTTCGTGCTACCTCCGTGTCGCCAGAGACCACGACTGCATCGTGATTTCTCCAGGTTGACCCTACCAGCTGCTCAAGATGCCCGTTACGAATCCATAGAACCGAGAAAATCGAGGAACGCTCCCGAACCTATCCACCCTCCACTGCCTTCTGGGAGTTCTCCACTCGTTCGAGACGCGAAAGGATGATCGAAGACGGTTTTATCGAACGACACACCACAGCACCAAAGTCTCGGCGATGATATAGAAATCTTGCGAGGATCGTCCACGAGGACTCCGGGGAGTTCGATGCTTTTTTGTACGTGCATCGAGTGGGATCGTCGTTTTGGAGATCCTTTTGGCGGCTGGAATTGATTGCTTCGTGCGTTGCTAGCGATTATGCGACCAGTCCGGTGTTTTCGAGTACTTCGTCGTTGTTTACGACCAAATATATAAATTTCCACGTCTCGTACGTTTCGTCTTACGACTTTAATCTTAAAATTCCGTCGAAGAAGAATCTTTCCTCTTTTCCATGTTATTCGGATGTTTGAAACACCTGTACATAATCCACCTGGCGTAGAAATAGCTTAGTTTAAGAGGGCTGGTTTCCTTGTTTCCTCCATAAACATACTAAACACGTCGAAAGCATAAATCCATCCTAAAATAACAGCCGACGAATCAGAGTGTTTCTACCAACAGATAAAGATCGCTTCAGTCTACCTGGTAAATGTCAGAAGCGTACCAAACAGTAGTATATTCAATTTTATATGTTTTTCGCTTCAATTATTTGGCTACTGCGTCGAGTGGCGTATCTTTAATTTTCTTTCGTTGCTCTCGGGTCCTCAGAGGCTACGGTTTCTTCGTTTACTCCAATAATAAAATAACAGAAGCATGTTTATGCCGATGGAAACCTACATACCGAAGACTAACCTCTTCTTCGAGTAAGTTCGTGATGTACAGTTTAATTTCCACGCGAAGGAGCAAATACCAGAGGAAAGTACTGCAACAACTAGCTCTTCGCCTAACTCTGCACACACATTCGCAACGATAGACCTATCTGCAATCTCGAGACAATTTTCTCTAGCATTTATAATTTCACCCATCCTGTGTCTTCACTCGAGAATCCTATTCAAGCAATCTATCATTAATCTATCCATAACGTTTCATGCTGCCAACCTAACGAAAAATCCTAAAATCGCTTGCTGCTGGTTCAGAGTGCAGCCGTGGAGAAATATTTTGTTGGACTCGGGAAGGGGTATCCGTTTACATGGAAAATCAAGGTGACATCCGAGCGGAGGCGAGAAGACAAGCGAAAAAAGACGTTTGCGGAACAGCGGTAGATTGTACGAGCGACCCGTGGCTACGGCTTAACCACGAAGAAGAGATCATCGTGGTGGCTTGGTCGCTGAGCAGAGGACCCCCCAGTAAGATAATGCGTTCTCTCGCCTCGAGACTTAGCCTCGCCTTAGCCGTTGGATAAGCCGCGAAGCTGACACTAACCCCGTTAACCGTTAGGTCCGTGGCTGCTGACTTTTTAAATCGTTGTTTATTTGCTATCTGAAGCCGTTCTAGAAATCCTCGATCTCGGCTCTTCGACGCACCGAGGCTGGTGATTAACCTCGCGAAAAACCACGATACTTGGTTCGCTGATTTCACTTGGTTTAATCACAGTTGTAAAAGCTGTAACGCTACAATCGCGTTTAGAAAACGCTATATTGTTCGCGCGATAAGCACAACCGTATCGGTTCAAGCGGAGAAAATAAAGGGACGAAGAAACACTTGGGCGAACAGATGCGACGTAGAAAACAATGTTCGGAAACGCAGATGAGTCGAAGATACGATTATATCGGAAATGGTCGGTTGATTCTCTTCAAATCAAAATTTCCTTTCCGCGTGCATAAGACACTTAAAACATTTTCCCTTTTACTCCTATAGTCTCATGTTGGTCGCGTTGGAACGACAGCTATCATCTCCGGAAGCCATACTTACTGTCCCATGGAAAACACGTAATTACGCGACAATAGATAAATCCTTGCACCGTGAGGAAGCCAATAAACATCATCGGTTAGCGACAAACGGCTCGTTTATCCGGTGAAAAAAGAAACCCGTAAAAACAGGCGAATCAAACCGATTGATTTGCCTGACTAAGTTAACGAAGAACGTCGAATTCCCGTGTCCACGTCTATATCAACGTGGTAACCAAACGAGACTAATCTCGGCGGACCGTCTTAACTAGCTTAACTAAAGCAACAAACGGCCGATGTAACCGTGTCCGCGTTTATCCACAGACCCTTCCACGCATTTTTTCCTCGCGTATTCAACCATGCAGCCTCTTTTTCTGCCACGTGTGTACATTCGTCTATCTCGTAGCTAGTTCGCGGTACGCCAATCGACTGGCTCCAGCTTTCAGCGAGTTTCGAACGTTTGGGGGTTGAAAAGCGTGGCCGTGACTCGGTCGAATCGCTTGTTCAACCCTCGTACGACCCGTACTGCACGGTTAAATCATATTTTCTACCAGCCGTGTAGATCAAGGTTGAAGCAGGGTGACGAAGAAGATGAACCGACCGGCGTCGAAGGACTTTCACGGTTAAGTTACAAATTGTTATGTTTTCACGGGTCTCTTGCTGCTTTCGCACTGAAACTCGATTCCGAGAGGTTCTGCTGATTTTTCGGGGTAGTCACCGTGAATTTTCTTTTTCCGCGCCGTACGACGAAAAAGAGCAGGCAGAACGAAGCTTCTGTCGGTGTGGATTGGATAGAAGAGAGTGTGAAATAACGAGAAGTCTTAGAAGATTAATACATTTTAAAAGAAATGGATTCTTATTCGTATTTTAATTATATTGAACGAGCATCATGGACTCGGTATATCACGAGAAGATAGTCGAGGGAGTGGCCTGCTTGAAAAGGAAAAATAATGATGGCATTTCCACATCCATGCCCATAAGGATAGACATATATACCTAATAGTTGGGAGTTGAATGATAGACAGCAGATATGATACAATAAAATAAGATTGTTCGCGTGTGAGTGGATGTATGTGTAGATGACTAAGCGAGAGTACAAGAAGTACAAGACAATAATTGTAAATCGAATTCCCTTTGCGACTGACAGGCTAAAAATAAACTATGCTACCGATTCGTAAGAAAACGCAAAATTTTATGTAAGAAGGGAGCGGTTAATTTACATTTATAAAACGAAAGATAGAATTTTAAAGGTGAAGGCAAAGTGACGTATATAAAGGAAAATAAAATTTTCGAAGCAATAACGTCAAGATCGCAGATAATATTACACAAAGAAGAATAAAGCTTTAGAACGAAGGAGGAATATATTACGTTATAAAGAACCGCATAGTTAAGAAAAAGGACGAACAAATTTACGGAGGAAATTTTTCTTGGAAGATATTATTCAGAAAGAAAAAATGTTGAAAAGGAGGACGAAAAGGAAATATTGCCGCATAAAGAAAGGCAAAGAATACGTTACAGAAGTGTCATTCATGTGCCTATTACATTGATCTGTCAAACTAATGCATACGCAAATTTCGCTAGGTTACAACTCGTAGTTCCTTGAATGCGACCGGTCGAACAGCGTCCTTGACTTGTCACATCTTTTTGGTTTTTAGTATATGTATTACCTATTCATTATTAACACGTTCCATAGCCAAAGAAAAGTAAACGCATTGGCAGAATTTCAAATTCCAGTGGGAAAGTACAATAGAATATCTAACGAGAGAACATACAGTACAGAGATGGACGTAAAGCTTAGTGCTTTTTAAACACTTGAAATTGTTCCTCGATCTAGTGCTTTTAATCTTTCGAAAATAGCAGCAGATATTGGCGATATTAACACCGAAAGAAAATTCAAATGTGATTGTACAATTTTCTACTACAATTTTTAATTTATTCGTTATGATCTTCATTTTAAGAATTATAATATATTGCTTACAAGTTTCGCCATGAAAATTTGAGACTCGTATCTTAACGAACGAGTAATTTAATAGTAAAAAATAAATATAAGAAAATTCTTAAACAAGTTAACGAAACGTAATACGCGATGTATCAAGTAATAGAATAAAGGAACTGACGTATTGAAAGAATTAATATAAACAGGCATGATCGCACGAAGGTTTTTATTCTAATTTTCGAACAGCATTTTTTCTGCCTCTTAATAGACACATCATTTTTTTTTAAATATCTCCTAACTTACCCTCTAATCTGATTCTCTCAAACCTGTCCAACCACTTTCAAAACGAGGACTCAAAACCAATACGTATTACCTTTGTACGATAGCAACCTCTGTCACGCCAATACATACAATTTTGACAGGAATCACAGATAATCTCTGTGAGTTTCTAGCGAAAAAAGCGTGGACGTGATAGAGAGATCCTTCCTCAAAAGGGTTGTAATCCCGAAGGCGCTGGTCCAGCGTGCTTAAGCTTGCCCCGCCCATTCGATGTTTTCACATGCTTCTTCAGGTTTTCTTTCTCGGGTTTCTTTCGTCAGACCGGGGATCTTTCGATTCTTTCGACCTTTCCGCGTCGAAATCCTCACGGCCAGAGGCAAATCCACGGGCGCGACAATATTTTCTAGAGGATTCCACATGCTCAATGCGATCGCGCGGAAATCTGACTTAAGTGGATTTGCGCATCCACTGGAAAAAGTTTGCAAAACTTGGCAGGCTGACTTTTAAAGACTCAAAAATGAAGCTGTTTTGAGTGCGGCTTTGTGAAATTTCGCTTATAATGTTTCCAAACTGTTCCCTATAGTCTAGCCTTTCCACTTTCTGAATCAGCGAATTTGAAGTTCAACTTTTTCATCTTCCAACTTCATCTTTTTACAATTTTACAATGTTAAACCACACGAAACGATTAAATGGTTAATTAAATGTAATACGAAACTCGTTATCGCTATGCAAAACGATTCATTAGCACCGATAACCTGTAATTTGCGATTTGAAAATTTCCTTCGATCACGCAAGAAGATCAGGACTTCGCTTCATTATCAATTTGTTATATGTACGTGCAATTGCACGAGCACGAAAACGAGGAGAAAGGAGGACGAATTGCCGGCGTGGATTTCGCAATTTTGTCAAATACACGCGAGGGACAAAGCGACGTATCATAGACGATTGAAAAGTATAGCGTTTTACAAAAATAAAAGCGGTCGTAAAGTTAACAATTTAACGCCAAATTTTAAGGAAATCGTTAATCCCCGGTTAGATCGGTCGGTTTATTTGACTGTGATTTCAGGGCTTAATAAAGAGACTAATAATTCCGTTCGGCAGTCCATTTTGCGAATTCATCGGGCGTATGTAATAAAGTCGGTAAGTGTTAACGGATATTGCTCGATAATGGGAATCGTAGCATCAAAAGAATTCCTTCGGCGAACGTAACCGCACCGTTTAATTAAGTTTCGTGAGCCAGCCAGGATACAGATAAAGCTTTTCATGGCTCACTAAACGCCACTCAGGATATTACGATTTTGTGCGGCACCGCGCCTAAACGTAGCCGCCGCTTGCCGCGAAACCGCGATCCCTTGGAACACCATTTCCTTTTTTCTTTTTCTTTTTCCTTTGTAGTATGCTGCTCGCATAAAAATCGATATTACGTCGATGAAAAGCCATTCGGTGTAAAATCTATCGAATAATTGGCAAATTTCGGACCATTCAAACGAGAATTGCAATATAAATAATTTCTCATATTATTAATATAAATATTAATATCATTGTTCGTGTGATGTTCTTACGACGATCCCTTTTAGTCTCTCCTCTTAAGAAGTAACAGATGGAAGAATTTTATAGTAGTGAGAAGTATGGCGACTATGAATGGAAGAATAGTTTAAAAATTATTTTAATTTACTAACTGCGTTGTATAACTAACGCGACGAGGATAACAAAAATACATATTTAATTAAACAGAAATAAGCATAATCAAATGGTAAGATTGTTCATAGGTGCTGGAATTAATCGTCGACATAATGAATTTTAAAATTCCTCTTCTACGAGACTATTTATCTATAGATTACCATATTTCTCGTTCGTAGTTTTCTATTATTAACGTAATGGTCTTGAATGTATGTTAAATTGAATTGTCGAACGTGTGGTTGAAGAATCGCAAGGAAGGGACTACTAGCTTCGTTCCGACAAGCGAGCAAAATGGCCGACGCGTTGTGCGGAAAGACGAGGGGACCGGAAAGTGTTTTGGGCAGAACTAAAAGTTCATAACGCGCGATGACATGCTTACTTATGGCGGCGTTGCCTTTGTGCTTTTCGTCGGTACTACCGCCGGCGGAGAATTTGATTAGGCCAATTATGTGGCGCTGATCGAATCTTCACGTGAAATTAGATTAGCCACGATGGTTATTACGACGGTGGGCAAGCTTTTTATCAAGCTCTTCTACGCATATTGTCAGCAAATGATACAGTATTTATTTCTTTTATCTTCGTTAGCGAAGTAGAAATAGAAATTGGCCGTCAGCTGTCATTATTGAACATGATGAGCGACCAGAATACTCGTGTCATTTCCTTATGTACGATAAATGCAAATCGTAGGGAAGATTTCTCCTTGCTTTACGATCGTTTTAGTCGCTGTACCATACTCAAGTAAGTATTAACTTCCACCGCAAAGTCAATATTTCATTATCGTTTTGTAAATACTCTATGTTCTAATACTTTCTTTACTTCGAATCGCTTCCTCGTTTCTGATGCTTTCTCTCGCTGAAACTGAACCGAACACGCGATCTTTTCGCCGCTTAACGCGTCCCTCGTGTGGCAAAACGTGGGTGAAATGAAATAGTAAACAGTCAATTTGTTCCTTGTCGTTGGCTCTAATTCAGAGGTGTCGGATTTTGCGAACGATCTCACCGTTTTTAGCTTTGTAGCGACGAAAAGAAGGACGAAGATATGGTACGATACCTCTTCTTCTCTTCTTTGTATTCACAAATGTTGCTATTCGAAGCTTAGATGCTCTACCACTTTTCCTCAAGAGCAATTCCAAATCGAGGCGAACACGACTACAGCAAGTTCTATCGCTGGTGATGGCAAACATTTTCAAGCTTCGCCTTATCAAAGAACAACAAACTACGGACAGCGGTACAGCGTTTTCCTCGCGCGTTTCAACGTAGAACGCAGGGACGAGGAAGAAAGGGAGAGAGCACGGGGGAAAACGGATGGAAAGAAAAGGGATTTTTCGGGTGGTGTTGCAGCCTGTAACCAGGGTCCTGATGAATGAAGCAAAGCTTCATGCCGGCCCGCACGGCAGCTGGCTACGCCGCGCTGATTAGACGCGCATCACGCCGCGTTTGTGCATCTTTTGCCAGTGGATCCGCGCATGTAGGTACCGGCTGCCCTAACCAGGACCCCCGTAGACCAACGTGGTTGTTCTAGCCGCCACTTCATGCCGATCACCGATGATCAACGCTCGATTTTCCTGAATCAATTCTTCTTCCGCTGTTCACCGTCGGCTCTATTGTCGGCTCGGCCGTGTTTTCCTCTTTTTCGCTCTGCTTACCGACGATCTTTCACCATCGGATAGCCTTGCCGAGTCTCTTTTTGTTGTTCGAAAGTGCTGCTTTGGGATCTTTGAGGTTTTCAGGTTCGCAGGCTTTCTGCCTGGCCTCTAGGGACAGCAGTTCTGAGTTTTTTCGAGTTTGTTTGAATTATTAATCGGAGATACTATTTTAATTAGACCTAAGCAAAGACGAAGCTGTGTTTGAGAAAAATATCTGACATATAAAAGACATTCGTTAAGAGGAGTTGTTTTGCACTGTAAAATGACAAAGCCTCTGCAAGGATATTTCAACGATGCGAATGGACGATTCGATGATGCGATGGCTGAGTTAGCAGCTTGGCGAAAGGCAATCGCAAGTGAAAGAAGAAATAATTACGACATAATCCCGAAGAACAATTTTCAGAAAATGTATCTTCATACAATTAACTGACTATTACAATTTACTGAATTTCAATGTTTCTATCAGTGACTTTACGTCTGTAGCTTTATTGCCTAAGCTATAGCCTGAATCATACCTAAACCATAACCATAACGATATGCATAATCAGAATCTAATCGTAGCAATACAATTTCCTCGCAATGAAGAATTCGAAGAAACCGTTCCAACCACCCAAAATGTAAGTACAACGCACACGACCCTAATTCTCGCATCCCTTTCGAAAGAAACTCATGGTCCATGCGAGCCACGAACGATCCTAGGCATCCGATGATCGAACGGTCGACGCGACATCGTTAAACGTCGTTAAATTCGCAACACCACACGTTCCCATAGCCTCTCCCCCCATGATTCCCCATAATGCAATGCTCGAAAGATTCACTCTCATTCGCGTTGTCCCGGCCACGTTGTAACGGGCAAGCGCGTACCACTGCGAACTATGCATCCCCCACGCGAGATTTGCACGGCTTTCATTGGCTCAGTTAAGTTTGATTAATCTATTCGAGCGTGCCATTGTTCGAAGTATCGCGGCCCACCCTATTGGTCGGCCTGGAGGATCCAGTATGGGTTGCATGGGGAGCCGCATTGCCATTAAGGGGAGCAGCCATGGTGTCCGCGTGAACTGGTTTTGTGTGTTTTTCGCTCTGCCCGTTTTATGCCCGCTTCCACGTCTGCTTAAGCCGACGATGATTTGTGCCCTGCCCCTTTTCCCTCTTCCAAGGGGACACCGCTTCGTGACGCTCGTGCACGATCCTCGTGATACCGCCATCGACATCGAATTAAAGGTACACTGGCTTGTCAAAGTATTTGTACGTTTACGCACTAGCTTACGTAGTAGTTGAGATTTTTCCTTTTCTTTTCATTTTTGGAGGAATTTTCCTGCTACGGACGATTCGGCGATTATTGTCGTAAGGCAGGTCTTGTTTTTCACGCATGCCGTGGTTCTTGAACGATAACAAGGTGTGGTTAAAGACAGGGATATTAGAGGCAGATGTCAGAAGTTGGGATAAAAGTTGGGATAAATTTGTGGAAAGTTAATGGTATCGTCGATTTCAATTTTGTCAGGTTATTGTCCGACTAATTTTCCGCTCTACTACTGCTTTTCTTTTTGTCCCACTGAAGCGATACTCTTGTACGGTTAATGCATTTTCGTGCTATATTATTCTTCGAGGTACTTAGGTATCTACCATTATCTACTATTTTAAAAATTAGTGAAACGTTATTTCAAATCAACAACGTCGTAAATATGTCTCGAGTGTAGTAGCGCAAAGAATGGGCTAGGCGTGGCGATTTATCCGTATACTTGACGTTCTGTTTATGAGTCGAAATTCTGATAGTATCAACGTTTATAAATAGATCGATCGGAGAATGAAATTGTAGGAAATCCCAACTTTCCTAAAATAAAAGATTTTATGCCGTGTCGTTAACTTAGTTCCAGTTCTGCTACGAATCAACTTAAATTTCCTATAAAGTTCTCGGTGAAGAAAAATTTGTTAAATATTGCAAGTAATTTATTCTCGATACGACGTTCCGTATGCGCATATTTTAATATTATTTACTTGTAAATAGGTGAAGTTGCCGTTTATTATACGATAATCAGATTCAATTGGTTTTTAAAACAGCTGAATTATGCAAATGCAGATACGTTTTACTGAAATATAGCAGATGTAATTATCCGTAATATGCCTGTATTATGTATGTATATTACTCTTTTAATCCACATTATGTGTTTTTTATTCCGCTTTCTTGTACGTGACTGTGTTATATCGTATGGTACTGTGACATCGAGTAGTATACCTGAATTTTAAAATCATACAATAATTGTATTACGTAAATAACATTTTGGAGCAAGAATCTTCTGTATAGCACTGTTAATTGCACACATAATAATTTATAATCGATGTTCTTAAGCATCGATTACAATACGATCAGCTAACGGCGAGCTTAATTACATGCAATTTCGTAGAGTTTCATTTTTAAGTTTTTTTTTCTGTCTACCAAAACGCTGACGCAAAAATGAAATTAATGATAGTCGTTATTATAACTTCTCTAGAGTAATTAAAACTCTAGAGTAATAAAAATTGCCTTAAACTATCGATCTCCAATTCTTTAATTGATTTCAACCCCAGCTGTCTGTAAGACGCTATTAAATAAAAATAAGAATTTGCGAAAATTAATAAATTGTATTTATACAATTTCCGTAATATCATAGAGAGTATTGCGACAAAATGGAAATCATAGAAGGAACGCAATCGCGTACACGGAGGAATGACGATAACGCCGCCCCTAGTTTTCCCTCGTGAGGGTGCGGCTTAAACTTGGGAGGTCGTCACACCTATCAGCTTTGCCGTTACCGATACATCTGTCCTGGTTACTGCGACGAAAAACTCACTGCTGAGAAATAAGTAACGCTTTTTATGAAAATTACGACCCTTCCGAGAACTCGTGCCGGAAAACTGCTATTGTGAAAAAAGATCAAAGAGGAAATGTAACCTTTTGTTTATTTTGTTTATAATTCTCTATATCTGTTTAAGTGAAAAAAGGAGAAACAAGCCAACTCATACGATTATATGAATATTTCGTATTTAAAACTTGCTAACTTGATACCTAATTATACTGTGTCGATCTATTTCACGAGAATTCGCTAATCGAAAGATCAACGTGTCGTTATTAAACGTAGGAAAATGGAAAATTTTACTAAAAAATATTAACATTTGTCAACGTTCTAGAACTTGTACACGCTCACGAATTCGAATTTCAGCTTTCTCAGACCCCACATATCGCTTTTCATTCGGGTCGTGATTCGCCATTGAATGGTTCCCGCCCCATACTCCATCCCCTTTGGGTGTGCCATGGGGTTGCTTAGCCGGCGGCCTCTTTGTATCCCTCCGTTCTCACCCCCATTGGCAATCCTGTTCGACATTCTGTTGGCCAATCTGTTGCTCCAAGATTCTTTGGTATCCTGGTGGCTATAATAAGGTAGGTCAGGGGCGGAGGGGGAATCCTCGTCGGCAAAGGCTCGTTCTAAATCAACCGTGAGAATTCAAAAATGGAAATTTCTTCCCATTTATTTGTATATTTGCTTAAGAGTAGTATTCCTGACGCCTTACTTGAGGACGATGTAGTACACGTTGTTCCAGCAATTCTGTCTAACTTCAAATATCTCCGTTCGTTCGAAGTAGTGATCAAGCCTTATAGAAATTATAATTTCCTACTTTGAACTTGCCAATGATATTAATATAGTCTTTTAAAACGACGTACGCTTCTCACCCAAACATTTTAGGTACTTTAAGTACTTTAAAGTTGACAGAAAATTGGAAGCCGAGAAACATCCTGTTCTCCGTCCTCATCCTATTGCTCGGCTTCGTTTGGCATCGCGTAGGCGCGGCCATTAAATTACATTAAAACGGTCTGCTCCCGATTCGTGCCGATTCGGTCGGCCAGCCCAGCTCTGATCAACTCTCCGTACCAGAGACACTGGCTTTCGGCAATGGGAGATTTCTCTGTGCAGAAGGCGAACCGACGATCGGACGTTCGGCGACAACGAGCAATCAGCCTGCCGTATATCTGTTGCTGCTGTCGCCACGCATTTGTGGCCCATTGTGCCATCGAAGTAGGTGGTCGGCCTTCCCGCTTTTTCCTTTCTTCGTACAAAAGGTATCGTACCAGAACTATTCCCTCGGCCCTTGTGACTTTCGACCTGGAACGATACGCCTGTGCACATACTAATTTTTATCGATGCTTGCCTTCCTCGCCACGGCTTTTCTCGCGTCTTCTTTTTCCTTCCATTGTTTCACCATTGTTTTACGTTTCTGACGTCGTATCGCGCCGTTGTCCAAGCAATATCTTCACGCTGAAACGTTTGGTGAGTGAATTTTTACCGACGCCGCTCGCTATCGCGTGTTTCTAGTCGATTTTTCTTTTTGACAATTAGGAATACACGATATACCAATGTACCTGATATCGTATGATATCGCAATCGCTTCTATTTAAATATCTAGGTAAACGTTTGTTCTAGTATTGATTTATATCTACCGTTATTTCGTTAGCGCTTTTATATCGTTGCAGTTTTCTTAGAAAAATAGACTTACAGATCTTCTGCGCGTTTCCTTGCTAAATCATTTTAATTTACAATCGCATATCCTCACGAGTGAAGTCAGCACAGCCATCGTTGATCCAAGATAGCGAATAGTCATGCAGTTTGTGATAGTTGTTTCTCTGATCGTCTTATGACATGTAACGTAAATGTCAGGTACACTGTCTCTTTTCGATAACATGGAACTTACCATTTTACAAATATAATATATTCCTGTCGCAATTAACTTCTCACTATCGATGAAACGAAGAAGGTGAATAAAGAGGATCAACAATTCCATAATCCTTTTAAATGTTCTTTTATTCCGCAACAATGAATTATACATCGGTAATTATATGTAATGAATTACAAGAATATTATGTGCATCGAATAAAATCGTCTTTGTACACAACAACCGCAATTAACTGGCCAATTAAATTATCCAATCGACGAAGCCGTGGTATCGCCTTCGTGACAGATAATTTCACCTACTGCCTTTTGTTACTTTTAATATTCCATTCTTATTAAATACGTGGCTAAGTATATAACGCGTATGTACAAATTTCCCTAACAAGTTCCTCGACGATCTTCGATCACGTTATAATTCACTGGGTGAAGAAAGGCAATTACAAGGCATTGGATTACAACGAGGCACTTCGTTCTTTACGAAGACTAATTAATAAATATTACAAAATATTGGGTTTCTAGAAAATTCAGAGTTTTAAATTCTCTCGTGTACTTAGAGAAACTGAAAGAATATCGTTTGTTCGAAAATGTATATTTACTCGAATCTCTGTTGAACGATGGAACGTTGAATTCGGACAAATGCTACTTCTACTTGAAACAGTAAGTACAATTAATAATTCCTTATGGCGCTGTGTGAATTGAAAATTTATATATTTATATTTGTAAATCTTATTTTATTCCATTAACACTGTACTATTGTATCGTATATCACTAGGGTAAATATCAAACGATCTATTTACAGGGATTATCAGTTCGTAAGCTTCGGATTAAGGTAACAAAAGTGTAATTTTCTCTCGCGAACGAGTCAATAAAAAATCGTGAATCTTAGCTGGAATATTCGAAAAATAATTTTAATTCCAACAGTTGATAAATTTTGCTATCGATCTTCGATTAACTTATTGCAAATCATAGCGAATTAAGAGCGTCGCGTTAAATTATTTAGAATAACGTGCCTTTTTCAAAGATTTATTGAATCTCAAAATGTCGATGAATGAATCTTGTGAAACAACGAAGGATGAAGAGTGAATTCAACTGTACAGGATAATGAGTAGTACATGTACCTTATCGGTGATAATAATAAGAATTAGCAACAAACTTTACGACTTCTTAGTAACTTGTTCGTCGAACAACTACGTTGTAATATTTTGCAAACGACAAGTTAAGACACACGGTTGTTAGTATTTTTATATAGGTTGTTATTATATTTAAATATTTAAATATTTACTATAAAACATCTTTCAGAACGTAATTTTCAGGCATAATTTCTTTTAACAACAAAAACAACTAAGAATTAGGTTTCATCGTTTGTAAGATCGAAATAAACGTTAACGTCAATTATTCGCGTCATTACCGAATAAATATGTGCACTTAAAGATACTCCTTCTCGTGTAACATTTTACAAACCTTCGCTCGAAGGGAACGATAACTCGAAACAGCTAAAACGAATTAAGATATCTTAATATTCAACAGATACTATATATACATTGCGTGTCTACAAATAAAAAAAGAAAAATAAAAACAATAGAGGCTTACAGCAGCGTTATACTATATACATATTTGCATCGTGGCAGGCAGATTATAATTATAAAGATTATAATTTAAGATCTCGAAAGAGAGCATTTCTCCCGTGAAACAATGTACAAACGTAATATTTATATCACTTAAAAATCGCCTTTTATTCGTCCTTGAAGACGAAATCGTTTCTTTATGACGTAAATTTCGTCATTTAAACATCCTCTGTAACGTTATATATTTCCTATGACGTTACGTATTTTATATGATAAATTCGAAAATGAAAGATCTCGGCCGAAGAATAATTTTTTACGATTTTCTAGAATTTAGTGTAATCTTTTCGAAGGGAGTTAGATAGGAAAAAGAACTCGGTTACTGGAGTCTGGTTTTTCTCTTTCTGCCATTTTAACTGTATACCAGGGTTCAGTGAACTCTGCCACAGACCTGCGACTCGATTCCACCCAGATAAGGGTAGCCGCTCTTCGCCTCGCTGGGGCTGTGGGGTGTTACGTGATGGTTTATCCCTGCCGGGGTTGGCACCCCTGAAGACGCACCCTGGACCATGCACGCGCTCATATTGGACGCTGTAGGGCTGACACTGCCGCTCAGGCTACCTAGATTCAAATTGCTGGTAGTGAGATTAGAGGCCAGATTGCTGCTACCGTAGTGAGAGGCGTTGAACAATCTGCAACGAAAAAAGAAACGGAGCTCTGCAATGGATGTTTTCTCGGGTTTGTTCAAGGATAAGGAGAGGCAGAGTTAATCGTCGTAATTACAGTCTCCGACTTCTGTTACATCAGAGAAGGGAAATTTATGTGCGACTGCGTGAGTGTAGCGCTGCTGAAGTTATTTAGTTGAAAAATCGTTTATGTTAGGTATACGTGTAATCAACCTGTACCCTGGTATTATGTACGTCATATAATAAACTTCTCTGGTGCGATCATCAGCTACTCTCGAAGGAAAAAATAAAGGGAAGTGTAACTAACTACATAGCGATACAAATTTGTTTCATTCCTGACATAATATCGATCTTGGTAATTAAAACGATACGTCGTTGTATAAGAGAAGTTTCTATACGAACAAAGTTCGATTTCAGCGATCGATAGCGAAGAATTTATTATTTCGTTTAAATATCTCTGCAAACCAGAATTGCACTCTGTAAAACTTCCTCGATGAAGTTTCGATCAAAGAATCCTAGACGTTACAATTGTTCATCTACTTTCTGCGATTCTTTCACAGACATTTTCCGCGTATTTCGAATCGTTATCCCGCACGAACGTATAAACCAATTTTTCGTTTCTCCGATAAGTACCACGTTTTCTACGAGATTAATTAACAAACGTAATAGGACGACCTATGGTCCGATCTTACATCTACGATTCGAAGGAGAAGCGAACGGATCATGTTTGTTACGCCAACTATGCGTAGTTTATATTACGGAAGTATTATCTGTACACGTTTAATTTCTCTAAACCTCAAGCATTTCAATTTACCCTGAAACCGAAACTCCTTCGCAGTATCTGCTGATTACCTAACACTCTGATCGATAGGACAAAAAGAAAGAATCTGCGATCTCAGAGAGTCATCGGTAGCGTATTAAAAGAATCACGGCCGATGAAGCGCAGATCTACGTGCATCGTGAGTATCCGCGGATGAGACGATCGCGAGAGACGGGGAACGTAGAAGGTAGCGAAATTCATACGCATGTTGCGCTGAATGTAAAGCAGGTCGACGACGCGGCGTTCCTGGCGAGCGCAGGCGCGACCGTATCAAAGTATTAAAACTGCGGGGCAGTTTCGCCTGCGCATAACCTCCCGATGAAATTCTCTTTTCGTTTCTCGCGAGTCTCAAAGTAACCGCCGGCCAACTTCTCCCTCGTTTCGCCGTGCAATCAAAGCTCGCTGCTCGTTTGCAAACCGATACCGGGGCAAGGCAGCGAGCTTCACGCTCGCACACGTACGAGTACGAATCGTTTAGGGCGTGTCGAGGCTGCCAACAACCGATTTCAAAACGGAGTAGCGGCCCTTTTGACCGTTTCGGCACAGCAGCACGGTTAAGGACCCTAAAGCGTGCCGATGCTGGAACCATTTAATTCCTCTCTCTCCTTTCTTCTTCCTTTATCCGCGCGCCTTTTTCCTTCGTCGTGTTCTCGTCCTCCCTTTCTCGTCCTTTCTCGTCCTTGCACCTTAATTCCTTCTAGGAAACCGTACAGCGGAAGCTGCACGATTTATCGACCGTCCCCGTGTGCTCTACGAATCTATTTTCCTCTAGCCAACCAACGCTACAAATCATATTCAGCTCTATGGAATTGTTAATGAATTCCAGCGAACTTTAGCTGCAACGAATAATTTATAATCGACGCTCGCTGAAATTAAGGCAGAGACGAGTGGCTGGAGAATTCGTCTGACAAAAGGCGTTTACAGATGGGCTGCTTTGAAATTTTTACGTTCGGCGAAACATCCTAAAATTTCCTTTATACGGGGATTCTTTACCGGAGAGATATCTTACCGTTGATTAAACCAACTTCGAATATCTTTATCCGAGCGTAGGTTTCTGTTGTTCGATCGCAGATAGCGAGGGAAGTCGATGGTATCGCTCTAACAAGAACAGTGAATTCCACTTAGCTTCACGTTGTTTGTTTCAAGTATAATCTTGTTACGTATAACTGCAGTCTTTCTATAATTAAATCATTGACGTGTAGCAAGATAATAAATATGTAGGAAAAATAAATTTTGACCTGTTTATATCAAAAGAGGAAAGACTACACGAGTGTAACTAATTCCTTGACGTTTTTACACCAGAGACAGAACACGACTAGAGACTTCGAAAGTGATTTGTTATGATTCACCAGCGAAAGCAAATTTCAAAATATAAAACGTGAAATTGGAAATATCTTTGACTGCTGTAACGATCGCGTTAAGTTTAATAGAATTTCCTTTGTTTTGGCCGCTCCAAAGCTTCCTATATTTTGAACCATTAATATTCCTCTCGTGCTTCGGCGTCGTTTTGCTCCTCAAACATCCCAATTCCCTGTAAAATTTCATCGGAACGACGCATACGTGCTACTGTCGTATAAAATGCCTGCTGTCCTTCTCCGGCAAAGTCAATTAACCAAAAGCAAAACGCTACTTCATTATATTTCCGATGCTTGGCGTTCGTTTTTAATAACAACGAAGAGAACGGCTGGCAGGATGATTATCGTCTGTATAAACGCAAATGGATATCCATAAAACGCGTGCACCTTGAAAGCGGTGCGCCGCGAAATTCAAACGACGATGATATTCAGCTGAATCGAATCGCGTGGCGTAATCTTTTGCCCGATGTGATTTCCGCGATCGCGCGGCTACCACGAGGCCGATAAAACGAATGAAAAATGGTCCGCGGTAATGTCTACGGTGTCGGTGGAATTTCGTAGAGGCAGACCCGAAAATCGTGGCAGTCGAGGTCGAACCGCTTCCGGGGTGAAGCAGAGGCCACGAAGTCCCCCGGTTAAAGCTGGATCATCGGCGAAGATCAAGACCCGCGTTGGATTATTAGCCGGTAGCGTTTCATTACGGGGGCCGAAGAAGCAACATAATTGAGGACCACACAGAAAACGTGTCGGTGGGGTCCCGGCTGCTTCGCCGTGCCGAGCCAACAACTCTCTTTCTCTCCCTCGTCTGCCTTCTTCTCATTCTTCTCTTTTCCTCCTCGGGGAGTCTTTCGTCTCACCTGTTTCATCCACCGCGCGTCGCTTTCTCCTTATTTTCTTTGCTTTTCCCCGCTCGTTCGGCCGATTCTCCTCTTCAGGGATTCCATCGCCCAGAGATTCGTACGGTTCGAAACAGTTCGACGCTCGTCATTTCTTCGTCGTCTGTTTTTAGCTATTCGCGTGGTACGTTACGCTGGCCCAGAGTTTCGAATCGTCTTTAATATTCATGACTTTCAAAGCAAATCGGAGAGTAGCGTAGTTCGCTGTTATTTCCTGTCTTTGGTAGCTTCGATGGACATCAAGCGAATCGTGTATCGTCGCGTTTGCATTTTAAATTTGCAAATAGTAATCATTGTTCATAGATCTCTTTTGTTAAAGCTGCGTGCTACTTTAATACACCATGGGTATCGTAATATTTCGATTTATCAGACACCTGATTCTTTCATTGGAGTATCTTATCTGATATATTTCCATTTTTCAATATATGCTAAAATATTCCAGTTTAACTACTATAATGTTACGCAGATTCTTATGAAATAATGACTGAACACACTGGTAACCGTATAAAGAGGAAAAAGATAGGGAAATTTGAAAAGACTATAGAGACGAATCTAAGGATAAGGAAGGAACGATATGTATTTTGTCAACGATTAATCCATCGATGAAATCTAATCTTTTCGCTGTATAATTACATACCGATTTCAAACATTTCATTCGATACTTCCTTTGTCGAATAAGTTCCAAATTTTCGACCAGTAGATTGCACATGACACGCACGCACGTATAGTAAAAAGGTTGTCGCGGATTTAATCCTTCCTTTTTCTTTTCTCCAGTTTCAGATTCTCAGATTCCGCTTTCAATTTCTCGCTACGCTCTCCGGTTCACTGTTTCGTTCGTCTTTCTCCTAGGGACTTTCGTCGTTTGCGGTCTGCGCTGCAGCGAATTGGCCTCTGCACTCGGCGTGTAACAGCACGCTGTAGCAGGCGAGCATTTCGCCAACCTGTTATTACGCCACAATGGCTGAATTAATTGTTCGAAACACCCTGTGAGCACAGGCTGCCTTCGCTCTTTCTCCTCACCGAGTATCTGCCGCATTTCTTTCCTTTTTTCTACTAAAGCTTTCCCCTCCGTAAGGCTCGCCCGCTTTAAACGCCCGGGATAATGTATCTCTACCCCGACAACGTGCACTTTGCTTCGACAGTGGACCTCGTGGGGGGTCCTTCTCTGACTTTTAAGCTCGACCGAATTAATATTTTCCCGACTTACGATTATGTTCATAGCGCGCAGAATTACAAATGGGAAACTTCCTCTTGGTAATATGGAAATGAGACACAGCTGTCAGAAATAGATCGTTTTGTAGATTCTTACAAGAATATGATAATTCTTATGAGGAAAGAGAAGAGGAAATACGTTTAGAAGGAAGCATCGAAGCGTAACGCGATGGTGGAACTTGGAAAATAAAAGTTCTCTGAGCAAACGATAATTTTAGAAAATGTTCAACGTTAAAATCACCGCCTCTGTTTGCTATCTCGGTTAACTTTGTATTTCGTGTTTCAGACAGGCGATGAATTCTATCAAATTCTATCGGTTCTAACATTTATCACTCACTGGCTCCTACGTTTTATCGTCTTGTTTAATAAATGTTTTGTCTTTGATAAATAGTAACTCACCCGTAATTCTCCGCAGTCGGTCTTGGCCATTGTTGCTGAGCAGCGTAGTAATTCTCGCTATAGTTGTAATGTTGAGGATAACCAGCCGTGGTTGCTGCGGCTGCAGCTACCGATGCTTGGCCATAGCTCTGATAACTTTCAGCGCTGCTACCGTAATGTTGAGTTTGAAACGATTGCAAGCTCATTGTGTTGAAGGCGTTCAACTGTTGGCTGTTCAACTGCTTGCGAAGCCTGGCTCGTCTGTTACTGAACCATACTTGCACGCGTGCTTCTGTCAAATTTGTTCTGCAACGAAACCGAGAAAGAGATTTTGAGTTGATCTTTCTGTGTAGAAACTACCTGCCCACGATTCTGCTCGTTCAATCATAACAATTTGAATCGGTCGTTGTATTTTGTATAAACCAATAAGAATACAAACTAACGTTTATGTAAAAAGATAAAAATTCCACGTACTTTTGTGCCAACTCTTCTCTGGTATACACGTCGGGGTACTGTGTTCGATGGAAAGCTGCTTCAAGTTGCTCAAGTTGTTCTCCAGTGAACGTGGTCCTGCTTCTACGTTGCTTCCTCTTCAAGGCGATTCCTGGCTCGCTCTCTGTGTCCGAGTCATCGCCACTGCTGCCTCCTAAAGTCAGAATGTAAAATAAAACTATTAATTAACAATATAAGAACAATGTCGATCCTTCCTTCGTATCAAACTATTTTCTTCTCGTTTGTCGCAACTTAGTTGAACAAGTACTTTTAAAACTGCAATTGTATCAGCGTAGGATTATACCTGAACCGGAGTAAGAAGTCAATTTTCAATGACTATAGTACATTATACAAAACTATGGTTTCGATCATGTCAGCTAGACACGTAATGGAAGCTCGGACGATATGTAAAGAGTCTTTCCTCCCATAATTTCGACGAAACCTACACAGGGCCCAATTATTACTCTCAAGCTATTTTTCAACCTACAGTCGTGAGAAAAATCTTATCACCGAGCATTTCGACAAACACTGGAATTGTATCAACGTAGGATTACACCTGAACCGGAGTAAGAAGTCAATTTTCAATGACTATAGTACATTATACAAAACTATGGTTTCGATCATGTCAGCTAGACACGTAATGGAAGCTCGGACGATATGTAAAGAATCTTTCCTCCCATAATTTCGACGAAACCTACACAGGGCCCAATTATTACTCTCAAGCTATTTTTCAACCTACAGTCGTGAGAAAAATCTTGTCACCAATTATTGCGATGAACACTTTGCGCAATATCAAGTTATCTCAGAAAAGATCATTTCTGGTACCCAACAGTATAAAGATACTAAAAAACGAATCTCCTATTTTTAAGTAATCTGCGAATGAGGAAATAGAAGGAAAAAGTCGTTTGCGTGTGTTATCACGAACGATCGAAAGATTTCTCTCAATCACGATACGTATACACAGGCGTGATGAAATTAATTATGAAAAGCGGCGTTTTCTGCTGCTTGGCACGCGAAAGAGAAGGAATTGAAAATTCCAGGGAACGCGGCGGACGGAGCCGCGCTCTTATCGACGAAAGGAATCGACGCTAAAGGTCCAAGAGATCCCGGCGAGATGTTACGGAGCACGCTTCTTAATAGCGGCAAGAAGGTCTCCCAGTCCAGCACGTGCTGCACGTCAGATACCGAAGATAGGAAGCGAGTCGTTCACGCCCACAGTTCACACGCCGGACTCGGCAACCCACCATTAAGACCCTCCTGATTACAGCCGTGCCAGCCGAACCTATACTAAACTAAAACACCGGAGAAATTAGGGTCCGCCGCGAAGAAATTAAGTTCTTTGACATGTCCCGTCCCACCCGAGCTAAACGAAAGCCTGTCCAACGTCCACGAGATACTTCCTTTCGTCTGGCCTCGCGAGGCTCCGTACCGGAAACTCTTTCGTCTCTCCAATCGACGTCGAGTTTTACGACAACGTAATTGCGCGCCTCTTCTAACGTTTCTGCCTTTCGTTCTCTGCAGCCTTTCGTTTAACCCTTTCGAGTATCGCCGGTATTGTTTCTAATCTCTATCTTGCAATTGTTGCGAGACGAACGGTTGTGCCGTCACAGTGAATACGTTGCAAAGGCAAGTTTGATTGTATTTAACAATTGCGTAGGGTTAGTGGCTTCTTGTCGAATTTGCTGCAATAGCGTGGACGGTATATTGAGATAACAGGTGTCAGATAAAGAGAAATGCAGAGTGGTGGGTGTAAAAAGTGGCACAATTGGGCAGGGAGCTATTCCACGAGACAAAATAAGGAAATATACGGTAAAATTTGTTCGCACGACGCCCCGTTTCCGAGAAAAACGAGTTCCAAGATATGACAAGTAGACGTAAAACTGGCTAGGAACAAGAGTAATCGACAGGAGTTAAACTATACGTGAAAATAAGTAAAAGGCGTGGAGTATGAGGCTTGAAAATGAGGTCTTGAACGAAAAATCTTATTTTACATTTACGACTTATTTTCGCACGAATAATAACGCCTAGCCAGGTTTAAGTATTCTTGGCAAATTTTCAAACTCGATTTTCTCAGAAACGAAGCGTCGTACGAAAGAATTTTATTGCATATTTCCGACTTATTTTTTTCACACAGAATAACTCTGTTCCCAATTGTACTTACCACCAGCTACGATCCACCCTTTCTAATCGTCACCAATTGTTCTGTAATTACATTTCAAATGTTGAAGCGTACGAGACGCTGTATATCTATTAATGTCAGTTATTCATGACTAATGATACTGCACTTTGTAACAGAGAGATTGGAACTGCTGATTTTTGCCCAATTTCCTTTAGATTATCGTGGCAATGCATCGAAAGTATCGCAATCCAGCCACGTACTCTCCATAAGTATTTTCTTAAAAAATACCAAATACGTCGTTTTTTAATTCTCGAGAAGATTGAATGCATCGCTTAAATAACAAAGAATAGTTATATAACTATTTTTCGCAGAATTAAAACCTTCTTCGATCTCTTGTACTGGAAAGAGTTAAGAGGCTGCGCGCATCTACACGGAGTAAATAAAATCTTCCAAAGAGAAGAGTTTTTTTTATGATTGTCCGATTTTAAAAATGTCTGTCCAAAAGAAGATTCTCGTTCGAAATATTCCTCAGAAACGTTCATATCCCAGTTCCCTCAACTAACGAAGCTATAGTGTTTCAAGTTTGATTATTAGACGCGTTTAAGTTGTGATCGGAGTTTGCGAACCTTTGGAAGCTCACTGAGGAGTTTTTTGACTCTTACGATTGTCCGATTTTAAAAATGTCTGTCCAATGGAAGATCTTCGTTCGAAATATTCCTCAGAAACTTTCATATCCCAGTCCTTTCAACTAACAAAGCTATAGTGTTTCAAGTTTGATTATTAGACGCGTTTAAATTGTGATCGGAGTTTGCGAACCTTTGGAAGCTCACTGAGGAGTTTTTTGACTCTTACGATTGTTCGATTTTAAAAATGTCTGTCCAATGGAAGATCTTCATTCGAAATATTCCTCAGAAACTTTCATGTTCCAGTCCTTTCAACTAAGGAAGCTATAGTGTTTCAAGTTTGATTATTAGACGCGCACGTTTAAGTTGTGATCAGAGTTTGCGAACCTTTGGAAGCTCACTGAAGAGTTTTTTGACTCTTACGATTGTTCGATTTTAAAAATGTCTGTCCAATGGAAGATCTTCATTCGAAATATTCCTTAGAAATTTTCATGTTCCAGTCCCTTTAACTAACGAAGCTATAGTGTTTCAAGTTTGATTACTAGACGCGTTTAAGTTGTGACCGGAGTTTGCGAACCTTTGGAAGCTCACTAAAGAGATTTTTGACTCTTACGATTGTCCGATTTTAAAAATGTCTGTCCAATGGAAGATCTTCGTTAGAAATATTCCTTAGAAACGTTCATGTTCCAGTCTCTTAAACTAACGAAGCTATAGTGTTTCAAGTTTCATTATTAGACGCGTTTAAGTTGTGACCGGAGTTTGCGAACCTTTGGAAGCTCACTGAAGAGTTTTTTGACTCTTACGATTGTTCGATTTTAAAAATGTCTGTCCAATGGAAGATCTTCATTCGAAATATTCCTTAGAAATTTTCATGTTCCAGTCCCTTTAACTAACGAAGCTATAGTGTTTCAAGTTTGATTACTAGACGCGTTTAAGTTGTGACCGGAGTTTGCGAACCTTTGGAAGCTCACTAAAGAGATTTTTGACTCTTACGATTGTCCGATTTTAAAAATGTCTGTCCAATGGAAGATCTTCGTTAGAAATATTCCTTAGAAACGTTCATGTTCCAGTCTCTTAAACTAACGAAGCTATAGTGTTTCAAGTTTCATTATTAGACGCGTTTAAGTTGTGACCGGAGTTTGCGAACCTTTGGAAGCTCACTGAAGAGCTTTTTGACTCTTATGATTGTTCGATTTTAAAAATGTCTGTTAAAAGGAAGATTCTCGTTAATATTCCTTAGAAATGTTCATGTTTCAGTCCCCACAACTAACGAAGCTATAGTGTTTCAAGTTTGATTATTAGACGCGCACGTTTAAGTTGTGATCGGAGTTTGCGAACCTTTGGAAGCTCACTGAAGAGTTTTTTGACTCTTAAAATAGTTCGATTTTAAAAATGTCTGTCCAATGGAAGATCCTCATTCGGACTATTCCTTAGAAATTTTCATGTTCCAGTCCCTTTAACTAACGAAGCTATAGTGTTTCAAGTTTGATTATTAGACGCGTTTAAGTTGTGATCGGAGTTTGCGAACCTTTGGAAGCTCACTGAAGATTAATGTTTAAAAAAATTATACGAAAGAATATTTTTTCCGCATTTTGTTAAAGTGATAGGCAAATTAAATCGTGATCGCAGTTTCGCTCGCGTCCGTGCAAAAGTTTTTTTACATTTTCTTTCCCTTTCGACTCAGACACGGCAATTTATGCGTCGATTCCTGAATTAAGTCGATCGATCGACGGGAACGAACGTCTAAATCAATAGCACCTGCGCGAACGTCAGCTCTCGAATTCATGAAGTTGAACGCCGCGAAGTGCACGGCGGTTTCTTCGAGATTAAAGACCTCGCCGCAGCCGTAAATTCTCGTGACGGTTTGAGCAGAACATCTAACCACTTCTCGAAGCCTTCACGCTTTCCACGGCCAGTCAACGCTCGCTTATACCGTGGTTTGTTTCAACAAATAACGAAAAATATCTTGACCGTTCGTTGTTTACTTAAACTGCATGATTTTTTCACTCGTTTAACGCAACGACGAACGTTTCTCGCCCGAAAATCGAAGTTATACCGACGATGACTTCTTTCAATAAAATCGTGTAACTCTTTCTACAGTGTCGTGCAGGATATTGCTTTTTCAGCTTTAAATTCTTCTCGTGAGAAGAAGGTGCCTTTTTGCTTCTTCTCAATGTTTTCTCCCAACGTACAGCAACAAACGTAATAATAAATGAAATAATAAAATAATCTAATAGTCCGACCCGTTACATGTACAACATCAAAGTTGTATATTTACAAAATTTGCAAACATAGAGTAAAGAAAAAATATGAAATAAGCGATGAGGTCCATAGCGCGGACCTAAATAAAAAAGATGAGCTAAAGTGAATCCTTCACTAACCGAAATTCAGAAATACATTCTCACGAGATTTGCAAAAATCTCTTATCTGAAATTAATGTACGTTATCAAATTTTATTCGCGTTTCGTTAAACGTAACGAAAATTCGTTGAACTCGACGAAAGGATATCGTTAGATTACAAAGGGCATAATGAATATCGACAGTATAAAGTCAAACAGAGAACCGCAAAGGGTTAATCGTCCAAAACCGTGTAAACAATTACTGTCGGGGGAAGCAGACAGTTATTATCATTATCCCTGACAGTTTCGCTTGACTACCACTTTAGATCAGCGGAACATCTAAATCAATAGAGTCGGACCCTGTTGTTCCTCGAAGAAAACGGCAGGCTCGCTCTGGTGTTGGCGGTTTGTAAGATTAGAGGCAGCCGGATACGGAGCACGAGAGACCACACGCCGCGTGTGTACACGCTCTACCTTTTCCTCTCCGTGTCCTCTCTTTCTCTGCTCTGGCTCTCACCGACCTTCTACCTCTTCCTCTTACCTTCTTCTGCCTACTATTTTTTGCCTTCCTGCTGCTTTCTAGCTTTCCGTTTTGTACTAACTGCCCGTTTAATTTTTAACGAGGATGAGAATGCTCAGCCAAGTGTTGGAACGTAAGGGCTACGTGGAATTAAACGGGGTAGATATTATTGCTACTTTATAATAGCACTTATAATTTGATATATCAACGTAGGAATAGAGAGCAAGTCAAAAACTAGGTCCTTGCGTGGACGTAGAAGTGGGTATAAAAAGATGAAGTTAATTAGTATCGGTGTAACAAGACAGACATTTTTAATTTTTGTAACTTTAATAAAAAAGTTTTTTTTTTTTAAATCGTTTATTTTGCCAAGATTTGTTTTTTTTTATACATTTTTTAAATTTATAATAAACAATGAATTTGAGTAAAGTGTGTTAGGCAAAAGTACCGATACGCGACGGTACGACGTAGCCATGCTATATTATGTGTCGTGGTTTTACGATTTTGTGTTTATTTTTTTTTATTTTTGTTTTTTGGATTTAAGCCGCAGGGGAGCGGAGCTTTTGCGTATTCTTGTTTGTGTTGTATTTTTGCCCTGAAACTTGGCCGCAAAACAGGACTTTAATAAAAAGGTATTTCTGGCGCAGTGATTAAATTCGACGTTGTTCGTTTCAGTTAAGGGAAGCTCATTTATTAGAAGAAAATTAGAAAATTAGTTATGAGAAAATATTTCATCCGTAGAAAATTACCGTCGTAACTTACGGGGCTTCTAATTCTTGTAAATTTAGTGCGTTATAAGTATACGTATAGAAGAGTGTAATCTGATAGAATAATGTTAATTCCTTTCATTTATCACAGCCAGCAGCGTTAAAATCCTAACTTACGTAACGTTACTTCTTATTATTTTTCATTCATATATGTATATCTATTTTTCTTTCTATACAAATCTCCGAAAAACCCACAACCGCGATTGAATGTTTCAAAAGACTTCATTGCCCTTACGTGGTGTGAAAGCAGGAATGAAAAGATCCATAAAGATTTTACATCCAATGGGGAGAGTATTCAAAGAGATTCTTTATCCTTCCTGACATTACGTCGACTGCACGTCAACATGGCGATGGATACGATACTCCGGTCTTTTATTTCAATTTTATATCGTATCATCCGCCATAGCGGTTAATTAATTACATTTTTATGCTTCGTAATATCGATGTAAGCCTATAATACATGAATAAACGAATTCCGATGAATTCTATCATTTATTAAAGCCTCATCTTAAATGTTAAAGAAAACCTGTTAAAAAATCCACCTTCAAAGTGTTTCGTTTCATTTTTTTAATTATCTTAATTACTTTTCCCTCTCGTTCTAACACTACAAATAGCAAAACTCGTTCCAATGAAAAACCTCGTCGAATTTCTTATCTCAAAGACAAGAAGAATAACTGGAATCACGAAGCCATTGCGAGGTTGCTTTTTAAGTGAACCTGTTCAACGCTTTACAACTTGAATTTTTATTACTTGTTTTTAAATAAATTCGCAAGTGTTACCGAAATACGGAGAAAAACGTATATGCACAAACTACCGAGGGAAAAAATCGTACAGTTATTCCGTAGAAAAATAAGAAAAAGGATATTTTAAGCTAAAATACACTCTTCCAACTTTTTCCTCCGCCGTCAAAAAAAGAAAAAATCTGACTTAAGACGATCATTAGCCGCAACAAACTAATTTTCTCAAACATTTCCCAAGCAACGCCGTTTATATCCGTAGTAAAATGAGAAGAATCGATTCACGTGATTAAGTATACGCAGAGAGATTATTGCCTGAGAAGGAAGTGCAATTGTAGCTGGCTGGTATAGCAGTGCTATTTTCTTCTACGGAGGATATGATCGTGGGAATACAAACTTTACTAAATCATGCAACATTTCACTTAGAAAACGCCTTATAACGCATTCCGGATTCTCGAGCCAGCCGGTACAACGTAATTTGACCGAGGACGAAATGAAGATTTGTGCGCGGCGCGGTGCAAACCGATCAACAGGTAGGCCATCCAGCCGTTCTTACATCGGGCTGCAATTCCCCGGCGTACATCTAATCAAAACTAAATCTTCCCGACAAGGTAATAAACTCGACACATCTACGCACCACGGGACGCCTAATATTTCTTCGCGAGCTTCACCGCCACCAATAAATAAAAAAGAAAGGAACTCCCTTTACGTCCGCCGGCCGGACCTATATTCCCGTTAATCTCCTCTTGCCCTCGAAACTATTCAGTCCTTCGAGCGAGCAAAAGTCCTCCCGATGAATAGATTTATTTAAAGAAACGTTGCTGATTTTGTGGAAGAGAAGGGCGGTCGAGTTTTACTTTCGCAGATATTTTTACATCTCCGTCGATATTTTTTCTGAACAATGTTTATTAAATTCTGCTACTTTTTTTTTAAATATTCCTTTTCTATTTTATACTCTATCTTCTTTGCTTCTGACGCGTGCATTTATCAAAATTTTATTTCCTTCTACTTGATTTTTAATCGAGCTGTCCTTCCGCTACGTTGTAGCTTTTTCTAAAAAAAATTTGTCAAATTATGCTTCTTCCTTCGAATGTACCTTTTCTCCTTTATATACTTCTTTCTTTGTCTGTAGGCAAAATTTCGTTTGATCATATTCTCTGTATAATCGTTGCGAATTGTCGACAAGTGTTATCGTCGTATCTACAGCAAATTGGAGCTGTGTATATGCAGATAAATACGGCAGAAAGTGGATACAGTAATGGAAAGACACAAGAAGTTTGAATAGTGGATCGACTGCTCGTATACGATCCATTATGGTTGTTTGAATATAGAGATACGTATATTCTCGGGGATAATTGTAATGGCCTTTCGTGCCAATACGGATGATCTATAATTAGTAATATCTTTCAGAGTTATTTCATATGGGATTCGAGTATCTTTTACTGTAGTAATAGATCACGAAAGAGATGATCGTTATATCGTCAGGATAATAAGACTCATTAATTAAAAAAAATGAACTCTATGAGTCTCTCATTAACGATCTAACAGAAGAAATTTTTAATTAGTCCTATACTTCTTAATACGAGTGCTGTAGATACACGAGGATTAAGCCTGATACGTTAACTACAAACCATAAATTGCTTCTCTATATAATTTCAAGAAGGAATCAATTCTGAAAATGTAGTAGTAGCGTCGCTATTAAAAAACGAGCCGAAGGAGAAGAAATTTTTCTCGCCATTGAGATAACGTAATTTGTTACAAAGAGCGTTGTAATACCACGAACTACAGCTTTTTTCAGCCGGTAGAAAATATACGCGGTATTTATCGCTACGGTACCTTGACTCAATTAACGTAGCCGCACGCTGTAATTACGTTTATCGGTCGATTACCTCGAGCGTTTCATTTACGCCGGCCTAATTGTTTACGCGATGTTAAAACAGCGACAATGTTCGCAAATTTTACACGCGTCGTACATCTCTATCGATTTCCACGTACAGGTGGTTTTTTCTTTTTTAAATATCGAATTACACGACGATGATCTTAAAGAAAGAAATGGTCTCACCGAGTATTCCGTCAATGGAATGATTTCTTCGAGGATCATCTCCAGGACGAGTCTGATTCGTGGGGCCACGAAGAAGTCTCGAGATACTGGAAACTGACGGCGCTGACGCTTTGTCACAGATACCATCCTGCTGGCAGAACCACGTTGGACCAGTTAGTATACTAATGGAAATTAATCAAACTTTATTTTCTTCCCTTTTACGTCCTCCATCATGTATTCCGAATATTTAACCAAATTTACGATCGTATAATGGCTTTGAAAATTCTCCAAGAATTTACTGTGAAATCTTTCAACAGTAGATGATATACGACGAGAAACGTGATATATTAGAAATTGTATAAATAAAGTACACGTCGACTTTCGTTTTGTATTTTGAATCGCTGTACAGCTAGAATTATGGTAAAGCGTTTGAAGCTGCGTTGAAACCTCGTGCAATCACAAAATGTTCGATCGAATTCTGTTCAAGCAATCTACTTACTACAGCGACTCTTGTGCTAATTCACCAGACCGAAATAGGAAATTATAATTAATTATTTTCCCCTCATAAACGAGCAAAATTCCGATTTATTTGGGACGTAGTAGCTTATTTCAATCAACTGTTTCTAATAAATAATCGTTAAAGTAATTCGTCAGGAAAAGAGGAACTTTAATTAAGATTGACAACCATGACGCGTAATTATAAAAACATTGTCTTATAGACCATAAAATTATTTTTGCACAGAGTGATCGATAGCGTAAAGACATTATCAACAGACCTTTATCAATTTCTCGCGGATCTCCCAGGTGAATATCCCAGGATTCTGTCTCTTCATATCCTCGATTCTCGCCTCGACTTCCGGTGTCGCGACGCGTGGTTTGCTACCGCCGATCACACCTGGCCTTATCGATCCTGTTTCCTGATATCGATTCAAGATCTTCGACACGCAACCATGCGAAACTCTCAATTGTCTCGAGATCACGCATGGTCTCACGCCGGCTGCTGCCATTTCCACGATTTTTAAACGGATATGATTGGGCAGTGGACGTCCATTGATAAAAACACCTCCGAGTTGATTCACACGACCTTGTCCTGGAAAAAGGAAAGATGGAAATGTGTAATATACTTGCATTGATACTTGGCGTGAGAACTAGCGTGGATGGAATACGTGTTAACCCTGTCACGACTATGAAACCATATATGGCGTTCAAAGGAACCGCTTGTTACAAACCGGAGGATGTACGTACGCATTTGATACTAGTATCGCGTTACTGAATATTTCCTTCGCGTTTCGATTTAACATGAAATTTGTTTGAGCACCGGGAATAGAAAGATGTTTATACAAGCGTACTCTGTCGCAGAGAGTTCATTAGAGATGAAAGGTTAATATGCGATAAATTAAGTACGCAATGGGAATGAAACACGTTAGTTGGTCCTAAATTAGGTTTCTCTCGAGCTCAGCACAATTTTAAGAAATTCCTATTGCGCAACACATTTGCAGAAACTTCTTGAACTGCTTTTGGACGTTCTAATTTTATAGCGTTGACCTGGTTTCCTCAGTCTTTTAATCAACTTGTGTACAGCTTTTTTAAACGCCTTTAAATTCTATGTAATTTTCTTCTAGAACATGCAATTTGTATCAAGGTCAAGAAAATCCAAAGTTCCGTGGATGATAGAAGCATCTATTTTAGTTGAGATTCTAATATTACTTAAAAAAAAGTGTTTAAATTGTGCAACGGTAGCAACCACGATAAAACGTCCAGATAGTCATCTAAGTCGTCATCAACCCTGATTTCAGTTTCAGTGATGGAAACACGCGTGCAGTTTCATGCAAACCGTATATGCACTGCAAAAATGCTTCTAAATCAATTTCAAAGCGAGAGTCGGTGCAATACGAAAGCTTAAATCTTCGCTGGCGTAAAGTGAACATTTTTCGGTATTATAAAAGTTGTCCAGAAATTTCGGTGTCACGCGAAATGCCACTCAAACACTAATTACCTGCTATTAGAAACCACTTTAACGAACCTAATTATAATAACGAAGTGAAACAAGAGGGCAGCAAAATGTAAGCGAAAAAGTAAGTAGGAAGGAGCGGCAGTCCTTTGAAAAAGTCTCCGAAGGAGGAACTTCGAAAGAGATGCTATTGTCGGTCCTTTTATTAAGCGCATCGTGAAACTTGGCGAAGAAAGAACTGCACGTAAGACAGAAATCCATGACTAAGCAAGAGAAGAGTAACGCGTACCTCATACACTATGTGTATGGTTTTGCATACGCTATATGCAAATATCATGTCTACAGAATATAATATCAATAAAAGATGCTCTACATTCGTCAAGTTTTATAGAAATCAATTAATATGAATATCAAAACAAGCAACATTTTAACGTCTTCGACATGTTAATATTAAGACCAGCGGTATTTTTAAAATTATGAAAAGGGCAGAATAATGTGTTCTCTGTGTATTCTTTGTCCATTGTCTTCGTAATATACAAATCAAAGCAGTTCCAAAACAAGCAATAGGTAATCGTCCGCAACGTTGTACTCGTCTGATATTCTGAAAAGAATAAGACGTTCAGCATCGTACAATAGTAACATCCAGATGTCTCATTTCGAATAACTTACAGATTGAAAATTATCGAACCGAAGATCCTCCATCGATTACCGCACGCAAAGATAAAATTATCAACGCGTGTAGATGATTTAGGTTTCTGTAACACTTAATTAATTTCTATCGCGTCAATTTGTACATTCGCTGTAAATCTGCATCGAAACAAAAAAAAAAAAAAAAAAAATATCGCTGAACCGCAAGAGTGCACGGTGTGCTACCCGCGATATAAACTTTACGACGCGCACAGGTAATTGGATGCGATAAAGAACCATTGTTTCAAACACGTTGCTCGAGGGGGTGTTCTCGCGAGAGAGCTCTCGTAAGTCTTCTCGTATATGACGTCTCATTTCTTAGAGTAATGCTAGACGAAACATTGAACTCTATGCTCTCGCATCCGCTGACACTTTATCGCTATCCACCCCTGCAATTTCAGGAACAAGATTGCGAATGATCAAGTCGACGGTTCGAAATCGGTGTTTTTGCTCCACGTACATCGACGTACTCTTATTTCGGTTGGTGTAATTTGTAAAAAATAGGTAACACAGCTAGCAGATGAATAAAAATGATTTTTATTCCGCTTCAGATTTTCTGTTTTCGCAATCAACAAAAACATGCAGGTATAGTTCACTAAATTAGACTTCGAATTTTATTGAGCCAGAAACAGGATTGTTTTTTGTATTTTCATCACACGTAGCGAATACCAATCAAGAAATCAACAATTGATAAAAAAGGAACTTTATCTACCACCTACAAAGACACCCACTGCAAGGGTTACGTTAGAACGACGCGCAGAAACTGCACGTGTAATCGAAAAGGAACGCAGAAGACCCAATTAATGTCCTAAATAAAGAAACCGCCCGCAATTCGAACGCTGAAAAGATAGGCAATCAGCGGAAGAGAGAGCGAGAGAAAAAGAGATAGTGGAGGCTAACGACTCGCTAAAAATTGATAATCATCGTAGTAATGGGCCTGTCGTTACACGAATCCTTCGTAACACCTGCTACGAAAACTTCTGCTAATTACCACGGCATAACTCAAAAAGATGTACCCCACCATCGTCTCCATCGGCCGTTTTCTGGTGCCGCCAAAGTAGTCCCGTTTCGTCATTCATCAAGTCCGCGAGATTTACATCCCCCTCCCTCCTACTTGGTGGGATCCCGATGGCCCGTAAGGCGCGTAAGGACATATCCACAAGCGCGTGCAACGCACACACCGTACTCTTAGGCGGATCGTCGCGTACGCACGGCCCTCGGACACCTCTCATGACGTCAGTCAGGCCGCGGGGCCCGACGGGATTACAGGCAAGATCAAAAGGCGCCGACCGCCGCCGCCAACTCGATCTCACTCGCTCTTTCTCTTTTCACGGTCTTCGTCTTTGCCCCACGTTCCTCTCAGTACGCGCGAGGAGAGTCGCGCGGGATCCAAAACGGGCTCGGAGCGAAAGGACCTGGTCACGGGGTGGCCACTTCTTCAGGGTCCCCATGGACTTCGCTGGCGCGACAATACGTGAAATTTTCTGCATAACCCGGTCGATGTGTCCTCCATTGCGAAACACGGTTACAAGTTGCGCACTGGCATGGTAAGTGCAATTTTGTTGCACGCCGACTACTCGAATAACTCGCGATCGGTGATCCGCTACATACGTAGCGGTTGAGAGGATTTAAAGGAAGCTGCTATCCGATACTCGTTACATAGAGGTGGAAATTTCGATGAACGTAATTCTTGGGAATTTTTTAGTCTCGTCGGAAGTCTTCTCGATGTTCCCTGAATTTTTAATCCCTCGACCTTTTTACGGGCATGTAGTATACTTTTTTCGTGGACGAATTATGCGAGGAAGCTTAAAAAGGTCAGGGATATACGTAATTGGAACGTTGATGAAGGAGCAGGCGGTCCTGTGATTCGAAGGTATCGACCATATGGTGGACACGCATATTCGCTGTATGTGGACAGGGCAGGACACGTAGAAAATCTTCGTATAATAGTAATAGGGTAGTAAAGGGATAGTAGTAGTAATAAAAGAAGTAGTAACGTTTTACAAGTAGTAGAACACCGCGTATACATGTTGGCTAGTGGGAAGGAAGCAAGGTGGATCTTCGTTGATGGTGACTGGTAATTGGTAGAAATAAGGAAGAGAGGAATATGTCTATGGGTTAACATCGAGGGTCAAAGAGAATTTAAATTGTTCACTCTGTTGGGTTTCAAGAAGAAACTTTTTTTGGATAGTGAAATTGCGATCAGATTAACCTTGGCATGTTTTCTGCTCAGAATGATTAAATTTGTGAATGTTAATATGTAGTAGCCAATTAAGAAACATTCGCGTCAATTAATTTTTATTATAAAATAAACGATCTCTCTCTTACGATAGCAGTACCATATCTTTCAAAGTATGGTCGTAAGTTACGTAGTATTACGAAGATGGCAGATGTTAAACGAATGTGATACTAGTGTCATAGGATTATCGTAAACAGGACTGTATATCCTCGTATATCTTTGAACGAGCAACTTCTCTATCTTTGTTTTTCAACGTATTTCGATCCTCCGATGAAAACTACTTGCTGAAGTATAATCTAGATCTAGAGCAAGAAACGTGTGACGCTCATTAACATGCTTGAGAACTTTGTATCTGGTAGCGGAGGTAAGACCACCCTGTAGAAAAGATAAAAGGGGCCGATCTGTTCGGAATAATGGAGAAAATAATTTCCAGCATGAATTATTGATAACAGGTAATTGATTGTGGGCGATCACGCTAATATCCATGATCGTGCCGATATGAAGCGATAGGGGCTTCCCCGATTTGAATTCGCTCGACGCAACTCGCATGATTAAAATTTACCCTAAGGCTATCGACTTTCAATGGTGTTGGTATTTGTTAGATATCATTTGACTAGCAGTGGCCATAAAGTATACTTAATTTATCAAATCTCGTGTACACGAAGCAGACTACGCCTTCTATCATCAATAACGTCAATTTTTCTTTTCGATGTTATTAAACGTTACTTTACTATAAAATTGTAGCTTAGATTGGCAATCCATAAGAAGAATACTATTCGTCCATTACTCTGACATATTTATTGTATCTCCTGAATTCGTTATCCTACATTTCATACATTTATTTCTCCTCTAATTCGTTCTCCAATAGTATTTTCAGACTGCCCTTATTAGTAACATTTATAACACGAGTAAGGAAAGATTCAATTTCTATTCGATGCAAGTATAACTTCAAACGATCGAAAGCAAAGGGACAAATATTTCAAGGCTGTGAAGAGCGCGACAAAAATGTAGATACATAGGAAACATTGAAAAATATGTAACACTCATCAACAATAAAGAATCATTGTTACACGTTGTACCTTATTTGCGGCTGTCTATCGTTGTATTGAAAATGTTAGAATTACGTATGAAAATATAATAACGATTTATTATATTATAAAACAGCTGACGTATGTATAAAAAAGATACTGACCCCTAGAAACCAGAACAAGGAAGTCGATCAAGAAACACGAACGTATATACATATACAGAACCAGGACGATCTAGAAATACAACGATCAAATTAAAATGAAAAGTCCAGCGAAGAATGAAGTAACTAAAATTCACGTGCCAGCTCATCGAACGTACCTCTACGAGGAATAAATCACAGCGAATCAATAAGAACAGCCGGAGCCAGCACTTTAACGAAGCTAACGAACCTAAAATCCATAACGCGGCGCGTTCCGGGCGATTTTTCAGAGCGGCCAAACCCGGCAAAACAAACCGCTCGTTAACCATTCCGAGCTCGGTTGATCAAGAATCAATGACCAATTCCGTTCGTTTCGAATAGCATTCGTAACCGCATGATAAATGACGAATTGCGCAAACAATCGGGACGGGAACGTGTCTCGATCGCTGGTTGCCTGCTCGCCTGGCGGCCCCGATGAAAAGCCAAGGGGAAACGATTTGAGAGCCCAGAAGAAGAGGAGGAAGAGGTGGCCGTGTACCTGAGTGGGAGTATCCGCATGTACCAAGAGGATGCATGTACTTAACGTTCGGTGTGAGTTCCGAGTTGCGAAGGCTTCAATCAACGTGCCGTCGCCCGCGGCCTATCCGATATCAGACATTAGGTACCCACGGCTCTGGCTACGTACTTTAACTCTTTCACGTTCCGACGCCCACGAGCGTGGCCTGCCTCACAGCCGAACTTCTTTCCAGACGTAGCATACGCGTTCACCGAGAAAAGGCGCCGAACGCACGATGTTTAACCCCGAACGCGATGGGTCTGCGTGTATTTCGTGCTTATTCTGGCGAGGGCGATGTATTTTTTCTTATGACCTGTACGAAACTGGAAACGATCACACGGTTATTCCAACACTCGTGGAAACTTATTCTGGTACCGTTACAGGGTTCTTCATAAACTGGAAAGTTACAACTACACAGGCAGATTTTTAAATATCGCAGGAAATAATATGCAATTTATTTTTTAAATGTTCGCACGTGTACGAAAAAGCGTAGAGGTAGGTGAAGTTAAAATCTAACGATTGTCGTTAGTTAAAGTTAATGTCGTTTAAAGTTAAATTGAGAATTTTTGTGTCCTTTGTTTGCAAATGTTCGCAATTCTCTGATTTTGGACAAATTTTCTGCAACTGGTAAATTAATTAAGCACACGAGGATATTGGAACGAATTTAATAGAATGGGACTTAATTGATATTTCTTCGTCGATACAGGGGTTTAACTTTGTTTGTTCGATGAAGAAGCTTTTCTATTAATTTCTCCTGTTAAATTGCTGAGGTATTGCTGTTGAATCGCCGTGTTTAATCCACTCGTTAATTATTTCGTTATTTGCTCGATATTCGATAGACCATACAAATTCTATCGCGTGACAACGTTTACCATAAATGGAAATTCTACGAATTTCCTGGAGAACCAAATAACTTGTGCGATTTTGGTAGCAACGATTTAAATGATAAAGTATATTTTTTATATAGACGTGAATTTAAAGATACAATACGATCAGTCTGTGCAAGATCTGGAGAAAGTCTGGTTGAGTTATGTGTTGAAGAATGTGTCAGAACACGTCGTATAAGGTTCGGTATGTAAGATAAAGATTTATCGTGTTGTATATTTCATTCTAAGGTTACGCTGGATGGAATGAAAGGTATATTGCAAAAAAATATAAAGCAACGTGTTCCGGATATTTCAAATTAAATATTCGGTTTCTCATCACTCAATAAAATGTAATACGTTGTTTTTACCGTGTCGTTGACCTCGGAATTGAAAATAATAGCTAGACCGCGTTATGCAAATTGATATATACTTTACATATTACGTGCAGTCTGAAAATTTTTGCACTTTCTCTCATAAATGTGTAACGATCTACAGTTTCCAAACTGAACAACCAAACACACCTGTACTCCTTTTTCTTCAATTTACCATTTAGGGACATTGTATTAATTGTTTAAAAAATCGAGACAACGAAAGTATATTCTATGAAATACGATTACTACGCACTCGTTGATTAATTATAGTCAACTTACTCCATAAAAGACATTTTATTGCAATTCGTTATAAAATATGTAACAGTAGACTTCGTTATAACGATAAGATTAAAATCCTACGTTTCTTTGAAGAAAGCGTTCAACATTGCAAGAAACGATCGTCGAACGTAAAAAATTGGCCGTAATCACCTCAGAATGACCCCAATTCAGTCACTCATGCTCATTAAAATAAAAATAAAATAGATACAAGAATTTTCTGTTTCTCGTAATGATAATTGAGCAACCCTGTATAATGGAGACCGCGAATTAAAGTCGTAAACGCGCGTGCGCTTGTTTCACGCGCGTTTATTCGAAACCTTTCATCGTTTCTGATGGGAATCGGTAATGGTCGAAACTCCGCTGGCCCGAATTAATTCACGCTTTCGCGGGGCCGAATTAAACGGTTTGCGTAACTCGAAGATGAAATGCGTCCGAAGAAGGTCACTCGAGGCGTGGAAGGGAAAAAAAAGGCAAAAGCGTTTAACGGGCGGGGAATAATTCACTCGAAGCGCATCGTAAAACCATTAACATCGGCTGTAAAAGTTCCATCTGCCCTTTGAGAAGCAGCCTCGAAGAGGAGACCGACGTCGATATATGTCGGTATGCGAAACGTCAACTTTAGCCTCGTTTCGATGCATATCGTTTCTGCAATCTTCATTTGCATCGGTTTGCAGGGACAATCGCTCTCGAGACCATATTTCGACTATGATTCCATTTATTATTAAGTTTGTTCAAACGTTAGAATTTGCCAATTAATTAATAGTTATTTTCAATCGAAGATGAGGAAGTAATAACAATTTGAGCAGAGAATAGAAATAAGTGTTTACCATGGAAGTTTAACATTTGAGAATAATAATTTCAGCAAGGTGATACTTGAAAATGTTCCCGCAGACAACATAGAAAAACGTTACATCTACGTATCATCAAACACTGTAATTTAATAAACTTTAATATGAAATTAAATTACGAACTCAACGATATTAATGACAGATTAGTTTCACGAAATTGTTCAACGGGTATAAGAATAATTTCAAATTAAATCGAGCAAGTTATAGAGTCCAAAATTTATAAAATATTAAGCCAGACATTACACGAAATCATAATTCATGCATTATGTGATAAAGTGTTTTTGATATCCGTCCCTACCGTTATTATGTTATCACATAAATTAAGTTTTTACGCATCGGACCATCCGAGATACATACGCGCTGAAAATGATGAATGGTGTCGAATATAACGGTAAGCGACGGCTCTCTTTCATCAAATTTTGACACTTCCGATTTTTTAAATACACTCATTCATATATTTTTTTACGTTACACTCAACAACTTACGATCTGAAAGAAGTTCAACGTTTCGCCGCTGACAAATGTCACGACGCAACGTTCCATCTCTTTGTACTATACCTGCGAACCTTTGTACCGATTCTGTTTCCAATAGGTGTAAAATTAATAATAGACAACTGATGATAAAAAGAAGATAGCTAATCAATAAGAAATACCTGTAATAAATATTGGCGATGTGAATAATTACAAATACTTCTGTAAAACAGCAAACAAAAAAATTTGTACTTAATCTTCGTAAATAATATTTATGAAACTTTGTATAAATTTACAAATAGACATTAGAATTTTTAATTTCATATCAAACTCTTCTAAAGTAAACTTTAACCATGAAGAAGCAAGTTTCTTAAGATTAAAGATGCATATACAACATAGGAAGTTGGATATATTAATTCTTCTTATATGTTCAATACGTAAAGTTGTAACGTGGAATTGAATAATAAATATCGTAATTTAATTTGAATAAATATATCGTAACTACGACGAGTTTATGTAATTCTAACGAGGAGAATTCCTTCTGTTTTCCTTGACGCCGGACAATCTTCAGTGGCTCGTGTTTAGCGACGGTATCCAATAGGAAACGGCGTCCCATAATGTACACAATACGAATGCTTCTATCAATTTGCTTCAAATAAATTAATAAATTTATACAAGAAAGGATACTAATATCTCCTTAAAATAACACTTAATGTATAATCATTGATATTATAGATTATATATAACACCATGTTGAGATTCTTTTGAGAAGAAATAACGCATAGGCCCATTACACAGAGACAATGGAGACGTGAGAACGATCAATTAATTAATTAATCAATACGAAGAATGAAATACTCGGAACAAAATCTCACTTAGCCACGATTTTACAACACATTTCTATCCAGACTACCGTATTGCTCCAAACGATGGTCCAACACAAAACCTCTAAACATTAGAACCATCAAAGCGATTAAAACGACGAACTCATAGTGTTGCATAAATATGTAATATATTCACAGTATGTCTTTTTGACAATTGTTGCTAAAGTAATTTAATCTGCCGCGTTATCTACCTTTCCACGTTCTACTTGCTTCAATTTCTTCGATACAAATTCTTTACCGTAGTCGACCATGGTGCTAATATTAATATACACGAGAGATCATCTCATCAAAGAAACACACATACCTTGGAAAGGATATCCAGTGAAATAGGGTGCCATGTTCAGAGTACTGACTGCCATCTAGCTAATCGTCGTCGTCTTCAGCCGTCCTTGGATCACCAAGCCACCACAAAACGCCAGACGTTATCAATAAACGTAACCGAAATACCGCTGCTCCTTTCTATTCTCTCTCAACTGTCCCTTGCAATCACTTCACACGCAACTTGAACGAAACTTGCAATAAAAATACGACGGCAGGAAAAAAGACGAGCTGCAGAAAAAGGAATTGGAGTAACCTGGTCGCGAAACGATCTGTCTTGTCGAGGATGACGGAAACGGATCTGTTTTCCCGGATGCGAGTAAAACGATCGTGAGACCTGTTTGCTTCGGGGTCTCGGCTCGAACTGTTCGGCTGCCGATTCGTACGGAGGCTGGTGGCAAAGGAGGCTGAGAATAAAAGAAAGGAAAAGAAAGGCCGAGGTAACACCGAGGGCAAAGAAGACTCCGCCTTCGTCCAGGGGCCCTGTCGAGGTGGGAACGTCTGGGTCCAAGAGCACCTTGATGGCTCTAGTCGAGCGGTGCATTGGTCACCTCGAAGGTGACCTCCTGAAGGTGGAGGTGGTCTCTTCCATGACTCCGCCCGACTTTCTCCTTTCCTTCGCGAGCGCAGGCCTCTTCGGCTTGCTCTCCACGCGTATCCTCACGCTCTTTCGATGTCCGACCGGTGGAGGTAGGATCGGTAGCTAAATGTAATGACGTTTAATCGAACGCGATCGTTTCTCGATAATGTGCTAAAACACAGGGTTACACGTATCAGCTAAGCTTCTACATCTTGAAACTCCATCTTCGAATGATCAAATTTGGAGTACATCGCGAAATAGCTTAGGACCATTCTATGGTAGGGTGCAAGAGCTAAGGAAATAAGGAACGAAATGCATCTACCTGTAGATAACGAGGAACAATTTTCACAGGACGTATGGATATTCCAACTTTATTTCTTATTTTCTCTTCTTTCATTCGGTGGATTTGATCTTCGTTGGAAAGTTTTGTTCGTTTTCGTAACGATAGCGACCCTGTTTATCAAAATCAGAACGTCGATCGCGAAACTTGGTAACCCTGGTAGAAGCTGCATCGCGTGATTCGACCAATGGGATCGTGTAAGGTTCAGAGGAATCTATTTCGTACACGTCATAGTCGTTGCTGTGTCTGTGATTCGATTCGCGTCGTTAATTAAAATGAATTGTATTTGACGAGTGATCGTGCGTTTAATTGAATCGCGAAACCCTAGGGATCGATGATGCATCTTCGTGTCGAACAAAAGCAACTCATTTTCTATGCTTTAAGGAATATTGCCAGTTAGAAGGAGCGACAAATTATCTTCTTTCCTTGAATATATAGATTTCGATTTGATTTGTTTTCCTTTTGGCAAGTAGAGCAACGCGAATCGTGACAATCGTTCGTGCTGCGTTTACGGTAAACATGTAAACAGCCTAAATTGGTGCATAAACCTGTTTTTACGTGCCAAACTTTTAGTAAATCAAATGTTACACGGAATAATCTACAGAAATATTTAAATAGGTAACATTAGCTACTAAAGCATTTGTATTTATTTTTGTAAGATTTTGTTGCCAAAATGCGATCGATCAAAAGGGTTTTGAACTATAGAATTGGTTTCTTCTAAGAAACAGAAAATGTTTCTAATCCCATCAGTTCTTCTTTTGTGAATCTTCAAACGTAATAGCTTCAATTAATTACATTCGTAGCAGATGTAAAAAGTAACCAAAGGTATAAATTCTTTCAGTCTCTTCAAACACTTTTTGTATGATACAAAGGCTAGTACAAATTTCAAGAGATCACGTGACATATTTTAATACGTCAATGATCAATCTTCTTCATCCTTTCTTCGGGCGTTAGGCATTTCGAGCTGATTCCCCGCTGCGACAAAGGAATCTTCTCTGATTCGCGTGTAATCACCTTTGAGATTAGCCGAAAAACAAGCTGGAATCGTCTGGACGAGCGTTATAATCCAACACAATAGGGCTTACAGCCGCGTTAAGACACGAACCCTGTGCATTGCCATTACAGCTTTATTTTCTTTGTATCCTCGTTAATATTTATTGTCAATAGAGCATTGTTAATCACGATTGTAATTGGAGACGCGTAAACATGGACCAACAAGAAAAATACGCGAAAGAATCTGGAAAACAACCAAAAACTCTGAAACCGCTGTAGAAAATTACAAAAGTATTTATGATTTTTTAACAAATATAACATTTTACAGAACCGATCATGAATCTGGATAATTCAGCTCCGATAGTAGTTTGTAATTACAAAATAAAATACTTGAAGTATATCATAAGCAAGCCTGCAAAAGAGTTCAATTGTAAATATCACAATGTAGCACAATTAATTGAAACACCACGTAAAATCAACCAACAGTCAGAATACGTAAAACAAGCTAAACAATAACCAAAACAAAAGCACATTATTTTAACGCATCACCGAACTAAGTAGATACATACACTTTTAACTTATTATTATTAATCATTTTAATAATCAAGCTCTATATTCCAGTAGTTTGTAATTACAAAATAAAATACTTGAAGTATATCAGAAGCAAGTCTGCAAAAGAATTCAATTGTAGATACCACGATGTAGCACAATTAATTGACAACCAAGCTTTATATACCAGTAGTTTATAATTACAAAATAAGGTACATGAAGTATATCAGAAGCAAGGCAGCAAAGGAATTCAATTGTAGAGATACCACGATGTAGCACAATTAATTGACAACCAAGCTTTATATACCAGTAGTTTATAATTACAAAATAAGGTACTTGAAGTATATCAGAAGCAAGCCTGTAAAAGAGTTCAATTCTAAATACCACGATGTAGCACAATTAATTGACAACCAAGCTTTATATACCAGTAGTTTGTAATTACAAAATAAAATATTTGAAGTATATCAGAAGCAAGGCAGTAAAGGAATACAATTGTAGATACCACAATGTAGCACAAATAACTGACAACCAAGCTTTATATACCAGTAGTTTATAATTACAAAATAAGATACTTGAAATATATCAGAAGCAAGTCTGCAAAAGAATTCAATTGTAGATACCATGATGTAGCACAATTAATTGATAACCAAGCTTTATATACCAGTAGTTTGTAATTACAAAATGAAAAGCTCCAAACGCTAGAAATAAGTCTTTTTTAAAAAAAAAAATTCAATTCGTCGTCAGCGCATTGCAATTAATTAAATCGCACGGTAAAAATTTGCTGCCGATAAAAACTCACGAAACAAACTAAGCAGTAACCAAAACAAAATCACTTTAACACATCATCTTCGATCCACATACACCTATTATCACGTTATCCGCAGACTATACGTTATACATACACAGTAACCGTATAGCGGAATCACTATTAATTGCATGGTACAGCGTCGGTATACCGGCTGGACGGTTAAACCGTGATCCGCGAGCGTTTTGAATTCATCTTCCGGAGGATTTAATCCTTCGCAGCTATCGCCTGTTTACAGGGAGCGCAGGATCCACCGCAGGGATAGCACGTGTCGTGATTGTAGTTTATGGGGAGCTGATTGCAGGAGCGTGGGACGGTTGCAAGATTGTGGATGGGCTGAGTCGCCAGGCCTCGTCGCCATTCACCAGTGCACTTACGTATCCAGGCATCGTGTCAGTGTTTCGTTTCGTAATCATTAAGATATGCATTATCCCTCTAATGACGAGCAGCCGTGTGCAACAGCGTGTCCGATCGTGGACTCCGCGCTTCGTTCTTCGCTTCTTCGAGAGGGTACATAAATTTCACGTAAAATGGCTGTACACGAGCCTCCTTCAGTCTCGGCTCTGATTAAAGTGAAACCGTGGCTGTATCTGTCCTATAAATTAATTGGTTCGGCACCATCCCTCGCTTTTGCCCTTTTCAATGTATCCCTGTGTTTCCCGTTTAATGGATTTGCCCAAGAGAGCTGCTGATCAATGTTCACATTGCTCGCTTAAATCATATTACGCGTCAATTCCTTTCGTGTTACTAGCTTACGCAAGATGATGCAAATACACTTACAGGTCATAAGTATCGCGACACCTATTCGTTATATTTGTTGGAAAAGTCTAATAAATTTTACGTTATAAGGCGCTGTGAGAATAAAGCAATTGGTCTGTAATAAAATAATTAGGAAACGATAGCAGCGGAGAGTGTTCAATGTTTACTAAATATTAGTCAAAGTTTCTTTTGTTTTATGAGGAAATAATGGATGCACAACATTTTCCGTTTTATATTATTTTGTCGAATTACGTATGATCCATTTTGTTCTATCAAAATAAGGATCACAACGTTCGATAGATTAGGTTTCATGTTCGCATAAAGATGCATCGTTGTAAAAGACGGGTCTGTAAAAGAAAGACATTTTTCAGACAACCTAATACAATCAGGTTTCCTAATACGTAGATACTAACGACCGGAGGTGTAAATATATATTTTCATTAAATTTTAAATCAAACTCTACACGTACAAAATAATTTGGAAGTTTCGGGAAGCTACGAATAATACTATTATAGGGGATTCTCGGAACAGTCGATATCGAGACAAAAAGACAATTTAGTCGAATGGCAAGCAGTGAAAACGAAACTCTCAGGAGCAAATTCCATCACCAGCGAACAGAGATCATTCAATTTCGAACGCCTGGTCCCAAGAGTGATTTTCAAAGACAGTCCTGAATCTGCGCGTAGATCTAACCTGGCCAGAGGTTTCCAGGTGTCTATAGGTAAAATGATCAATCGGTCTATCGGGAATGATTCACCGGAAGTTTTCAAGAAAATGTCTGGCATCTATATCTTGGAAAAATTCGTGTAAAATGGGACGACTACAAAGAAACATCTCCAGTGGAATGTCGTTAGTAGACGCGTACATATAACATTTTATATAAAAATTCGTTTGCCTCTTGCACAATGAAAATGTGCTTGTTGATGTGTCAAAATCTTGTAATTTCGTCTAAACTTTAATTTTACCGAGTAAGTAGAATAACTGACGAATATGGAGTAAGCTTCCGATGTAAGCTCTATTCTATAGTATTTTCCTTAAACTAGAGAAATTCTCCTTCGATAGAAAACGTAATTTTGTCGTAAACGATTGCAGTAAAAACATCAGTTGTAAACTTCTATTTCTTCTTTTAATTTATATTTATTTTCCATTCTTAAGCAAAACATTCAGCAATCCAAATCCTTCAGTACTCTGTACCTACGCAGAATCATTTCCAAAAATATTTGACTAAAACGTTTCAATGCGTACGAAATACGGTGCACACGGTTCAGCGAAGAGGGTCTCCGAAAAAGTCCTGCTCCTCGTAAAATTAATCGTCATCGAGATCACGCCCACCAGGTTCTCGCGAGCAAATTGTTCCCAACTATAGTCGCGTCAGTAGGAGGGTAAACTGTCTCCACTGTGTGACACCGAGAGACTTGTCAAAATACGTCAATGTATAAGTAATAGTGCTGGTTCTTTCGCTTTTTCAGCCTCGGTCCCAAGAAACGGGAGACGAGTGAGCCGCATCCCGGCGCGAGAAAAGGGGTGAATGGATGACAATTAGGTGGATCGTCGTCCTTCGGGAATATTTCCACGAGCAGCAGGCCTCGTCTACCATGTGTCTCTTCAAAGCGAGATTCCAAATATTTCAGTGAAAAACTGAAACTCTCTGGGGATAGCGACAAACCATCGGTAAATCCCTTACAATTGAAGCAATGTTACGAGTCAAATTTTACAAACTACAAATTAATCGGTATTAATAAATTCTCCTTTGTAACAGTCTGGCGATGAAAGATCCATCGCAAGTGGATATCAATAATTATGCAAATCATTTTACTCGAATTGCAACTGGCGTTGTCAGAAATTGAACGACGCATTGACACTAATATAGATGTATTTTACCGTTATTATACAGCGATGACTCGTAATGCATCGATGAATAGCTACTTCGGATTCATAATATCTGTATACTATTCGTAGTAATTCCACCGAATGGTTTGAAGGATTACGCAGTCTTAATAAGAGATTGATGCAACGTGCAATAAGTGAAAAAATATTTTCATTCACCCATAAAGACTATTAGACCTCTACCTATGATACAGTGACCTATGGAGGGCCAGTAAAAACTCATGTGTCTGAAGATCTAACACGTACATTTAATAGATGCAGTCAACGAACCACACGTAACATGACCAAAAAGCGCTGGCAAACGGTTCTGACAGAGCAAATGATTCAACAAAACTATCAGCCGCGACCGGCTACATCGTTGAAACGGCTCGTTTCGTCATCCTCTTCCCTCTCGCGCAAGCTGGCCAGCTAATATCTCAATCGTTAAAGTGGTTTTCGTCGGTGGCTGGGTATCCACCTATGCACCTATAGCAATAACCTATACTAAAGTACATTACACGAGCGTGGCTCGATAATACGCGGCCATTTTCATTTACCAGTCAGGCAAGCCGCGTATAGGCAGAGGGAACGCGCATTGGCAGCTTCAGAGAGAACTGGTACATCTGTACCACGCGAACAGAGAGAAAAGGAAAAAGATAGAAAGAGAGGCCGGAGTCGTCAGAAAAGCACCGGCCATTACGAGTGTTACAGCGGCGGTTCGCGCGGCGCGTCAAAGAGCGCTCATTAAATGCTGGCAATTAACTGCGGGCCAAGCTCTTGAAGGTTCTCCTCGAGAACGAAGCCAGAGCTTCGTTCTTTTCCTCTTTCTCTCTCGTCGCGTCCGCTCCAGGGTTCTCTCTTTTGCACGCGCTTTCCGCGTCGACCCTCGCAGCTGTAAAAGCGACCCACAACTATACGTATACACAAATCGGCCCACACAATTTAACGCAACCCCTTGCCAACAAGAACGATCGACGTGCCACCCATCCATCTATCACGTAGTCATTTAACGCTGCGCAACTTGACACGATAGGAGAGAGAATTTTTGGTGAATCGTAGAACTAAGATTTTTCGCATTTCGGGATAAATTGATGATCCGATTGTTGGAAATCTTAAATATTAAGATACGGGCGTACAGTCCATCTATCATACACGTCGGTGGTGGAAATCTAGCACAGTGTAGCTTATCTTAGCTTCCCGGTGGATTTGCGATTTAATTTGCTGATCTATCGCGTATGGATGTTGAAATTTAGTCGAGTAGATCTACTGCGTTAGGTTTCTCATTAGGTTCGATAATAATCATGTTGATAGGAGATACGTATGTATAGGAGAAATTGTGATTATAATGCTATTATCGTATAGCTACTGTGTGATAGTAATGGTTTTGCAATTGCTGCTAATAATTAATTTAGTAAACGGAAATTCGTTTGCAAAACTGTGTGAAAGATGGTGCACGTATGTCGAGCTATGTTCGCATTTAATTTAGTTGCAAGTATCGAGCTTAGCTGGCGGAAAATGAAATTCAAAGGAGAATCTACATCTATCGAGTAATATAGAATTTGTTAATTTTTATATGAGCATTTCCTGGATTAAAAAAAAAGTAGGAAGAGAGCCGAGGCTATAATTCGAGGGACGCGATTATAAAAGTTCACGAATTAATCTTTTTAATTAGTTTTTTTTTAAATAAAAATTTGATCGAAACGTGGACATACTATGACCATCTAGCGGCAGAGAGTGAAGTAATTTCCTCATGACGAAATTAAAAGATCAAACTTCTCTTACAAGCATAATTTTTGAATTATTTAGGAATTAAATAGAGACTTTAACTTTGTAATTAATTAATTATATACATGTAATTGATGCAGTGTCCTATGGATATAATGGATGGAGCCATCTGGCAGCGAATCAGTGAACACTAACCAGTAGTAAAAGTATCGGTAGTTCATCATAGATGGCGCGACCAGATTATTTTAGTTGATTGTATTTATTTATGTACATAGAAATATCTTTAAGAAATATGATATTCACGTCTGACATTTTATATTCCTAAAAAGGATGCACAATTTTCGATCAATTTTATGATAGCATTGGTACAGATAAGCATAATACGAAAAGTATTTATTTTATTGTAAAGTACCATTGAATTTTTTAACTATATTTCTCGAAAACGTTAATCAATATATATACATATTTATAAAAAAATTACACCTTTAATGTTGAAATATTTTCATCAGTCACTGTATGTATAATAATGTATAATATATACGTACATATGTATATACGTATTTGCTTGACGTTCTATCTGCGAAATACGATACGTTCGGAGATAGATACACTTCCAACAATTGTTGATTCAAACGCGGTCGATTTGCCGCCAGTCGAAACATCCCCACCCCAGTACGAAAGTTGATGGACGAAGCTGCGGGTTGCGGGGCAGTCGATTGTGGAAGCTTGTTGCGTGAAGACGTATGAATTAACATTTCTGATACGTATCCTGTCAATTGCGTACTACAAATTTGTTCTACTATCTTGTTACCTTCTTATACTACTACGAGGCATAGGTTTGTTTTATTACATAAGTTTATTATTATAAGAAAATCAAGTATTCTTTTGGGTTCCTTTTTATTTTGCCCTTGATCATACGTTGACTGTTACTTATCGATAGTTTGTATTTTGTGCGTCTGAATTAGATTTCATATTCGATCGTTATTTGTTTTTAATGTATTTGATTCTAGCTTTGTGTATTTATTTTAGATTATTTCTTTTCTTTTGTACAGGTAGCTGGTTAATGATGTGGTTGGCACGAAAGGAATATAAATTCGAAATATGGACGAAATATGCAACGAAATATAGAACGACATATCGACGAAATATAACATAGACGAAAATATGGCGATTCTCGATTAATTTAATGGCTTCCGGTGATCTGGTAATGTTTCACTCATTTTAATGAAAGCAGTCACGTTTGTATTGTCTTTTCATTGAATCATTGAAAATATTTAGTATACAATTATTTTTCTCATGACACGTATATGATATATGTAATAGAATAATTAACAATTTCATACTTTTTTGAGAATATGAAGATTTTTAAGATGCAAGACAGGAAAGTTTTAGGATACAATTAGAAAAGATTATACAAATCGCATTGCTAGGTTGAATATATCGAATAATTTCTTTGTTATAAATGAATTATAAGAATTATTTCGTTGTTTTAATCTATGTATCCCAAAATATATTTGTAAATAATTAAACACAGAAGATTTTCATATTCACAGTAAATGTGTTGAATTTTGCTGCATTTCCCGCACAATTTTTTACCGTGGCAATATCGGACTTTCTCAATCTTACGAAGATCAGGTTTTTATTATTTTACACTTTTCAAGTAATCAACACCATCCTTAAAAACAAATTATAATATTCTACGCTTTTTCACAGGTTTCTTCCAGCCTTCACTTGTTCCATCGAAATTGACGATCCCGAATTGATGATTCCGGCTTGATCACGACTTCCTTCAGGATACAACGATATCGATGACAGTGTTCTTCGCGTTTAATGGTGAGTCGCATGCATTTTTCTTCCTCTGGTCACTCAATCATGTCGTAGGATGAAAGGTCCGAATCGACACGGGTGATTGGTTGTATACGTAGAATTTTTGACGAGTATAGTGACCCCGGGTATTTATTATACCCGTGAGTAGTAACATTTTCTGGTCTATATTTTATTTATTAATTCAGGATAGGTTTTCTTGCACATCGCGTTTTATTATATTATTTTATAATTATTATATTATTAGATATAATTAGTATATATATACATATCATTGAAAAGTATACAATATATTCAATACAATTATTTATAAAATTAAATTATATTCGGCATTACTATATATTTATAAAGTCCAAATATCTATATAAACATATATATATATGAGTATTGAAATAAACGACAAAATGACTTCGTTTAAGTATTTTGTAGTGAAGAAGTCTGATACCTTCAGACTTCGTTAATATGGAAATTCAATTATGATTAAAGTTATTATAATGCTGATGAAGATTATAAATAATATTTATTTTAATCTTTTACTTAACGATGGTATGGAACAGTTTTATTATTTAAGTATACACAGTATAATTTCAGTAAAAATATGAAATAGGGAAGTATATGTTAAAGTATAACTTTCTCTGCCCGTTATGTTGGATGTTATCAAATTTCACGTGCAAGAAAACACTTCGCGACAGGCAGATTTCAGAATCAAAACAAGTTTTGAACGTTCCTTTGTGTTTTCAAAGATGTGTTTTGATAAAAATATCGCCTGAGGATATTTCGAGTAATAGAGTTCATTTAGAGTTTATTGTTATCTATTGATATAAATATTACTTGCATTAAATCTTAATTTCTGTTTAATAAATATGTATATTCTTCGTTAATTTCCTTCATTACAGTTTAATAGTTTAATTGTTCATTAAAATAATAAAGTAAAATAAAATTATTAAAATTTGAAATGAAATTGGATTGCAAAATCAAAGAATATTAGCCCGTTAGATACAAAATATAATAAATAAGTTAATCATATTTTTAGCATAGGATTTTCAGGTTTAACCCCTTCCATGTTCATTGTCAGAATCTCACTCACGTGCCCAGGTGCGTCGTGGGTGGGAGGAAGGCAATGGGCATGATGAGTAGTCTATAAGCTTAACAATTTTTTCAGCGACTGACGTTGCGTTAGCGTATCGTGCACGACGTATTTTCCACCGAGTGTGTATGTGGTTAGGCTGTGGAATTGCGTCGTTCTTGTTATTTATTATAATCTTGAAATAGTTATGGATTCGAAAATATGAATCCAATAACCATTGGAAATAACAATATTAATAAATAGGTATAATGGATCATAAATAGTAATATTATTAATGTCAGTATTAAACTGCAGTGAAAATTACATTGATTAAAATACGATGATCTGTTCTAGTCAAATTATTTCTTTAGATGATGTGCATATACATGATTATATACGATCATGAGTATTTAATTAAAATTGAAATTTAAATATACCTGGATAATTAAAGTTGAAATATACAGAACATTTTTACGCAATGGTCGCTAGCCATCGTCAGTCGATTTCAGGAAAATGGTACGTACATTAGAGTGTGAAAGTTGTATGTCAAACTCGGGTGTCGGAGGCGTCCCGGGACGTCTCTCTAGTGTAGGCTCTTGCGCCCGGGTTATGTGTGAGAACCGTGGAGTGAGTGTGTTGGTGTGTTGTCTGTTTTGCTATTTTTTAAATATAGAGCTAGGTAGGATAGGTAGCATACTTTCTGGTATGAGTGTTAATTATAAGTAGGTAGGGTCGGGCAGGTTGGCACAGTCTCTGGACGGGTAGGCGCGATTTCGCGTGTCCAACCTGTTTCAGGAAATTTGATTTGAGAAATCGAAGGCGAAGCTGGCATCAAGAATGGAGCATACCATTAGTCTTGAGCCTTGCCTGTCGATTTTTCGAATATCGCGGTCGTGATCGCGAGTGGGTTCCGAAACGAACGTTTATTGCTCGAGCTTGCACATGCGAACGGACAGCGGTCGCTATGATCGTTGATCGTCCATGTGCACTGGGAATAGCATCCGCGATTTATCTTTTTATTTTACCTTTATAAGTTATTTTTCATTTTGCGATTAGAAAGACTCGAACTAGATTTAAGTTTCAGCGGGCATTGCGCTCGAAGAAAGAAGAGGCCATGAGCCGAAGAGGCCCGGCAAACTGCCATTCAAGAGGGCAACTACCAATGGCTCTGCATCCTCTGGGTCATCCAGAGTATGGAAAGTCATTCTCGTTACTACTTTGTCACTATGCTCGCTTTTAGTATTTGTAGTAGTAGTAGTAGTTCTTTTTTTTCTTTTTTGGCCGATGTATATATCGGTCCACCATCACATTGGGCACATCGCGGTTTTATTTATTAGTGTCGCGAAAGATTAATTACGGGTTGAATTAGAGTTGCGAAATAATATCGCGGCTTTTTATTAGTGTCGCGAGAGAATGATTACGGTATGAATTAGAGTTGCGATAAAATGATAATCGCGTTTGCTTTAGAGTTGCGAATTATGATATCGCGATTTTCTTTTCCAATTTTTATTATGAATTTTCAGAATTTCTGACAGAGTAATACGTATTAGAGTATTCCTTGTTTCCTTTAAAATTTTTCCTCCATTTAAAATTAGATTTAAAAGTGTTAACGTTTGATTAATATTATAGCATTGCAATTTATACTAGCACAGTAAAATATTGCTTTTTCATATATGGATATTAATTTTATTTTTGTCTTAAAATTTAGTGTTGCGGTATTCTATCGCGGCTGTTTCAATTAGTTTTCTAGTTAGAGTTGCGTCGATGAATGATCGCGTTTTTTTATAGTAGTGTTGCGCTTATATTATGCCCAATGCCCAGTCCTATTCCACTGGATTGTGGAAGCACGTTCCTGTTTCTGGATCATCTGGACGCAGTTACACCTGCAGTCTCCCAAATAGCTGCATTGGACGTCCCGATATTAGTGTTGCGAATACTGAAATATGAGTGCTTAGATTACTATTTATTATTAAAATATTCAACTTTTACTTGCGGAAGTTTCCTTTTTATTTTTATTTTTTTATTTTCATTATTTAATTAATTAGTATTGCAACTATTGTATAGAGCACTCTTCGCGTATTTATCTTGAGAATTTTCTATTTAGTATATGAATTTAGTAAATTAGTGTTGCGAAAAAGAAAAGGTAGTCCACTCACGGTTTATTGCTCGGGATTATATCGAGTGGTTAATGACTATATTTTACTGGCCCTTCTGGCTACTGATTTATTCTTTTTTTCAGGATCTACCGTGAAACCTCTAGATTTCTAATAGGTAGGGTTTGTTTAGATTTTTTAGATTTTTTATAGCTAGGTTTAAGGGAATCTTTATGTTCTTGATCGGTAAGATTTATGAAGGCACAGAGTGGCTTCATAAATGGCATTTATGTATTTGTAATGCCATTATGTTTGGATATTTATGTATTATGCAGGGCTTATGAAAACACTTTTGGGTTTCTAATTAAAGTATTAAAATTAAATTAGATGTTCTATCAGGTAGAGTTTTTCAAATTTGATGGGACAGGAACTAGATGGAACGTTTGTGAGTCAGGTGTGTGGTTAGGTAGAGTATCCTTACTGTTAAAAAGTAATGGTTTCTAGAAGCATTAATCCGTTACTAATAAGAACCTTAACATTTAATTAATCTACACATGCATTTAATTATGCATGCATAATTGTGGGTAATATTTAAGTAGATACGGTGGTGAGAGTAGATAAATTGTATAATTCTTTATGAGGCGCATTTTTCCCTTTTTTTAAATAATTTTACCACAGACAAGGAACAGGAATAGACGTGATATTCAATGCTTATTCGACTCTCACGTTTTGCGGGTCACATGACCTCTCCATACCATTTTCGTGTCGCATGCGACGTTACTATTTCAGTTTAATACTGGTTTGAATTAAAACTATAATCCTGTACGAAATTATAAATAAACTAATATTTTTCGATATCGGTATTTCAGAACTCGTGACGGAGTCCCATATAATGTCACGTCTAGTCCCCTTTTTATAATAGTGAATGTATGAAATACCGATACATATACTAATTACCATCTCATCCAGAATTATAATATAAATGTAATTTAGTTTTTGGTTTAACTCAATCTTTACTTTCAGGTTTAAATTTCCGCTTCGGTTGTTTTTAAAGCTCTGTTTGTTTTTCATAACGATTAAAGAATATTTAATATTTTGCAAATGAATTGCAAGAAAGGTTTTGTCCGAATTCTTTTATACATAGTTAGTAATATTTTGGGAAAGACTATGGGTGATGGTACCGTGGAAGAGAAGGTCCCTATTCAGAGTACTTTACCTATTGAAATCTGTGGTTTTCTTACCATTTTAATATCCTTCGCGACGTTACCGGTTTAGCATGGCTTAGTGTTAGGACTTTAGTAGTATTTGCTATCACAGTTGACTTGTCTTCATTCGAACTCATTTAATTAATTTCCACTAGGGGTGTCTGTAATAAATTCGTCGGGAATAAAACTTAAATGAAATAGAACAATCGAAATCTTGTTTGTGCATTTATATATTGATAATTTATGTTCCTTTTAGCTTTTTAATAAGTAAGATATTTGTTTAAAAGATATACAATAAATACATAATTGTTGATACATAAAACTTTATAAAATTAACGATATTTAATTTTTCGCGTAAATTTCACATATTAAATAATTATCGTATGTTAAAAGTAGGTAATATTATAAATTTCTGATGTCAGCACTATCATTATAGTCATAATTTATCGAAAATAACATTCAACAGTTCGATAGAATTCCTGTTAGATGAGGCTAGATATTTATCACTGCGTTATGATACAGTAATTACTATCATATTTGAACTAACATATTCAAATATTTTTCAGTAATAACTATAATATAACGTCGAAAATACTATGTATTACACATATATAATTGTATATGTGTATAGATACGCTTATCTATACACATACGCTTATCAGTGACAAACACTATGTAATATAAGTACTAATTAGCAGTGTGTTGTTAGCATACATTATTTTTAGTATAAATACTGACTTTTTCAGCATACTTGCTGTTTATGGTAACGATATAAACAAATATTGCAAACAAGATGTAACGGCACAGGTAACAGCTGAGATATAAAAAATTGTTCTTGTCAGTATTATGTCACCTTGTCATTCATTAATATACTACTTTTCTTACTTTTGCAAACCGTTGTACAATTATCTCGAGTTAAATGATACTGTTACATTTTTCATGTTATGAAGTGGATAAAAAGATTAGTTTGAGAACATGTATTCTTCTAAGTTCAATGCAAGACAATTTATACGATACATATGTTTGTGAATGACCATTACCTTTGTCAGAATAATTTCTAAAATTACACGTACAAACGAATAAAACTACGTTACTACAAAAATTGCATATCGAGATAAAATTGTAAATCTTTATCGTTATACTAATAAAAATGAGAAATAAAATATTCCGAGTCTGTAGACACAGTGCCATGGATGTACAGTGCAATTACTCCTGTCATAATCTATGAATATCCCTTTTATCGATTCTAAGTTCTTAATTTGAGATTTTTACTAAATAGAGACGCTCGAATTTCGTGATGTGTCTTTCTTTTCGTTTCCGGTATACAGATGGCCGCTATCACAAATGAAATAGCGCATGATATCGTGAAGATAAGGTAAGCCATAGACCATCCTACATTATCGGTAATCAGTTGATACAGTTTCGACACGGTAAAACCAATTATACCATCGAAAATCACAATGATGGCGCCAACAAAGCCTCTTTGTTCCGTAGGAAATAAGTCGCATAAGAAAACATTGGGCAACATAACTAAACCAAGTTGACACGTTGCTTGATACACGATTAATAAGACAATGGGAAGAGAACCATACTTGGCACAATTTATCTTATGTTCAATGCACAGAAAATGACATGTTAAACCAAACAATGAAAAAATAGATCCAACCGTAGAAATATACAGAAGTTTTTTTCTTCCCATATAATCCACCATAGTGATGGTAAAAATGCCACTTGCAACGTTGATAAGATAGGCTACATTTATCGCTCCGTGTGTATCGATAACCTCTGATTTGCGAAGCAATACCTCCAGATACTGCATAGTGACATAGTTTCCGCTAAGTTGTCTTTCCATGATCAAACCAAGCATAATAATCAGAGCTGCCCAGTTGCTTCGTTGTAGTATTACTCGTAGCTTGGCTAACCAGAGAAATTTACTTCCATCCATGTGTATCTCATCCAGGTCAATCATTGCGCCTACATCCACATTGAATTGTATACCTGAAGGGCCACCGTGTCCTAACTGTATTGCGGTTATCTGGGATAGGTCCACTTTGCTTGTGGATGGTCGCTGTACTGCGCTTGTGGATGGTCGCTGTACTGCGCTTGTGGATGGTCGCTGTACTGCGCTTGTGGATGGTCGCTGTACTGCGCTTGTGGATGGTCGCTGTACTGCGCTTGTGGATGGTCGCTGTACTGGGCTTGTGGATGTTCGCTGTACTGGGCTTGTGGATGGTCGCTGTACTGGGCTTGTGGATGGTCGCTGTACTGGGCTTGTGGATGGTCGCTGTACTGGGCTTGTGGATGGTCGCTGTACTGGGCTTGTGGATGGTCGCTGTACTGGGCTTGTGGATGGTCGCTGTACTGGGCTTGTGGATGGTCGCTGTACTGCGCTTGTGGATGGTCGCTGTACTGGGCTTGTGGATGGTCGCTGTACTGGGCTTGTGGATGGTCGCTGTACTGGGCTTGTGGATGGTCGCTGTACTGGGCTTGTGGATGGTCGCTGTACTGCGCTTGTGGATGGTCGCTGTACTGCGCTTGTGGATGGTCGCTGTACTGGGCTTGTGGATGGTCGCTGTACTGGGCTTGTGGATGGTCGCTGTACTGGGCTTGTGGATGGTCGCTGTACTGCGCTTGTGGATGGTCGCTGTACTGCGCTTGTGGATGGTCGCTGTACTGCGCTTGTGGATGGTCGCTGTACTGCGCTTGTGGATGGTCGCTGTATTTCGCTTGTGGATGGTCGCTGTACTGCGCTTGTGGTTGGTCGCTGTATTTCGCTTGTGGATCGTCGGCGTATTTCGCTTGTGGATCGTCGGCGTATTTCGCTTGTGGATGGTCGGTGTAATTCGCTTGCGGATTGTGAGCGTAATGCGCGCGATGGTCGTAGGGGTAATTCGAGCGAGTCGTGCGAGGCTTGTAGGCGTAACTCACTTCTTGGTTGCGGGTGTACATCGCAAACGACTTGTGAGTGTATTACGGATATGGATGATGAATTGCTACTGGATCCTAAGTGTAAATCGAACATGAGTTTTCTGTTTGCTTTCTGGATGGGATCTGAGAGTCCTTCGGTTATGGTTTGTGGGGGTAAATTGCTTTTGGATGTTGAGGGTAAATTCATTTCGAATTGCGCGAAATTGTCTACGGACCAAGAGGAGAAATCGCTTCTGCATTCTGAGGATGAATCGGTTTTTGATTGTGAGGATAAATCGGTTTTGGATGTTGAGGGTGACTTCATTTCGGATTGCGTGAAATTGTCTACGGACCATGAGGTGTAATTACTTCTGGATTCTGAGGGTAAACCGGTTCCTGATGGTGAGGGTAAACCGGTTCCTGATGGTGAGGGTAAACCGGTTCCTGATGGTGAGGGTAAACCGGTTCCTGATGGTGAGGGTAAATCGGTTCTTGCTTGTGAGGGTAAATCGGTTCTTGATTGTGAGGGTAAATCGGTTCTTGATTGTGAGGGTAAATCGGTTCTTGCTTGTGAGGGTAAATCGGTTCTTGCTTGTGAGGGTAAATCGGTTCTTGATTGTGAGGGTAAATCGGTTCTTGATTGTGAGGGTAAATCGGTTCTTGATTGTGAGGGTAAATCGGTTCTTGATTGTGAGGGTAAATCGGTTCTTGCTTGTGAGGGTAAATCGGTTCTTGCTTGTGAGGGTAAATCGGTTCTTGATTGTGAGGGTAAATCGGTTCTTGATTGTGAGGGTAAATCGGTTCTTGATTGTGAGGGTAAATCGGTTCTTGATTGTGAGGGTAAATCGGTTCTTGATTGTGAGGGTAAATCGGTTCTTGCTTGTGAGGGTAAATCGGTTCTTGCTTGTGAGGGTAAATCGGTTCTTGATTGTGAGGGTAAATCGGTTCTTGATTGTGAGGGTAAATCGGTTCTTGCTTGTGAGGGTAAATCGGTTCTTGCTTGTGAGGGTAAATCGGTTCTTGATTGTGAGGGTAAACCGGTTCCTGATGGTGAGGGTAAATCGGTTCTTGATTGTGAGGGTAAATCGGTTCTTAATTGTAAGGGTATATCGGTATTTGATTCTGAGGATAAATATTCTTTGAGGTATTGGTATCTGGATTGTGGGTATAATTCGTGTCTAGTTTCTAGCCTTAGTTGAAGCAGTTCGGTTTTCACTAGTTCGGAATTTTCGATGGCTTTGTAATATGTTATCGACTTGCATGCTTTCTGCCTTCGAGCTTTTGCCACCAAGAAATACGGAGTTTCGGGGAAAAACGTGTTCGACAAGAAGGATATAAAGGATACTACTGCAAGAACTATCACGATTGTCTCGTACGTTAGCAAGTATCCTAGTATGCATGTTAACAGTGACCCGGCACATACGTTGAATGCGATTAGAGCAACTGCTCTTCCTCTGAAGCTGATGTCGGCAACTTCTGACACGTACATGGGATTTACTGTGTGGGCAATACCAACGCCTATACCCTGAATCACCCGAGCAACGTATAGAATTCGCACGGAAGTTGCGGCGTAGATGATGATCCAGCCTGTGAGGAACATTGCGCTGCATAAAATGAGGCAGTATTTACGACCTTTGAGATCGGCGAACAGGGCACCCACAAGTGAACCGACCATTGAACAAAGTACTGTTAAAGAAACGATCCATGAATATTCGTTTTGTCCTAAATTCAGCGGCACGTCGCCGGTCGCGGTTGTTAGGGGAAGAAGAGAAGTCGTTGTCCATCCATAGATTGTACCGACTGTGACCATGGTTAGCGTTGCTGGAATGAGAAACAGGTAATGCTATATATATATAGCATATATTAATTGTAGTGCGGTTGTTTTATAATGAAACTGCGTACATTTACGCAAGTTTATGTTTTAATATGTACTATTAATAGATATAAAAGTCCGCACTCATTTTATGATATAGTAAAGAATCAGTGAGATGACTATATGAGAATCGAAAAGTTAAATTTATCGTAATGTAGGATGGAATAGAAATGCAACTTTAAACCATTGTACGAAAGTCATTAGAAGTGAGAAATTATTCACGAACACCACTATGAAACATCAATTCGAGGGTGGAAAGGAGATTGCATTCTGCGTATTTAAATTACAGATAAATACCAGACGTAATATCAAGAGTGAAACTAACCGGTAAAACATGCTAGACATTGCCGTATACGTGACTTTAACGAAGCAGGATTTTTCCTTGCCATTGGTAAACCGAAGTGATCTAAACCGATGAGCTCAGCCATTTTCAAGGGATGCTGGAAAATAGATACTTTTGTTAAGAATAGAAATTATAATTCTTTTCTAATTGGTCAGTCTAACCAATCTTCTGCGCGAATATAAATTCCAAACCACAGAAAAGATATTAATAAGTATTTAAATATTAGTATTTTTTTCAAAGGAATTGAAAAATTTTCTTTTTCCTATCTTAATAGAAATACAATTTATGGTATTTATATCAACAGCATCAAAATATGCTTGATGTTATTTGATCTTATTACACATCGAATCGGTACTTGAGCTTTTCACTGACGTTTGTTGAAGGATATTTGTGCATTTGACAACTTTCTTCTAAAATCATTTCCTTTGAGTGTCCTCCAAGTCAATGATAATTTGAAAGGTTTTTATATGTTTCTTAAATATCTTTTGTAAATAATGAAATATATTAACATCTCGTATAAACAATACCGAAGAACCGTTTGAACCTTCGAATATTATTCGATATTTATAAGACGCAACAGTTTCAAGCTTCAAACTTTATGTTCTGGTGGGTCATGACCGTTTAAAGCAGGATGAAAGATTCAAAATTTTAAATGATCACGTTCGATTATAACACAAGGTCAAAAACTTAAGAATATTGTGACATTTAAATATGGAATTATATTCGATGTTTCGGACGGTTCTTTGGTATTATCGACACGATATGTTAGTACATTTCATTATTTGCCAAAACATTAAATCGAAATGTAGGAATCACAACTTTAAAGTTTCGGTAATACTTGAAATATTTATAAATCTTGCGGAACCTTCGATACAATTGTAGCTTCGGAATCAATACTAATTCCTATGGATTCGTATCTCTATTTGGAAATAAAAAATAATAGTTAAATTCGCTGAAAATAGGATCTCAAACAAACGCTTTTTTATATTCTCGTTGAATTAGAATTTAGGATTTGTTACTCTGCGATATTTAATTTCTAGCTGTTTATTTCAAAAATATTTATCATATAATCATATTAAATGCTTACTATGCAACGCTCTATGACGCACATGTTGCCAGAAATAAGTACTTTCACGCAGTAATATAATCACGATAGGGTTTCAATAATTCAATTTCTGGATTCCAGTTCACATAAAATTATTTAAAAACTGCAGGAAATATCATTGGTAACTATGTATCGCAAAAAAGGAGCAACTGTAAGAAATCTTCACACTGAATCTTGCGATTTACGGATTTCGTATTAATTTCAACGATTCACACGATTGCCACAACCACACTGCGTACTTCTGAGTCTACTTCCCCTTTACATACAGTCGACGATATTTAAATACATAAACACTTCTAATTCTCCTTGTTACATGTTTAAATGTAACGAATTAATTTTCAATATTCTGACATAGAAACAATAATATTTTTTTACTTATTCTATCCAGGAAATATCCTAATTATAATATTAGAACAATTCGAATGCCAACTGTTATATGTATATATTTCTTATAATATAGAAATTATGATGAGCAAAAATAATTGCACAGCTTCGACTATTAATTATTTTTGTTCCATGTTGCTACATCGGCTACTTTGCGATCATAATCCAGCATTCGAATTATCTTTAATTTCTTGAGACATAGCTTCCTTTATCGCGGCAATTCTTTCTCTCTTTGCTTTCCCTCAATTTCGACGTTTTCTACTACCGTATTTTCTACTATCTCTCACGTGTCGAAACATTTTTCCGTTTGAAATTTCGTCAGTAGGGAAACTCTCCGCAGAAAACATTTTCCCTGTTTGTATCTGCTTCTCCGTACTCTCGGTACACTTATATCGTATCTATAATTTCTGCGAATATGCACAGTATTGCTCGATTCCTGATGCACTTGTCCAAATTATGTCGAATAGGATTGCGTTTAGGCTCACGACGCAAAGAATCGTCGTACTGCTAGGTACATGGGCTAGAACTATTGTAATTGTGGATTTTGTCAATACCATGCAATGACAAAATCCGCAATAATTTAGTTGCCAAGCCAATATTATATGGCTGCGATAACAGTCGTTCGTTTGCTTCTTTCGTTTCTCGGAAATGAGAGCGGTAAATAGTAATTTTCATTGAATTCACTTTGAGAGTTAGCGTTGTGATATTATTCCATCGCGATTTCTAAGTATTTTTCCTTTTTGTGTTGAGATAATGAATGGTCTCGTTTTGTTAAGTAGAGTTGCGTTTACAAAATGCCCAGAACCCTTTCTCTGCATTTGTCGAAGGCTGTTCCTGGATCACTCTATACAGCTGCAATAGCTGTACAACTGCGATAGTTCATCAACAACCTCCTATATGATGGCACTGGGATATATCAGGTTTTGACTAAATTGGGCAAATCTCGATTTTTGTTATTACTATCGCGAGAATATGATTATGGTTTGTATTAGAGTCGCGATAAAATGATAATCGCGTTTGCTTTAGAGTTGCCAATTATAATATCGCAAATTTCTTTTCCAATTTTTATTACGAATTTTCAGAATTTCTGACAGAGTAGTGCGTATTAGAGTTTTCCTTTTTTCCTTTACAACTTTTCCTTCATTTAACATTAGATTTAAAAGTATGAACTTTTTATTAATTTTATAGCATTGCAATTTGTACTAGACAGTAAAGTATTTTTCTTCATATATGGATATTAATTTTATTTTTGCCATAAAAATTTGTGTTGCGGTATTCCATCCTCATTGTTTTTATTAGATTTCTAGTTAGAGTTGCGCCGATGAATGTTCGCGTTTTTTAAGCTACTGTTGCGCTTATATTATGCCCAATGCCCAGTCCTATTCCACTGAATCGTGGAAGCACGTTCCTGCTCCTGGATCATCTGACGCTGATGTACCAGCAGCCTCCTAAATTTTTGCATTGGACGTCTCGTTATTCGTGTTGCGAATACTAAAATACGAGCGCATAGATTATTATTTATTATTAAAATATCCAACTTTACGTCCGGAAGTTTCCTTTTTTTGTTATTTTTCTATTTTCTTTCCTTAATTAATAAGTATTGCAACTATTGCACAGATCACTCTTAGCGTTTTTCGATATCGGTATTTCAGAACTCGTGACGGAGTCCCATATAATGTCACGTGTAGTCCCCTTTTTATAATAGTGAATGTATGAAATACCGATACATATACTAATTACCATCTCATCCAGAATTATAATATAAATGTAATTTAGTTTTTGGTTTAACTCAATCTTTACTCTCAGGTTTAAATATCCGCTTCGGTTGTTTTTAAAGCTGTGTTTGTTTTTCATAACGATTAAAGAATATTTAATATTTTGCAAATGAATTGCAAGAAAGGTTTTGTCCGAATTCTTTTATACATAGTTAGTAATATTTTGGGAAAGATGAGGGGTAATGGTACCATGGAAGAGAAGGTCCCTTTTCAGAGTACTTTACCTATTGAAATCTGTGGTTTTCTTACCATTTTAATATCGCTATCAACATTACCGATTTAGCATGGCGTAGGGATAGGACCTTAGCAGTATTTGCTATCACAGTTAACTTGTCTTCATTCGGATTCATTTAATTAATTTCCACTAGGGGTGTCTGTAATAAATTCGTCGGGAATAAAACTTAAATAAATAGAACAATCGAAATCTTGTTTGTGCTTTTATATATAGATAATTTATGTTTCTTTTAGCTTTTTAATAAATAAGATATTTGTTTAAAACACATACAATAAATACATAATTGTTGATACATAAAACTTTATAAAATTAACGATATTTAATTTTTCGCGTAAATTATCACATATTAAATAATTATCGTATGTTAAAAGTAGGTAATATTATAAATTTCTAAAGTGAACACTATTATTATACCCATAATTTACAGAAAATAGCATTCGAGAGTTCGATAGAATTCCTGCTAGACGAGGCTAGATATTTATCACTGATAATTGTTATGATACAGTAATTACTATACTATACATATACAAATATTTTTCAGTAATAACTATACTATACATATACAAATATTTTTCAGTAATAACTATAATATAATGCTGAAAAGACCGTATTTTTCACATATATATTTATATATGCATACACATATGCTTATCTGCGACAAACACAATTTAATAGAAGTACTTATTAGCAATGTGTTATGTCAATTGTCTTACATTATTTTTAGCATAAATACTGACTTTTTCCGCATACTCGCTGTTTATTGTAACAATATAAACATATGTATATGTAATATACATATGTTGTATATTGCAAACAAAAAATAACAGCATAGGTAACAGCTGAGATATAAAAAATTGTTCTTGTCAGTATTATGTCACCTTGTCATTCCTTAAAATACTACGTTTCTCACTTTTGCAAACCGTTGCACAATTATCTCGAGTTAATTCATATTGTTACATTTTTCGTGTTATGAAATGGCGGAAAAGATTCATTTGAGAACATGTATTCTTCTAAGTTCAATGCAAGTCAATTTATACGATACATATGTTTGTGAATGACCATCAGCTTTGTTAGACCCATTTCTAAAATTACACGTATAAAACTCACGAATAAAATTACGTTACTATAATAATTGCATATTTGAGATAAAGTTGTAAATCTTTATCGTTATACTAATAAAAATGAGAAATAAAATATTCCTAGTATGTAGACACCGTGGCACGACGTGCAGTACAATTTCTCCTGTCATTATATATGAATATCGCTTTCATCGATTATAGCTTCATTCGAAGAATGCTAATTTTTACCAACTAGAAGCGATTCAATCTCGTTATATGTTTTTCCTTTTGTTTCTGGTATCGCTATGAACACCATCAGAAATGCCAAAATGCATACTGTCGCGAAAATAAAGTAAACCGCTCCTATAATATCGGTAAGGAATTGATACAGTATCGACACGGTCAACTCAATTGCGCTATCGAAAATTAGAGTGGTGGCACCAACATAGCCTCTTAGTTCCATAGGAAATAACTCACATAGAAAAACAGTGGGTATTGTACCTAAACCAATTTGAAACGTTACTTGATATACAATTATGACGATAGGGAGAAGAACATCGAACATGTGGCCCTGTAACTTATGTTCAGCTAACAAAAGATAATATGCGAAAGTACACAATGTCACACTCGTTCCAAGTGTAGACAGAATCAAAAGTGTTCTTCTTCCAACAGAATCCACTTTAAACATGGTAAAAATGCTAGATAGAATGCTGACAACCTGGACCAAAAGAGTCGCTGTGTATGAATCGCCAACGATGTCTATTTTTCTATACAACCTCTCCGGATACTGCATAGTGATGAAGTTTTTGCCACATTGTTGTGCCATGATCAAACCAAACATAATAAACAGAGCTTTCTTGTTGCTTCGATATATTATTACTTGCACCTTGGTAAACGCGGATCTTTTACTTCCATCCATGTGTATCTCATCCATATCGTCCGATGCGCGTGAATCCACATTAGATTGTAGGTCTAATTTGTATCTCGATTGTGGGTGTAATTCGTATATGGTTTGTGCGCGTAGTGCACGTATTTCGGTTCTCGCTTTGTTAGGATCTATGATGCCTTTGTAATATGTTAACGACTTGCATGCTTCTTTCTTTCGACCTTTTGCCACCAAGAAATACGGAGTTTCGGGGAAACACATGTTCAACAAGAAGGATATGGAGGATAATATTATAAAAACCACCAGGAGTGAGTCATACTTCATCCAGTATTCTAGGCCGTAGGCTATCAATGTCCCGGTACATGCGGCCACTGTGATTAGAGTACCTAGCATTCCTCTGATATTGATATCAGCGACTTCTGACACGTACATGGGATTTATCGTGCGGGCAATACCAATGCCTATACCGTGAAGAATCCGAGCATAGCATAGCATTTGCACGGAAGTTGCAATGTAGATGATCGACCAGCCTGCGGTGATCATTGCGCTGCATACAAGGAGGCAGTATTTACGACCGAAGAGATCGGCCCATCGGGCACACACCAATGAAGTTATTATTGAACTATGTATTATCACAACAGTGACCCATGAATATTCATCGTGGCTTAACGTTAGCGGCATGTCGCCGGTCCTGGATTTTAGGCGGCGAAGACAAGTCGTTGACCATCCGTAGACTGTACCGACTGCGACCATCGTTAGCGTTGCTGGAATGAGAAACAGGTAATGATATATATAGCATATGTTAATTGTAGAGCGGTTGTTTTATAATTATACTGTGTACATTTACGCAAATGTACATTTTTTATATATACTGTTAATATATTTATAATTAATACATGTTGCAGGCTATAAATAATTGGACTCTTCGCAATGTTAGTTCGAATGCTTTCCACTAGTTTTATTTCTTAACTGTTTTATTATTATTTTGTTAATCAATTTGCAATATGTGCAGTAAGTAAAATGCTATTTCGCATTAATATATAGAAGTTCGCACTCAATTTATGATATAGTAAAGAATCAGTGCGATGTATATATGAGAATCGAAACGTTAAATTTATCGTAATGTAGGATGGAATGGAAATGCAACTTTAATCGGTGGTACGAAAGTCATTAGAAGTGAGAAACAATTCACGAACATCACTATGAAACATCAATTCGAGGAGGGAAAGGAAACTGTCTTCTGCGTACTTAAATTACAAATAAATAAGTGTCGTAATATCAAGAGAGAAAACTAACCGGAAAAACATGCTAGCGTTTGGTGGCAACGTGAGGACTGGCGCCTACGAACTTCCTTTTGCGGTGTTAAACCCATAGGACGTGGACCACCGCCCTTAGGCGATCTCGCGGGATTCTGGAAAACAGATACCTCTGTTAAGAATAAAAATCACAATTCTTTTCTAATTGGATAGTCTAATGAAACTTTTTAGCGAATATAAATTCCGAACCACGGAAACGATATTAATAAGTATTTAAATATTAGGATTTTTTCAAAGGAATTGAAAAATTTTCTTTTTCCTATCCTAATAAAAATACAATTTATGGTATTTATATCAATAGCCTTAAAATATGCTCGATATTATTTGATCTTATCATAGATAGACGACATACATGACTTTATCACTGATGTTTACCAGAGGTTATTTGTGCTATTGACAACTTTCTTCTAAAATCATCTCCTTTGAGTGTCCTCCAAATCAATGATAATTTGAAAGATTTTTATATGTTTTTTAAATATCTTATGTAAATAATGAAATATATTAACATGTCGTTTAAATAATACCGAAGAACCGTTTGTAACTTCGAATATTATTCGTTATTTATAAGAAGTAACAGTTTTAAGCTTTGAAGTTTATGTTCTGTTGGGTCGTGACCGTTTAAATCAGACTGAAGGATTCAAATTTTCAGATGGTCACAATCGATTATGACGCAAGGTCCAAGACTTAAGACTATTGTGACATTTAAATATGGAATTATATTCGAAGGTTCGGACGGTTCTTTGGTATTATCGACACGATATGTTAGTACATTTCATTATTTGCCAAAACTTTAAATCGAGACGTAGGAATCACAACTTCAAAGATTTGGTAATACTTGGAATATTTATAGATCTTGAGGAACCTTCGATACAATTGTAGATTCGGAATGAATACTAATTCCTATGGATTCGTATCTCTATTTGGAAATAAAAAATAATAGTTAAATTGGCTGAAAATAGGATCTCAAACAAACGCTTTTTTATATTCTCGTTGAATTAGAATTTAGGATTTGTTACTCTGCGATATTTAATTTCTAGTTGTTTATATCACAAATATTTATCATATAATTATATCAAATGCTTACCGTCCGACGTTTGGTCATGTTGCCGGAAATATGTACCTTCACACAGTAATATAATCACGATAGGGTTTCAATAATTCTATTTGTGGAATCCAGTTCACACCTAATTATTTAAAAATTGCAGGAAAGATCATTGGTAACTATCTATCGCGAAAAGGGAACAACTGTTACAAATCTTTATACTAAATTTCGCGAATTACGGATTTCGTATTAATTTGTACGATTTGCACGACGGCCACAATCATACTGCGTACTTTTGAGGCTGCTTCCCCTTTACATACAGTCGACATTATTTCAATATATAAACACTTCTAATTGTCCTTGTTATATGTTTAAATGTAACGAATTAATTTTGAATATTCTGACATAAGAACAATAATATTTTTGTATGTATTCTATCCAGGAAATATCCTAATTATAATATTAGAACAATTCGAATGCCAACTGGTATATGTATATATTTCTTATAATATAGAAATTGAGATGACCAAAGTAACTGCACAGTTTCTACTATTAGTTATTTTTGTTCCATGTTGCTACGTCAGCTACTTTGCGATCATAATCCAGCATTTGAGTTTTGACGTTTCCTGCTGAAACTATCGTAGCTTCTACGATCTTTCACACGTCGCGAACATTTTTCCATTTGACATTTCCTCAGTAGGGAAACTTTCCGCAGAAATCATTTTCTCTCCTTGTATCTGCTTCTCTGTACAATCGGTACACTTACATCGTTTCTATAATTTCTGCGATTGTGTACAGTATTGCTCGATTCCTGATGCACTTGCCCAAATTATATCGAATAGGATTGCGTTTAGGCTCACGACGCATGGAAATTTATATATGCATTTAAATATGTATGCATAATTGTGCGTAACATTTAAGTAGATCCTGTGGTGTAAGTAGATAAATAGTATAATTCTTTATGAGGCGCATCTTTCCCTTTTTTTAAATAATATTACCACAGACGAGGAACGGGATTAGACGTGACATTCAATGTTTTTTCGACTCTCACGTTTGGGGGTCGCATCATGAATTGTGAACAGAATTGTGAATGTACGGCCCTAACTGATGGATTGGCGCTCTAACGGTATTACGGAGGACGTGAAATTGTAGGTCCCTATCCGAATACCCAAGTACCAATCGGACCGGACTGCAGATCTACGACTGACTCCCCAACAGATTCGCAAGTAATACCGGTGCGACGACAACTCCAGCGATGCCGCGCAAACATCGAGCAGTCACCAGAATATACGTGTCCTTAGGGCGACTTACAAATTGTCACGTCTAGTCCCCTTTTTATAATAGCGAATGTGTGAAATATCGATATATATACGAATTACCATCTCACAGAGAATTATAATATATGTCGGAGATGAAAGGATATCGGGCCTTTCTTTTGGAATGTTTGGGAAGGTTCCCAATACTTTAGTGCAGACTTTGTATTATAGCTGTACTTAAATAATAAAACTGTGAAATAGTTGTTTATGATTTAATCCAATTACGTTTTCCCGAGATTTATGACAGTGGGCTTGAGCTTGAAGTGACATAACGGGTCGCTGAACGTAGCCACTGTTACGAGAGGGACGTGTACCTAACAGAGTTATGGAGTAATTAAATGGCTCTCCTTAAAAAGAATGATTATCCTGCGGGGTACAGAGAGGTACGGAGAGCAGTATATAAGAGCAATTTCATTTGGACTGAGGGTGAGTCCGATAAGTTTTACTTGTACGGTGAACAAGTACGTTAAGTCACACCCGAATCGTTGATCAGTAAGTTGAGTTTGGCTGTAGAGGAAATCGCATACATCACTCCGTTGATCGTGACTTCTTTATCGAACCTAAATTCATTGTCACTGTCATCTCGATTATTCATTCGCCGCTATTACCTGTTAAACTCGGTAATAATTACATTTGTATCAGCAAAATATCCTCTATAATACAGAACAACGATGGTCAATTCACGTGAAGTTTCATTATACGCTCCTAACTCCAATGAAAACCCGACATATATATGTAATTTAGTTTTAGGTTTAACTCGATCTTTACTTGCAGATTTAAATTTCCGCCTCGGTCGTTTTTAAAGCTCCTTTTGCTTTTGTTTTCCACAACGATCAAAGAGCTAATGTTTTGCAAATGAATGGCGAAAGAGAATTTATCCGAATTATTTTATACAAAATTAGTAATATTTTGGGTAATAGGAGGAGTGATGGTACCGTGGAAGAGAAGGTCCCTATTCAGAGTACTTTACCCAGTGAACTCGGTGGTTTTCCTACCATTTTAATATCGTTATCGATGTTACCGATTTGGCATGGCATAGTGTTAGGACTTCAGCAGTATTTGCTATTACAGTTGACTTGTCTTCATTCGGAATCCTTTAATTAATTACGACTAGAGATGTCTGTAATATATTTGTTTGGAACAAAACTTAAATCCAAATCTTGTTTGTCCTTTTATATATAGATAGTTAATCCATGTTTCTTGCAGCTTTTTAATAAGGAAGATATTTGTTTAAAAGATATACAATAAATACATAACTTTTGATAGACAAAACTTTATAAAATTATCGATATTTAATATTTCGCATGAATTATCCAATATTAAATAACTATCGTATATTAAAAGTAGGTAATATTATAAATTTCTGAAGTAAACACTATTATTCTAGCCATAATTTACCGAAAATAACATTCGACAGTTATAGAATTCCTGCTAAACGAGGCTAGATATTTATCACTGATAAATGTTATGATACAGTAATTACTATACTATACATATACAAATATTTTTCAGTAATAACGATAATATAACGACGAAAAGACCGTGTCTTACACATGTATATTTATATATGTATACACATATGCTTATCAGCAACAAACACAATGTAATACAAGTACTTATTAACAATGTGTTATGTGAATTGTATTACATTATTTTTAGCATAAATACTGACTTTTTCAGCATACTTTCTGCTTATTGTAACAATATAAACATATGTATATGTAATATACATATGCTATATATTGCAAACAAAAAATAACAAAAATAACAGCATAGATAACAGCTGAGATATAAAAAATTGTTCTTGTCAGTATTATGTCATCTTGTCATTCTTTAGTATATTACTTTTCTTACTTTTGCGAACTGTTATGCAATTATCTCGAGTTAATTGATATTGTTACATTTTTCGTGTTATGAAATGGATAAAAAGATTAGTTTAAGGACATGTATTCTTCTAAGTTCAATGCAAGACAATTTATACGATACATATGTTTGTGAATGACCATTACCTTTGTCAGAATAATTTCTAATATTACACGTACAAATGAATAAGACTACGTTACTACAAATATTGCATATCCAGATAAAATTGTAAATCTTTATCGTTATAGTGTTAAAAATGAGAAATAAAATATTCCGAGTATGTAGACACCGTGGCACGACTTACGGTACAATATCTCCTGTTATGATCTATGAATATTGCTTTCGTCAATTCTAGCTTCTTCATTCGAGGAATTGAAATTTTCACTAACTAGAAGCGCTTCAATCTCGGTATATGTTTTTCCTTTTGTTTCCGGTATGCATAAGTACACCATCAGAAATGCGACAGTGCATGATGTCCCGAAGATAATGTAAACCGCATACGTTCCTACATGAACGCTAATCACTTGAAACAGTTTCGACACAATAAAACCAAATATACTATCGAAAATCACAATAATGGCACCAACAAAGCCATTTAGTTCCGTAGGAAATAACTCGCATAGAAGAACAGTGGGCATCGTAGCTAAACCAATTTGGAACGTTACTTGATACATAATTAAGAAGAGAGGGATAATAAAATCGAACTTGGGACTGTGTAGCTCATGATCAACGAAGAAACGATAATATGCTAAAGTACTCAATGTGACACTCGTCCCAAGTGTAGACAGAATCAAAAGTGTTCTTCTTCCAACAGAGTCCACTTTAAACATGGTATAACTGCTAAACAGAACGTTGACAAGCCGGACCAAAAGCGTCGCTTTATATAAATCGTTAGCGATCTTTATTTTTTTATACAACATCTCCACAAACTGCATAGTGATGAAGTGTCCGCCAAGTTGGTTTGCCATGATCAAGCCAAACATAATTAACAGAGCTTTCTTGTTGCTTCGCTGAAGTATACATTTCAGCTTGGTAAACCCAGTATATTTAGTTCCATCTATGTGTATCTCATCCGTATCAGCCGATGCGCGAGAATCCACATTGGGTTGTCTGCCTAAATCGCTTCTGGCTCGTGACTGTAATTCGCTTCTGGCTCGTGGCTGTAATTCGCTTCTGGCTGGTGGCTGTAATTCGCTTCTGGCTGGTGGCTGTAATTCGCTTCTGGCTGGTAATTCGCTTGTGGAGAGTGAGTATGATGCGCGCAATTGTTGTATGGCTAATCGGACCGCTTCGCGTGAGGCTTGAAAGCGTGAATCATCTCTTGGTTGCTGGTGTACAGTAGGAATGACTTCTGAGCGTACAACGGATATGGCTCGTCCACGGCTAGTGGATGGCAAGTGTAAATCGGATATGTGTTGTATGTCTACTTGCTGTATGGGGTTAGAGCGTCGTTCGCTTATGGATTGTGGGGATAAATTGCTTCTGGATTGTGGGGATAAATTGCTTCTGGATTGTGGGGATAAATTGCTTCTGGATTGTGCGGGTAAATCGGTTCTTGATGGTGAGGGTAAATCCCTTCTAGATTGTTGGTCTAATTCGTATCTGGATTCTGGGTGTAATTCGTATCTGGTTTGTGCGCGTATTGCACGTATTTCGGATTTCACTTCGTTACGATCTAGGATCCTTTTGTAATATGCTAACGACTTGCATGCTTGCTTCTTTTGCCCTTTTGCCACCAAGAAATACGGAGTTTCGGGGAAGCACGCGTTCGAAACGGTGGGTACAAAGGATAACATTGCAAGAAAGAACACGCAGTCATCGTACGTCAGCCAGAATTCTAGGGCGCAAGTTAACATTGACCCGGCATATGCGTTCACTACGATTAGAGTACCTAGCATTCCTCTGATGCTGACATCAGCGATTTCTGACACGTACATGGGATTTATCGTGCGGGCCATACCAATAGCAATACCGTGAATCACCCGAGCAAAGTATAGCAGTGGCAAGGATTTTGCGAAGTAGACGATGTACCAGCCAACGGTGACCATTGAGCTGGATATAAGGAGGCAGTATTTACGACCGATGCGATCGGCCAAATTGGCACACACAAGTGAACCGATCACTGAACCAAGTACTGTCAAAGAAATGATCCATGAATATTCATAGTGTCTTAACTTTAGCGGCATGTGGTCGTTAGTCCCGGATTTTATGCGGCCAAGGGTAGTCGTTGACCATCCGTAGACTGTACCGACTGTGAACATCGTTAGCGTTGCTGGAATGAGAAACAGGTAATGCTATATATAGCATATGTTAATTGTAGAGCGGTGGTTTTATAATTACGCTGCGTACATTTACGCAAATTTATATTTTATATATATACTATGAATATATTTATAATTAATACATGGTGCAGGCTATAAATAATTGGACTCTTCGCGATATTAGCTCGAATACTTTCCACTAGTCTTATTTCTTAACTATTTTATTACTGATCTGTTAATCCTGTTGCATTATATGTGCATTAAGTAAAATACTACATGAAGTAAAATTTGTTAGAGACATGCGATAGGTCTAGTTGTAATAATGTACATTTTTCGCTTTCAGATTTCTCATAAATATATAAAAGTCCGCACTCAATTTATGATATAGTAAAGAATCAGTGCGATGAACATGAGAATCGAAATGCTAAATTTATCGTAATGTAGGATGGAATAGAATTGCAACATTAATCGGTGGTACGAAAGTCATTAGAAGTAAGAAACAATTCACGAACATCATTATGAAACATCAATTCGAGGAGGGAAAGGAAATTGCATTCTGCGTATTTAAATTACAAATAAATAAGTGACGTAATATCAAGAGTGAAAACTAACCGGAAAAACATGCTAGCGTTTGTCTGTATTGTGAGGCATGGAGCCTACGAACTTCCTCTTGCTGTATTAAACCGGCAGGAGGTAAATTACGGGGCTCAGGCAATCTCGGGGGATCCTGGAAAACAGATACCTCTGTTAAGAATAAGATCACAATTCCTTTCTAATTGGATAGTCTAATGAAACTTTTTAACGAATATAAATTCCGAACTACGGAAAAGATATTAATAAGTATTTAAATATTAGGATTTTTTCAGAGGAATTGAAAAATTTTCTTTTTCCTATCCTAATAGAAATATAATTTATGGTATTTATATCAACAGCCTTTAAATATGCTCGATGTTATTTGATCTTATTATAGATAGACGACATACTTGACTTTATCACTGACGTTTGTTAGAGGTTATTTGTGCTATTGACAACTTTCTTCTAAAATCATTTCCTTTGAGTGTCCTCCAAATCAATGATAATTTGAAAGGTTTTTATATGTTTCTTAAATATCTTATGTAAATATTGAAATATATTAACATGTCGAATATTATTCGTTTTTTATAAGACGTAACAGTTTTAAGCTTTGAACTTTATGTTCTGGTGGGTCGTGACCGTTTCAATCAGTGTGAAAGATTTAAAATTTTTAAGGTTCACGATCGATTATGAAACAAGGTCCAAGACTTAAGAATATTGTGACATTTAAATATGGAATCATATTCGAAGGTTCGGGCGGTTCTTTGGTATTATCGACACGATATGTTAATACATTTCATTATTTGCCAAAACATTACATCGAGATGTAGGAATCACAACTTTAAAGTTTTGGTAATACTTGGAAGTTTTATAAATCTTGAGGAACCTTCGATACAATTGTAGATTCGGAATGAATACAAATTCCCATGGATTCGTATCTCTATTTGGAAATAAAAAATAATAGTTATATTCGCTGAAAATAGGATCTCAAACAAACGTTTTTTTATATTCTCGTTGAATTAGCATTTAGAATTTGTTACTCTGCGATATTTAATTTCTAGCTGTTTATTTAAAAAATATTTATCATATAATCATATCAAATGCTTACTATCCTACGCTGGGACATGTTGCCGGAAATAAGTACTTTCACGCAGTAATATAATCACGATAGGGTTTCAATAATTCAATTTCTGGTTTCCAGTTCACATACAATTATTTAAAAACTGCAGGAAAAATCATTGGTAACTATCTATCGCGAAAAGGGAACAACTGTTGGAAGTCTTTACACTAAATCTCGCGAATTACGAATTTCGTATTAATTTGTACGATTTACACGACTGCCACAACCATACTGGGGACTTCTGAGGATATTTCCCCTTTACATACAGTCGACATTATTTCAATACATAAACACTTCTAATTGTCCTTGTTATATGTTTAAATGTAACGAATTAATTTTGAATATTGTGATATAGGAACAATAATATTTTTGTATGTATTCTATCTAGGAGATATCCTAATTATAATATTAGAACAAATCGAATGCCAACAGCTATATGTATATATTCCTTATAATATAGAAATTAAGATGATCAAAAATAATTGCACGGCTTAGGCTATTAGTTATTTTTGTTCCATGTTGCTACGTCGGCTACTTTGCGATCATAATCCAGCATTTGAGTTTTGACGTTTCCTGCTGAAACTATCGTATCTTCTACGATCTTTTACGCTTCGAAACATTTTTCCATTTGACATTTCCTCAGTAGGGAAACTTTCCGCAGAAATCATTTTCTCTGCTTGCATCTGCTTCTCCGTACAATCGGTACACTTACATCGTATCTATAATTTCTGCGAATGTGTACAGTATTGCTCGATTCCTGATGAACTTGCCCAAATTATATCGAATAGGGTTGCATTTAGGCTCACGACGCATGGAAATTTATATATGCATTTAAATATGTATGCATAATTGTGCATAACATTTAAGTGGATGCGGTGGTGTAAGCAGATAAATACTCTAATTCTTTATGAGGCGCACTTTCCCTTTTTTTAAATAATTTTACCACAGACATGGATCAGGAATAGACGTGATATTCAATGCTTATTCGACTCTCACGTTTTGCGGGTCACATGACCTCTGCATACCATGTTCGTGTCACATGCGACGTTATTATTTTAGATTAATACTGGATTGAATTAAAACTATAATCTTGTAGGAAATTTTAAATAAAGTATAAAACATGATATCCAATACTCGCAAAGAAATATAATTCTATCGTGCTTCAATGCTTCAGAAAACGACAGACGCTATCAAAATAATAAATTACTGTAGTGTAAAGTACTGTAATAAGAATTAATTGAATCGTTTAATCAATTCTAAAAAAATTGCAATTTCATATATCTGAAACAAAAATGTGAATTTTTAAATCTTACCTATTTTTATCTTTGTATTATCAAAGCAATTAGTAATTATATATTATCTAGTATGGGTAATCTGATTCACCATCAGAAACTCGTAATACAATCTATCGACGTAACAGTTTCGATGATTTATCCATAACTAACAGACGGTGTTCCTCGATTGTATTTTCGTCCAGTCGCGGGGAGATGCGATCGCGTTGAGCCGCGTCAACGGGAGTCGTAAATTCCCGTTACAATTATACGAATCGACACCGCGAGCAGGGCGATCCTCTTATTTCTTTTGGGATAATAGGGGTGTTTTTTGTTGAATACAACTGTAGTCTACAGTTATATAATATAAATATATTTCCACCAAATTACAACACTTAGAACGTAGCCAGTAATGATTTGACTTCGTCGTGTCGGAAAGTATGATTGAACCGAGGGTTGATAGAGTTGGCGCGTTGAATGCCGAGCACTTGCTAGAATAGTAGACTTGACTGCCCGATGAGCGAAAGAACAGTAGAGTTGACTATTCGAGGTATCTAAGAGCAATAAACTTGACTGTCCGAGTAGTGTAAGAGCAGTGATAGACCCATCTCGTACTATTTAGGGGGAAAGTTCGATGTGGGTATACCCTTTTTGAACTAAGAACACGGATTCGTTGTTCACACTTTTCGGTAGAAAAGTGAGGGTAACGATCCGCGATGCTCATTGGTTATAGCTAATATTAATAAACAAAATACGAGGAGAAAGTCTCCTGCATATGTGGCTCATGGGTGTCCTTGTTCCTGGGAAAAAACAGCTATTTCGCGGGGCACATCTGCTTTCTCCGTAATTAATAAGAGCGTGCAACAAACCCAAGGACCGTTCAAAGGACCATCCATAAACCGAAAATACTTATATGAATAGAAATTAAGCTAAAAAGATTCGGTTTATGACGGTTCCTTGGGTTTATTGCGGGTCAGTGTAACGAAGGGTAGGCTTTGGCGGCCAGACCGAGAGGGATGTCGCACGGACCATCTCGCGCGATATAACATCGATGTTCCACGGTAAATTCTCTTCGTGGCTTTTCGTGTCTTTTCGTGTGCCAAACTGGACCAATGGTGTCCCGTGTTGCAGTCCAGCGTGAATCGTCCAAAATTCTCTTCGTTGCTTTTGTCCCACGGTGTCTAACGGTGTCCATACAGTTCCACGATGCCCCACGGTGTCCTACGTTACAGTCCAGTCTTGTTCGTCCAAAATTTTGTTCTGTACATTTAGTCATCCAAACTGGACTGTATTAGCGTAGTTCTTCGCTTGTTATAAAAACAAATCATTTGATTAATGTTTCGAAAATGGTACCAATTACCAGATCTCACCATGAGGAGGTGACTAGACACTCGATCTGCCCATGAGTTATTTAACGTTACACATCGATCTCAACCTTCAACCTATTGGCAAGAATGTCGAGTGCTGGCTCTACTTCACTATCGGCCTGCCAGGGAGGAACCACCGAAAAGAATTGCGAATGTACGGCCCCAACTGAAAGAGTGGCGTCCACCCCTGCGCCGCTCTAACAGAATTACGGAGGACGTGAAATTGCTGGCCCCTGTCGGAGTACCCAAGTACCAGTCGGATAGGGTTGCAGATCCACGACTAAATCACCAACGGATTCGCAAGCATCACCGGCGCGACGACAAATCCTGCGATCCCGCTCAATCATCGAGCAGTCACCAGAACGGACGTGTCCTTGGGGCAACTTACAAATTCGAAGAGCTATGGAGTGCATGTTGATCTGCATGCATCCGGAATACGCGCTGACGACCATGCCATGTGATCGATCATATATTTAAATCGTTGATTTAAATGTTAGGAATTGATGGTATTGTTTTAGGATAATTGTTATCATTGCAATTGATTTATTATTTAAATTTTTTAGTCTTTCATATTTTACTACCCATCAGAATATTATATATCCGTTTTATAAATTTTCATAGCATAATTTCAAGTATATAAAACGGAGCACATTCAAACGATCACATAATGGAAATGTAGCGAGTACCCTTTTCAGATAAATACAATAGTCGCGACGCGAAGTTATAAATGGCAGCGTGAAAAATAGTGATATTTTTCGATATCGGTATTTCAGAACAAGCGACAGAGTCGCATATAATTTCACGTCTAGTCCCGTTTTTATAATAGTGAATGTGTGAAATATCGATACATATACGAATTACCATCTCACAGAGTATTATAATATAAATGTAATTTAGTTTTAGGTTTAACTCAATCTTTACTCTCAGGTTTAAATTTCCGCTTCGGTTGTTTTTAAAGCTCTTTTTGTTGTTTGTTTTTCATAACTATTAAATAATACTTAATATTTTGCAAATGAATTGCAAGAAAGGTTTTGTCTGAATTCTTTTATACAAAATTAGTAATATTTTGGGAAAGACGATGTGTGATGGTACCGTGGAAGAGAAGGTCCCTATTCAGAGTACCTTACCTAGTGAACTCGGTGGTTTTCTTACCATTTTAATATCGTTATTGACATTACCGATTTAGCATGGGTTAGTTAGGACCTTAGCAGTATTTGCTATCACAGTTGACTTGTCTTCATTCGGACTCATTTAATTAATTTCCACTAGGGGTGTCTGTAATAAATTCGTCGGGAATAAAACTTAAATAAATAGAACAATCGAAATCTTGTTTGTGCTTTTATATATAGATAATTTATGTTTCTTTTAGCTTTTTAATAAATAAGATATTTGTTTAAAACACATACAATAAATACATAATTGTTGATACATAAAACTTTATAAAATTAACGATATTTAATTTTTCGCGTAAATTATCACATATTAAATAATTATCGTATGTTAAAAGTAGGTAATATTATAAATTTCTGAAGTGAACACTATTATTATACCCATAATTTACAGAAAATAGCATTCGAGAGTTCGATAGAATTCCTGCTAGACAAGGCTAGATATGTATCACTGATAAATGTTATGATACAGTATTTACTATACTATACATATACAAATATTTTTCAGTAATAACTATACTATATAACACCGAAAAGAGTATGTCTTACACATATATATAGTTATATATGTAAACACATATGCTTTTCAGCAACAAACACAATGTAATACAAGTACTTATTAGCAATGTGTTATGTTAATTCTATTACGTTATTTTTAGCATAAATACTGACTTTTTCAGCATACTTGCTGTTTTTTGTAACAATATAAACATATCTATACGTAATATACATATGTTATATATTGCAAACAAAAAATAACAGCATAGGTAACAGCTGAGATATAAAAAATTGTTCTTGTCAGTATTATGTCACCTTGTCATTCCTTAATATACTACATTTCTTACTTTTGCAAACTGTTTTACAATTATCCCGAGTTAATTGATATTGTTACATTTTTCGTCTTATGAAATGGATAAAAAGATTAGTTTGAGAACATGTATTCTTCTAAGTTCAATGCAAGACAATTTATACGATACATATGTTTGTGAATGACCATTACCTTTGTTAGACTCATTTCTAATATTACACGTACAAACGAATGAGACTACGTTACTACAAAAATTGCATATCGTGATAAAATTGTAAATTGTTATCGTTATACTGATTAAAATGAGAAATATTCCGAGTATGTAGACACCGTGCTACGACGTACGGTACAATTTCACCTGTCATAAGCTATAAATATCGCTTTCATCGATTACAGCTTCTTCATTCGAGGAATGCAAATTTTTACCATCTAGAAGCACTTCAATCTCGTTATATGTTTTTCCTTTTGTTTCCGGCATCTGTATGTACACCATCAGAAATACCAAGGAGCACAATATCGGGAAGAATGAGTAAATCCAAAACAGTCCTACATAATCGTTCATCACTTCATACAGTTTCGACACGCAAAAACCAATTATACCGTCGAAAGTCACAATAATGGCACCAACAAAGCCATTTAGTTCCGTAGGAAATAACTCGCTTAGAAGAACAGTGGGCATCGTAGCTAAACCAAGTTGAAACGATAATATATGTATAATTAAGACGACAGGGAGACAAATATTGAAGAAGAGAACCTGTAACTTTTGATCAGCTACCAAAAGATAAAGTGCTAAAACAAACAATGCCCCATTCGTCCCATACGTAGACAGAATCAAAAGTGTTTTTCTTTCTGCATAATCCACTTTAGATACGCAATACGCGATAGATAGAATGTTGACAAACTGGACCAAAAACGTCGCTATGTGTATGTTACTAACGATGTGTAGTTCTCTAAGCAACTCCTCCGGATGCTGCATGGTGACGAAGTGTCCGCTAAGTTGGTTTGCCATGATCAAGCCAAACATAATAAACAGAGCTTTCATGTTGCTTCGGTGTAGTATACATTTCAGCTTGGTAAACCCGGTATATTTAGTTCCATCCATGTGTATCTCATCCATATCGTCCAATGGGCGTGAATCTCTTCTGGCTCGTGACTGTAATTCGCTTGTGGATTGTGAGTATAATGCACGCGAGGCTTGTAGGCGTGATTCACCTCTTGGTCGCTGGTGTACAGCAGGAATGACTTCTGAGCGTACAACGGATGTGGCTGGTGCACGGCTAGTGGATGGCAAGTGTAAATCGGACATGTGTTCTGTGTCCACTTGCTGTATGGGGTCCGAGATTTCTTCGTATATGGGTTCTGGGAGTAAATTGCTTATAGATTGTAAGGGTAAATCGGTTCTTGATTGTGAGGGTAAATCGGTTCTTGCTTGTGAGGGTAAATCGGTTCTTGCTTGTGAGGGTAAATCGGTTCTTGCTTGTGAGGGTAAATCGGTTCTTGCTTGTGAGGGTAAATCGGTTCTTGCTTGTGAGGGTAAATCGGTTCTTGATTGTGAGGGTAAATCGGTTCTTGATTGTGAGGGTAAATCGGTTCTTGATTGTGAGGGTAAATCGGTTCTTGATTGTGAGGGTAAATCGGTTCTTGATTGTGAGGGTAAATCGGTTCTTGCTTGTGAGGGTAAACCGGTTCCTGATTGTGAGGGTAAATCGGTTCTTGATTGTGAGGGTAAATCGGTTCTTGCTTGTGAGGGTAAATCGGTTCTTGCTTGTGAGGGTAAATCGGTTCTTGCTTGTGAGGGTAAATCGGTTCTTGATTGTGAGGGTAAATCGGTTCTTGCTTGTGAGGGTAAACCGGTTCCTGATTGTGAGGGTAAATCGGTTCTTGATTGTGAGGGTAAATCGGTTCTTGCTTGTGAGGGTAAATCGGTTCTTGCTTGTGAGGGTAAATCGGTTCTTGCTTGTGAGGGTAAATCGGTTCTTGATTGTGAGGGTAAATCGGTTCTTGCTTGTGAGGGTAAATCGGTTCTTGCTTGTGAGGGTAAATCGGTTCTTGCTTGTGAGGGTAAACCGGTTCCTGATTGTGAGGGTAAATCGGTTCTTGATTGTGAGGGTAAATCGGTTCTTGCTTGTGAGGGTAAATCGGTTCTTGCTTGTGAGGGTAAATCGGTTCTTGATTGCGAGGGTAAATCGGTTCTTGATTGCGAGGGTAAATCGGTTCTTGATTCGGAGGGTAAATCGCTTCTGGATTGTTGGTCTATTCTGTATCTGTATTGTGGGTGTAATTCGTATCTGGTTTGTGCGCGTATTGCACGTATTTCGATTTTCGCTTCGTTAAGATCTATGATGCCTTTGTAATATTTTAACGACTTGCATGCTTGCAACATTCGACCTTTTGCCACCAAGAAATACGGAGTGTCGATTAAATACATGTTAAGCAAAAAGGGTATAATGGATATTACTATAAGAATCACATGGAATGTCTCGTAATGCATCCACAATTCTAGGGTGCAGGCTATCATTGTCCCGCCATATCCGATCGCTGCGATTAGAACTATTAGGCTTCCTCTAATGCTGATATCAACGACTTCTGACACATACATGGGACATATCGTGTGGCCAAAACCAATGCCTATACCGTGAATTACCCGAGCAAGGTATATCATTTTCACGGAAGTTGCGGCGCAGATGATTAACCAGCCTGCGGTGATCATTCCGCTGCATAAAAGGAGGCAATATTTACGACCGAAGCGATCGGCCAACTGGGCACACGCAAATGAACCGATTATTGAACAAGGTACTATCAAAGAGGTGATCCATGAATATTCATACTGTCCTATCTCTAGCGGCACGCGATACTTGATCACGGATTTTAGGCGGGGAAGAGTACTCATTGACCATCCGTAGACTGTACCGACTGCGATCATTGTTAGAATTGCTGGAATGAGAAACAGGTAATGCTATATATAGCATATGTTAATTGTAGTGCGGTTGTTATATAATTACACTGCGTACATATACGCAAATTTATATTTTATATATATACTATTAATATATTTATAATTAATACATGATGCAGGCTATAAATAATTGGACTCTTCGCGATGTTAGATCGAATACTTTCCATAGTCTTATTTCTTAACTATTTTATTACTAATCTGTTAACCCATTTGCATTATGTGAATTAAGTGAAATACTACATGAAGTAAGATTTGTTAGAAACTTGCGATAAGTCTAGTTGTAATAATGTACATTTTTTCGCTTTCAGATTTCTCATAAATATATAAAAGTCCGCACTCAATTTATGATATAGTAAAGAATCAGTGCGATGAACATGAGAATCGAAATGCTAAATTTATCGTAATGTAGGATGGAATAGAATTGCAACATTAATCGGTGGTACGAAAGTCATTAGAAGTGAGAAACAATTCACGAACCTCACTATGAAACATCAATTCGAGGAAGGAAAGGAAATTGCATTCTGCGTATTTAAATTACAAATAAATAAGTGACGTAATATCAAGAGTGAAAACTAACCGTTAGTACATGTTGCCATTTGTTGGCGAAGTGTGCGCAAGCGCCTTTGATCTTCTTCTTCCGGTGTTAAACCGACAGGACGTGAATTACGGCGCTCAGGCAATGTCGGGGGATCCTGGAAAACAGATACCTTTGTTAAGAATAAAAATCACAATTTTTTTCTAATTGGATAGTCGAATGAAACATTTTAGCGAATATAAATTCCGAACCACGGAAACGATATTAATAAGAATTTCAATATTAGGATTTTTTCAGAGGAATTTCAAAAATTTTCTTTTTCCTATCCTAATAGAAATACAATTTATGGTATTTATATCAAGAGCTTTTAAATATGCTCGATATTATTTGATCTTATTATAGATAGACGACATACTTGACTTTATCACTGATGTTTGCTAGAAGTTATTTGTGCTATTGACAACTTTCTTCTAAAATCATTTCCTTTGAGTGTCCTTCAAATCAATGATAATTTGAAAGTTTTTTATATGTTTCTTAAATATCTTATGTAAATAATGGAATATATTAACATGTCGAATATTATTCGTTGTTCATAAGACGCAACAGTTTTAAGCTTTCAACTTTATGTTCTTGTGGGTCATGACCGTTTAAATCAGGCCGAAAGATTCAAATTTTCAAATGTTCACGATCGATTATGACGCAAGGTCCAAGACTTAAGACTATTGTGACATTTAAATATGGAATTATATTCGATGTTTCGGACGGTTCTTTGGTATTATCGACACGATATGTTAGTACATTTCATTATTTGCCAAAACTTTAAATCGAGACGTAGGAATCAAAACTTTAAAGTTTTGGTAATACTTGAAATATTTATAAATCTTGCGGAACCTTCGATACAATTGTAGCTTCGGAATTAATACTAATTCCTATGAATGCGTATCTCTATTTGGAAATAAAAAATAATAGTTAAATTCGCTGAAAATAGGATCTCAAACAAACGCTTTTTTATATTCTCGTTGAATTAGAATTTAGGATTTGTTAGTCTGCGATATTTAATTTCTAGCTGCTTGTATCACAAATATTTATCATATAATCATATCAAATGCTTACCGTACTACACTGGGACATTTTGCCGGAAATAAGTACTTTCACGCAGTAATATAATCACGATAGGGTTTCAATAATTCTATTTGTGGAAGCCAGTTCACACCTAATTATTTAAAAACTGCAGGAAAAATCATTGTCAACTATCTATCGCGAAAAGGGAACAACTGTTACAAATCTTTACACTAAATCTCGCGAATTACGGATTTCGTATTAATTTGTACGATTTGCACGACGGCCACAATCATACTGCGTACTTCTGAGGCTACTTCCCCTTTACATACAGTCGACATTATTTCCATATATAAACACTTCCAATTCTCTTTGTTATATGTTTAAATGTAACGAATTAATTTTAAATATTCTGACATAAGAACAATAATATTTTTTTACTTATTCTATCCAGGAAATATCCTAATTATAATATTAGAACAATTCGAATGCCAACTGTTATATGTATATATTTCTTATAATATAGAAATTGAGATGACCAAAGTAACTGCACAGTTTCTACTATTAGTTATTTTTGTTCCATGTTGCTACATCAGCTACTTTGCGATCATAATCCAGCATTTGAGTTTTGACGTTTCCTGCTGAAACTATCGTAGCTTCTACGATCTTTCACGCGTCGAAACATTTTTCGCACGTATCTGTACCGTGGGGAGGCGTTGGGTCACACATATATTTCACAAAATATGTAGTAGAAAATAGGTTTATATTATTTTATCTCAACATTATAAGCAGACATACATTAGTAAAGACATAACAATTCAATATCATGTACTTAACATAATTATTGCCCTGCTTCATGCAATTTTTTAAAACAAGTTATTCGGAGTGCCGGTTGGCCCTTACAGCGATCACAATATGTTGTTACTTTTTTGGTTCTTTTCGCGGCATTCTCTGTACCTTTTATCCTAGAAACGCGTTTACAACTTTCTTTACACCGCCGTTTCGTTTTGGTCGACGGCCCTTGGTACGACTGCAAAAAATATGATTGTTTTTTGGGCAGTATTTCATTTTCACTTGGCATTTCTTCTCTGTGGGGATTTACTATATTTAAAAGGTGATAAACAATTTCTTCGTGAAATTTTAAAATTTTAATACTTTTAGTACCCCATTTTCTGCGTACATACCAAGCATTTACGGGGCAAGTCGCCCATAATAATTCCATTACAATTTTTTTATACCATTTTATGGTTCTGCGCAAACAACTATAATAGGATGACTTCTGATCGGATAGATCAACCCCCCTTTTAGCATCATTATAAAAAAAAAAAAAAAAAAAAAAAGTTTCTGGCTTTAATTTACTATTCTTCCCCTAAACAATAACACACCTATGATTTTTGGAAGTAGTTAGCATACATACTGGTCTTTTGTCTGTCCGTTTTACGTAACCTAACACTATTTTCGTCGTGCATGTTCCTTACACGCGCCGTTGTTCTCCGACGGACATGCATGACTATTCTTCTATCCTGTACGGAATTGAAAAGTATATTGACTCTCGCTATGAACGTTTCTTATAGAAAAATGTTTACAGCATTGCGTGCAATGGTCGGAATTCGCGTCATACCCCCATTTTTTGAGAAAAATCGAAAAGAGTACAAAATTAGGGCCAAATCTGGTCCCGTTTAGCTTTAGTTAACATTTGTAGATATATGTAAATTGATATTGACAAACTATTGTATATCAATGTATTAGTTAAAGTCCACGGAATTTATTGAACCTAAGAGGAATCGTATAGCTTTTGTAATTTTGCTGTAAATATAGGTCAAAGTTGAAAAATTGCGGTCGTGTCAAGCAGTCTAATGTGATCCAGCGCCGCCCGACGAAGCAGACCGTGAATTCGGGCGCCGCCTCACGGAGAAAAAGATGAATATTGGTGCCGGCGTCAACCTGTTAATTATATATTATCCAGTATAGGTAATCTGATTCACTATCAGAAACTCGTAATACAATCTATCGATGAAACCGTATCGATAATTTATCGATAACGAACAGACAGTGTACCTCGATGTCCAATGACATCCCACGACATCCCACGATTTCCTCATGATATTCCACTCTGCCACACGGTAAATTCTTTTTGTGGCTTTTGGTGATCCAAACTGGACTAGCGGTATCACACGGTGTTCCATGGTATCCCACGGATTTCCATGGTATCCCACGATTTCCGACGGTGAGCCACGGTGTCCTTCGTTGCAGTCCAGTCTAGATCATCCAAAATTTTCTTCGGTACTTGTGATGATCCAAACTGGACTGTATTAGCGTAGTTCTTCGCTTGTTATCGTTTTCCAAAGATTAATCGATTGATTAATTTTTGGTTAACAGTACCAATTACCAGATCTCACCACGAGGAGGTGACTACGCACGAGATCCGCCCATGAGTTATTTAACATTACACATCGATCTCGACCTTCAACCTATTGGCAAGAATGTCGAGTGCTGGCTCTACTTCACCATCGGCCTGCCGGAGAGAGACCACCGAACAGAATTGTGAATGTACGGCCCCAACTGAACGAGTGGCGTCCACTCCTGCGCCGCTCTAACAGAATTAAGGAGGACGTGAAATTGCAGGTCCCTGTCCGAGTACCCAAGTACCAATCGGACAGGACTGCAGATCTACGACAGATTCGCAAGCATCACCGGCGCGACGACAACTCCAGCGATCACGCGCAAACATCGAGCAGTCACCAGAACGAACGTGTCCTTGAGATGACTTACAAATTCAAAGAGCAGTGCAGTGCACGTTGATTTGCATGCATCCGGAATACGCGCTGTCGACCATGCCATGTGATCGATCATATATTTAAATCGTTGATTTAAATGTTAGGAATTGATGGTATTGTTTTAGGATAATTGTTATCATTGCAATTGATTTATTATTTAAATTTTTTAGTCTTTCATATTTTACTACCCATCAGAATATTATATATCCGTTTTATAAATTTTCATAGTATAATTTCAAGTATATAAAACGGAACACATTCAAACGATCACATAATGGAAATGTAGCGAGTACCCTTCTCAAATAATTACAATCGCCGCGACGCGAAGTTATAAATGGCAACGTGAAAAATAGTGATATTTTTCTATATCGGTATTTCAGAACAAGCGACAGAGTCCCATATAATTTCACGTCTAGTCCCGTTTTTATAATAGTGAATGTGTGAAATATCGATACATATACGAATTACCATCTCACAGAGTATTATAATATAAATATAATTTAGTTTTTGGTTTAACTCAATCTTTACTTTCAGGTTTAAATTTCCGCTTCGGTTGTTTTTAAAGCTCTTTTTGTTGTTTGTTTTTCATAAAGACTAAAGAATATTTAATAGTTTGCAAATGAATGGCAAGAAAGATTTTGTCCGAATTCTTTTATACAAAGTTAGTAATATTTTGGGTAAGAGGAGGGATGATGGTACCGTGGAAGAGAAGGTCCCTATTCAGAGTACTTTACCCAGTGAACTCGGTGGTTATCTTACCATTTTAATATCGTTATCGACATTACCGATTTAGCATGGCGTAGGGTTAGGACCTTAGCAGTATTTGGTACTACAGTTGACTTGTCTTCTTTCGGACTCCTTTAATTAATTTCTAATAGGGGTGTCTGTAATAAATTCGTTTGGAATAAAACTTAAATGAAATAGAACATTCCAAATCTTATTTGTGCTTTTATATATAGATAATCCATGTTTCTTGTAGCTTTTTAATAAGGAAGATATTTGTTTAAAAGATATACAATAAATACATAATTGTTGATACATAAAACTTTATAAAATTAACGATATTTAATTTTTCGCGTAAATTATCGTATATTAAATAATTATCGTATATTAAAATCAGGAAATATTATAAATTTCTGAAGTGAACACTATTATTATAGCCATAATTTACAAAAAATACCATTTGACAGTTCGATAGAATTCCTGCTAGACGAGGCTAGATATGTATCACTGATAAATGTTATGATACAGTAATTACTATACTATACATATACAAATATTTTTCAGTAATAACTATACTATAACACCGAAAAGACCGTGTCTTACACATATATATAGTTATATATGTAAATACATATGCTTTTCAGCAACAAACACAATGTAATACAAGTACTTATTAGCAATGTGTTATGTTAATTCTATTACATTATTTTTAGCATAAATACTGACTTTTTCAGCATACTTGCTGTTTATTGTAACAATATAAACATATCTATACGTAATATACATATGTTATATATTGCAAACAAAAAATAACAGCATAGATAACAGCTGAGATATAAAAAATTGTTCTTGTCAGTATTATGTCATCTTGTCATTCTTTAGTATATTACTTTTCTTACTTTTGCAAACTGTTGTTCAATTATCTCGAGTTAATTGATATTATTACATTTTTCGTGCTATGAAATGAATAAAAATTTTAGTTTGAGAACATGTATTCTTCTAAGTTCAATGCAAGTCAATTTATACGATACACATGTTTGTAAATGACCATCACCTTTGTTAGACACATTTCTAAAATTACACGTACAAACGAATAAAACTACGTTACTACAAAAATTGCATATCGTGATAAATTTGTAAATCTTTGTCGTTATACTGATAAAAATGAGAAATAAAATATTCCGAATGTATAGACACCGTGCCACGGCGTACGGTACAATTTTTCCTGTCATGATCTATGAATATCCCTTCTATCGTTTCTAACTTCTTCATTCGAGGAATAGAAATTTTTACCAACTAGAAGCGCTTCAATCTCGTGATATGTTTTTCCTTTTGTTTCCGGTATCCATATGTACACCATGAGAAATGCAAAAGAGCACGATGTCGCGAAGATAAAGTAAATGGAATACGATCCCACATTATCGGTAATCACTTGATACAGTTTCGACACGGTAAAACCAATTATACCATCGAAAATCACAATAATGGCACCAACAAAGCCTTTTAGTTCCGTAGGAAATAACTCGCATAGAAGAACATTGGGTATCGTACCTAAACCAATTTGAAACATTAATTGATATATAACTAGGTCGATAATGGGAAGACTAGAGACAATGGACACGTCAAACTTATGTTGATCTAACAAAAGATATGTTGCTAGAATACTCAGTGTAAAACACGACCCAAGCGTAGACAGAATCAAAAGTGTTCTTCTTCCAAGAAATTCCACTGTTAAGGTGGATAAACTGCCAGATATAAAGCCGACAGCCAGAATCAAAACCGTCGCTACGTTTGGTTTGATACCGATCTTTGTGTTGCTAAACAACACCTCCAGATACTGCATAGTGACGAAGTTTCCGCTAAGTTGTTGTGCCATGATCATGCCAAGCATGATAAACAGAGCTTTCCTGTTGCTTCGCCGTAGTAGTACTCGTAGCTTGTTTATCCAGGTTTGTTTAGTTACTTCTACGTATACCTCATGGGACTCAATCGATCCGCATGAATCCACACTGGATTGTGTGCGTAAATCGCTTCTGGTTCGTGTGTATATTTCGCTTTTGGTTTCTGGCTGTAATTCGCTTATGGATTCTGGCTGTATGTCGCTTGTGGATTCTGGCTGTATTTCTCTTGTAGATGGTGGGTGTCCTTCGCTTGTGGATGGTAGGTGTAACTCGCTCGAGGGTTGTACGGGTAATTCGGGCGACTCGCGCGAGGGTTGTAAGCATAATTCACCTGTGGGTTGCGGGTGTACATCGCAAACGACTTGTGAGTATATTACGGATATGGATGGTGAATCGCTACTGGATGGTAAATGTAAATCGGACATGGGTTCTGTGTCTTCTACTTCCCACGTGACGTCTGGGTGTAGATCGCGTAAGGATAATGAGGGGAAACCGCTTCCGGATTGTGAGGTAAAATATTTTCTGGATGATGACGTAAAATCGCTAGGTAAATCGCTGGGTGAGGGTAAATCGCTTTTGGCTTTTGGTTGTAATTTGCGTCTGGTTTGTGGGCGTAGAGCACGTAATGCGATTTTTATTTCGTGAGGATCTGCGATGCCTTTGTAATATGTTAACGACTTATGTGCTTCCTTCTTTCGACCTTTTGCTGCCAAGAAATACGGAGTTTCGGGGAAACACATGTTCGACAAGAAGGATATAAAGGATATTATTCCAAGAACCGCCAGGAGTGACTTGTACGTTAGCCAGAGTCCTAAGGTGCAGGTTAGCAGTGACCCGGTAAATACGTTCACTGAGATTAGAGTACCTACGGCGCCTCTGATGTTGATGTCGGCGATTTCTGACACGTACATGGGATTTATCGTGTAGGCAATACCAACGCCTACACCGAGAATCACCCGAGCAACGTATAGGCTTGGTACAGAAGTTGCGGCGTAGATGATCAACCAGCCTAAGATGTAAATTGAGCAGCATAAAAGGAGGCAGTATTTACGACCGCAGCGATCGGCAAACTGGGCACCCACAAGTGAACCGATCATTGAGCCAAGTACTGTTAAAGAAACGATCCATGAAGATTCGTCGTGTGTTAACGTTAGCGGCACGCCGCCGGTCCCAGATGTTAGATGCAGAAGTGAAGTCGTTGTCCATCCATAGACTGTACCGACTATGACCATGGTTAGCGTTGCTGGAATAAGAAACAGGTAATGCTACATATAGCATATGTTAATTGTAATACGGTTGTTTTATAATTGCACTGCATATATTTATGCAAATTCATATTTTTAATATATACTATTTATATATTTATAATTAATACATACCACAGGCTATAAGTAATTGGACTCTTCGCTATGTTAGCTCGAATGCTTTCCACTAGTTTTATTTCTTAACTATTTTATTATTAATCTGTTAATCCTTTCGCATTATATGTGAATTAAATAAAATACTACATGAAGTAAAATTTGTTAGAGACATGCGATAAGTCTAGTTGTAATAATGTACATTTTTTCGCTTTCAGATTTCTCATAAATATATAAAAGTGCGCACTCAATTTATGATATAATAAGGAATCAGTGCGATGAATATGATAATCGAAATGTTAAATTTATCTTAATGTAGGATGGAATAGAAATGCAACTTTAAACGGTGGTACGAAAGTCATTAGAAGTGAGAAATAATTCACGAACATCACTATGAAACATCAATTCGGGGAGGGAAAGAAAATTGCATTCTGCGTATTAAAATTACAGATAAATACCTGATGTAATATCAAGAGTGAAAACTAACCGGAAATACATGCTAGCCATTGCCGGCATTGTGAGTTGCAGAGCCTACGAGCTTTCTGTTGCGGTGATGAACCGCCAGGATCTAAACCACCGCCCTCAGGAAATTTCGTGGGAATCTGGAAAACAGATACGTTTGTTAAGAATAGAAATCATAATTCTTTTCTAATTAGATCGTCTAATCAATCTTTTGAACGAATATAAATTCCGAACCAGGGAAAAGATAGTAATAAGTATTTAAATATTAATATTTTTTCAAAGGAATTGAAAAATTTTCTTCTTCCTATCTTAATAGAAATACAATTTATGGTATTTATATCAACAGCATCAAAATATGCTTAATGTTATTTGAACTTATTATATATAGAAGACGTACTTGAGTTTTTCACTGACGTTTGCTAAAGGTTGTTTGTGCTTTTGACAACTTTCTTCTAAAATCATTTCCTTTGAGTGTCCTCCAAATCAATGATAATTTGAAAGGTTTTTACATGTTTTTTAAATATCTTTTGTAAATAATGAAATATATTAACATGTCGTATAGATAATACCGAAAAGCCGTTTGAACCTTCGAATATTATTCGATATTTATAAGACGTAACAGTTTTAAGCTTTAAACTTTATGTTCTGTTGGGTCGTGACCGTTTCAATCAGTGTGAAAGATTTAAAATTTTTAAGGTTCACGATCGATTATGAAACAAGGTCCAAGACTTAAGAATATTGTGACATTTAAACATGGAATCATATTCGATGGTTCGGACGGTTCTTTGGTATTATCGACACGATATGTTAATACATTTCATTATTTGCCAAAACTTTAAATCGAGACGTAGGAATCAGAACTTCGAAGTTTTGGCAATACTTGCAAGTTTTATAAATCTTGAGGAACCTTCGATACAATTGTTGATTCGGAATGAATACTAATTCCTATGGATTCGTATCTCTATTTGGAAATAAAAAATAATAGTTAAATTCGCTGAAAATAGGATCTCAAACAAACGCTTTCTTATATTCTCGTTGAATTAGAATTTAGGATTTGTTACTCTGCGATATTTAATTTCTAGCTGTTTATTTCAAAAATATTTATCATATAATCATATCAAATGCTTACCATCCTACGCTGGGTCATGTTGCCAGATATAAGTACTTTCACGCAATAATATAATTACGATAGATTTTCAATAATTCTATTTGTAGAATCCAGTTCACACATAATTATTTAAAAACTGCTCGAAAGATCATTGGTAATTATCTATCGCAAAAAAAAAGAACAACTGTAAGAAATCTTTACACTGAATCTCGCGATTTACGGATTTCGTATTGGTTTATACGATTTACACGACTGCCACAACCATACTGGGGACTTCTGAGGATATTTCCCCTTTACATACAGTCGACATTATTTCAATACATAAACACTTCTAATTCTCCTTGTTACATGTTTAAATGTAACGAATTAATTTTAAATATTCTGACATAGGGACAATAATATTTTTGTACTTATCCTATCTAGGAGATATCCTAATTATGTAAGAACAATCGAATGCCAACTATTATATGATTATATTTATTATAATATAAAAATTAACATGAGCAAAAATAATTGCACAGCTTCGACTATTAGTTATTTTTGTTCCACGTTGCTTCATCGGCTACGTTGCGATCATAATCCAGCATTTGAATTGTCTGTAATTTCTTGAAGCATAGCTTCTTTTATCGCGCCATTTCTTTTTCTCTTTATTTTCCCTCTATTTCGACGTTTCCTACTGAAACTGTAGTATTTTCTACGATCTCTCACGTGTCGAAACATTTTTTCGTTTGAAATTTCCTCAGTAGGGAAACGCTCCGCATAAATCATTTTCCCCCCTTGCATCTGCTTCTCCATACACTCGGTACACTTACATCGTATCTATAATTTCTGCGAATGTGTGCAGTGTTGTTCAATTCTTGATGCACTTGTCCCAATTATATCGAATAAGATTGCGTTCAGGCTCACGACACGAAGAATCATCGGACTCTTATGTACATTGGCTATGAGCCATTGGGTTGGCAACTAAGTGATTGCGGATTTTGTCATTAGGTGGTATTGACCAAATCCGCAATCACTTAGTTGCCCATCCAATATTATCCGGCTGCGATAACAGTCGTTCGTTTGCCTCTTGCGTTCCTCGGAAATCAAAGCGGAAAGTGTTAAATGCAACTGAAATAGAAAACCGATTGAGAAATCAGCTGATTCACTCACGTACTTACACATATACGCGACATGTAATTCAAATTCAATCAGACGTGATCACGTCTGACATCGTTTCGATTGCAAGTGTTTAAAATTGCGTTTTTATTACTTGAATGATAATCGCGGTGCGTGTACGCAGTTTTTATGGACGTAAGTGTTATGGGCGTCATTTTTACGGACATAGCTTTTATGGGTACGCGTAGTACGCGCGAACTTATTCGTATGTGTTAAAATCGTTTAAGTATCATAAGTCATATTTCGAGTATCTTACTGATATAACTGTAGCAAAATACCAATTATTTAAAAACTGTTAATTTTTTTTCTCGTTTAATTCAGATTTGTGCAAAAAGTTACATTGTGGGTTTTCAGTCTTGCATACTTTGGGAACAGTTCTTTTTCTTTTCTTTTCAATTATTATATTCCGACAAAATCAATGCTTCGATAAATTTAAATGAACGAAAACGTACACGTAATTAATTTCACGCCGCATTTAAATCGTCTACGTTCTGTTTGCCTAATGAAATTTAATCTTAGTATCGAATGTATTACACTCGGTTACATTATATCAAAGCAGGTCGGTCTATTACTGGGATGATGAAAATACGCAATAACAGCTCTGATACGATTAATCGTTCGCATAACGATCTGTTGTATATACACCACAAAACCAATCACTGACGAAATAACAAGTGAATTTAAAAAAGAAAAAAGGAAGAAACAATTACGCGATATGATGCACTATGCATCGTAATACTTGGTTGTATATGATAATGCACGTTTATACATAGTAACACACGATTATACTTAGTAATACACGATTATACATAGCGATGCATAATAAATTATACAACAGATATATAAGTTGGCGACCGGTAACATTTCACATGCTCGCCGTGTGCAGCATGTAAACGCATACACGCAGGCGCTTTGTATTCGCGCGTAGCCTCGTGCTCGATAACATAACCTAATCAAACCGCAAAATAACGATTTCAGAGGAAAAAGCAATAGCCAACGACCAAATAGAAACGTATATTCATTTATACTCACAAATACATCCGTAGTTCCTGTCATGACACTTTCAATCTCTCACAAAACAGACCATAATATACCCAGTCTTTTTCACGATGTGGGTACATAATTAATGTTGACCGATTCGTTAATTCGGCTACTGCTCATCTCATTCGTCCTACAGTCGCACACGCTTCCGTGGCAGTCGTTAATAAATCGTGTAATAAATGATAGCGAATAATAACGATGTACGTTCTCCACTAACTCTGTTTTCTTTGCTTTTCCACTTTTACCTGACTTGCCAATGTTACGTTACCATTCGTTCTCCCACTACGAATCACGTTTATAAATACCTCAGTCATCGAAGTTGTCTCTCGTTAACTCGGACGATGTGTTCGCCGGATGAAAAGGGTGTAAATTTTCTGGGACCACGAAGTTTCGGTATTTGGTTTACGTTGGGAAATGTGTTGCCGTCATTTCTAATTGCCCGCTACTTATCTAGCGACTGCTATTAATTGCTATTTCGTATCGTTGATACATGTAACGAACGCGGAGATATCCCAGTAATAAGTTCAGACATACTCCTGATAATACGATGTTCGAATGTTTCTAAACACAATGTCTTACCCTTAATTGAAACTATACGATAGGGAAACGAGGATAGTAGGGATACGAGAGAAATTTCAATTAGAAACGGTATTTTAGAGAGACGAGTTTTATTTTCGTATTATGTCGTGCAATTGATTCAATTTTCCTGTATTTCACCTTTTCTTACCGTTGAACGAGCGTCGTGAAAAACATATAATTTTCACTTTGTTTTTAATCTTACCATTTAGGAAGCTAACTATAATTGTAATGCGGTTGGTAATTTGTGTATAGTGTCATTGGTTAATGATAATAATCCCAACCAGTTGACTCGGTTGGCCAGGACTGTCGATGAATTTGTCAAACCACTGTCGTGATATGATCATCGCTTTACTTTGCCAATACAAACATACGTATGCCTATATATCCTACGAACAAAATGCAACTTAGATACTATGCGAAGATTGCAAGAGCTCTTAATCGAGCTACCTTATAATATCCTTATCGTGTTATTGTTTTACATTTAGATAACCAAAAAGCCTCTTCTCGATCCCTTCATCGTTCATCAATGTATCAATGTATACGTATAGCATTTCTTTTTTTTTTTTTTTTTTTTTTTTTAGTATCGTGTAGTTTGAAGTAAAGAAAGGTTCTCTTTTGTCTTACAATGGTCGTACGATATTTTCTTTCTATCGTATTTTTCGCATAAAATAATCGAGTCCGTACTATATAATAATAATAATAATAATAAATACTAATAATAATAGTAATAAAAATACAAATAATATCTTTCATGATATATCGTGAGCGTATTATCGAAACAATCGTAAAATATAGGAAATCGTTTGTTTATGAATGAAAAGTTTGAAGAGGTTTGCGCGTGTTACATACGTGGACTTTTAAATAGATTAGATTAAAATACCACATTAAAATAACACACGAGGAGTATGTACTTACTTGCATAATAGAAAGCACTTGAAAACAATGTGGCATTTATTACTCTCTTGATTTACTGCTGTCACTGTCACCAATAATTTTAGCAGTAACAATTCCAGCTAACAGTGTGTTTTGTCATATTACCGTTTCACGTGACATCTTGCGTGCAATGAAACTGCATAAGATTAGATCTTACGATCATATCGTACATATCGGAGTTTGATACGTTATTTATTATCATGTATTATCGTTAACTTCACTTTTATTCCAATCTTCTTTAATATTACGTTATACGTAATCACGTGTTTTACAAGTCGAAAGCTAATTTTCACTTTGACGCATGAATTAGCGATGTTACAATTAAAGAACATGCTATTTTCTCGAATGATATAACCTTATCTTTTGCGCGGTTTAATTCTGATAAGTAAAGCTATTTTTACCAACTATTCTTTCTAAAGGCAAAATATCTATTTCAACTTGTAGTTTCAAGTTGTAAAGGCGTACAGTTATGAGACAAGTGAATAGTATTTTTGAAGACAGTAGGCTTTCCACTTTTTAACGTACGATTTAATTTTGTTAATATACGTATCACAGCTGTTCCACGGTTGATCTTCTGTTTACGCAAATTAGGTTAATATTATATTCATTTACATTAACAAATGAAATACCTAACTAAATTTGTAATATCAAATTGTAGAAGATATAATATCTCAACTATTTTACGCCTTTCCATTATATTATTAGCAAACATAGTCGCAATTCTGCAAATAAATTTACGCACTGATACTTTGCACGATGTTGTTCGTCGATCATCTAATTATGGAACAGAATCTTCTTTATCCGTTATCGGTATCATCATCCGTCACCGATAATATTATTTATTTATCAACAGAGCGGTGAAAATTGGAAAGAAATCTTTTATTTACCTATGTAAATACGTACATACTTTGGAATCTAATCTATACACTTCTTTTTTACTAAACGTATTTATATAATTTTATCGATTTTTCCTATGGAATATACTGACACGTGCGAAAATAGGAATAGGTTCGATAAAAGTTTCAGATAATATGTAGAATTTCAAAAATTAAATAGCAGATGTTGAATTTAAATATCGTGCTGCTTTACGACGAAATAAAATTTAATATAGCATCGAAAGGATCGCTTGTAGAATCTATGTTTATTGAACGTTTTTCGCTCTTCTCGACGATTGCTATAAACCTAATTCCAATCTTACATTCAATTTCTCTGACACTTCGTACAATTCTAAATCCATTTGAAAATCCATTCTAAATTCAGCCCAGCAAAATAACCCGATCGATAACACCAGTTTAAAATTTTCCAACACTGCGAACCACGCGACTCGATTTTTCCGTCCGAGGAAAACAAATTCGTACGTTTTAAGTTTAAGGTGTTCGCGAAACTTGCGTTTCCCACTGACGACTGTAACTATTTATTCTACTGTTCGTAATCAGCTTTATTGGAGCGAGAACAAGCGCTCGTGCCCAATTGGCCTTAATCGGATTATCGTTAATTGCAGAGCCGGTACACATTAAAGCCTGACAGCCTAACTCTAATCACACGTTCAGCAAACATTGCTAAACGACTCAGATTACATCTCAATTGGTACAACGAAATGCAAATTAACTGTCTGCTATGCGTTTTCTATTCCTATCAGAATTTCCAATCACAGCTCTGCGATTGTTCGGTAAGAAATTCTGATTTGAATTTACGAACTATGTATAATAGTTAGCTCATACGCCTTGGCACAAATTGGAGATCGTGACAGTGTCTGTAATGTGTGACGCGTTGCATGACTCCACGGGAGCAGTTAAGGGTTAAGAACATATTTCCTATACGAGGTAAACGCTGAAGTTATTGTTCCATTTTATACGTTGAATTTTACGCCGCGCCAGTACGTAGTTTGAATAATTTCATTTGATTGTTTTGTAATTTTGGCGAACTATATTTGATGAACACCGCTCGTATCGTATATTCTTTTATTGTAGGATTCGATAGCTAAATTAGATTAATAATATAAAAAATGTGAGAAAGAATTCTGCCTTTTAATTAAAACTTCATGGAAATAGTTGGAAAAATTAACTAGGAAACGCGAAGATCAAGATGTTCTTCTTAACACGTTCGTCGCCACGTCGCACATATCTATGCGATGGGTGTACTTCCGTGGGGGCCCCGTCACCAAATGACGCTGACGCTCTTCTTGTTCGAGTTAATTAATTAAATATACGATATTATATATAGGAAATACAACATAAAAATATTAAACACACATTATACCATACTTTTTATTAATTTGTATTCTGGATAATATATTACGTTATCCTATATCGTATGGTATTCCTTAAAACATTCCAAACACATTTGGGGTGATTTTGGGCACTTCGAAAAATAGTTAGACTCCGTTTTGACTACTCTCCTCACTTTCAAATATATTTTCACGCTGTTTACCGAACATTTTGAGGATGAAAAAATCACCGCTGTACGTCTCGCAAGTATGCTTCTCGATTAAATGAAAGATCTGAGATGTCTGCCATGAGATCCCTCGGAATACTCTAGCTGGATAGCTTTCTCCATTTCAGAAATAAATAATCTTTTCTTTATAATGAATCGAAGGCGATAAACGATGAATTCCTGCTCGTCGCTCTATTTACGTTCTGCGTACCGGCGGCCGGATTTGGGCCCCGCAGGAAACTTAGCCGAATCACGCTGGGCGACGAACGTGTTTTAAAGTACGACAATATATGGAATAGAAGTAAGAAGTTCTCCGAATACGACTTGGTAAGAAATTCCAGACAAAATTTCATACAATTGCAGTTTATCAATTATTTTTGTAAAGCATCTACTTACAGTGAATTTATTCCGCTTCGTTTTAACCAATCTCTGCATTTATACTGTTCGATGAAGCACAAAACGGTTTAGTTCAGGCAAGAGTTGTTGTTAATTAGTCATACCTACTCGTAGTATACTTGCCTGGAAAGTATAGCGAAGTCGTAAAGTCTACCAGTAACTGAAATTTACAAGCTTCGACACGTATACATAATTTGTGGCATTTTGAGATCGTAAAGGTTCTAGGACTTCAAGTTTGCTTAATGTTAATTTAAAGTTAATTTACCAAGGTGCAAGTAAAAGCTTTTGGCGGTTTAAAATAGTTGCAAGTAAATAAATGTGCAATTTTTCTTTACGAAATGATGAGTACAATGATCGATAATTTTTTATTGAAAGTGCTGTGAAAATCTTTTAATTTTGCTAGTTAGTATATGTTTCGTTTAATAGTACCTTTTATTTTCACTGCATACGACACACATTAGCAGTGTCGAATTCCAGAATGTAATATAACTATTTTTTAATGATACAGGTAATTAAAATCAACAAATATAGGTGTTTTTAAATTCTTCTTTTTTTTTTGTCTTTTATTTTTGCATCTTACACGTTACATTTAGTGTTTTACAATATAAAAGTATAACTAAAATAGTACAAAATAAAAAGTAGAGTTATTCATCGATCGTTTATCGACGTTAGTTTTCATACGAAAGTTATTTGCGTCGAACATTCAAATTCCTTTCTTGCTAGATGAAACAAGTATAATATTTTTTATTTCTTCTATTATAAAATTATTCTATTGATTCAAACAACCTGTGCAAATTACAATTTGTTTGCATTATAAATGACTCAGTTAAAAGAAAAGAACTGTTGCTTGAAGAAATTACCAGCAACGAGAGAAGAAATACTATTTTACTTGCTTCGTCGCAATACCAAAAAAAAAAAAAAAAAAGGAAGAGCTAAATAGTAAAAAATAATAGATGAACCTTTAAACAAATGCCATTCTACGTTTCCCTCGGTATAATCAACAGAACGGTACAATTACTATCCATAAACACGCACGATTACGTGAAAGCTAAATTGTTGCTTGTACTTCCGGATCTAGATCTAGGTACGACCGTGTCGGAAAATCGAACTGTTACTTCGGTTACCGCCATGTTTCCAGTGAGGAACTGAGCTAAATTTTCAACGCCTGCACGTGGTTGACGATCGAATGGATATCCCATAGCACGTGCATCAGGATACTTCTTGTCCCTCAATCCACAGTAACTTACAGCCTCCTTGCAATTAGATCGCGCGTCTTGTTCCACCTGCGTGATTATAACAACACCAACGATTATAGTTACGATCAGTTTTGTTTCCCTTATTTATAATTTTAATGCCACAGTCTGTTTGCACGATGATCTATTCAACTGTGAATTCTTCTGCAAATTTATATGTCTAAATACGCACTCAAGAAGAATAAACGATAGAATGATAGAATTATGCAACATAGAATTATGCTACTACGAGGCGCTCGAAATTTTTTTTTTTATTTTGGTTTTTTTACAATTTGTCCTGAAGGACGTTTGGTAAGGTGTTATATCTTATTGGTGAGAAAAAAAAATAAAAATAAAATATAGCATGTGGGTGGCTACCCCCAGCAGGGTGCCATCTTCGTGTTTGCTAGGTTATATCTTTTATGAAAGGTGCACACGTAACTTTTAAATTGTATAACCTGGTTAAAAACCAAAATTTTAAACGACGCAATCAAAATTTTTTTTTTATTTTATTTTGGTTTTTTACAATTTGTCCTGAAGGACATTTGGTAAGGTGTTATATCTTATTGGTGAGAAAAAAAAAATAAAATAAAAATAAATATAGCGTGTGGGTGGCTACCCCCAGCGGGGTGCCAGCTTCGTTTTTTCCAAGTTATATCTTTTATGCGCTCGAAAATTTGAGTAGAATTTTACGAATCGTGAGTAGATTGTAGATTTTTACGCGTCTGTGTGGAATTTGAAAGTGCAAAAATGCACGGAATGCGCGTAATGTGCGCGTCTATGTAAAATATCGAAAGTGCTACACTCGTAATAATACTGAATGGGGGAAACAATGTTCTATTTACTTAGACGTTTCATCTTTTCAATTATCTTTATAAAATAACGACAAGCAGTACTCACAGCGTCATCCTTATAATCAGACACCATGACGAACAGTTCCATGGGGAAACCTTCTTTGTTGCCTTTTGGTACAAGCATGTGATGAGGCCATCCGCATCCACAGAAATTAAACTGCTGCAAACTACTACCTCCTCCTGGCCTTTCGCTCAAATTGCGGAAAGTTCGTTCAAATGGTATGGTGACGGATGAATCCGTTGACTTGCGTTCAATTACATTCTGTCCTGGACGAACTGCGATCAAATGTACAAAGAAATGTTATTGTCGATTTCAACGATAGATGAGAAAATTACGTTATGCATAGATCGAGCTAATCGTATCTCCATTATAAGATTAGAACAGATTGGAATAAAGAATAGCAGAATATTTTCAAAAACCTGTATCTGATATCAACGAAACTAAGGCAAAGTTTGAAGAAATTTATCGGGTAGTGTATTCAATTGGATGCGGATAAAATGAGAATAGAAATAAAGTTAACAATATACAGCAACGTACGTGTAGTAGTGAATTTGTCCATTTCGATCATGAAAGTCTTCTGTTGCCTGAAGGTAAAAGGTAGACCACGCTCATCCTCCTTTGGACCTATAAAGATGCGAACAGTGCCGTTTACTGTTCCCTTGTTGCGATTATTAACAACAATCGTGTAGGTGAAGTCAGCGTGATTCAGGTGAGTGAATCTAGCGAGCACCGCGCCACGCGGAGTGAAATCGAGTCCACGCGACAAATCTACATCGCTCTTGGTCCAGAATGTGTTGAGAACATTCTGTTGTTGATCAGTCATCACTTTGACATCCGCTATTTCCACACCTGGGAAGTCCAACTGTAAAGAACGAAAAATAAATTCGATGTATCGTTGCGAACATAAGTTGTCCTTGGTTCGAACGAAAAGAAGTGAGTCATGGTTTTTAATTATACAATGAATAAGAGTATTATTTCATACCTGTTGCACAGTATATTGAGGCAATGTGTTTTTATGTTCCTGGAAAACATCGTCGACGAAGGCGTGCCATCTGTAAAACACGGGGTCCCTCATAGCAGTAGCCGAATCTCCCATAACGCCGAAAGTTTCCTAAGAAGAGAAGAGAAAAGAAATGAAGATGAACCACGAAATGTTGTTTATATGATATGCATAATACAACAATTATTGCGCTTCGTCTTATTCCTGCGATAAATTTTTTGCTGGCCGTAAAACACTCGCATCGGTTGCTAGGTCGCATAATTTTAATATGAAATTATATTAAAATAAAATATTGGAAAAATGATGAAGCTCAAGCTATGATTTCAGCTAACGAGTCGCTAATAACCAATTATAATCGTTGAGAAAGGAATTATTGGCCTAAACGTGCTTACCAAATACCGATGATCCGGATCATGGATGTAAGAGATGGCGACATGACCAAAGTTATGAAGATCGCCGTAAACGTTCTGATTTGGAGACAGAATGCTAGCCTCCATGATGTTTCCAAGCACGTTGATCCCATCCTTCTCGGTCAATGGAATTCTTTCGCCCCTCGCATTAATTACAGATCCCGTGTGAATCGCTTCGTAGATGCGATCTCGCCATCTTTCCAGATCCTGGATGTCGAAGTCTAGTTCATCAACCTGTCGATTGATGTCACGAAGCACAGCACCGCTGGGTCGAGCTGGCCACGTTCGGCTGGCAACCAGAGAATCTAATTTTGGGAAATAAGCTTCCGGAATCGGTTCGCGCCAATTAAGCAGTCGCTTCACTCGTCCAAGCCGATTGCACAGGCGTTCGCAATTGTATCTGAAAAAATTGTATTTTCATCTCAAAATCCGCACCCACTTAGTTGTTAACCCAATACGTGTAGTAAGTAAATTTTCTCATTGGAAATGTCTTTATTTCAAGTAACGATGTTCGCAGCTTCGATACACTGAGTTTTTACCTTCCCAACGATAAATCATTTTATGAGAATGCAAAAAAAATACAATCGCATTGGTTACATCATTACAATTGTTAGATATAATTGGAGGATGTAACGCTACGTCAGTATGAACGGAAGTGTTATAGGCTGAAATTACGAATAAGAACATCGAGTTAACCATAAATAGCAGCTACTTTTAGATTTTTTTAATGCGAGAAATAAAACGCGCTATCCTTTTTAATTCTTTTGTAAAGAGCTAGTGTTACTTGTTGATCTTCCACACTACGTATAGGTACACACGTTTTTTTTTCCAGAGTTTTTTTAGTTTATTTTGGTTCTTTTACAATTTGTCCTGAAGAACATTTGGTAAAGTGTTATATCTTATTGGTGAAAAAAAATAAAAGTAAAATATAGCATGTGGGTGGCTACCCCCAGCAGGGTGCCAGCATCTTCGTGTTTGCTAGGTTATATCTTTTATGAAAGGTGCACACGTAACTCTTAAATTGTATAACCTCGTTAAAAACCAACATTTTAAACGACGCGATCAAAATTTCTTTTTTTTTTTTTTATTTTATTTTGGTTTTTTAAAATTTGTCCTTATGGACATTTCGTAAAGTGTTATATCTTATTGGTGAAGAAAAAAAAAATAAAATAAAAATAAATATAGCGTGTGGGTGGCTACCCCCAGCGGGGTGCCAGCTTCGTTTTTTCTAAGTTATATCTTTTATGACGATCAAAATTATCGAGAAACTTGAAAAGAGGAAAAAATGAAGAGGAATGATAATCTTTCAATATAGGAACGATAGTAGCAAAGTCAAACATCAAAAGATCCTTTTCTCTAAACTTAACACTGACACTAATATTTGTAAACTTGTAGCTTAGAAATTAAAAAATACTTTTAGGTTTTCATTTAGTGTATATTTCTAAATACACTTATGGGAGATTAAATAAAACTCCATTGGGACTTCATACGTTTTATAAAAAGAAACAAAAATGCATTTACCTCGCCATGATTTGTTCGTGCATGTAGTAAAACAGTTCTCCGCGTCGATCCTTGTTAACAATGCGCATATCACCTTCGAACGGGTATACCAAGTGCCAGTGCCAATGATGAAGATTGATTCCAATATCTTCTCTCCAATAAGCGACGCGATGTTCGTCATCCAGATCCGATGCTGTGTAATCTCTCGGAATTTCGATTGGAATCTACACGTGAGAAAAACACTCAGTTAATCGACTAAATATTTTTGTTTATAGCGTTACAAAATAAAGAAGTAAATAATATTGGATTTATTTACTGTTACGGAAACTCTTAGAAAAAGTCAGGAAAGTTTAAAAAACGAGGACGACGGTCGTATGATTTTACTTTGACGTCCAAACAGTTATTTGCAATTGCTCGTTAAAATCATGTCAGCTATCGAATGTGATCAGTTGACGAATCTGCAAATTACAAAATGCTTTCACGTACCCTAGCACCTTCGGGCACCAGATTAGCTTCCTCTTTAGCCTTGCTAAATATCGCACTGTCCATGTATTTGTCCGGAAATACTTCGGTCAAGGGAGGCACTGGAAGATCCTTCGTGTCAGGACGATGAAGTATCGCCACTGATAACGCGTAAATGAACATGTTTGGATTTACACGGTCTCGACAATAAACCGCAACCGACAGAAAGTCGTCGTACGTCCGCATACCTGCAACGTAAAATGTAAAACTAGAAACAAATATCGACGATATTAGGAACTAATTTTCATTAGCTAACATTTCTTTTGATGTTGAATTTAGAACGTAATTTTGCAGTTTAATTAGCAATCGAAATTAAACGAGTGTTGATTATATTGGATAAACTTGGTTTCTTTAAACGCGCGACCTTTCGCACATTGCACGAATATTTTCTGTCTTTGGGCTGTACGCACCGATTTTCCCAAAAGTTATCATTGCATCTTAGCGAATAAACAGTTTCGCAATGGATAGACCGTACTTTAAATTTCATTGTAAAGAAGAATTATCAGCGACTCTTGAATTTTATTTGAAAAATTATACGCAAGAAAATAAGAAGCTATAGAAAGGAAGAAATGGAGAAACAGTGACATACCCATGAAAATGTCAATTAGCCGGGTAGCAATTCTTCGATGCGCTGGAATAAACAACGAAAATGGCTGGTGACGTCCAAGTTGCATCGGTATACTAAGATCGGGAAGAGTAATCTGCTTCACTTGAAGTTTCGATTCTGTATCCTCGCCGAACCGATTGAACACTTGGGTAGCAACAGGACGATACCTGTCCGGCTATGTAGATGATTGGAAACGTATAAAATCGTGAAAGGAAGAGTACATTCTATGAGTTATTTATAATTTAAGCTGATACAATATTTTTCGAAATGCACATATCAAGGAAAGATATTTTATTTTAAAATTTTTATTATAAAAATAGAAATAGAACCATTTGATTTTGATGGTATTTTACATGGTTTTTTTAATCTATAAAATTCATACGTATAATCATTGTAACATCGTTGTCACGAGATTATTTCAATCACAGAAATAAACTAAGAATCGGATATTTGCCAATCGCGCGAATAAGTTATTATCATTTATTGCTTCGATAATTTAAAAATAATCGGAAAAAAGTAGTACTTACCAAATAAGCGGCTGGAATATCAAAGGCGACTTTATCTTCGCCTTTAGGTACGTAAACTGGTTCGGCAGGTCGGTCAAATAGATACAAAATACCGGATTTGTCAGTCGACATTTTAACTAGTAATTTTAGAATTGAATAATGGTGAGAAAAACGAAACAAACGCAACTAATGGCAATTTTACGCGCCGCACGTTGATCAATATACGTTTTCTATGAATTTGTCGTGTAACAAGTATTTAACGAAACGGTGAAACTCGTGGAAAACTTCGATTATTATCGACGATCGAATAGAGAAAAAGCAGAGGGAAAATGTCAAGACTCGAACGACTAACGCCTGTGTGTTAGACACTGTTGATGATTGCAGTCACTTGTAGCTTTATATAGAAGCTCGAGAGGATATGATGGTTTAGTTAAAAACCGCAAGATTTCCCACACAGATCTGTACTGTTCAGTGATAGATATTAATACGCTGTTGCACTTGACCATAGAAATCCTGTTTTTCCTGTTTTTGAAGGAAATGGATTGCGATTAGTCTTAGACGTTTACAACTAGATTAGAAATATTTTTTTATATTTCTTAGCAATCATAATTCAAATATATATTATACGAACATGATAACAAATTAAGATAGTATCGTAGATGTAAATAGCAATGATAGGATGCGTTTGATTTAAATTTTGTAGAAGCGAAAATGATAGGTAGTTCGCGATGATAGTTTGTTACGAAATTTATTTCATCGAATAAAAAACACTTTCAATATCGCAAGAAAAATTTTCATCGAATCTTGAACTATAATTTAATATCCTCAGACTTCTGGAATTTCTGAAAGATAAAAGGACACAGTTGGATAGAAATGGATCGAAAAGAGTGATAGGATTATATAAATATGTATTTCTGACATTTTTTATTCACAAGATAATTTTGTTTTATTTTATTGCCCCTATCATTTCGTGTGGGAAGACCATTTTCTTATGGACATTTTATTGTTACATAATAACATAGGTACTATCATAGTGATTACCTAAGAGTAGAAATTTAATTACATTAAAGTCAAGTACCAAAAAGATTTATCACAATTATACATTAAAATTTCTGTTTGAAGGTCCACATCTCCACTTCTGGAATTTCTGAACGATAAAAGGACACAATTGGATAGAAATGAATCGATAAGCGTGATAGGATTATATAAATATGTATTTCTGACATTTTTTATTCACAAGATAATTTTGTTTTATTTTATTGCCCCTATCATTTCGCATGGGAAGACCATTTTCTTATGGACATTTTATTGTTACATAATAACATAGGTACTATTATATTTATTACATAATAACATAGTTACTACTATAGTAATTACCTAAGAGTAGAAATTTAATTACATTAAAGCCAAGTACCAAAAAGATTTATCACAATTGTACATTAAAATTTCTGTTTAAAGGTCCACATCAGCCTTGAAACATCTTCTTGCAAAATATTAATTAATCGTTACTCGTAGTTGAAAGACAAGAGTATCTAATAGCAGATAATTAATGAATATGATATTAAAAGACCTATCTATAAACAGAAACATAAATATATTACCTATTTCTTAAATAGAATGATATTATTATAACGGTAATTATTTTTTGATAAATCTGTGTACTTCTTAAACATTTCTACCTTAAACTTTCTTAAACATTAAAAAAGTCATTATAATTATATATTATTTATCACAATGTACATACGTACGTGTCTTAAACACGTTATGTCTCTCAGATCGAAAAGGTACAAAATAAAAATTCGAAATTTTTTATCGTTCACGAATTAATAAGGATAGTAATGCGTACAAATACTTTTAGATCATGTTTTAAAAAATATGACATGTTTCCTTAAGATAGAATACTTTCTCCTCGTATAAACGTTATTACGTTTTACTTTAAAGAGTATGGAATTAATTATTTTCCTTATTTAGGATACAATTCTTCTAATGTCCTTGTAAATATTTCTTGTAAAAGATAGCCTTGAATAACAGAAAAATTAATTTAACCGTCTAGAAATCATTACCATGTGCATTGCAAATTATATTTTAAACAATGAGATCGATTATTCGTAACGATACAATGTTTCGCGTTCATAAATATGATAAAAACTGAAGTAAATACATTTTTAATATATTAATATCAGAAATAAATTATACAAACTAACGTTAATTTATCAATGTAATAAAAGATTCGTGACATACTAGTAAACAATGTAACAGTACAGATAATGTAGTAAAGACGAATAGAAAGTTAAAATTAAAGTATGTCTCGAGCAAACAAGATTCAACATAGAATAATTAATACCTTTACTCGGTAAAAAGCTAAGTTTTTTTTTTTTATTAAACCACCCTATAACATTCATAACACAAGAAATACCTTAGTCACTAAATAAATTCTTAAATGCATTAAATAGTTACAAAATATATACATATCCCTTGTAAATTTTCATTTTGACTCTGCTTGGTATATACGCTATTAACATTCACTATAGTTTTGTATATGTATAAGTGTATCACTCATAATCTCAAAACATCGAGAGTGACGAAATTCGTATAAAATTTATCAGTCAGAATAAAATAACGTAAAATTGTTTACGATTTTCGACCAACTTTTTAATTATTAACGCAAATCACATACTGAAACAAAGCCAACTCATTTCCCGCTTCTCCAACAAGCTAAACAGCAAATTACTAGTTAAGTAAAACTGTACTAATACTAGTGTACATATAAACTTAACAAACATCTTTTAAAGCTATAGTAATGACGCAGATCCTGGAACTTTATATTTACATAAGTTCAATATAAATTAAGAGAACTGTTAATGTATAGTTTTATTAAAACTACCAAGGTCGCCACATAGGATCAGCTTCATCAACGCGTTCCACGTCAATTTCTTCGTCATCTTCGACTTTGACTTCCGTTTTAACTCTCTTCGCTACTCGTTCTTCTGTGAAGTCTTTCGCCTGAGAATGACATCTCGTATTCAATTTTTCCTTATTTTCCATGGTCACCGTGATGTCGCATTCAGGTGAGATATTCAGGGCGATTCTTTCGCGTATTACTCCACGACATGCCATCGCGTTTTGATTGGAAGATGTTACTTGGACGTTCTCCCTAGCGGAACTTGTAATCAAAGGTGCCAGTATATCAGCAGTGAGATCCAGACTTGCCAAAGTTTGGGTTAACATGCTCGTTTTCAGCTGTTGCAAACATCAAAAGCAACATAGTAAATTATGTTTACAAAATTGCAGGTGTAGCGAAGAATATAAGTAATTTTTCATTTTCCTTTTACAAAATCGACCAAATTATAAGAAAACGAAATTAATTGGCAACTACCGTGCCAACTCGATACAAACAAACGAGATGTATTTTTAAAATATAATTGAAAATAATTTCAATTTTACCGTCGAATTTCAGAAAATTCAATTGATAGCATATTTTTATGTTTCTATTGATACGGTTGGACGGGACTGTATATACGTCTGTAATACTCAGATGGTGTGTTAGAATTTAATTTTGAAGCTAAGATTAATAATCTTTGGAAGACACAATGTTTGTGTTGAAATAATAGTCATTGATGTTTGTCAAACAGAACTACAGAACCTGATGTATATAAGCGAGTGATATAATTAACCACGTGTACAAGAATTGTTGATACTTGGCCAGTTACTTTCAGACTAGACTCAGGTAGTGACCCATGATCCCTTAAATACTTTGAGCCCCACTGTCTAGACAGTAATCAGTATGACCTATGTAAGTGTCCTGTTCAAATACCTGTTCATAAAAGATATGACCTAGCAAACATGAAGATGGCACCCCGCTGGGGGTAGCCACCCACTTTATTTTTTTTTTTTACCAATAAGATATAATACTTTACCAAATGTCCTTCAGGACAAATTATAAAAACCAAAACAAACTTAAAAAAAAAAAAAAAAAAAGAAGAAAGCCTGTGTGGGTGTCTGTGTAAGGGAACTTATGCCAATGCGTGAAATATCGTTGTATTGCAACGTGGTGTAAGAGTTTCGACATCAGAAAAGTAGAATATATGGAGGAAATTTGACGCGAAAAAGAAGCAAAATAAACGTGTTACATGTGACAGGATTTTTCGGAATAAGCTTAATCACAGGGAAATTACATAGAGTGACAAGTTACAAAGCTGGCCGATCGTGCAATTTCATCTGACCGGCAGGCAAAGTAACACGCACACGTGGAAAAAAAATTGAAACAGGACACGCGATGGTGTCAATCTCGGTGAGAAGAACGATGAATTATCCGGTGATGTTCACGGGTCTGGCTACTTTCGCCTTATTGTCTTCCGATCATCGATGATGAGATAATTACCGTCGAATTCGTTTGCCGGCTCTTTTGAAGGCCAGCTGCGAGGTGTCTCGCTAACCTTTCCGCGCCTTCACCTGGAACCGCAGAGAGAAATCTGTACGCCTCAGCTGCGCAATGCCCGAAACCGGACAGCCATCGACTTTCGGCCGATGCCTCTTCGTTCTTCGTAATCGTGCCCGACAATCCAGAAGATCGCGAGCCCTGTAGCCTTTGTAAATGGCGCACCGTCAGCTCCAGAATGTCCGCTTTCTCCAGCTTGCTGATGTCCTCCCCCTCCGTCTGCAATCGATAAATCCTTTCAGGTTCCGTTTGAGCCGTATACGGGCCAAGCTAAGCTCGTGAACGTTCTTTTGAATATGAAGAAATACGATACAGTGGATACAGTGCACTTAGTGGGACGAAATTTTAATTAGCGTCCGGTTAAATGAACTTTAGGATCGTCTTTAAAGGTAATTCGCCAATTAACGATATTAATAAATTGACAAGTTAAGAGTTCGCATATAATAGGATAACGTACGTGTAATATCCTTCTCGTTTCGATACTTTACGATCTCATTCGACTGGATAAAAATCAAGGGAATATCGCAACACGGTAGGATCGTCCAGTTGAATCGCGAATTGTGCTTTTTGGCTCGCTTTTCGCTATAATTTACCAGTTAATGGCGTTTATTTTTGGTAAATTGACAACTTAAGAGTTGATAAGTTAATACTTTTTATTTTACCGCTGTGCAAATTTATTCGACTTTTGTCAAGTTGGGTAATATAGAAGTAGGTGCGATACAGTGCAATTGCGTTTAATCGAACGAAATTTTAATTGACATCTGATTAAACGAACTTGACGATCATTTTCGCTAATAATTTATCAATTAATAATATAATATACGATATTAAATTGATCAGTCTGCTGAATTTCATACGACTTTCGCTGCACAATTACGAAACCGATTAATTAAAGAAACGAACAATTTTACAGTATTCGAAATAGAAATCGTTTCGAGTATATTCAATAAAACAGTCGATGCTCGGTACTTGGAATAAATCTCGATCAGAGTAATAAACATTTGAAAGTTAGTAGGAGATTTCAGGTATCCGTAAGATATAATTATACAGGTAGGACGAAGAATTTTGCTTGAAATTTATTAGCGATATGTGAACTGAATTAACAAGACAGAGGAAACGGTACCATGAACACCGTGAATGAAAATCGAAGCAGCAATTTTTGCTTTCTCATTTATTATCCGATATACCTGTTCTTTCCATGATGAATCTTTCATTTGGCGTTCGAACCATCATCATCCATCATCGTCCGAAGAAGATTACCAAAAGTGCTGATATTATTACACAGAGGATCCTTAAACGTTCTGATTGTGGGACCAAGTTGATTTCGAAGAAGGAACGCTTTATATCAACAGTGTCTCGTGCAAGCTAAACGAAGCGATTATCTTGCAAGAGATTTAACGACAACGTTTACGATCGACAAGAAAGTTCCCACGAGGCGGATTTGCAATCATCGAATTACGTCCTCACCGGTGAATAATTTTTAGAAAAA